>NC_137786.1:187108952-188531452 GCF_963383645.1 Muscardinus avellanarius | reverse complement strand
CAGCTAAAAATTAGTAATGAGACATTTTACATTATTTTTATAATTTTGGTGAAATTACACAAATATTGGTGTGTGCTTTACATTTATAGCATATCTCAGCCACATTTTAATTACTTAAGAATCATATGTGATTAGTGGCTACCATATTGGACAGGTGAGAGCTAGACAGTTAATTTATTTTTCTTATCTCTAAAAATGATAAAGTAGAATAGGAAGGCACTAAAATGCATATTTTAATGCAATTGTGAATATAAATGATAAAAAATATATTAAACACTCCCCAAGTACATTGGATAAAATAAGATGTTGGTCCTATTTCATTGTTTAGGGGTATTTCATTATCAGGAATAAAGATCCTCTGAAGCTTACTCACATAAGATTACATATTCCTTAAGCTGGGAAACATTTAAATCTGTTTTTAGAGCCAGGTGTGTTGGCACACACTTGTAACCCCAGGACCTGGGAGGATTGCACAGGTTCAAAGCCAGCCTCAGCTACTTAATGAGACTCTCAGCAACTTAGTGAGACCCTGTTTCCAAATAAAATAAAAATAGGTCTGAGTGTTTAGCCTGGAGATAGAAAGTCTCTTGGTTCCATCCCCAGTACTACAAAAAAAATTTTCAAATTAAAATAATAAATTTGTGTTTACCTGGTATGATTTACCAGGTTTCTCATTTCTCAAGGCTCTTTGAAATCTATTTCTTTCTATGCATCTACTCCATGTTCTTCTCCCCACTAACCAATTCCTCTCCTTACTCGTTGTCTACCATGGCTTCTTCAGCTTCTCTTGCTAATGATATGACCTTTTGATAAACTGTGACCCACTGGTAACCACTTGAGCTCTTGTGTTTCCCAATCTATATTCTCGTCAGAGGTAATCTGATTGGCCTTGTTCATCTCTTCATGCCAGTTCATGTCCTAGATCACTAGAGCATTGGCTGCCTTGAGTTCAGCCCACCTTTGGTCTAATCAGCTATGGCTAGGGAAGTACCTTCTTGAGGTCCTTGTGGCCACCTGGAAGTCAGGGGCAGTGGGTGGGGTAGTTTCCCTTAGAGGGGTGTGGCCAGACAGATACTGACTGATATCAAAATATTCTACTTCATTCCCTTGTCACTGGGATTTCCCAGCTGAACTCATCAGTCAGACCCCAACAAGAGGAAAGTTTCCTCCCTCTACTTCTTACTGTCTCATCTCTAGGATAGCTGCACCTGACCTAACAGCAATGAATGATTGAAGGCCTGGGAACCTTGGTTGTTGAGGATGTTTGGTTCTGTACAAAGCAGTGCTCAACCAGTGGAAGAAGAATGCTTATAGTCATCCTTCTGAAGTTTCCGAGGAACCCATTCTTGGCCCAGATACTTATCAGAACAGATTGATCTAAGCACTTACGTTGCCAACACCCCCACAGTGTGTGTTTACTTGGTGCTGAGACTGCACCCAGGGCCTCATACATGCTAAGCAAGTGCTCTACCACTTGGCCACACTGACACCCTGAATAAAGTTGGTCTCAAACCTGTGATCCTCCTGTCTCAAAATGTGTTTTGTTTTGTTTTTTTCCTCAGTACTGAGGATTGAATCCAGGGCATTCTACTTCCAACATACACCTCCAGCCCTATTTTATTTTTATTTTGAAACAGGGTCTCACTAAGTTGTAGAGGGCCTCATTAAGTAGCTGAGGCTGTCCGCAAACCTGTAATCCTCCTGTCTCTGCCTCCCAAGTACTGGGATTACAAGTGTGTAACACCATGCCTGGCTTTCTTAAGTTTGTGTGAATTTCTTGCATTAGAATTGCTTTGGAATGCTCATAAAAATGCAGATTCCTAATCCCAGCTCCAGACTTATGCATCAGAATCCCAGAGACTGTGCATTCAGGAATCTACATTATTAATTAATATATTTATTTATTTATTTTTGCAGTACCAGGGATAGAACCCAGAAGCAGTCTACCTCCTAGCTACACCACCAGCCCTAATTTTTATTCTTTATTTTGAAACAGGGTTTCACTGTTTCAAAATAAATAGTGAGGCACAGGGCCTCGCTAAGTAGTAGCTGAGGCTGTCTACAAACCACAATCCTGTCTCAGCCTTCCCAGTGCTGGGATTAGAAGCATGTGCCATTACACCCGACTCAGGAGTCTACATTTTATATAAGCTTTTTTTAAAACTTTAATGTGCAATATGTTTGGAAAGTTTAAGGTTACCCTTACTAATTTCATACTGTTCTACACCATTCCCTAGACTGTAAGAACTCCTAAGATACTTGACCAGTGAGACTTTTTCTGGAATTTTCCAGGCAGTCTGAGATCCAACCAAGTATTTTAACAGGTAGATATAAGTAAAGATGAAAGTTCTGGCTACTATCCCTTCTCACCCAAACCCCTGGATTCATACAGGGAGCACCCAAACTTTGCCCCTGACTTGACATTTCCCATGGGATGGCAAAGGGATTTACCTGGCAGTTCTTGTGCAATAAATCAGCACAAATCCCCAGGCACCACCCTGGATAGAGGCCCTTCTGGCTGCCTGCCTGAGTCACAGCTCAATGGGATAAACCCAAAGAAGCCCCAGGCGGGTAGAAAGCAGTGTGTGTGGGGCTGCATCCCTGCAGAATCACAATAGAGTCAGTGTTTGCATTAGAGCCAGACAATGACTCTGGTTCAAGGACAGGGTGCCAAGGCTGAAGGGTGCTCTGGGTAAAGGGGAGGACCTGGACCCCTTTCTTGGCTCAGTCCTTGCCTGGAAATGATCCCATTTTTGTTTTTAGTGCCATTTGTCTTTTTTCCTCCCCATATGTCAAGGAGCATGAACAAATGGTCATACATTGCTTCCAGGATAATCACATCTTTTTCACATTTGACTCAAGAATTTGGACCTTATCTTACACACCCTCACAACCCAGTTTTGCTTATATAAGTAAGATTTTTACATTCTCCAGATTCTGGAGAAAATAATCTCAACAGTGGGTCAGAATTAACATCTAGTTCTTAAGAAAGGGCAGTCAACACTGAGCTTTTTTGCAACATCCCACTAAAGTGTGCTGTGGATTTCCAACTCTAGTCATTCAAGATATTTTAGTTCTACTCTCAAACAGGCCCCAACAGTTGACATCTGGGCATTTAATGGGTTATGTGTGTCACAGAAAACTTTTCTTCTAAGCATCCTAAACATCTTTATTTTATTTTATTTTATTTTATTTACTCAGGGGCACTCTGCTTCTGATGTACACCCCCAGCCATATTTTATTTTGAAACAGGGTCTTGCTAAGTTACTACACTGCTGGTCTTGAACCTGTGATCTTCCTGTCTCAGCCTCCCAAGTCCTGAGATTACAGGCATGTGTCACCAAGCTCAGCCTATGCATCCATCTTAAGTGTGCTCAAGAGTCTTCAAAGTAGGTCAGATGTACAAGAACAGTTATTATAAGGCATCTGATCATTCACTGAAAAGTTAATATCCTTTCTCTTCCCAGCTTGAAACTGAGTGGATTATATTTATGTATCCCGCCTTGGCCTGGAGACATGACTAGGAACAGAGCTTATTGAAAATACAATTAGCTAAATTAGTGATTTCCTGGAATTTAAAATGCAGTACACATTGGGATCTACTTGGGGTGTAGAAAAACAAATCATATGGCACTGAAGAAAAGTATATTAATGGAAGATAAACTGTACAATTATACTAGAAAACAAAAGAAAAAAATAAAGGCATGAATGAGAGATTTAAAAAAAACAACTAATATGGAAAAGAAAGCCTAGGATTTATCTTATTAATTCTAATGAGGAAGAAACACTAAGCAATAATTAATGAAAAATATCTTGACCTTCCAAACAAAATCAGTCTAATTAAGTGTAGAGTCAATGTTTTATTAAAAATAATCTATAGCCACAAAATTCTAGCAATTTAAAATAAATTTAAAATAAAGAATTAATGTAATTTTTAAAAAGGAAAGAGGATTTTGACAACACAAAAACAAAGATTGGCATTCTTTAGACCTACCTTTCTCAATAATGAGTGCTAAAATGTGATAAGAAATATCTCCATTGGTCAATAGAGTTGAGATCTGTAATGGATTGGGTATAGACTGTCACCCAGAAAAGCTCACGTGTTGGCAACACTGCAAAGTTCCGAGGTGAGTCATGGATAGAGGAGGTGGGTCACTTGAAGCATAGTCTTGAAGACCATGTCTGTCCCTGGCCACCTCCTCCCCTCTCCTCTTTCTCTTTCTCTTTGCTTCTTACCTCCATGAGTGAAGCAGCTTTTCACCAGCCATGCGCTGACCCACAGTGTTTCTGCCTTGGAGTCGGGCAACTATGGACTGAACCTCTAAAATCATGATCTAAAATAAGCATTCCTTCTCTAAGTTGTTCTTGTCAGGTATTTTGGTCAAAATGACAGAAAGTGGACCAACACAAAGTTATACCTCTAAATTCAAGAAAATTACTAATTTATATGACATGACAATGGGAGGATACTCTTAGAATTATGAGAACTAAAAACACAAAGAACAAAAGACAAAAAAACAGGGATGGGGATATAGCTCAGAGATAGAATGCCCCTGGGTTCCATTCCCAGTACCACAAACAAAAATAAATCAATAAATTTTTTAAAAATTTAAAAATAATAATTTAAAAAATAAAAAACCTAATAAAAAATCTTCCTCAATATTTCTTGAGAATGTCTACAAGAATGTTATGAAATGAGTCCAAAGTAAGACCTTAGGACAAATGGGAGAAAAGGACTGAAAATAGGTTCAGTAGTGCCTTCTTATCCACAGGGAATATGTTCCAAGACCTGGGATAGAAGCCTGAAACCACAAATAGCATTGAACTATATAGACTATGCTTTTTCATATATATAATTGTATACATAATTGTATACATAATCATATATATGTATTAAAATTTAGTTTATAAATTAGACACAGTAAGATATTAACAATTATCTACCAACAAAATAGAACAATTATTACAAAATACTACAATGAAAGTTACATGAATATGGTCTTTCTCCCTCTCTCTTTTTAAAAATATCTTACTGTGCTTTTACCTTTCCACTTACAGGAAACACTGCATGGTGTCTCTTTGGTATCACTAATATCACAATCCAAATCACCAGCATCACTATGTTTTTATTGGGGGGCCTTTATTAAGTAAAGTAAGAATTGCTTGAACACAAACACTGCACTACTGTTGCAGTTGATCTGATATATATTGGGCAGGTAGCTTATATAGTGTGGATACACTGGTCAAAGGGATGACATTCCAGATAGAATAGCCTGTGATTTTGTAACTATACAATTTAAAACTTAGAAATCATTTATTTCTGAAATTTTCCATTTAATACTTTTTTTTAAATTTTATTTTATTGGTGCACTATATTCATACATCATAGTGGGATACAAACTTTTGTAGACATACATGCACACATAGCCCAGTCAGCCCCCACCCGATCCCGACCCCATTCTCTCCCCATCCCTCCTTCCCATGCTTGGCTTAGTGGTTGACATCTAGTATTATAGCAATTTATCCAAAATTAAAAATGATAATCTCACATAACAGTTTCATTTGTCTGATACCAAGTGTTTGATGATTTAAAGATAGCATTTCAATATTTCTTTTTGCTTTCTTTCTTACTAGAGCATATTTTTTTCTGTTTTTTTAGGTGAAACTATCATATATTTATATATTTATTTTTCAGAAAAAAATCAATCCTAATATGGAATATGAATTCTAGATACCCAAAACGGTCTTGAAAAAGAACAAAGCTAGCAGATATATATTTTCTGATTTCAAACCATATAAAGCTACAATAATTGAAACAGTGTAGTACTGTTCTAAAGGCAGATATATAGACCATTGGAGTTAAATACAAGCCTAGAGCTAAATTCTTCCCTATATTGTCAAGTTATTTTTGACAAGGTTTCCACGGACATTTGGTGGTGGAAATAATATTCTTTTAACTAAATATTGTTGAAAAATAATAATTACATGGAAAAGAATAAAATTGGACCTTTACCTAATCCCATATACAAGTATTAACTCAAAATAGATAAAAGACCTAAATATAAATCTTAAGACTATAAACTTTTAGGAGAAAATCTGGGTCATAAAATCTTACAACATTGAAATTGGCAGTGATTTCTTGGATATGATTTCAATGGCACAGGCAACAGAAGAATATACAAACTCCCTAAAAAATAAAAGAATATATTGTATATCCAAAGACAATGTAAACAGAGTTAAAAGTTACTAATAGAATTGGATAAAATATTTCCAAATGCTATATCTGAAGGTATATTAATATTCCAACTAGAAATCCTAAAAATTAACAACAATAAAGGCAAACAATACAACTTAGAGATAGGTAAAAGACTAACATAAATAATGAATCTCCACAGATAACCAATCTTAGTTGTCTGTTGGATGGAAACTCTTGTTTCTCTGGTTCTGGTGAGTGTTACCTATTCTTTGTAGTTAATCTCTTTGAGTATTTTCTCTAGCGCTGGTTTTGAAGACATAAATTCCTTCAGTTTCTGTTTGTCATGGAAGCTTCTTATTTCTCCATCTAATTTGATAGAAAGTTTTGCTAGATAGGAAATTTTTGGCTGGAAGTTGTTTTCTTTCAGAGTTTGGAATATGTTACTCCAAGCCCTTCTGGCTCTCATGACTTGGTTTGGGAAGTCTGGAGTGATTCTAATTGGTTTGCCTCTGAATGTCAGTTGGCCCTTTGTTTTTGTTGCCTTTAAGATTCTCTGCTTGGCTTCCACATTGGTCATTTTGACAATTATATGGCGTGGGGATCCTCCTCTCCGATCCTGTCTAAAGGGAGTTCTATAAGTTTCCTGGATCTGTGTATCAACCTCTTGCTCTATATTTGGAAAATTTTCTGCGATTACTTCCTTGAAGAGATTGTTGATCCCTTTGGTATAACTTTCTTTTCCCTCCTCTATTCCAATTATTCTTAGGTTAGCTCTCTTAAGATGGGCCCATATTTCTTCAATGTCAGATTCCTGCTGTTGGATATTTTTTTCTAGATTAGAAACTATGCATTCATTTTTGGATTGCTCATCTTCTAAGAGTGAGATTCTGTTCTCCATGTGGTCTAATCGGTTGTTTGTGCTTTGAATTGAGGCCTTTACTTCATTAATTGCATCCTTTATCTCTTTTTGGCTCTCTCTGAGTTCTTTTCGAAGCACCTCTATTATTTCTACAGTTATTTTCCTGATTTGCTCTTCTAGAAATCTCTGATTTTCTGTTTTATCGGGTTCTGATGTTGTGGGGTTGTGGGCATTCATTGCTCCAGTATTATTCCTCTTTCCCATGATTTCGGAAGTTTGTGCCTTCTCTGGGTTCTTCCCTTGGGTCACTATGACTTCACTTAAGGTGTTCTGGATCTCGAGTCAGTAGTATCTCAGACCCCACTACTCCTTTACTGGGTTTTATCACAGAGTCTCCGACCCAGGGAGTCGATAGAGGCTGCTTTAAACTATGGGGGGTGCCAGGTTGCACGTTCTCCTATGGTGTGATATCTCTGCCACCACCACTCCCTCACTGGGTCAAGTCCCAGGAGGCCCAATACTGCGATTTCTCTTCTGTGGCCCGCAATTTGACTCACTGTTCTTGAGTATGCAGATGTAGCTGTACTGGACTCGGTGAATTCACTGCTGCTGCTGACGCCGGTGGCAATATGGCGCCTCTGCCACGCCCTCGGCCATGAGGCTGGCGTATTTTTTCTTCTCTGGTTTTGATTTCCACTCTGAATCCCTGCAGCGTGTGCTGAGCTCAGCCACTGGGAGCTTTAAATGCTGTCTGCGCCGAAAGATCCCGCCTGGCTGTTCCGCAGCGGCTCACCTGGCTTGCTGTAGCCGTCCGTTGAGTTCGCCGCTGCCACCGGCAGTATGGCGCTGCTGCCGCATCCTCGGGCTCGTGTGTCTCCTCTGTGGCCCTGAGCTCTGTTCTCAGTCCGCTTTCTCTCTGGAGCCTGGTGGGTTTTTTTTGTTTTTCTGGTGATGGTGTTTTCTGGCTATGAAAGGCGCTCTTTTTGTGGTAATGGAGATTGGTTGTTAGCGGGACTCTTAAGCCCCGCTTTTCTCGGTCGCCATCTTCCCGGAAGTCCATTTAATACTTTTGGACCTTGGTTTATGAAAGCAAAATTGCAGAAAAGGAGGGGACTGCTGTACTGAAACCAGTTACTTACACACACACACACACACACACACACACACACACACACACGCATATACAAACACACACACACATGCATACACACATGCACACACAATGATCAATGTGGTTATAGGCACTTAAGTATGAAAAATAAATAAAAATGGACAATTATATTTTTATTTATTCAGCTAAAATCATTTGCGCAGTTGAGAAAGCAAGAACATTTGATTCCTAATTCGATATACTAAAAAATAAAGTCAGTATTTATATTTTAATAAAACAATAGGTGTGCTTTTCTGGTTATCAATTATCAACTCACTATTATTCTGCATTGCTGCAGAGAAGCCCCAAAGCACCTTTCTGATTTGCCTTCCTAAAAGGTAATGTGTTAGTTTCTTTTTCCCCAAGAAAGACACTTTGTGACATATAGAAGGAAGAGTCATTGATCTCCTGAGACCACTATTCTCCTACACACATGCACACCTACACACATATACACATGGGCACATACAGAAAAATGGACCACTGGAGATTTTCCAGTGACTTCCAGTGAGTCCTGGGACTCACTGCTTCAGATCTTCCAGTTAAGATGTTGACAGGGCATCTGCTGACCTTCACAACAGTCCCTGCACTAAATTTTCCATTCCCAGAATAATCAGACAGTGGCTTACCTGACTGGATTCTGGCTGATACATTTGAACTTAAGAAATTTTTCCTAGCTGGGCTTGCTGTCTCACACTGGTAACTGATTACTTAGGAGGCTGAGACAAGAAGATCACAGGCTCAAGGTCAGATTCATCCATTTAGCAAAACCCCTGTTTCGAAAAAATAAAATAGAGCTGGAGGTATAGCTCAGAGGTTCAATCCCTGGAAAAACACACACACACACACACACACACACACACACACACACACACACACACACGTTGTTTCTAATTTCTTCACTACTTATAGAATTTAAAGCAGGAAGCCTAGTTTCCAAATCACTGCAGAAGATAAATAGAAGCAGCATGCAATTCACATAGCAAAAGGCAAAATAGAAAGCAAACAAAAAAAACTTAAGAAATAAAGCAGGATGACAGAAGTGACACCAGGTACAACAGCTATGTCAACAAAAGTCAACACTTTAACCCCCCCCTTGCATAATAGTCGGAGCCTCTGTTGGCGTAAAAACAACAAGGCAATCCAATGACTCTTGCCAAAGATGACTTAAAGTGATATCAAAGGGTTGAAAATAAAAGGATGGGGCAGGGATATGTCAGGCAAATGCATACAACAAAGCAAGCAAGAAAGGGTTTAGGGTAAGAAGGATTAAATGGGGTCATTAAAATTTTTTAAAATGTTGACATGACTAGTTAATGAATTCATTCTTTGTTGCGAAAAGTTCAAACAATACGGAATTAAATAGCCGTAAAAGCAAGCACTGCCAGCATTTTGGTGTTTATCTTTTTAGACTTCTATCATCCATCCATTAGCAGGTACAGACTTCATATGCAGACTTCCTAGCAAATCCAAGAAACAAAAAGAACTGTCTTTTCCTCTGTCTCTTAGAAACAAGAAAATCTTTTCCCAAAGTTCTAACACTTTTTATGTCATGGACCAGTAACCCCTCAGGGAAATGTGCTTACCATGATTGCTTTATTAACCCCTTGGAGGGTGGAGGATGTAGCTCAGTAGCAGAACAGCTTGCCCAGCATGTGTGAGGAGCCTGGGAAACAGCATTTCTAAAAGGGCACATTGTTGCAGAAAGCATTCTGAAGTTGGGCTTGCCAGAGGATGGCCACATCTGTCTTCCTATGTTTTGTAAATAAAGTTTTATTAGAACATAAACACACCTGCTTAATTACATATCTATGTAATTATTACATAATTACATATCTATTGCATATCTATGGCTGCTTTTGTTACAACAGCAGAACTGAGTAGGTACAGTGGGGACCATATGGCTACAAAGCAGAATATATTTACTATTTAACACTTTGCAGGCTCCTAATATGGGAGAAAGGAAAAGGGAAAGATATTGGAGGCAATTTGACAGGTGTTGAAAAGGAAAAAAAAAAAAAAACATGTGAATAAGAAAGGAACTTACTGAAACAAATGTCCTTTTATACAGTTTCCAGGCCTTGCCCGGCACCAGCCCTGACATAGGAAGGGCGATGGTCAGTTCTTCCAATTTATTCTTTTCTCCTCATTTTCTGCTCACTGCTGATAAGTCGGGTCCCTCCCCTCCCCCATGAGATCTTGAGGCAGGGACAGGAGGCGGAACCCTGGAAGTGGACATATCATGAGACTCCAGGTGCTGCGAGACATACTTGAGACTGCAAGACTACAGATGTTGGGAGAGAATGGGCGTTCTCACACTTAGTCCCATCCCCCAAATGACCGGCTTAAGCAAGATCATTTCCGGTGCGCCACATGGGCGACTCAGTGGGCCGATCTGGACTATGCAACAGGACTCTCCAGGCAGATGGCTAGTCGGTCCCTTCCCCCGACCCACTGACCTCACCCCAAACCCTGAAGGTACCAAGTTCTTCCAGATTAAAGCAGATTTTTGTTACATCGTGGGTGCTTTGCCTCCTTCATGGTCTCCCCAAGCCCCAACACCCCTAGTTCAACCTTTCAACTGGTGCCAAAACCCAAGAGGATTTGGGGGGGTTTCCCCTTTTTTTTCTTTTTTCTTTTTGAGCCCCAGACTCTCTGACCCGCCAGCGGCTTGACTGTGAAGCCCCACAGCAGGCTTGGCTTTCAAGTGCAACTCCACCCACTGTCACTGCCCTATTCCATCTGCCCTGAACCAGGCTTGCTGGGCGGTGTGCTTCCCACGGTGGTGCACGCCCCATGGCAGTGCGCGCCCCACAGCAGTGTGTGCCCCATGGCAGTGAGCACCCCGCGGCCACTGCCACTGCAGGCACTGCCAGCCATTTTGATTCCGACTGCACATCAGCTGCCAGCCACCAGTGCTGCCCACAACAGGCACCTCTGCTGTGCCCCGGGATCCACAGTTTCTCAGTGCTCCTGCTGCAGCTGGTGCTGGCTGGCACTACTTCATTCCAGTAAGCTTCCTCCCCTTCCCTTGGAGCGGTCCTGGCTTCTTGCCTCTCCCAGATTTAGGCCTACTGCAGGTAAAGTCCAAACCTTTGGTGCCCATTGTCCCCGGGGCGACCAGGTCACCCTTTGGTCGTGTAAAGAGAGTAGAGATGTCCTTGACCACGACCCCCATTTTCAGATGTTAAGCAGGATTATCGAAGATGCCTGTTTTCTGTTTTTCTTTTTCGCCTGAGAACCAATTATGGTGAGCCAATCCTCCAAAATAGATTGCCAGTCCCCAATAGGTCATGTTCTTACTAATCTCCAAACTCTGGGTTTGGCCGGGAAATTGTGTCCAGAGCAGCTAAATTTTTTCTGCACAAAGGTCTGGCCTACTTACAAGTTAGGTAATGGTTCGCAGTGGCCGGAATTTGGTAGTTTAGATTTTAGGATATTGACTAATCTCAGTAACTTTTGCAAACGGTCTGGTAAATGGTCAGAAGTGCTTTATGCACAAGCTTTCCTTTGTATACATTCCCGCTTTCCCTTCCCACCCCCCTTCCTGCTCTACTTCCAAAATTGTGCTGGCCAGGGATTCCTGCCAGTTGCAATCGCCATTTGGTCACCACATGGCAGCTCAAAGACCTGGTGGTTTTTCTGTGTTACAGGCCTGCAATTCTGCTGACTCACAGTCACCATTTTTAGCAACACATTGGATGTCAGAGTCTGACCCGGCCGAGCTACAAGCCCCATTTTTTGAGGACCCTGATCCACAAGATCTCTCCTCACCACTGCGGCCACCATCCTATTTCAGGGCAGCATCCCACTCTAACCCACTCCTTTCACCCCCACCATCCTCCCTTAAAGGACGAACTCAGGAGGCTTTTACCCTCTATACCCTCTTAGATCCATCTACTGAGGCAGGATATGTGGTACTGGCAACTCATTTTATTGGGCAATCAGCACCTGATATTCGGAAAAAACTTAAAAAGGCTGAGGATGGTCCTCAAACTCCTATCTGAAATTTGGTGAACATGCCATTTGAAGTTTTTAATTACAGAGAGGAACAGGCAAAGGTGGGGTGTACATTCCAACTTTGCCAGAAGGCAGATTTGAAGGCCCAAGCCCTGGTAGCTGCCCTGTGGCCAGCAGAGGAGGATCAGCCCTCAGGGCAATGAGCGTCACCTAGGGGTGGAGGACAGCAATGACAACTACCTCTGGAAGCCTTTTTTAAATGTGGACTCAATGGTCACTGGGCCCATAGCTGCCCTCAGCCGCATCCACCAACTAGACTGTGCCTGGCCTGTGGCCAGGAGGGACACTGGAAAAGTGAGTGCCCTTGGAAAAGCAGTGAGCCCCAGGTGCCTCAACACAGGGGGACTACCTTTCCAGACCAGGGCCCACCACTGGCCCTTTGGCCTGGCCAAAGACGGCTCCTGAATCCCTCGACCTCTATCCTCCTTGCCAGCCCAGGGTAACTCTCCAGGTAGCTGGTAAGCCAATCTCCTTTTTGGTTGCCTGCTCTGTCCTTCCATCCTTTCAGTTCCTACTTTTCCTTTTCCAATCTTGGTACAGGGGATTGACGGCAATCTCTCCTGCCCATACACTACAGACCCTCTCTTACAGGACAAAATTGCTCAGCACGGTGGCCAATGTTTTATTTTTTTATTTTATTTTATTTTATTTTTTGGTGGTACTGGGGTTCCTGGAAGCCCTTCTACCTCCGGGCTACACTCCCAGACCTATTTTATATTTTTGAAACAGGGTCTCTTACGCCAGCAGGGCTGGCTTCGAACCTGCGCGATCCTCCTGTCTCCGCCTCCCAAGCGCGGGGATTACAAGCGTGCGCCACCACGCCCGGCTGTGGCCAATGTTTTATGCTCAGACTTCATCTCTTGGTTTGAATTCCCTAATCCCTTACAGTTTGAAAATGGACCAGCTTTATTTCTAAGGTTACTCAACAGGTGGCACAACCCCTTGGCATTTCTTGGAAGCTCCATATTCCATATCTACCACAGTCATCAGGAAAGGTAGAAAAATGAATGGCATTCTTAAAAACCATCTAACAAAACTCTCTCTGGAGCTGCGAGTATCGTGGCCTAAACCCCTGCCACTAGTTCTGGCCCATCCGAGGCCACCCCTCAAAGCCCCACCTTCATGAGCCTATTTATTTATTTATTTATTTATTTATTTATTTATTTATTTATTTTTGGTCTTAGGGGTTCCTGGAAGCCCTTCTACCTCCGGGCTACACTCCCAGACCTATTTTTACATTTTTATTTGGAAACAGGGTCTCCTAAGCCAGCTCACGTGGCTGGCTTCGAACCTGCGTGATCCTCCTGTCTCTGCCTCCCAAGCACGGGGATTACAAGCGTGCGCCACCACGCCCGGCTATGAGCCCCTTTAAATTGCTGTATGATAGCCCTATTTTACTTAATCACACTTAATTGAACTCCCCTCCTTTGGCTACCTACCTCCCTTACTTATCTTTTCTCAGGTATCTTCTTAGGGAACATGCTGATCGATATCTTCCCCAACCTGGGACTGAAGAAGCAGCTCCACACTCGACAGTCAAGGCTCTTAAGTCAGGGGATCAAGTCCTCCTCAAGTCACTTCAACTACAACATCTACAATCTACCTCATATCTGGAAGGGCTCCAAGGGCCAGTAGCTGATGGGCTCCTTCCCTTCCAGGCAAGGGCCAGTAACTGATGGGCTCCTGCCTTTCCCGGGATCCGCTCTCATGATTTGCCTTTTTTTAATAGCTCCTCGTCTGTTAAAGTCCATATAAACACACATTATGAAGCTGTCCAGAGTAACCTTCAACTCAACTGCAGCCATACTCCCACCTGCCCACTTCTGGTGGACCCAACCTCTCCCAGCCAAGAAGCCACCTATGATGCCCCCTGGCAGCAGGAAGTAGCCTAGGTTCGGTCTCCACCCATTATCACCAAAAGGCTGGGATAAGTCGAGTTCCTCCCCTCCCTATGTGACCTTTGCCTCCTTCGCTGTCTCCCCAAGCCCCAACACCCCCAGTTCAACCTTTCAACTCAAGGGATGAAGAATCTCAGGTTTTGCAGGGTTTCTCAAAAGGAAAGCAGTTAGGTACCTGTGGGTTTTCCCTGCAAGGAAAGGGAGAAGGTAGCGCTGCCCTGCAAGCTACACCAACAGGAAATAGTTCACATTGTATCTGAGAGGGCAAGGTCATGGCTGGAAGAAAGCCTGCAGGATCCTGGGGTTGCACCTTCCCAGCCCATATTCGGGCTTCAGCTCCTTTGGAGCATCCTTGCTTCATTGCCCCTTGACCTGCCTTGTATACTGCGTCCTTGCTTCTCCAAGTGCAAAACATTCACATGGAAAGCATGAATGGAGGAATACACGAGTTTTATTTAGGGAAGTAAAGGCGCAATGTATAAAGACTGTGATTGGAAAAAAAAAAAAAAGGATGGTGAAGAGTTATGTTTCAGAGAAAAATGTCCGGGACAGGCATAAGCCTTATGGGCATAAGTCTTCCTTATGGTGAACCTTATATTCCTTAAGGACATCTTCTTCCTTGGTTCAAAATAAAAAATAAAATAGGGCTGGAATGGGAGTGTGGTTCAGAGGTAGAATGTCCCTGGGTTCAATCCCCAGTACAAAGAAAAATGAAGGAAGTAAAAGAGGAAGGGAAGAAGGGTCATTCTGTTTGCAGAGAAGACCATGGGTTGGTGGAAAAGATGCTGAAATCAAGGTCTACTTGGTTGCAATAATCCAGAGAAGGATGGATGAGCAGGGAGTGGAGTCTCAGCTGACTGGAGAAAGTCTTAGGAGACAGAAGCTATAGAATTTGGAGCCTCTGTGCTTTGGGATAGAGGCAGGGGCTCTGGACAGCTCTGGCTTAGGGAACTAGGTAAAAAGTGGCGACTTCCATCAAGACAGAGTCTCCGGAAGAGTAGCAGATGTGTGGGAAAGAGGGCAAGTCATTGCTCAGTGTGGTTTTACCAGATCTCCTCAAGTTGCTGGAGTGGGGCGGAACTGCAATAGTTCCCTGCAAAATAATGAGCAGCCTTCTACCAAAGGCTGAGACCATTCTCTTCTGGCATCCATTTTGGTACTGAGAAGTTTTATGTTAGTCTGAGTTTTATTCCTTTGTCTCTGGCTATTTCACTTCCTTAAAATTTTTATAATATCGCCGGGCATGGTGGCTCATGCTTGTAATCCCCACGCTTGGGAGGCGGAGACAGGAGGATCGTGCTAGTTCGGAGCCAGCCTTGCTGGCTTAAGAGACCCTGTTTCCAAATTTAAAAAATATAAAAAATAGGTCTGGGAGTGTAGCCCGGAGGTAGAAGGGCTTCCAGGAACCCCAGTACCACAAAAAAAAATTTTTTTAAATAATATATCCAGGTGTCGGCTTTTTATTTTGTCTTGTTCTGAGTTCACAGGGCCTTCAAATTCTGAGGGTCCTGCCTTCCATTATGAAAAATATTTCTATACTACTTATAAATCCTTTTTATTTTTTTCTGTTCTCCCCCCCCCCTTTTTTTTTAATAACTACTAGGACATTGGACCACCTGGATCAATTCTCTATGGCTCTTTTGTTCTTATTCATCTTTGCTACAACTTAAATATTTCTTACACATTAAGATATTTTTCCGGGCTTTAACACCTAACTTAAAAAGGTTTGTTTTGGCAATTAATTTTTTTCATTCCCAAGTCACTTTCTCTCTCATTGTTCTTTTTACAATGTCACTCTTAAAAAACAAAAGATACACACGTGTGTCTTTGTATATGCATGTACTTTTTTTGTTTATTTGTTTTTTGGAAAAATGCAAGTGACATAGACAGCTTGGCCTGACTTCCTCTTATCTGCTACTCTCCCTTCGCAGCAGCCGTACCTGCTCCAGTGCTGGACGCTCTCTCCTGCTTGGGCCTCCACCCAGTTTACCTTCTTCCTTCTGCTTAGAAAATTCCTTCCAGCACAGAACCCTTCCTGTACCTACTTGTCCTTAGCTCTAATGCTGGCATCTTTGCAAACATTTTACCAAAGCTCTCACCTAATCCAAACAAGGTTTTGCGCATTATTATTTGCATTTTATCATTCTCATTGCATTTCTAATTTCTAATTGTACATTTCTGTGTGCCTGTGTGTGAATTCTACAGATTCTATGATCCATAAGAGTTCAAAGTGGACAATGCCTTTCTTTTTAAATTACCAAAAAGTGTTTATTACTTAATTTGTTGGTACATATTTATTGGGTTGACCAATAAAACATCAATATTTTTATTGTGAAAAGGATAGATACATGAAAGCTACCTTCTTAACAAAGTTGTATGTATAGTACAATATAGTTAGCATTATGCACAGTGTTATACAGCAAAAATCAAGAACTTATTCCAGCCAGATGTGATGGCACATGCCTGTGATCCCAGTACTTGGGAGGCTGAGACAGGAGAAAGACAGGTTCAAGAAGAGCACCAGCAACATAGCAACAACATAGATTATTTATGATCTTCATTCTTTTTTTTTTTTTTATTTCGGTACTGGGAATTCAACCCAGGGGCATTCTACCTCTGAGCTATATTACCAGCCCTATTTTTTATTCTTTATTTTGAAACAGGGTCTCACTAAGTTGCGGAGGGCCTCACTAAGTAGTTGAGGCTAGCCGTGAACCTGTGATCCTCTTGTCTCAGCCTCCCAAGTATTGGGATTACGAGCATGTGCCACCATGCCCGGCTATGATCTTCATTCTTTCTGAATATACTAATTATCATTTCCTTTTCAAAAATAAATTACCTTCTGTTTCTAAAGTATATGTTTGCTTTGAAGTGAATTTATTGGAGAATGTGGACCTTTCTTTTCAATGCAAGTTTAATGATGTCTGGCTGTGTCATTCAAGGTCTGCACAGACAGATCCTGATGAGAAACTCAAACTGAATATTCATGGAGAGTTTAGTTAAGAGGCTACTTACTGAGGTGCAAGGAGGCTTTATGGACCCCAGTAAAGGATAATGCAGCATCTTGAGGCAAACCACTACTGAAAATCTGCCTCCCCAAGGTCACAAGGGGCAAGAGGAGGGGGCCATTACAGGAAGCCATAGGAGGTAGCTGCTTGGGGACAGCTTAGTGAGAGGTGTGGTCTCTCTTAGAAGGACATAGCCAACCTATAGCAATTCAGAGAGGAGGGGTCCTAATCTCACTCTTCCTCCTTAGCCCATCCTACCAGTCCTATCCATTGATCTCACTCAGCAGGAAGTTGGGGAGCAAAAATGTCATTAATAGGTCTACCCAGGCCACCCTCCTAGAAGAAGGGCTGGGGAGAAGGCAGAGGGCATCTGAAAGGACAGATGGAAGGTCACTGCCCCAGCAATGATGCTTAATTGGTTTTTTACATGGAAAGTCAAAACAGTAGAAAACTGGGAGTCCTGAGGCATAGTGGGGGCACCTTTTTTGTGGTGCTAGGGATTGAACCCAGGGACATTCTACCTCCAAACTACACCCTGAGCTTTATTTTTTTAAATTCTTTCTTTTTTTAATTTAATTTATTTATTTTTGGTTGTACTGGGGTTCCTGGAAACCCTTCTACCTCTGGGCTACACTTCCAGACCTATTTTTTTATACTTTTTTACTTGGAAACAGGGTTTCTTAAGCCAGCGAGGCTGGCTTCGAACGTGCGCGATCCTCCTGTCTCTGCCTCCCAAGCGCAGGGATTACAAGCGTGCACCACTACGCCCAGCTTTATTCTTTATTTTTTAAACAGGGTCTCACTAAGTTGCAGAGGGCCTCACTAAGTAGCTGAGACTGGCCATGAACCTGGATCTTCCTGTCTCTGCCTCCCAAGTAGTAGAATTATAAGTATGTGCCATGCCCAGTTAGGGGAGACTTTTTAATGACACCCAACATTAGCAGTAGTATGGGAATCTTACATATGGCTGGTGCAAGTGATGGAAATCCGTACAGCTATTTTGGAAAGTAATTTCATAGAATTAAGGACGTTAAAACTGCTATAACTTTGGTGACTTTGGTAAATCATTTCCATCCCAAGGAATAGATCCTAACAAAACATTCAGAGATGCACAAAAATATATATGTGCAAAACTCTTCATGGCATCATTATTTATCACAGAAATTTTAAAAAATAATTGTAACTTCTAGCAATGGGGAGGAGCGTGGTTAAATAAGTTACAATGCCTCTATAGGACATTGAAGACCAGGGTCTAGGTTTTGCTGCCCATTATGGTAGACACTAGCTAGACACATGTGGCTAGTGAACACTTGACATGTAGATAGTCTGAATGAAGATGTACTACTGTATACCATACATACTAGAATTTTGAAGACAGCACAACTAAAAGAATTTAAAAGCATCTCATCAGTAGTTACTTTATTTATTTTTAAAGGGTTTAGAAATATAAAAGTTTATTTGTAAGCCAAGGAAAGATAGAAATAGAAATAGATTCCCCTACACAGAGGAAGGGTCCTCTGAAATTTAGTAACTATAGTTTGTAACCACTGAACTTTTTGTTTGTTTGCTTGTTTTTTGGTTTTGTGGTCCTGGGGATGGAACCCAGGAACATTCTACCTGTAAGCTACACTCCAGCCCTATTTTTTATTCTTTATTTTGAAGCAAGGTCTCACTAAGTTTCAAAGGGCCTCACTAAGTAGCTGAGGCTGTCTGAAAACTGTGATCCTCCTGTCTCAACCTCCCGAAAGCTGGGATTACAAGTGTGCGCCACCATGCCTGGCTACCATTGCAGTTTTTAAGAACTGAGCTTTTATACCTTCTTGTAGTTCCCCCATCTGCCCTTTTGTGATTGGTCAGAATTGGGTTTTGGAGGACTTCCAGGAAGATGGCGACGGAGAAAAGCGGGGCTTACAAGCCCCGCTAACAACCAATCTCTATTACCACAAAATCAGCGCCTTTCATAGCCAGAAAACACCATCAGCAGAGAAACAAAAAATGTAATTACAAGGGACAGAGAAAAAGAGGGCTGGAAAAACAAGACACCAGAAAGAAACCAGACCGCAGTGCTGCAGCCGGAGCCACGGCGCAAAGCGGCAGGCGACATTTTCCCTTACAGCACCAGGCTCTAAAGAGGAGGGGAACTCAGAACTGAGCTCAGAGCCAGAGAGGAGATACGCCGGCCTCACAGCCGAGGACGCAGCAGCAGCGCCTTACTGCCGGCGGCAGCAGTGAGTTCACTGGATGGCACCAGACCAACGCACTCAACAGCCCACCAGGCTCCAGAGAGGAGCAGCAGACAGCGAGCCGAGGTGAGCCGCTGCGGAACAGCCGGGCGGGATTCAGCAGATTTCTCGGCGCAGGGAGCATCTAAAGCTCCCAGAGGCTGGGCTCAGCACACCCTGCAGGGACTCAGAGCAGAGCTCAAAAACAGACAAGAAATACACCAGCCTCACGGCCGAGGGCGTGAAGGCATGCCATATTGCCACCAGCGGCAGCAGCAGCGAATTCACTGAGTGAACTACGGCTCCATCTGCGCACTCAACAACAGTGAGTCAATTTGTGGCCCCTAGAGGAGAAATCCCAGTACTGTACTCCCTGGGACTTGACCCAGTGGGGGAGTGGTGGTGGCAGAGATATGACACCATAGGAGATCGCCCAACCTGGCACCCACCCCCCATGGTCTAAGGAGCCTCGATTGACTCCCTGGGTCTGAGATTGTGTGATACAACACAGTAAAGGAGTAGTGGCGACTGAGATACCACAGACTCGAGATCCAGAGCACCTTAAGTGAAGTCGTAGTGACCCAAGGGAAGAACCCAGAGAAGGCACAAACTTCCGAAATCATGGGAAAGAGGAATAACAATGGAGCAATGAATGCCCACAACCCCACAACATCAGAACCTGATAAAACAGAAATCCAGAGATTTCTAGAAGATCAAATCAGGAAAATAACTGTAGAAATAATAGAGGTGCTTCGAAAAGAACTCAGAGAGAGCCAAAAAGAGATAAAGGATGCAATTAATGAAGTAAAGGCCTCAATTCAAAGTACAAACGACCGATTAGACCACATGGAGAATAGAATCTCGCTCTTAGAAGATGATCACTCCAAAAATGAACGCATAGTTTCTAACTTAGAAAAAAAAAATCTGACAGCAGGGATCTGACATTGAAGAAATATGGGCCCATTTTAAGAGAGCTAACCTAAGAATAATTGGAATAGAGGAGGGAAAAGAAGGTGATACCAAAGGGATCAACAATCTCTTCAAGGAAGTAATAGCAAAATTTTCCAAACATAGAGCAAGAGGTCAATACACAGGTCCAGGAAACTTATAGAACTCTTTTTTAGGCAGGATCAGAGAAGAGGATCCCCACGCCACATAATTGTCAAAATGACCAATGTGGAAGCCAAGCAGAGAATCTTAAAGGCAACAAAAAAAAAAAGGGCCAAGTGACATTCAGAGGGAAACCAATTAGAAACACTCCAGACTTCCCAAACAAAATCATGAGAGCCAGAAGGGCTTGGAGTAACATATTCCAAACTCTGAAAGAAAACAACTTCCAGCCAAAAATTTTCTACCCAGCAAAACTTTCTATCAAATTAGATGGAGAAATAAGAAGCTTCCATGACAAACAGAAACTGAAGGAATTTATGTCTTCAAAACCAGCGCTAGAGAAAATACTCAAAGAGATTAACTACAAAGAAGAAATAGGTAACACACACCAGAACCAGAGAAATAAGATTTTCCATCCAACAGACAACTAAGATTGGTTATCTTTGGAGATTCATTATTTATGTTAGTCTTACCTATCTCTAAATTGTATTGTTTGCTTTTATTATTGCTAATTTTTAGGATTTCTAGTTGGAGTATTAATATACCTTCAGATATAGCATTTGGAAATATTTTATTCCATTCTATCAGTAACTTTTAACTCTGTTTACATTATCTTTGGATATACAATTTTTTTTATTTTTTAGGGAATTTGTTTACTCTTTTGTTGCCTGTGCCATTGAAATCATATCCAAGAAATCACTGCCAATTTCAATGTTGTGAGGTTTTATGACCCAGATTTTCTTCTAAAAGTTTATAGTCTTAAGATTTATATTTAGGTCTTTTATCTATTTTGAGTTAATACTTGTATATGGTGTTAGGTAAGGGTCCAATTTTATTCTTTTCCACGTAAATATTATTTTTCAAAAATATTTAGTTAAAAGATTAGTATTTCCTCCACCAAATGTTCGTGGGAATCTAGTCAAAAATAACTTAACAATATATGGAAGAATTTATCTCTAGGCTTTTATTTAACTCCAATGGTTTATATATCTGCCTTTATAACAGTACTATACTGTTTCAATTATTGTAGCTTTATATGGTTTGAAATCAGAAAATATACATCTTCTAGCTTTGTTCTTTTTCGAGATCGTTTTGGGTATCTAGAGCCCATATTCCATATTAGGATAGATTTTTTTGTGAAAAATAAATAAATAAATATATGATAGTTTCACCTTAAAAACGAAAAAGAAAAAATATTCTCTGGTAAGAAAGAAAGCAAAAAGAAATATTGAAATGTTATTTTTAAGTCATCAAAAGCTTGGTATCAGACAAATAAAACTGTTTTGTGAGATTATCATCGTTAATATTGGATAAATTGCTATAATACTTGATGTCAACCACTAAGCCAAGCATGGGAAGGAGGGATGGGGAGGGAACGGGGTGGGGATCAGGTAGGGGCTAACGGGGCGATGTGTGCATGTATGTCTACAAAAGTATTATCTTTATGCCATTATGATGTATGAATACAGTGCACCAATAAAATAAAATTTAAAAAAAGTTTGGGCCACCAAAAAAAAAAAAAAAAAAAAAGAATTGGGTTTTGGAGGCCCAATGTCTTTTGCCCAGTTTTACTCCTTAATTTGAATCATTATCTCCCGGGCTTTAATCTCCTGGTGGCAGTTTTTATACTGATTGAATGATGAAATTATAATATTTTGGATATGTAAGTCAAGTATAATATATTGTTAAACTAATTTGACTTGACTTATTAATTTGTAAATGTAGCTATTAGAAAATTTAAATTAATATGCAGCTGGCAACGTATTGTCCTCGATAAAAATTACAAGATGGGGAAAAGCATGTTTTCAAACAATATTACATGCCACAATGTTTTGATGGTTTAATATCAAATCCAAATCAGCATACAAACTGATAATAAGCAAACTGACATCATGGGCCTCCTGGGGAGATGTACCAAGAATATGATGTCACTCAGGAAGTATTCCTGCCAAAATATATGACCTGAATCTAATCAGGAGGAAACATCAGACAGCCTGCATTGAGGGATATTTAAAAAAAAACACTAGCCTGTTCTCTCCAAACATATTAATATCATAAAAGACAAAGAAAAACAAGAAATGGTTGTTGATAAAGAGTTTACAGAAATGTAACAACCAAATGCTATGTTTTAAAAATGCTGTAGGGAATGTTATTGGGATGGTTGAAAAATCTGTATATGGACTATACAATAGACAACTATATGCTCTTAATGTTAAATTTTCTAATTTTGGCTATTGTGCTCTGATTAAGAATGTCCTTGTCCATAGAAAATACACACTGAAGGACCTAAAGGGTCAGAATGTGCAGTTTACTCCCAAGTGGCTCATCAAAAGCTATTGTCGGTATATGCATGCAATTACATGTAAAGAGATAAAGCAAGCTGGTGTGATGGTGCACGCTTGTAATCCCTGCATTTGGGAGGCTGAGACCTGAGGATCATGGTTCACGAACAGTCTCAGCTACTTAGTGAGGCCCTCTGCAACTCAGTGAGACCCTGTTTCAAAAAAAAAAAGAAAAAGACTAGAAAATAGAGCTGGGGGTGTTGCTCAGAGGTACAGTGCCCCTGGGTTCCACCCCTAATACCACAAAAAAAAAAAAGAAAGAAAGAGAAAGAGAGAGAGAGAGAGAAAGCAAATGGGAATTCATTGTTCATTGAGCTCTTTTTGTATCTCTTCTATAAATTTTTAAATTTTGAGAGTGAAATGTCAAAACAAATTTAATACAAATTGTTTTAAAACATAGGAGAGGCAGCATTGTGGAAAAGTGCTAGAGAGATCATATTATTAAATAGTAGCACCCAGGGGGCGGGCGTGGTGGCGCACATTTGTAATCCCCGCGTTTGGGAGGCAGAGACAGGAGGATCATGCAGGTTCGAAGCCAGCCTCGCTGGCTTAAGAGACCCTGTTCCCAAATAAAAATAGGTCTGGGAGTGTAGCCTGGAGGTAGAAGGGTTTCCAGGAACCCCAGTACCACCAAATAAATAAATAAACAAACAAAAAATAATAGTAGCACCCATAGTTCTGGGTAAAATTGACCCCTGTTCTGGGCCTAGCACTTCAGAGGGTCCCTTTAACCCTTCTCTAGTTGTGCCTCCTTCTATACCGAGTGTGAGGGATCCACAAGCCCCACAGCCCCCTACTCCATCTAGAACACACTGCCAGTAGCTAGAACCTTCCATTTCCCTACTATATGACCCTGACCCCTCTTCAACACCTGCATGCCTGTTGCCTGGGGCCATTCTCCTGATGGTGGAGCAAACTGGTGACGTTCTCACGCCTAGACCTGAGGGACACATGTTTGGAGATGGTGAGGGGTTGCACAAAGTTCAGATATGCAGGCCAGGGTGTTCGTGTGGATTTATAGGATACCCCTTGCAGGGCAGGACAGGTCCAGAAGTGGGAAGAGAGGGGTGCAGGCTGCAGGCCGCAGGTTAGGAGCAAGAGGCCAGCACTCCCCATACCTCCCATTCTGGTGTGAAACTCTGAGTCTGAGAAGTCCCTAAATTCAGTCTGCACTTTGTAGATCATGGTGAAGTTATATTTGAGTAAAGGCAGGGCTAAACCACACTTTATGTACAGTGTGCCAGCCCTGCGTGTGACTTTAAAGGATGTAGACACAGGCTGTGGGCCTTTGCTTCAGGGCATGCACAGGCAGAGGAAGCCTAGAGAAGCCCAGCCACACAGGCCCTGCACCTCCTCATTCTCAGCTGAAAGGGCCCACTTCCCACCCTGTGGAGAGACCAGAGACCTGTGATGACATGGGAAGAGGGCCAGGGACCTGGACTGCACACACACACACACACACAGAGCAGAGGGACCGAGATAACCCAGGGGCCCCGTGGGGAAAACGCTTTCCAAGAAACCCTCCCGCGGGTGAGGACAGGTCACCAGAGAACAGAGGCTTTCTGTCTGGCTGAATCTAATCTCCATCCAGAGCAGTGCAGATTATCTGGAAAACTCATTTGAGGTTCAATTCTTAACCTTATATCTCCAAAGGGGGTTGGAGGGGACCTAGTGGCCGGGATCTCAGGGCTGAGACCAGAAGTCCAAGCGGAGGCTCAGACCAGGAGGCGTCCTGGGGACTCGCTAGTGCTGAGCACCGAGCTCACCATGGCCCCAGGACGGCCTTGCAGGGCGCCCTGGGTGTGGGCAGGGTCCCATGGCAGCCCTGGAACCCTGTCCCCAGCGCTAGCACTCCTACTGCTGTGAGGGGGCCTCTCAACATTGCACAGCTGAGCTGGTATTTCTAACTTCTCACATGGCTGGCTCCTTATCTCAGGTCTCAGGAGCCTCGAGGTGCTTCAGGAAGCCCCACGGCAGCAACCTCAGCCCTTCCCCACCACATCTTCACTGCACCCACACTCGTGTCCTTACCGCTCTCAATGTGTCTACAATTATCCTACTTATTATCTTATTTTTGTCTCCCTTTCTAGAATATAGCTTTATTAGAGCACACAGACAGACAAATATGTGTATTTGTATATGCTATATACTTTTTTTGGTACAGGAGATTGGACCCAGGGGCATTCTTCTATCTCTGAGCTACACCCTGGCCTTTTTTTTTAAAATAGGGTTTCCCTAGGTTAATGAGCATCTCACTACTTGCTGAGGCTGTCTTTGAACCTGGGATCCTACCATTTCAGCCTCCCAACTACTGAGATTAGAGATTATAGGTATATGAAACCATACCTGGCTTGTAAATACTTTTTTTTTTTTTTTAGCACTGGGGATTGAACCCAGTGGCATTCTGCCTTTGAGCTATATCTCCAGCCTTATTTTATTTTATTTTATTTTATTTGGAAACAGGGTCTCACTAAGTTGCAGAGGGTCTCACTAAGTAGCTGAGGCTGGCTTTGAACCTGCTATCCTCCTGTCTCAGCCTCCCAAGAACTGGGATTACAAGCGTACACCATGACAGCCAGCTGTAAACACTTTTCACAAAACAATATTTTTCTAAAACTGACAGACTAGGAAGATTGTTGTGGGCTCCTCTGTGGCATCACACACCTTCTGCCCACCACTGCACACCTGGTTTGAAAAGCCCGGATAGAATGGCTCCATCACAGGCATGCCACAGCATTAAAAGACGCAGAGAGAGGACTGAGCCCAGCACGTGGGTGCTCCGGCTGCTTTTGCTGAGGTTGAATCAAATGCCTCGGGCCTCCCTGTGCTCCAGAATGCCCTAGACTTGGGCAGATCTGGGGCAGGAGGCTGGGGAGAGAGCGAAGGCCACCAGGTGCAGCAGGGGAAGCAAGATGAACTTCTAATTTTTTGTTTGTCTGTTTTGTTGTTGTTTGGCTTTTATCTTTTTTTGGTGGTTTTTATTTTTTAATTTTTTTTAATGTGGATCATATTGACAATGGTATACATTCACACAGTACTTGGTGCCCCCACCCGCTTCCCCTTCCCCTTCCCTCACCCTCCCAACAATGCGTGTCCAGGTTGACCATGACCGTGCTACATTCATACTTTTACACATATTCAGATGTAGCTCCTCTATTAATCAACCTCAGCCTTCTTCCTCTCCTACCCTTCCTTTCTAGCTTTGCTGAGGTTTCCCCTCCATTATCTGGAGTCCCTCTGGTATTCCAAATACTCCCTAGTTTGGGCATATTAGAGAAAACATATGTCCCTTCTCTTTCTGTGCTTGACTAACCTCACTTATCTTAAAATGAGGACAATTAGATTTACTTGATAGAGTTGCTATGAGCGTTAAATGAAATAACGTCTGGGGAAGTTCTCAGTTCCAGGGCTGATTGGAGTTGGTGCTCTATAAACCCTGTGGATTCCAAATCTGGAATTTTCCCCCACTGAACTAAACCTTTGGGTTTTTATTTCTCCACGAATCTTCTATCATAAGGCAGATAGGGTCCCTAGAAGGGAAAGATCTTAACTTTGACTTTGTGCTTTACACCTGATGATACTGAGAAATGTCTTTCAAAGGCATTCACTTTGATGCTGAGCAGTCACCACTGGTGGGAGTGAGAGTAGGGAGGTCCTAGCAGAGACCTGGCAGCAGAGAAGATGACCTACAGGCCAGGAAGACTGGGGTGGCAGGCTGTGTATGAAAGTCCTGGAGCTTAGGACTCGGAGGACGAATCCAGAAACTCTGGGAATCTGGCAGTGGAAAGTCCCCACACTTGTCCTTTCCAAGAGGAAGTGGGTTGAAAAGCCCCTCCCACTGCCGCAGAAGCTGCCACCCACTGCCTAGAGCCATCCCACTCCATCACCCTAATCCCCTCCCACGCCACCCCCACTCAGCTCCAGACTCGCAGATTTCTATTCTGACTCACAGTGCAGTTGCTCTATTCTGAGGGGCTCTCACAACACACAGAAACACGTTGCTGTGACCTAAAGTGGCACACGCTGTCACAGGAACATGGACCAAGTGCTTTTGTAGCTATAAGAAGGGAACCTCAGCTTGCAGATGGAGGGAGCGTGGGGAGGGAAGGTCTTGTCTGAGAAGGACGGGGTTCTGGAAGGCTGGGTGACTTGCACAGTTGTAGAAGAGGGAGGGCTTTCTAGGTGGAGGAAGCGTGGGCTGCCTACAACTATCCTGCGCATGTGGTTTAATTGCATTTATCTCCTATTGCTTTAGGACTAGGTAGGGATAGAGAGAGAGAAAAGGCGACGCAGGAAAGAGCGGCAGGTGGCTTCCTCAGTTTTCTTTATAAACTGAAGAAGAAAAATATCTGTGAAGGGTGTGATGGTTATGATGTGAGGAGAAAGCCTAGGGTGTGTGTGTGTGTGAGAGAGAGAGAGAGAAAGAGAGAGAGAGAGAGAAATATGCACACAAGAGCACATCCAGGAAGCTGTTAAAAGTGGGTCAGGCAAAGGTTTAAGCTGACTAGGAGGCAGCCAGGCGCCACTTTAATGGTGAGATAAAAATCAAGGTATCTGTCCTGCCCAGGCCACGGGATGAATACAAGGTCTGGGTCTAAGCATTGTTTCCCAAATTGCATGTTCATTAACCACCTCCCCTTCACGAAAGTCCCCACTATCCCACTACAGAGGCATTTTTCTAAGATTAAGGGTGTCAGGTATGGAGCCGACAGGTTTAAGGCTCCCCAGAATCTTAGAACAGATCAGTCCTTCCTCTGAGTGCTTTACATCTCATCAATGACACCAAAACTGACCAGGAAAGAGGAACCTCCTCCTACCAGCCCAAGACCAGGCAGGGAGTCTGTGGACCAAGAGAATCCTGTGACCCAGGATTGTTTGGAATCAGGAACAGGTCTCAGAGCAACTGCCCACACCTTGATTATCTGTAGGTGTTCAGATCTGAATAGCATCGTCTATCATTAACCACACTGATGGTATTGGGATTGGCAAATCAGTTAATCAAGTTATATGATGATTAGTTGTAAGACAAAACAAAACAAAATTCCTGGGCTTGCAAATTCTTTAGCTCCTTACCACAGCTTTCACTCCCACAGCTGCCAGCCCTGGGTGTTTTGACTTGTTCTCTCCACTACCCAGCCTGGAGAAGAGACTTATGGGAGTGATCAGGAGACCAGGAGGAGGCAGAGGAAAGGCAGGAGGGAGAGAGCGGTGGAGGGAAAGGCAGAGGAGATCTTATGTTTCTAAACAAATGACCTGGATACCCTGTAAACTGTGAGAAATGGTGGGATGGGGAACCCAGTCTCCAGTCAGAATAAGAGAATGAACAAAGGGAAAGAATGAGGATCTGTAAAAATCTGACCCTGGGACATTGGAGGGTCTTTTGATTTCTTGATACTTACCATCTGCATAGAACTTGAAGCATCCTGGGCCCTTGACAATAGGAAGAGGAAGAAAAGGGACTGAGTACAGACTGCCTGGTAAAGAATGCGGATGGGGACAACCATAAAAGCCACCTGCCCTCTGAAGCAGTCCAGACAAAGCAGCAGGCCTGACCCACACAGTTCTGGGCACACAGTCAGTCAACAGAGGTGTGGGGCTACCCGCTGGGGGTTGAGGAGCCGCCTAGAACCTGCACAGGAAGTGTTAGGGGCCATGTTCTGTATAACAAGGGAAACCGTTTCAACTCCAGCCCCCAAAAGGAAGTGACTGTTCTCAGTAAGAGAAGCAAACCTCCCTTCTGACTGCCATGATGTGTCCCACAACCCAGAGTACACAGAGAGAATGGAGACTCAAAGCCAGCAGAGCACTAGCAAGGGGCAGTCTCACCTCGCAGTGCCGAGCAGAACAAGCCCTGGGGAGACACTCTCACAGTGGGACTAGGTTTCTGAAGAGATACTTGGCAGTGCCATGCTCCAAATTGAGTCAAGGGTGGGGAGGGGCAAACAGGGGATTAGGAGAAGAGTATCTCCCCTCAGACTTCCCTTTCCTCTTCTTCCTGTCCAGCCTCAGGTTACCCCAGCAACAAGCAGCAGGACCAGGCCGTGCAGTAGTCCCAAGCCAGACAAGACATGGGTCACTGACTGTAGCCTCTTTGTCCATGATCCTATGGCTTAGGGACAATGTGACCCCGTGACTTCTTTTCCAGAAAGCATGCGTTTCTGCCTCCAAGGGCTCCTCTTCTTTGGGCTGCCATATTGTAGTGATCCCCAAGGCTGAGTTTCATGGGCTTCCAGCCTCAAGTCCAGGATCGATTCTACTGCCTGATATCCATCCTCCATACTAAACCCCAGCCCCTGCTGTGTTCACCCATGCCCTTCTCAGGATGGGTGCTGATTTTCTGCCTCTCTAGGATTCAGCCACTCCCTGGATCCCCACTGCTCTTGACCTTCTGTGGGCTCCTGGGTGCACACCATTCCTGAAATGCTGGCTGTGCAAAGAATCTCACATCTAGAGAGAAAAAGACTCCTTCAGACCTAAGTTTATCCTGGAGGTTGCTCTCCTGACTTATTCACTCTGGAACAGAACTTTTCTTCTCAAACTCTGATAGAGATTCCCAATTTAAGCATTTATATTTAACAATATGGAACACTGAAGCCAAGGCTTGAAAGCTCATGAAGATACCATTGATGATTTTGAGAATGACCAGACCCATGTTCTCTAAGGAGAAGCATACCCAAGAAACATGAAAAGCTTAAAGTGGCTGAGCTCCTCATTTCATTTGTAATTGATAGGCTCGTAGCTTTTACCTCATCTTGGGACATCCAGTGTCTTCTGCTGCAATTAGGGAGTCCCACACTCCTTTTCATTTTTCTCTTCAGTGCTCCATGGACCTGCCTGGGCCTCAGAGTTCTGGTAATGCTCCTTAGGAATGAATGTGTATTTACCTACCTATTCATAGATTCATTCATTCAATATATAATTCCAATAACCTACTATGTCCTAAGGCTTGTGGTTTCTGCAGAATAGTAGTACTGCACAGTGGTTATAAGTGTAGATTCATGCCTGAGAACAAATCCCAGGATTACTACTCATGAGCTGTGTGATCTTAACCTCATCACTAACTTTCTGTGCTTCAGTCTCTTCAACTGGAAAAATGGTAATACTGTCAAACTCAGGGTTTTGGTCTCTTTGATGTATAGTAACTGCTCAGTGTCCATCAATTATTATTTCATCTGACCCTGATCTCACTTGGGTTATCAGCCAATCTCCACCATAAATAATCAACTAAAATAAACAAAAACAAAAAAAAACCTTAGACTTTTCTTTATCAATCAAGATAAAGATGGCCTGGGTTGTGTTTAAGTTGTTTCATATCTTGATTTCTGTTCTACCAGGAACTAGGGGCTTCAGCATTTAGGTAGAGATGAGATTGATTTTTAGAGGAACTTCTCTTTGGCATCTTAGCAGGCATACACCTCCTTATTATTCCATACCTTGCCATTCTCAGTTTCTCAAGCTGGGTATCACAGTGCTGCCCCAGGGCATGAGCTCATCTGAAACGAAGCAGAACATTTACCAGGGGCCTCCAATCTGAAGGGCTCAAGATGCGGTTGCTACCCAAGATTTGGATCTGGTGTCAAACCCATATAGTGGAGTCTCCTGCTCCCCTGGTTTTAGTCTCTCTTTATGTCAATTAGATACAGGAGCCATTGGACCAGGGCAAGTTCTAGATACCTGTGGATCCTCCAACCCATCACAAGACCCTTCACCTCCTCCTTCTCCTGAGTTGGCCCATCCCAAAGACTGAGCCTCTGCCTTGTGTTTCCTGTCCTTCATTCTCATGCAGGGTCACCTCCTCCCTAGACCAAGGCCCTGATCTGCATCTTAGCCATAGTATGAGGCCCCATTTATGACCTAGAATTTTGTGTGTGTGTCGTACTGGGGGTAGAACCCAGGTGCTTTCTACCTCCGGGCTATACTCCCAGACCTATTTTATATTTTATTTGGAAACAGGGTCTCACTAAGTTGCTGAGAGCCTCACTAAGTAGCTGAGGCTGGCTTCAAACCTGTGAAATCCTCCTGTCTCAGCCTTTCAAGCACAGGGATTACAAGTATGCACCACCACAACCGGCTATGACCTACATTTTGAATCCTCCTCAAGGCTGACACCTCTTTTCCCATCTCTCTGCCACAGGGCTATTTACATACCCTCAATCTGGGCATATGGTTCACTCTGCCCCTGGCCACTGCCCAGGATGAATTTGGAAATCATCTGTCTGCCACCATCTTCCTTCTGTTACCTTTGAGGCTGATGGAACCATTTGGGTTTGTATCAGGACATTTTCCCCAAGCACCAGCCTACTCAGTCTAGATATGTGGGCTTTAGAGCGTCTAGCTCCTGCTAGTGGTGTGATCTTCAGAAAGTTACTTAAAATTTCTGTTCCTGTTTTCTCTAGTGTAGAATGGGAAAATAAGACCTACTTTACAGGCCTTTTGTGAGCATTAAGCAAGGTAATATATAGAAGCTAGCATAAATCCTGGCACAAAGCTGCCCAATGAAAGGCAACTGTCAAAGAGTTTACAGTGATGGGATAAAAGGATACTTGTTCTCTTTGGAGCACCTTGGGGGCCATTTCTCATTACACCCCAAAAAACTGTAAGAATACCCCTTGTCCCCCACCCCAGCTCTCACTGTCTCCAACCAGCATTGGGAGCCCCCGGGGAATCAGAGGGACTGTGAGATGGATATGTCAGAGGCTGTGCTCCCAAGTACTGGGCAGAGTAGCCTGAGGGTCCAGACACCTCTTGGACACCACAGTTGCTCAGGACTCCACATGCGCACCAGCCATGGAAGAAGAGAAGGGAGAAGGAGGGATGGAAGTGGAAGGAGGGACCAGGAAGTGACAATGGGAATGCCCAGTGAGCTGAGCTAGGCAGAGGAGCTGACCCAAAGGCTTCCCGGTGTGAGGACAAAGTGGGAGTGGCCTGCACACCACAGCCAGCACCAGACCTCCACCCTCCTCATTCCACCCTTTCAAGACTTGCAGGCAGGGCTCAGCTAGAAGGAGCCTGCTTCTCTGCACTGATGCTATTTGCCCAGCGCTCAGCCCGGCTTTCATTAGCCCTCCAACGCATCACACAGCAGGGTTGTAATTACACTTCCCACCAGGAACACACTTCTGTCCATCTCAGAGATGGAGGTGGTGATAAGAACAATTAGCCCTGGCCTGTGGTCACACCTGCTTCTGATCCTGGCCTCCTTTATGAGCAAAGCACTCCCCCTCATCTTGAGGAAGACAAGCAAAAGGGAAAAAGGATTTGCCAGGTCATTAAGCCCAGGGCAAACAAAGACACAAAGCAAGTTCCTCAGAATTGCCTTCCTCGGGTCTCAAGAAGGCTGGCTTCTAAAGAATTCATCTGGGCATTTTCTAACAATTGCCGTAGTGGCAGCAAAAGACCTTGCCAGGATGAGAAATTGGAAGACTTGAGTTCAAGGGCAGGCTTCTGTCTCAGACTCCGGATGTGGGACAAAAAATGGTGACACTAACCATCATCAATATGATCTCCATCCCTACCTCAGTCAGTATCCTCATTCACCAGCAGCAGCAGCAGCAGCAGCAGCAGCAGCAGCAGCAGCAGAAGCATGTCAATGCCTGAGGTCGTCAGTAACTGCTCCGCACGTGCCTTCTCTCTGCTGCACTGGTTCAATAAATCACTGGGCACAGGAACTGGAAACACCATCCTGTGCATGTTGTATGCCCATCACAGGCACTCTGACACTCAGAGCCTTCGGGGCCTGTAAGACTGGGTACAGGTCATTAGTGCCTTCTGTGGACCTGCTGGTGAGGAAGCAGTCAACCACAAACGTACCTCAAAAATAAAACAAAAAAACAAAACAAAAAAATCAGACAGCTGGTGCTACTCTGATGCGAGCTCATCTGAGAGTTGCAAGAGGGCTTGCCTCAGCATACCTATGCCTTCTGATGAGAAACACACCCTCTAGTACAGTGTATATGCCACAAGAACACAGAGCTTTGCATTTTGTTTGTACTATATGTCCAGTACAAGCACTTAGCAGACAGCCAAGATCTATCTAATGAATGAATCACTGCTTGCATAAATGAATGGATCTCCAAGGGGGCCTGGAGCCACACTCCACAGAGCTTTGCCTCCTCTGTCTACTATGCTTGACCACAGTCATCCTCTGCTAAACGTTACCCTCAATCTTTTAGATCTTAACTGTGCATAAGAATCATCAGAGAAGATGCTAGAACTGGATTCCACTTCAGAGACTCACTGGGGTAATACTTGGCAGTGGTATAGATTTAAAATACCAGTCAAACATAACCAATCCCCCACATGATTCTAATTTGCAGCTGAGGCTAAGAACCATGGCCCTAGACAGAGAGGAAGAACAGCTCTTCAGAGACCAAATAGAAATGGGCCAGGGAAGCCAGACAAGGCAGGGCTTGGGTGGGGAACAAGTTCACCTGGATTCCTGTGGAGTCAGAGTTCTTTGAGCCTATTAAAATAGTTGTTGAAGCAAAGGCATGGATGTTTTCTTTTCAGTAGGAACCCAAGGCCCTTTGCCTTTTCTTTTATGGGTATCAGAATGTCATAACTTTCCTATATGCTTACTAACAGGATATTCAGGACTGTTCTGCACCTGCTCTTCTCACTTGAGACCCCCAAACAGGGACTATAATATGGATTGTTTTACCTGGATGGACTCCTTCTCCTTAATGATACCTAAAGAGTTTCTTTACTAAGAACCACAAATTAAAGATAACAAAAGTATCTGTTGCTAATAAATAGACCCACGCTATGAATAAACCATGCATGGTGTTTATAAACACATGCACACCTAAAAACACACACAGATATGCACACCAATAACCAAGCATAACAATGCTATATTTCGGCCTCAATTTCTGCAACCAGTTTATAGAACAGGCTGAATTCAATGCTTATACAAACAGGAAACAGTTTAAGTTTTCTTTTAGCACTGCCTTCAATAGGCTGCCTTTCCCCTTAGGGCTTTCTGGTCACTTTTGTGGATTTAAAAGGTCCAGCCTGATTTAAAACCTGAAATGTTCAACCACACACTTAGTTCAAAGTGCCCCCCTCTTTTCTTTTCTCAAAGTCCAGACCTGAACTATGGTGTGGGGAGCAGCCCTGGGCTTCACAGAGGGGAGGAAGGATGCTGCTTTCTTTCCATCTCCACTTCTGTCATGAGCCCTCCAGGGCTGGGCAAGGGAAGAGAGTGCCTTCCTCTTGAGTATTGACCCTCCCTGGGAGCCATAGGTGATCAAAGCAGCCTTGACCGCAGGCGCTTGGGTTCTCAGACATAAGGATGCCCTTTCTAGTCAATATTCTGCCACCTCTTTTGGCAACTTCCCCAACAATACCCCATACAGCCTTTTTCTAGCACCTCTAAATTTGCAAGTGACCCTTTTTGGCAGAGTCCCAACTCCATGCTCCATATCTTCCCAGCGTATGTTTATCCCAAAGGAAAATCAGGCTCCCTTCATTGCCGGAGCCAACCGGCAAGAGTAGGAGTTCTGAAGTGAGGCATGAGGATGAAGAGTTTTTAACCCTAACGTGGGGGAGCTGCCAGCCTACCATCTCTACTGGTCGACCCCTGTTCGTGGGTCAATATTTCCTACGGGTCGACGACTATGCCTGGGTCAGTATTCTCTATTGCGCCGACACTCCTAGCCAACGCAACTTCTGGGTCAATCTCATCTTTATTGCGCGGACGCCGACCTTGTTTTTCCAGAGGTATTTATACACAGCTACAAGTCAATCAACATTCTCGTGCTATCACCACCAGAATACAATAAAGACCAATACAAAACACACACATTACAGATAGGCCTATCAGTACCCTCGTGTCATCACCACCTGATCCTCTCCCAGACCTCTTTGAACTTTCCACAACCCCAAACCTTGTTGACTCTGGGCGAAGGACAATCAGCTGAGTCAGAGACACCAATCTAGGGGAAGGCCTTAATGGCTCCCAACACTTCATGCCAACCAAAGTTGCCCTGTTTTGTCTCACTTTCTTGACCTGGCCTTACCAAGTGACTTCAGCCACCCTCTTGTCTTCCAAAATTAGCAGTAAGCAAGGCTATGGGGAGGCACTGGTGTCTATGTTCCAACAAACTTCCAAACTCCAGGGAACAGACGTCATTGTCTCCCAACAACTCTCTCCCAAGGACATCATTTGATGCTATAAATCTGATGTCCTGGGGCCCTCGAACAAAGACACACTAGTAGTAATAACAGAGCCGACCTGTCCAGGCCTTTTTGCTTGGTTGACTTGCTGTTGTGCCATGTCTAAGGATATGAGACCCAAGGTATTCTGAGTCCTTGGCAGCCACTGCTGGCCCACGTCATACACAGCACTGCTCGGAGCCAAAATTCTGCCACCCAGATTTCTCAGCTACATAGGTTTTATGATTCTACTCCCCTAACATATTCTACTGTGGTTGTCCCTATCCGTTTGTTTGTTTGTCTATTTGTTTGTTTGTTTGTTTGTTTGTTTTTTCCTTCCTTTTCTGCACTTGTACTTCAGTTATACTGAAGACCCTGAAGACTAAAGATGTTCTGAGCCCTGACTCAAAGCTTGAAATAACTGCATGAGCGAGACCATAGTGTCTCTGTTGTACCCTGTTGTTTTGTTTTTTCTAACAGGACCAAGAACCCTACGCCCAGCTCCAGGCCACTGACATGCCATGGCCGCTTTGCAAAGCGTGGAGGTCCGCCCTATAACCCCTGTCCCTTCCCCTCCCCTTCTGCAAGTGCCAGCTACTTCTACCTGCAGCCCCTGGTCCTGGTCCTCGTGCCAGCTGCTGCAGGACATCTGGAGCAGGCCAGGTGAGGCCAGCCAATGCCCTCCCTCTCCCAGGGGCAGCTCTCCACCATCCTGGCCTGGGCGCTGGTGGCTACAGAGCCCCCTCCTTGTTCCTCCTTGTTCTTCCAGGAGTGCTGGCTCCTGGAGCTACAGGCAGGGAGGAAGCCCTGCTGCCTTTCCATCCTAGTACTGAGTGTGCTGTCTCAGGAAATGCTTCCAGGGGAACCCCAACTAGGAGAGTTTCCAGCTGTAAGCGAAGAGATCGTGAACAGGTTGACAGGACCAGAAAACAGGGGCCCCGACTAAGCCTCCCCGGCAGCACGCCGCATTCATTGCTCAGCTCTCAATGGAGGCTGTGTACACACCGGAGGGAGTTAAGATAGCAAGCCTAGAAGCAGGCACTGGAGAACGGGTGAGAAGAACGTACTCCTCTCTCTTCTTTCTCCTCCTTCCTTTCCTGTTTTTCACCTCCTCCCTTTTCTTTGCTGCTCCTATTTCTACACTACGACCTCAGGGTCTGTAACTTAGCCACCCAGGGCTGATCTTCCTGGGGTGTCCGTCTCCCTCCATAGCTCTGCGACCCACCTCAGGGTCCCATCCTGTTCTCAAGACTTTTGGAAGGAAATCAGCAAAACCACTCACTGATGAAAGAATCTGGTCATAGGCTCTGAATCCAAAGTCCAAATTATGCATTTTTTCGTCTCCTGTAGGATGACAGGAAACCTTTTCTCTTTCTGTCCGTTGTATTAAGACAGTGTCTAACTCATTACTTAATACTGTATTTCAGACAAGGCCAGGAAAATGCACACCACAGCCGTAACGGGAGCCTGAGAAGACATTGCCCCGTTCCTCTCTCCAAGCATATCAGAATCATGGCAGGTTGCTCTTTTACTGGACACAAGAGGTTAGGCACAAACCCTGCCAGGCTTTTTAATATATATATTTTTTTTAATTTTTGCAGTACTGGGGATGGAACCCAGGGGCATCCTACCTCCGAGCTACACCCCCAGCCCTACTTTTTTAGTTTTTAAAATTTTGAAACAGGGTTCTCTGAGTTGCAAAGGGCCTTGCTAAGTAGCTGAGGCTGTCTGCAAACCATGATCCTCTACTCTAAGCCTCCTGAATGCTGGGATTACAAGTGTCTCTGGCCAACTTTTTTTTTTTTTTTAATATGCCCTTTGATGGAGATGGGGTGACCAGAAAAGAAGTCGTTTGTCCCTGCATCAAAATCACATCACTAAGAGTCACTATTTACCTGCACAGCACCACAGTCTCAGGGTTCTGGAGTAAGAGGGTAGGGCTGGTAGTGTAGCTCAGTGATAAAGCACAACCTTAGCAAGCATGAGGTCCTCAGTTCAACCCCCAGCAGCAAGAAAAAGAAAAAAAGCATAGGAGATGAAGGAAGAGTGGAGACACTCCAGGACAGCACCACGGGCACCGCCCTGCACCACTCCCCACTGAGGAGGGGGCTGAGGACCCACCCATGGGTGTGGGCTCTGGGGACAAGGGAGCTGTGGAGTGATTTCCATTCCTGGTCCAAGAGCAAAGCAGGACAGGGCAGAGCTGCCACGAGGGTGGGCCCCTGTAGCAGGGCTCTGTCCCCGATGCACTGGGTGGGTCAGGGCTCCATAGCTGGAGGGATGCTTTGCCCGCATGCTTTGCCAACACACTCAAATTTTCTCTGCCAAGCAGAATGATTTATTTGTATGTCTTCATCGACGGCAATTATTTTTTAGCACCTTGCTGGGCATGCTGGGTGATCTCATCCCAGAGAAGAGCCTGTCTCCCTAGGAGGGAAAGTGAGAGAAGCAGCCTCCCTTCTCCTGTCTTAGCCAGAAATTCCCTCTGTCTCTGGCACCTTCGCACAGCACAGAGGGGAGGCGCCTCCCTCTTCTCTGGAGAGCTCCAGGTTCGCCCATAAAACACATCCAGGGTGATATTCCAAAAGTGCCTCTCTTTGGGAGAGAGACAACTTTTCTTTTTGAGAAATTAGGCTACCAATTCTCCCACTGTGTAAGTTAAAAAAACAAGTAGCATCAAACTACATTCAGCACGGAAACCTCACGTTACAAATTCTTTGGCTTCCAGGTGCAGATAGCTGGGTGGGGAAAGAGGAAGAGAGAGAGAGGAGAGGAAAAGAGGTGACACAGATAGGGTCTGTGGAAAGTCAGAGGAAAAACAGAAACAGAGGGGGGAGAACATTGGGACTCAGGGAAAGGGAAGGGCGAGAGCAGGGTGGGAGAGGACTCCAGGCAGACAGAGGGACCCCTTCCAAGGCCTCCTGGTTCTTGTCACATACCAATTCCCATTGGTATGTGTCCAGTCGAGGAAACGGAGGCACAGAGAGGTAAAGTAACTTGCCTAAAATGGCACAGCATTTAGTAAAGAGCAGTCTGCGCTGGCTGCTCTCCTCCACTTCCTCACCCCACTCCATCTACCAACATGGGAATCTGATGCACACTGACTCTGCTCCCTCACGGCTTCTCGGAAGCAGATATGGGGCCTTTTCTTCGATCTCCCCCTTCCATCAGTGCCAGCTGACATTCGGCCCCTCCATCTCCTCTCCCAGTGGCATGGAGATGCTCCAGGAAGGCTGGCTGGCTGAGGTCACAGCTTCCCCCAGGGCTCCTGCCCAGGGGTGGCTGCCCCCCGGGGAATAGCCTTCCCTCTTCCAGTTTCCCCATCTACAAACTGGCAGGAATGAGAGGTAATACGTAGCCTGCTTCCCACACTGAAGTCTGGGATTTTTGTTGCATGGTGTGACCTGGGTGGGCATGTGTTTTTGTGTAAGAGATAGATGGAACGGGAGGATCTGTTCCAGATATATTGCCTAAATGTTCTGTATATATTTCTGGGAACTATAGACAATATATGTGTTCGATAAATAAATTCAGTTTCCAATCCTAGCAACACTGGAACATCTCTACTTTGTTTGCTACAGGATAGGAGGCGCGCCATGGTCAGCGCCTGCGCAGTTAGGCTGCGAGGCGCATCTGGGGCCGGGGCTCCCCACACCCACACAATGCCGGGGACTGACCCACCTCGGGAGGATAAATGTGTTGTGGACAGACGGCAGGCCTGACTCTGGCAAGTTGGCAGAACAACATAAATTTCAGCACAGTCTTGGCATTGTTACTTATTAGCCATGTTGCTTTAGGTGAGTTATTTGATGTCTCTAAGCCTCAGTATTCTTGACTATAAAATAGGAATCATCCCGGGTGTGGTGGCGCATGCCTGTAATCTCCGCGCTGAGGAGGCTGAGACAGGAGGATCGCGCAACCTGTTTCCAAATAAAATATTTAAAAAAAAAAATAGGTCAGTGAGTGTAGCCTGGAGGTAGAAGGCCCCTGGGTTCCATCCCCAGTACCACCAAAAATCATAAATAAATAAATAAATAAATAAATAAATAAATAAATTTTTAAAATAGGAGCCAAATTGGTAATTTTCATAGAACTGTCACAAAAATTAAGTCAGATAAATTCACGTTAGATGTTTACAATGGTGTTTGCTATGAAGAAGGTTTTATGCAAGAATTTTATTTAACAAATTTTGTATTTGCTCTCAATGGCATTATTTCTCAAAGGCTGCACATCTCTGCCTACTCAGGAAGCTATGGGTACCCTGTGGCATCTGGAAACTAAGGAGGTTGAGGACAGGCCTCTCCGTGCCTCCCACCAATTCTTACTTAGCCCTCAGTAGCACCACAATCATCTCTCTTTGATTTTTATTTTTTTGTACTGGGAACTGAACCCAGAGACATTCTACCTCTGAGCTACACCTCCAGCCCTTTTTATTTTGGAAAAGAGTTTCACTAAGTTGCTGAGAGTCTTGTCAAGTTTCCCAGGCTGACCTCAAACCTGCAATCCTCCTGTCTCTATCTTCCAAGCACTGGGATTACAGGCAGGAGCCACCATGCCCAGCAGCCAGACAGCCCACCCCTCTTCGACTCAATGCCCTGGTGTGGGGCACTTTGTCTGGCCCTACATGCACCCAAGCCAGTGACATCACCAGGTGAGACTGGCATGCTTGTGCGAACAAGGGGATGACGACGTGGAGGGAGGGATAGAAATGCCCCGGGCCCCACTGCCCCCGCCCTTTGATGCTTGTGCAGCATTGCCAGGTGACTCAGCCATGTGACATCATGGGTCACTGTGGCCAGGAGTGGGGAGAAGGAATTCCCTGGAGAGAGGGAAGTGGAGTCGGAGCTGGGCCTGGACCACAGGCTGGGACAGTGGAAGAGCCTGGCCTGTGGATCAGGCTTCCCTGGCTCCTCAGAGCAGGGAGAAGAGAGGTGGCCGGGTGGTTTCAGTGAGGTGTCCCTGGCCACTGGTGGGCAAGAAGGAGGAGAGCCGTGGCCAAGCTGAGGGAGACCGGATCTGGGGGACATCAGTGGGGAAGGGCGGAGTCCAGCCTTACAGTAGAGTCGATTTGACTTGGTACCAATGAGGTATCTGCGGTGAGGAGGACAGGGGATCTAGGGTGGCACTGGGGTCTCCAGAATATGGTGGGGAAAGTCTGTTGACTGTGGCGAGCCTCAAAGCGTTGTTCCTCTCAGGGAGACTCCAGGACAAGGTCTGTGTGTGCCGCCCACCACTCCTGGAGACTAATGGACACACAGACGGTCCATGCGAGGTGGGGGCCTGCAGACCCAGAGAGCAGGCGTGCAGCCTGACTCGGAGGGGCTCGTGGGCCTGGGGAGACGGCCCCCTGGAGGAGGAGGCACTGCACTTTTTGCCTCAACCAGACTCAAGAGCCAAAGAGGACCAGAGGATCCCAGGACAGGGCACCCCAAGGTTCCTCTTCTTTACTCCCCACAGCCTTGCCCAGAGCCCAGGAGTGGCACGGAGCTCACCACAAGGCTTGTCGGCTGGGTGCTTTGTCTGTGAAATGAGGATGGTGACAAGAAGAGGGACAAGTTAAGAAGCGTGTGCAGAGCTCCCAGCATCATGTCCAGCACGCACGCCGTAAGCATTCAGTTAAAGGAGGCACTGGGAGTGTCACTCTTCCTGTTATATATTATCACACTCATCTCCATTTGTCTCTTTTCTCTTTGACTTTAATACCTCAATAATGTCTAGTCCTCCTTCTCTAATACTCACCCAAAATAAAGTTAAACCTTCCCCATATACGCCATATCTGGACAAGCCATCACAGCCCCCATTGTGTGAAGTCTGCTTCTTCTTCTGAGTGGATTTGCTTCACCATTCAGGAAGAAGCCAGAACGCAGACACATGTGAGGAAATGGGGAGCAAAGTGCACAGAGTTTCAGTTATACAGGATGAGTAAGTTCTGGGGAACTAAAGTTCAGCATGGTGACTACAGTTAACAAAGTCTTTCGTGATATATGCTAAGAAAGTATATCTTGAGTGTTCTCACCCCACACCCTAAAAATGGTAACTCCGTGAGGTGATGGATGTGCCATTTACCTTGATAGTAGTAGAAATTTCACAATGTATGAGTACATCAAAACTTCTCTGTAGCCAGGCATGGTGGCTACTCAGAGGCTGAGGCAGGAGGATTGCAAGTTAGAGACTATTTGGGAGGCTAAAGCAGGAGGATGTCAAGTTGGATGCCAACCTGGGAAACTTAGCAAGACTCTGCCTCAAAATAAAAAAAATAAAATAAAATAAAAAGGGCTAGGGGTGTAGCTCAGTGGTACAGAGCCACTGGGCTCGATCTCCAGCACCCCCCCTCAACATACACGCACGCACATACACACACATCAGGCTGTGTACCTTAAATATATGCAATTTTTAATTGTCAATTATTCCTCAATAGAACAGGGTGGGTGGAGAAGGAAGGGGGTCAGAATCAGGATGGGGGAAGACCTCCCAGTTACTGGGGTTCTGGGTGGGCTCGCAGCTATGTTGCTTGGTAAAGTCCTATGGCTTTAGAAAGAGGAGGTGCCATGTCTTTACTTTACAGAAAATGTGAAGCAAAACAGAGAGATTAAGTGCATGATTGAAGGTTACAGGGAAATTATCAGGGAGGCCAGGGCTAAATAGCAGCTGTCTAATTCTGAGGTCTGAGCTCTTCTTACCACCACAGTCTCGTAAAACCTCCTGTCCTTGAATGGATAGGAGCAGCTCCTTTAGATTAACTGCCCAAAGGAAAGAAGTAAATCATCCGTTCCATGTGGACTTCCAAAGGATCGAGTGTGTTTTAGATTTAAATGATCCAGACTGGACCTGTGGGGGAACAGGGTCATTGTTTTCTCTGGTCTCTTTATGGTGTGGCCCAAATGCAGCCAGGGTTGTGGAACAGGAGGGCTGTGGAAGGAGCCGGGTCAAGGAGGTGCTTGGGCAGAAGGCTTATCTGAGCAGCATCTCCTCTATGCCCAGAGCTATGGCCCAGCCTCTGCATGGGCAAAGCTGCAAAGCAGGCGCTCCTCCATGTCATGAACCCTCTGAAGGGCATGGAGCATGTGCTCTGCCCTGACTGTGGGAGATACAGCCTCATCTGCTCCCATCGCCCTTCCTGGCTTCTCACCCTGGCAGGAGGTAGCCCCAGTTATCACAGCCAGGGGTTCTGCATGTAATTCACATATTCTTTCCCTTCCATGATCTGATTCACACACATGTGGAGGTAGAGTTGAGAGTCCTGGGTTTAAATCCAAGCTCTGCCATTTGCTGGGTATGGGCCTTGGGTAAGTTACTTCTCTCACTAGTTCCCTGTGAGATTTGCATTTGGTAGAGCCTCAGTGAGGACACCAAGGTCAGTGACAGAAATGAGTTTTGTACCCAGGTCTGTGTTGTGGTAGGGAGTGCAGACTGGAAAAGAACTTCCAAGACAGTAGAGCTACCACAGGTTTATTTAGAAAAACAAGAAATACACACTGAAAAGAGAATGTGGACCATCTCCAGAGTAGAGAGATGCCTTTGGGGCCTCATGGCTCTTTTTATAGGAGACTTTCATGAGGAGTGGATAGGAGAAGGTGTGTAAGGATGACATCAGTCGGGTAGTAGCAAGATGATTCAGGGTGTTTGGTCATCTCCTGGATCCTGCCGGGGCCGTCAAGGACATGTCAAGCTCACTGGGATGTCTGGTCAGAACACTGTTCTTGGGGCTCGCTGATGCCTCCTCTTGGCTGCCTCCCAAAGTTAAGCAAAGCAGCACTGTCTGAATGATCCCAAACCCAAGGTTCTTTCCAAAAGAATATCTGGCTCCTCAATTTCTGACCAAAGACAATGGAAAATCTCAGCAAAGAGCACATCTTTGCTTCTCCTACTACCATCTGAAACACAACCAACCAAAATCAACCAATGGTCAACTCAACATGTTGGCAGAAGGGTTTTCCCTCAATGGAGCCAGAAAACAAGCCATCCCTGTCCCTTCAGGTCTGTCAGCAAAGACACTCACAGGTGTGTGAGGCTGCATCTCCTCTCTCTGACCAAAAAAAAAAAAAAATCAAGATGGTGGTGCCCAGGTGAAGGCCTGAGATGGTCTAGGTGCCCCTGAGGGAAGCCCCAGCAGAGCACAGGTTGGCTAGGAACAATGTGCAAGGCCCCTAGAAATGGGAAGCCTTCTGCTCCAAGACATTCCCCAGCGCTCCCTTTACCTCTAGAGGGATCAAGGCAGTGTGACTTCTGGAGCCTGGGCAACTGGCCAGCACCACAAACTCCACCCTGGGGTACACCTCTCTGCCACTGGTCCTTCCTGGTCTCCTTTCCCAGGAGAAGCCAGTGCCATGCTTTGCAGGACCTGATTGCAGAGTTCAAAGAGCAGCAGCTCACGAATCATCCATACAGGCATTCACCCTGCCGGGCACTGGAGATGCCATTGTGAACAAGACAGAACATGGCCTCTGCCCTCCCGGGCTTAGCAAAGTGACAGACCTGCAGGCAAGTGCATGAGGACACCCAGCCCCAGCACTCACAACCCGATGATCTCACTACCCCCCAAACTCTCTGAACCCCAGCTCCCTCCAGTCTGATATGCCTGATGATGCTTCCCTCATGGGATCCAAGTGAATGGAAAGATTTCATCAAGTCAATGTGAAAGTGCTTTGCTAACCATAAAGATCGTATCAATCACAGTTATTGCTGTTAGTAATGTGACTAGTATTACGATCATTGCTACACTTTTCCATTCAGGAAGCTCTCTCTGCCCGACCTGCCTATCATGCCAAGAATCTGGGTAAAATTTACTTTGCATGGCAGACTCCAACAATATTGGTCAATCTGCTCTGTATCATTAGCCTTCTTTGTTTTTTAAACAGCTTTATTAAGACATAATTAAGACCTTACAATTCACCTACTTAAAGTACACAATGTAATGTTTTCCAGGATAGTCCCAGGGTTGTATAACCAACACCACAATCTAATTTTAGAACATTTCTAATCCCCTTAAAAAAAAATATCACACACCCATAAGTACTCACTCCTTATTTCTACCCACCAACCCTCTCTCCATGCCATAAGCGGCCACTAACCTTTGTGTCTGTATAGATTTCTCTGTTCTGGACATCTCATATAAAACGAATCATAGATCTGTGGGTGTAGCTCAGTAGTAGAGCACTTGCTTAGCATGCGCAAGATCCCGTGTACACTCCTAGCACCTTAAAAAGAAAGGAATTCTATAATATAATGTGGTCTTTTGTGGCCAGCTTCTTTCACTTATCATGTTTTCAAGGTTCATTCATGTTGTATCACGAATCAGTAATTCATTTCTTTTTATTACTGAATAAAATTGAATTTTATGGATCAAACATATTTTATTTATCTAATCATCAATTGATAGACATTGAGTAGTCTCCACTTTTTGGCTATTATAAAAAATGCTTCTGTGAAAATTTATGTGTAAGTTTCTATGTGGGCATGTGCTTGTTTGTCTTGGGTGTATACCTGGGAGCGAAACTGCAGGGTCAACTGGTGGTTCTGTCTGACATTCTTAGGAGCTGCTGGACTGTTTTCAGAGCAGCTGTACCATGTTACATTCCCACCAGCAGGGTGTGAGGGTTTCAAAGTCTCCATGCCCTCGCCAACAACTGCTATTGTCTGTTCAGTGACAGTCATCCTAGTGGGTATGCAGTGATACTTCATTGTGGTTTTGATCTACATTTCCTTAATGACTAATGGTATGGAACATCTTTTCATGTGCTTAGTGGCCATTTACATATTTCCTTTGGAAAAATGTCTATCCAAATCCTGTTCCCATTTTTTAAGTTGAATCATTTTTCTTGTTATGAATTATAAGAGCCCTTTATATATTTTGGAAACAAATCCCTTATTGGTTATAAGATTTTCAAATGTTTTCCCCCATTCTAGGACTTATCATTTTATTCTCTTAATGATAATGTTTGTAGCACAGAAGGTACCCCCCACCTCCTGTGGTACTGGGGATTACCCTCAGCCCTATTTTATTTTTTTATTTTGAAATAGGTCTTGATAAGTTGCTGAAAGTCTTCCTAAATTGTGGAGGCTGGTCTTGAACCTGTCATCTTCCTGTCTCAGCCTCCCAAGTACTGGGATTATAGGCATGTGCCACCACATCATTCTAAGTTTAAACTTTTAATGAAATCAGTTTATCTATTTTTTGTCACTTGTACCTTTGGTGCTATATTGCTATATGTATGATTTTGGGGGGGGACTGGGGATTCAACCCAGAGGTGTTCTACCTCTGAGCTATACCCTCAGTCCTTTAATTTATTTTTATTTTTATTTGAGAACAGAGCATTGCTAAGTTACTATGCACGGTCCTGGAATCTGCAACCGTCTTGTCTCAGCCTTTTAATTACTGGTATTACAGGAGTGAGCAGGTGTGCCTAGCTTGATTTGTTTTGTTTTGTGGTATTGGCTATTGAATTCAGGGCATTGTACCTCCAAGTGACACTCCCAGCCCATTTTACTTATTTTTCAACTTGAAACAGATCTCACTAAATTGCTAAGGCTAATCTTGAAGCTGCAATCCTCCTGTAGTACTATAACCTCCCAAATACTGGGATTATGGCATGCGCCACCACGCCTGGCTTGAGCTACTTCTTAAATGTGTTCTGCCTTTTAAACTTGCGAGTATGGCCGGGCGTGGTGGCGCACGCTTGTAATCCCCGCGCTTGGGAGGTGGAGACAGGAGGATCACGCAGGTTCGAAGCCAGCCGTGCTGGCTTAAGAGACCCTGTTTCCAAATAAAAATATAAATAGGTCTGGGAGTGTAGCCCGGAAGTAGAAGGACTTCCAGGAACCCCAGCACCACAAAAAAAAAAAAAAAAAAAAAAAAAAACTTGCGTGTATTCTTTAAGCAAAACTTTGGTATTAAATGTCTGGCTTTAACTCCAAATCAGGAAAAAAAATCAATGAATCATTACTATACCCTTAAACAAGTTAAATGTAAATAAATAAACCTAATTGAAGCCTTCCTGCAATAAAAGAAATGGAGAACAGATGAGGTTTCAAGCTAGGGACAATGGCAGGTGAGATGGACCAGGTGACTCCCATTTTTCCTTCACCATCACCAGCATGAAATGCTTGGGGGGGAGGGTGCTGTAAAGGAAAAGATGATAAGAATGAAATTATTAGCTCACATAAGAAAAGAAACTGACACGGCATAAATCAAGTGACTGGAGCATGGTTTCCTAGACATATTTGAACTTGAAACTGATTAGGTATGTGGATTTAATTGTCACCAGTGAAATCTTGACCTGTTCTGCTTCCTTGTCCTATTTAAAAAAAAAAAAAAAAAAAAAAGCCCTCTAGCTCTGGGGAGTTGGGGAATCTGGAATGAGGGAAGCAGGCTAGGCTGTGGCATATCCCCCAGAAAGCCCCATGGTCAGGGGTGGGGGACAGAAGAACGGAGAGAGGGTCCCTGAACGTGCTTTTGGCACTCCTGGGAGACTAATCTTTTCAAACAAGAAACCACCTCCCATCACCCTTAGAACAATGCCCACAGAGGCGCCCCAGGTCAGCTCCTGCCCACCTGGCCCACCTCCTTTCTTCTCCTCTCCTCTCACTTTAGGGCCCCAGGCTCCTGCACCTCTCCTCTGGCTGATCCTGGAGCTGGTAGAGGCTGTTCCTGCAGCAGCATCACCCTTCCTGTCCCGGCTGTCCTGTTTTCAGAGGCCCTGTTGCTCCTTCCTCAGATCTTTACCCTACAGGTTTCCTCTCATCATTCAGCTGAAATGTACATCTGCAGAGACATCCTCTCTGATGAGATCAACTGAAATAACCCACACATCCCCTCACAAGCACTCTCCACCCTTTACCCCAATCTTTTTACAACCATTATATAACATTGCATTCAGAGAATAAACAAGGGACATGTGTACATAATACATAGGTGTCTTTTGAAGCACAATGGCATTGTGAATGCTTATGAACCCACTGACCCACTGAAGGTGTGGAATGTTAACAATAGTGCCTGACTTCTTTTTATATGACTAATACGTATTACTATCCAAAATTATATCATATTTGTACATTTTATTTTGTGTCATCCCTACTGAAGTGTAACCTCTGCTGTCTTGTGTATTGCTGCACCCCCAGAGTTTAGGAGAGTGCCTAGAAGCCAGGTGTGGTGGTGCAGGCCTGTAATGCCAGTGCTTGGGAGGCTGAGACAAAATGATCATAGGTTCAAGGCCAGCCTTAGCAATTTATCAAGGCCCTCAGCAACTTCCTGAAATCATATTTCAAAATAAAAAATAGGCTGGAGGTGTATCTCAGAGGTAGAATGCCCATGGGCTCAATGCCCAGTATAAGAAGGAAAAGGAGAAGGAGGATGGGGGGGGGGGACATAGAAACTAAATATTCATGAATGAATAACTGAGGATGCAGCAGGGAGGCCATAGATCAGAGGAGGGGTGCTGACCCTTCTCTGTCTCCATGCAGAGATCCACCAGCCCTCTGGATCCTATGGACATAACTGCTCCCTCCCAGTTTCTCCAAAGTCTAGTTAATGTGCAGTTGTGTGATATAAAGTATGGCATCGGATAAGCCCAGTAAAACACAGCAGGCAGTTTATTTTTTCACTGTAAGATTCAGTTTCTATCTCTGGCAAAGTAGAGACAGTAGCACCTATTTGCAGGATGCCTAAGCACACTTGCCTCCTTTTATCCCTGTACCAAGCACTGTGCATGACTTGTACGTGCTCAAAGGCTACTTGTGGAAATAAATGGAATGTTTGAGCTAAACCCCTCACATTTTATGCAACACAGATTGAATAGACTGGTAAAGGCAAATATTGTATATTCAGGATGCATAGTTGTCAGGATGTTTTGCCAAGGGTTTCCAGAAAGCCAGCTTCCCTTCTGAGTAAGGTCCCTTGCAGGTGAGCTCGTGACAAGCTCACTCTCCTCCTCACCTTGTTCATTCCAAGCTCAACTCCCCCAGGAGCCCCTGCCTCTTAACTGCAGCATCTGTCACCCAGCCACCTCCTGAGATGCTCAGCTCTGAGCAGCTGTCCCTGCAGGTTCCCCGACTAGCTTGAAGACCTCCCCTGCCCCATCCTCCAGTTCTCACTGAGCAAGGCTGTACTGCAGAAACCACCTCACCCACGGGAAAGGGTGCTGCTTTCCTGTTCTACTGGGAAAGGACCTTTTTATATTACTCTCAGGGACTGGAACTCTTTCCAGAACCACCCAATTGTTTCCAGAGAAGTTTGTTGGCAGGGTTCTCATGGAACCAGGATCCAGGTGAGAACTTTCTCTAAACCAAATCAGCAAGGGTCAGGGTATAAAGGGACCCAGGTTGTGTTACCTCTACAGCAGACCAAGGAGAAGGATGGTGATAGATGGAGGGCAGGGAACTTCCGGGAAGATGGCGACTGAGAAAAGCGGGGCTTAAGAGCCCCGCTAACAACCAATCTCCATTACCACAAAATCAGCACCTTTCATAGCCAGAAAACACCATCACCAGAGGAAACAAAAAAATCACCAGGCTCCAGAGAGGAGGGGGACTCAGAACGGAGCTCAGAGCCACAGAGGAGATATGCCGGCCTCACGCCCAAGGACACGGCAGCAGCGCCTTACTGCCAGCAGCAGCGGCGACTTCACCGGAAGGCTAAGGCTGCAGACCAACGCACTCAACAGTCCACCAGGCTCCAGAGAGAAGCAGCGGGAAGCGAGCCGAGGGACTCAGAGCGGAGCTCAAAACCAGAGAAGAAATATGCCAGCCTCACGGCCGAGGGCATGACAGCGGTGCCATATTGCCACTGGCGGCAGCAGCAGCGAATTCACCGAGTCCACTACAGCTCCATCTGCGTACTCAACAACAGTGAGTCAAATTGCGAGCCCCAGAGAAGAAATCCCAGTACGGCACTCCCAGGGACTTGACCCAGTGGGGAAGTGGCAGTGGCAGAGATATCACACCATAGGAGAACGCCCAACCTGGCACCCCTCATCGTCTAAAGCAGCCTCGATTGACTCCCAGGGTCTTAGACTCTGCGATACAACCCAGTAAAAGAGTAGTGGTGACTGAGATACCACAGACTCGAGATCCAGAGCACCTTAAATGAAGTCGTAGTGACCCAAGGGAAGAACCCAGAGAAGGCACAAACTTCCAAAATCATGGGAAAGCGGAATAACAATGGAGCAATGAATGCCCATAACCCCACAACATCAGAACCTGATATAACAGAAATTCAGAGATTTCTAGAAGATCAAATCAGGAAAATAACTGTAGAAATAATAGAGGTGTTTTGAAAAGAATTCAGAGAGATTAAAAAAGAGATAAAGGATGCAATTAATGAAGAAAAGGCCTCAATTCAAAGTACAAACAACTGATTAGACCACATGGAGAATAGAATCTCGCTCTTAGAAGATGATCATTCCAAAAATGAACGCATAGTTTCTAATCTAGAAAAAAATATCCAACAGCAGGAATCTGATATTGAAGAAATATGGGCCCATTTTAAGAGAGCTAACCTAAGAATAATTGGAATAGAGGAAGGAAAAGAAAGTGAAACCAAAGGGATCAACAATCTCTTCAAGGAAGTAATAGCAGAAAATTTTCCAAACATAGAGCAAGAGGTCAATACACAGGTCCAGGAAACTTATAGAACTCCCTTTAGACAGGATCGGAGAAGAGGATCCCCACACCACATAATTGTCAAAATGACCAATGTGGAAGCCAAACAGAGAATCTTAAAGGCAACAAAAACAAAGGGCCAACTGACATTCAGAGGCAAACCAATTAGAATCACTCCAGACTTCCCAAACCAAGTTATGAGAGCCAGAAGGGCTTGGAGTAACATATTCCAAACTCTGAAAGAAAACAACTTCCAGCCAAAAATTTCCTACCCAGCAAAACTTTCTATCAAATTAGATGGGGAAATAAGAAGCTTCCATGACAAACAGAAACTGAAGGAATTTATATCTTCAAAACAAGCGCTAGAGAAAATACTCAAAAAGATTAACTTCAAAGAAGAAATAAGTAACACACACCAGAACCAGAGAAACAAGATTTTCCATCCAACAGACAACTAAGATTGGTTATCTGTGGAGATTCATTATTTATGTTAGTCTTTTACCTATCTCTAAATTGTATTGTTTGCTTTGATTGTTGTTAAATTTAGGATTTCTAGTTGGAATATTAATATGCCTTCAGAGATAGCATTTGGAAATATTTTATCCCATTCTATCAGTAACTTAACTCTGTTTACATTGTCTTTGGATATACAATATTTTTTTTATTTTTTATGGAGTTTGTATACTCTTCTGTTGCCTGTGCCATTGAAATCATATCCAAGAAATCACTGCCAATTTCAATGTTGTGATGTTTTATGACCCAGATTTTCTTCTAAAAGTTTATAGTCTTAAGATTTATATTTAGGTCTTTTATCTATTTTGAGTTAATATTTGTATATGGGATTAGGTAAGAGTCCAATTTTATTCTTTTTCATGTAATTATTATTTTTCAACAATATTTAGTTAAAAGATTATTATTTCCTCCACCAAATGTTCGTGGAAACCTTGTCAAAAATAACTTGACAATATATGGAAGAATGTATCTCTAGGCTTTTATTTAACTCCAATATTTTATATATCTGCCTTTAGAACAGTACTACACTGTTTCAATTTTTGTAGCTTTATATGGTTTGAAATCAGAAAATATATATCTTCTAGCTTTGTTCTTTTTTGAGATCGTTTTGGGTATCTAGAGTCCATATTACATATTAGGATAGATTTTTTTCTGAAAAATAAATAAATAAATATATGATAGTTTCACCAAAAAAAAAAGAAAAAATATTCTCTGGTAAGAAAGAAAGCAAAAAGAAATATTGAAATGTTATTGTTAAGTTATCAAAAGCTTGGTATCAGATAAATGAAACTGTTATGTGAGATTGTCATTTTTAATTTTGGATAAATTGCTATAATACTAGATGTCAACCACTAAGCCAAGCATGGGAAGGAGGGATGGGGAGGGAATAGGGTGGGGATCAGGTGGGGGCTGACTGGGCGATGTGTGCATGTATGTCTACAAAAGTTTTTTTGTATCTCACTATGATGTATGAATACAGTGCACCAATAAAAAATTTAAATTAAAAAAAAAAGATGGAGGGCGGGGGACTTCTGTCTATGACAGACACTAAGCAGTTGCTCAGTTACACAGAATCAGCTATAGTATGCCTAGACCTGTAGTATATCAAGTAGATTCAGGTATGGGGGTATATATCTGTAATTCTAGTACTTGGAAGGCTGAGACTGTAGGATTGTAGGTTTGAGGCCTGCCTCAGCCACTTATTGAGGCCCTTTGCAACTCAGTGAGATCCTGTTTCAAAATAAAAAAATAAAATAGGAGCCAGTTGTGGTGGCACATACTTGTAATCCCAGCATTTGGGAGGCTGAGACAGGAGGATCACAGTTCACAGACAGCCTCCGCTACTTGGCGAGGCTCTTTGCAACTAACTCAGTGCGACTCTGTTTCAAAATAAAAAATAAAAATAGGGCTAGGGGTATAGCTCAGAGATAAAATGCCCCTGGGTTTCATCCCCAGTGCCACAAAAATAAATAAATAAATAAATAAATAAATAAATAAATAAATAAATAAATAAATAAAATAGGGCTGGGGGTGCAGCTGAGAGGTAAAATGTTCCTGGGTTCAATCCCTAGTACCTCAATAAATAAATACTATAATTTATTGAATATACCTTTTGTGTGCAGTTCTGCTTTGGAGCAAAAACATTTTTAGAAAGATAAATAAAATATAAGAATCATCCTTAAAGTTTATGTTGCTAAATTGATGTATGCACTAAATGTCCAAAACTGAATCCAAGTTAGAAAAATGTTGGACTAGATCAGTGAATGGGATAATAGTTCCAAATATTATCCCTAGGTACTACAAAGGAGGTAATCACTATTAGAAACCTTTAGAACAACAGAGCTGAATGACTTAAGAATTCATTTAGTCAGTATTGCTCAAACATTTTTTACCATAGTCTATGATAAATGTTTTACATCATGATTCAGTACACACATATACACACACACATAACTGAAATAAACTTCACCCTTAATGTATGGGGTGCATGCTCATATATCCTATTCCATTTCCTTTATGTAGAGAGTGCTAATCTCAATTCACTGTGTGGGTTTCACAACACACTAATGGGCTGCAACTTACAGGCTGAGCAACACTGCTCAACTTTAACCTCCTCCTCACACCATCCCTGCAGCCCAGGCCCTCTACAGTCCCCCTAGACGGCTGTACCAAGTAGTACTGGTACTCAAACTTTGTTCCTTTTCAAAGTTTTGACTATTCTAGGTCTTTTGCATTTCCATATAAATTGTATAATCAAGCCAGGTGCGGTGGCACAGGCTTATATTATAATTCTTGTACTTGGGAGGTTGAGACAGGAGGATAACAAGTTTGAGGCCAGCCTTAGTAACTTAGTGAGACCCTGTTTCAAAATAAAATATAAAATAAATCTGAGGGTATAGCTCAAAGATAGAATGCTCCTGGGTTCTGTGCACAGTACCACAAAAACAAAGAAACAAATAAATAATATAATTAGTTCATTAATTTTTTGTGTGTGGTACTGGGGATGGAACCCAGGGGACTTTCTACCTCCAGGCTATACTCCCCGACCTATTTTATATTTTATTTGGAAACAGGGTCTCACTAAGTTGCTGAGAGCCTCACTAAGTAGCTGAGGCTGGCTTCGAACCTGTGTGATCCTCCTCTCTCAGCCTCCCAAGTGCTGGGATTATAAGCCTGTACCACTATACCCAGCTTAGTTCATTAATTTTTTTAAAAGCCTGCTGGAATTTTTCAATATCTTGACTCATGAATAAGACATATCTCTTGATTTATTTAGGTTTTTAATTTCTCTGGGGCACTTTTCTAGTTTTCAATGTACAGATCTTACATATATTTTGCCAGATTTATTTTTAAGTACTTTATGATTTTTTATCAACTATAAATGGTACTGTTTTTTATTTCAAATTTGGAATGTTGCATGTAATACAAGTATACAGGAAGACAACTAAGTTTTGAATAGTGATCATGTGTCTGGCAACCTTGCTAAACTTATTAGATCTAGTAATTTATTTTCAGTTTTCTTCAGGTTTTTTACTTCACCCTTTCTAATATAGATGTCTTTTTCTTGACTCAGTGTACTAGCTAAAATCTCCAGTACAAATTTATAAGCATTAAGTTACTATATTACTCTGTAATCTTTCAATATCAGGAGATATTATAAATACTTTTTCCTCATGAGTCCAGCCAGTTGTTCCACAAGTCTCTGATGATTCTTTAAAATTATTTTCCTCTCTTTTTCACTTTAGGTAGTTTTATTTTTTTATGTTTTCACATTCACTGAATTTTTCTTCCACAGTCTCTGATCTGCCATAATTTCATCTAGTGTATCTTTCACCTCATTTTTTGTCGTTTTCATCTCTAGAAGTTTGACTTCTCTTTTTTAAATATATTTTCCATGTCTCTACTTTTTCAAATATATGGAATGCAATTTTATTTGTAATTTTCTTCTCTATCTTTAACAATTGTTTCAGTTCTGGATTGATTTAAATTGTTTTGTTTTACTCCTGAGGAGTCCTAATTTTTGCTTTTTTAATTTTAAAAAGTTAATAATGAATGCTAGCATTGGGAACTCTATAATGTTAGGGGCTAGATATATTTATTTTCTTGTGCACATTCGTGTGTGTGTGTGTGTGTGTGTGTGTGTGTGTGTGTGTGTGTATGCCCCTTCCTATGAGCATTCTTAAGTTGTGTTCTAGTTAGGTTACTTGGAAAAAGTCTGATCATTTCAGGTGTTGCCTTTATGAGTCATTAGCTGGGTTCACAGCACTACTCAGTCTTGGGATAATTACTCTCCACTACTGAAGCAAGACCTGGATTATTCTACTCAATGTCCCATGAATTATGTGTTTTACCTGTGTAGTTGGTGGGAACGGAACCGTCCCTGACTCTTTGTGTACACAGGGAACTATTCCTCTAAACTCTTTGGCTGTTTCTTTCTCCAAAAGTTAGTGTTTCCCTCCCACACATATCTGATCATTCCCTGCTAAAACTTGGGAGAGACCTGTGCAGAACTTGGGATTTTTCCTTTGTGCAGCTCTCTCTTTGTTGGTACTTCCCATTCATGCTTTAGCTGCCGTTGTCACCTCCATCTCTCTGCTCATCTCCTCCACTCTGGGAGTCTGCGAGGCTTTCTTGGATTCCCCCCATCTGAGCCAGGGCCTGGAACCCTCTCAAGGCCATGAGTGTGGACAGTCATTGGTTTTACCTTGTTTGTTTTTTCACTGTCTGTAGGTCATATCTTTTACTCCCTGTCGTTAGTATTCTGAATAATATTTTGGTCTATTTTGTCTTTTCCTAATTTTCAGCATGAAGGTACATCCAGCCATTACTATTCCATTTTGATCAGAAATAAGATCTCTCTCCATTTTTCTCCCATTCTTCACAATGTGACTTATGTAGGAAGATTCCTTAGCAATTATCCGTGAGATGTCAAAAGAATCACAGTACTTTCCATTGGTCCGGATCCCCATAAGAATATGACTACCTTTGATTTTAAAAGATAAATCCTTTTGACTCTTTTGGAAGCCTGAGGAATTTTAGAAAAGTATAGCACTGGGCAACCAACATCCAGACACTAACAATCTAATGAAGCTATGGCTGTATTAAAAAAAAAAAAAAAAAAAAAACCACTCTAGCAAGACTAACTACTCTGTCATCCTAACCACTGAAAATTTGATGTAGCACCTCTCCCTGTAGCCTGCAGGCTAAGAGCTGGAAGGGAGGGGCCTGGAGGGGGCTACGATCCAGGGTATTCATCCCTACACTGAGAGATTTCAAAAGACTGACTGGTAAATGGAGAGCCATAAATTTGTCTGTGATGTTTATCTTCAGAGATTTAGAGCAGTGCTTGAAAGGCACTAATACAGATATAATCTTAGTTTCAAACAGTGCAAGGTGGCAGCTGGTGAACCTGAGATTAATGTCTTCCTGGGCCCAGAAATCACCATCAGTATTCCTGCCCATGGGCACTGGCCGGGCTGGTAGTTCCTGTGGTTCTGATAACATGGCACAGGCACGGGCACTTGGCATTTAGAGAAGACAGCCCTGAGATGAAATCCCAACAGTGCCATTTCCTTTTTTCCAGGATCGTCAGTTTTCCCAGGCTCTATTTTTCTAGAACTGTCAAAATCACAGCATCTCGCATGATCCGGCAACATCAGCAATGCCTCCCCTTTTGAAATTCCACTCAAATACTTTCTATTAATAATCCTCCCCCCCCACTTGTATACAATACAGTTGTTTAACTTTCTGGTTTCTTATTTGAAAAAAAGTAGTCTTTCCGGTGTCGGGCATCTTAGTTAAATTTGTCTAAAATCTTTTATTTATAGACCTGTTTTTCTAGTGAGAGTTCCACTCACCTGCATCATTTTAATCTCCCTTATTTCACTTTGGGAGAACACCTGTTTCTGATTGGGGAAAGCATTAAAGTGACTATTGCATCGCTTCAGAAGTTATTTTCTATGTTTACTGGCTGTTCCACTAGAAAACAAAAGCTTGCAAGAATAGGACTATGAATTATTCATCTTGGTGGTACCTATACCTTCTGTATTGAAGAAAACACAGTAGGGCCTTTTTTTTTTGCAAGTCTGGGGATGGAACCCAGGGGCATTCTACCTGAGCTACACCCCCAGCCCTATTTTTTATTCTTTATTTTGAAACAGGATCTCACTGAGTTGCAAAGGGCCTCACTAAGTAGCTGAGGCTGTCCTCGAACTGCAACCCTCCTGTTTTACCCTCCCAAATACTGGGATTACAAGCTCAAGCGTGCGCCACCACACCTGGCCAGTAGGGTCTTTTCACAATGGATGAACTAATGGAAGAACAAATGGACGTGACTTCTGGAAAGGACACACAGGAACTGGGTCTGATATTACAGGTCAGCAAGCTAAAGGCCCTGTTGGGAATAATAGCTTTGGTTAGTTTGAACCCGAAGAACCTGCCGGACATCCTTTCCGGAGAGCAGAAGTGGGGGGATAAAGCAGATGGGACAAGGAGCCCCTGTCAGATGGACCTCAGTTAGCACAAACCCTAGGTCTTCCACAGTATAAGAGCTGAATTGTATCCTCAGGATCTATGCATTGAATCCCTGACCCCCAAAGTCACTGTATTTGGAGAGATGATTTTAAGGGGATAATTAAGTCATTTTAGGTTATATGAGGTCATAAGGGTGGGGCCTAATCCTGTAGGACTGCTGTCCTTATAAGAGGAAAAGACATCTCTGCTGTCCTTCCTTCTCTCCCTCCCCCCACCCCATGAGTATCTGCACACCGAGGAAAGACCACGTGAGGGCCAGGGAGAAGGCGGCTGTCTGCAAGCTAGGAAGAGAGATCTCTACAGAACCCCAGCCCTGCCCGTGCTCTGATCTTGGATTTCCTGCCTTCAAAATGGAAAGAAAATAAAGGCCAGTTGTTTATGTCACCTAATCTGTGGGATTTTGTTATAGCAGCTCAAGCCATGGTTAAGTTATTTAATCCATTTAAGATTTAGTTGTCTTGCCAGATGTGGTGGTGCACACTTGTAATCCTAGTACTTGGGAGGCTGAGGCAGGAGGATCACAGGTTCGCGGCCAGCCTCTGCTACTTCATGAGGCCTTCTGAAACTTAGTGAGACCCTGTTTCAAAATAAAGAATAAAAAATAGGGCTGGGGGTGTAGCTCAGAGGTAGAATGCCCCTGGGTTCCATTCCCAGTACTGAAAAAAAAAAAAAAAGATTTACCTGTCTTTAAAGCATAAAAAGGGATTAAAAAGTAATAATGATAAAATAATTGGTGTCCTTCACCAAAATCAGAAGAAAGAACCATCCAAGGACTCCTTCTCAGTGTGCACCTGCTCTCTGAGTGGGTATGACATGAATCAGAGCCAGCCTGCCCTAAATATTCCTTGCAGCAATGGCAAGAAATAAACCTTTCTTGTTTTAAGACACTGAGAGGTTGGGATTGTTATCACAGCATGACCAAGCTAGCTCCTACTGATATGAACGTTCATTTGTTTTTGAAACAATGACATGAAATCTTTTTATTTTTGTTTTTTGTGGTACTAGGGATTTAACCCAGGGAAACTGTACCTCTGAGCTACACTCCCAGCCCTATTTTTTATTCTTTAGTTTTGAAACAGGGTCTCACTAAGTTGCAAAGGACCTCGTTAAGTAGCTGAGGCTCTCCTCAAACCTCTGATCCTCCTGTCTCAGCCTCCCAAGTACTGGGGTTACACGTGCACCACCAGGCCCAGCTATGAGATGTTTTTCACCTGTATCTATTTTCAAGTCTCTGTGGCTTGAAGTTGAAAAATGTAAAAAAAAAAAAAATGCACATTTTATAGTTGAATATAGGGATCTTTTTGGTGAGGAAATTACACTATGAAGTATGTCACTAAGAGAAATTCCTCACCCACTCTCAATTTGTAAAATTGTGTACAGCTTTGATGAAAAGAAAAAACATATACACGTGTGTATAGTATATACCGTAGTATACGTCAGTGGATAGCTAGTGCTGGCAATCGGTACTCAACAAGACCTGCTAAGGTGTGAATCACATGACTAAGGGAGTTAGTACAAGGGAGACCAGCTGGATGTAGAGGAAGTGAGAAGAGAGTTTGAGAGAAATCTTGAAGACGGTGGGATATAAACAGATGGACAGCAGAGACACCTGAATTTCTAAAAACTGTGAGACATATCTAAAACATCTTGGTTTCACCTTTCTTGTTGCAGTTCTCTGACAAGAAGTTGTATCTGAGTATGAAAAGACACATGTTTGACTTTCCTTTCCAGGGAGTCTGATATTATCAGAAGAGCATGACTTGCTACAGTTCTTGGCATACAGCAATAGCTCCACAAGTCTTTGTTGATTGCATGTATGAATGGACGGATGATTAGGCCTTGTAGAAAGACATTTTCAAATATGATGTCTCTCTTAGTGTGTGACCTTGTGAAAGTTACTTATAACTGTGATTCAATCTTCACATCTTAGAATGGTTTTGTGTTTAAATGTGGCACGTGAGCTAGGCGTGGTGGCGCACGCTTGTAATCCCAGTGTTTGGGAGGCTGAGACGGGAGGATCACAGGTTCACAGACAGCCTCAGCTACTTAGAGAGGCCCTTTGCGACTCAGTGAGACCCTGTTTCCAAATAAAGAATAAAAAAATCAGGCTGGGAGTGTAGCTCAGAGGTAGAATGCCCCTGGGTTCCATTCCTGGTACCACAAAAAAATAAATAAATAAAAATAAATGTGGCACGTGGATAGCGGATCATGTGGTAGTAGATCAAAAAGGAGAGTAATCCAGCCTCTTGCCATGTTGTAACACAACTTTCCTAATGATCACAGCTCATGTTCTTCACAAAGTGGAGATATATTCATGGCATGGAGGGAGTTTCCTACTGTCTCACTCTCATAGGACCTGTAAATGGACATTTGCTCACAGCTTCTTTCATTGAATATTTTCCTTAGCATCCACTTTGAAGTTGGACTCATTGGGTCAAATGAAGTAGACGCATCCATGGACATCAGCTGGTAGCACAATGAGCATAATTAAAAGAGCCCAAGCTCAGCTGATGAACTTAGACTGGATCAAAAGATCTGCTTAGGCTTGTCGGCAGATTCTGTGGGGCAAAGTTCTCTTCCGGTAAAAACTCTCACTGGTTTCAAAATAACCTCCAGCCTTCCATCTTGGGTTCTGTCCACCTCCCAGACTCACCCCCAGCACCGCTGGGGTGACGCCAACGCCTTATTAGTGACTGGCAGCATCTGGGGCGTGGCCGTCGGTGCGGCTAATCGTTTCCTGTGCAGTGTGTGGCTGCAGATGGACTGGACTTCTTTATATGTCTCTCTACTCAAGCTTTTCCACGTGTTTATTGTGTAAGTGACAAAGACTGACTCAAGTCACAGCAGAAGAAGGTAAAACCCAAAGTGCTACACAATAAAGAGGTGGTGTTTCTAAAAGTGAGCTAAAAACACATAGAACTCTTCTTGGAATCGAATGCTGAGTGTGTGTGTGTGTGTGTGTACATATGCCTATATGTGTTTTCTTTAAGAATTTTCAATCTCCAGCATCCAGTTTTTTCAACAATAATTCAGATCCAAAAGCAAACTCATGATCTTCTCAAACCTGTTATTTTCCAGAGTTCTTTAATGCTGTGAATGGTACCACTGCCCCTGGTGTTTGGCAAGGCAGAAGCCTAGAACCACTCTTTTTTTCTTCTTTTTGCAGTACAGGGGATGAAACCTAGGGGCATTCTACCTCTGAGCTACACCCTCATCCCTATATTTTATTCTTTATTTTGAAACAGGATCTCACTGAGTTGCAGAGGGCCTCGCTGAGTAGCTGAGACTGTCGGTAAACCGCTATCCTCCTGTCTCAGCCTCCCGAATGCTGGGATTACAAGCGTGCGCCACCACGCCCCAGCTCGGGAACCACTCTGGACACCTTCTTTTCCTTCAACACCCTCTCCCTCCCCACATTTGATCCATTAAGTCCCGCTGAGTCTCAACTCCCAACCCAGCCCCAAATCAGCACGTGTTCTTCCATCTCCCTTGTCATACGCTGGCCCCGGCCTCCATCCTCTGGCCTGGACTCCCCAGAAATGGGAGCTCCTCTCGCCTCTTGTGGTGGGTGGCACAGGCCACGTGCTGCTCGATTCCCCTTGAGGAAAGACAGAGAAGGCCTCCACTGCTCAATCCTGCACAGCCGGCCCCAGCCTCGGACGGCCACTTGGCCTGGCCCACGCCCTCCCCAGGAGGTTCCATGACAGGAGACCCACCACAGTGGGAGCTGGAGACCGGCCCTGGAGAGCCAGCGGTGACACCCTCTGGCCTGCACACCTTTCCCGCTCCTCTCCGTATCAGCCGCACTGCTCTGTCAGATTCCTGGGGCTCCCATAGCAAAGGTCTACACACTAGGTGGCGTAAACAACAGGCTGGGAGTCAGCAGTCAAGGTGTTGGCCAAGCCTGCAGGGGACCTTCCTTGCTCCTTCCTGGCTTCCTGTTGTCCACCAGCAAGCCTGGACATTCCTTGGCTGGTAGGTGCCTCGCTGCAATCCTCCATTGTCACGTGTGATTCTCCTTGAATCTCTGCTTCACACAGACTTCTTCTAATAAGAGCACCAATCCCACTGGATTAGAGGCCCACCCTGCACCAGTGTGACTCGTCTCCGCTAATTGCTTATGCAATCACCCTAAGCAAGGTCACTGCTCCGGTTCAGGTGTGTTCCCCAAAGGGTCATGTGTTGGAGCTGGGTCTCCAGTGTGGTGCTTTTAGGAGGAGGCAGACCTTTAACAGGTGGAAAGTCATTACTGGCCCCTCTCCATCTCCCTCTGGTTTCCGTCCATATGATTCCTGTTTCTGTCTTTCACATACAGTTTCCTCATTGTGATGCCATCTATCACAAGGTCCTTACCTGAGCCGAGTTTATGCCAGTGCTATCCCTTTGAATTTCCACATCTGTGAGCAAAAAAATTTTTCTTCAAAAAGTATCCAGGACTTCCGGGAAGATGGCGACCGAGAAAAGCGGGGCTTAAGAGCCCCACTAACAACAAACCTCCATTACCACAAAATCAGCGCCTTTCATAGCCAGAAAACACCATCACCAGTGAAACAAAAAATCACCAGGCTCCAGAGAGAAAGCGGACTGAGAACAGAGCCACAGAGGAGATAACCGGCCTATCGCCCGAGGACGCGGTAGACGCGGCGGCAGCAGCGCCATACTGCCGGCGAATTCACGGGACGGCTACAGCAAGCCGAGGTGAGCCACTGCGGAACAGCCAGGCGGGATTTCTCCACGCAGAGAGCATCTAAAGTTCCCAGTGGCCGAGCTCAGCACACGCTGCAGGGATTCAGAGTGGAAACCAAAATCAAGAAGAAAAACACCAGCCCCACAGCCGAGGGCGTAGCAACGGCGCCATATTGCCACTGGCGGCAGCAGCACCAAATCCAGCGAGGCCAGTACAGCTACATCTGCGTACTCAAGAACAGTGAGTCAAATTGCAGGCCACAGAGGAGAAATCCCAGTACTGTACTCCCTGGGACTTGACCCAGTGGGGAAGTGGCGGTGGCAGAGATATCACACCATAGGAGAATGTGCAACCTGGCACAGTCTAAAGCAGCCTCTATCGACTCTCTGGGTCGGAGACTCTGTGATACAACCCAGTAAAGGAGTAGTGGGGTCTGAGATACTACTGACTCGAGATCCAGAGCACCTTAAGTGAAGTCATAGTGACCCAAGGGAAGAACCCAGAGAAGGCACAAACTTCCGAAATCATGGGAAAGAGGAATAACACTGGAGCAATGAATGCCCACAACCCCACAACATCAGAACCCGATAAAACAGAAAATCAGAGATTTCTAGAAGATCAAATCAGGAAAATAACTGTAGAAATAATAGAGATGCTTCGAAAAGAACTCAGAGAGAGCCAAAAAGAGATAAAGGATGCAATTAATGAAGTAAAGGCCTCAATTCAAAGCACAAACAACCGATTAGACCACATGGAGAACAGAATCTTGCTCTTAGAAGATGATCATTCCAAAAATGAATGCATAGTTTCTAATCTAGAAAAAAATATCCGACAGCAGGAATCTGATATTGAAGAAATATGGGCCCATTTTAAGAGAGCTAACCTAAGAATAATTGGAATAGAGGAGGGAAAAGAAAGTGAAACCAAAGGGATCAACAATCTCTTCAAGGAAGTAATAGCAGAAAATTTTCCAAACATAGAGCAAGAGGTTGATAGACAGATCCAGGAAACTTATAGAACTCCCTTTAGACAGGATCGGAGAAGAGGATCCCCACGCCACATAACTGTCAAAATGACCAATGTGGAAGCCAAGCAGAGAATCTTAAAGGCAACAAAAACAAAGGGCCAAGTGACATTCAGAGGCAACCAATTAGAATCACTCCAGACTTCCCAAATCAAGTCATGAGAGCCAGAAGGGCTTGGAGTAACATATTCCAAACTCTGATAGAAAACAACTTCCAGCCAAAAATTTTCTACCCAGCAAAACTTTCTATCAAATTAGATGGAGAAATAAGAAGCTTCCATGACAAACAGAAACTGAAGGAATTTATGTCTTCAAAACCAGCACTAGAGAAAATACTCAAAGAGATTAACTACAAAGAAGAAATAGGTAACACACTCCAGAACTTGAGAAACAAGATTTTCCATCCAACAAACAACTAAGATTGGTTATCTGTGGAGATTCATTATTTATGTTAGTCTTTTACCTATCTGTAAAGGGTATTGTTTGCCTTTATTGTTGTTAATTTCTAGGATTCCTAGTTGGAATATTAATACACCTTCAGATATAGCATTTGGAAATATTTTATCCCATTCTATTAGTAACTGTTAACTCTGTTTACATTGTCTTTGGATATACAATTTTTTTTTTAGGGAGTTTGTATACTCCTCTGTTGCCTGTGCCTTTGAAATCATAACCAAGAAATCACTGCCAATTTCAATGTTGTGAGGTTTAATGACCCAGATTTTCTCCTAAAAGTTTATAATCTTAAGATTTATATTTAGGTCTATTATCTATTTTGAGTTAATATTTGTATATGGGATTAGGTAAGGGTCCAATTTTATTCTTTTCCATGTAATTATTATTTTTTAACAATATTTAGTTAAAAGATTAATATTTCCACCACCAAATGTTCGTGGAAACCTTGTCAAAAATAACTTGACAATATAGGGAAGAATTTAGCTCTAGGCTTTTATTTAACTCCAATGGTTTATATATCTGCCTTTAGAATAGTACTACACTGTTTCAATTATTGTAGCTTTATATGGTTTGAAATCAGAAAATATATATCTTCTAGCTTTGTTCTTTTTCAAGATCGTTTTGGGTACCTAGAGTCCATATTTCATATTAGGATAGATTTTTTTCTGAAAAATAAATATATAAATATATGATAGTTTCACCTAAAAATAGAAAAACAATATTCTCTGGTAAGAAAGAAAGCAAAAAGAAATATTGAAATGTTATCTTTAAGTCATCAAAAGTTTGGTACCAGACAAATGAAACTGTTATGTGAGATTATCAATGTTAATATTGTATAAATTGCTATAATACTAGATGTCAACCAGTAAGCCAAGCGTGGGAAGGAGAGATGGGGAGGGAATGGGGTGGGGATCGTGGTAGGGGCTAACTGGGCGAGATGTGCATGTATGTCTACAAAAGTATTTTCTTTATACCACTATGATGTATGAATACATTGCACCAATAAAAAATAAATTTAAAAAAAAAGTATCCAGCCTCAGGTATTTTGTTATAGTCATGGGAAACAGACTACTATGGTAAAATTCTGAGTTACTGGGGTTAGAAGTTCAATATAGCTTTGTTTGGAGGACACAATTCAACCTGTAAACTGATATTTGATTTGTTTGGTCCCCCAAACAAACCACACTCATCTTCCTCCAGGTCTTTTATATCTCTTACCCCAACTTTCCATGCCCTTCTCACCCCACTCACTTCTAGTCCTCCCCCTCTCAGCTAAAAATTTATCCTCCTAAGCCAGATATGGTGACTCATGCCCATAACCCAAGTAAATGGGTAGCTGAGACTGTAGAATTGTGAGTTTGAGGACAGCCTCAGCAACTTAGGGAGGCCCTCAGCAACTGAGTGAGACCCTGTTACAAAATAAAAGATAAAATAGGGCTGAGGGTATAGCTCAGAGGTAGACTGGTCCTAGGTTCAGTCCCCAGTACTCCCCACCCACATATACACACACAAATCAACCTCCCCAGTCAAACTTTTCTTTCCCTCTCCTTCCTGAAGCTAGGTCAGCTCTTCCCACTCATAGTACCTGTATTTCCTTTCTCAGCATTTATCACCACTTGTTAATTACATGTATTTTTTTTTCAGTAAACTGTAACCATGGCTGTCTCCTCCACTAGTCCACAAGCTGCATGAGAACTGGGTCTGTCTCTGCACACCATGTCTCCAGTGCTGAGCCTGGAATCTGGCACATACTTAGGTGCTTAGTAAATATGCATTAAATGAGCAATTTCAGAAAACTTGCTTTGAGCTATTAAGTATTGTTCCACCTTATATTTTTAAAGTCTTAGGTATTCTTTTCCTAGGACATAGGGCACTCACTGACCCATTCACAACAACAATTTGCAGAGGACATGGGAAAAGTAGAGAAAGTCCCAGATACTGGGGTTTTTTGTTGTTGTTGTTGTTGTTGTTGTTGTTGTTTTGTTTTGTTTTATTTTTTTGATACTGGGGTTCCTGGAAGCCCTTCTACCTCCGGGCCACACTCCCAGACCTATTTTTACATTTTTATTTGAAAACAGGGTCTCCTAAGCCAGCGCGCGCATCTGGCTTCGAACCTGCGCGATCCTCCTGTCTCTGCCTCCCAAGCACGGGGATTACAAGCATGTGCCACGCTTTTGAAGTTGATTCCCAAGATATTTCCACAAAAGAGCATATTCACAGCTGACAAAGTCTTCTTCCAGGGGAGAGATGAAATCTTTTTCTACCCAGCATGGAGAGTGGACCAGAACTAAATTACATTCCTGAACTATGAACAGTTTAGTAATCAGGACTCTACAGAAACTCAGGCTCCTCTTGCGGACCATGCCAGGAAGCTTAATTAACAAGAAGGGGAAGTATGCCATTCTTTACATGTTCTACCTACAAAGGAGAGGAAGTCTCATTCATCCAAATACTATTCTGGAAGGTAGACCAGTGGAAACACTCAAATACACGGACATACTATTTAGAGAAGGTTAGGATTGGGGGAGGTGGAGAAGAAGATCTGGTTAAGATGTTATCACAGCACTGCAGGTCAGCTGTTGTTTGCTGAATAAAAGGGAGTGAGTAATTCTTATGTTAAAACACTATTTCAGCTGTGTATATGCTACACTTCATGATCCTTCCTTCCTCTCTCCTTTCTTTCTTTCCTTCAACATTGTCCTTTGGGTGAAGTCCCTCTTCTGTCATTCCATCCAGCGATTCTTATCTCCCTCTGTCATCAGCAACCACTGTCATCCATCCTTGGAGGGAACCAAGATTCATTCAGCCTACATGGGACATGAATGTTTCCCATCCAAGCCATTCCCCTTGCACAGCACTGCCTGGAAAAGACCTTTATGAAAAAGTGGGTCTGAGAAGAGCAATTAACAGTTGAAACTCTTTACAAGCGTTAGATCATTTGTACCTCCCAAGTTCATGGCTTACCAAAGAATACCTCAGGAAGATGAGATTTTGTGACAGAAAAAATGTAAAGAGAAGTTCCAAAGTGGAATTTAGCTCTGGAAGTCACAGTATACAGAGGGATAACACCTTGCATCCAAGGCTACTACCTTGAGGGATGGCTTTCCAAACTCCTTTGTCACCCTCTTTATCTTTCAGCATCTGAGGAGGACCTGGCTGAGAGGGTACATCCAATACCCCCTCGTGGGAGCCAGGGGTGTCCGATGCTAGCAGAAGGAAAAAAGCAAGCAGAGGCCGCAAGACTTCTGCTCTCCAGGGCAGGAAAAGCAATTCGGGATCTGAGCAATATCATCCAAGAGATTAATTTAAATATGCACTGGAAGCTGGGTGTCACAACACAGGCCTATAATCACAGGCTGAGACTCAGTCATTTTGAACAAATGCAGGTTCAAGGACAGCCTCAGCCACATAGTGACCTAGGGAGAACACATTTTAAAACAAAAAATTTTTAAAAGAGCTGGGGGTGTTGCTTGGAGGTAGAATGTCCCTGGGATTAATCCCTACTACTACAATAAACAAATAAGTCCCCAGTACCACAATAAATAATTAAGTCATCAGTATCATAATAAATAATATATGAATTAATATTGGGTTTAATATTAAGTTAAGCTTCAATTTGGACAGATAAAACATCTCTTTGTGAACCAGTTGGGCATGGGCGTGGGCATGGGAGGAAGATTTCATCTGATGTAGAAAAAATAAAGTATATTTTCTCTGTTCATCAGAGTATGCAGTGTGAAGTTCAGATTGTGCAAAGTGACCATGATCTCTTAGCAAGGTTTAAAACAGCCATTCAGTGGCTGTTGGACCAGTCTCCTTTCTAAAGCCTCCCCAAATAGGACTGACTACAGACTTTGAAATTATGGGAAGTGCAGGAGGAAACTCAAGGAGTGATGGTGGATTCCTCCAGCATCTCCAGTGCTCCCCACTTGAGGGGAGGTGCTCACACTCGACCCTCTGTCATACCCACCCGCGATGGGGCAGCTCAGCTTGCTGCCCACAGCAGGCACCAGGCAACTTCCACAGAGCTGCTCTCTGCCCACCCCTGCCCTCCCCTTGGAAACACATGTAGGGGCATGTCAGCAAAAAGATTTGTTCAAAATGACCGAGTCCACAGTATATGATAAACCACACGTAGGTTGCAGAGCTGCTAATTTAAGGATAAATATAGTTACAGTAGGAAAAAATAGTACGCAATTAACATAGCCGCACGGATCTGCTGGTCCACTGCTTGTTCTCCCCACCAGGAAAAGCCAGCATAATTTTGGCAGCGTCTCACCTGTTTTTGTCCTAGATTCTCTTTTTCACTTACTCTGTGCTTCTCTCGTGTGTTCTGCACGCAGGCTGGGCCACGTGGCTCTGTGAGCCCAGTTGGTGCACAGGCACGTCCTTCCATTACATCAGGGATGAAAACCGCAGCCAGTCCTTTCGCCGGCAAAGTCCTACTCCTCCATTACCCTGGACATCCCTGTTCTTGTATCTCGGTGCCCATGAAACTGTGGTTCTCTTCCATGAAAACTCACTTGCTCACGTACCTACTGACGAAGGTTAGTGGACATCTGTTTCTTATCCCGCTAAAAGTGACAGTCTTCATGGCTCTCCTTAAACGCTAGGAGGAAGATGACCTCCAACTAAGGGCTTTGCTTCCCAGCCCCATTACTCAGAAGTTTTTACTCCAAATACCACTTATGCCCCACCGTAAATGTTCCATCAGGAAAAGCAGAGAGTTAAAACTGTCTACTTGCTCATGCAATGCTTGTTTTTTTTTTTTTTTTAGCTCAGTTTTGTGATTCCCTTTACAGATGTAGGTGAAACCATCCTTACACTAGTACACTTACCTACATGTTTGTGGTTAACAATTCTGAGGACTCTATATTGCTGCTTAAAAAGAAAATCTCCAAGATTACAGCCTAAATCTTCAGAAAATTCCTTGAAGATAGGGATGTTTATACTTTTTTCAATTCTCTCAGTACCCAACAAAAATAGCTACTACTTTGATTTGAGATCACTTCACATCCACTTAATATTTGATATCTGGCCAGTGTTTACTAAGTTCTTGCAAGAAAGCCAAGATGTTGCAATTGCAAAAGGCCTGTACCTTTCTTACATAGTACCAGAGCCTTTCTTACATAGTAACATATTTAGTGTAAACTATAGTACAACCTGGACTTTACAGGAGAACAAAAAAGAGGCAGGAGAGAGGGGGGTGAGAGCTGGCTTGGAGGGGACCTCTCACCTGCAAGGCCCAGGCCAATGGCCTCAGCATTACCCTTAACATTAAGAGGGCAATATGAAATCTGGTCCTCCCAATAGAAGGAGGTTGTGGTGGGATGGCACATGGGTATTCCTTCACTTTTCCCATCCCTGTAGAACTCCAGGCAACATCCCTGAAGCAAGTGATGGGGCCACCCATGTTCTACCACCAGGCTGAAGAGGAGGGGTCGGGCCAGAGTGAGTTAGGACCCAGGAAGGCCTGCCCTCCCCTACTAGCATGGGAGCTCCATGAGAGCTGAGCTCTAGAATGTCTTATTCACTGCCATCCCCATGTTTTGAACTCTTCCTGGCATCTAGGTGCCCAGTAGATACAGGGTGGCAGGTCACTGAAGAGACGCGCAAGGTTGGGGATGAGGCTCGGTGGTGGAGCGCTCGCCCAGCATGCACGACATCTGGCTTCAATCCCCAGTGCCGCGAAAGAATGAATGGCTGAGCAAAAGACTAAGACATGTGGGTATCTGTGTACACAAAACCCCAGTGCAGGGGGAACCTGCCCACAAACCTTCTGATTTGCGGAAGTTCTCCTCTTACACCTCACCAGTCCCACACCTTTCTTCAACACTCACAGTTTCCTGGGGAGGGGAAAAAATCTCTACATGATCTGAAAGCATTGCTCCTATTCTGGCACCTTCTTTTCCAAAGGCAGGAAAAACTCGTCTATCAAGTTTCCCTTCACTGGAACAGAGGCAACTGTCTGTAGCTTCAGGACCTGGGCAGTCGGGTCTTAACAGCAGCGGGCTCCTTCGGCTTCACTGGCTGGCTGAGCTGCAAAGGCCAAAGCTGCTTTAGCGTCTCCCAGCCTCAAGCTGCCTGAGGCAGAACCAGCCATGGGGCCAGGTGGGGCCAGGAAGAGGGATACTGGGGAGAAGACCTCCAACTTCCCCCGGCTCAGCCACCTCCTCTGCCCATCCTCGCAGCTCTGTTTCCCAAGAACTCTGCAATAACCTCGGCCAAAAGTGTCACAGGCTCTTCAACCACACACGTTTCTTAAGTTGGCCAAGCTTCAATTTTCTTATCTATAGAATTATATAACAATCATATCTGCCTCTCAGGATCACTGAGAGAACTAAATAAGAGAACACCAGGGAAGTGCTTAACATACAGTAAGAGCTCTGCAGATGACGGTGCGGGGAAGCCTTAACTTTTTTCTTTGAAGTTTTGATCATCTTACTCTATGAAATAAACTGACGATGGGTTAGTGGAGTAAAAAACAGACACATTTATGAATGTGCAGAAATGTGAGAACCCTACACAAAGAATGAGACTGTCCACACTTGGGGTTTCCACAGAGACTTGGGCTTCTGGAAGAGCGGGGGGTGGTACAGATTAAGGAAAGCTAAACAGAAGAGGTGGACAGTGCACAAGGGCTGTCTTGTCACGCAGAGAAAGCCACCAGGGCAGCCACCTGTGGCCATCCCAGCCTCTTCTTCCTCTGGAAAGATCTTTCCTAAGCAAAAGGGGATATCAGATTAGAAATCCTCGGCCTGCAATTGCCATTCACTAATGTCGAAAGTTTTTCTTAAAAATTGTTTCTCTTTAAAAAATAAATAAATAAAAGGCTGCTTTTCAGAGCCATTCTTGTGTATGCAGAAGTCTTTAGTTTTTCTGAAAAATTAAAACAAAAAAATTAAAACTCTGGAAATATGACAAAGAAATGTATTTGCGGTGGGATCCTTCACTTCCTCATGGTGGCTGTTAATCTTCCTGCCGGGTAATGGTTTGTTCCTGTGCTTTTATTGTCAGCGAGCAAGCACAACCCACAATCGAAGGCAATGGAAGAACCTTGCACATCCTCATTCATTCACATGACAGACTGTGCCCGGTGCAGATGGGACAGGAGAGGTTGGCAGAACACGCAGTGAGTCTTGGAGTTCTCTGGGCCTTCCCTTCTCCTGGTTGCTGGAATGCACCGCCTGCAGTTTGCCGCTTCGCTTGTTAGTTTCCAAAACTCAGCCAGATGGAAACTCCTCCTGGATCCTTTCTCTGGCTGGACACATCCCAGGATGGATCTCCTGAGAGACGAATTCTGAGAGCAGTATGTAGGGAATTCATAACAGGGTACTCTTGGGATCGGGGCCTCTAAAAGGGAGAAAGGAAAGAGGTTTGGAGTGGGGAAGAGACTGCTCAGCAATGTGGTCCCAGTAAAGGCCTCACAACCTCACAGGTATGTTCTAGATGGAACGAGCTGCCTGGTGCTTAGACCCGAGCTGGGTGGATGACTAGAGGCAGGCTGCCTCTGGATGTGTGGCCTTGGGGGAGATAATTTTCTTCACCAAAAGAATCTCCAGGAAAGACTGCCGACCTGGGGTGATCTGGAAGCACAGCTTGCACGTAGGGGCGATCCCCTCACTCACGGAAGGAGACCAGGGTGGTGCAAGGCAAAATCTGCCACATACTTCAGCTGAGCTTTATTGCTAGTGAGGACGTGGTGATCCCTACCTGCTTGACTCCCCTCTCTCTCAATTGATGCGCTCCTGTTACCAGGCAAAATCCAAAATAAACTCTCTGGCTTCGCTTGCTCTTAGTTGACTTAAAGATCACTAAGACCAGCAGTCACACTGTAATGTAAGCCAGGTAACAAATTAACAGTTGCCCACTAGCTTTGCTGGGTGATAGAGATAATGGTTGCCTAATTACTCTTCAGAGACTTGAAGGCCACTTTTGCTGAAAACACTGATTCTTCTCTTGGCCTGAAGATGTCCCCTGGGTGACTGGCATGGGATGAGAAGGCCGGACACCTCTGTGTTCATACTGCATGGTCTCCTTTGCTGCCCTACTCTTTGGGTCAGATTCTGCTCAGCTCTGTGTGTAGACATGCTGATCATTTGAGAAATGTTGTATTCAAAACTCTAATGCTGCTGAGTGTAGTGACACATGCTTGTAATCCCAGTACTTGGGAGGCTAAGACAGAGGATTGCAAGTTCAAGGACAGCCTCAGCAAGTAGTGAGATTCTCACCATCTTAGCAAGACCCTGTTTCCAAATAAAAATACCAGGGCTAGGGGTGTAGTTCAGAGGTAGCATGCCCCTGGGCTCAACCCCCAATGCCACAAAAATAGATAGATAGATAAATAAATACCCTAATATAAGATTAACTTGATGTAGACTTGCCATCTTTCTCTTTCTCTTTTTGTCCTCCCTGCTTTAAGGCTAAAGATACTTACCAAAGACAGCCACCATGACCAGAAACCTCAGACCATGAAAGGAGTGAAAAGAGGTGGCATCTGAGCCCCTGGAAGACCTTTGCCTATTCTTAAAAAGAAGTGTGACTCTCCCTTCCCTTCATTCCTGCTCCTCTCTCCTTATTCCCACCCATATCCATCATCCCTCACCCCCCTGGAGTTGAGATGTTGATTTGCAAGCATGGACTCTTGACTTCTCCATTCTTTGGCCACTGAATAAAGCCTTTCTTTCTCCCAAAAACTGATCTCTTAGACACTAGTTTTCTCTGGAATGAGTTTCTGGACTTGGGTTTAGTAGCATTACATGAATAGGAAAAGGTGAAAGGAATTTATGGAGCCCCTGAACCTCCAGCCCCATTGGAATCTGTGCGATCTAGATTGGAGGATTCTCTTCTCTTCTAGAGCTCTGGGTCCTTTCTTCATCACTAAGCATCCCCGGCATCCAGCTGGAAGTCAGCAAATTTGGGGGGATTTACAATAAACCCAGTGAGTCAGAAAATGTATGCTAGGAACCACAGAATAATTGGAGATGGGTGGATAGGGATTGAGTTTATCTCCAGATCAGTCTGGACGTAGTTAAAAACAGTCATTGGTGCTTATGCTTCTCTTTTTGAGGAGAGAGGAAGGCAGGTTGATTCCAGCCTCCCTGGAGAGGACAGGGAGTTGTTTTCCAGGCTGCCAGGGAGATCACTGCTGTGAGCAGTTTGGTGCAGCCTCATGTAGAATAGCACAGCTGGGGTTCTGCCGTCTGCAGCATGCTCCAACAAGACCCAGCTCAAGGCACACTGAGTGCAAATGCCTATTTGAGTGCATCTTGATACTCACAGTGGATTCACAAACGTGTCTTCAATTAAAAGTTGCTCTCAGGAAACTGCAGCTCCCTTTCCATCCTAGACAGAAAATATCCAGGACCCAGCCTTATACTGAGAACTGAACTTGCATTTATGGCTCATAACAGATTTTAGTCAAAGGTTAAAGCCCCCAGGTTATTCTTCAGATTTATCACTATCAGTTACTACAGCTTTATGATTTTTCAGAATTTAAAATGAATCTTAAACTTACTTTAGGAAGTTTGAATAAGGGTACAGGTGAAGCCAGAGGTGGTACCTGACATACATCTGAAGGATCAATACCTGGGCAGCTGAGATAGGAGGATCATAGGTTCAAGGCCAATCTCAGCAATTTAGTGAGACTCTGTTTCAAAATAAAAATAAATAATAAAATGTGGCTAGGAGTATAGCTCAGAGGTACGATGCCCCTGGATTCAATTCCAATACAAATAATAATAATGATAATAAGGGTATGGATGAAGCAATCCTGAAATTACTGTATATGTATTGTAGGACTGAGAAATGGCTGAATACATTGACGCCATTGAGATCCAGGGTCTCACTATGGAAGAAGGGACGTACACATATGGATTGGAAGGAGGCAAGAAAGAAACCCACTGGGATGAAAATGGAAATATTGGCATATACTCATGATTTCTAAATCCCATATAAGTGTGTGAATATGCACCTTTAAGCATACATATGCCTGTGTATTCATGCACTTATATACATTCATATATTTCCTAGCTCTGTCCTCTAAAAGGGTCAAAAACAAAGACACTCCACTAGCAATGAGTTCACCTAGCACCCAAATCTCGATCTCAAATACTATTCCCTGCTAAAAGGAACCAGGGTCCCAGAAGCCAGATCAAAGGGCCACTGGTCAAATCAGTTACGTATAGTGATGAGTTTTAAATCACAGGGGGGAAAGGAATTCACAAGTCTTCAGCAATAACAAATGAATAAATCAGTGAAGGGGAAGGAAATGCTCCTGATTATGGTAAAATGCCAAGGACCTGTTGGTAAAGGTGGAGGGAGGGCTATAGTTAGAACATGCTTATTTTGCAAACATTGTGGTAATAATAGGATTAGACAAGAACCGCCAATGAAGCTAAATCCAGGGAAAATGTTGACTAAGAGCAGAATCTGTTGAGCCATCCTTAAGTGTTTTCCTACAGACCGTTTATTAGTTGCAAGGAAGGAAAGAAGTAGTAATTATAAAATGGAAAAATCAAACAACGCCTCAACTGGTGATCTAAATGAACATTACAAAGAGATACAGAGGGACATCACAACTTCCAGATGTGACACCTGAGGAGAACACTTTTGTCTCTACAGTATTTTGGCTAGGAATATAATCATGAGGAAACATGAGATAAGTCTACAATAAAGACCACTCTATTAACATAAGGAGAAAAGGGGTTGTATCCTTCAAAAATGTCGATTTCATAAAGGAAAAGGAAAAGCTCTGCATAAAGAAGACCAAAATTCAGGTGTGGTGCATGCCTATAATCCTAGTACTTGGGAGGCTGAGACAGGGGCATCACAGTTTCAAGACCAGCCTCAGCCACTTAGCAAGGTAGTCAGCAACGCTGTTTTAAAATATATAAATAGGGTTGGGGAAGTAGCTCAGAGGTATAATCTCCCTTGGTTCAATTGCCAATACAAATAAATAAATAAATAAATAAATAAATAAATAAGAAGGAGCTGAGCGTGGTGGCGCACGCTTGTAATCCCAGCATTTGGGAGGCTGAGACAGGAGGATGGCAGGTTCGCGGACAGCCTCAGCTACTTAGTGAGGCCCTTTGCAACTCAGTGAGAACCTGTTTCAAAATAAAGAATAAAAAATCAGTCTGGGGGTGTAGCTCGGAGGTAGAATGCCCTTGGGTACCATCCCCGGTACCGCAGCAAAAAAAAAAAAAAAAAAAAGAGAAATCCAAAGACAGACAATAATTGGTATCCAAGGGGATGTTCAGAAATGCAAGCCTGTATACATAAATAGTGGAATATAAAATGGTGTAGCTGAACCATTTTGCAAAACAGTCTGATACTTCTTCAAGTTCTAAACATATAGTTACCATGAGACCCAACAATTCCATTCCTACATATATACCCCCCAAAATGAAAACATATGCCCCCACCCAAACTTGCATATTTATACCAGTATTATTCATAATAGGCAAAAGGTGGATGGTAGGGAAATTTCCAACTAATTATTAAACAAATCTGGTGTGTCCATATAATAGGCTATTATTTGGTCATAGAAAAGAATTTAAAATATCTGTGCTACAAAATTGATGACCTTCAAAAACATTGTTCTAAGTGAAAGAAGAGTCATAAATGACCACATATTGTCTCAATCAATTTATGTAAAATGCCCAGAACAGATAAATATATGGGGTCATAAACTAAATAAGTGGTTGCCTAGGACTAGAGGAGAAAGGGGTGGTAATTGCTAGTAGGTAGAGAGTTTGATGATGATTTAAAATGTTCTAAATGTGGCTTGAGTGATGGTTTGTGATTCTGTGAACATACTAAACACTGTTGATTCACATGGGTGAATTTTATGGTATAGTAATTATATCACAATAATTCAAACTAAAAAATTTAAATGGGATGTGGGTGTGATTCACAGGTAGGATGCCCCTATATTCAATCCTCAGTAACACACACATACGAACACACACACACGTACACGCACATGCACACACAAAAATTATTATTAAAAGTCTATTGTTCTTTACATGGGCAGCAACATTAGCAGTCTACTTTATCTCTATAAAGAGCAATTTCTAAAAACAAAAACACACACAAAGATACATCAAGAAACATGACAACCATTTGTGCCCTCAGTGAAAGCAGGTTTTTTTTTTTTTTTTTTTTTTTTTTTGCAGAACTGGGGATGGAACCCAGAGCATTGTACCTCCAAACTACATCTCTAGCCCTATTTTTTAGTCTTTTTATTTATTTACTTATTTGAAACAGGGGCTCACTGAGTTGCAAAGGATCTCACTAAGCTGAGGCTGTTCGCGAACAGCAATCCTCACGTCTCAGCCTCCCAAATGCTGGGATTATAAGCATGCGCCACCACGCCCAGTCTGAAAGCAGTTTTAATGGAAATATAAATAGGAAGTAGAAGAGTCTGGGTCAGAGAAACAGGAATTGAGGGAGCGGGTGGAGACATTAGCAGTGTAGACACTGTCTCAAGTAGTGCCCATGTGAAGAAGTAGAAAGATGGATGGAATGAGGATGGGAGAGGCGTGGTGTAGGAGAGCTGGGTGCTGAACGCACGAGAAAGACCCCATCATAGAGACAGGAGTTGAGCGAAAAGAATCCATCAGCAAGTTCCCATAGAAGTCATAGGATCCACTTCGCAAGAAGCATACTTCCTCCACTGAACTGGAAGAAAAAGAAACAGGAAAGAAGCTACTATAATGACAGGTCGTCTTGACTGGGATGAGGTGAAGACCTGGGCTTAGATGGCTCCTGATGGTGGGAAGAAAGGAAAGAAGGCCTCAAGATTCTGAGATTTCATATCCTTAGTCTGTTACACACGAGCTGTGTGATCTTGGCAAATGTAATGACCTTCTCTGAGCCTGTTTTCTCCTTTGTACCAAGAATAACACCTTGGAGTATTCATGTGAAGATAAAATGAGATAACATACAGCTTGCCTATCACAGGGCAGGCTCTTGACACCTGTCAGTTTATTTTTTAGCTTATTATTATATCCTTGCCAATTCTGCGGCCATCCCCAAATACATGCAGAAATCAGAGTTTCCTAGAGGTGCCTTCATGCTCTTACTGCCTATAACAATGCTGAGCACACACAGATGCTCAGTAAATGTTTATTTTTTAAATTTAGATCCATCTCTTCTTAAGCAGTTGTCAAGTGGGTACAATGCTAGGGCTTTCTTTCTTTCTTTCTTTTTTATTTTTTGGTGGTACTGGGGTTCCTGGAAGCCCTTCTACCTCCGGGATACACTCCCACGGGCTACACTCCCAGACCTATTTTTTAACTTTTTTATGTGGAAACAGGGTCTCTTAAGCCAGCGAGGCTGGCTCCGAACCAGCGCAATCCTCCTGTCTCCGCCCCCCAAGCGCGGGGATTACAAGCCTGTGCCACCACGCCCGGCTAGGGGTTTCTTTCGTCTCCCCTCATCTACTCCTCAGAACTATAAGACACGGGGCGTGGAGTTGTCTCAGCTTGACAAGTGAAGGAACTACGCAGCGCCATCTAATCATGTGATGCTGATAAAGGTGGAATTCTAATCAAACCACTCGCTTCCCCGCCCACGTCTCCCATCATCGAGCTCTTTGGTTGTTTTTGCTGAGCCGCCTGTCCAACGCTGGTTTGTGAGCATGTCTCCAAAACATTTCTAAAGGAGCCTTTGTGTATTAGTCACCTATAGAATGGCTGTGACTGGCCGGGTGTGGTGCGCAGGCTTGCAATCCCAGCATTCGGGAGGCGGAGACAGGAGGATCGTGGTTCGCGGACAGCCTCAGCTACTTAGTGAGGCCTTTTGCAACTCAGTGAGACCCTGTTTCAAAAATAAAGAATAGCCGGGCATGGTGGCGCACGATTATAATCCCCACGCTTGGGAGGCAGAGACAGGAGGATCGCGCAGGTTCGAAGCCAGCGCGCTGGATTAAGAGACCCTGTTTCCAAACCAAAAAAAAGTATAAAAAATAGGTCTGGGAGTATAGCCTGGAGGTAGAAGGGTTTCCAGGAACCCCAGTACCACCAAAACAAAATAATAAGAATAAGAATAAGAATAAGAATAAGAATAAGAATAAAGAGGAGGAGGAGGAGGAGGAGGAGGAAGAGGAGGAGGAGGAGGAGGAGGAGGAGGAGGAGGAGGAGGAGGAGGAGGAGGAAGGAAGGAAGGAAGGAAGGAAGGAAGGAAGGAAGGAAGGAAGGAAGGAAGGAAGGGTAAAAATAGGGCTAGGGTGTAGCTCGGAGGTAGAATGCCCCTGAGTTCCATCTCCAGTACCGCAAAAATAAATTAATTAATTAATTAAATAAATGACTGTGACCAAGATATCTGACATGAACAACTAAGAGGAGCAAAGGTTTATTTGAGCCCATGGTTTTGGAGGTTCAGTCCATAGTAGGCTGGTTCCAAGACAGAAACAACATGGTGGCCTTGTGTGGCAGAGGAAAGCTTTTCAACTCATGGTGGCTGGAAGGAGAGAGAGAGAGAGAGAGAGAGAGAGAGAGAGAGAGAGAGAGAGAGAGAGAAGAAGAAGAAGAAGAAGAAGAAGAAGAAGAAGAAGAAGAAGGAGGAGGAGGAGGAGGAGGAGGAGGAGGAGGAGGAGGAGGAGGAGGAGGAGGAAGAGGAGGAGGAGGAGGAGGAGGAGGAGGAGGAGGAGACCAGGAGCAGATAAGAGTCCCCAAGGCCACTCTCCCAGTGACCTACTTTCTCCAGCAATGGCCCACCTGCCTATAGTTAGTACCCAGTAAATCCATTCAAATTATTAGTCTGTCAATGGAGTAGTCCACTGGTGAGGCTACAGCCCTCCTGATTCATTTATTTCACCTCTGAACACTGCTCCATTGCCAACCCAGGAGCTTTTCTGGGGGACATTTCAGGTCCAAACCAAAGCACTGTGTAAGTAAGCCTGGCACTCGACTCTCCTCCCCACCGCTCCCACCGGCACCCTCCCTTCCCCCTCTCACCTCCCTCACCTGACCTTACCATGTTTTGGAAATTTAAAGTCTTTGTGTCATTATTTTCAGACCGGGTTGAAAATATGAAAAACACAGGGAACAAAAGACCGGTAAATTGTCACTTTGAGAAAGTGAAGTTGAACGTACCACACTGACATAATAATAAATAGCACTTTTAGAGAGATGAGGTGCTCAAATTTATATGCAGCTAAAAAAGAAAGAGTCAAATCATGAGGTCAGCTGGGCATGGTGGTGCATGCCTGTAATCCCAGTACTTGGAAGACTGAGACAGGAGGATCACAGGTTCAAGAACAGCCCCAGCAAGTACTGAAATTCTCACTTCTGAGACCTTGCTTCAAAATAAGAACAAAATAGAGCTGGGGGTGTAGCTCAGAAGTAGAAAGTCCCTGGTTCAATCCCCAGTACCAAAAAAAATTTTTTTTTCACAAGATCAAGATAGAAACTCAATCTTTGGTTCATTAGTTTTTTCATTTATTTCTTAAAATTTTAATTAAAAATTTTATAGTCATGATAAGTATAATTGCAGAATGACTCACACAGAGACTACTATAACACGCCCATCTATCTAATAAGTAGCAAAATTTGGCCACATTGACTTTATCTCTCTAATTCTTTTAAAAATGCAGTTTCATGATTTCCTGTCATTTCCATCTACTCAGTTGGCAACTATTTAACATGAGCATTTGCTTAACCCAGCAAGCTTGAAAACAACCTCTTGGTAGCATCCAATACCAAATCCATATTCGAACTTCCCGCTTTTTATTTTACCTTTCTTTCTTTCTTTCTTTCTTTCTTTCTTTCTTTCTTTCTTTCTTTTTTCTTTCCTCTTTCTTCCTTTCCTCTACTTCCCTCCTGCTTCCTTTCTTCTTTCCTCTCCTTTATTTTTCTTTCTCTCTTTTTTCTTTCTTCCCCTCCTCCTTTTTCCCTCCTTTCTCTCTCCCGATTCTCTTTTCCTCTTTCTTTTCTCTTTTCTTTCTCCCCCAGCCGCTGGTATGTTACATACCTACACAGTGCATTGGCGATGTCTTCTTAGCCTTTTGGACTCACAGTTTTCTTTCAATGCCAATGCTTGGGTGGGAACCAGGTCCACTGCCCTGTAGAAAGTCCCACATTCCAGTTAAGTTCATTTGTTGCTTTGTGGAGAGATTTAACTTGTTCTCTTTCCCCATACTTCTTACAAATTAGAAGTTGGCTTTAAACAGTCTACCTGCTTCCAAGTTTGGCACTGGATCTTGGAGGTGGTGCCCTGCGCTTCCTTTCGGGACCACACCTGAGGCCGCTGTGCCAATGTCCCACTTTGAGAGATGCTGGGGGTGGGCGGTCCTGTGGGCTCAGGTGCCCTTCTGTCCTGTCTTGGGGTACAGCAACTGTGTTGGTGTGTTACTAGAGTTCAAATTAAGAGCGCTCTTTAACTCATTTAAAAATGATTACCTGAGCCGGGCGTGGTGGCACACACTTGTAATCCCTGCGCTTGGGAGGCTGAGACAGGAGGATCGCAAGGGCTCGAAGCCAGCCTCAGCTACTTAGTGAGGCTTTCAGCAACTTAGTGAGACCCTGTTTCCAAATAAAAAATATAAAAAAAAAGGTCTGGGAGTATAGCCCGGAGGTAGAAAGCCTCTGGGTTCCACCCCCAGTACAAAAAAAAAAAAAGATTATCTGAGTCTTGATTACACACCAGCCCTCTATGGTGACAAGGAGACCCAAAAATCAATTTAAAAAATACTCTTCCTGCTTGAGAGAACTCACTGGGACAATGGAAATAAAGTGGGCGCTGCCCTGGCCCCGCCCCAGAATGGGCTTCCCCTCCTGTGGGTCCACAGCCCTATAAACTATATAGGCCGCTCCGGGCCAGGAAGCGCTCACTAGTCTCCCAAGGCATAGCCTTGCTGGGAGCCTGGCACCTCCTGGGGCTCCTGGGAGGCTTGTCTAGCACTTTCCCGTTCCACGCACAGAGTTGGGGGGTTCTCATAGCCACAAAGCAAGAGGTTGACTTCTGTGAAGTTTGACTTTGGAATTCAGGGGACACTTGTATTTTTCATTCTGCCTGTTCGATTTTATGGGTATTGTGTGCTAACCAATTGTGCCCCTAGAGCTCCTTGCCTGTTAGATTTTAAAAAGTAGAAACCTCACCATCCAAGGAGTTAAAAGGACTTGAACATGATCCTTTTAAAATTCTATGCTTTCTGAATCACTAGAAGAAGAAGGTGTGAAGGCTCCAAACACAAAGTAATGACAAAATGAAAACATGAATGACTTTAACTTTATCGGAACATATTATACATGGGTATTGACATACCACACTGTGTCCAATAAATAGATACAACTAGTATGTGTTAATCAAAAAAATTTAAAAATGTGTTTAAGGAGATGAATGTGTTAACTACTCCATTTGGTTATTATAAACTGTGATCACACATTGATTTATTATGCTGTACCCCGTAAATCTGGAGAATTAAAATCTAGTATGAAAAGTCTGTCCTAACACTCTGTGATTATTTGGGAATGGGGGAGACTTAAGTCTGTAGTTGGCAAACTTAGAATTTTAGAAGTGGGTCAACTTGACCTGCGCTGCTGTCCAAGGCTCTCAGCCACTCGAAGGCTCCAGGAGACATCTCTGCCTGAACTCAGGAGACTGCTGTGTTCTGCCCTTGGATTCATGGGCCTGGGGAGTGTGGCTCACTGCTAGTTGCCCCTGTCTCAAAGAATGGAGCTCCGATGGCCTCTGAGGCTCTGCACTTTTCTCTTTTTCTTTTTCTTTCTTGGTACTGGTGATTGAATCCAAGTAGCATCAATCTATACCTCCAGGCCTTTTTGTCTTTTATCTTGAAACAAAGTCTTGCTAAGTTGCTGAGGCTGGCCTCAAATATGAGTGAGATCCTCCTGTCTCAGCCTCCTATGTACTAGGATTACAGGCATGAGCCACCATGCCCAGCTAGCTCCTCGTTCCTTGACAGAGGATCTGCCCAGTCCCCTGGCCCCAGATGACCTTCTCAGAGTTGAAACTGGATGCAACTGAGAACACTGTTGCCCCACAGGATAGACATTTGGGACTGCTGCTTCCACTGAGCACTTTTATTAGAGACACATATACCTTTAAAAAGTGAGGAGATTCCTCAGAACACTGAGAATGGATCCACCATACGATCCAATTATACCACCCTTGGGTATCTTTCCAAAGGTGCTGAAATCAGAATATAATAGTAGTACATGCGTAGCCATGTTCACAGCAGCACAAATCACAATAGCCAAATTATGGAACTAACCTAGGTGTCCGTCAACAGATGAATGGATCACACAGTTATGGGATATCCACACAATGGAATTCTGCTCAGCAATAAAGAAGAAGAAAATTATATTATCTGCAGGAAAATGAAAGGACCTGCGGGACATTATGTTAGGTGAGAATAGCCAGTCACAGAAAGTGAAGAGTCCTGTGTTTCCTCTCATATGCAGAAGCTAGGGAATAATCATGACGCACGAGGGGCTTTAGATAATGAAGGAGTGAGGGAGGGTCTAGGGGAAGGGAGAACTAATGGAAGAAACACTTCCACGGGCATTACGTACTTATGTGAGAACACCAATGCCAATCTCAATATCCTGGATGGGGAAGGGGCTTGGCAAGGGAGCGGGCGTGGGGAGGCCACCAAGCGCTGTGTGCATGCGTGTCACTGTCACTGTGAATTACATTATGGTGTGATACAATGATTATAATGCACCGATGCAGTACTTTTTAAAAAGCGAGGAATTATTCTATGTTGCAAAGGCTCTCTGTTTGCATTCCTAACATTTCCTAGCCAGCTCAGGAGCTGGAATGGTTTCTTTCCTCCACCCGCCCTCCTTTCCCATCTCTCCTCTTGAATTCCCTGCCAGCTCTGGAAACCAAAACAACAAATGACACATGCCCTCTGTGTGTTGACAGAAGAGGCCGCGAGGGCCACAGCCTCTCCTGGGCCACACCACTCGCCGCCTCAGGGCCTCCTCCCAGGGCACTCACCCCAGCACTAAGACCTTTGCACAGGTCAGGTCGATCACCACTGGGTTCTTTTGACACCTGCCCCAGAGCTGAAGGACCCAGAGATGGGGAATCTGCCTCCCTCTTCACGCACTGGAGACCGACCCACTGCCTAGGCCAGCAGCCCCCACACCGTTGCACCACGCCCAGTCACCCAGTTTCACACAGGCTTTCTTCTGTTCCACTGCTAACCTTACATAACTTTGACTCATGAACAAAACAACTCACAAAGCGGCCTCTGAACTTAAATATTTGTTTGGGGATTTGAGAGAAAATTCTGAAGTGTATCCCCAAAGTAAAGAAGATGAAAATCTTCATGGCTAGGAGGGCGCAGTTGAGGCAGGACAGGGTTGTGTGTCCTGTGCTTGCAGAGCTGACATCTCTCATCCCTGCACTTGCCTGCGTACTCCCCGTGGTGGGGAGCTCACAGACTCTGGGATGAGTAGCCACCGTGGGGAATCCCAGGGGCCCTGGAGATCGTCTCCACCAGTTGGTTTCTTCTGACCACTAATAATAAGACACTTCTATCTGCGGCTTCTTCCTTTCAGGTCATGAGTTGGTAACATTCTTTATTTAAATAAATTTATAACCTTTAAGAGTCAGACATTCTCCCACTGGATCACATTCACACCCTTTGCATTAGAAAGAGGGGGCAAACGCTGGAAGAGACCAGCAGATCTACAGCATGACTGAGCACCTCCAGTGCTGGAGTCTTCTCTGGGGCAGAGTGGTTTCTCTGTTCCTGCACCTGGGTTGCAGTAGTAAAACCACCACTTATTCTTTTCTCTCTTTCTTTCTCTCTTTCTCTTTTTCTTTCCTTTCTTTCTTTCTTCTTTCTTTCTTTCTTTCTTTCTTTCTTTCTTTCTTTTCAGTACTAGGGATGGAACCCAGGGGCATTCTACCTTGGAGCTACACTCCCAGCCCTATTTTTTTTTTCATTCTTTATTTGGAAACAGGGTTTCACTGAGTTGCAAAGGGCCTCGCTAAGTAATTAAGGCTGTCTGCCAACTGCCATCCTCCTGCCTCAGCCTCCCAAAGGCTGGGATTACAAGTGTACGCCACCATGCCCAGCTCAACCACCACTATTCTTTATCCTCCAGCAGGTGAGCCCTTGGGGACTCTGCCTCCCCATGCATAAATTAGAAAAGACAGCACCTAGTGCTCATCACTATGTCAAGAAACTTAAAAAAGGGAGCACTTGTACAATATTGGCCCCTAGTGGGTGCCCAGTACTAGTTCTCATCCCTATGACACTGAAAATGTAGAAGCTTTTTCAGAATTAATTGAATTAATACAGTAACTTTGAATCATGGGCGTCAAAGTTCAACACCCTGGACCTATCCCATGGGGTGGTTGTATGGGTTTTGATAACCATCCCTGGCTCATAGTAAGTGTTGTAATAAATCTTAACTGATACATTCCAGAAGCCGAGAGATGTGCGAGGAAGAGCAAAAGTGCTTTCTGCTTGACTTCAGCATCGTGGCACAATTAACTTTTCAACTAACAATAGAAAAACGAATGCTGCCACATTTCCCAAGAGGAGAAAAACTTGGTTTTTTAGGAGCTCTTGAAGTTGAACTGTGCTATCATGAGGTCTTACTCCTAATGGACTGTGCAAAGTTCCGTTCAGCACACAATCTGTGAAATGAAACAGGTTATGTGTTTGCAAACTCTTCCCTCTAAGGCTAGGGCCACCAGGGCTTCTCCAGGGACAATGCACACTTCTCTTGGGGATTGGCATTTAAAAGTGTTTGATTGTTCAGGACATGTTTTTTGAAGAGCTGCTTTACTGCAATTTAATGGCAAATTCCGCTCTAGATTTCCTGCCAGCAAATCTATGAAGCTTTGTTTGAGACTGAAAGAATTCAGAAGTTTTCTTTTTACACTGAGAGGTGTTGGGTATACATTAAAAAGAAAAAAAGGAGGGGCAGGAGTAAAGACCTGTGGATGTAGCCTGTGTGTTTGATGTAAGAACTGGCTGGCCGGCTCCTGGGTAATTAAGAAAGGTAGAAAAGGGTGGCGATCAGAGCACAGAAGCTCGCAAGCGCTCCATCAGCACCCCGCCCAGGAGCAGCCCAGGCCCTGGCCGAGCCTCTCATTCAGCAGCTCTGTTCCAGATTCCTGTTGTGAGCCAATACGATGACGAAGCAGCTTCTAGCACATTCTTCCCGAATCGTCACATTACATAAGACTTGCTCTGCGTGTGCCCGCTGTAGGTGTCCCTGGTTCGCATCCAGGACTGGCATTCCAGGGTCAGGCTCGGGACGAACACGGAGTGGTTTTTGTGCCAGTGTTTGTGGATGATAGCACGTGGTGAAGAAGTGACTTCTTAGGTCCCCGAGGTGGTATTCCTGTATTAATTTTGGAACGATGCAGATCGAAAATAGAATTAAGGTATCTGTCACTAGAGGACTTAATCTTTTTTACAGATGAATAACCATCATAGATATAATGTTGAGTGAAAAGAATGGGTTGCCAAAGGATACGTAATAGTAGGAAGAAAGAGTGTACATTTTAAGATAAAACGATGTTGTATTTTATTTTAAAAAGCAAACACATTTTTTTACACAACTTACTTAAAAAAGCAAACGCATGCCTAGAAATCACTGGTGCCAACTCCAGGGTAGCTGATTAACTCCAGAGAAGATTGAAGCAGAAGGAAGGGAGGAGAAGGGATAGGAGCAGGGGCCCACCTGTGCCGGAATTCTTTAAATCCAGAATGTAACATCCATTAAGCCTAGTTGGTAGGTACATGGGTATGTTACACACACTACTTTTCTATTTGTCAAATATTTTGTTACTTAAAAAATTTAAAATTCATGCAATAGAATACCACGCAGCCATTTTTGCCTTTGTGTGTGTGTGTGTGTGTGTGTGTGTGTGTGTGTGTGTGTCTGCGCGCGCGCGCGCACGCACACTAGAGATTGAACCCAGGGGCGTTCTTCCTCTGAGCTACACCCCCAGTCCTATTTTATTTTATTTTTTATTTTGAAACAGGATCTCACTAGGTTGTGAAGGGCCTCACTGCGTTGCTGAGACTGGATTCTATATAGGTTACCAGAAAAGTATGTACATGAAATACTATAGAGGAAAAGGTTGACATATGGTAGGATACTATGATCTATTTTTGCTTAAAAATGATACACACAGTACACACACACACACACATATACATTTACACGCATATTCACATACACACACACACACACACTTTTTTGGCATTTGTATCTATAGTCTGAATCAATCCCACAGGGATCATATTCCTATATTCAGCGCATGAAATCTCCATTTGAATGTCACTCAAATGAAAACAATCGAAAACCTCCTCGGTCTTTCTGTTTCCCTCCAGATCCTCTCCTCTTCCCCTCTTCCTCATCACTGTGTGGCACGATCTCCATCAGCTGCTCAAGTGACGATCCCAGGCATCGATGACACTTTCTCTCTTTCCCTCGAGCCTGCTGATCCCGGGTGGCCAGTCTCTGAGCCATCCCACCTGGCCACCTCCCCTGCCACCACCTCTTACTGGAAAGCCCCAGGGAGTTTCCTGGCGAGCTCTCTGGGGGTCCACTGATGCTCCCTAAAATCCACCCCCATTCTTCCCCAAACCCTCCCATATCCCCACTGCTCTCCACCCTCAAAGACTCTGTCTCTCTCACTTCCCCACCTCATCTGGGAAGCCCACTCCCTCACCCTGTGTCCACCCCCAGCACCTACATTTCCCTGGGAGATCCCACTCCCCCGCCACTCCCCAAACATGCTGTCCCTCTATTTCAAATGTTTGACTTTATTTTCCCTAGGTAATCAGAAACAACCCATATATTTCATTAAAATACTCAAATGGAAAGAAGATCAAATACAAATACATTGATTTAATTTATTAATTTGTGGGGGGGGTACTGGGGTTCCTGGAAACCCTTCTACCTCTGGACTACACTCTCAGACCTATTTTAATACTTTTTTATTTGGAAACAGGGTCTCTTAAGCCAGCATGGCTGGCTTTGAACCTGCGCGATCCTCCTGTCCAAGCGCAGGGATTACAAGCGTGTGCCACTAAGCCCGGCTTAATTTATTGATCTTTAAAAAATGTATTTAAGCCAGATGTGGAGACACATGCTTGTATTCCCAGTTCTTGGGAGGCTGAAACAAGAAGATCCTGGGTTCACAGCTAGCCTCAGCTACTTAGTGAGACCCTCTGCAACTTAGTGAGACCCTGTTTCAAAATAAAAAGAGTTCGCTGGGCGTGGTGGCGCACGCTTGTAATCCCGGAGCTTGGGAGGCGGAGACAGGAGGATCACACAGGTTCAAAGCCAGCCGCGGTGGCTTAAGAAACCCTGTTTCCAAATAAAAATATAAAAAATAGGTCTGGGAGTGTAGCCCGGAGGTAGAAGGGCTTCCAGGAACCCCAGTACCACCAAAGAACAAAAACAAAATAAAAAGAGTTAAGAAAGGGGTGAGGAGCCGGGAGTGGTGGCGCATGCTTGTAATCCCCGCACTTGGGAGGCTGAGACAGGAGGATCACGCAGGTTCGAAGCCAGCCTCAGCTACTTAGTGAGGCTCTCAGCAACTTAGTGAGACCCTGTTTCCAAATAAAATATAAAAAATGGATCTGGGAGTATAGCCCGGAGGTAGAAAAGCCTCTGGGTTCCACCCCCAGTACCACCAAAAAAAAAAGGGGGGGTGGGGGCATATCTCAGAGGTCTAATGCCCCTGGGCTCAATCTCCAGTACCACAAAATAAGTAACTAATTGATTAAAAAATGAAAATATATTTAATCTTTTATTCAAACTCTATAAGGAAAATGTGCATTTGTAAGACTTGAATTCTCTAGATTGATTATTGGTATTTGTTTAATTCAGAAAACACCCACTGAATCACACCCCTGTTTTCAGAGCTGGACTGGATGTGATATCGCCTTTGCCAGGCTTTCACATCTCCAGCCTGATTGCCACAAGCTTAGCACCAGGTTTTCCTTTTGATCAGAGCACTTAGTATAGGAGCATCTATCGCTGAGCCTCTGCTCTGTGATGGGTGAGACACAAGGGAAATACAAACACATTCCTTTTTCACAGGACAGAAAAGTTCTTCTATCTCATCCACCCCTTAGGGAACAGGGCTGTGTAGTCCCTACTGCAATCATATTTTCTCTGACCATAGACAACTACACATCTAAAAATCAAGTGTATTTCGCCATGTTCCCATGGATGCCTTGTTCTGAAATTTCTGTACCAGCCCTATTTTAGACAGCTTCCTGTTGCTAACCTTTTTTTTTTCTTTCTTTCTTTCTTTCTTTCTTTCTTTCTTTCTTTCTTTCTTTTTTTTTTTTTTTTTGTTAACTTTCATGTCTAGAAAGTTTCCTAGCTACTTGCTGAGGAGCTTCGGGTGGGAGCCCGCTGAGAGCCGTTTGTGGGATGCACAGCTAATCCCCACTGCGCCCAGTACACTGCCTGTCAGAGCCGCCCTTTGTCTTCTGGGACCTGGCTCAGATGCACAGCTCATTTCAAAATCCTTGGGGCCAAATTCTACAAGGAAAATGTGCATTTGTAAGACTTGAATTCTCTGGATGGATTATTGGTATTAACTCAAACCAGTTTCTCTTTTTTGTCTCCATAAAAGATCTGAGTGTACAAGAGAATATTCAGTGACTATCTGACTAATTATAATATGAATGGAAGTGGGTGGTTTAGCAAATGTTTAAAACATGGGCTGTAGAGCCAGAGAAAGTTGCTAGGTATTCTCTTTCTTTCACAACTGGCCCTTTGCTTCCAAACTCCTACATATCCATCAATACCCAACTTCAACTTCAATTTTGGGAAAATGGTTTTCTCAATGCAGTCGCTCGGAGTTGGCAGTTTCTTTCTGACTTCCAAAAACATGTCTATTAATTATTAAAAGATACCTATGGCTAAGGGTTGGTTGAGAAAAATTAAATTAGGCATGGCACAGAAAAGTTGGGCATGGCTACCAATTCAAGCTGAAGACTTTTTAACTTTCATTTTTATTATTAACTGCACACATGTTTGTTTGTGAAACTAATAAATAAATGACCCAAATCTCAGATCTCAACCCCCTGGCGCTAACTGAAGTCGTATCCATCAGGAGTGGGATACAATAGAGAATGTCATTGACATAAATCCACATTTTAATAAAAGACATCTAAAAATATTTGGGTGTTTTAGAGGGTCACTTGGGGAGGAAGAAAATAAACTCACCCCTCTACGTTTCTAAACTGCTCCCCACGTGACAGTAAGAAATACAACCCGGTTTCATGCAGAAGGTCTTAGAATGTGCATTTCACAGTCTACCTGTTGGGGCAAGTGGTTTTTCCCTGGGAGCCTGCGAAAGACAGCTTAATTGGTGGTCATTAGAAGAGATGCAACTGATTACACATCACTTAAAAGCATCTCGGGTCTATTTTTTCCACTTTGTAATCGTCTACTCTTATCCTTCCTTGGCAACTTTTCTGCTTACTCCTCATTGAAGTCTAAGAGATCGACACATCTCTGTATACATTGACAGACTGTTACTCCACTTTGAGCTCTTTACTCTTTCACTGTGATAACAGCACCACCAATTCCAAAATCACCTACTGTGTGCAGGCTAAACAGTGCCCGGTTCCAGACCAGACAGCCTTGTCCTTTCTTTCCTATCACAGCTCAATCCCAGCCCCTGAAACAGATCATTTGGCTTCTTATTTCATCGTTTCTCTCTCTCTCTCTCTCTCTCTCTCTCTCTCTCTCTCTCTCTCTCTCTCTCTCTCTCCACCTCTCACTTCCTTGAAAAGGACTTTAAGGAACTTTGTTTTGTCTCCTCTTAATATACTACAAGATAGTATAACTCTGCCTAGTGCAAAATAGATGCTCAGCAAACATTTGTTGAGTACATGCATCCTCATGCGATCCCAATACAGGCAGTAGTGGGTTTTTTGTTTTTTGTTTTTTTTCATTTTGAGGTTGGGGAAACTGAGGCTTGGTAGTATACAATAAATAGCCCCAGTATCACATAGCTCATCAGTAGCGACCATGGCCCTTGGACCCTAGATGTGTCTGATTTTCCACCAGGGCACATCCGGTTGCAGATGAGTCCTCATGGGGCTCAGGCAACCCTGTGCCTGGGCTGGTTGGAGCTGGGAGTTGCGATAGAGAACTTGCCCCCCCCCCCAGCCCAGGGTGCCCGTGACTGTGCCTTCAGGTCTGAACAGAAGGGGGAGCAAGCTGCAGCCCAGGAAAAGGGCTTACTGTGCTCCTCTCTGGTCTTCTCAGAACCACGTTTTTTCCTGTGTGACACAAATTAACACAGCCTCTGCTGTCTTTTACAGACCTCCAAAGTCTCTCTGGGGATTCGTGGTGTCTGGGCAGAGATTCCAGTTCTGTGGAGAGAAGTGCTGTATAGACGCCAGCAGTTATTAAATAGATTGAGTTATTAAGTGTATTATAATGATTATTTATTGCTCTTTGCTTCCTTTAATATCAGGTACTCAGCACCTTGGCTCCTGGGCATTTTTTTTTTTTTTGCTTCAAAATTCAAACCTATTTCATCCTCAGCGCATTTCCTTTCTGTGCTGAAAGTGAAGGAAATGTTCGCTGAGCTCCACATGCCTCTTCTGGGTGGGGGTTTGGATGAATGAGGCAAATTAAGAAACCATGAGCTTGCAGGAGGTTTGGTACCATCTCTCCTCCTCATTGCACACACTCTCTGGGCGCGGCTTCCAATTCCTACCTTCAGTTAACTACTACTTACATATGAATGGTTTCACAACCAGCCTCCTGCTCCCGTGGCTTTCCAACTCCTAAGTCATTTTGGCGACTGCCTTCTGCACCCCTCCACCAAGGGGATGTCCAACAGGCCCCCCGCTCCCAGCACAAGCCGCCCCCGAAGGTCTAAGAGTCCCTCTGGATGCTTTGCCCACGTGAACTGTCAATCTTCGACTCCTACTCATGTCTCCCCTCCCCCATTCAGGCATCAAATCTGTCCCTTCCAAATCAGGACCGCTCCTCCCATCTGTCTTAATCTCCAGGTTTACACGCTGTGCCCTCTTTCTGGCCCCAATTCATAATTCACCCCAGTTTCTTTCCTCCACACAGGGCCATACAGCTGACTTCCGAAGGGACAAACTGTCAAATGACAGTTTCACACTCCTTCAGCTCTGGGGCCTCCAGCACTGGCCCCATCCACGATGTTGACCCTGGGAGCCCCAGTCGTCCTTGCCACCGCCTTCCAGGCATGCTCCGTGCCCTCACTCCAGCCTCCCCTAACGCGCTGCCATCTTCCCGTCCTCCAGTCTTTGCACACTCCATTCCCCTGGTCTTTCCTCCTCTATGCCTGGCAGGCTCCCATACACCGTACGTCCTATCTCCTCTCCTCTGTGGGCCATTGTAAACACTCACTGAAGATACTTTTTGTTTGTTTGTTTATTTATTTTTGGTACTGGGGATTGAACCCAGGGGTCTCACCTCCAAGCTAGACCTCCTTCCCTATCCTTTTTAAAAAATACATATATTATTATTTTAAAACAGGATCTCCCTAAGTTGCTGAGACTGGCCTCAAATCTGCACTCCTTCTGTGTCAGCCTCTCAAGTACTGGGATTACAGACCTGTGACCTGTGACATCATATCCAGCTAAAATTACAAGAGTTGATGACTTCCGGGAAGATGGCAACCAAGAAAAGCGGGGCTTAAGAGCCCCGCTAACAACCAATCTCCATTACCACAAAATTAGCGCCTTTCATAGCCAGAAAACACCATCACCAGAGAAACAAAAAAATCACCAGGCTCCAGAGAGAAAGCTGACTGAGAACAGAGCTCAGAGCCACAGAGGAGATACACCAGCCTCACGCCCGAGACGCGGCAGCAGTGCCATACTGCCAGCGGCAGCGGCGACTTCACCGGACGGCTACAGCAAGCCAAGGTGAGCCGCTGTGGAACAGCCAGGCGGGATTTTTCAGTGCAGGGAGCATCTAAAGCTCCCAGTGGCTGAGCTCAGCACACACTGCAGAGACTCAGAGTGGAACTCAAAATCAAAAAGAAATAAGCCAGCCTCACAGCCAAGGGCGTAGCAGCAGCACCATATTGCTACCGGCGGCAGCAGCAGCGAATTCACCGAGTCCAGTACAGCTACATCTGCGAACTCAAGAACAGTGAGTCAAATTGCGGGCCACAAAGGAGAAATCTCAGTACTGTACTCCCTGGGACTTGACCCAGTGGGGGAGAGGCGGTGGCAGAGATATCACACCATAGGAGAACGTGCAACCCGGCACCCCCCGCAGTCTAAAGCAGCCTCTATCGACTCTCTGGGTCGGAGATTCTGTGATAAAACCCAGTAAAGGAGTAGTGGGGTCTGAGATACTACAGACTCGAGATCCAGAGCACATTAAGTGAAGTCATAGTGACCCAAGGGAAGAACCCAGAGAAGGCACAAACTTCCGAAATCATGGGAAAGAGGAATAACACTGAAGCAATGAATGCCCACACCCCACAACATCAGAACCCAATAAAACTGAAAATCAGAGATTTCTAGAAGATCAAATCAGGAAATAACTGTAGAAATAATAGAGATGCTTCGAAAAGAACTCAGAGAGAGCCAAAAAGAGATAAAGGATGCAATTAATGAAGTAAAGGCCTCAATTCAAAGCACAAACAACCGATTAGAACACATGGAGAACAGAATCTCGCTCTTAGAAGATGATCATTCCAAAAATGAACGCATAGTTTCTAATCTAGGAAAAAATATCCGACAGCAGGAATCTGACATTGAAGAAATATGGGCCCATTTTAAGAGAGCTAACCTAAGAATAATTGGAATAGAGGAGGGAAAAGAAAGTGAAACCAAAGGGATCAACAATCTCTTCAAGGAAGTAATAGCAGAAAATTTTCCAAACATAGAGCAAGAGGTCAATACACAGATCCAGGAAACTTATAGAACTCCCTTTAGACAGGATCGGAGAAGAGGATCCCCACGCCACATAATTGTCAAAATGACCAATGTGGAAGCCAAGCAGAGAATCTTAAAGGCAACAAAAACAAAGGGCCAAGTGACATTCAGAGGCAAACCAGTTAGAATCACTCCAGACTTCCCAAACCAAGTCATGAGAGCCAGAAGGGCTTGGAGTAACATATTCCAAACTCTGATAGAAAACAACTTCCAGCCAAAAATTTCCTACCCAGCAAAACTTTCTATCAAATTAGATGGAGAAATAAGAAGCTTCCATGACAAACAGAAACTGAAGGAATTTATGTCTTCAAAACCAGCACTAGAGAAAATACTCAAAGAGATTAACTACAAAGAAGAAATAGGTAACACACCCCAGAACCAGAGAAACAAGGTTTTCCATCCAACAGACAACTAAGATTGGTTATCTGTGGAGATTCATTATTTATGTTAGTCTTTTACCTATCTCTAAATTGTATTGTTTGCCTTTATTGTTGCTAATTTTTAGGATTTCTAGTTGGAATATTAATATACCTTCAGATATAGCAATTGGAAATATTTTATCCCATTCTATTAGTAACTGTTAACTCTGTTTACATTGTCTTTGGATATACAATATTTTTTTTTATTTTTTAGGGAGTTTGTATACTCTTCTGTTGCCTGTGCCATTGAAATCATAACCAAGAAATCACTGCCAATTTCAATGTTGTGAGGTTTTATGACCCAGATTTTCTCCTAAAAGTTTATAGTCTTAAGATTTATATTTAGGTCTTTTATCTATTTTGAGTTAATACTTGTATATGGGATTAGGTAAGGGTCCAATTTTATTCTTTTCCATGTAATTATTATTTTCAACAATATTTAGTTAAAAGATTATTATTTCCACTACCAAATGTTCGTGGAAACCTTGTCAAAAATAACTTGATAATATAGGGAAGAATTTAGCTCTAGGCTTGTATTTAACTCCAATGGTTTATATATCTGCCTTTAGAACAGTACTACACTGTTTCAATTATTTTAGCTTTATATGGTTTGAAATCAGAAAATATATATCTTCTAGCTTTGTTCTTTTTCAAGATCGTTTTGGGTATCTAGAATCCATATTCCATATTAGGATAGATTTTTTTCTGAAAAATAAATATATAAATATATGATAGTTTCACCTAAAAAAAAAAAAACAGAAAAAGTATTCTCTGGTAAGAAAGAAAGCAAAAAGAAATATTGAAATGTTATCTTTAAGTCATCAAAAGCTTGGTATCAGACAAATGAAACTGTTATATGAGATTATCATGTTTAATTTTGGATAAATTGCTATAATACTAGATGTCAACCACTAAGCCAAGCATGGGAAGGAGGGATGGGGAGAGAATGGGGTGGGGATCGGGTGGGGGCTGACTGAGTGATGTGTGCATGTATGTCTACAAAAGTTTGTATCCCACTATGATGTATGAATACAGTGCACCAATAAAAAAAATTAAAAGAGTTTAATTTTTTATATTTTTTATTTTATTTTGTTTATTTATTTATTTTTGCTGTACTGGGGATGGAACCCAGGAACATTGTACCTCGGAGCTACACCTCTAGCCTTATTTTTTAGTCTTTTTAAATTTTTTTTGAAACAGGGTCTCACTGAGTTGTGAAGGGCCTCACTAAGTAGCTGAGGCTGCCCACAAACCTCAGTCCTCCAGTCTACGTCTCCCGAATGCTGGGATGACACACGTGGGCCGCCACACTTTCCACCAGGTATGGGGATTGAATTCAGGGCCTCATGTGTGCTAGGCAAGGGCTCTACAACATCTTTCAATAATAGGTGTCACACTGCACACGTTATGGGACAAACACTTTCCTGGTCACTTTGCACATCCTCCTAATGCTTGAAGCAACCCAATTTTTTTTATTATTTTATCTTTATAAATAAAAACCTTTTATATTTATTCTATCATTATCTTTATTATTTTATTATTATTTATAATTGTTATTATTTTATCCTCATCTTATGAATCAAAGAAGCTAAGAGCTAGCCACTTGTCCAAGGTCACTCATGCAGGAAAGAGTCTGTGCTGAAGCCCATGCACCTGATCATATCCTGTTTTACTCTCCTGCGAAATGCATGTAACTGTCTAGACTGAGTTTTTTTGGTTTCCCCAACTCTAAATCCTGGATAATTATGATCATCTATTTCTCTGGTTCTGAAGGAGTGTCAAAAAAATATCAAAAAGTAGATGTCGATGTAGCTATGGATAACATATTAACTGAATATTAAGTGATTTTTATTATCACTATTGCACCATCCCGTCTCCTGACTAGTCCACCCTTCCAATCTATACCCTGCTAGAGGATAGAATATTATTGTTCTGTTATGTAAGATCCTACACTGGCTCTGCAGTGTCTACAGGACCCTACCCAACTGTCTTGGTAGAAACTTGGGTCTTGCCTAACCTAGGCCTGCTGCCCCCTATGGTATTTTCCTCACTCTCCCCTGAGGGGCACTTACAGTATGAAATCACTGGCACCCTCTGAACACACCCTTGACTTATTTCATCCCATGCTTTCACCCAACATGTTCCCTTAGCCTGGAATCCCCTCTTTACAATGAGGACTCCTGTTTTAGTCAGGTCTTTCATTGCCATGACCAAAATACCCAACAGGAACAGCTTAAAAGAGGAAAAGTTTATTTGGCTCACAGCTACTGAGGTTCAGTCTATGGTGGGCCAACTCCAAGGCACAAACGTTGCAGTGGCAGCATATGATGAAGTCCTCAAGGCCCTGCCCTCAGTGATCCACCTCCTCCAGCATGCCCCCCCCCCCGCTAAACCTTGCTGCACTGGGGACTCTGCTTTCAACCCATGAGCTTTTGAGGAGACCGTCTAAACCCAAACCACAACATGTCTACTCCACGGTACCCTGTCTGCGGAGCCTGCCCTCATCTGCTCAGGCAGTTAGGCCATTTTCTCCATGCCCCATAGCCCCTGAACAGTTTGGTCCTATTACTCCATTACAAAGAAAGCCTCCCTAATCGATTGGATTTAACTGAGGTTTGTAACCAACTGGCTCCCAAGTCTTTGTACTTCACAGGTCTGTTCATTCCCCAGGGCAGCCATAGCTAAGCACCACAACCTGGGTGGCTGAAACAACAGCGTCCTATTGTGTCACAGTCCCAGAGGCTGGAAGTTTAAAGTCAAGGTGCCGCCCATCATGCTCTGATGGCTCCGGGAGGGTCGTCCTGGCTTTCCCAGCTCCTGCTTTCACTGCAGTCCTCGAGGCTCCTTTTCTGGTGGCCATGTGGTTCCAGTCACACAGCTGTCTGCTCCTGTGTGTCTCCTCGTCACCCTCCCTCTGCACCTGTTTCTGGGTCTCAACTTTCCTTTTTCTAAGGATGCCAGCGAGGTATCCTTAGAAAAATGCAATGACATTATTTTAATTTGATTGTCTCTGTAAATACCCTATGTCCAAATAGTTATGGTTAGATATAGACTGTCCCCTGAAAGCTCATATATTGGCTTTAAGAGTTGATATAATTAAATTGTGAGTTTTATAATATCATCAGTGGGTAAATCTATTGTGATTGGTTTATTGGGCAATAACCTAGACAGGTGGGGTGAGGCTGGAGGAGGTGGGCCACTGGGCTTCCGGCCTTGGAGACTATGCTTGTGTCTTAAATCCCCTTGCATGATCTCTGGCTTTTGGCCTCCATGATGTGAGAACAAAGCCCTTGTTCATTCTCTCTCTCTCCCTCCCTCCCCCCCTCTCTCTTTCTCCTCCCTATGCCATGTCCTGAGATTTACTGATATAACCTGTTTAAACAGGGTCTAAACCCCTGAAATCTTCAGAATTGTGAGCAAATAAATATTCTTTCTTCTAAGTTATGTGATTAAGATTGGAGCTATCAGAATACTGACTAAAACACAAATAAGGTCATATTCTAAGGTACTGGAGGTTAAGACTCCAACAAATCTTTCTTTTTTTTTGAGGGGATGGATACAACTCAAGTGATACTCATAGGGAATCATGCTTCCTTTTTCATGACCGTTTATTGCAAATCCTGGATAAGAAGTACTCCGTGGAATTTTGGTTTCCCCCTGTCTTATTTCATCCTATCTATATTTTCTGTATTTTTGTTCACATGGGCTGCTTCAGTTCTAACACTGTGTCTTCAGAAATTTCAACAACAAATCCAATAAGATCAGGAATTCCACGTGTAGAGACTTTGCTTAAGAAGAGGAGCTGGCTATGGAGGAAGTCACCCAGAACCTGGCATGTCTCACTCTTTCCAGATGCTTGGCTGGTTTTCAGCCCAAGACCCTCCCAAGAGACCTTCTGAATGTCCTCCAGCTCCAGGGAGGCCTCTTGCAGTTCTCACCTGGACCACCCCCCCTCCCAAAGACAATCCTTACCAGACCATCCTGGCTTCCCAAGCCAACGCCTCCACCCAGAGCTCAGCAAATAAAAACCTTCTCCTCCTGCTGCATTTTGAATGGTCATGTAGGTGCTGGCATCAAGCCAGATTCTGGTGATGGAGCAGAGAGCGAGAAAGATGTGATGCCGGGGACAGAGTCTAGCAGGAAAGGCAGAGGAAGATTACCACAGAGAGGGTATAGAAGAAGTATGCTGGGCAGGTATAACGAGTGTCGCGACTTGTTAATGAGGTTATACGATGTGTCCGACCCCATCTAGGCCATAAGAAATCACGATTCCCATGGAGCTTACGTTCTAACATAGCTATCTAATGGGGACATAGACCAATATAGGGGCTATAAAATTTGAATAGGCTACTATGGAAAATTGAATCAAGATAAGTAAGGTAGACGGGCGTGGTGGTGCACGTGTGTAATCCCAGTACTTGGGAGGCTGAGACAGGAGGATCCGGGTTTTTGGACAGCCTCAGCTACTTAGTGAGAACCTCTTCAACTTAGCGAGACCCTGTTTCAAAAATAAAGAATAAATAATTGGGCCGGGGGTGTAGCTCAGAGGTAGAATGCCCCTGGGTTCAATCCCTAATACCATCAAAATAATAAATAAATAAATAAATAAATAAATAAATAAATAAGAAAGAAAGGTAAAACTGTCCAGAGGCTGTGTGGGTTAGGGCTTGGTTGATTTGCACAGGACAGGCAATACAAATATTAGTGGTTTAATATAAAGCTTGTTTGTTTCTGACATGAAGGAATCTCGAAGGAGACATTTCAGGACATAGAGAATAGTTCCAAAGACATCAGTCTCCCTCTCTCTTCTCTGCCGTGTTTAATGTGGCTTATATTGGTGCGACTGCCTCATGGTTCAGTGTGGTTCTGAGAGCTCCAGTTGTCACAGCTGGGATCCATAAATAAAGAGGGAGAAAAAATGGGTGAGGGCCAATAGGATGGGGGGAGCATTTCTTAGCTGAGTCAGCTCTTTTTTTGGCTTATGTTTTTCTTTGGAACTGGAGATTGAACCCAGGGGCATTCTACCTCTGAGCTTCACCCCAACCCTATTTTACTTTGAAACAGGGTCTCACTAAGTTCCTGGGGGCCTCTCTAAGTTGCTGAGACTGGCCTCAAACCTTTGATCCTATCTCAGCCTCTCAGGTATTGGGATTGCAGGTATGCACCACCATATCTAGTGAAATCAGCTTTTTAAGGCCCTTTTCCAGAAATCTCACCCAACTTCTTTTTATATTCTGTGCCAATCTCTAAACTCAAGGGAAATTAAGAAATGAAATCCATCAGCTATGTACAATGGTGCCCAGAATATGCATAACCAACATTTATTCATAAAGAAGAAATTAAATATAATGCTGGATAGATAACTTACCCTATCCTCTGGAACCCATGGAAGACTTTTCAGAGAAAGGCAAGCTTAGGCTGAGAGCTGAAAGGTGAGTAGCAGCGGCAAGGCCAGAAGGAGGGGAAGAGGAAGCTCCAGGGCCAGAAAAGCCACAGCTCCACCTTGGCAGGCCAAGCTTCCGTGTGTCCAGTGCCAGGCTCGTAAACTGACCCAGCACCCATCTTGGGGAGCATTTGTTTACTGCATATGGGCTCCTCATTGGGTACTTATGCCCCCTACTTGACCCCCAAAGGGATTCTGTCTGTTTCTTTCCCCTCTACTTACAGCAAAACAAACACTCCCAGTGAAAATTCATCTAATGCCCAGACAGGGCTATGCACACAGGTACTTAGAAGGCAAATTGAGACGCACAGTGCAATAAAGCTGATCGTAATGTCCTAATGAGTCACAACTCCGCTTCCCAGGATGAGCTTCACTCAGTGCGTATCCTTTGGTGTTTATAGCTGCAGAAGCTGCTGAGGCTGGGATGAAGGGAAAGAGGTGAGAAGAAGCCTGCCCGGCCCTTCCTGCCCCTGAAATTCCAGCGCAGCCTGGTTCTCAGGTTCAGTGGTTCTTAAGCCGAGGCCGGGAGTCAGCCTGAGCCAGCCTCCATTCTGAGGACCACCTGGGAGCCCAGGAGAGTGGCACAGAGGAGGCATCCCCAGAAAATGCAGCTTTTTCAGAGCCCACTGGTACTCAGAAAGTAATGCCTTCCTTCCTGAATGGCTGGGACCCTTGAAAATGTTTTTTTTTTTTAAGTGACACTTGAACTAAGCAGTAAAGGGTGAAGAGGGACTCTCTCAGGGGGGAAGAAGATATAGACGTTCCAGGTGGAAAAAGCAGCGTGGCTAGCATAGCATGTTAGGAAACCTCAGACCGTTTGACAGTTAAAGAATGTGACAAAGGTCATAGAATTAGTAAGTGGGAAAACCCGGACTTGAACGTTGGGGTCCAAATTTTAAACTTTAGAGACTTCCGGAAAGATGGCGACTGAGAAAAGCGGGGCTTAAGAGCCCCGCTAACAACAAATCTCCATTACCACAAAATCAGCGCCTTTCATAGCCAGAAAACACCATCACCAGTGAAACAAAAAATCACCAGGCTCCAGAAAGTGGACTGAGAACAGAGCCACAGAGGAGATACACCGGCCTCACGCCCGAGGATGCGGCAGACGCGGCAGCAGCGCCATACTGCCGGCGGCACCGGCAAATTCACGGGACGGCTACAGCAAGCCGAGGTGAGCCACTGCGGAACAGCCAGGCGGGATTTCTCCACGCAGAGAGCATCTAAAGCTCCCAGTGGCAGAGCTCAGCACATGCTGCAGGGATTCAGAGTGGAAATCAAAACCAAGAAGAAAAACGGCAGCCCCACAGCCGAGGGCGTAGCAGCGGCGCCATATTGCCACCGGCGGCAGCAGCAGCGAATTCACCGAGGCCAGTACAGCTACATCTGCATACTCAAGAACAGTGAGTCAAATTGCGGGCCACAGAGGAGAAATCCCAGTACTGTACTCCCTGGGACTTGACCCAGTGGGGGAGGGGTGGTGGCAGAGATATCACACCATAGGAGAACGTGCAACCTGGCACCCCCCGCAGTCTAAAGCAGCCTCTATCGACTCTCTGGGTCGGAGACTCTGTGATACAACCCAGTAAAGGAGTAATGGGGTCTGAGATACTACAGACTCGAGATCCAGAAAACCTTAAGTGAAGTCATAGTGACCCAAGGGAAGAACCCAGAGAAGGCACAAACTTCCGAAATCATGGGAAAGAGGAATAATACTGGAGCAATAAATGCCCACAACCCCACAACATCAGAACCCGATAAAACAGAAAATCAGAGATTTCTAGAAGATCAAATCAGGAAAATAACTGTAGAAATAATAGACGTGCTTTGAAAAGAACTCAGAGAGAGCCAAAAAGAGATAAAGGATGCAATTAATGAAGTAAAGGCCTAAATTCAAAGCACAAACAACCGATTAGAACACATGGAGAACAGAATCTCGCTCTTAGAAGATGAGCAATTCAAAAATGAACGCATAGTTTCTAATCTAGGAAAAAATATCCAACAGCGGGAATCTGATATTGAAGAAATATGGGCCCATTTTAAGAGAGCTAACCTAAGAATAATTGGAATAGAGGAGGGAAAAGAAAGTGAAACCAAAGGGATCAACAATCTCTTCAAGGAAGTAATAGCAGAAAATTTTCCAAACATAGAGCAAGAGGTTGATACACAGGTCCAGGAAACTTATAGAACTCCCTTTAGACAGGATCGGAGAAGAGGATCCCCACGCCACATAACTGTCAAAATGACCAATGTGGAAGCCAAGCAGAGAATCTTAAAGGCAACAAAAGCAAAGGGCCAAGTGACATTCAGAGGCAAACCAATTAGAATCACTCCAGACTTCCCAAACCAAGTTATGAGAGCCAGAAGGGCTTGGAGTAACATATTCCCAATTCTGAAAGAAAACAACTTCCAGCCAAAAATTTCCTACCCAGCAAAACTTTCTATCAAATTAGATGGAGAAATAAAAAGCTTCCATGACAAACAGAAACTGAAGGAATTTATGTCTTCAAAACCAGCGCTAGAGAAAATACTCAAAGAGATTAACTACAAAGAAGAAATAGGTAACACACACCAGAACCAGAGAAACAAGATTTTCCATCCAACAGACAACTAAGATTGGTTATCTGTGGAGATTCATTATTTATGTTAGTCTTTTACCTATCTCTAAAGGGTATTGTTTGCCTTTATTGTTGTTAATTTTTAGGATTTCTAGTTGGAATATTAATATACCTTCAGATATAGCAATTGGAAATATTTTATCCCATTCTATCAGTAACTGTTAACTCTGTTTACATTGTCTTTGGATATACAATATTTTTTTTATTTTTTAGGGAGTTTGTATACTCTTCTGTTGCCTGTGCCATTGAAATCATAACCAAAAAATCACTGCCAATTTCAATGTTGTGAGGTTTTATGACCCAGATTTTCTCCTAAAAGTTTATAGTCTTAAGATTTATATTTAGGTCTATTATCTATTTTGAGTTAATATTTGTATATGGGATTAGGTAAGGGTCCAATTTTATTCTTTTCCATGTAATTATTATTTTTAACAATATTTAGTTAAAAGATTAATATTTCCACCACCAAATGTTCGTGGAAACCTTGTCAAAAATAACTTGACAATATAGGGAAGAATTTAGCTCTAGGCTTTTACTTAACTCCAATGGTTTATATATCTGCCTTTAGAATAGTACTACACTGTTTCAATTATTGTAGCTTTATATGGTTTGAAATCAGAAAAAATATATCTTCTAGCTTTGTTCTTTTTCAAGATCATTTTGGGTACCTAGAGTCCATATTCCATATTAGGATAGATTTTTTTCTGAAAAATAAATATATAAATATATGATAGTTTCACCTAAAAAATAGAAATAGAAAAAAAATATTCTCTGGTAAGAAAGAAAGCAAAAAGAAATATTGAAATGTTATCTTTAAGTCATCAAAAGCTTGGTATCAGACAAATGAAACTTATGTGAGATTATCATTTTTAATTTTAGATAAATTGCCATAATACTAGATGTCAACTACTAAGCCAAGCATGGGAGGGAGGGATAAGGAGAGAATGGGGTGGGGATTGGGTGGGGGCTGACTGGGAAAAGTGTGCATGTATGTCTACAAAAGTATGTATCCTACTATGATGTATGAATACAGTGCACCAATAAAAAAAAATTAAAAAAAAACAAATTTTAAACTTTATACCAAAACACGGGGCTTTGCTCAGCGGTTGCATTATATTAGGTGTTACTGTTTTGTTTCTTTGAATGATGCCCAAAGACCATAACTAGTTGAGGTGTCAAGTCTCTTTTCATCAGTGATAATTATAATAGGCAAATCTCCCTTCCCTGTTTCAGGTTGTTTATTTATTAAACAAACCAGGTTTTCATCCTGTAGAATCTCCCACAATATAAATTTGCCTAATTACATTCTCAGAATAACACCCACATGTTCCTCTATTCTGCCCACTTCCTGAAGCCCCCTCAACAGAACAAGACTCTAGATTCTATGTGGATTCTGTTACTTTGGGCTGAGTACTTTCCTATTATCTCACCCAGGAGACACAGCACGACTGGATGATGGGTGGATTTCACCTTGTCAGCTGCTGGGTCCTCTGCAATGTTCCCCGACATGTCCTCATTTCAGCATCTGTTGATAATCATTAGATGTTTTAATCCATTAGGGGTTGCATAAAGGCAATTTTTAAATTTGATCATTCTTCCTTCATTCATTAGCTGAAATTCTTTTGTAAAGAACTTTCCCCTCATCAACTGTTTGATGGCTTAGAAACACAGTAGGTACAGGAAGGATGGGAGCAAGATAAATGTTATTTTCATTACTGGTTTCTAGAATAACAGCTTGGTATCCTAGCAACCTCTAAAGGTAATTAATTGAGTTAATTTCCTTTTTCCTCTTTTCTTTCCTCTCTCTCTCTTTCTCTTTCTCTTTCTCTTTCTATAGTATAGTATGACTCTAAATTTTTATTTCTTAATGAATCTATTGCAGTTACTACTCTTATTGAAACAATTTTTTCCACTCTTCACCATTGGGCACCCCTTTGGTTGGCTTTGAGGGTTTTTTTAGATGTATCTACAAAGTTTCTAACAGTTTCTTTGCTTTCTAGTATATAAGATATAGCAAGTCTTTTTTACCTCTTTTCTGCCCTGGATTTGAAGTCAGCCATTACGTTAAGGAGTCCTTACCGTTTCAATGGAAAATGCTATTTAGATGCCATAACGTAGGTGCTACCATCAGGTAGTCATTGAGTACAGACCTTTCTGGTGGACAAAGTTAACAATAGTCAGTAATTGTTTCTGGCAAATGCCCCCAGGGAAATAGCTGTTGATGTGAGATCAAGTCAGAGCCAGGCTTGGTGGTACACACCTGTAATTCTGGTACTTGGGAAGCTGAGACAGGATGATCACAGGTTCAAGGCCAGCCTCAGCAACTCAGTGAGATCCTGTTTCAAAATAAAATTGGGTTCGGGGAGAAGCTCAGGGGTAGAATGCTCTTGGGATCAATCCCCAGTACCATCAAAAAAAGAAAAGCAAAGAAAGAAAAATACAGAGAGAGAAAGCGATCATATCAGATCAAATAAACATGAGTCAAAGTTCACTGCCAGACATGTCAGATAATGGTGATTCTCAAAGAATGATATTTAACCAGCTCCAAGCCCATTCTGTCCCCTCCAGTGGCTCGGTGATTGTAGGGTAGCTAATTTTGGTGATTGCAGGGTAGATGGTTCACAGTGATTCTGGGGCTCCTGGTTTTCAAGGTTACTATGGAGCAGGAGGAGGAGAGGGAAGGAGACTAGGGCAAGTGAAAACATCACAAGCCTTCTTCTTTGAGAGGCTCTTAATAAATGCTCTTTGGATTGTCGTAGCCCTTGGTTAATTTGCAGAATTCTGGAAATTTTCTTTCCCATGTTCTTGTTGCTTTTATCAGTGAGTGACTATTCAGGGTCCTCCTCACTCTGCCCATACCTACTGATGAAACTTAAGATTCCCCTCCTCCTCTTCCCCCCTTCCCTTGGATAGAGAGAATTTTCTTTAGCTGACTCAAAAGCTGTACATTTAATTTTGTTATTCCATTTCTCCAAACTTACTAAGAGCCATACTTGTATTTATTTTTCCTGATCAATCCTTATCAAATCTATGTTGGCATGTGAGTAAGATAAGAATCTTAGCACACTACCCTCACTTTTATAATTTCTCTTTCTTTTCATATTGGCATCATCTACAATTTATATTATATGTCCTGATTAAGAAGGATTTATTCCTAGATTACAAAGATGGTTCAGCACATGAAAGTCAATCAATTAAATCACTATATTAACAGAATGAAAGAAAAAAAAACATATGACCATCTCCATTGATGCAAAAAGGAAGCTGACAAAATTAAATCCAATTCCCTTTCTTGATTTAAAAAAAAAAAAAGCCAGGCGTGGTGGCGCACACTTGTAATCCCAGCGCTTGGGACGCTGAGACAGAATGCACAGGTTCAAAGCCAGCCTCAGCTACTTAGTGAGGCTCTCAGCAACTTAGTGAGACCATGCTTCCAAATAAAGTATAAAAATAGGTCTGGGACTATACCCCGGAGGTAGAGAAGCCCCTGGGTTCCACCCCAGTACCACAAAAAAAAAAAAAAGGCAGTCAAGCTGGGTGTGGTGGTGCAGGCCTGTATTTCCCAAGTATTGAGAAATACTTGGGAGGCTGAAACAGGAAGATTACAGATTCTCTGCCAGCCTCAGCAATTTAAAAGGAACCTCAGCAACTTTGTGAGACCCTATTTCAAAATAAAAAGTAAAATAGGGCTGGGGGTCTAGCTCAAAGGTAGAATGCTCCTGGATGCAGTCTGCAGTAAAACACAACACAACACACACACACACACACACACACACACACACACACACACAAAATTCAATACCTAGAAATAGAAAGAAATTTCTTCAACATGATCCAAGCTATATAGGAAAAGCCTACAGCTAACATTACACTGAACACTTTCCTCTCTGACCAGGAGCAAGACAAGGATGTCGGCTTCACCACTTATATTCAACTTAGCTACACACACACACTATATACTACACACACATGCTATATACTACACACACAGTTTTAAAAAGAAAAATAAAATGTAATAAATATAATAAAATACTTGGGATAAACTTTTCATAGAAATGGAAGACATGAATATACTGAAAACTCTAAAATATTGCTGAAAGAAATTAAAGACAACACAAATAAGGGTAAAGACATACTATTTGTTCATGCATTAGAAGATTTAATGTTGTTAAAATGACAATACTGCCTGCTATAATTTGGAGCTAGAGTATCCTCCAAAGGCCTATGTGTTAAAGGTTTGGTTGGTCCCCAATTTGGCACCATTGGGAGGTATTGGAAACTTTAAGAGGTAAAGTTTTAAGTCACTGGAGCATACCCTTAAGGGTATTGCGAGACCCTGTTTTCTTCCTTTTCCTTTCTCTCTTTCACTTCCAGCCTTGAGGTGAACAATTTGCTCCACCACGCACTCTCCACCATGTTGTGCTGCCTCACCACAGGCCCAGGAGGAATGAGACCAACCAACCTTAAACGGAACCTTCAAAACAAACCTTTCCTATTTTAGGTTGACTGTCTCAGGTGTTTTGTTACAGTAACTGAAAGCTGACTAACACAAGGGACATGAAGTAAAGTAAAATAAGATAGAAGAGAGCCCTCACACAAATGGAGGGTACTAGTGTGACCTGAATGAAGAAACAGGATCAGCTCAACTCTGTGGTCTCCAGTGTGGAATGTGTGGACCAGTGGGAGGGATCTTTATAAATCCTACTAAGAAATGAGGGTGTTATCCTAAAAGCTGTGGGACATCCTAGATGTGTTTGAAAGATTTGTGTGGCAAAGGCTGGAACAGTGGTCCTTCAGAGCAATCCATGCTAGGTCCCCACATGTGAAGAGGGGGCAACATGGCTACAAATACCTGGAGCCAAGTGTGCACGCCCAACTCCATGGGCACAAGGAACCCTCCTTCTACTCCTCCCTGATATTCATGTATCCAGAGGCTCACCAGAAGGAAGGTCTAGCTGGGACCAGCTCCAGCACAGCTATGGTTGGTGCCACCTTCCAGACTGTGACTAGCACCCAGCTGTGTGCCCTGGTAGCCGAGGACTCCATGTTGCTGACCATCCACCTGCACTCTGAAGAGCAGCTACAGCCCTTGGGGCAGTCAGCCAAAACTTCTGTGCTAATTCTTGGGGCATTCATTTTTTTTGTGTGTGGGATTTTTTCTAATGGGTAAAGGACTCACTTCTCGTAGACAGCTATTCAAATATGTACATAGGATCTTTTTCCCCCTTCTATCTTATGTTAAATCCTCACTTAGTAGATAATTACTATCTCTGGGACTTGGGGGAAATTACTCCACCTCTCTGGTGGAAACACTTGGACAAGATAGAGAATCTCTAAGCCTTCCCAATGCCAGTGCCCTTCCTTCCAGGTCAAACACTTCCTGTGTATGTGTCTGGTCTGTGTTGCAACCAGGGCACATTTGAGATCAGGCTTGGGTTGGAATTCTGCATCTGCTGTTGATAGGCTGGGTGAACTTAGTTCTTTGTCTGTAAAACCTGGAGACAAAAAAAGTTCCATCTCACTTGACGAATGCAGAGAAAATGCACGTGTAAATCCTCAGCACAGAGACCTGGCATTTGGGGAAGCACTCGACAAAGGTGGTTCCTCCTCATCTTCCTTCCTTTCCATTTATGGAAACAGATTTGCCAAACAGTTTCCCACTGGGATTCACAAACTGTCATGACCAAATCTTCCCTTTCCAAGAACTTAGGAATACACATAAGTTATATTTAGAAAGAAATTCCTAGAAAAATCTAAATTGTTAGAGATTGTTAGTAAACAACTGGGTTTATGTGTTTATTTTATTTAGATTTGATTTTTGATAGAGGTGGGTAGGCAAAAGTACAAAATTAGCCAGTCATGGTGGTGCCTGCTTGTATTCCCAGTACTTGGGAAGCAAGAACAGGAGGATTTCAGATGCAAGGCCAGCCTCGGTAACTTAGCAAGGCTTTATTCAAAATGAAAAAAGGAGCGGGGGGTGGCTGGAGGTATAGCCCAGAGGTAGAATGTACCTGGGTTTAATCCCAGTATGAGAGAGATATAAAAATTAAATATGTTAAATGAAGCCACCTTCTAAGAATAACCTTCCCTGCCAGACTCAAGATGAAAAAGATAATGAATGTTTTCTTTATATATAGTTCTGTTTATCTCCTTAATCCTGCTCACATGGAGTTTTTGCTCCTTCCACTCTCAGATCATTGGCCAATTCTGATGGGAGACAAGATTGCTGCTGCCTGAAGCAGGTGCTCAGAGAAGAAAAGAAAATGAAGAGAGAAAATACCACACCCTCTAAACCCTTCTCATTGGCTGGCCAGCTCTTGCTGTTGTAAGGATATTTTAAGACAACGATTGTCAGCTCTGACTTCCTGAGGCCACAAAGAATTAACTAATTCTGATTATTGTAATTAGAATAAATCTTTGGAGAAGCAATTTGGCAGTCAGTGTCAAGGCTTGTAAATGTTTCTGGGGATTCTCTCTCTGGGGATCTGCCTTACTAGAGGGCAGGAGAGGGGGGTCTAATCAGGAAACAAATACAGGCACAAAGAAGCTTATCATGGTATTCTTTTATAATTGTAAAAAGGTATGGGAAACAACCTGATAACATGAGCAGTTACATAAACTGGTATAGTCACCAGATGAATGGATATGTTTACAAAGAGTCTGCCGAAACCTGAGTACCAGCATCAAAATTCTATTTTTTTAAACAGAAGCAAAATCTGAAATCTTCAACATTCAGAATGTCCCAAAGGAAATACGCCAAGTTGGGGTAGTGGCAGGCTTTTGGTGGTTTGGGATTTAAAATGACTTTTTGTTCTTTGTTTTCATGCCATTTCTAGGCCCAGAATAAGGACTACCATATGCAACTTTACTAATCGAATATTAAACACATTTTATATCAGGAAATAAGCAAACATAGGTATGCTGTATGGAATCCTTGGGCTTGGGAGATGGTTGAGAAGGGGCTAATTCAGATCAAAGATACAACTGTCTCAATTCTTTTAAAAGGGAGGGTGGACTGGGTGTGGTGGCCACATCTATACTCCCAGGACTTGGGAGGCTGAGACAGGAGGATCACAGGTTTGTGGCCAGTCTCAGCCATGTAGCAAGACCCTGCTTCAAAATAAAAAATAAAATTAGTGATGGTGGGAGGTGTAGCTCAGAGGTAGAATGCCCCTGAGTTCAACCCCTAGTATCAACCTCTGCCCACCAAAAAAAAAAAAAAAAGGACAGACAGGTGAGGAACCTCCATTTCTTCATTTCATCCCTTGTCCGGGAGTTTGCTGCTGGGTCCTGCCCGGGATTTCGGTGCCACCTGGATAACCCAGGGCGGCTAACTTCCTGGTGCTGGCCGCTCTGTTTCCTAGTGCCTTGATGGCTAGGAATGTGGATGAAAGTCAAACATACCTAATATTTGTTTAGCACTTCCTAAGCACAGGCACTGTTTTGGTGTTCTTTATACCTCTACATCTTACCTGTCTCTGGCCCGCAAAAGCTCTTCATAAAGGAACTATTGTCTCCTTCTCCCCCGCCACCCCGCCCGGTCCCCACTCTCCTTTCTTCTACCCACACAGAGAGTGCCTTTTAGGAATATAACTGATTTGGCTGAAAGCAAAATTCAGCAGACTGGGCCGTCCTTTGTTATAAATAAAGCCTCCCTAGTTGCCTGAGCAGTTGACTAGAGAAACATCTTCAGGTGGTTGGGATGGGAAGGTTCTAGAAACAGAGCCCCAGAAAAATCCCACAGGCCTCCTTCCCTGTGATGTGGCTTGTTGGCTTTGCAGGCTTCCCGCATATTTGCTGACGTCAGCAGCCCATCAAAGTTATAAAATGATAATAGTGAAAAGGAAAACAGCTCCTTTCTGCCAGGCAGTCCTGCTCTGCCAACTCCTGTGTTCTTTCTGGGTTATTCAACATCCAAGAACCACCTCCCCTACCACCCGAGGGGGGAAAAAAGCACAATAATTTAAAAACCACCAGGTCAGCCCATTGCCAGCACAACCCATTCAGACAAGTAGCATTTGTCACAATCTAATGAGGATTTTACCTCTGCCTCAAAACGAAAGCTGCCATTAGGCTTCTTCATGTTTATGGGATCAAATGACTGTCTGAGGACAGTGGGTTTCTTTCCATCCCTTCCTCGTTTTAATCATGCTCGAGACCAAATACATAGATGTCTTCTGTACCAGACGAAGCTAAAACACTGTAATTATGCCAAGTAAGGTCTTTTGAAAACATCAATTAAGAAAACGGCCTTTTAATTCTGATTTTACTTGAAAATTCAAAAACATGCACACGTGTTGTAATACCGTGGCAGCAGCAGTGTCAGAGGTGGGGTCGTCTCTTGAAGGGAGACAGCTCAGACAGATGGGGACTTTGGGAGGTCAGGAAGGCAGGTTGCTGTTGGCAACACACAGAGAGAGGCTCTCTGCAAGAGAAGGAACTTCTCTATAAAGCAAGGCCTCTTAAGTTATCTTCACCTGTAGGGCTGAAACCGGAGCCAGGCTCTCCACAGTTGGGTTGATATGGGGGGTGGGGGGACTCGCACCACACTGGCACCACACACACCCCATTGTTAATGCCTCCTCGGGACAGATTAGAGCCCACATTCCTCAGAAGTGCTCAGCTCCAGAGGGAAGCCGGCCAGCAGGCCCCTTCCACCTGGCCAACAACTTGCTACAACTGATAAGTTTTAATTGAAATAACTGGAACGATTACATGGAGCACCTACGGGCTCTATCACCAGTTACAGAGAAGGTGTCGCCCTGGCATCCCCCGGCGTGTGCATTAGGTGTGTCTGAGATTAGAGTAATTTAGATCCTCAGTGCACTTCGACATGCTTTCACCAGTGGCTACGTGCTGTGGTTAATCAGCTTGTTCCTCCAAGGTGTACTATGAGATTGCTTTTTTCTTTCTTTCAGAGGCCTTATCTAATAAACCCTGATGTTTACACTGTCTCAATTTAAGTTTGAACAAGTAACTAACCTCTGACCATAGATATTGAAGTTAGACTTGGGTTGGGGGCCAAATCCATGAAGGTCATGGTTGTTTTTAATCATACAGCTCAATTTCAAAGCTGAACAGGAGCGGAGATCTTTGCTTTCAAGTCTCAGTTTAAACTAGAGTGCTCATTAAACAGCAAACTTAGTTGTGCAAAACTTGAGTTCTGTGACTTCCCCTTTTATATTTTCTTAAATAACAGTGATCAGGTCAATGGAGTGGCAGCGTGAACTAAAGCACAACACACCTGCCTTTGCAGAAATAGACCCCAAAGGGCCCGGGTTAAATTTTAACCAGGGATTATGTCTGCCAGGATTTAATATCTCTAAAGGGGTATGTTTGGCTTTGGTAGTAATAAAAGGTTATTTTGAAAAAAAGGATCCCATTTTCATATAGGCTGTGTTTACTAGGAGGAAATGCAGAGTTAGTCTTGGATACAATTTAGCCTTTGAGAGAAAAGGCAAATGATTTAGCAGATGGGTAATTCCCCAACCTGAAGAAATGTAAACACCCAAGGTTTTGGTGCCCATGGGTTTTTATCAAAGATGTTAAGTAAGGCTGAGACCAACACCAGTGCGTCCTCTTTGGCTAGTTGTAACACGTTGACAGTCACAATTAACATTCAAGGAATTTCTTTTTTCATCCAAGCATTTCTTTTAAGAGCACTTTCTACTACAAACTATAGTTCTGGCAGCCATCAGTCCTTCCCATAAGAAGACTGGCAAACTCTCCATAACACTTATTTTTCTGTTTTGAAAATGGGCTTGGACCACATCTATTCCCCTGGGGTAGTAGAGAAGAAGGATGCTATGGGGCAGGGGGACTTCAAGACATTATATTTGCTTCCCATTGTAAAGGGTTTCTCACCCCCTCACTACTTCTTTCCCTTACAGGAGCTTGGACTACAGACCGGGCTTCCTTGTCCTTCACCCTCCTCCTCACTCACCCCTGGGACTGGAGCCACTGCCAGGCTGGCACCCCCAGCCATCCCCCAGCCCAGTGAGCAGGAGCTCCGCGCCCTCCCCAGCCTGACTGCCAGTCCGGAGCCTTCCGGGACAGGGCCTGCAGCGAGGAAGGGAGGAGTGTAGATGTGTCTCCCTCCTGCTCCCCTACACCAGGGATTCGCACACCGGCACCGAGTCCGAGTCCTGGCTGTGCATAGAGCTCAGGCCCGTGTCTGAGTCCTCGTCATTGCCAGGGCAGCTCTTGGCCAGTCCGCGGGCCTGGTCCACCCACATCTCAGCACAGGCCTGCAGCCTGGGCTCCTGCGAAGGTGCCCGGGAGCCGGCGGTCCCCTCCTGCACCACTGCCAGCTCCATGGTGTGTAAGGTCTGGAGAAGGCCCTGCAGCTCCCGCTCCTTGCTGTCCCGCTGCTGCTGGCTGTAATCCAAGTCCGCCTTGACGGCCTCTAGGTCCGTGTTGAGCCGGAGCCCGATGTAAAGGCTGGTGCTGAGCTGCGTCCTGACCCGCTCCTGCTCCAGCAGCAGCTCGCCGTCCGGGCCCCCGTCGGGCTCCGGGGGGTCCTCCCTCGCGGCCAGCTCCTCCTTGCGCCGCCGCATCCACCTCTGGTTCAGCTCCTCCTGAATCTCGGTCGAGAGGCGCTCCAGCAACTCCTCCTGCTGGGCCCGCTGCTCCTGCAGCCGCAGCAGGTCGTCGCAGCGCCGCGACAGCTCCTCCAGCGCCGCCGCCTGCGCCCCGCTGTCCAGGGCCGCCGGGGCAGCGGGCTCCTTCGCCGCCTCCGCCGCCGCCTCCGGCTCCTCTCCCGGCGCGGGCCCGTCGAGCTCGATGCCTGCCCCTACCAAGTAGGTGTCCTGCACGTAGTTGACCCCGTGCCTCCGCATGCGGTCCAGGTGCACCTTAGCCTCGTAGCGGTCGATCTCGCGGTCCAGCTCCCGGAGCCGCTGCACCTGCTGGCGGATGGTGTGGTCCTGGGACAGCACCAGGTGCACCAGCGTCTCCATGCGCTCCACCGACGCGCTCTCGTGGGCCCCCGGCGGCGACGAGCAGGACGAGGCGGTGGACGACGACGTGGACGAGCCGGGCGACGGCGGCGGCTGCTGGCGCCGGCGGTTGAGCTTGGCCAGCTTGCGGAAGGCCTTGCGCACCACCCGCCGCTGCTTCTCCTGGGTCAGGACCAGGCTGGCGCGCGCCGGGGCTCCCCGGGCCGGGCAGGGGCGCTCGCGGCTCTGCACCACCCGCGCCTCGGCGCTGCGCGGACCCGCGTTGGGCAGCGACGCCTCGCTGCGCACCAGCACGAAGCGCACGTTCTCCTGCTCGTCGCCCCAGGCCGACAAGAGGCGCAGGATGCGCGTCTTGTTGGGCAGGATGCGCTCAAAGCCGCGCCACTTCTCCACGATGCAGTAGCACTGCGGGGGCCCGCACAGCATGCCCGGGGGCAGCGTCTCGTCGTCCTCCTCGTCGTTTTCGTCGGGGGGCTCCCGCGGCTCTCCGGGACCCGGAGGGTCGCCGACCTTGCCCCGTCGCTGGCCCCGCCGTGGCCGGGGTCGCCGCCGGCAGCCGTCCTCCAAGAGCACCCGCACCACGTCCGAGCAAGTGGTGCGGCGCGAGAGGCCGGACACCAGCTTCTCCTCCTGGCAGATCCACACCGATATCTTCTTTTCCGAAGGATCCATGGCTCAACTCGGACGCAAGTGGCAGGCAGGTCCGGCCCGGACCTGGTGGGGCTGCAGGAGCAGCGTGGGTAGCCCGGCCGCTCTGGGAGGGAAGGCGAGTGGGCGAGCCCGGCTCCGGCGGCGCTGGCCTTTAGGGGGCGCGGGCTCCCGGGCGCTGGCGGGAGCCGCTGCGCTCGGCCGGGACGACAGGCGCTTCCCACGCCGCGCGCCCAGGCTCCGGCTCCGGCCGCTCTGGCTCTGCCCACGGTGCCAGAGGCCTCTGGGTTTTGCTCCTCCCCACCTGGCTCCACCTCTCCTCTCCCAGAGCGGCGACCAGAGGCCCAGCGGCGCCCAGACCCGCCCCTCCCAGCCTCGCGGCGCCCTGTCGGCAGTCGCTGGAGTTGCTGGAGTTGCAGGAGCCCTCAGCCCAACTTGCAGCTACGTGGCGGGGAGCGGTGTAGGAAGGACTCCCGGGGTCTCCCTGCTGCTCTCTCAGCCCACCTCTTCTATGTAGCGGTGGCTGAACACATCTTGACCAGGTTTCTGCACTTTTCTGGGTGCCTCCAGGCATGGCCCTGGTTCTTCAGTCAGGGAAACTGAGGCACTCAGCCGTCCGACGCTGCAGTGGCATTGCCAAAACCAGCGGGTAGCTGGAAGCGCTGCCCCTAAAGGAAAGACCGTCGGGTCTTTTTTGATCCGAGTGTTCTAGGCTGGAGGGGCAGCTTCAGAGGCAGCTCCCAGTTCTCTGTAGGTCGTGTCTGTGGTCTCCACAGAGCCTTGGCTTCTCACAGCCTTCTTGGCAGAGATACCCCTGATTGTAGTGGGAGTTGGGGGCCCAGGCCCAAGTTAGGGACTCTTATATGTAACCTGCTTCCACGGGGGAAACCGAGGTCACTACCAGGACCGTTTCTGACATTTCCTGATACCCAGATGTGGCTTAGAAAAAACAAGAGCCAAGAATCACAGCACAAGAAATCCTAGGCACCGGGCAAATGAACCTGTTTCATTCTCAGCTGCTGCTGAGGATGGCCCCTTGCACGCAAGGTTTGCTGTGAGCTTGTCCTTGTGAGCACAAATCTGATCTGCTCGCTCCCCTGCTTCAAGATGGACCTGGGAGGGGGGAGGCTCCTCCTTGCTTCTTGAATAAAGGACTTCTGTCTGCCCATTCGCTGGTTCATTGAGGAAATACTTATTGAGATCCTACTGTGCTCCAGCACCTGTGCTAGAGATTTGACGATGAACAAACACATCGCCAGTGCTGGCCTGCAAGTAACTCACCATCTAGTGAAGAGCACAGCTGAGCCCAGGGAGAGTGTGCGCTGCTAGGGGAAACTTCCTGGATGCTGCATTAGAACCCAGCTCCATCTGGGGCAATCCAGGGAGACTTCCCACTGGAAGCAGCACCTTGGGCAAGACCCAAAGGATCATTAGAGCCTGCTAAAGGGGAAACAGAGGCTGATCACATTCCAGACAGAAGGAGCCAGTGTGCCAAGTCAGGGAATCAAGAGAGCTTGGCAGCGGGGCGTAGTGGCGCACGCTTGTAATCCCAGCATTTGGGAGGCTGAGACGGGAAGATCGCGGTTCGTGGACAGCCTCAGCTACTTAGTGAGGCCCTCCGCAACTTAGTGAGACCCTGTTTCAAATAATATAAAGACTAAAAAGTAGGACAGAGGGTGTAGCTCGGAGGTAGAATGCCCATGGGCTCCATCCCCAGTACCGCAAGAGAGGGGGGGAGGGAGCTTGGCAGTTACAGGGGCTGCAAGGAGTTAAAGTGAGAGGGTGTCTCAGCTGGTAGATGGACAGGGAGGGTCTTTAGCTCCATGCTTATCCTAAGGGCAATAAGAAGCCACTGGGCACAGATGCCGGGGTCAGACTGGTTGCTTATTTGCCGGGCGTGGTGGTGCACGTGCTGACTTTAGGAAAAGTATTTAAGCTCTCTGAGCCTCTGTTTTGTCATCTACAAAATGGCGGTGGTAATAAAAATACCTGCTTAATGGAACTGCTGTGAGGATTAAATGCCTGGACCTGCTAAGTCCACAAACGAAGTTTTATTGGAGAGTTGGAAACTTGGAGGTATATTAGTTTTCTATTGCTACATAATAAATCAGACTTGGTGACTTAAAACAACACCCACTGATTACTTCACTGTTCTGTAGGTCACAAGTCTTGCTCGGCCTGGCTGCTGGCTGTTCTGCTCAGCCGTCCCAGGACAAAGGCGTCCCAGGGCAAAGGCAAGGTGTTGGCTGGTTTGAGTTCTGGCAGCAGGGGTAGAGGAGTAACACACTTCCAAACTCATTCAGATTGTGTCTGGAATTCAGTTCCTTTCAGCCATAGGACTAGAGTCCTTGTTTTCTTGGTGACTGTTAGCAGAGTCTCAGCTTATAGAGCCTCTAACAAGTTCTTCCCATGGGCACCCCATTTCCCCATGCTAAATCAGCAAAGGCAGATCAAATCCATCCAGTTGCTTTGCTTCCTGTGTCTCTGACCTCCTCTGCTGCCACCAGCAGGAGAAAACTCTGCTTTTGAAAGACATACCTCATTAGGCAGACTCATGCAGATACTTTCTCTATCTTCAGGTCTACTGATTAGTCACCTTAAATACACCTGCAAAATGACTTTTTGCTGTGTAAAGCAACATAATCACCAGAGCCAGGTCAGGGGGCTGGTGATCACGGGGCCGGCTTAGAATCCCATTATCCCCAAACATAACACAATCAGATTTTCATGAGAGATCACTGTGCCTTGGGGACAATGTGGAGGTGAGAGACCTGGAGGCCCTTTAGAAAACTGTCACATTCATTTGAGGAAGAGTTGGTGAGCAGCACTGGAGGAGTGTTGGTGAGAAGAGTTAACACAACCCAGAGCTGTCAAGCAGGTGGGACAGGCAGGGCTCAGTGAGGAGGGCTTCCTGCTCCCCAGCATGGTGTCAGAGGTCTCTTACAATCAGGCCCGGCCCCTTCCCCACCTCCTCCCTCAAATGTTTGGTTTTCCCTTTCACTTTCCCATCTTACTAGAGCTTTATCACCAGCTGCCATCCCCAGGGGATTTTTCTTTTCCTTCCTACCTCCCTCCCTTTCTTCTGTCTTTCCTCCTCCTCCTCTTTCCCCTTCCCTCTTTTCCTTTTCCTCCTCCTCTCTTCTCCTCTTCCTCCTCCTCCTCCTTTATCTCCTCTTCTTCCTCCTCCTTCTTCTCCTCTTCCTCCTCCTCCTTTTCCTCTTCCTTCTCCTCCTCCTTCTTCTCCTCTTCCTCCTTCTCCTCCTCCTTCTTTATCTTTTTCCTCTCTCTCTTCTCTCTCTTCTTCTTCTTCTTCTTCTTCTTCTTCTTCTTCTTCTTCTTCTTCTTCCTCCTCCTCCTTCTTCTTCTTCTTTTCTCTCTCTCTCTCTCTCTCTCTCTCTCTCTCTCTCTCTCTCTCTCTCAGAAAGGTTTCACTATATTTCCCAGGCCCCAGATTGATTGATTCTATCCATTCTCAGCCTCCTGAGTAGCTGGGCTGCAGGTACACTCCCCACAGCCAGCTTCCTAATGGTGTGAAGCTCCACAAGGGTAGAGATCCTATCTGTCATGCTCACTTTTGAGTCCCCCGCATTCAACACAATGTCTTGTACATTCTCTGTTTTCTCAGCATCTGTTGTTATTAATAAATCAATTAATGAACAAAAGCTATCTTCTGGCAAGTCCACACCTCTCTCAGCCAAACAGCTCCACACAGTCATACATGTTTTCCCTGATTAGTAGGATCCATTTTAAACAACTTTTTCTTGTCCTCTCAGCAACTCAGCTCAAAGGGCACCTGCTCTGGGACTCCTCTCTTTCCTCCTCCAGGAAGAACTGGCTCTTCACTCTTCCCCTGCCTCCTTAGTGCAATGGTTTCATGTGCTGTGATGGGTTTGTTTTTTTTCATGTCAGTGTGCCCTAAAACTAAGCATTTTCCAAGAGAAAAAACTGTGTTATTTGTGTGCTACTCCTCAGCACCTCCAGTGCCCCATGCGTGATAGGGTTCGATCTTCTCCTGTGCTCCAGGGAACACTAAGATGCCACCCTCACATCTAGTCCTCCTGAGAGGCAGGCAGAATGTGAGGTCCCTGCAGTAAGGATGAGGTAACATTTCTGGACTAACTAAAGAATAGAAGGATTGATGGGTCCTGGGAAGGTTGAAGAAGGCAGAATTTCAGTAAAGGGGGAGTAGGTTGAAGAGGGTTGAGAGAGATTTCGTGGATTAAAATGTTTCGTGGATTAAATGAGCCAGGTGTGATGGCTCATGCTTGTAATCCCAGTATTTGCAAGGCTGAGACAGGAGGATCATAGGTTCAAGCCAGTGTCAGCTACTTAGTGAGGCCCTCTGTGACTTAGTGAGACACTGTTCCAAAACAGAAGAATAAAATAAGACTGGGGATGTAGCTTGGAGGTTAGAATGCTATCTGTTGGTCCCAGAGTTTCCTCCATAAACGTTAAATGAGTTTAACACCCCACCTACATTTGCACAGAAGCCTGAAGATATAGAAAAAAAGCAAACTCAGTTTTCCTTCTACTCTCAACACTCAACACAGAAGATTCTGGGACCAGGTGCGGGGGGCTTCCCCTGCCCACTGAGCAAGCAGTTTAGTCTGCAGCAGACACCAGCTGGACAACTTCTAATACAATTTAATTCTGACACTCTGTGCCCGGAGACAGATGCACAGGCCGAGGGCTCTGTCCCCAACACTGTCTCCACTTCTGCTCCCAGTCACAGGCCTGGCTTGCTCTACCTGTGCTGCTGACTAACCAGGTGTTCACCTGGGTTTCCATAACCTGTCCTCGGTCCTGATTGACTTGTTAAAGTAGCGCACAAGACTTAGGGAAACAAGTTGTCTGGTTTACGATAAAAGATATTACAAAGGCTACTGATGAACATCAGATGAAGAGATAAATAGGGCAAGCAAGATGTGGGGGACAGAGACTTCCAGGAAGACCCCCTCCAGGAAGATACCCAGAAACTCTCCTTTCGGGAGTTTTATGTCGGCTCCATCACGTAGGCATGATTGATGAAGCCATTGGCACTAGTGGTCAGCTTAACCCATGGAAGTTCAAGCCCTCTGAGAACCTGGATAGTTCCTCTGGCAACCAGTCCCCCCAGTCCCATATTTATCTAATGTCCTCCCCCCAAAAATTATCTTATTAGCATAAGGTTAGGTGTGTTTGAAAGGGCATGTAAAAAACAAGAGACTGCCTTTCATTTTTATCACTCCAAATCTATTCTGGAGCTGCTCCAGAAATCAAGGACAAAAGGCCAAATGTTTAAACACAAAATACCCTATGGCTTTAAGTCATTTAGGAAATTACAAAGACTTTAAGAGCTGTGAGCCAGGATCACGAACAAAAACAGAAGTATGTACAGTCATATTTCCGACAATGACAGATTAAAACTGAGCAGTGGTCCCATAAGATCATAATAGAGCTGAAAGCCTCCTATCATCTACTGATGCTCAGCTGTCCTAACATCATCGTGCTGCACATCACTTGTATCCTTGTGGTGATGCCGACATAAACACACCTATGCCACCGCCAGTCGCATACAAGTATAGTACATGCAATTATGTACAGTATAGAATATTTGATAATGCTAATAATCAGCTATGCTTGTTTTATGTTTATGGTTTATGAGCTTTCTGTATTGCATTTTTATTGTTATTTTGGAGTAAACTCCTACTTATAAAAAAAAAAAGTTCACCAGAGCTGAGAGTGGTGGCACACACTTGTAATCCCAGTATCTGGTAGCTGAGACTGGAGGATCTCAGGTTCACGGCCAGCCTCAGCTACTTTGTGAGACTCTCTACAACTTAGTGAGACCTTGTTTCCAAATAAAGAATAAAAATAAGGCTAAGGATATAGCTTGGAGGTAGATGCTCCTGTGTTTAGGCCCTAATCCCAGACACACAGAAAAAAAAAGTTCACTATAAAGCAGAATGCCATATTATGCTGGTAACCACCTCCTGTATCCACATCTCTTGACTACATCTTTTTCTCTTGTGCTTGTTTTAAGCTTGTGTTATATGGTTCATAATAACCCTATGAGAAATAGGTCATCATATGTATAATTATATATATATATATATATATATATATATATATATGAAATAGCCTATGTGTGTAGCAGGCTATACCATCCAGGTTTGTGTAAATATGCTCTATAATGTTTGCACAATGAGAAAATTGCCAAATGCCGCCTTTCTCAGAAGTATCCCTATTGTTTAAGTAATATTCAATTGTATCATAATACCACACCAGCCATAAGCTTTCTGAGCCTCAATTTTCTTATGTGGCAAAAAGGATAATAATAGAACCTTCCTTACAGACTTGCCATTAAATGAAATGAAATAATGTGCAATATTTAAAAGACCTATATGGAAAGAACTTTAATTCCATTGCATAAATTAAAATAATATCCAATGCATAAAATAATATACAATATACAAAAGTGCCAAACACATAGCAAGTATTCAATAAAACATGGCTACATGGCTGGCATTATCAGCATTTTACCGAATGCCTACTCCTCAGTGTCCTGGGCCTTGGATTGAGGATATATCAGTGAACTAGACAGACATGAAGCTCAGTGCAAACCATTTGGGTTTGGATTAGTCCAGGCTATAGTAACAAACAGAGCCAAATATATACATGGCCCAAACATAGCAAAGGTTTAATTTTCACTCAGATAATAGTCAAAAGCAGAGGTCCTAGTTAGTAGGTCCAGACAACAACACATTTCTCCCATGTCTGGCTCCCAAATCCTGAAGCAGGATAAAGGACAGTGGGCTGGAGCACACCCTTTTCTTAGAGGCATGGCCCAGGACAAAGCACATCGCTTCTGCTCGCTTCCTATTGGCTAGAGCTCAGTCACATGGCCACTCACAATGGCAAAGGAGGAAGAAAACAAACTATAATAACACTCAGAACACATATACATATACATAATTGCTCTGTATGTTTCCCATACAGATGTCTGTCAGGGCGTGCATACAGAAAGGTCTTAACAAATACTCTACCTAAAGCAGTGGATCCTTCCTGGAAGAGTATAAACATTTGCAGAGGGAGTGTCAAAGGGACATTTAGCTTCATGTTGTAATGATTTTACAAGAAGATTTAGTCACATATTAATTATGCAATTACAATGTATACCTTCTCAAAGTAAAAAGCTGGGCTGATATCACTAAATCCTGGTTCTCCTTTAGACCTCTCCTTTCCCGGGGTCTCCTTTCTGTGGACCATCAGCCAGGACAACCTCTGTGGCTCTCCAATCCCTGTGCCCTGAATTCAGGACCTTATCCAACTCACTACTCCCTCCCACAGGCTCAGGAAGATTGTTAGATGGCTGGCCACAGCAAAAGCGACTCCATCTTGTAGAGGCTTTCCACTTACTTAAGAGTCCCCATATCTTGCTTACTGGAACTCCCTCACATCTTGTTTGGCACAAATTGCAAGGGACCTTCAGATAACCCCTTTCCTGCCCTGAGGACTCCCTGCTTTTCCATTGTAAGCATTTGAACTTCCCTCCAAAATAACCTATATAAACCCCCAGCCTGTAAGTGGACACGGGCTCCATCCTTTACTGGAGACCCGCCTCTGCAGCTTTTATCCCAATAAAGCCTGTTCTGCCTTAGCCCCGTCTCCCTCTCTCTCCCTTCCCTCTCTCCACCATTCAAAGATAAAGCGAGCAGCTAGCAGAAGAGAAGTCTGGGTACTACCCAACCTGGAGTGTGTGGTGCCCGCTGCATTGCCCCTTCCTCTTGGAGGGGCATTTTTAGTAGACAGTGAAGTTTTCACTGTAGTGGCAGAGCCCTTTACAAAAGTCCCATGTTGGGTCTGAAAGGTGGAGTGTCATTCAACCCTATGGTTGTTTAGTCATTTATCCTTCTAACACCTATGAGAGGTAAGACAGCTCCCTTACCCGTGAGAAACGGAGGCCAAGAGGAGGGGGCTGGCCAGCTTCCCAGCTCACAGAGCTCTATGGAAGCTGGCATTCTGTCTGGAACTTCTACCTGTCCAATCTTTCAGTCACGGTTCAGGGCAGCCGGAACGCGCAAAACAGGAACTTCCGCCCTTAATTATGTTGCGCCATGCAAAAGTCTGATTGAGTTTTACTGCCAGAATCAGTTCCTCATAATGATTAACCCTAGGAAATAATCTGGCAAACTGTGTTTAGGAAAACTGTGGTTGCTCTCAAATGCACTGAGCGAATCTGGGAACCGCCGTTGTCTAGAGATGCTAGGCTGTCACCCCAGGGATGTGGCTTCTCAAAGTGACATAAAAGCCAGGCATGGTGGTGCAATCCCAGTACTTGGGAGGCTGAGACAGGAGGATCACAGGTCCATGGCCAGCCTCAGCTAATTAGTGAGGCCTTCCACAATTTAGTGAGACCCTGTTTCAAAATAAAGAACAAAACATAATCTGGGGGTGTAGCTCAGATGTAGAATGCCCCTGGATTCAACCCCCAACACTGCAAAATAATAATAATAATAATAAATAATAATAATAATAATAATAATAATGTGAGGTTAAAAAAAAAAGCTACCTGCGCAGTAGGTAGCCAGGTGTGGGTTTTATGCCAGGTTTGGGGTTTTATACCAGGTGTGGTAGCTCATCCCTGTAATCCCAGTATTTGGGAGGCTGAGACAGGAGAATCACAGGTTCAAGGCCAACCTTAGTAACTTAGTAAGGCCCTTAGCAACTTAGTGAGACCCTGTTTTAAAAAATAAAAATAAAAATAGGGCTGGGAGTCTAGTTCAGTGGTAGAATGCTCCTGGGTTCAATCCCTAGTGCCACAATAAACAAAAAAACAAACAAACAAACATTTCAAATTTGGGGGCCCTACCTTAAACCTAGTAAATCAGAACCCCTGTATGTGAGCCCAGAAATCTTCATCTAACACCAAAGTTTTGCCCTAACTGTATGAGAAGAACCAGAACTGAGAGTGCTGTTAGTAAGGATGCTCGATAGCCATCTTGACCCCACAGATGACAGTAATATGAATACATCATGTACATATACAAGAGGATGCTGGCACCAGATGGCAGGTGAGAGACACCCGAGAGCAGAAGGAGAAGGGAAGAGAATGGGCAGAGTAGGGAGGAGCTGCCCACTCATCGTGCCCATTGAAGTCGTGTATCTTTGGTGGAAGCCTGAGCTACAAGGTGATAACATAGAGATGTTTAGGTAAGAGGGTCTAAAGTAGCAATGACTTCAGTCAGCTGAGAGACATTCTGCAGGAGAGTCAGCATTCTTAGTCTTTGTCCCAACAAAACCAGCTTAGTGTCTGATTCACAAATCATTCTGGGATGTACAGTACTCAGGACCAGGGAGAATTTCTGGAACAAAAAGCATCGCCTATTCAATGTCTATGACATCACCGTTGAAGACTATGTCAAAGGGGTTTTGTGTGATTAATTTTCATTATCTGTTGTTACCCAATTAATGAAAGATGATACTACTAATGAGTGTGTGAACGAGACGGTGTTTTTGTTACCACATTTGAAGCATTTCCAGCTTCTTTCAGGGGGATAACCCTGACCCAAAGCATGGCCTTTCGTCATTGTAGCCAAGTACTATTCTTCTCTGTGAGTGCCCCATACCACATTGTTGTGTGTCAGCCACTCGCTCCCCAGAACACGCACAATGTGAGTTCTGTGCTTAAGTTACTGCTATTTCATATGCACAGAATGCTAGCTTTCTTTGTTCAGTGAAGTTGACTGAGTTGAGAAAAGTTTTCGTATCATATTTATTGGTTTGAAAGTGTGGGTGTTTAAGTAGCTGATGTAAATATCAGGAACTCAACAACCCCATATAAGAAATAGTTTAGAAGACATGACATTTGACAAAGTGGAACCTTCAGTGCAAATTACTCTCAAACCATGAAACCACATGCACAAGGAGATGGTCTGACTTTGCTGAGGAAGAAATGGAGACATTTTTCGATTATCACTGCATCCATCTGGATAGAAAAGGAAGGCCGTGGGCCAGATAAGAAAAATAGGTTACATCTGGGCGGCCCAGCAGTCCTCTCCGCTGGCTGAAGAAGTTCCTCTTTGTTCCGTTCCTGAAGCACAGCGTTGTTTTCCTGGGCCTGTGCTCTCAGTTAAACCTGGGTTAGACTATGGATCCCTTACACTTGATTTTGTGATTGTGAGACCTCCACAAACGCAAACCTAGGACACAATCAAACCCTTATTAGCTTGACTCTCCATGAATAGGAAAGAAGCCACCTGATCTCACAAAAGCGCTGCCGGTGACTTTCTCTTTTCTACCTATTGTTATGTTTTAAGAGGAAATCACCGAATTTGCAGTGTGAGAGCATTTTGATACTTTAGAATATGCATTTAAGAAGTTTACAGAACAAAACTGGGCCCTAAACAATACTTTGTTCATATTATTTGGCAGTTCCACTCTTGAGTCTGCATACAGTCCAAAGAATTGAGAGCAGTTTTCTTGAAGAGATATTTGGGCACCTGAGTTCACAGCAACTGAGGTGTCCATTACGTATAAGTGAATAAATACCATGTGGTATGTGATGCCATGAATTGTTATCCATCCTTTAAAAGGAAGGAAATCCTGACACACACTGTAATGTAGATGAACCTCAAGAACATTATGCTAGTTAAAAACGACAAAGACTGTATGACTCTACTTATATGAGGTACCTAAAATAATCAGTCATAGAGACCAACAGTAGAATGGTGGCTACCAGGGGCAGAGAGGAGGAGGAAATAGGGAGTCACTGTTTAATAGGTATAGAGTTGACTTTTATAAGATGAAAAGAGTTTTAAAAACTATAAAAGAGATGGACAGTGGTAATGGTTGTACAACATGTGGCTATACTTAATGGCACTGAACTGCACATTGAAAAATTGTCAGGATGGCAAATTTTATGTTATGTATAGTTTACCATTATTTAGAATGCTTTTTGTGATGTATGCATGTATGTTTGTGACACTTTGAATTTCACTATGATGTATAGTTACATGGTACTAATCAAGTAAAGAAATAAGAAAATTTAGAGCTGGGCATGGTGGCACATGTTTGTGATTCCAGTAGCTGGGAAGTTGAGACAGGAGGATTGCAGTTCTTGGACAGCCTCAGTTACTTAGTGAGGCCCTTTGCAACTCAGTGAGTCCCTGTTTCAAATTAAGGAATAAAAATCGGGCTGGGGATGTAGCTCGGAAGTAGAATGCCCCTGGGTTCCATCCCCAGTACCGCAAGAAAGAGAGAGAGAAAGAAGGAAAGAAAGAAAGAAAGAAAGAAAGAAAGAAAGAAAGAAAGAAAGAAAGAAAGAAAGAAAGATTTAAAAGCTTCTGAATAATAATAATTCTTTAAAGTACTTCAGATTTTATGCCATATTTCTTTTTAAGAGACACTTCAACTTTCTCAAGGAAGTATAACATGCTTTCCATGTGACTTTCAAAGAAAATATGATATTTTGTTAATTCCTTGGACTTTTCAGGAAGCCAAATTTGGGTCACTACTCATTTGGAGAAAGCATTGGTCTTCCTTCTCCTTTCACACCATTTCTCCCTAGTCCTGTATACTGGTCAATGTTGTTATTTGAGCTGATCTATGGCTTTATGGCTCTGCTCTTTATCAGAAACCTGGGTTTCAAACCCAAAGTTGAAAACTTTGTAAAGCTTTGTAAAGCTTAAAAAAAAATAACAGAATACTGGTCAGTTTTTATGTTGAGGAGCCTATGTGTCCTTATGTTGACATACATATTTTTTATTCTTAATAAAATTGATATTCTACCTAGTTCACAAAGCTGTATACACAATCACTAACACAGGCCCGCTAACAGGCCTGGAGACAGGAATACATGTGGTCTTCATAGACATTTGCCTATTAATCAATGTTAAAAAAAAAAAAAAGATCTGGATGGGCCCACAGAGATCCTCCTCATCTCCCTCTCCAGAAGCACAAAGTTTCTAAGTAGATCGCAAAAGTGACAAAAGATTGAGGAGTAACTCCCATTTCTATGTCAGCTTATGAAGTCGCATTTACATATATTTTAGATACAACCTTATGCTATTTAATGAGGAGGATGCAATGAATAGCCTCCTCAGGTGATCTGCCACTGTGTGGATGTCCCAGGGTGCACTCAAGCTCACACAGATGGTACAGATCAGTCCTTGATGAGGCCTCTTGTTGAGATCAAGAGACAAGGTAGACACAAGAGGCACGAAGCTGCTCGATGTGGCAGACTGTTTCACAGTGACCATTTCTCCTTATATCTAGAAAGAGCACATCTAGAATAATGAGGAAAGTATGTTATAGTAACTGCATAAGCCAGTGATAGCCATTTATTATCATATCAAGTATCATATCCTATACATAACTAGATGTGATATATTTTTATACAATTGGCAGCACAGTCGGTTTGTTAATACCAGCATCACCACAGATCTGTGAGTAACCACTAGGCAAGTGCAACTTTTCAGCTCCACTAAAATAGTATGGGGTCACTATCGTATATGCTGTCTGTTGTTGACCAAATCACCGTCATATGGCATCGAGTATGACTGTACTAAGATTCTATCCACACACACATCCACACACACACCCCCCAAGGTTAAAATCCAATGACTCTGGAAATGCTTTGCTCCATTCTGCACCTTCCTTCTCCCCTGCTGCCGTCCATTATCCTGATTCCATAGGAGGGAAACCATGCGGCTATGGAGAGGTTGGATTCACCTCCATCAATGGGATAGACTTAGTACCACATGACCAATGCCCAGCCAATCACCCTGCTCATCCCCTGGCCCAGTGATTGGTTGAGGGATGGGCATATGCCCTAAGAAAATGTAGTTAGAATAACTCATAAGACTTACGCTGATAACATGAGCACAAAGATGTCTCTTGTGGCCATACATGACTGAGGCACATAGCCCCAGGGAATAGGTGGAAGCCATTCTGCAACCAGGAGGGTCTGCCAACATCTGCCCAAGAAAAGAAAACAGCAGGAGCCAAGAAATGAGGAGGGGTATGCTGGTGCCTGGTGAATTGCTGGAGCTATCCCTGAAGCTTTTCAAACCTCTGTGAGCTCTCCAATTACATGAGCCAGTAAGTTCCTTTCATTATTTAAGCCACTATGAGCTAGCTTTTCTATTACTTAGGACCAAAAAACATTCTATCACTATGACTCTGAGAATTCTTCAATGTTAACCTATGCTTCTATCTCCATTACCCAAAGATTATTCTTACCTCTCTGAAACCCTAAATTATATAAGAAAATGCTCATCAGATCCTTAAGGAAATGCCTCATAAAGAGGAAGAAAAGACCGGAGAAGCCAGGTTTACTGTGCTGGGAGAGGTACCAGGTACTTTACAGGTATTATCTCATGGAATTCTCAGAAAACCAATCTACAAATAAAGAAGCTGCGGTTAGGTGAGCTGTGTGGTTGAGCCCTTGACCTCAGTGCGCATGGTTTCAAAGACACATCCCTTCACCACATGGGTTGGGCAATAGGTCTTGCCCCTTTTGTACCAACTCCGAGAGATAATGACCACTTGGGTCTAGAGTTGAGAAGACTGGTGCCTCGTCCAGGTTGGGAGGGAAAGGCAATGGAGATGCCTGCTGAGCTTGCCAGGGGGAGAGTGAACCCACATCCCACGTGTTTTATGTCTCTGCATTCCCAGGACACAGTTTCCCAGGAAGGAGAATCAATGCACCAGGGTATCTATCCGTAAAATTTGTAAACTTAAATCTGTTGGGGAGAACAGTTTTGCTTGAAGTTGAGCTTGCATTTGTAGTTAATATTGGGAAAACTGGAAGTTGGGAGGTTACTCATTGTCTACTGGGAGGTAAATCATGAGTCAGAGCCGGAGAGACATCCAGGACCAGAAGTGACCAATGTGCTTTCATATGGAATGCATTGGAACAGCAGACCGGCATCCTTCTCCAGACCCACACTGACACTCACATACGTGAATATCACCCTCTGGAGTAACTCATTTAGGAGGAACCAGGTCATGTGCCACTGCATAGGCTGAGTCACAGGGTCTTTCTGTGTGGTCTTGCAGTGCGGTACGCCAACAAGCAGTGAGACGTGGTCCTCTCTGAAGCCATAGAGATGCTAGGAATGAAGAGGAAGCAAGTTAGCATGTGCTGCTTTGTAGATGTGTCCGTCAGGCACAACCCGTGGCTGTGTGTTAGACAACACTGGAAGTTGCATAGTGACGTGTCTGAGGGTTGCAAAGATGGGGACCCCAAGTGGGGTTATTGGAGATATTCAGAAGGGAAAAAAGGCTGACTCTGGCAAATGGTATTCCATAAATACTTTAAAAATTAATGAGTAGCAAACAGTATAAATTAGGGCAAATTGTGGCTTCGGAGGATCTGAGCCATATCTGTTTCATTTTCTCATCTGATGAATGTCTACCACGTTCAGTTGCCTGAGGAAGAATCATTGATTGCAGAAGGCAACGAGGCAGATACAGTTCAGTTAGAGGTGGGGTTATTTGGAGCTGAAGAGAGTCAACACACAAATTATGCACTTCACCAAAAAGGGCATCTGTCATGTGGTTTGGTGCTGAGGGTGTCCTGGGGGGCTGATCAGGAAGGGCTTCTTCATTGAGGAACACTATGGGTTTATCCAGACAGAAGATGAGGGAGGAGCCTTCAAGAATGAGTATCAATAGATTTGAAGATTGATTTTGAAATAGATAAACTGAAGACACCAGATCTCTAGATTATGAAACTTTGATTCTCATCCCTGGCTAGACCCCAGAACTACCTTGGAGCTTTTGAAACCTACCAATGCCTTATCTTCCTCAGAAATTTTTATTCAATTGGTTTAAAATGAGGCATAGGAATCATTCTGTTCAAAAAGACCTCCATGTGTCTGTAATGTACCACTGAGGTTAAGAATTTCCATTCTATCCATAACTCAAAGCCTTCAGAATCCTGTGCCTGGACTATAATGTGTGGGGATTACTCGTTCATACGGTGCACCAGGATGACAAATTATTGGTCACAAAGTGCTGAAATTGAAAGATGCAGAGTCGGGCGTGGTGGCGCACGCTTGTAATCCCACCATTTGGGAGGCTGAAACAGGAGGATTGTGGTTCGCAGACAGCCTCAGCTACTTAGTGAGGCCCTTTGCAACTCAGCGAGACCCTTTTTCAAAATAAAGAATTAAAAAACGGGGCTGGGGTGTAGCTCGGAGGTAGAATGCTCAGGTAGAATCCTGACTTCCTGACTCCTTAGGATTCCTTGTTAACAGAACCTAACAGAGAGCCAGTTGGCAAGGGAGTAGCATGGTTATCCATCCCAGGTCCCAACAAGAAGATGCAGAGAATAGACGGATGGATCTGCACTGAGGAATCCTGCTTTATATCTGGCACAGCCCACCCCTTTGGCAACTCATTCATATATTACACTCATTTGAACGTCTACACAACACAGTTCTGTGCTTCTGCATAAGAAAGTATAGCAGTCTTTTATATGAATGAATACACTTTGAGCTCTCCCAGAGAGGAGTGACAAAATTCCAAAATTCCAGGGTCTCACTGATTTGCAAAGAGTCTACTAAGTAGCTAAGGCTGTCCTCAAACTACGATCCTCCTGTCTCCGCCTCCCAAATGGATATTTCTGCATGACAGTTACAATATCTGTCACTGGATAATATGGCTATCAGTCTCACCCATGTTTTGTCACCTACATATTGTTTGTTTTCCTTTATTTTCCTTGCAGTACCAGGGATTGAAACCGGGGGCATTATACCTCCAAGCTACACCCACAGCCCTATTTTTTATTTTTTATTTTTTATTTTGAAACAGGGTCTCACTGAGTTGCAAAGAGCCTCACTAAGTAGCTGAGGCTGTCCTCAAACTGCGATCCTCCTGTCTCAGCCTCCCAAATGCTGGAATTACAAGCATGTGTCACCACACCTGGCTTTGTTTTACTTTTTCTAAGATATTTATACCAGAACTTTTTACCTTAGTGAAAAATGAGAAACAAATCAAATTCAGGTACAAGCAAGACAGGACATCAGCTTAGATAGACGGTGTAGATCCTGTGGACCATAGATAGTAAAACTGAGGATGTGACTTCAGTATTATAAACCTCAGCTCTCAACTATAAAAATTGGAATCACAATTTATATCCCATAGAAAAATTAAGAGGGCTTTGCTGAAGGATCTAATTTCTGTGAAGTATTTAAGAAAATCCTCAGTTAATGGTAGCTTTGGTTGGCTTGTTACATTACTGGTCAAAGGATGTCAAGCTTCTAAGATAAGGGGATTTTTTTTGGGGGGGGGTACTGGGGTTCCTGGAAGCTCTTCTACCTCCGGGCTACACTTCCAGACCTATTTTTACATTTTTATTTGGAAACAGGGTCTCCTAAACCAGCGTGCGGCTGGCTTTGAACCTGCGTGATCCTCTTGTCTCTGCCTCCCAAGCGTGGGGATTACAAGCGTGCGCCACCACGCCCGGCATAGATAAGGGGATTTTTGAGCCTTTATTTAGGTATAGAAATGAAGAAAAGACTCTTAACACAATTGACTGTTCCCATCTTCCTCTCTCAAAAGTTTCTTCATTTGGAGCCGGGCGTGGTGGCACACATTGTAATCCCAGCGCTTGGGAGGCGGAGACAGAAGAATTGTGCAGGTTCGAAACCAGCCTTGCTGGCTTAAGAGACCCGGTTTCCAAATAAAATATAAAAGATAGGTGTCTAGGAGTGTAGCCCAGAGGTATAAGGGTTTCCAGGAGCCCCAGTACCACCAAAAAAAAAATTTTTTTCTTCATTTGGCTTTTGGGTTCTCACTCAACTAAAGATTAATTATTTGTTGTTGTTCTGTTTTGTTTTTGGTACTGGGGATTGAACCCAGGGGAAGTCTAGTTCCGAGTTACATCCTCAGTCCTATTTTTTATTCTTTGAAACAGGGTCTCACTAAGTTGCAGCGGGCCTCACTAAGTAGCTGAGGCTGGCCATGAACCTATGATCCTCTGTCTCAGCTTCCCGACTACTGGTATTACAAACGTGTGCCACCACGTCCAGCACTAAAGACTAAGTTTTAAAGTTCACTACCACCACATATAAATTATAAAGAAGAAAGAGATGGGGTAATTAATATGTGTGTAATTACACACAAATAAACATGGGTATAATTGGAAGATGGCCCCTGCAGGAAATACCTAAGAGCATAGAAGTTTGTAATAGGACATTATGAAAGAAATCATGCATGATTGTTTCTGTAACTAGTCACTAGACAGAGTTGATGTTTGTAATTCTTTGTTTTCTTTTTTTATCTTCAGCCAGGACATCCCTACAAGTGGGTTCTCTACCTGGTAGGATGACCCCGGCTTTCACTTCTAAAGGGTCTGAATTTTCAGTGGTTCTGCCTTGTTTCCATTAAGTCTCACTATTGGACATGAAAACCCTACAAGGTGCCTCCATGAATCCCCTGGGTTCCAGGCAGGGGCTCCCATGTCCCTACTGTGTGGCAGCCATCACAGTTACTAATCCTTGGGCAGAACCAGCCACTGGAACGGGATCCACTCTCTTCTTGCCTTTTAATTTAGTGGCCTGAGGAGCCCAACATAGTTCAACTTAATAGAGCTCGTTGTGTCCCACAGTGGAAACATTACTCCGTTAGGTACTCAGACCTCCAAATCATGAGAACAAAGTCCTAGTTGACAGAATCAACTGGGAGCGAGCTGGCAAAGGAATAATGTGGTTATAGATTCCAGCCTCAGCATAAAAATGCAGCGAATGGGCTGCTGTGAGTGTATTAATTATTAAGTGGAGGGGAGGAGCCCTCTTGCCTTTTCCCCTCCACGCTTGGACCTGTGCATTTTGTCCATGGGTGAAACAGCATCGTATACTGGTTGCTGATTCAAAGTGCATAGTGCATCCTCTAGAGTCTTAAACTTGCATGGTACAGTTTCCCATCTGGTGCTATGTATGAGTGGGTCTCCAGTAGGCTGTTTCACGCCATCATTCTGCCTGGCACTGCTTCTTCTAAAATAGATAGATCTGGTAGATCCATGGCCACAGATGAAGCCCATTACCTTACTTTTTTTGCAAGAAGGCCATAGCCCAGAATTAGACATACTTTGCATCAGCTGGAAGGAATTAGCACCCACAGGCCTAAAAGAACAAGGGAGCCGGGCGTGGTGGCACACGCTTGTAATCCCCGTGCTTGGGAGGCAGAGACAGAAGGATCACGCAGGTTAAAAGCCAGATGCGCTGGCTTAAGAGACCCTGTTTCCAAATAAAAAAAGTATAAAAAATAGGTCTGGAAGTGTAGCCCAGAGGTAGAAGGGCTTCCATAAACCCCAGTACTACCAAAAAACAACAACAACAAAAAGAACAAGGAAAAGAAAATAGTGGAGTTTCTGGGCCAGAGGTTCAGAGTGATCACCTCCCTCCCACCCCAGCAGGGGCTGTGGTCAGAGAGGGATGCAGCTATTGACAGAGGCACAAAAAGCAACCAGAAAAGAAATACTGCAGCCTCCTTCTCCTGCTGACCTTTGATCTTGAAAGGGCACCAGGGGGCAAAAGAGCTGTGGGGATGCTTTCCAGAGGGTCAGACTCCCAAGGCCCAGGCAGGGCAAAGAAAGCAGATAGCCAGCTTGGGTGGGGGTGGGCCAACATGAAAAAAACAATTCAGAAAAAAAAAAGAGATCTGGATGGAGAAATTGTAGTTTTAAAATTCAAGGGAGAAAGCTGAAGTTTCAGGATCCTGATTCTTATGCTCATGTCTTTTTTTTTTTCCCATGGAAGGTCAGCTGAAGCCAGAAGTGAATGCCTGTCTGCACTGTTGCTGTGGAAACAGAAGATGGAGTGGGCCTGGTGTCCCCCTGGACAAACAGCTGCAGATTGACACGCATGACTCTCAGGGGCTGTGAACACAACTGATAGCAATGCACCAATCTGCAAGAAGCAAACCACAGGTGTGTGTGTGTGTGTGTGTGTGTGTGTGTGTGTGTGTGTTTCGATACTAAGGATTAAACCCAGGGGCATTCTACCTTCGAACTACATTCCCAGCCCTATTTTATTTTTTATTTTTAAGCAGGATCTCACTAAGTTGCAGAGGGCCTCACAAGTAGCTGAGACTGCCTCAAACCTGCGATCCTCCTGTCTCAGCCTCCCAAATACTGGGATTACAAGCGTGTGCTCCACCACACCCAGCTGGCAAACCACATTTTAGGAATAACATTCGCATGTAAAAGACTCCATCTTGGTAACTTGTCATTTAGGGAGGGAGGGGAAGCTCTGGAGTTTGAGAGCTGACTCCAGTTTCCACAGGGTAGAAAAAGCTTCCTACCCACTTGGCAAACATGTCAGAGAGATGACATGTTTGGACATAGAGTCTGACCTGGAGCTGGAGCTCAAAGATCAGTGGTTGTTAATGAAACTACAAGGTGAGCAAGGAAAAGAAGAAAAGGATGAGAGGAAGTAACACTGAGGTTCTAACGGGCTTCGTGCCTGTCCTCTGTATCTTCTGCTCCCCGGCACCAAGCCTGAGCCTCACCCTGAGCAACCACTCAAGACTGATAAATAAATCAGACTGAGATCAAAAACAATTCCAGTAGGGCAGAGGCCCCCAAGGCCTGACACAGCCAGCCAGCCATGGATGAAGTTAGCTAGCTCAACTTGGAGTTTGACTCTGAGGTTGCAAAAACAGCCTCACTCATATCCTTGGAATGGGAGGCCAGATGGAATTGCAGCTTAATATTGGCAGACACCTGAGATTGTTCAAATTTAGACAGTTAGGGAAGGGGATGGACAGAGGCCCTAAACAGAGAGATCTGAACACATTTCACTCTGAGGGGGAGTTTCCAGATAGAAGGCCATTGGCCTGACAAGGCTGTGAGCTGAAAAACCCCATAAAAATAGCTGACATTTATTAAATGCTTACTACACGGTGGGAGTTTTTGCCCTCTTGTTTAGGTCCAGCACTGACCCCATCAGGTCCATCTTACCATTCAAATTTTGCAGATGTGAAACTCAGGGCTCAAAGAGGTTGAATAACTTCCGTAGGGTCTCATAGCAAGTAAGTGGTAGGTCTAGGGTTGGAACCCAGGTCTAATTGAATTTGAGTCTACGCTCTTAGCTACTTCCTGTGATAGTCATCTTCCAAGATGGTCCCCGACAGTCCTGGCCTCCTGGTGTTCACCATGCATGGTCCTCCTCCTACTGTGTGTATCACCCATACAATATGATAGAAGTGATGGCGTGGTGCTTCCAAATCAAGAACACAACAGCCATCGGGGATTCATCCTTTCTCTCTTGGCTTACTCACTCTGGAAAGAAGAGGCCCAAATGGTGAGGAACTAAAGCTTCCAGTCAAAGCCAGGAAGGAACCAAGTTCTCCTGCTGAGCCACATAAGTAAATTTGAAACTGGGTCCTTTAGCTCCGGTCAAGCCTTCTGATTTCTGCAGTCCCCTGATACTCTACCTACAACTTCATGGGATACTGGAAACCAGAACCACCCAGCTAAACCATGTGCAAATTTCTGACCTACAGAAACTGTGAGGTAATAAAAGGTAGTTACTTTAAGCCACTAACTTTTTGGGCAATTAATTATACAGAAATAGATAGACACTATATTGTTAGCATAGCAACACAAGCTCAGGAACAGAGTTTCTGTTTTTTTCTTTTTCTTTTTTTGCAGTATGGGGATGGAACCCAGGGGCATTCTAACTCTGAGCTCTACCATGCCCCCAGCCCTATTTTTATTTTTATTTTTATTTTTATTTTTTTTGGTGGTACTAGGGGTGGAACCCAGAGGCTTTCTACCTCCGGGCTATACTCCCAGACCTTTTTTATATTTTTTATTTGGAAACAGGGTCTCACTAAGTTGCTGAGAGCCTCACTAAGTAGCTGAGGCTGGCTTCAAACCTGCGTGATCCTCCTGTCTCAGCCTCCCAAGCGCGGGGATTACAAGCGTGTGCCACCACACCCGGCTAATTTTTTTTTATTCTTTATTTTGAAACAAGGTCTCACTAAGTCGCAGAGGGCCTCACTAAGTAACTGAGGTTGGCCTCGAACCTGGTATCCCCCGTCTCAGCCTCCCAAGTACTAGGATTACAAGAATGCACCACCATGCTCAAAGTTTCTAATCTGGGACTCCAAGGAGAGGAGGAGCTCACCTGGAAAGAAGAGTAAAGGGCAGAGCACATGCCACAAGTAGAGGCTGCAGTTCAGCATTTTGAGCTCCTGTTCATAGTATGCTTCAGCTGCAAGAAGAGGACACTTAGGAAGCAGAAGGAAATGGAAACGAGGGGACCAGCTGCAGAAGCCGGATTACAAAATGTTGTCCATGATATGTTAACATGTTAGGACTCTATATTGTAGGTAATAAGGAGCTGCTGACCAATAACATTAATGGGTGAAGATGGTGACAACGATAGATTAAACAGAAGAAAAACAAAAAAGATCTAAGCCCATAGAGATGGAAACTTGTTGAGGGGCTGTTGCAATAGTTGGAGATGTTGAGAGCGTGAACCCAGGCAGGGCCAGCGGAGGTGGAGAGGAGTGGACAATGCAGAGAACAACACTGGCAGAAGAAAACCGTGGGCTCAACACAAAGGAGGGTGTGTGAGAGAGAAGGGGCGGGGAGGAGGGGACGGAGAGAGTCCTGACACAAGAGACGCTGATTTATAGATATAGGACAAGACCTGGAATTAACACATCCAAAGAGTTAATGAGGGAAACCTTTTAAAAATAGAATCCGTGAGACAGGAAGACCAGGGTTTGCAGACAGCCTCAGTTACTACTTAGTGAGACCCTCTGCAACTCAGTGAGACCCTGTTTCAAAATAAAGAATAAAAAATAGGGCTGAGGGTGTAGCTCAGAGGTAGAATGCCCCTGGGTTCCATCCCCAGTACCAGAAAAAAAAATCCGTTTTTTTTTTTTTTTCTTCCCTACAGGGAGAGAGTTGAAGCTCTGCTCACTCAGTTTGCAGGTGTAAACGACTTTTTCTTCCAGATGCTGAGCGCACCTGTGGACTCTGAGGCAGGACCGAGGCTCCTGCACCCACCGGTTTCCAGGAGGCCGAGAAGAGGCACAAGTCAATTCTGCCATCTCTGCAAGGTCTCAAATGCAAGGTGCCCTCCCCCCTTTCACATCCTGGGCCCCATCACCATGTCCCATTGCCATCCCTGCCCTCCACAGAATCCACTTTATTTAAGGCTCCTTTGCCTTCGTGAGTTTCTTTGTCAACAGCCTCCGGAAGGGCCCAGCCTGCTGCTGCAGAGGGGGACACAGACTCCCATTTTAATGGTGACTGCTGAGGTCAGCCTCAAACCTGGATCCTCTTGTCTCAGTCTCCCAAGTACTGGTAAATGGTGACTGCTTAATCGTTGCCTTGACCATGGTTCAAACTCTGTCTTTGTTTCTAAAGATTCAATGTGGGAAAACTATCTCTTTCTCTGTTGAAATTATCAGGGAGGCAAAGATGTGTCCATTGATAAGCAGAACCTTACAACCTACATGGAGACGATTGCTGCAGTGTGTGAGTCATAAAAGAACCAGGGGTGACTGCGGTGTCATCCCGGGTCAGGACACTCCTACAAATATTATAACACCACTATATACTTATTCCCCTCCCCCTGAATCCCTAAGAGACTTGGCTTCCAAAAGAGGCAGCTCCAAAGAACACAAGCTCAGACACACACAAAAAAGGTGTGGTTAGCAGAGGCAGGCTAGGAAGATGAGACCCTGGGAGGGAGGCAGCACATTCCCTATCACATTTCCCATTTGTCATTTATTTATTTATTTACCTGCTTATGCTTTACCAGGGATTGAACCTGGGGGTGTTCTGCCTCTGAGCTAGACTCCTAAACCTATTTTATTTTGAAACAAACAGGGTCTCACTAAATTGCTGAGGCTGGCCTTGAACCTGCAATCCTCCTGTCTCTACCTCCCCAGTACTGAGATTACAAGGGTGCTCCACCACACCTGGCTGTTTTTGTTTTTAAATAGTGCTTATCACTCTTTATCACTCGTCATCTCTCTTGCCCTTGTCTTAGTTTTGATTATCATCTGTTCCCCCTCCTAAAATGAGAACTCCCTGAAAACAAGCCTATTTTCTGCGGTGCTCAGCTCTGCATCTCCAGGGCCCAGAGCAGAAGTAGGTGCTGGATAAAATATTTGGTGAACAAATGAGTGAATGAATGAGTGAACTCTCTAAACCAGTCCAGGCTGGCTAAAGACTTGTGGGGACAAGCCTCCCTTAGAGCTGCAGGCATCTTGGAGGGGTGAATGGCTGTCCATACCTTACCCTGATTCCCATTCTACCTGCTCTCCAAGGAGCTAAGATCCTTTAGCTGAGGAGATGGGCATTAGGAGCAGGGGGGTCTTTGGGGTTAGATAGTTTTGATGAGTTCATGTAGTCTAATGTTTAGGATCAATGAGGAAAGTTTCAGGAGCCAGAAAGTTTCAGGGGGAGGTGCAGAGTGTGCTGTTGCAGACTGTGTTTCTTTATAAGCTTTCCAGACAGCAGGACTGGTGCCTCAGAAAGACAGCATAACAGCCAGGCGAGATAGCTCAGTACTTGGGAAGCCAACCCTGTTTCAAAATAAAAGGGGCTGGGGGTGTAGTTCTGAGGTAGAATGCCCCTGGAATATTCATTTCCTTGTGTTCTGTAGTCCTGGAACTTGAGCCAGGTCTAGATGCCTTACTTACTCATTTATGACTTCAGTTAGCCAATGTTCATGGAACACAACTTTGGGCTGGAAATTGTGCCTCTGAATCCTCAAGGGGTTTTGACCTGTGACTTCCAAAAGATTTTGTGATTTACTAAGTAAAACATGGTTTTCTAAGGTAAATGACATTCTGATGGCTGAATAACATGTTCAAATTACCTTGTGCAACAGAAGCCATTCCTAAACTGGGATTTGTCTGTATTTACTGGCAGCTATTATTAGATTGTTTCCCAGCCTGATGAGATATTCCTTGAAGATGGAGTTGGGTCTAACCATTGCAATAAATGCTGCTAATCTGCTAATCTGAGGGTCTAATTCTGCGGCCTTTTTGGTCACTGGTTTGTTTGCTTGTTTATTCTCACTGCTTCCTGTGAGATTGTTTCCTTGTGTGCTAATAAAACAGTAAGAACCAAGCCAGGCTTGGTGGCGCACACTTGTAGTCTCCACGCTTGGGAGACGGAGGCAGGAGGATCACACAGGTTAGAAGCCAGCCGCGTGTGCTGGCTTAAGAGACCTTGTTTCCAAATTTAAATATATATATGTTTGGGAGTATAGCCCAGAGGTAGAAGGGTTTCCAGGAAACCCACTACCACCAAAAAATAATAATAATAATAATAAATAAGAACTACATTGTAAGATATGTTATAAGAAAACAAGAACATGCCTAGCTGCTGCTGAGGTAGGTACAGGCTGTAACTTCATTGTAAGCAGAGAGCCGCCGTGGACTAAGGGAGCAGGAAGGAGAAATTCAACCTGGGCTTAAAGACATTGTCTCTGTAGAAATGAAGAGAACACTCCTAGCAGAGGAGAGAGTGTGAGAAGGGCGGAGGAAAGCATACGCATGAATAGACAGGATGGGGAAGTCTGATTGCCAATGGATTTGTTATTATTGTAATTACATTAAGATCCTGTTTATTTAGGTAAGACCACTGAAATTTATCAGAGTAGCCAGATAGAGAGGAAATGGGCATATTTCAGCAGGTTCTATAGGCTCCTGGAGGCCCTGATGGGGATGAGCAGCTGCCAGTACTGTCTACCCAACAAGGGGGGGGGGGGTGTCTCCCTACCTTAACGCACACAGAATCACAGACTTGTGTTTAGACTCTCTCCCCTGCTCACAGAGATTTACACCATATTTTGTATGCCTCCTTTAACTGTATTTTTATGAATAATGTGATTCTGTGTTTTTGTTTTGTTTTTCTTTTTGGTGGTGCTGGGAGTGGAACCAAGGGTTATTCTTTCTCTGAGCTACACCCCAAGCTCTATTCTTTTATAATTTTATTTTGAAACAGAGTCTCACTAAGTTGCTGAGGCTGACCAGGAACCTGTCGTAGCCTCCCAAGTATGGATATTATAAGCACGCACCCCCAAACCTGGCTGGGCTTCTGTTTTTTGTAAGCCAAACTTCATGTCCTTTTCTTAACAGGAGAAGAAAAAATTTGTCAGTGTTCATCATGCCAGGAAACTCATTTTCCTCCAGTAAGGGCTTCCATTTTCCTTCTGGGTGAGAACAAGAGCCTTTACCAGTGACCCTGATGGGATTTCTTCCCCAACTGTAGCTCTACTCTCTTGTCCAAGTGACTCCAGAACTGTTTCCTTTGATCCTGCGTTCTCTCCCTCTCTCTCTTTCGCTCTCTATCCTCTCTCTCTCTCTCTCTCTCTCTCTCTCTCTCTCTCTCTCTCTCTCTCTCTCTCTCTCCTCTGAGCTATATCCCCAGACCTGTTTGTTTGTTTGTTTGTTTGTTTGTTTGTTTTGGTGTGTGTTACTAGGGATGGAACCCACGGGCATTCTACCTCCGAGCTACAGCCTCAGCCCTATTTTATTCTTTATTTTGAAATGGGATCTTACTAAGTTGCTCAGGGCCTCACTATGTTACTGAGGCTGGCCACAAACCTACAATCCTCCTGTGTCAGCCTTTCAAGTACTGGGATTACAAGTGTGCACCACTACACCAGCTTTAAAACAACAACAACAACAACAACAACAGGGTCTTGTTAAGAGTCTTTCTAAATTGCTGAGGCTGGCCTCTCAAATCTGTGGTCCTCCTGTCTCAGCCTGCTAAATACTGGGATTACCGGCACCCACCACCATGCCCAGTTTAATCCTGGCTTCACTTTTAAATCCAGATGCATGTAGCCAACTGCTTATGAGACATTCTTTAGTGCCTGTGCCATTATGATCACAAAATGTGTCAAAAACCAAATGGTTTTGCTCCTTTATAGCCTCCAGTTCTACCACTGAGTTTTCTTTTGTGACTTTCTTATTTCTCTGTCTCCCAGATTGAAAAGATGAAAGTTCGTTGTGTCTCCTCTCTAAGCCTAAACCTTGGGATCTAATGAGTAATAAATCCTATGTGGTGCATTTCTGAAGTCTGCCTCTGCGGTTCATTCATCCTAATTCCGTTGTCTAGGTCTTCCCTCTCTCAACCTCAGTTTGGGGATTATTTCCTGTTCTCCTTGCATGTGTACTCCCCTTCTTACACACACACACACACACACACACACACACACACACACACACACACACCTGCTTTTTAAATGCTTTTATTGGTGCATTGTAATTAGACATACAGTGAGATTCAACCCGATACATTAACAGTGCACACGTCAGTGGTGTATGTCCCTCCATATCCACCCCACACCCCTTCCTTCCTCCCCACACACGTTAGTGAGATTGGCGATAAAACCTTCATGTATGGACATAGCATTATTTGAACTGTTCCCTCCTCAAGCCTCATTTCCCCTCCCCACCCCTTCCACTCTTCTCCTGGTCTCCCTTTCCTCATTTATCCAAAGTCCTCTCTGTTTTCTATTTTCTCTCTAGCTTCCACTATGAGAGAAGACAGAGCCCTTGACTTTCTGAGACTGGCTGACCTCAATTAGCATGATATTCTGTAGTTCCTCCCATTTTCTTGCAAATGACATCATTTTCTTCTTCTTTATGGCTGAGGAAATTCCCACTATGTGTGTACACCACCACATTGTGTTTATCCGTCCATATGTTGGTGGACACTGAGGTTGGTTCCACAATTTTTGCCGGGGGTTCAGGGTGTGACAGGCAGGCGGTGAAGAGCCCTTGAAGGCTCTTGGCTGGAGGATGACACCGCCAAGGCAGTTTCTTGGGAATATGTGTGTGGGAAGTCATGTACAAGAGAGCCTGGCTGGGAAGAGGATGAAGGAAGGTAGGTAGAGATTCTGGATTAAGGGAATCAGTGAAAACTGAATAAAAAAGATGGACAAATAAGCATTTCTCATGCTAGAGGTGGCAAGGCAAATTGTTCTTAGTTAAGCAGCACAGCTGGTCAGTTCAGTGGGGATTTGAAATGTCATCAGGGTAGAGAGCCACTGGCATCTTCCATGGACTCAGAACCAGACAAGCCACTGGGGCTGAATTCCTGGGGTCACAGCTGGTCCACTGGACACACATTGCCAAAGTTGCTAGGAGAAAGAGAGTCAGTATGGTAAACACAACTGAATGTTGATTCTGAGCTCTACCTGTAAGTGCAGGGGTGAGTATGAGCCTGGAAAAAGAAGGCAGAATAAAAGCTGAAAAGCCAGGTATTGTAAATGAATGGGTCAAGTGTCCATGAATGGATCTGAAGCTTGTTCTAACTGGCTTTTAAGTGTCTAGAACATTGTGAGTCATTTTAGATTAAGGATATAGGTAGGCAGTCTTAGGGATTCAATCCCCTCCTCTAAACTTACATTTTAAATTCCACATTTACTGCAGTGCATCGTTGTTGCATGAATTTCATATCTCTCTTCCCCACTAGACTGTGGGCAGGGGCTGTGTCCTATTTTTTGACACTCCTGGAATTTTTCATAAAGCCCAGCACAATGTTGATGCACAGTGTAGACTCTCACAGGAGTTAATGATGGCCAGGACCAGGTGGTAGCTATGGTAATGGTGAGACCTGTTCAGTTTCTAGATACGTTTCAAAGGTGAAGCCAAAAGGGTTTCCTCATGGATTGGTTATAGAGTGGGTAAGCAAGAGAGGAATGGGAAACAATTCAAGGTCTTTGGCTTGGGAAACTGGAAAGCAATGCTATGATCATCTAAGGTGGGGAAGGCTGGAGACAGGAAAGTAACAGAGAGAAGACAGGGGTTCACGTTTGGCATGCCAGTACAGGTGTCTGAGGCAATCACGTGCAGCTGCTGAGTGGCTGCTGGGTTCCCAAGTGTGAAATGTAAGAGAGAGAGGTCTGGGCTGAAGGTCTAACCTGGGAGTCCTTTGCATAAAGATGATGTGAAAATCCTTGAAACGAGGTTGTGACCCAGGAGGTGAGCATGAAGAAAGCCAAGGTCTATGCCCCGAAATACTGCAACAGTAAGAACCTGGGAAGGAGAAGAGGCACGGGCAAATAAGACTAATAAAGGGCACCAAGGAGAAGGAGAGAAACCCAAAGAAGGAAGGCATCCTAGAGGCCAAGTGAAGAAAACAGACCAAGGAGAAAGCCATGGTGCCAAATGCTACCAATAAGGAAGATGAGGGAGGAAAGATGCCCATCAGATTCTGCATGTGGAGGCCCTCAATGACCAAGATGGAACTTCAGTGGTCTTGTGGGGATAAAACCCTGGGTGGGTAGTTTAAGAAATAGTAGGAAGATGGGTACTCTAATACAGACACTCATTGAGAACTCTAGTACAGACACTCATTGCGGACATGTTACAAGGAGAAGCAACAGATGGGGCTGTAGCTGGTGGGGAAAGTGGATCAAGGGAAGATGGAAAGATCTTCCATGCTCATTGCTAGGCAGAATAAATATTATCAAAATGGCCATTCTACCAAAAGCAACCTACAGATTCAGTGCAATCCCTATCAAAATGACAATGTCATTCTTCAAAGAGGTAGAAAAATCAGTCCTAAATTTCTTTTGGAAAAAAACAAAAGACCCAGAATAGCCAAAGCAAAAACTATGCAGGAGGCATCATAATACCTAACTTCAAATTATACTACAGAACTGTAGCAATAATAAAACAGCATGGTATTGACACAATAACACACATAAAGAAACCAGTGGAACAGAATAGAAGATACAGAAACAAATCCCCACACTTATAGCCAATTGATTTTTGACAAAGATGCCAGAAACATATGCTGGAGAAAAGACAGGCTTTTCAACAAATGGTGTTGGGAAAACTGGTTATTCATTTGTAGGAAAATTAAATTCTTGCCTCTCACCCTGCACAAGAGTCAACTCAAGATGGATCAAAGACATGGAAGTTAGACAAGCAACTTTGAAGTTACTAGAGGGGAGGGCGTAGGTCCAACACTCTAACATATAGGGACAGGTAGAAACTTCCTTAATAAGATCCCCAAAGATCAGGAAATTAAAATGATAATAAATAGAATGGCATTAAACTAAAAAAGTTGTTCATCAAAGGAAACCATCAAGAGTCAAAGAAAGAACATACAGAATAGATCTTTGCCAGCTATTCCTCTGATAGAGGACTAATATCTAGAATATACAAAGTACTTAAAAAAATAACCCAGTCAAGAAATAGGCAATTGAAATAAATAGATACTTCATAAAGGAGGAAATATAAATGTCCAATAAATATATGAAAAAACGTTCATCATCATTAGAAACCAAGAAGATGCAAATCAAAACTACCCTAAGATTCTACCGAACCCCAATTAGAATGGCAAACATCAAGATGTCAACAATAAATGCTGGCGAGGATGTGGTGAAATAGGAACTCTTCTGCACTATTGGTAGGATTACAAATTAGTGAAGGTGTGTGGAGATGGGTGTGGAGATTCCACCACACTATCCAGCTATACCACTCCTGGGTATCTTTCCAAAGGGACTGAAATCAGAATATTATAGTAATACATGCATATCCATGTTTATAACAGCACAATCCACAATAGCCAAATTATGGAACCAACCTAGGTATCCATCAATAGGTGAATATATTACAAAACAATGGGATATACAAACAGTGAAATTCTACTGAGCAATAAAGAAAAAATATTATTTGCAGGAAAATGGATGGACATGGAGAACATTATGTTATGTGAAATTAGACAGTCACAGAAAGTGAAGGAACATCTGTTTTCTCTCATATGTGGAAACTAGGGAGTAATGGGAACACCAGAGGGACTTCAGAAAATGGAGAAGACTCCCCTTGGAACAAGGGAGGTAGTCTAAAGGAGGGAAGGGGAAAGGGAGAATTCAAGGGAAACACTTCCATGGACATTATGCACATACATGAGAACACCAATGCCAATCTCAATATCCTGTGTGGGGAGGGAGCCAGGAGTCAGAGAAAAAACTCACCAACTGGTGCATGTATGCCACTACCACTGTTTACTACATTATGACATGACACTATAAGACTATATGCCCCATTAGAGTATTAAAAAAAAGAAGCCATTCATTTGAGATGGGAGTGACATCAGCATGTTTGCATACTGATCCAGTACACTGAAAAGGATAAAAGAAGCCAGGCACAGTGGCACACACCCATAATCCCAGCTACTTGGGAGGCTGAGACAGGAGGATGGAAAGTTTGAGGCTAGCCTGGACAATTTAGGAAGACCTTGGCTCAAAATGAGATTCAAAAGGCTAGGCTGTAGCTCACTTATCAGAGTTCTTGCCTAGTATGCCCGAGGCTCTGGGTTCCATCTCCAACAACACACACACACACACACACACACACACACACACACACACACACACACACACACAAGAGCCAGGCTTTCCTAAACTCAAATATTCAGTTTTCCATCTTCCAGACATGAGTATTCATTTAGGGAGGGAACTTTCCTTGATGTAAATGTCTTTCCTTGACACTTTGTTTTGTTTTGTTTTTGTAACTGAAGTATGGACCTGGGGCACTCTACCACTGAGCCCCTAGCCCCTTTTATATTTTTTGAAGCGAAGTCTCCCTAAATTGTTTACACTAGCCTCACATTTGTGATCCTTCTGCCTCACCCTCCGCAGTAGCTGAGATGACGGGGTGTACACTGCCACATCTGGCTTTCCTTGACTCTTGACATGTAACAGTAAAAACTTAGCGAGTATTTATCAATAAACAGTGACTATGCATAGAATACTTTGTAAGCTCTCTGAGCCACAGTTCCATCTGTAAGATGGAAGTAGTCGCACCTGCCTCAGAACATTCAGTACAATGAAGCACATACAGCCCATAGCAAAGGGCCTGGTGCTTGTTACCTGCTCAGTACATGAGGAGTTTTATGATTATTCTGACGCCTTTGTTTTGCAGATAAAACATGGTAAATCCAGAAAATAGTTTGCTCGAAGTTGCACAGTGACAGAGATGATAGTCTCTGGGACTCCTATTCCTTTACTTTTTCCACATAACTAGAGAAATCCCCTACAATGTCGAGGTAACCAGGACACGGGGGTGTTCGCGCTTCCACAGATTGATTGAGTTGATGGGAAACTTGGATACTGGGCATTAATCGCAGCTCTGAAATCTTCCTACGACCTTCCTATGTGGCCAGCACACGCCTTCCTGTCTAATGTGTAAGGCAGTCTGTCTTCATACAATACTCCAGATTTCTCTCCTGGATTTTTTTTTTTTTTGTACCAGGATGTGGGTTTTAATTTTTTTGGAGGGGGGAAGGTATGGTTTACTTGTTTATTTTGGGGTTTGTTGTTTTTGTTATTATTTGTTTTAGTTTGGTTTGGCTGGTGCTGGGGATGGAACTCAGGGGCATTCTACCTCCAAGCTACACCCCCAGCCCCATTTTATTTTTTATTTGGAAACAGGGATTCACCAAATTGCTGAGTCTTTCTAAGTTGCTGTAGCTGGCCTCAAACCTGTGCTCCTCCTGTCTCAGCCTCCCAAGTACTGGGATTACATGTGTGCACCACCATACCCAGCCAGAGTTTTAACTTTTTAGGTAGTAATCCTTGTTACTCTTCTCATACCCAACCAAGAGACCAAATTATGCTACATGCCTGTTTTTTTTTTAATTATTACTTATTATATAATCTAGATGGGTGATTCTATTACTTATAACTCCAAGTGACAATGTAGATATAGACCCAAAATATTATTCTGGGAAATATTCATAGAAATTTTTATGACCTGGGAACACACCCTCTCTCATTGTTCTTGCAAGAGATGAATAGGCTGTCTTTTCCAGGATGAATGAAGGATGTTTACCTTTGCCGACATTTATTAGTGGAGTACTATCTGCAGCCATTCCTTTAATAAGACAGTAAATCGTCAGCAGAGTTTATAGGTTGTCTTTCATCCAAAGACCTCAAAGACGTTTTGCTCACACTCTGTCATTAGGACTCATCTAGCTTGCCCAAGGAGGCAAGCAGTGGTTGTTTCAGAGAGAGAAACTGAGGTTCCAACAAGGTTTATGTGATTTCTGAGGGTCATGAGCAGGGTCAGAAAAAAGAGCTGGGCATCAAGCCCAAATTCCTGACTCTCAGGCCCCAAACCAGCCCTCGCCCCACAGCTCTCTAAACACTCCCTTTGGGTAGAAAAGATGATTTGCTGCCTTGATCTGTTAAGAAGAAATGAACTCTGAACCTTTCTTCAATGACATGAAGAAACCAACATTTATTTTTGAAGTTACTTCAAGTCATAAAATGCTTGATTCACTGTATTAAATGCCAGCACTGAAATAAGTAAATACCTTTGTAGTCATAATGATAGCTTGGATTTAAATAATGCCTGCACTCTCAAAAGCAGTCCAGTTCACAGGCTTCTAAAAACCTTTGGTCTCTTTGGGCTGTCCCTCTTTTTTGCTTCAAATATCTCTTTCTTTCTCACAAATCTCTACTTCCCTCCTTCTTTCACATACATGCTGTCCCTTTCATCTAGCAATTTCTTCTTATGCATCAGGGGCTGTCAGAGTAAAAGAAACCCCCTGCTGTAGGTGAATACATCATAGAAAAGACTTCTAGGACCCTGGAATAGACTCATTCCAGGAAGAAAGACTTCCAGGATCCTGGAATAGGATCCATGCATGGGGTCCTTTCATGAGGCTCTCACAGATGAACTTAGATTTGCTCTTGCATGGAAGTTGCTATGGTCTGAATTTATTCCCCAAAAGGTTCATGTGTTGGAAGCTTGGTCCTCAGTGTGGTGATGTTAAGTGGTGAAGGGACCTTTAAGAGGTGGGGCCTGGTGGCAGCTCATTGAAGCCGCTGTCCTCAGAAGGAACTGTAGTTCTATTGAGATCCTGGTTAACAACTCTCAGGAGAGTAGGGTGAGTCTGACCCCTGAATTTTTCTCTGGCTTCCTGTCTCTTTTTGTCTCCCCCCCCCCACATCTATCATGATGTGATGCGGCCAGAGAGCTCTCCCAAGAGCCCATACCATGCTGTTTGGACTTTCAGCCTTCAAAATTGCTAGCAAAATAAACCTGTTTTCTTTATAAATTACTCAGCTTCTGACATTTTGTTGTAGCAATAGAAAACAGGCAAAGACAGAGGTAAAGGATCAGCACTACCAAGGCCTATTAGAAGGCTTCACACATCCTGGTGTTCCTTTGAACTTTCCAGCCCCTTCTATGTACATCAGGCTTTATAACTAGGTCTGGAAAATGAAAGAGCAGCTGAGGACAGTACTCTATCTCTCAATAACTTTGGAATTTGCTGGGCGTGGTGGCACACCCTTGTAATCCCCACGCTTGGGAGGCAGAGACAGGAGGATCTCGCAAGTTCAAAGCCAGCCTCGCTGGCTTAAGAGACCTGTTTCCAAATAAAATATAAAATGGGTCTGGGAGTGTAGCCTGGAGATAGAAGGGTTCCATCCCCAGTACCACCAAAATAAATAAATACATACATACATACATACATACATACATACATACATAAATTACTTTGGAATTTACATACTCCGAATGGTACATCTACAAGACAGAAGATGGTTGCCCAGCTGACTTCAGGCTTTGCAAGAGGAGGAAACGAATGTTTGTCAGGTTAAACTGTGGCAGCTGCTGTCATTATCCTGACTAAAATCAGGAGCTGAACATGACTGCAACAAGAAAGGCTAAAATATGTGTCATCGGCTGAGCAGTCAGGCTAGAAAGAGGCAGGCTGTGGTATGAAATAAAGACCTGTGTTAACTTAGAAGGTAGATCGTGAGCAGAGGGAGTTTGTAAGTCTAAGGCAGGAGCCAACAATAGCGATGGGAGAGGGAGACAGTGAAGCTTTTCAGCTCTACGGGCCATAACATCTCTATTGCCACCGCTCAACTCTACCACCGTACTATGAAAACAGCCACAAACAACATGGAAACAGGTGAGCATGGCTATGTCCCATTAAAACTTTATTTGCAAAAGCAAGTGGCACTCTGGATTTAACCCACTGGCCATTTGCTGACCTCTGGTCTGGGGAAGAGATCGGACAACAGAATGTTGTTTGCGTTACCACTGGCTGCATCTGACAAGAAATTAAGTTCAGAAAGTATTGGCTGGTTTGCAAGCAGACATTAAAGAGATAAATCAGAGATGTGGAACTTCAACTTCTCTTCAGCTGTAAATGATTTAAGAATGCTGCATAGAAGCTTGGCGCACGCTTGTAATCCCATCATTTGGGAGGCTGAGACAGGAGAATCACGGTTCGCGGACAGCCCCAGTTACTTAGTGAGACCCTTTGCAACTCAGTGAGACCCTGTTTCAAAATAAAGAATAAAAAATAGGGTTGGGGGTGTGGCTTGGAAGTAGAATGTCCTTGGGTTCCATCCCCAGTACCGCAAAAAATAAATAAATAAAAATTTAAAAAGCTACACAGTTCTTAATGCCCACTCAGAAGTAGAAAAAGAATAACTGTATGGGAGAGCCCCCTGTAGAGCAGAGTAGAAATGGGGGGGATTAATATTTTAATAAAGACCTGGAAAAAAGGAGGGGCAAGCAGGTAGATCTATGGGAAAAGAGCAGAAATGAGACAAGTGAAAAGATAGTGGGTAGGAGAATGCCTTGTACCTTCAGGGCACCTCATGGCACCTGGTGCAGGGGGACAGCAAATGGAGCGGTGGTACAGGATCGAGGCGAAAGGCACGGGGTGATCTGGGAGGGGAGAGACCACAGGTCTCCTAAGTAATTCTGAAGATGCCGGTTCTTATTCTGGATGGGTTGGGAAGTCATAGAGGGTGCTGCAGTTAACCGGGCCGCCCTCTGGCTTATGTGTTTAAAAGGATCGTTCTGGTGACTGAGCTCAGAAGCAAAAGCAAAGCAGAGGGTGCATATAAGTAAGGAGTCCTTTAGAGTAATCTGCCCAAGAGACCGTCTATTCACTCACTCATTCATGCACCCACTTGACCCCTAAGGAGACTCCATCATGGACTGGGTGTCTCATGGCACAGAGTTACTGTGGGGATTTCCCTCAAGCAACAGGGCCATATCCATGCTACAGAAGGAAACATAATTACATAATGTGGTAGTATACTGTGAGCTCTTGAAGAGCTGAAAGCTTGAAATATCATGAGAAATTCATAGTTGAAAAAAGACCTGGAAATTCATTTTTAACTTTTGAGAAAATTCTTAATAAAAAACTATTGGCTTAGTAATTTGGGGATTTATAAATAATATATTTAAGTCAGATAGCCTATTCCTTATAGTATTTATTTTACTTTGCAGTAAAAAAAAACTTTAATGTAAATTTATCTTCGCTACAAGGAAGTTTAAGCTACAAACAAAATGCTATGCATGTATGATTCTGGATAGGACCTTAAAGTGGGGGGGGGGCCTTACAAAACATATTCCTGAAATGATTGGTAATATTGATATATGGAATGAAGATTTGAAAATAATATATCAATACCAGATTTTTTGAATTTTATAATAATAGTATGCTTACCTAATATAATAATATCCTTGCTCTTAGAAAATAAATATTAAAAACAGAGAAAAGGGATTACATATACATAGAATAGAATGATGTATAGGAGTTACCCTTTATGGTTCAGGAAAAAATGTATACAACAAACATAGATAGATAGATAGATAGATAGATAGATAGATAGTATATGCATGTATGTATATAGAGAGATGTATATGGGTATTATACATATGTGTGTATATGTAAATGAAGGAACATACATGGCAAGATATTAACAATAGTGTTTCTGAATAAACACTATAGGGATTATGTGTGTTATTTTTTTTATTTTTAATTGGTACACTGTATTCGTACATCATAATGGGATAAAAATAATACTTTTGTAGACATACATGCACACATCACCCAGTTAGCCCCTACCTGATCCCCACCCTGTTCCCTCCCCATCCCTCCTTCCCATGCTTGGCTTAGTGGTTGACATCTAGTATTATAGCAATTTATCCAATATTAACATTGATAATCTCACATAATAGTTTCATTTGTCTGATACCAAGCTTTTGATGACTTAAAGATAACAGTTCAATATTTCTTTTTGCTTTCTTTCTTACCAGAGAATATTTTTTTCTTTTTCTTTTTTAAGGTGAAACTATCATATATTTATTTATTTATTTATTTTTCACAAAAAATCTATCCTAATATGGAATATGGGCTCTAGATACCCAAAACGATCTCAAAAAAGAACAAAGCTAGAAGATGTATATTTTCTGATTTCAAACCATATAAAGCTACAATAATTGAAACAGTATAGTACTGTTATAAAGGCAGATATATAAACCATTGGAGTTAAATAAAAGCCTAGAGATACATTCTTCCATATATTGTCAAGTTATTTTTGACAAGGTTTCCACAAACATTTGGTGGAGGAAATAATTATCTCTTAACTTAATATTGTTGAAAAATAATAATTACATGAAAAAGAATAAAATCGGACCCTTACCTAACACCATATACAAATATTAACTCAAAACAGATAAAATACCTAAATATAAATCTTAAGACTATAAACTTTTAGAAGAAAATCTGGGTCATAAAACCTCACAACATTGAAATTGGCAGTGATTTCTTGGATATGATTTCAATGGCACAGGCAACAAAAGGGTAAACAAACTCCCTAAAAAATAAAAACATATTGTATAGCCAAAGACAATGTAAACAGAGTTAAAAGTTACTGATAGAATGGGATAAAATATTTCCAAATGCTATATCTGAAGGTATATTAGTATTCCAACTAGAAATCCTAAAAATTAGCAACAATAAAAGCAAACAATACAATTTAGAGATAGGTAAAAGACTAACATAAATAATGAATCTCCACAGATAACCAATCTTAGTTGTCTGTTGGATGGAAAATCTTGTTTCTCTGGTTCTGGGGTGTGTTACCTATTTCTTCTTTGTAGTTAATCTCTTTGAGTATTTTCTCTAGCACTGGTTTTGAAGACATAAATTCCTTCAGTTTCTGTTTGTCATGGAAGCTTCTTATTTCTCCATCTAATTTGATAGAAAGTTTTGCTGGGTAGGAAGTTTTTGGCTGGAAGTTGTTTTCTTTCAGAGTTTGGAATATGTTACTCCAAGCCCTTCTGGCTCTCATGACTTGGTTTGGGAAGTCTGGAGTGATTCTAATTGGTTGGCCTCTGAATGTCACTTGGCCCTTTGTTTTTGTTGCCTTTAAGATTCTTTGCTTGGCTTCCACATTGGTCATTTTGACAATTATGTGGCATGGGGATCCTTTTCTCCGATCCTGTCTAAAGGGAGTTCTATAAGTTTCCTGGACCTGTGTATTGACCTCTTGCTCTATGTTTGGAAATTTTTCTGCTATTATTTCTTTGAAGATATTACTTATCCCTTTGGTTTCACTTTCTTTTCCCTCCTCTATTCCAATTATTCTTAGGTTAGCTCTCTTAAAATGGGCCCATATTTCTTCAATGTCAGATTCCTGCTGTCGGATTTTTTTTCTAAATTAGAAACTATGCGTTCAGTTTTTGAATGATCATCTTCTAGGAGTGAGATTCTATTCTCCATGTGGTCTAGTCGGTTGTTTGTACTTTGAATTGAGGCCTTTACTTCATTAATTGCATCCTTGATCTCTTTTTGGCTCTCTCTGAATTCTTTTCGAAACACCTCTATTATTTCTACAGTTATTTTCCTGATTTGATCTTCTAGAAATCTTTGAATTTCTTTTTTATCAGGTTCTGATGTTGTGGGGTTGTGGGCATTCATTGCTCCATTGTTATTCCGCTTTCCCATGATTTCGGAAGTTTGTGCCTTCTCTGGGTTCTTCCCTTGGGTCACTATGACTTCACTTAAGGTGCTCTGGATCTCGAGTCTGTGGTATCTCGTTTCCCACTACTCCTTTACTGGGTTGTATCGCAGAGTCTCAGACCCAGGGAGTCAATCGAGGCTGCTTTAGACCATGGGTGGTGCCAGGTTGGGCGTTCTCCTATGGTGTGATATCTCTGCCACCGCCACTCCCCCACTGGGTCAAGTCCCAGTGAGTACAGTACTGGGATTTCTCCTCTGGGGCTCGCAATTTGACTCACTGTTGTTGAGTCTGCAGATGGAGCTGTCGTGGACTCGGTGAATTCGCTGCTGCTGCCACCGGTGGCAATATGGCACCGCTGCCATGCCCTTTGCCGTGAGGCTGGCGTATTTCTTCTCTATTTTTGAGCTCCGCTCTGAGTCCCTGCAAGGTGTGCTGAGCCCAGCCCCTGGGAGCTTTAGATGCTCCCTGCGCCGAGAAATCTGCTGAATTCCTCCCGGCCTATCCGCAGCGGCTCACCTCAACTCACTGTCCGCCGCTCCTCTCTGGAGCCTGGTGGGCTGTTGAGTGCGTTGATCTGGTGCCATCCGGTGAGCTCGCTGCTGCTGCTGGCAGTAAGGCGCTGCTGCTGCATCCTTGGGCGTGAGGCTAGCGTTTCTCCTCTGTGGCTCTGAGCTCCGTTCTGAGTCCCCCTCCTCTCTGGGGCCTGGTGCTGCAAGAAAAGATGGTGCCCGCGCCGTTCTGTGCTGCGGCTCCAGCTGCAGCAGTGCGGTCTGGTTTCTTTCTGGTTACTCATTTTTCCAGCCCTCTTTTTCTCTGTCCCTTGTAATTACATTTTTTGTTTCTCTGCTGATGGTGTATTCTGGCTATGAAAGGCGCTGATTTTGTGGTAATAGAAATTGGTTGTTAGTGGGGCTCGTAAACCCCACTTTCCTCCGTCGCCATCTTCCCAGAAGTCTCATGTGTATTATTTTTAAGCTTCTCTGGGTATTTAAATTTGTTTGAAGATTTTTGTTTTTATTTTGTTCTATGAAGTTTGAATCCAGGGCACACCCAGTTACACCCCCAGCCCTTTTTACATTTTGAGGCAGAGTGTCATTAAGTTATCAGGGCTGGCCTAGAACTTGTCATCCTTCTGTCTCAGCCTCCTGAGTAGCTGGGATGATAGGCATGTGCCACCAGACACAGCTGAAATTCTTTAAAGGCTCTAAAAGAGTTTTATAAATAGTCCCAATCCAAATAATAAAAAAAAAGAGTAAAGCTATGCTGGTCCAGCTATTGAGTCCTCTTGCCAAAGGAAGTGGCAGCATTTCTGCCCCCAAATGACATTATCACCTTCCTCATAGGCCAGGAAGAAGGATCCAGAGCCATCTCTGCCTGAGCACATCCTTTCCAACCAGAAACGAAGAAACCTTCCTCTGCTCCCTGCTGGGTCCGAGCCTCAGAGCATCTCAGGCAGGGGTTATCGCTAGCTCCCAGGAGCTGACCAGGAGAGCTTAATATCGCCTTACCATCTTAACATCACCAGGAGAGCTGGAAAAATGGCAGGTGCTTGGGTCCTGCCTCCAGAGATTCTGATTTATCCAGTGAAGATGGGGAAGGAGGGGAGGGGAATGTGCGGCTTAGGCCTCAGGATTCCTAGAAGCTCCCACTGGGATTCTCCTGTGTGGTTGACTTGGGGAACCCCTGATCTAGGCCGTATTACCTCCTGCTCTGAGTTGAGCTCAGGTCTGGTCGGGTTCCAGGTGTCAAATTGGTGGTAATCATAATCCCAGAAGATAGAATCCAGAATGCCATAATCCTGAGTGTTGAAATCCTGAAAGATCACAGTTCCTCAAGTCTACAACCCTGAAAATCACAATCCTGAAAGATTAAAATCCCAAATGTTGAAATCCTGAAAGCTACAATTCCCATGGACAGGGAGGCTATCTAAGAGGAGTAGACAGCTGGACGTGGGGTAAGGGATTGAACATGAAGTATGGCAGCAGCAAAACTTTGATTAAAAACATGCATTTGTGTCTCCTGGCCTTTCTTCCAGCTGATGAAGTTCCAGGTCACCCATCCTGGCTCAGGAGCCATTTTGTCAAGGGACAAGCTGGCATTTCAGATGCCCAATCACAGAAGTTGGGTGCACACCATGACCAACCATCCTGTTATACATTGTGCTTTTTGACCTACTCCTTTATAAATATGGTTCATCTGCTTGTGATTGTCATACCCATGTGACTATCATTAGTATACTTGAGTGTTTAGGCTTGCAAAAATGTATACGTTGTTATTGCCTATTTTATGTATAACATGGCCTATGTTAAATCCTCTGATATAAAACATTTTATTTTATTGTTTCTTAATTTTAATTTTAATTTCTATGCCCCGGGATAGACCCCAGGGGCATTCTACCTCTGTGCTATGCCCCCAGACCTATTTTTATTCTTTTTTTATTTTTTATTTTATTTATTTATTTATTTATTTTGATGGCACTGGGGTTGGAACCCAGGGGCTTTTCTACATCCGGGCTATACTCCCAGACCTATTTTATCCTTTATTTTGAAACAGGGTCTCACTAAGTTGCTGAGAGCCTCACTAAGTAACTGAGGCTGACTTCGAACCTGTGCAATCCTTCTGTCTCAGCCTCCCAAGCACTGGGATTATAAGCATGCGCCACTATGCCTGGCTTTTATTCTTTATTTTAAAGCATGGTTTCACTAAGTTGCAGAGGGCCTCACCAAGTAGCCGAGGCTGGCCGCAAACCTTGGATCCTCCTGTCTCAGCCTCCCAAGTACTGGAATTACAAGTGTGCACCACACACAGCTGTAAAACATTTTAAATGTAAATTTACTAAAATGTAAATTTTTCTTAAATGTAAACAAGCCAGGCGGGATGGCTCCTGTCTATAATCCTAATACTTGAGAAGCTGAGACAGGAGGATTGCAGGTTCTAGGCCAGACTCAGCAACTTAATGAGATCCTGTTTCAAAATAAAAAAATAAAAAGAGCTAGGGTGTAGCTCAGAAGTAGAACATCCCTGGGTTCAATCCTCAGTACCCCCTTCCAAAAAAATAAACAAATGTGGCTGGGGATGTAGCACCATGGTAGAATGCTTGCCTAGTATGTACCAAGATCTGGGTTTGATCCCCAGCACTACAAAATAAATAAGCAAGCTAACCTCTTTTAAATAATTTTTTAATTATTTTTCTCAGAATTATTTTTTAGGATTTGTTTTGCAGGGTTTAGACTTTAGAGATTTTGATCTTTCAGAATGCCAACAAACAATTGGGCTTATAGCATTTGGGACAATCTTTCAGGATTATGGCCCAAACCTGTGTACAAAACTCCCCCAGTCTCTGGAGTCATTCCCTGACTGCAGGGAGCCTCTTTCCTTGATTGTCAGCTCTGCAGTCCCCCTCTGGGGAACAGGAACTGTGGGTGCTTGGAAGCCTACCCCAGAGGCATCATCATCTAGACCATCTCTGTTCCACGGTCTCCACAGCAGAGCTCAGCTTTCAAGAGTTAGCCAGAGTCTTGGGCTTTTAGGCAGAAAGGTAGATCTGCCAGAGGGACCAAGGAGGGATGAGTCCCAAGAGTGCTTTTAGAACCTTTTCTTTCAGTTGATGCCCCATTCCAACCTGGAAGGCTAGGCCCGATTCCCCACAGCCTAGAAAATCCAGGGGCACTGGGATAGTTGTGTGCATCTGAAATGGGCAATCAGAGGGCAGATCCCCACCAACAAGCACAGAGTGATCAAGCAGGGTGGCCTGAACCCTGCCCACAGCTCGGACCAGCTCTTTCTCCCTGGGTCCCTCTTGTACTCTCCGGGCTGCAATTTTTTGCACCAGCCTTGGAATGCCAGCCTGGAACAGCCTCCGGCATTGTGCAAGGCACCGCACAGGTACTTTTCATCTCTAATCGCTCCGGCTCCCCTATTAAAAGATACATTTTCAAAGGAGTGAGAGCAAGTTACTCATTCAAATGCTGTTAACAAATAACAGGACTTAAGTGTGTAATGGGTAGTTACTCAGCTTTGAAAATTTGCCCTGAAGAGTTAAAATTTCTGCTTCGCTAGAAATTAGAGGGGAGGGGGAGATGCCCTTGTGGGAGGGTTTTCCTGCCCCTGGAATTTTATGTCTGATCTGCTGCCTCCCCTGCATCTGAGCTGGAACGTGAGCTCAGCATGAGACTGCCAGAGGGGCGGGCTGGGGACGGTTCTGGGGCCTGCAGGTGTTTATGTTCCGTGCCAGCCAGGGAGGGCTGCTCCCCCACCCACCACAGCAGCAGACACCCGCCAGGACTTGCTGGAGCCCATGCCAGGAGAGCCTGCTTGTGAATTACTTTCTGGATCATCACTCCAGGTTGGATCAAATCATAGAGTGGAGGCACGGCTGCCCAGGCTTCCGGCAGAGGAGCCCCATTCTGCAAAGGGGCCTCAGCTCCTTGCCATGCTGCCCGCTCAGGAGCAGCCTGAGCTCAAACCTGGGAGCTACACCCACCCCATCTCCCACCTCTGTCTTAATGATTGCTTTTTTGTTCTTTTAGCAAATATTCTCTGAAGTCCTATACCATGAGAAATAAGGACAACAGTATCTTTCAGGGTGGCTGCATACAGGAAGTATCCAAACAGTGAAGTGTTGAAGAAATGTCAGTGCTCTGCTGTGGTTTGAGAAAATACACAGAGCAGGGTACGGTGGCACACACCTGTAATCCCAGTACTTGGGAGGCTGGAACAGGAGGATAGCAAGTTCAAGGCCAGCCTCAGCAACTTAGTGAGACCTGTTTCAAAAAGTAAAATAAAATAAGTTGGGCGTGGTGGTGGTACACGCTTGTAATCCCAGCATTTGGGAGGCTGAGACAGGAGAATCATGGTTCTCAGACAGCCTCAGCTACTTAGTGAGGCCCTTCACAACTCTGTGAGACCCTGTTTCAAAATAAAGAAAAAAGCCGGATGTGTTGGCGCACGCTTGTAATCCCCACGCTTGGGAGGCAGAAACAGGAGGATCGCGCAGGTTCGAAGCCAGCTGCGCGCACTGGCTTAGGAGACCCTGTTTCCAAATAATAAAAATGTAAAAATAGGTCTGGGAGTGTAGCCCGGAGGTAGAAGGGCTTCCAGGAACCCCAGTACCACCAAATAATAATAATAATAATAATAATAATAATAATAATAATAAATAAAAAATAGGGTTGGGGTGAGCTTAGAGGTAGAATGCTCCTGGGTTCCATCTTCAGTACCACAAATAAATAAATAAATAAATAAATAAATAAATAAAATAGGGGTAGAGCTTGAAGAAAGAATGACCCGGGTTTAATCCCCAGTATCAAAAAGAAAAAAGAAAAAAGAAAGTACACAGGCCCCCAGGGTAGAATATAAAGGTTCCACTTGGGAGTCCTAACTGGGGGTCTGTAATAAGGAAACAAGGGTGTTAAGGATGTCAGCACTCCTCATCAGGGACAAAAAAGAGACTTCATCTGTGCCCACCAATCACCAAGGATTTTCAGGCTTAGCCCTTCTGTGGACAGGTTTAAGTTTAAAAAGTACTCATGGTATAGGAATTCAGAAAATATGGATTAAAGGAAGAAAGAAAGATTAAATTAGAGGTGGGAGGGCGAGCAAGGACCAAGGTTCAGTGGCAGAAGAATGGGCTGCAAGTTTCCAGTTGAGGGCAGCTCCTGACCTGGGTGGAGAGGCGGGGAGAGGGCGGTGTGGAATGCACCTGAGCCCCTCAGAGCCTCGAGAGGGCGCGGCCACAGCGAGGGGAAGGCTGCAGGAGAAAGGGCGGGGAGGGAAGAGCCAAGGTCAGGTTCTCAAGTGCTGCAGCTGAGAACAGAAGAGCCTCCACAGGGATCCAGTCGCCTTCAGGTTCCTCTTTCCATCCAGGACTTGACCACAGGGGAGGGGAGCAGCTGCCCCAGGCCACCCACCCACAGAGACTCAGAGCTTACAGCTCCAGAGGGAATTCGAGCCGCAACCCAGCTCTTCACCTATCTCCCCTCCCAATCTAGAAAACAGAGCCTTCTCCACTCCGCCATCCCCTGTGGCTTTTTCTGTATAAATCTCCTTTTGGAGTTCTTATCTCAGATCCAGTTGACACTGATCTACATTTTCGAGACAATATTTTAATCAAGTTTGCATTTATCTTTTGGGTTTCATACCCAGCCTCATTCCGCAGAGGATCAGAGGCAGCTTCTAAAGCGGCAAGTGGTAACTGCTTTGATAAATGCGGCTCTTCCCTCCCTCCACAGACTACCTCCAGCCACAGCCGCAAACACAGGCGATCTTTACAGTCTAATGGTAGAGTCAATTACAAGGCACCTTTGAAGCCTGGCTCCAAGTTTTAAGATATGTGTAAGGTAGTTTTAGAGTACTGGGCAGAAAGTTTTAGAGTATCGGGCATCTTGACCACAGAAAACTCACCTGGGGGTAAGCTCTGCTGCATCTCAGAGCTACATGAGACGTCTGTGGCCCTCCCAGCAAGGTGCGGATCCCCAGGCTGAGGACTGCATTCAGAAGATGTACAGACACAAGACCTGTTTTGGTATTCTTTCATTAGGAGCAGAGAAAAAAAGAGGAGCCAAAGGTCACGTTGGAGAGGTATTTTGTTCCAAAGGAGGGTGGGGTATTGGAGGAGGATGGATTCCCACTGTGCTGTTGAGCCCCTGCTGTGCCCACCCTTTCCCAGCCAGACTTGCATCCCATCCTGCAGGGAGTCAGGTGATCAGAGCTGGAACTGTAATCCTTTGCTAAAAGGCCTCTTGGCCGCTGCCCAGCTCAGCAGGAGAGGGTCCAGCTTTGTCCTGGGGGGCTTCTGTGGGAGACCCACTTTGGGGGGCTCCTAAGTCATGGGAAACTAGCAGGTGCCCCTTCCCACACTCACAGAGGTTGCATTTGCTGGGTCCAGACTTATCTGTGAAACCCAAGAACTGTGCAGCCCGCCCTGGCAGGAGCCAAGCTTCTCGGCCAGTGAACTGAGTCAGGATCGGCTCCCTCCTCTGCCAGCAGGGCTAAAGAGAGGGCGATGGGGACAGAGAGGGGGCTTTGGCTCATTTCTGTGGTTGTTTGTGAATGTAGAATGTACACCTTTCTTCTGAAAACACCTGAGAGGGGGTACGCCAGGCGTGCCACAGGAGGAGGCATCCTAAAGCAAGACCTTGGGCAGCTCCCACAGGAGCAGGACACTCACTTTGCAAACACCATGCCAGGCACCAGGGAGGGGCACGCAGGAGCTTCCTGCCTCCCTTCAGCGCCCCACCCATTGTCCTGCTCATCTCAACATCCAGGGTAAATGCCGTTACCACCACTTATAAGTCAGGAAACCAAGGCTCAGAGGACAAGAGTAAATTGCCCAAAGACCCACAGTGAGGCCACGGTGAGTCAGGCTTGGAGCCCGGGCTGGGTAACTCTCCAGCTCTCAGTCCTAGCCCCACACAGTCTTCCTCGTCACCACCTTTAGCCAGTCACCACCTTTAGCCACTCTGTCTTGCATCCCCTCAATGCTAAAGCAAAGGAAAGCACAGCCGGCCAAGTGAACCCTGCTCCCCCGTGGGCGGGGTGTGCAGTGTTCTGAAGCAGGCACTGTCCCTCACCTCAGACCCGCTATTCTCAGTGGTGAGCTTTGTCTAATACTGGCGAGCCTTTGTTTGTGATCCCCAGACTGCAGAGTTTCCGTTGAATAGGAGAAATGTCAGCGGTCTTACTTTACACCGGTCTGCTTTGGGGCCATCTTAGGAGGCTACAAAGTCATCTAGGTAGCTTCTAAATCGAATCCATTTACACAGAACTGTTGCAAGCTGACTGGTAATGTGGGGGGTGAGCACCAGAGACAGTTTTCATTAGGGTCAAATCAATGTTGAGCTGCTTCTTAGAATAAATGGGCTGCCAGAGAGGAGAGTGGGCGCTGGGATGGTTGCAACAACACCCAAAAGGTTAAAAACACCCTCTCTCTGAGTGATGAGAGATACGATACTGGGTCATGGGCTTTTGGGGGATGTGAGGTGAGTTATTTATACGTGTCTACTGTGCCCTGGAAAAAGCCAGTACACAGTCCTAGGGATCGCTGTTTCAAGCAGGAGTTCCACAGACCAAGCAAAGGCCGGACCAAATGGCATTCTCCTTTCCTTTTCTTTCTTTCCCTCTCTCTCTCTTCCTTCCTTCCTTCCTCCCCCCCCCCTTACATAGATGCAAACTAGATATGTGGAAAGAGCACTCCTTTTAGAAACCAGGTAAGATGATGCCTGTAATCCCAGTACTTGGGAGGCTGAGACAGGAGAATTGCAGGTTCAAGACCAGCCTCAGCAATTTAGCAAAATTATAATGAAACACTGTTTCAAAACAAAACATTAAAAAAAAAAAAAAGGCTGGGAATATAGTTCAGAGGTAGAATGCTCCTGGGATTTCAATCCTCAGTACCACAAAAAGAAAAGGAGGGAGAGGAGGAGGGGGGAGGAAGAGGGGAGGAGGAGGGGGAAGTTCCTAAGTGTAGGAAGATTTCAATCCACTTTTTATTTTCCATGCTACAGCTGTGTTACCCTGGATAAGTTGCATCAAGTTATTTTATTTTTTAAGTCTAATTTCCTCATCTGGAAAATACAGATGATATTACAGACCTCACTGGGAAGCTCTAGGAATTAGAGGCAATCTGTGCTGACTTCATGCCAGACACCTGAGAAGACTCTGTAATAAATGAGGCTATTTTCAGGAGTAGCATGGCAAGAGGCATCAGCTTGTATTGTCAAGGGCCAAAGACCTTAATTCAGAATGGATTGGTAGGCTTCACAGGACTAGCAAGTGCCACGCACCACCTCCACTGAGGGTTTCTGGTTTTCATTAATTAAAAACATGTGGACAACCAACACCAGCCCCACCAGTGTTGCTCATCTTCACCCCACCCCCACCCCCCACCCTTTGTAAAAGCTGGCTTCTAGCTCCTGAGTCCTCCTGGGGAAGGAAGCACTGGCATGGCGCTTTTCTGCCCTCTCCTGGCCATACGGAGAACTTCCTGGATTGCTTGTAGTGGGCTGCCAACCTTAAGATCCCTCCAGGACTTGTAGAATCATGCAGACCTCACCCCACCCTTCTAAAAGAGGCACCCCAAGGAAGGGGTAATACCAAGACTGGCTACATAATCCAAGGTTTGGATGAACAGTGAAAATATGGGACACCTTGTTAAAAAAATATGCTAGCCGAGTGTGGTGGTACACACTTGTAATCCCACCATTTGGGAGGCTGAGACATGAGGATTGTGGTTCGCAGACAGACTCAGCTACTTAGTGAGGCCCTTTGCAACTCAGACCCTGTTTCAAAGATAAAGAATAAAAAACAGGGTTTGGTATGTATCTCAGAGGTGGAATGTCCTTGGGCTCCATCCCCAGTACCAAATATATTATATATATATATATATATATATATATATATATATATATATGCCTGTAATTCCCAAGTACTTGGGAGGCAGAAAGGAAGATCACAGGTTATGAGACCAGCCTCAGCAACAAGAGCCTGTCTCGAAATAAAAATAAATAAATAAATGGAGGTAAAGTTCAGTGGTAGAGCACCTATCCCCTAGTTTTACATACATACACACAAAAATTAAGAAATTCAAGATGTATGCCTGGTTCCCCCAAACATGGAGTCCTGTAGCCCAGGCCTTACCTGAGTCAGGATGAGGGAATGGTGGGTCCAGCGGAGGCTCCTGGCCACGCCCCTGCTCATGACGTACCTGTACATCCCAGCTCCTTAGCTCTCGCCTACTTTGCACCCATGGGGAACTTCTGGCAAATTTCCACCAATAAGGGACTATGCATCTTCTACAAGACTCTGGGTGTGGTTGGAAGTCCTGAGATAATCATGCTTTCCAACATCCAGCTATGACTGGTGCAAGACTTGGGAAGGGCTGGCCCGAGGTTTCATTAAGTGATTGCCCTTGATTTCCTAGGCTTTGGCTTTACTGACAAACTGGGACCACACCACTCCTCGTATCTGAGCAGGCCAGCATCACGGAGGCGCCTCTGTAGCACCTGAGCTCCCTCTGTGGTCTCACGATTTGGGAGACATTGTTGCTCAAGAGCTGATGTATAGGTATAAGCAGAATCGGTCAGGCCAGCCTGCTGTTAAGAGTCCGTGTCTGTCAAATGAAGGCATCTGTCTTGAGACTCACAGTCCCCTCCTTCTCAGAAGGAGCTAAATCTAGGCGACGAGCTTACTGATGACCACGTAGAACTGCAGTTCACTGCTGAATTCCACCAGGAGCGACCCACCGAAGGGGCGCGGGGTCACTGCCGTCACCCACCCAGCAGGTAACTCAGTGCGCTTCCATGAAGAAGAGCAGGCAGAGTAAGATGCCAGGAGAGTGGAGAGGAAGCCCCTCTGCGGGAACCAGAGCAGCTGCAGAAAGTGCCTGTGCCCACCACGGGATGAACCCGGGCACACCAGGGAAACAGAACCCTTCAGTTCACAACAAAGGACGCTCGCTCCACGGGGACTGGTTCCCCATGGCAGTGAACAGCAGAAGCCTGAGGCCAACAGGACTGGGAAGTCTTTCCCACCGTCAGGATGGAGGAGTAAAGGGAAAGGTGGCCCCCAGGTTCCCACCAGATCACCAATAGAACCAGGGACACTGCAGGTCCCTCTGACAGGGGCTTCAGCTGCAGCTGTTAAGGCCACTTGAGATGGAGAGAAAAGAGGGTGTCCTGGCTTATCCGTTCCTCCCGCCATCAGTCTCCAACCAGAACCTTCCACTGGCCATACTCGGCCTGGAGGAAAGAGCCAGCAGGGTCAGTTCCTGCACCTACCTCCAGGACCAGAGCGCCCCCATGAGCTTACAAACACAAACGCCACCATTGCCCATTAGACTACGTATAAATTCCACTCCATCACATGAAAGGCCTTCCCAGGCCCAAACTGCTTTACAAACCACACTGCCTGCTCCTGCCTGCTTCTGGAACTGCGGGTACTCAGTCTTACTTCCTCTTCCTGGAATATTCTTTGCCCACATCATCCTCATCTCTTCTTTTGGGCCTTTCTTTTTCCCCTCCTTTCTCCTTCTTCTTCCTTTTTTCTTTCTTTCTTTCTTTCTTTCTTTCTTTCTTTCTTTCTCTCTTTCTTTCTTTCTTTCTTTTTTTTTCTTTTTCTTTTTTTTTTGCTGTGCTGGGGACTGAGCCCAGGGCTCCCTGTCGCCTCCTTTCTCATCTGCCCTGCAGCCTCTCCCCAGGCCTCTCCTCCACATTCTTTGCTCTCTTTTCTTTTTTCTTCCCTTTTCTTACTATTTTATTTTTCACTCTCTTTTCCTCCCTCTCTCTTTTTTCTGGCGTATTAACATGCAGGTTAAAATGGTATGCTAGTTAGTTGCTATTTTCCAACAAATGTTTCCTTAAAGCCAATTACAGCAGTCCTTCTTATCAGTGGTTTTGCTTGCCTGACTTTTTTTTTGGGGGGGTGGGTGGTACTGGGGTTCCTGGAAGCCCTTCTACCTCCGGGCTACACTCCCAGACCAAATTTATATTTTTGAAACAGGGTCTCTTACGCCAGCTCGGCTGGCTTCGAACCTGCGCGATCCTCCTGTCTCCGCCTCCCAAGCGCGGGGATTACAAGCGTGCGCCACCACGCCCGGCTTGCCTGACTTTTATTATCTGTGATTGACCATGTTTGGAAATTGTTTGGAAAATTTCAGAGATAAACAATTCAGCCAGACATGCTGGTGCACACCTGTAACCTCAGTACTCAGTAGGCTGAGGGAGGAGGGTTGCAGGGTCGCAGACAGCCTCAGCAACTTACTGAGGCCTTTCCCAACTGAGACTGTTCCAAAATCAATAAATAAAGTAAAATAGGGCTGGTGCTCAATGCCCCTCTTCAGTTCAATCCCCAGTTTGAGAGAGAGAGAGAGAGAGAGAGAGAGAGAGAGAGAGAGAGAGAAAGAAGAAGAAGAAGAAGAAGAAGAAGAAGGAGGAGGAGGAGGAGGAGGAGGAGGAGGAGGAGGAGGAGGAGGAGGAGGAGAAGAAGAAGAAGAGGAAGAAGAGGAAGAGGAAGAAGAGGGAGGAGGAGGAGGAGGAGGAGGAGGAGGTGAGGAGAAGAGAAGAGACAATTTGGATTTATTTATTTATTTATTTATTTATTTATTTATTTATTTATTGCAGGTACTGGGAATGGAACCCAGGGGCATTCTACCTCCAAGCTACACCCCCAGCCCTATTTTTTTTTTATTCTTTATTTTGAAACAGGGTCTGAGTCGCACAGAGCCTCACTAAGTAGATGAGGCTGTCCATGAACCGCGATCCTCCTGTCTCAGCCTCCCAAGCGCAGGGATTACAAGCGTGCACCACCACGCCTGACTTCAGTTATTTTAAATTGCACACCATTGTAAGCAGTGCAGTGATTCCTTACGCTGTCCCACTCTGTCCTTCCTGGGACATAAATTGTCCCTTTATCCAGTATATCCACACTATACACAACCTGCCCATTTGTCACTCAGTAGCTGTCTGTGTTATGGACTGACTGGTTGAATCACAGTGCTTGTGTAACCACATTTTATGTAACCCGTATTTTACTTAACAATAGCTGAAAGAGTAAGCATAGCAATGAGAAGGAGGCACTGGGGGATAAAGCATGGGAGGACAGCTTAACTCTGGAACTATGTGGCAATGCTATAGGGAAAGCGCAGTATATTCAGGGATTGGTACTGTTCACAGTTTTAGGTAGCCACTGGGGGTCTTGTGTAAGGGAGGACTACCGTAATAAAACATAATTTCACCACTGACCCCATCCCCTCCTCCATATCTAAGAAACTCCTAATACAGATATACGATGAAAACCATTCCAAACTTTCTTTACCAAGCCACTAGATGTCATATTGACTTCACAGCAGAATTGGGAAGCCCTTCTGAGATCAAAACTTGCAGAAAAAAGAAATGAAAAGAAAAAGCATCTAAACACCCTAACGTTTGCTCCTAGTACATCATAATCGGTCTTCCACATACAATAATGACTAAGTTCAACTTACTGGGTGGACACGATTTTTAAAATACAGCTATCTAAGCTGGGCATGGTGGTGCACGCTTGTAATCCCCGCGCTTGGGAGGCTGAGACAGAAGGATCACGTAGGTTCGAAGCCAGCCTCAGCTACTTAGTGAGGCTCTCAGCAACTTAAGTGAGACCCTGTTTCCAAATAAAATATAAAATGGGTCTGGGAGTATAGCCCAGAGGTACAAAGCCTCTGGGTTCCACCCCCAGTAACACCAAAAAAAAAAAGAAAAAAAAGAAAAAAAGAAAAAAAAAGAGCTATCTAAAAGCACTGGGGAGTGAACAGAGCAGGCAGGTTCTGGCGAGGGACACACGAAGAAAGACAGGACAGCTATCATATCACTGTCTACTAGAATGGCTGAATGAAAATAGGAACGATGGCTCCAAGGCTCTCCCGCACGCTGCTGGAGGTGATGCAGAGCAGTGCGGCAGGTTGGAAAGCGGTATGAGAATGTCCCATAAAGATGCACTTCGTGGGGCGTGGGCTCGCACACCTGTAACCCCAGTGCCTGGAAGGCAGCGACAGGACGAGGACGAGCACAGATTTGAGGCCAGCCTCGGCAATTTTAGCAAGACTCAGCAACCTAGCAAGACCCTGTTTCAGAATAAAAAATAAAAAGGGCTGGGGATGTAGCTGGGAGGTAGAATGTCCCTGGGTTCAACCCCCAGTAACACACACACACACACACACACACACACACACACACACACACTTACTAATAAACCAATAATCTCCCTCCTAGAGAATGGAGAACACATGTTCTCACAGACTCATACACAGATGCTTATAGCACCATTATACTTATGGCCAAATTTGCGGACAACCCAAAGGTCCCTCAAGTGGTGAATAAACCCATGCGATGGAACACGGCTCAGCAGTAAAAAGGGAGGAATTATTGGTAAATGGAACATTATGGACGAATCTCAAACACATTTTGCTAAGTTGTAGGAGTCAAATATAAAGGGCCACATGCTATATGATTTGATTTATATGAAATTCTAGAAAAAGCAGCATTGCAGGGACAGAAGCAGCTCAGCGCTTGGCCAAGGCTGGGAGTCGGGGTGGAGACTGTGAGGCGGCGTGGCCAGCGCTCGAGGGTGAGGGATCTGCTCTGTATGTGGATTGTGGCAGTGGGTATACGACGGTATGCAATGGCCAAAACTCGTCACACTGTATACTTAACATGTGTAAAGTTTACTGTGCTATAAATTGTACTTCAACGAAGCTGGATTAAAAAGTAAAGAAAAATCACAGCCAAGGGGCTCTTCCTTCTGGTTTGTAAAACATTGGGTCTATATTTTTGTATCCTAGTCCATTATGTCAATAAATCATAATTTATTTTTTAATTCTACTCTTGATGGACATTAGCAATGTTTCTAAACTTTTTCTTTTCTAATTAGTTTAATGGGGTTATGACATTCTTGAGCAGTTTTCTAAGTTTTGGTGGTTTTTTTTTCTTGTGTGTATGCGTGCGTGCGTGTGTGTGTGTGTGTGTGTGTGTGTGTATGTGTGTGTGTGTGTGTTTAGTACTAGGGATTGAACTCAGGGGCATTCTACCTCTGAGCTACAGCCCCAAGCCTATTTCACTTTTTTATTTTGAAAGAGAGTCTTGCTAGGTTTTTGAGAGGCTAAGTTGCTGAGGCTGGTCTTGAACCTGAAATCCTCCTGTCTCAGACTCCCAAGTACTGGCATTACAGACACGTGCCATCACACCCAGCATATTTTTTATTTGGAAGCAAGGTCTTGCTTAGTTGCTGAAGCTGGCTTCAAATATTCAATCCTCCTGTCTCAAACACCTAAGTACTGGAATTACCACATCTGACTATATTTCTTACAAATATACATATACATTTTAATTGGTTATTAATTATAAATGTATTTAACTTTCCTAATGCTAAATGTTTTTCTAAAGTGGTTTGTATGAATTTACACGTGCTCCAGCCTGTATTAAAGCTTCATCACTCCACATCCCGGCCTTTAATCAGTAGTACCAGACTTTAAATTTTTAAATCTGCTGGACATACATTGATGAAGCTTTATATCTTGCATTTTTCTGATGACTAACGGAAATTAATATATTTGCATAGTTTATTTTCCATGCAGATTTTTTTTTTGGGGGGGAAGTGAATCTTCAAGTCTTTCTCCATTTTTCTTGTTTTTGTTCTGCAAAGGGACCCAGGGCCTCACACGTGCTAGGCAAGTGTTCTGGCGCTGAGCGAACCCAGCTCCTCTCCATTTTTTATTGTGTTCTTTTACTTACTGACTCATGATGATTTTTCTGTAGTGTTGATATTATTCCTTGCTGTTATATATCTTGCAAACATCTTTTCACTTGTGGCTGTTCTTTTCAGCCTTTTTATGGTATCATTACCAGAATATCATATTTATAATTAGTTTATCAACCTTTCCTTTTTTTCCTTTGTATCCCTTTTAAGAACTCTGTGCCTAATCAAAAGTTTTGAAAATATTCTGTTTACTTCTAAAAGGCAATAGTTTTGCCTTTCTTATATAAATGTATGACTTCCCTCGAACTGACTTGGGGGCCTGGTATGAAATCAAGCTCTATGTTCAGTTCTCCCACCATCATTTGTTGAATAGTGTGTTCTTTTCCCACAGATCTACAGTGCCATTCCTTTCATGGGTCAAGCTTTAATATATGCTTGGGTGTTTTTCTCATCTCCCTGCTCTGCTTTGTTGACTAATTTGTCTAACCCTGCACTATTACCATACTGTCTTATATCCTAGGGATGTAATAAATACTAATATCTTGGTGGAGCTAGTGTCCTGTAGTGGCCAAGATTCATTTAGGACACAGAGACTACATCAGTTATTTGAACAGGGAAAATGTAATAAAACGAGCTGTTACCTAGTGGAAAGTGGTTAGAACTACTATTATAAAAGTGGGTTCCAAGGAGGCCTGAAGTAGCAGGTAAAAAAGACAACACTACACAGCGACCAATGAAGGACTGAAGAATTAGAATTCCTCTTTTTCTCCTTTAGAGGCTAAGATCTGTACCTCATCCAAGAGGAGGAACATGCAGGATGCTGATTTATCGTCAGTGGCATGGGCCAGACTGCTATGTAGAGTGGTCCACCACTGCCACTGGGTGTGCGGGGGGGAATGGAGCCAGTCTGCAAAAGCTGCCCACTTGCTAGGGGGACAGACGCCTCACTGCACGGTCTGAGCTGCTGCACAGACCTGCCCACCGGTGGGGAAAGGGTGGCCTGAGGGTATGGCTGGACCTATTCCACAAGTGCTCTTGTCCTGAGTAACAATGGAGGACCGCCCAGAAAGGAAATGCCTCCATCACTACTACCTTACAGAATCCCATTCCACTCTACTGACATACTTAACATTGTTTCATCTACCAAAGAAGAAATGTTGCTAGGGCACAGCTCCAGTATCACAGAGCAGGACAAAGAAGGGTGAATTCAGAGCTGAGAGAGAAAAAATCAATTGATGGCATATTCTCCCAACTTGTTCATATTTCAAGAGTTTCTTAGTTTGGGTTCCTTACATTCCCTCCCATACATACAAGTTATGGGACATGAGGTAAGGAATTAAATCATTACTTCAGCCGGGCATGGTGGCACACGCTTGTAATCCCCGCGCTTGGGAGGTAGAGACAGGAGGATCACGCAGGTTCAAAGCCAGCCATGCTGGCTTAAGAGACCTTGTTTCCAAAAATAAAAAAGTATAAAATATGTACCAGTATTGGGAATGGCCAGGAAGATTTGAGAAAGCTATGATTATTAATATATTTCAAAAATTGGGTGAGGGGCAAATCTGTGCAAGGACTTTGTTTTTGCCTAAAACCAGGCAACTATTCCAATGTAAATTAACATAGCTAAAAGTAATTAAGTCAATAGGAGAGAACTAGGCTTTTCTCTATCTAAAGACAGATCTACATGATAATCTAGGGAGGATGGAGCAGGGTTTGACCTTCATCCTTCATGAAAGGAGACACCTTACCACACCTTGCTGGGGGAGGTACCTTACAGGGACATTCACTACGTCAGGATTATATAAACAAGATGAGGTCATGGGTATAAAAAGTCCAGTCCACATGTGATCCCTTGGGTGTATTCATTCGAGTCACCCCTCCATGCCACTCTGGTATGGAGCTGTACCTATCCTCTGTATTTCTATCTTTCTAATAGACTTCTTTAAATCTTCAGCAACTGTCCAAGTTATGCATATTTATTCTTAGCTTAGGACAAGAACCTGCGGTAATTTTGTTTTTGGTCATTTTGGGTTTTATTGTGGTTTGAGGGAAATTGTGTCTGGGACCTTAATAGGGGTCCCCACAGTTTCCCCACAACCATACTCTCCCAATCTGTAACAAAATAGGTCTGGGAGTGTAGCCCGGAGGTAGAAGGGCTTCCAGGAACCCCAGTACCACCAAAAAATAAAAATAAAAAATGAAAAATAAATAAATAAATAAATCATTATTTGAATTGCATTTATTCTGTAGGTTTATTTGGTGAAACTGACAGCTTTACATTGTTGATTCTTTCAGTTCAGGAGTATCCATCTCTCTCCATTGACCCATGTAGTCTTCAAAGTTTTTCTGTAACACTTTCAGACTTCTCTCTATAAAGTTTCTTATAGCCTTTGTTAGACTTATGGGTTAGCAATTCATCTTCTTAAGCCAATTGTATTTTAAATCTTTTGTTACTATTATACAAAAATGCATTTTATTTTGGTACCTTGTTTTGTATCCACAACATGCTTAACTTACTTTCAACTTCTAGTAATATATTTGTACTTTTGGGGGAATTTTTCTATATATACAATTTATCTTCAAATCTGAGGCAGTTGTAATTCTAAACTTTTTTTTTGGGGGGGGTACTGGGGTTCCTGGAAACCCTTCTACCTCCAGGCTACACTCCCAGACACCTATTTTTTATATATATTTTTATTTGGAAACAGGGTCTCTTAAGCCAGCACGGCTGGCTTCAAACCTGTGCAATCCTCCTGTCTCCGCCTCCCAAGCACGGGGATTACAAGCGCACGCCACCATGCCCATCCTCCAAACATTTTGACAAAGGACACTCAAACTGTATGCCACTTCTCAGTTATTATAGTACTCAGTATAGTAATGCACCATAGCACATTTCAACACATTCCCCGTAGGTTACTTCCATTTCCCTCTTGTCCATACTGTCCTGAATTTGCATCTCTCAAATGAAGTGTCTGCAGCGTCATCCCTGCTTCAGGTGCCGCATTCTATAAGACCTAAGTAAGCAAGCCCCAGGACGGTCACCTTTGTTTTATGCACTGGAATTCCTTAACATGTGAAGGAGCTAATAAGCCATCAGAGCCTAGGGCTTTCTGTGTAAAAATATTGGGAATTACTGTTTTGCTTTCTTTAATGATCTTAAGACCACTATATAGTTTTTTTTACATTTTTGTGATTTTAATTTTCTAAAGTTATAGTTTTCAAAGAACTCAGTTTTGTCTGCATTTACAAACTCATTGGCATAGTTTCTAACAGTATGATTTTATTATCCATTATGCCCTTATGAATATCTGTAAGATCTGCAGTGATGCGCCTCTTGTCATTATTACCATTATTGTGGTTTATTTTGCTTCTCTTTCAGTCTTGTGTTGTGTAGATTTTATTAGCACTTTTGAAGAGCCAACTCTGGGGGTTGTTGATCTCTGTTATGTCTCCTACTTTATCAGTTTGCTCTTGTCATAGCTCTTCCCTCTACTCTTTGGTGTTTATGAATTGAATGCCTAGCTCATTTTTAGTTTCTCTTCTTTTTTTCATATGCATGTTTCTAAGTGTTTCAGTCTATATACCCTATTCTAAATAAATACTTTAGTTACATTCTGTGTGTGTATGTTACTGAAGATTGAGGCCAGGGGAATTCTACCTCCAAGCTGCACCCCTAGATTTTTTTTTTTAAAGCAGGTTTTCACTAAGTTACCATGTGTTGGCCTCAAACCTAGGAACCTACTGTCTCAGCCTCCAGTACTGGGATTACAGGTGTTCACCACAGTGCTAACTCAATTAACACAAAGCATTTCCTTAGCCTGGTTTAATTATTTCTTAATTTCCATAACTTCTTTTACTTGTGAATTGACAAAATATTAATTCTGAAATGTTTTTCTAAGGATCTGTTCCTTTCTCTTAACCTTAGTGATTTTTTACCTTAATTGCATTATGTTCAGAGAAGATTGTATCACATCAACCTTTTGATACATTGAGATTTGCTTAATTTAAAAGTTTTCATATTTTTCCATTTATGGTTGAAAAATATGTATTTGACAATATGGGGGCACAGTCACATACTATTTCAAAATTTCTACATAATTCTTGGTATTTGCTTGTTTCACCAATTACTGAGAGGTATGATTTTGATTTTTGGTATTTTTGTCATTCTCTTAGTTTTGTTTCATGTTCTTTAAAGCAATTTAATAGTGTACAGCAACTTAAAATGAAATGCTTGCCTCCCCAATATCCGCCCAACTTCCTATCACATATTTGAGACCATCCTCAGCATGGTCCACTTGGGAACATTGGGTCCTTGCTTCAGGAGAAAAGGGAGTGTATCTATCTTGAGGACATGAGGCTGGGCTACATGACAGGATCTGGGATGCTCTTCTAAAATTCACTCTCCTAGCAAACACCTGGAGCTGGTGCTGGTGCACTGCTGGAGAGCCCCTCGGAGCTAGAGGAAATAACGGTTTCAAGCAATGAGGCAGAGTGCTGATGCAGGACACGGAGAGCTCAGAGGCGATGCTCATGGGATGGACTCACAGCCTAGGCTCTCACTGCTTATGTGCTCCCGAAGGCCTGGGAGACACTCCCTTCACTGAAACCATAGCGAGTGAGCGAGTGAGTGGGAAACGCAGTGATGGCTTGAGAACAGCAGAGGCCAGACAGCCGCACTTAGCTGTCAGAGGTAAACTGACCACAACAGGCAGCAAGGCATGCAGCCAGAGCACTGCCCCACAGGCATGTGGAGGTGGTTAAGTAGACCATGGCAAGATAGGAACAAGACACAGGGCAGATGTGAGAGGTGTCACTAGACTCTCTTAATAGTGTCAAGATCGGGGGAGCAGATGTCAGCTGCTGCAGTGGACACTCTTCCTCACCTGCCCCTTCTAGACTTGAGCTTGGCCTCAGACCTATAGCCTGATAGTCAAAGGGGAGGCTGGGGCACTTGAGGAGGGGTAGGTATGACACCACAGTGAATGGGCAGGGTAAGGGTAGTACGATCCCTTCGGAGAGAGCTACAGCCATTTACCAGAGCATACCCTTAGGAAAAAAAAAAATGTGACGATTTTGTTTTGGACTACTGGACATAGGACCTTGCTTTCTGGTTTAAGGTAAAGGTTAGCAAGGGTCAGATAGTGATTACTTTAGGTTTTGAAGGTTATGGTCTCTGTTAAAACTAATCAACTTTTGTTAGAGTATAAAAGCAGCCATAGACAGTAAGCAACAAATAGTAATGGCTGTGCTCCAATAAAACTTTATAAAAACAGTGCGTGGGATTTGGCCCATGGGTCTTAGTTTCCTGATCTCTGGCTTTGGACATGGTCATTTCTTTCCCCATAAAAATTCCATGTATGTTTGAAAATAATAAACGGTCTCAAATTTTGGGATATATTATTTTGTATTTGTTAAACCAGAACAACATATTTCTGTAGGGTCTACTTTATAACTGACCTTTTTTAAAAAAAAAAAACCACCTAATATGGTCATGAATTTGTTCAAATTTGCTTTATATAATTTGAAGCTATGCTATTAGATACATACAAGTTTAGCATTTTTATCTTTCTTGGTTAATCCAAACTTGTATCATCTTGAAATAACCCTCATTAACTCTGGCAAGTAATTTTTGCCTTGAGCTCTACTAGTTTGAGATTAATATTGCTACGTCAGCTTTCTTTCAGTATTTTGTTTGCTGGTCCCTATTTTCCATTCATCTTCCTTTATATTTTAGTTGGTTATGAACAACGAAGAGTACATATGATGTCTCAGCTTCCTGAAAGCCAAAGCAAATGGGGGGAAATACTGAAAAGATGCAGTCAGGTTGTTAGCAGCCTATTTGCTAGTTACAACAACCTATGGGACATTCAACAGAACAAGGGTGTCTTTGAAGGCAGTGTTAAGATCTCTACCATTTCCCATTCTTGCACAACTATTTTTATTGGAAGTGTATCAGTTGCTTGCATTGAGTACTTGACAATAGCTAATTTGGCTCTCAATAACTACCAGCTATGCTTATTAGTACCCTGAAGCAGTAAAGCAAGAAATGAGAGGAAGCATGCCCACGCACGCTTGTTCCCAGGTCTCACTAGAAGCTGCAACCCCCTGCTTCCCTGTGCCCCTCCGCCCCTCATACAGCTGGTGTCACTCTGTTGAACTCAACTGACTGGACCCACAGGCATTGATAAAGAAAGCTTTTGATGTATTAAACTGCCTCATTCAGTAAGAGGTGGGCAGTGCCCCATAAGCTGGGGGCAGACCCAAGAACCACTGGAAGAAACTGCCCCCCCTAGACCCTTGCCACTTGCAGCAAGTAAAACCTTAACTAGGGCTGGCACCCTAGTTAGTTAAGGTCTTAACTAAACTGGAACATATTCCTTTTCCCCCAAGAGTATGTGGATTAAAGGCAAGCATGCAGTTGACTGGTAGGTAACAGGCCCCCAACAAAAACACTTCCCAGTTCCTCTCCCACCAGGCAACAGCATCACTCACAGACAGCAGCCTTCTGAGGAGACATCTTCACAATGGAAATGGTATGTTATGTCTTTGTTCATGCTCTCCTTCGGTGCTTCTTGGGGTTTCAGAGAGGCTTTTATTTCAAAGAAATCAGGAGAAACAAGATGCCCTGAGGTCTGGTTCACAAATGGAAGGACCCCAGGGTACAGCTGGTGCCACACCGTGCATGTTTCATTTGTCCCCTAGCTAGCCTTAAGCAAAATGCAGGGGCCAAGAGACCTGGCCAAGGGTCCATGAGGCCTAACCTAGGGCTGTGCTCCTTATTAGTCATGACTTTTGGGTAAGCCAGCCATCGGGAGCCTCAGTTTGGGGCAATCATGTCTCTGGGACTGTGGTGGGAATTAAAGGACACAGCCAACATGTTGTGCTGACTTAACTGGCACAGCGCAGGGCATTTAGTCAACACTGAGTCTATTGATATGCACGTGCGTGCTGCCCACATGCCAGTCATGCCCCGAGTGGTGCTGAGGCCACACAGTCAACTTCAGAGGGCGTCCCTGCAAGACCCCTGCCCTCTAACCTGGCCTGTGTCCAGCAAAAAGAAACAGCTGAGAGGGAGGCATGGCTGTGGTTGAGCTGGACTGCTTTGTTTGAAGGCCCTGTATGAGGGATCTGGCTCCTCGAGCTAGGTCTGGGATCCACAGACAAGCTGTTCTGTAATGCTTTTGTCAATTGTTATTGCTGTGCTAGGGATTGAACCAGGCCCTTTGTGTGCTAAGAGCTCTACCACTGAGTTACATCCCCAGCCCAATTTTTGTCAATTTTAATGAAGCACTAAAGAGACACACAGGCAGACTGACCTGTGGCTGTTTCTAATAAACCCTGTTAGGTAAGAATGTCTAAAGCTCCAATTACTGAGCTCGGCAGACACTGTTAAATGGACTGAGGCTTCACCCCCTTTGCTCTACCTTCCACTCACCCCCCCCCTACATACATAAATCACATTTCATTCTCAACAACACACACTTCTGCAGATAAGAAAGGTGACCCACACTTTCATTTTCTTTATTTTCATTGATACCATATGAATACAAAGTTTCTAGAAAGCTACAAAATGTCTACCACTTTATCAAGAAGGCATCAAAATGTGTCACTTTGCAAAGACATGAAAACACCTGCAGGAACTGACACAAAAATAGCATTTTTAGAGTGATGAAATAATTGCACTTAACTGTCATGGATATTAAAGTTATCACACATATGTACCGCGAAAGCTAGAATACATTTTTTTTTTTACAAAGCACTTTATAAAAAAATTCTCTGCACACAAACCCTATAATTTTCATATAACTATCATACTAAAGATAAATTCACTTTAAAGCCAACACTTAGAACATTTTTAAACAAAAAGGTACCAGTACCTAAACACAAACGTTAACAAATACAAGAATACTGTACTGCCAAGAGGTTTAACCAAATGCCTTTTGAAAGTTTCTGCAAATAGGTTCAGAAAATGTGTGTGAATTAGCCACCCCACCCCCCACCTCTCCAATCTACCCAAGAGGAACCAATTACCCAGAAAGGCAGGTTCCACAGCCCAATCCCAGCAGCAGTACAATATCAAAAGAACCACTGACCCAATGAAACGCTTACATCACAAGCCCATTTTATACAGGTGACACAGACACAGACTGTGAGAATCCATTAAGTCATTTAGAATGTGAACAAACACACGTGGAAAAACCAATTTACATAAAATTTGAGCATATTAAAGAAGTAAAGGCTATTCGGGTTTTCTTTTTTAAATGTTACAAAAAATTTTTTTTGTCATTTTTCAGGCACATACTGTTTTTGTTTTTACTTTTTCTTTTTTCCTTGTCTGCAGTCATAAGCCAAAAAGGCCTATAGAAGTAAATCTTGCAAGGAGGTAACAGGGAGATGTACATTAAAAAAAAAAGAGGTGGTGCAGTTAATATCTAATTTACACAGTGAGACTAATCACAGAAGATGATTAATGTAGAAAAATGAAAAAATAAAATCAAGGATGGGCCTCCAATGGGTTAACATTGGGATTTCTATCTGCCTCTCAGAGAAAGGGGAAGCAGAAACAGGCTCATCATGGAAGGCAGACAACGGAGTCAACCCGAGTGAGGGGGAATCTAATGGAATCTGGCCCCATCTGGCAATGAACCAGAGGGAGCGAAAATGCTGTTTCCAATAATAAAATGATGTAGTGACTCAATGCAGATTCACAGAGTAAGACGAGTTACAGCTTGGGAAGCAGGGCAATAAATACAAGTAGTTCATCTTAACGGTGCATGACTTCAGTGAGACTACCCTTTGCAATGCGGTAACTTTTAAATACAAAAACCTTCATTCTTAATGATATAAGCAAAGAGCTTATGAGAGAAAACTATCGCCAAACAACACATGGTAACAGCTGAAAAGAGAAGCAGGAAACACGCATTTGACAAAATCGCTTCCAAGTTGTGGTATAGTCCTGACGGGGGAGCAGAGAACTCCAAGCAGCTAACTACAACTTATGTTGAGTAATTTTCCTTTCCATTTCATAGTGTGTGTTTTTTACAGAACTTTCATAAATAAATACTCACAACTTGGGGTGAATAGAAATCACTTCTGAAATTTCAGAGCCCAAAGAGGCTATTCTTAAAAGACACCAGTTTAGAGACAGACAGAACGTATGTATTAAGAATTTAGAGGCCAACTTTCAAAGTTGTCTGGTGTGATTTTTACATCTACATGAGTGAAGAAAACCTTTTTCCTTCCCCTGGCTTCTTGTTGGCTGGTGTTTCTTGGCCTCTTCGTCCTTTTCACTCCTCTCCCTCACCTCTATCAGTTTTCCCATTTTGTACAAGGCTTATTGTTCTAAGCGGACACAGACTTTAAAGAGTTGCCCCTATGAGAGCGGGAACATTCTTTGAAATTGCCAAATTGCGAATGGTGGTCTTTGGAAGTTTCTCGTAACACATTCATACATGACACTTGGACTCAACGTTTTCGCCCTAAGAACACTTCAATTGCAATGACCCTAACACGTTTTTGTTCTGCACTGTCAACTCAGTTTGAGGCTTCCAACTTCTGAAATGGTGTCGTTGTGTAAACCAGTTAAGTGCGCACTGTCATTCGAATGAGGAAGAAAGTCCCCGCAGAGATTGGACACAAACACAAGGAGAAGGCAAAAGCTGTAACATCTGTCCACCGGCCGAGATTATGTTGTTTGTGCAGAAATTGCTTCCCATTGACGCAGGGCTGGGTGTCGAGCTGAAGCGATGTGCTGGGTTATCGGCACGCACAGACACAACAGTTTCCGGGGTCCCTGCTTCTGCGGTGTGCTATGGGGGTTGGCAGTGGGGGCCCCACTGGCAGACAGGCAGGGATCACGTCGTGCTCTTGTGAACAGAGGCCTGTGGTTGGTTAACTCATCCCGGTAAACCAAAGGCATTACGGTGATCTCAAAATATTTTTGGTCTCTCTACAAATTATCGTTATTTACTATGGCAGCACTTTTCTAAGCTGGAGTCTCAAACCAAAGGCACTTTCATGCTAGAGTGCAGAAGAGTCACAAATAGCTAAGTATTTGGTCAGGAATTTAAAAGGCAACAATAAAAGTACAATTTGCTTTTCATAGTAAACTATGAAGTTGCAACCTCTTGTTTTGGTATATACATTTGAGAGTGTGGTCAAGGAACTGACTTGTGTTCAGTTTCAGATTTTAGACCAAGTTGAGTTTCCTATAGAACTGGAGAAAATTGGTGGGCTTAAAAAAACAAAAGGGAAACAATTAATTTTTGCTTGTCCTGTTTCAGAGTGAGCCAATCCATGAATGCACACCTAGAATGGGTGTGAGCAAGGCTGGCGGCACAACTAAGGTATTACTAAGGCACTGCTTACTAGAACGCTTTGGCGGCTCTGAATTGAAAAAACTTCCTAAAAAAAGTAACAGTAGTAAGAGAAATGCTTCCAGCTTACAAAAGGGCTCACAGCTCCGAGGCAGCCTCTTGTACTGCAGACCCTACCACGCAGCGTCTCCAAGATTTAAGGCTTTTCAGAAATGACACGTGCAGGGCTTTGCCACAGAAACATCAACATAAACGAATAAGCAATGCAGACGTCCTCTTAAAAATGTCACAGGTGTGAACACCGACACACAATGTTGGCTCTACCCTTGGTGAGGACAGGCGTAGTGTACCAGAGCATAGACGAAATTATACAAATGATATGTACCTGGTTTGCAAAACTGACTGTCATCTCCTATGACTTAAATAATTTACGGTTGTACAAAAACAACGGCGAAAGCCACCACAGTATTGAAACCTACTGTAGACTTGGTTTTAAAAGTCGTCTGGGGACTTTTAACACCGAGTTCAGAACAGGGGCTGGTTTTTGGCTGGTCTGAGGGCAGGACTTTGCTGCTGGATGCTTAGCAAGTAGAGAATTGACTCTGAGCCTGTGGCAGGGGATGAGAGGAAGCAAAAGGCTCATCAGCTTTCCTAGCTGCTGGGGATGCTCAGAACGCCCCGCCTGGCGAAGCACTGTGGGGACACGCAGCACCGGTGTGGCTGTGCTTCTGCATGGGGGACTCTCAACTTCCTTTTCTTCTGAGCAAAGCTTGTCCCTATATTCTTGGGGATCGTGTAAGCAGAGAGCACCAAGGAAGGACGGCCCCACAGGAAGAGGTCCAGGATGAAAGGGGCAGGAACCTTAGAAGAGTGCTCACCCTTATTCTGTCTCGAGTCATCTGGGTGGCTTTGGACAAGTCACCTTATCTTGCCTTGAGCCTCAACTTTCTCACCCACAAAATGAAGGAGAGTCAACTATGTTTTCTTTTAGCTCAAGAAAAAAAAAATCTTCCAACTTTTTTTCTGAAACTATGTCCTCTGTGCTGGAACTGACACCTCCCCACTTCCCCAAAGGTGAAATGTTTCAGAGATTTAATAAGTTCTACAAAGAGCGCTGATTATAAGGCAGGAGAAAGTCGAAGCAGCTTAACGGAAATAAACCGGAAGGATTAAAGGTTTGATAATGAGACCTATGAACTTATAAGAAATAGGAAAATTGCCGGGATTTTTTTTTTAAGCCCCTGGTAAACTAAGGGCTGAAGGTTAAGTCAGAAATGCTGTTTAAATAGGTGTCAGTTAATGAGAGGGATGACAGCCATTAGCTGGTCCCAGGTCCTCTGGGGATAAGTGGAAGATGATTTGTAGCAAGAAAGATTGTTATGAACGAGAAGTTCCCAAACAGGAGGAACTGTGGGTGTAATGTCACTTGACTAATACTCCTCCCTGCCTCTTGAGGACCTGAAAGAAACAAGGTGCCCAGGAAAGAAGATTCTGCAAGGTAAAATGGAAGAGAAAACCATCACCTATGTGTCAGTGTGAGCTGTAAGATGCAGGGCAGTTGGTGACTGGGGGTGATTTTACACCCCATGAGGACATCTGGTAATGTCTGGGGGATCTTGTGAGTTGGGATGAGTTGGAAAGGGGTACTACTTGGTAGAGACCAGAAGTACTAGTAAGCCCCCCTCCATGCACAGGATAGTCCCATACAACAGTCACCTGGTCTAAAACATCAATAGCATGGAGATTGAGAAACCGCAGCCTCAGGCAGCCTGGGCTCCCTCAAGTTCCAGGGCATGTTCTGAAAAAGTGGCTTCATGTTGGGTCTCTTGAGAAGATGGAAATGAAGGCCAACAGAGCCCTGTTCTTCAGCCCCTCCCTGTGGGAAGCTGGCCTTCACATCCTCAGTGAAAGCTGAAGACATACCAGACAGACCTGGTCCTGGAGGCTATTGGAGATGGAGCACCTGGTAGTGAGTAGTGAGGACAGGGCTTTGCAAAGGGGTCCTTACAGTTTAGGAACCTTTTACATACAAAAGGAGAAGAACAAACCACGTAAGAGGCAGGATCAAAAAGAGACTTGGGTTAGATGTAAGAACACAGGTCCCACCCAAGGGTCTAATTTGGGAGAGTCAAAGAAAGCAAGCCCAAGAGTTTGGGGTAACTGGATCAGTAGTTAAGACAGGTAAAATATCTGGCCAGGGTAATTTTAGAGGATTTTTAATAATCTTACAAATATTTTAAAAGCAAAAAGTAGTCCTCAAGGTCACTGATATAACCCCTTGTGACTGAACGCAAGGCATTCAGAGGAAGAGAACGCAGGTGAGAGGCAGCAGGGGTCTGGCTGGAGCCATGTGTTTAGCAGGCCAGCGTGCCCTTCTCCAGAGCCAATGGTTATCCTCTAGCTGCTCTTCTTGAGTCCCCAACATTTTTGTGCTTTGAAGAGTAAATCTCAAGAGCCCTGTTGGCAACACGGGAGAGGCCCACTTCGGGGTGGGAGCATGAACCAGATATCTTTCCCCCTAAAATTCTAGGGTGGTCTGGTTTTTAGCCAGATTATATCATTTTCACCCATTCATATAGCCCTGGTCTTGGGAGAGTCAAGGGTTCCTTCCATTGAGGAAAGATGCAGAAATCTGGAGCCAAAGAAACATCCCCAGGAGGAGGTGTCCAATAGAAGACATTATATATGTGATGACCATAAAAAAAGCTTCAATGCTTGAGCTGAAGACCAGTCGGAAGGGTAGAAAACTAGGCCAATCCTTTAGAGGCTGGCTTAGGACCCAGGAACAAAGGTATTTTCTTCTTGGAAGGGAGATGAGTACTGCCCTACCTGTTTATGTAATGGATGTGCATTCCAAGTGGGAAAGTTCTGCATGGTCTCCACTGCTCTTGCCAGGGACCAGTGATGTATTTGGGAGAAATCAGGATTAGTCCAGTGTTTTTCTCTTTGCCAGAAGCCAGGCAAACCCTCATGCTCATGGCTGTAAGACGCTGAACAATGTATAAGCAGGGTCAGAGCAGATGATGAGGGCAAGAAAGGTGATGAGTAAGTTTCATGGATATGGCAGGATTAGGTTTATTTTCTAGCCTTGTTGAAAAAAATCTTGACATGATTTACAACTTACAGAACTCTTAAAAACATCATTTTCCTCTGGAAAGATGAGGGGAAGTCCCCTTTCCCTCCCCAGTGAAGCACTTATGGAAATAACCCAAGACATGTGGCCCCATCAAACCAACTCTGCCCGGGAAACACTTTGGAATCTATGGACTGCAAAGTTGAGTCTCTCCTAGGAAGAGAAACTCCTACATGAACCTGCTTGAAAAGATAGATGATAGGTAGGTAGGTAGGTAGGTAGGTAGGTAGATAGATAGATAGATAGATAGATAGATAGATAGATAGATCTCTTAAACCTAAGTCAAACAAGTTCCATTGAGACTTGGAGATGTCAAGGAAATAGATATCCTTAGAAAGACTATATCTAAGACTGAGATACACATATATATCAGCACCTAGCAAATGAGTGACACTAAACAGATACTCAGTAAGTATGTTGAATAATCATATATGTATGCATGTACATATGCAATACACATGCACACATATATAGCTATAGTTACAACAGGTTCCAAAGCATATGGGGTCACCAGGAATCAATAATTTTTCCACAGGCTGGCGAGGACACTTACTGATTTGGAGGGAGCAGAGATGGTAAGCCTGAAGAGCCTTTTACTTGCTTGGTTGTTAAAATTTTCTCTCAGCCACAGGATTCTCTATACTTTGCTACTCACAGTGCAGTATTCATGCCAATTTTCAAATTTTGCTATTAAATTTCAGTGGTTCAAATATTTACTCATCTTAATAAAAAATTTGGTTGTCCATATAAAATATAACTGCACACACAAGACTATAAACATTGTAAGTTTAGATTTTTTCAGTATTTATCTACTTATTGCAAAAGAGCCATCTTTTTTCATTAAATAATCAATCATCACATTAGTACAATACAATTTTACATTTTTAAATATACTACATATGTTAAGGATAAGGGGTGAAGTTTTCTTCCTTTGTAATACCTGTTCAAGCATTTAATGGATTAGGAGATTAGTTTTAACTTTGAGGAAAAAAAGTACAAATTTGTCTCATTAGGATATTTCTACCAAGCATTTCTTAAGGCTATAGTTTAACATTTGGTTTCAAAAAGAAAAGAAAGATTTCATTTAAAAAATAATTTAGTGAATTACATTCTTTCATAACTTCCACCCTAATTAGTTACAAAGATAAGTCTAAAGATTCTTAGTTTTGTGTACTAATTTACATTTGTATTTAAAGATTAATTTTACTTGTATCTTAAAACAAGAATTTTATGTTGGAAAAAAGAGAACTAAATACATTTGTATAAAGGCAGTAAATGTCCCGTGGCCAATGCTCTGTCTCAGTATTTTCTACCACAATTAGAAACAGGTCTCTGCTGACAGAGACTTGGGTTGTTAGGGTTCACCTTTCCCGAGGAATTGTGGGCTGCAGATCTGAATAACACATAGAAACAACTCCATTTCTCTTTTTACAACTGTACCAGAACTTCACAGCTATAATGATAGTTATGAACACATGAAAAAAAATGACTCCACTCAAACAGGATTTAGAAAAGTTGGGGTGACCTTGGGGACAGGGCACCACCTGTGTGGCGAGGTTTACAGTCAGTCATTCAATAATGGAGAGAGAGTGTGTGTGTGCACATATGTGTGTGTATATACAGATATCTTATATATATAAATAACCATGTTCAGTCCTTTACAAGCCTGTAAATATGATGTTGTGCTCCGTGTTCACTATTTGAAACTTCGAATACACAGGCCATGCAGAGGAGAGTTTCTTGTGTATCCCTGTTTGTTACCACCTGTTAAATAAAAAGAGCACATATATATCACATCACAGGGGTAAAGGCATACTTCACCTGTGCCCCAGGACCATGACTAAACTGAAGAAGAGTAGTCTTAAGTCCAACCAGTGGGTTAAAGATCTGTTCAGCTTCACTCTGTACCCACTAACACATTCTGAAAACTACAGGTCTCACTGGAATGCATTTCAGCATGGCACCAGATGCAAGTAAGGCCTTGTAGACAGTGTCTCCCCATCATCTGAGCCCAAAAAGAGACCTCCAGAATTAGTGTGGTTCATGTGGAAGGGGATTTTCTATAATTCTATCCCACTGGGTAGTCATTTATCCTAGGTAATTGTCTCTTATTTTTAATGAACAAATATTAATTGTTTAGACTTATGGAGTATAAGGTGATGTTACAATACACATATACACTGTGGTTAAGGCAGGCCAATTAACATCCTCATCAGCTCATATACTTATTTATTTGTAGTGAGAACACTTACTCTTTTTCTTATCTTAAATTTGTGCTAAATTTTGTTTCACAATAGCCAATAACAAATGTGGGAATCCACATGTTGCTCACCACTGTATTTACCAGCAGTGCCTGGACTCTGCAAAATATTATTAAAGGAACAGTGGCCCAGGTGGAATTGTGTTCAGTGACAATTCCTTCCTTGGTTACAGGCATTATCTCCAAAATGTATTCTAAAACACTCATCCAAATCCCTCCCCTCTTTCCTTGCCCCCAGCCTCAGCCTGCATCTGGATCATGCTCTCTGTCTCAAATCCCAGCCGCCCATTCCTCACCACACTACCACCCCTTGCTGAGTCTGTTTCCCACACCATGCTCAGAAAGAACTAAGTGCAAATCTAACCACACTTTGATACTCAGAATGCTTGGTGAGGAGTCCTTCACAACTCTTTTTTTAATCTATAAATATTTTGGATTTGAGAGCCTGGATATCTAGCTCTCCCGAGACCACATTTCTTCTCACATATCAGGCTGCTACCCCATGAAGTTTCCCTTGAGTTAAGGCATCCAAGCTTATGGTCCCTGGCTAAAATCTCATTGTACTTCTGACTGTCCCTATAAAATTGCGATATTTTTTTTCTTTTAACATCCATCTTATCCAGTGAAGTATAAATTCCTGAAGAACAGGGACCGCATTTCCCATTAGCTTAGTATATGGCACACAGCCATTTAATAAGCATTTGCTGAATGGATGAAAATTCATATAATAGCCAACACATATCGATTGCTTACTATATAACTACTCAACCATCAAATGCCCTACAAGGATTGTCTCACATGATATTATAGCCACTCTAAGAGCAGGAGCTATTCATTATTTCCCTCTAACAGAGAAGGAGCTGAGGGTTAATCTGCCCAAGGTTCAATTAGTCCCAGTACCTATTCACCTGGCAGATCTCTCAATTGTTTCCTCTTGTGAAAGCCTTCCCCAGCTTTCTGAAGTAGGTCAAATCGTCCTTACATATGTTGTCCCCATGTCTCTACCAGATGCAGTCAGACATGATGGAGAGCTACTCTATCTGTCCAGGTCACCCCAGCACCCCAGTACCTGACATCTAAGTATGCACTCACAGAATGACCACCCCCTTCTTTTTTTTTGGGAGGAGGAGGAGGATAAATCTGAAAAATAAAGTGCCTGGTTATCCATCAAAACAACTTAAACATCATTTCTCAACATCCTTATGAATGCCCTGCTTTACTCTATTTCCATGATGCCTGGTTCACAGGATACCACAGCCATCATTACTGTGTATCTTAATGGACTCTTTACTTGCCCTTTGCCCTAACTGCCATAAGCCACCATGGTGCAGGAATCCTGTTTTATTTGTATTGTTTCCCAGCAGCTAATGCAATCACCCTGTGGTTTAGCTGAGTGAACTAAAATATTCTCAATTTTTCACCTTTTAGGTGCAGAATGCAGAAGAGCATCTTCTTTTATCAACAAAGGCAGAAACTCAGCTCTAAAGACTGTAAATGATTTCCCCAAGATCATAAAGTAGAGCTAAAGTTTAAATCAAGCCTTCCAAGTTCACAACACAAAATATCCTGCAAAGCATATTTTCCTGTCAATTCTTGATTTATGCCTGCCATTGGCTCTGTGACCATGCATGGGCTGAACATTCTTTATCTATAAAAGTGGGAGCAAAGACGATAACACAGTTTTGCAGTGAGAATTTCGTAACATTACAAAGCACAGTGCCTGAAACCTCTGAGATCTATTTTCTCACAAATTGTTTATAAAAGGATGTATATAATTTAGCCTCTGTGATTAATGTTCAAAAGGAACAAAGGAAAAAAATGTTTCTATCAGCCTGTATGTCTGAATATGAACACAAAAGGCAACAGAGTACTTGACCCATGATTTTGCTTCTTCTCTTTCTTAGTTGTTTAGTTGCTGTTACCATGGTCTTAAATCTGCAGGTTCAGCTCAAATTCTGAATGAACCAGATGCAAGCTGACAGCCTAGCCCACCAGCCAGCGCCTTCTGGAATTGGCCTTGATAACACACTTTATATATAACCTTGTCCAGCAGCTGCTATACTGGCCATGTCCCTCACTTTGTCCCCTAGGGAGTGCTGGAAAGTATCATTTCTCCTGTTCATCAATTAGATAATAATTTTACTTTTATAATCCAGGAGTATGAGTTTAATTGCAGTTTCTCTAAGGCTATGATATTATTTCTAGAAAATGTTTGATAGCTATTAATGACACATTCGGAAGCTAATCTAATCTAACCTGATGAGTTCCCTAGATAGCTATGCTGGTTAAAGTCACATGTCCCAAGAGGAAACTGATGTTGTTTACCTGGACATTGAGGGAACAGGTGCCCAGACATTTTCCTGCCAGAAAGGGGTACTAATAGGTAGTTATTAAAAAAACAGGTATTCTGAATTTCCACCCAGACTGTTGGCTTTTAAATTTTAGAGGCGCATGGAAATTGTGGATAATTCACTGAGATTCTCACCCTAGAATAAATGAAACTTCTATGGAAAACTATGTCTACCAGTTTCATATCAGTAATGTCGCTGTGAGGTCAGAGACACCCTGGGGCTCACTCTCCTGGCCTATGGTCCTGGCTGCACACTACAGCTATTAGAAAGCTTTAAACATAAACAAAGAACATAATGCTGGGCCCTACCCCAGGGGTTTTTCTTTATTCATATGTGATGGGACCAGGCCTCAGATGTTTTTAAAGCCCTCCTGGGTGAATCTAATATACAAAGGGCTTTCATTTTATTTATTTATTTATTTATCTATTTATTTATTTTATGCAGTGGTACATGGGAGCTGGCTTCAATTGGCTCAAGGCAGTTACTGCCAATATTAAGACATTTCATAAGCTAGACAACTATTGGTAGCTTGAAATTGTCCATGGAGGACCTATTTATATCATGAAAACAGGCAAAAGGTATATACATCAGAGTTTGAAATGTGGTGAGGGTGGAGAGGTGGAAAGGAGTTAAAAAAAAAAAAAAAAGCACATCAAGGATTGAGAACCACTGTCTTAATGGAACCAAAACACCAGGTAAAGAATTCCTGCTATAAATATTCTCGTTCTTAATCCTCGTCCTAAAGAGTAATAAAGCAGGCCTTCAAAGAGCTGAGGATTTGACCACAATATTATCTTGTCACCCCCTTTAGCAAAATTGTTTCCATTAAGTTTTGTTTTGGCATTTTCTCTTCGGTTTAATCAAGGAATGTAATTTTTTTTTAAATGAGCCTTATGGAATCCATTACTGCATATTTTGTAAGTTTAAAACAATGTTCTAATAACCTTTCCAAGTCCCTCAATGAAGCCCCCAGGAGAAAATTAAAATTAAATATCAGAGGAAAGCACCCACTGCATGGTCCTGGGAGCTTCCCCACTGTGGATCAAGTGCTGTCATCTTTTCCTTTCCCTTCACTGCCCCTTCAGCTTTGACCATATTTTTTAGCCCATGAAGAACATTTTCCTCCCCATGCTGGTCACTCTATTCTTTTGCCCCTCCCCCTTTTTTTGCTTTGTCTGTGGTACTGGGAACTTAATCTAGCGACATTCTACCTCTGAGCTAGACCCCCAGCCTTATTTTATTTTATTTATTTGGTAAGTTGCTGAGGATGGTCTTGAACCTGTGGTCCTTCTGTCTGAGCCTCCCCAGTACCTGTATTACAGGCATGCACTACCATGCCTGGCCCATTCTATTCTCATTTATATTTCTCTTGATTCTGAAAGCTTATTTTTCCTATCTTAATGCATGTTACTTCTTGGAAGGCCTTGCAAATCCTTCTTGAAATGAGTCAAGGTATGTTTGAACTACAAAGCTATAGACCCAGCTTTTGCCTCATTTGTTTGTTTTGTGGTACTAGGGATGGAACCCAGGGGCCTTTTAACCTCTGGGCTATATTCCCAGCCCTATCTTTATATTTTATTTGGAAACAGCATCTTGCTAAGTTGCTGAGAGCCTCACAAAGTTGCTGCAGTAGGCCTTGAACCTGGGATCTTCCTGTCTCAGCTTTCCAAGTACTGGGGTTCCCGGCCATGCCCAGCATTTGCCTCATTTGTGATTTGCATTCTCTGTATCTGAGAGATTCACTCTGGCTAACCACTGTGCTAGCTGACCATCTTCCTTCCCTGCCTTACCCCAGCAGCCAAGTCTGCTTGGACACCTCAGTCTTCTTGACTGAGACCCTGCATCTCTCTCCCCAGCCCACCTTCCTTACTATCCCAGTCTCATGGCAGAGTTAGCTCCAACAAGAAAGAGACAAAACCATACCAATAAAATTGTGAAGTTTTCCAAAACACTGTTCATCATATATTTCTCTGGTAAGTGTTTGAGCTTGTGGATGAAGTTGATCATATATTCACACATCGGGGAACGGTTTATCCGGTACACAAATCGGCCATTCTCAAACCTCGCATACTCTGTCTGTATGGAAAGAAGGATTTGAGCATTTTTACACTTTTGACTTCAGAGTACAAGCAACAGCTATTATTGCCTATGAACACATTTTACATTTTCCAACATGAACCATCTGTTATATGCTATGCTGTTTATGTTGTTAACTTGGGGGAGTAGCTGTGATGGAACCCTAGCTGAGCTATAATCCCAGCCTTTTTGTATTTGTATGTAGTACTGTGGATGGAACCCAGGGCATTCTACCTGAGCAACACCTTCAGCCCTATTTTACTCTGAAACAACGTCTCACTAAGTTGCAGATAGCCTCACTAAGTTGTTGAGGCTGGCCTGGAACCTGTGATCCACCTGTCTCAGGCTCCCAAGTACTGGGATTACAAGTGTGCACTACCATGCCCGGCTAATCTCAGCCCTTTTTAAAATAGGTTTTGTTAAGTTGCTAAGTCTGGCCTCAAGCCTGTGATCCTCCTGTCTCAGTCTCCTCAATACTGGTATTAGAGGTGTGTACTACCAAGCCCAGCTTAGTTTTTTAAAAAATCTTATCTCCAAACTTACTGCTATAGAAAGAACCCATTATTATTTGGATGTTGGAAAAAACAGTAATTCACAATAATTAGAAAGATGATAACTTTACATAAGAATTCAACCGATCTTTTCAACAAAGGTTGAGAAAAATATAACAGCTGCTTAGTGGTTCTCTACCTGGAAGAGTTCAATGAAATCTCTCTTTACTGTGATAAGGCTTAACTTGAAGAAAAAACTGATTACCTCACACTAATCATGAGCCTCTGGATAAATGAAAAGTGGGGGGCAGGAGGGTAATGTACCTATAGTTTGAAGGTCCAATGGAAGGACTCAGAAATTTAAAAAAACAAACTTTCAGATCAACTTGGATTAAAAAAAAGAATTAAAAGATAATTATAAGCTATCTAAAGAGCAATGAGAAGAAAAATAATTTGCATCTAAACTTATGGGACTCAGTGAAGCTCTACCAGAGGCAGCCTCAGATATCTTCATCATTAAAGGTGAAACACCACATAACTAAATACACATGTAAAAAAGTAAGCCTGGCATGGTAGCTCACACCTGTCACCCCAGTACTTGGGAAGCTAAGATAAAAGGATTGCAGGTTTGAGGCCAGCCTCAGCAACCTACTGAGACCTTGTTTCAAACTAAAAATAAAATAGGGCTTGGAGTATAGCTAGGAAGTAGAATGACCCCAGCTCAATTCTAGTACCAAAAAAAATAAAAAGAGAAAAATCCACAAAATAAACCCAAACCACAAAGAAACTATAGGAAATCAGAAATAAGAAAATAAAGATAAAAGCTCAAACTAACAAAACAGAAATTTAAAAATCAGATAGGATAAATTTAAAAATTGTCTAAGTAGTCAAAATAAAATAAGCTCTGTGTATACTTAAAAGGGAGAGAGAAAAATGTATATAGACAAAGGCAAAACCACATTTACAGTAGAGATTAGAAGATGTACAAGGAGTGGGGGGTTGGTTAGCTTTAAAAAGCCTAATAGCATGCACACACACACATACATACATATATACACACACACATACACACATACATACATACATACATACATACATACATACATACGTAAAAGAGGGGCCTCACATAACTCTAAAGCCAGGGAGGGAGGGGAAAAAAAGAAAAAAATAGGCAAAGCAAAGAAAACCTAAGGAGAACAAACAAACAAAAAAAACCACAACCCCCCAAAAAACAAAAAACAAAACAACAACAACAAAAAAAAAAACACGGTTCCCAGACAAATTGAAATGGCTAATACTGACCAGAGAGAAGGAGAAAATGTCAGTAGATAAATGGCTGTGGAAATTACCAGGACAAGAAGGTTATTTAGGTACCTACCACTGGAAAAAATAAAGAGACCACAAGGGCACAAAATCTCAGTCAGATGGGAGAATATCTTCAAGAGATCCACTGTACAACACAGTTACAATAATAACAATGAATTATGAGCCTGGCATGGTGGCTACTCATCTCAGTATTTAGGAGGCTGAGACAGGAGAAAAGCAAGATCAAGGCCAGCTTCAGAAGCTTAGTAAGACCTTGTTTCAAGATAAAAAATAGAATAGAGGTAAGGGTGTAGCTCAAGAAGAATGTCCCTGGGTTCAATCTCTAGTGCTATAAAAAACAATAGCAACAGATATCAATATATTATATACTTGAAAATTGCCAAGAAAAGATTTTAAGCATTTTCATCACAAAAAGGATATAGATGGTAAATGTATAATTAGCTAATTGTAGCTAATTATAGCTAAATTAGCTAAATGTAGCCATTCCACGATGCATACATTTATTTCAAAATAGCATTTTATAAATGTATACAATTTTCTTGATTTGAAATAAATGCTTATATAAATAGCAAATCATTTCATAGGTTAGGTTTTACATGTCTTTAGAAAATAATTTCCAATCTTATTTATAGTACGGTAGGTCACAAAATCAGGTAACCAACCAACCAACCTCCCTCCCTCCCTCCCTCCTTTTTCCTTCCTTCCTTCCTTCCTTCCTTCCTTCCTTCCTTCCTTCCTTCCCAGGGACATTCTACCTCTGAGCCATAACCCCAGCCCTATTTTCACTCTGTATTTTGAAACAAGGTCTCACTAAGTTGCAGAGGGCCTCACTAAGTAGCTGACGCTGGTCTCTAACCTGCAATTGTCCTGTCTCAGCCTCCCAAGTACTGGGATTACAATCCTGTGCCACCAGCCTGGCTCCCCTATTTTTTTTTGCAGTACTGAGGATGGAAGCCAGGGGCATTCTACCTCTGAGCGACACTCCCAGCCCTATTTTTTTATTCTTTATTTTGAAACAGTGTCTCACTAAGTTGTAAAGGGCCTCACTAAGTAGCTGAGGCTAACTGCAAACCACAATCCTTTTATCTCAGCCTCCCGAATGCTGGGATTACAAGTGTCTGCCACCACGCTTGACTTATTTTTTTTTTAATGAAATGAATATGTATTCTATATTAAAATTTGGTAGATATTATAAAAAGTATAAAATAATATCACTTGTGATATGTAAAAATTTTATGTAAAATACTAGCAAATAAAATCCAGAAACACATTTGAAGCAGGACTTTCTTCCAGAATGCTCTGAAGATTCATATACAGGATCTTCTCTGACTCAACTGTGTCAACAATTTGGGGGAAATCATGTGTCAGGACTTGCTGAAAAGGCATTTGATAAAATGGCGCATGCTTGTAATCCCAGCACTTGGGAGGTGGAGACTGGAGGATACTGGTTTGCAGACAGCCTCAGCTACTTAGGGAGGCCCTTCGCAACTCAGTGAGACACTGTTTTAAAATTTTTTTAAATACTAAAAAACAGGGCTGGGGGTGTAGCTCAGAGATACCATGCCCCTTGGTTCTATCCCCAGTACCAAAAAAAAAAAAAGTGATCTCAGCTGGGCATGGTGGCACATGTTTATAATTCCAGTACTTGGTGAGAGGCTGAGACAGGCGGATTGCAGGTTCGCTGCCAGCCTCATTAGTGAGACCCTGTTTCAAAATAAAAAATAAGGCTGGGGTGTAGCTCAAAGATAGGATGCCCCCGAGTTCAATTCCCAGTACTGCAAAACAAACAAACAAACAAACAACAAGTGATCTTGATTTTAACAAGGTGTGCTGGCACACGCCTGTAATCCCAGTACTTGAAAGGCTGAGATAGGAGGATTGCAGGTTCATTGGCAGTCACAGCAAGTAGTGAGACTCTCATTAACTTAGCAAGACCCTGTTTCCAAATAAAAAATAAAATAGGGGTGGGGGTGTTGCTTACAAGTAGAATGCCTATGAGTTCAATTCCCAGAATGAATGAATGAATGAATGAGCGAATGAAGCCAGGCGTGGTGGTGCACACTTGTAATCCCAGCATTTGGAAGGCCGAGACCAGAGGATCGCGGTTCATGTTTAACCTCACCTACTTAGTGAGGCCCTTTGCAACTCAGTGAGACCCTGTTTCAAAATAAAGAATTAAAAAAAAAAAAAAAATAGGGCTGGGGGTGTGGCTCAAAGGTAGAATGCCCCTGGGTTCCATCTCCAGTACCACAAAAAAAAGAATAATAAATAAATGAGCGAATGGATGAATAAATGAACAAACAAAACAGTGATCCATTTTCCCTCCGAGGACATCTCAACCAGATTCCCTCCAGACGTCCTGGCCAACCAGGCCAGGCCACACAGAGAGAGCTGGCACAACACTCTACTTGCTTTCTGGGGCTTCCAAATCATTTTGCCTTTTAGAAGTAGTGGAGGAGAAAGGAATAGGGAAAGGCAGTGTAAAAGTGCAGCTCTCAGCCCCACGCAAGTTTAAGAAGGCAGTGTGGGCTGCCGCCGAGTGATGTTTGTAGTCTCAGAGGCCAACTTACCTCTACTTTTTCTACTACTTGCTTCCCAAAGGAGCACACTTTGGTGGAACAGGTGACTGTCATATTTTCAGAACTCTCGTACTGACTGGTTACACCATAAAAAGCCCCAGCATCGTCTTGGATATTGCAGTTTAAGTCGGCCTGTTAGAAAGGAAATGGGGCAAGGTTATTCTTGTATCCCAGAAGTCAAGACACTGAACAGTAAGGCCAGGGCAGGACATCCCAGTGGCTGAACCAAGGAGTGGCTTGGGAGGTGGAGAGGAAATTCCCCTCAGAAAAAAGGGTAATGCCTGGAAGCCACTTTTCCAAAAAAGTGCGGATCTCAACAGTCTTCCCTTGAAAAGATGTACAACATGTTTCCATTTTGTTTTACTTTCTCACATTCAGTATCAGAATAATACTGTATCCTTACAATAAAGGATCCAGAAATCTCTAAAATCTGTGCAGAAAGCAGGATATGAATTAGATTCCTATTCACTAATCTCTGAAGATATTTAAGGGACCAACCAAGAGACTGCAGCTGACTGTCCATTTGTTGTGTCTGTTAAACCAAAACTTTACTAGAAATTAAAGCACCCAGAGGGAAAATGGTTTCTACTAATAATTGGCTTGCAAAGATGCTAAATTAACTGCTACTCATTTATCATGTTTTTATGAAGCACCTACCACATGACATTCAGGCTAGACCTTAGCTAGGACCTGGCTACAACCTAAAGAGGTAGACAGGCCCATAACGTATCCTGCAGCCAGAAGATAAGTACCACATCAGGACAGAGGAAGCCCCACTGAGAAAGGCAGAGGGCCATGGGGACAAATAACAGCGGGAAGGGGCCCCCAGGGGCCTGGGATGCTTAGCTGCTGCTGGAGCTGGGATCCAAAGAAAGAAAACATGGTTAGACAAGAGGAACATTCTGTGAGAGAAGAGGGTGTTGCAAGGGTGCAACAGGGACAGCCAAGAAGAGTGTTTGGAAGAGAAGCCAGGGCAGCAGGAGGCTTGGGGTCCTCTATCTTGAGACCAGAGGAACCTAGAGGTTCCAAGCAGTGGCAAGATGCAGCCATCAGATCTGAAGAGGCACTTCTGGCCCCAGCTTGAGGAGGCTGGCCAGAGAGCGGGACTGAGCCAAGACCTGGCCCTAAAGGCCACAGCAGCCACCCAGACATGAGATTACCGGTACAGGCATCTCAGGAGAGCTGCTGAGACAGAGGTGAGTGAATTTAATACTCAAATAGGATTTTATATTCCCTGAGGTTTGGCACATTTTGACTAATTTTAATACCTTGACAGGTACTAACCACCATAGAGACCTGAGTCATCCTATATATGTTTTTAATAACAACCTACATTTGAATTTCCTTTTGAATTGAGTATTAAGAAAATGTCCGTCTCCTTAGGCAAGACTTATTTTCTACCTTCAAATAAAAAGAATTATATACTCTCTATCCCCCCATTCACCTTACGAGCCAAGAAATTCAAAGCTAGATTCGAGGCTAAACTACAGTAATTAACTTGTCCAGGTGCTAATGACCAGCCTGCAGCTCCTTTTACTGGTTTCCAATCTGCTTTTACTTGACTTGCCTAGTTTTACACTGTACATAAATGTAGTAAGCTTTCTCACATTTTCTCAAGTTCAAAGGTTTAACATTTGGCTCCACAGAATAGCAGCTTAGGGGGAAACGATGCAGAACAGGTCTACCTACCCCTGTGGGTCCCACAGTGGCACGTGCTCCAGACTCCCTGATTTGGGGAGAAAGGGCCACCAACACACTCTGAGCACACAGGAGCCGTGAACACTGGGCTGTCGTCGAGTGCCCATAGGCACCGGCACAGCATGTGGAAAGGCAGCCCTCAAGGAAGCTGCCGCCTCCTTTGTTTCCGTCTTGAAATGCGTAGCTCTGAAAAGCAGCTCGGGCGCTTTGCAATGGTGGGTTATTACTGATGTTCTTCTTCATCTTCTTTTCTGTGTGTGATACTTGTGCTTTTACTGTCATGATACAGTTTATGTCAGAGTTCAGGATTTTTTGAAATATAAACTTAAAGGCAGGTGGCAAGTAAAGGGGAGAAACAAACTGTAAAATGGTACACTTTTACTTCTACTCATGAACTTGTCGACCTTGTTATTCATCTCCCAAGTGTCCTTTTAGAGATATATTTAGCAGATAACCAAGCATGTACCTTCCTCTATTTTTTCTTTCACAGATAGCTGCACAACCATATTAAGTCTCCTAAATCTTGGTTTTCAGAGAAAAGTATCCATCTTAGAATTTATATAGGGCTGATATAAAATACTAACATTAAAACCAGTCATTTAAAAAATGAACAGCCACACTTTTGGGGGCTTGTGCACCACTGTTCTGCTGCACGGGCGAATCATCACTTAATGTGTGCTTTACAGGTACACGGCACAGCACTGCAAAAATAAGTTTTTGTTGAACAGGAAAGGTAGATTAGAAATAGTCAAGCCAGGCATGGTGGCACAAGCTTATAATCCTAGTACTCTGGAGGCAGAGACAGGAGGTTTGAGGACAGCCTCAGCAGTGTAGTGAGACTCTGCTTCACAATAAAAAAATAAAAAGGGCTGCGGGTGTGGCTCAGAGGTAGAATGCCCCCGAGTTCAATACTCAGTACCAAAAATAAACTTAAATTTTTTTCTCAGGCTGGACATGGTCATGTATACTTGTAATCCCAGTACTTGGGAGGCAGAGATGGGAGGACTGCAGGCTTACAGCCAGCCTGAGCTACTTAATGAGGCCCTCTGCAACTTAGTGAGACTCTGTTTCAAAATAAAAATTAAAAATAAGGCTGGGGATATAGCTCAGAAGTAGGATGCTCTTGGATTCCTTCTCCTGTACCACAAAATATATATGTATAAGAATAAAAAATATATATATAAGAAAATATATAATTTATGAGAAACATTTTCAACTTTAAAGTTCATAGTTATAAAAATTATGAACACTGCAACCTAGCATTGTAATTTAAAAAAAAAAAAAAAACTTTTAATGTTATTATGTTGTTCCGAAATCTGAGCAGTTCAGAATTTTAGTTTCTGGGGGAGAGTAAATGGAGTGAAATTGTTTTAAGAAGGTATCAGTCTTAAGTTACTTAAAATATACAAAATAATCTGTCAATTTATATGTTTTGAAAACATTAGCCAAGTTTAAAATGGCATTCATCATGATCCGACGCTAGTAAAGCTGATGAAAGTTTTTACAACCATACTGTTTCCGTCCCTGTAAGTTTGTAAGGTGAAGTCCAAGGCACAAAGCCATATACCCAGCAGGTTTAACAACTGCAGTGGGTCATTTTACGACCCTTCCCCTTCTTTACTTCAGAAAATTATTTCCAGTATTTACCAGCACTCTATTTCCGCTGCATGATTTTTTTTATGGTATTGGGGATTGAACCCAGAGGATTCTGCCTCTGAGCTACACCCTCAGCCCAATTTCATTTCTTGTTTGGAAACAGGGTCTCAGTAGGTTGATGAGAGTCTCACTACTTGCTGAAGCTGTCCTTGAACCTGTGATCCTCCTGTCTCAGCCTCCCAAGTACTGGGATTACAGGCATGTGCCACCACACTCAGCAGCTGCATAAAATTTTAAACACAAAGACTCCAAAAGCAGAAAGGGAGACTGAGAACTGAAGTTACTCAAGTTCCGTGTCTTCATCTTCCTAATCACCATGCTGTCGGTTGCTCATCTGCAGTGTGTTTAGCTGACCCATGGAGAAGATGGCGCCCAGGTGGCAACACCACGGGACCAATCGGCTCCAAACGTTAAGAACCTGTTGTGGAAATGGATCCTCAGCTGTGTCCGTGTGCATAATTAAAGGACAAGCACTGTATGTACAAGTGATGTGTGTGCTAATTTGAATCACAGGTACGTGTGCATAATTAAAGGACAAGCACTGTATGTACAAGTGATGTGTGTGCTGATTTGAATCACAGGTATGTGTATACCGCAAATAAGCATATAAAAGTTGAAAAGTCAAGCTAACTTCACCAACTATTTAGGACTTAGGCCAACAAGGCTTTTTTTTAAGGAATATTTTATCAGTGACATTATTTAGAACTGTGGATATATAAAGAGAGAATCCTATTTTAATGGATTTTGCCATTGCTTATAAATTCCCTGCAAATGGTGGATCCGATTATATCCGTTTACTCTCTTAGAACTCAACTAATTTTAATATAGTTTTAGTTGGGAGTGGTTGGTTATAATGATATGAATGATCAAAAATGAAGTTATTGGAGAGTATCTATTATGAAAATCTACCTTCAGAAACCATGCCAACAAATTATAAGTTTTAAAATTGTCAGTTGATTTTGTTTTTATATAAAAAAACTATAACACACATTCTGAGAAGTGTATAATTCAGAAGTTTCCAGCTTGGGTAATTTCTAAGGGAACCAGCACCAGATGTGAAATTTGAAGTCCTCCACACACGCTCCCCGAAGTCATAATCACCCCCATGCCTCCATGACAACCATGAGTCTAAATTATTTCTTGCACCTTAGTTTTTTTGTTTTGTTTTTGGTGCTAGGGATTGAACCAGGGGCATTCATCTCAAACTACACTCCCAGCCTCCCCCCCTTAAATTTGAAACAGGCTCACTACTTGCTGAGGCTGTCCTTGAAACCATCTCAGCCTCTCAAGGACTGGGATTATAGGTGTGTGCCACCACACCTAGTTCATGCCTAGTTTTGTCTGAGTGTTTCTGAGCTTGAATAAGAAGACCCACACTGTGTTTACTCCTATGTTTAGTTTTGCTCGCCCAGTGTTTTATGTGTGAGATTCACTCACTTGGTATTATATGGTTCATTCAGTGTAGAGTCCACTGAATGAAAAATGCCAAGATCCATCCATTCCATTAGGGATGGGCATTTGTGAGGTTTCTAAATTAACCTATTACAAAGAGTGCCATTATCAATGTCCTTAGACACGACTTTGACAGAGCACAGATGTGCTTCTGTGGAGGGTGCCTAGGACTACAGTTGTCTGGTCATATGGTCTATGTGCATCTTAGCTTTTGTTTAGAAAAGAAGCAACCGGATAATTTTTTAATTTCCTCCTTTTCTTCCTCTCTCCCTCCCTTCCTTCCTTTTCTTTCTTTTTTATGATACTGGATATTGAACTCAGGAACATGCTACCTCTGAGCTACACCTCTAGCCCTATTTTATTTTTGAAATGGAGGTCTCACTAGATTGATGAAAGTGTCACTACTTCCTGAGACTGGCTTTGAACCTGTGATTTTTCTTTTCTTTTCTTTTTTGGTGGTACTGGTAGTAGAACCCAGGGGCTTTTCTACCTCCGGGCTACACTCCCAGACCTATTTTATACTTTATTTAGAAACAGGATCTCACTAAGTTGCTGAGAGCCTCACTAAGTAGCTGAGGCTGGCTTTGAACCTGTGCCATCCTCCTGTCTCAGCCTCCCAAGCACGGGGATTACAAGCGTGTGCCACCACACCCGGCAGAGCCTGTGATTTTTCTGTCTCAGTCTACCAAGTACTGATATTAAAGGCGTGTGCCAACATGCCTAGCTTGCTTTTCTTTTTTACAGTTTGAGGAAACTTAATCCTTAACTACTAGTATAAATATAATAGATTAGATTTTAAAAGGCTTCCCAACTAATGGTAAATAACCAACTTGCTTATCAAATTGTTTTGCAATTACCCTTGAATATGAAAAATAATCATGTAGTCATCCAACCATCTCACAGCTTTTCTTCAGGAATTTTCTAGGAGGTAGGTATTAATGTAAGAGATAATTATCTGCCAGATGGTGGTATTAGAACTATTCCAGAATAAAATGGGGTCACTTAACTTTCATGGAACAAAGGTAAGTTAATAGCAAGAAAAGAATGCTAGCATTAAATCAACAACAAAGGAGGCAAATTCTGCCATGAGATTCATTCCAGCAGGGTTCAGTGTCTCTTTACCAACACATCTCCCCCAGTCAAAAACTCAAGGTACAAAGAAAACCTATTCCATGCAGTTCCAAAGGCAAAAAAAAAAAAGTGTACTGCCTTATAGATTCAAATTATTTCTGCCTAATCCACTCTTATCTGATCACAGGATGTTTTCCAAAAGTAAAAAAAAAAAAAAAAAAAAAAAAAAACCAACAACATCTAAAACCCCAACAAACCTGCCTTCCTAACACATGCCCAATTCAAAGCACGTCCTATACTCTGGGCTACCCAGAGTAGTAGGTCACAGCCAGGTTCCGACCTGTTGGACCTGTTGAAGAATGCTCCCTGTGCCTGGGAAAGGCCAGTCCCGCCCTTCTGAGAAATCTTCTCCCAGGCTGCCTGAAATATGCAGGAGTTCAGAGGCCAATTCTTTCTCCTACCTCCCACCCCAGAAACCCTTTCCACAGTGTCCTAACCTGCACTGCCCTGCGGCTAAGTATTTTCAGACACAGGAAAATCATTACTTCAATAACATTGCTGGATACTGTTAACTGTTAGGTAGTTCTTTTTTCCTGTCAAACGTGCTTTCTACAGCCACCTAACAAAATGCCACACATGTAGTGGCTTAAACCAACATTAATTGGTCTTGAACTTTGGTAGGTCAGAAATCCAAACAGGGTCACACCAGCCAAGACTAAGGTGCCAGGTGGGCTGTGTATCTTTCTGTATGAATCTGTTTCCTTGCCTCTTACAGCATCTGGAGGCCACCCACATACCCTCATCTGGTAGCCCCTGCCTCCCTTTAAGGCCAGTGAAGTCGGTCTCACACCACCAGCCCTCACTTCTCTGGAGTACTTCTTTTTGCCTTCCTCTTCCATTTTTAAGGAACCATGTGACAATACTGGGCTCACTCAGATAATGCAAGGTATTTTCCCATCTGCAGGTCAGTAACATTACCTCCTCTTTGTCATATAATGTAACATTCACAGATACCAGGGCACAGCTGTGACATCTTTGTGAAGCCAAGATTCTGCCTAACATGGGGAAAGTCAAAACTGCCTCCTCCTACCATCCATCCAGATCATCCTGAGTCACAGACCCACACGCCTTCTATGAGTCAGTTCCGCGATGCTCTTTGGCTTCTCTCAAGCCTCCTCTCCTCTCCCTGCTTAGCACAGGGCTGACTGCTTCCCGGGTTCAAGGTCTGTGTCTACTGTCATGCAGCCTCATCCTGGCTTTACACTTCCATCTACCTAGTTATTTGTGAAGGCTGCTTCTCATCTGTCATTATCTCATCTCAGGCATCTGACTGGCAGCAGGGACAGCAGGGTCTCGTTTCTCTCATCTGTGACCACAAGAGCACAACCAGGTCCAGAGGTCGGTCGCTGTGGGGAGGTTAGGAGATAATGCATATGGAACTTATCTCTAAACAGTAACGCGCCGTACCAGTGGCAGCTGTCAGCGATGCCAACCGTCACTGCTATTAATCTGTCAATCTGAAATACTGACCAGGTCAGAGCCTCACATTACAGCCATAGAGACCTTTCCCCATTAGGGTATGGTTCACGCTCAATAAACATGCAGACTGTCATGACAGAGCCAGCCTTGGGGTGACTGCACATCTCAGTGTGCAGCACAGATAAAACATGGAATTTTCCAAAAAAGAAAAAGTTGAGTTTATGATAAGTCTAACCCACTGGGTAACAAGTGCTTAAATTGGTACAAAATCACTACCTTTCCCTGCAAAGGCATCATTACAGAAATTACAGAATTCTCTTTGGAAAAAAGTCAGGACATTAGCAAATGTGTATTGAGCAAATAGAGACTTTAAGGCCTATTTGCAGGCAGGTCCTGGAAAACAAGGTGAGGCGGGAGCAGAGGCCAGTTTCAAGGCAGACAGACGGCACTGATGTGGCAGAAAGCAAAGGAGCAAAGTTCAGGCCACCAAGATGCCCTCAGTCGTGCCTGACCCGTCCTCTTATACCCATCACTCCCTCCACTGAACACTAAGTCACCACACCAGAGCTCAGGTGAGTTTCACCTCTGTGACCTCTCATTCTGTACCACTGTGTGAGAATGTGTTCCGCTGTTCAATTTCATGGGTTTGCTTTTTTAAGTAAATATTAAAAATGCAATAGTCTTCCTTCCCGTTTTAATGGGTTAGGCAAGTGGGGCCTAGCCCAGGTATGTTTGAGCCAGATTCCTGTGGGGGGACTGGGCCAAGGGGTGGAGTGACCACTCCATAAAACCTGGCTTCAGGGGAGAAGGATCTGGAGGAGAAGACCCATGCAGCAGCAGGTGGCTCAAGACCATTACCTTCAGCACAATCTTCTGGGGAGAGAGGCTCCTGGGACAAAGGGAAGCAGACAGCCCCTAAGACAGGAGGTCGCGCACAGGCACAGGCACTGGGTTAGAAGTTGGCTGGGGTCAGGAGTAGGCTATGGACACTCTTTCCTACCCATCTCTCCCTCTACCCAGAGGGCTTGGAAAGGCTGGACAGGAATTACTTGGTTGCAAAAATGAGAACATCAAGGGGATTGTCCCTGACAAGAGACAGTATAATAGGCACTGATGGATGCAAGGAGACGCGGGCGTTTTCAAACCACCACTTTGAACCTCTCCTCTGCATCCTCTCTGAGCCATGATCAAAGGACCAAGATTTCAAATTGTGAAGCAATTTTTTCCAATGGCAGCATCTGGCTCCTTGGCAGGCTGCACTGGGAGCTGGCCCTGCTGTGGGCGGCTGTCCAGGCCTGCCACATGGTGAGGCTGGGCCAGGCAGGGCACGCCACGCGGGCCTCGCAGCTGCTCCCACAGGCGCCAAAGGACAATTGCTCTGCACTGGGCAGTGAGCCGCAAGGCAGAAGGACCCTAAGAAGCAGGGCCGAGCTGGGGGGTCTGGAGAAAGCTGCAGCCCCTAAGCCATCTCATTTGCATGCATTTTCACTCTGGCCCAGACCCCTGGAGCCAGCCCCATTGGCATTCAGAGGTCTGGGGGAGCTGGGGCATCACAGGACACTTCCTAGCACACAGCCTGCACTTGGGGAGAGTGCAGGAGCTGCCCTCAGGGAAGCGGGTCCCTCAGCCCATTCACTATGCTCACTTCAAGCCATTGTGCTCCTGCCCAGCACAATGGGGCAGCAGATGCCTAGCTCCGGCCACAGCTGTTTTAAATAAGAATAATAGGAATAACTCAGCTGGCCCTGCTCTTCAAGTTACTTCCCACTAATTATGGCATATATTTACATCTACAAAATAGATGATTTTTAAAAACACCACCAAGGGCCCCTTTATTGTGCAGATTGGCACCCCTATTTGAATTTCATAAACATTTAGTACTTCAAAGAATCTTAAAAGCTTGCTCTAATTACAATATGCACTGCTTGAAAGGGTGCCTGTTTGCATTGCAAATTTCTACAAATACCAGCATTCATTTAAAAAAATTCAATTAATATCACCCACACAAATTCAGGTAACTGCCACTGGCAACTAAAGGAAGTGGGGCTCTGATGAAAGAGTTCAGGTCTCACTGAACTACAAAGCCACAAAGCCTTGCTCACCAGGGCTTCCAGAAAGGGCACCTAATGAGCCCCGAGTGCCCAGCTGAGCAGCTGACCCATCAGGTGTGTGAACACTGGCCCAGGACCCTCCCCAAGGAAATGGGCCATTTTTCTGCTCTGGAGTCTTTGTGTGCATGAAATGTCTTTTTTAGAACAACAACTACCACCCAAAAGCAACCAGTTACTTATTGTTAAGTAACAATTATATGTAGATAAGATAGAGGCCACTCAGTTAAATTTGCATTTCAGATAAACAACAAACATTTTAGTTTAAGGTGTTGGGGATGGAACCCAAAGGGGTGCTCTGCAAGCACTTTATCACACCCTCAGGCCCCACACAATATTTTAGCATATATATATATATATATATATATATATATGCATGCCCCACCTTAACCTGAAACTCTGAGTATCCTGCAATTTATTTGCTAAACCTGCTGACTTTACTAACATGTCATCTTTCAAAAGAGAACAATAAAAATTAGGACTCACCCTCAAATCTTAATTGCTATTAGAAAACATCTCATACCCAGGATGTTTAAATGGAGAAAACTATGATATGGAATAACACACAGAGTATAATCCTTGTACAATGTCCACAGATGCACATTAGAAACTCTGGAAGCAGCCAGACATGGCTGCACATTCCTGTGATCCCAGTATTTGGGAGGCTGAGACAGGAGAATTGCAGGTTCCAGGCAAGCCTCAGCAATTTACAAGACCCTCAGCAACCTAGCAAGAACCTGTTTCAAAATAAAAATAAAATAGGGCTGGGGGTATAGCTTGAAGGTAAATACGCCTGGGTCCAATCCCCAGTACCACTCCCCCTCCCCCCAAAATGTGAAAGAATGCCTTCCTTATGTTGCAAATCAACTGACAAGCACATGTCTGAGAAGTCTCACTTTTTATTGTGTTCTTTTATGGGCTTCAACTATTAACAATAAACCTGTATTATTTTGAAATGTAAATTAGAATGGGGGAGATATGGAGTAGAATATACCTTGGCTCTCCACCAACACAGGGAGATGGATTTCCCATATGGCTACTTTAAACAACCAAAATTCCTCAAGTAGCCAGAGAATCCACCTATTTCTTGCGAAACTGGGTATGAAAATAAAACCCCATGCTGAAGAGCCACATCCCTTCTCTCAGTCTGAGGCCTCCCTTGAGGAGGAGTGGTGGTGGGTCCAGAGGCTGGTCTGGAATCATGGCAGGGAGCAGAATTTAGTCACAGTAGGAAAGGCTGGACCCCTGAAGTGAGTGCTGTCAGCCACCCCTGAGCCCAGGAGCCAGGAGAGAGAGCATTTTAAGAATAGCTGGCAAGCGGGGTGTGGTGGCGCACTCAGGGTAATCCTAGCATTTGGGAGGCTGAGACTGGAAGATCGTGGACAGCCTCAGCTACTTAGCTAGGCCCTTTGCATCTCAGTGAGACCCTGTTTCAAAAAGTAAAAAAAAAAAAAAAAAAAAAAAACAACTAAAAAGTAGGACTGGGGGTGTAGCTGGGAGGTAAAATGCCTCTGGGTTCTAACCCTAGTACCCACAAAAAAAAAAAAAAAAAAAAAAAAAGCTGTGAGGTCAAAGCAACTCCCAATTAGCAAGATTTTATCTGGATCCCCTGCAGGCTCAGAGTTCAAGGCTTAAATGTAATAAAAGTCCCTGTGGTGTGGCAAAAGTTAAGGGACTAGGGGAAAGCATGTGAGCTTCCTGTCTATTTCCCAGACTGTCCCAGCCTTTGACATCTGTGGTTTCATTCCAACCAGGTTCTATGCAAGGGATTCAAGAATGACCTTTTATGCCAGGAGTGGTGGTGCACGCTTGTAATCTCAGTACGTGGGAGGCTGAGACAGGAGGATCACAGGCTCGAGGCCAGCCTTGGCTACTTAGTGAGACCCTCCGCAACTTAGTGAGACCCTGTTTCAAAATAAAGAATAAGCCGGGCGTGGTGGTGCACGCTTGTAATCCCAGCATTCGGGAGGCTGAGACAGGAGGATTGCAGTTCGCGGACAGCCTCAGCTACTTAGTGAGGCCATCTGCAACTTAAGGAGACCCTGTTTCAAAAAATAAAAAATGAAAAATAGGGCAGGGGTGTAGCTCAGAGGGTAAAATTGTGGGTCTGGGTTCCATCCCCAGACCAATAATAATAATAATAACAACAACAACAACAACAACAACAACAACAACAACAATAATAAGGATGGGGTATAGCTCAAAGGTAGAATGCCCCTGGGTTTGATCCCCAGTACCAAAAGGAAAAGAAAAGACCTATTGAAGTGGGTACATCATTCTCTCAGGCCCTTGTGGTCTCCTGAGGGAAGTCTTAGTAGTATTGGCACAACGATAGGCTTCCCTGAAAACTCCTTCCCACTGCCCTTCAGCTAACCAAACTCCTTCAAGATTCAGTTCAAATGCCATGTTTTTGGTGAGGCCTACCAGAACATTCTCAGGCAACAAGGGCTCCGCCTATGCTTCCACAACCACCTCTACCCACATTCCCATCAGAGGCCTAACCCCACAACGCTGGAGTTGCCATCCTGCTCCAGACCCTGAGGTCTGCAAGCCAGAACCCCTTGGGTCTAGTTTCCTGGGATGAGTCAGCTAGAAAAGCTTCCATGTGAGTCTCTAGAAGCCTCCTTCTATGAATTCCTAGGGGATGATTCCTCAACAAACAGGTATTAGTATGAGCTGTTTAAGTGGCAGCATGCCTGAGGTACAGCAACTATTCTATGGCTGTTGACTGAATGAAGTAACTCTTCCACCAGTCAATTAAAAAATGAGCCGGGCATGGTAGCGCATGCTTGTAATCCCCGTGCTTGGGGGGCTGAGACAGGAGGATCGCACAGGTTCAAAGCCAACCTCAGCTACTTAGTGAGGCTCTCAGCAACTTAGTGAGACCCTGTTTCCCAATAAAGTATAAAATAGGTCTGGGAGTATAGACTGGAGGTAGAAAAGCCCCTGGGTTCCACCCCCAGTACCACACACACACACACACACACACACACACACACACACACACAAATATATATATATATATATATATATATATATATATATATATATAAACAAATAAAAATAAAAATAAAATAAAAAAATGAACTTGAAAATCTATTCTATACATGACACTGCTGGACAACAGAGGCTGTAGATGGAGTCCCTGCTTCCCTGGGGGGGGGGGCATACAGAAAAACTGAGGACACAGCACTGGACAACAGGCAGACAGCAATACTAGGCAGCTGCCCATGCAGAAAGTGCTAACAAAAAACAAAGTGAGTGGAAGTACAAATATACTGACTGCCCTAAAAATAAAAGAATAGACCCTGGGTGAAGGTAGCCAGATAGCCATATCTACCTGGAGAATATTTACTATGCATTAGCCCCACAAGCACCCATAAATATGGTATGCTTTTTTTTTTTTGCTAATTTTTCTTTAACTTAAATCATTCCAATACTAATTATTGTTCGGTTAACTTCAGAACTTTTTGAGAAGCAGGGAGAAATGGAAAACCAGAGAAAGGCCGTCTCTGATAGCAGTTCAAAACATGTGGGGAACAAATGATTCCATACTGCCAACTAGCTCTTCCACAAATAGTAAAAGGGGCATTTGGTTCCAAATGATAGACTCAAGCCTACAATTCCAACCTAAATCATGCAGAATCCAATTAGCAACAGGCTGAAACTCCACTGCGGGGCCCCATTCTTCCAGTTTACATGTGCACCCAGTTTCTTCTCCTTCAATAAATTCCAGTTGTTCTATTAACAGTGTCTGTCATTTTGTTGAACAAATATGATTTCTTCATTTTTACAAAGATAGAAGCATCTTCTAAAGTCTGCCCTCTTGCCAGATAATCTCACTTCCCTTTTCTCTGTTTTACAGAATTTTCTCACATCTGTTGTGGTTAGAAAAACAAACTTTGATTTTTGTTCCTTAAAAAAAAAAAAAAAAAAAAGTTAAAGCCGGGAGTGGTGGCGCACACTTGTAATCCCAGCGCTTGGGAGGCGGAAACATTAGGATCGCGCAGGTTCGAAGCCAGCTGCACTGGCTTGGGAGACCCTGGTTCCAAATTTTAAAAAGTATAAAATAGGGTGAGAGTGTAGCCCAGAGGGAGAAGGGCTTCCAAGAACCCCAGTACCACCAAGAAAAAAAATAAAAAAAGTTAAGAAAGAAAATTAAATGACCATGAGCATATTGATTGTTTATGGTGAATGATCATAACTCCAAGAATGTTTTTCAAAAACATTATTAATAAGCCGGGCGTGGTGGTGCACGCTTGTAATCCCAGCACTTGGGAGGCTGAGACCTGAGGATCACGGTTTGCGGACAGCCTCAGCTACTTAGTGAGGCCCTCCGCAACTCGGTGAGACCCGGTTTCAAAATAAAGAATAAAAAATAGGGCAGGGGGTGTAGCTCAGAGGTCGAATGCCCCCGGCTTCCATCCCCAGACCCACAAAAAAAAAAAAAAAACATTATTAATAAGTGTAGGGTAACATCTTATATCCTAAGACCTAAGATATAACTAATTTAATAATCACTTGGAAGAAAAACAATTAGAATTAAATGTATATTTCAAAGTTTGTTATGACCTATCAATAGGATACATATCTATACAACTTCATTTTCCTATTATTTTATTATTCCAGTTGAAGTTTAAGACTAAGTTTTTATTGTACTGGACACTATCATGAATAGTGTTGGGCTGTAAGACTTATGAATAGCAGGTTAAAAGCACACAGCTTTCTTTAGCTCTGTGTTCCTGATCTGGATACTTTTGAGCACTGTTAGAACAGAGAGTAGAATCGCACCTTGCCCCCAAAGATGCCAGTTTCATCCACATTCCTTATTTGGTTAAATTTACAAATTTATTTCCCTCATAAGTTTCAAACAGCTGGAATTAACTCCTTCTGACAGGCAGTAGCAAGCTGTACTAGGGATTTTGCCCTTCACCATACACCTGCATCACACCCACCCTGTCTAGCTCTGGGAATTCTAAATTTAATTCACGACTGTTGCGTCACTGGCAACCTGTGGGCAAGAACCCCAGGACTGCAGAGAGGCCCAGCTCCTCCACCTGCAGACAGGCTCCCTTGACGGTGCCTGAACAGCACCTCATCAGTGTTTTCTGAGAAAAAAAGAAAAGGAGTATGGTTATCTTCCAGAAATAAATGTTGGCCTCACTTGTAACAAACTGGATTCCATATTCCTCTTCAATCAAAATAAAAACTTCAGTGCCACATCAACATGTAGGATTTTTGAGGCAACTTCATTTGGGATTCAAATTTAAACTAAAATTCAACTGCTTGTGGTGCCACCAGTACAAACAGCTCAAATGAGGTGACAAAGGGGTGGTGACATGCCTTCTACACTGGTCAGGAATATCAAGTACAGTGAAGCTGCCCTCCTGCCCAGGGTTGGGGCGCTCATGATGGAGAGGGTTAGAAGAATCTTAGTTCCAGAACTGCTGAAATGGAAACAAACGTATGTTTCAGAGCTAAGGAAATGCAGTATGCATAACCTTAATAATGACGGTCATTTCTATAGAGAACAAAGAAACATTGTGCAGAAAGAAAAAAATAATTGTAGATGTAGAGAAATTAAAAAACAAAGCGACAATAGAAAATTCTTTTTTCTTTTGTTTGCTTTAAATTATTCCGGGGAAGGTTGATCAAGATGCTTGATCTATCCATTCCTGCCAGGAGGAAGTAATTGCCACATCATTTTAGAAAGCAACCTGGCTGTTTACACACATAAAATATACATGTACACATACAAATAAAGCCATATTACATTATTATTATTATTATTATTATTAGTAGTAGTAGTAGTAGTAGTAGTAGTAATAGTAGTAGTAGTAGTAGCAGCAGCAGTAGTAGCAGTAGTAATAATAATAGCAGCAGCAGCAACAGTACTAGGGATTGAATCCAGGAGCATCCTACCTCTGAGCTACACCCCCAGCCTTATTTCATTTTTTACTTTGAAACAGGGACTCAGGAAGTTGCTGAGGGCCTTTTTAAGTTACTGATGCTGACCTCGAACCTATGATCCTCCTGTCTCATCCTCCCAAGTCCTGAGATTACAGGCATGTGCCATCATGCCTCCGTAACGCCATATTATCTAATAAAATAAGTTATGACATATCTAATAAACAGATATTATGCAGTCATTCAAATGATAATTAGGGATATAATGACAGGATTACATGGGAGAATGTTTGATAGGGAAAGCAGGTTATCTGGTTTAATGTATTTCTTCACTGAAACTATATACATATGTATCTAAATATTATCATGTTATCTTGGCTTCTCTAACAAGATTTAAGATCCAATTTAAATTTCCTGGATTAGGTTGAGCATTCCTAATCTGCAAGCCGCAACAGACCTTTTTCAGTGACAATGCAATGCTCAAACGTTTCAGATTAAGCCTGAGGTGTTAGCATATGCCTGTGATCCCAGTACTTGGGAGTCAGAGACAGAAGGATTGCAAGTTTGAGGAGAGCTTCAGCAACTTAGCAAGACTGTTTCAATACAAAAAATAAAAAGCTTCAAATAATGGAACATTTTGGATTCTGAATTTTTGAATTAGGGATGCTGAACTGGCAGTCTATGCAAATATTCCAAAATTTGAAAAACTCTGAAATCCAAAACCCTTCTGGTCACAAGTACTATGGAAAAGGACACTTAACTTGTCATGGCCATTTCTCCAACTGATGTTTCCCTTCTTTTACAGATAGTCAGGTGCTATCACAAGAGGAGACACAGAAGGTGCACAGGAGAGGTTCTAGAGACGGAAGATGAGGCACACATGGGCCCGTGGGAAGGAAAGGCTTAGGTAGGTTGGGAGCAGGTGACAGGGGAGAAGGGGGCCTGAGCCATTCCTGGGGCTTCCCTGGAAAAGGCACAGTAGGGCAGAGCAGGGTGGACAGTTTAGGACTAACCAGTCTGAATAATCCTGACTGGCTCTGGGATGGTTCAGACGCAGGGTCATTGCCTCCTGGGTGCTTGAGCCACATAGAGATCTGGCTCTGCACTGGTCTGCATCTCAAAGCCACACTCCTGGATGAGCCTTTGCTATCTGTAGAATTAGCCAGACCCACAGGTGTAGTGTCCACACAGCCAGAAAAGGCTCTTATTTTTTAAAGATATCAACTATATATACCCACATACACACAGAAAACATTGTGTGTGTATACTTAAGCTGATGTAAACATATGGCAGAGCATCCCTCTAGTGACAGGACTTGAGAAGCTATGGCTGCGGCTACATTTCAGTGGGCACCCCGCAGTCATGTGAGCACCTTCTAGTGACGCAGCAGGGCCCTTGAAGAGGTCACTCGCAGGTTTATGCAGAGAGCTAGATTCAGGAGCGCAGCAGACCTGACATTTATTAGCAGTGTGACTTTATAGAAGTCACTTTGCCTCTCTATGACTCAGCTTCTTCATGTGGGAAAAATCACGTGTATCGCACAAGGATAAATAATATCTGGTATGTGCTTATGTCTGGCCTGGGGCCTACCTTAAACAAGGTACTAAGAATCAGGTTCACACACCGCTGAAAAAGAGAAAAACACATTCCCTCTTTTATTCCTGCAAGATTACAATATACAGGAGTAAACTTTAAAAAGACAAAAAGGAAGAGAGAAAACAAATGTAGGCTGAGCACCCTGAATTTGAAGTATGAAATGTTCCAAAATCTGAAACTTTTTGTTGTTGTTTTGTTTTGTTTTGTTTTTTTGCGGGTCTGGGGGTGGAACCCAGGGGCATTCAACCTCGGAGCTACACCTCCTGCCTTATTTTTTATTCTTGATTTTGAAACCGGGTCTCACTGAGTTGCAGAGGGCCTCACTAAGTAGCTGAGGCTGTCCGCGAACCCCGATCCTCAGGTCTCAGCCTCCCGAATGCTGGGATTCCAAGTGTGCGCCACCACGCCTGGCTAAAATCTGAAACTTTTTAAGTGTCAACATGGCACTCAACAAGCCTGTAAGTGGCTGGGTGTGGTGGTGCACCCCTGTAATCCCACTACTTGGGACACTGAGTCAGGAGGATAATAGGTTTGAGGCAGTCTCAGCAAGTAGTGAGACTCTCATCAAGTAACCAGACCCTGTTTAACAGGGGTGTGTAGCTTGGAGGTAGAATGTTTTTGAGTTCAATCCCCAGCAAAACACACACACACACACACACACACACACACACACACACACACACACACACGTTTGTAACTGCAGCATTTTGGATAAGGGATGCTCAATGGGTAAAGTCTGTATTTTAAAAATTCCCAAATCCAAAAACCCCTAAAAATCAGAAATTCTTTTTGTCCCAACATTTTAAATAAGGGATTCTCAACCTGTACAAGGTTGTCACAAAAAGTAAAAGATAAAGAATTAAACTAGAAAAGTCAAAAACCCCATTACTCTCTTGGATAATAAATTAAAACAGTGCCTACTTCCCGAATTCCTTATCTTCCCAAGTTTGTTCATCTTGTTCTCAACCCTTCCTACACAAGGGAGGAGCCAGCTGTGACACCTCAATGCACCTAAGATTCAATGGGCAAGTACCTTATCTCTGCTCATCACATCTTAACTAAATGCCCCCTTTAATCTCTCCCCAGCACTTGCAGACATAATGGCTGAGGAAGGAGACCCGAGACTTTATCATAGGGATATAAAATGGTACAGTCACCTTAAAAACAGTCTAGCACAGCCGGGCATGGTGGCATGCCCTTGTAATCCCAGCATTCGGGAGGCTGAGGCCTGAGGATCGTGGTTTGCCAACAGCCTCAGCTACTTAGAAAGGCCCTTCGCAACTCAGTGAGACCCTGTTTCAAAATAAATTTAAAAAAAAAAGTCTAGCAGTTTCTTGAATGTTAAACAGAATTGTCATAGAACTTAGCAATTCAACTACTAGCTAGCTACCCTCAAAATGAAATCATTTGTCCACATAAAGATTTGTACAAAGACTTCATAGCAACATCATTCACAATAGTCTAAAGTGGAAGTGATCCACATGCTTATTATCTAGTGAGTGGATAAGGCAAAACATGGCCTGTCCATATAACAGGACACTATTCACCAGTTTAAAAAGAGCAAACTACTGATTCATGCTGTATCTCAAGAACATTTTTATAAATGAAAAAAGCAGCTGCAAAACACCATGCACTGATTAATTCCATTTACATGAAATGTCCTGAAAAGGCAAATCTGTACAGATAGACAGTAGATTAATGGTTCTCTGAGACTGGAGAGCACCGTTAACACAAGTGATTTTATGGGTATATATGTTATACCTCAATAAGGCTTTTTAAAAAAATCTTACCAGATACACAGCCATTTGGAGGGGGTCTTGGGTGTCTTACATTGAAGTAGAAACTTTAAAGGCTTATGTGGTACAAGGTATCCATCCCTGGGGCTGGCATCAATGGTTCTATCATTCATTTATGTTTTCAGGTCTACATCATGGAGTGCCACTTGTAACCTCCTACCCTAAAATCACTGAGAGACGTCTAATTGGTTGCTTGCATCCTATTCACCTTGAAGCATCGACTGGACCGGCAGAGCTGAGGTGCCTGCATCTTGAATTTAAATCGTGGGCCCTTAGAAGAACACTCAGTGTGTCTTCCACAGTGAGCAGTTCCCTTGGTCTAGCCCAACTGAACCCAGGTTAGAGATGTCGGACATTATGAACACTGGATTCAGGCAATTTCAAACGGACACATTAAGTTTGCCTGATTTTGCAAATCTACAGACTTCAGAAATTTTGAGAAAGAGAAAAAAGGTCTGGGTATAGGGTCTCTATTGTGATTTACTGAATCCACACAAAAATAGAAAAATCTGCCAAGAAAATTGCTAATACAACAGATATTTCAAAGGGAGTGTTAGACCTATTATGAAACACCCACTCACTCAAACCTACAGATGGTCCAGGGATAGATATTCTAAATGTCATTCATTCTCATTGAGTCATTAGAGGAAGCCAATAAGATTTTAAATTGCAAACCTAATTTAAATTCTCTTCTTTAACATAGTTACAACTGAATTTCCTTATAAAGGTTAAGTACACCCAATAATTATACTGAAGGAGTGAACTTTTTGATCAGATTCATAGAAGTGTTCAATTCTAACTCTGTAAATCTTAATTTAATATGATTAGTGATTAATCTGAGATTAACTATTTCTAAATGTGCACATCTCACACTGGCCACCATACTCTACACATCTGCAATCTAGACTTCATTATCTGGGTATTCATGGCAGAAGGGCCCTATTATTAAAAAACATTTAATAAAGTCACCCACTGAGTAAAGCAGGAAATTCTGGAAATAAACAAAGAAATAATAAATAAATGAATGAGGCTTTTTAAGCACCTTCTCTATACTAATTTAAATTTAAACAAAATGCTAATTAGAAGAAATTTTACTGTCATTAAAAATCACCACCTTTTAATTTAAAAGCATTGAAGATGATTTTATTTCATTATGACTTATAATTTCTAATTAATTTTTAATTAACTTGGATAAACAACTTCCCTTTGTATCTTTTACAGTTGTGGTTCTCACCTTTTGATCTCAGGACGCCCTTCATAGGATTAAAAAAGTTTCCGAGGCTTTTATTTATTATGTTAGTTACATCTATTATTTATTATGTTAGTTACATCTATTTATATATATATATATATAATTTTTGTATTGAACATTGACACAGAGAAAACTTCAAAAATATTTATTACTGTATTTAAAAAAATAAAACCCCAGCCAGGGGTGGTGGCGCACACTTGTAATCCCTCCACTTGGGAGGCTGAGACAGGAATATTACACAGGTTTGAAGCCAGCCTCAGCTACTTAGTGAGGCTCTCAGCAACTTAGTGAGACCCTGTTTCCAAATAAAGTATAAAATAGGTCTGGGAGTATAGCCCCGAAGTAGAAAGCCCCTGGGTTCCACCCCCAGTACTACAAAATAATAATAATAATAATAATAATAATAATAATAAACCCCCAAGTAATAATAAACTGATTACATGCTGACATACCTATTTAAAAAAAATTAAACATACCTATATTTAAAAAAAAATAGCCAGAAGGGGCTATTATGATGGCACATGCTTGTAATTGCAGTACTTGAGAAGCTAAGACAGGAGGAACACAGGTTTGTGGTCAACCTCAGCTACTTAGTGAGCCCCCTACAACTTACTGGGCTCTGTTTCAAAATAAAATAAATGCAAAAAAGTAGGGCTGGGGGTACAGCTCTGAGATAGGATGCCCCTGGACTCAATCCCAGATACCTGTCTCCCCCCACACACAAACATACACACATAAATACTGAGAAGGGCAATTCTGTTTTATATTTCACAATAGACTCCTCAGGAAAATGTGGTCATTTTTCTTTAATTCTACTACATTAAAACTCTTAAAGGTTAACCACAGGCTGGAACCAAAACCACATAAAAAATTTGCCATTCTTTTCTATATTAAAACCCACTGGTCAATCTGGCACACTGGTCTATCTACACATTTCTTAGCATCATGGCAGATCTCATCAGAGAAGTCTGTAACTAGTGGGGAGCTGTCAGGTTCACCCAAGTGAATAGAAATTTCCCCTTGTGAGCTCGAATTTTATCTTTGGCAAACAAACAAACAAAAAAATGTCAGTTTTCTGTGATGTGACAGGTCGGCTGCATTCATCTTTAGCGTGTTAAAAATGATGTGCAAGATGTATTAAAATTTGTTAAGGACATTCTCAGCTTGACTTGTCCTCTTTTTATAAACTGCATGCACATTTTGGTAACAGAGCCAGTGCCTTGATTCCTACTAAGGTGTCAGAAGTCTTACCCCAACGTTTTGGTACTATCAGTGGAAACATCAGCAGAGTGCAAAAGGTAAATCATCTTGGTATTATAATAAAAATGGTTTTGACCTTGTCAATCTATTAATAGGGTACTGAGGCATCCCAGAGAGGTTTGCTGACCACATTTGAAAACCGCTGTGTTAACAGCTGACCCCCAATCACCACTGCAATCACTAGAAGGCAGCCACTGACTTAGAAAAGGAAATGTACTGCTTTTTTCAGGCTGTCACAGGTACTGCTGATTTCATTGCCATTAATTATAAGGAAAAGGCGAACTCTATCCAAACTTCAATATAGATACACAAAAAATAAAGTCTAGTTACCATGGAGGATAGACAAACTAAACAAACAAATTAATATGCAGATTTCCACATGAATTCTTTAATTCATCCATGTGTCCCCACATTTGCTGGGCTTTTTAAAAAGTGGGGCACTTGCTTGATGTTAGACATGTGGAGAGTCTGTAACAAACCCTGTAACCAGGGACCCTAGGAAGCTAATCAGCAAGGAAACAGAACAATTGGACAGATCTGATTTCAAGTCTCAGGTCCCCAACCTACAAGTGGTCTGTCCCCTCTCATAGCTGAACCGGCTTTCTTAGTTGGATACGAGACAAATTCCACTTAGACTTCAAGGACGAGATGAAATACACATAAAGCACTTAGCACGGCTCCTAGCACACAGCAGGCATTGGATAAATGGAAGCCACTCTATAAATAAGGTCCCTGGGGGCAGTCAGAGGCCAGACTGGATGGGATGCACATCCAAATAATTATGACCCAGCATGGGAACGGATTAACTACAAAATACAATGGTACTAAAGGAAAAATCAATGGTCTGCTTAAATGGGGGCAGTCAGTGCTGTAATGGTGGAGGAGCTGGCTTGCAGGCTGAGGAGAAAAAGGAAAAGTGCAGACACAAGGTGCGGCACAGGGAAGACAGGCAGGCAAGGAGTCTAGGCATAACTGTGACAACAGCTACCTACAACCAAGTCACCGAGGGCCTTCAGTGACATGCTGAGACACAAACATTTGGATCTATTTTCTTTTTATTCTTATAAAGACTGAGGAATCAGAAACTCTCGTGCTGGCAGGGTAGCTGGTCTCCTGATAACCCCATCCCCCAGTACACACCCAGTATACTGATGCCTGCTCTGACCCAGCAATAGCTCCCTGGCCCAAGCATGACTAGCAGAGAAGAATAGCAAAGCTTCCCAGGGAGGATGTGGAACACCAGCAAAGTCCTCAGCAAGCAGAATTTGTCCATGTCCTTTTTTTTTGGTGGTACTGGGGTTCCTGGAAGCCCTTCTACCTCCGGGCTACACTCCCAGACCTAATTTATTTTATTTTATTTTATTTTATTTTATTTTATTTTATTTTATTTTTTGGTTGTACTGGGGGTGGAACCCAGAGGCTCTACCTCCGGGCTATACTCCCAGACCCATTTTATATTTTATTTTAAAACAGGGTCTCACTAAATAGCTGAGAGCCTCACTAAGTAGCTGAGGCTGGCTTTGAACCTGCACGATCTTCCTGTCTCAGCCTCCTAAGTGCAGGGATTACAAGCGTGCGCCACAACGCCCGGCCTCCAAGACCTATTTTATACTTTTTATTTGGAAACAGGGTCTCTTAAGCCAGCGCGGCTGGCTTCGAACCTGAACGATCCTCCTGTCTCCGCCTCCCAAGCGCGGAAATTACAAGTGTGTGCCACAACGCCTGGCTGTCCATGTCCTTTTAAAGCATGTATGAAGTTATTTACCACAAAGCCATTTCATACCCTGAGACTTAAAAAGTCTTCAGACACATACTTTATCTTCATCCCAACTCCTGGTCCAATGAAATTTATAAGTCACTTTTGCTTAATGGAGTGAGAAGAAACAAGCAACAGGGCCCCAAGTTCTCCAGCCATCTGTGAGTCACTGCATGAGTAAGCGCAGAGGCTGCCCATCTCCCTCACCCCTCAGCAGAGACTAGGCATGTTGCCAGGTAAACCAAGAGGATGCACAGGGCCACGTGAGGACAGCCCCACAGGTATGAGCCGGCGACCCTGGGCAGATCTGAGGGGACAAGTGTGAACCTGGCCGGCTGGGCTGCACTGGGCACGCACAGAGATGCAACCATTTGTAGGCACAAACCACAAAAATCACAGCAATGCCATTACTCACCCAGAATTTTACGAGGAAGAAGGCATTCTGAGGGCCCTTTCCAAATAGTTCCTTTAAGCCACCTTTCTTTTCAGGAAATTTATCATAAATCTGACGAATATCCACTGATTCGAGCAATGGGTCACTGTAAGAATGATTGGCATGCCCAATGTGCACGAAGAGGTGTTTGTTGTACTGTAAGAAAACAACAGAGATATTCCCATTACAAACTCTGTGATCAAGCAGTGGCTCACCTGCCATGTCTTGAAATTCTAGGTTTAGGTCTTGAACAGCCTAGGATCTGTGCCTTTACAAAGATAAATATGGTAAGAAAAGCCATCAAAGGGTTAAAACAATCATTATCTTTCACTGACAGGGTCACATACTTTCTGAAATGCCTAAAAATGTTTTATATAAACATAGTAAGAAACAATGGATTTTTTTTTTTTTTTTTTTTTTTTTTTTTTTTTGCCGGTCTGGGGATGGAACCCAGGGGCATTCGACCTCTGAGCTATACCCCTTGCCCTACTTTTTATTCTTTATTTTTATTTTCATTTATTTTTATTATTTTTTTGGTGGTACTGGGGTTCCTGGAAGCCCTTCTATCTCCGGGCTACACTCCCAGACCTATTTTTACATTTTTTATTTGGAAACAGGGTCTCCTAAGCCAGCGCGCACGGCTAGCTTCGAACCTGCGCGATCCTCCTGTCTCTGCCTCCCAAGCGCGGGGATTACAAGCGTGCGCCACCACGCCCGGCATTCTTTATTTTTAAACAGGGTCTCACTAAGTTGCAGAGGTCCACAAACTGTGATCCTCCAGTCTCAGCCTCCCAAATGCTGGGATTACAAGTGTGCGCCACCACGCCTGTCTAAACAATAGCATTTAAGTGCCAAACTATCAAACCAAGAAATGATTCTATTACCCGGTTTCATTTGACTCAGCTGGAAATGACGGTGATACTTTTTGGAACCCCTTACTCAATAAAAGCCCAATGGGAAAGGTGAATGTCCTTAGCTACTGTCCTCGCCAGGGTGTACATCTTGCCCTAGCTCCCAAGCAGCAGTGTGCACACAGTGTCTGAGCCTGGGCACCCACTACTTCCTCCAGCAAGAAGTAAGAGCACTGAGCCTCCCTGTCCCCAGTTCCTGCAGCTACTGACATGTTTGTCAGTGCAAAGCTGGGGTCACAGGTACAGAAATCTAAAAGGTCACAGATGACCAGTGAGAAAGACCACAGGTCACTCTTTCATGAACACACATATCAAAAACTCAAACTCTGACTTAGCTCCAGCACAACACTTTGTGTCCACTGAAATTAGCTATGACAATGGGCAAGTCCCTCTTGTATAAATTATCTCACTGAGTTGGTTGAGAGTTTTAATGAGATGCTGCATAAGAAGCTTACCAGTGATCCTAGAGCCAAGAAAGAACAGGCACTTGATAAATGCTAGCTGCTGTTTTATAACTGCAGACACACAAATTCTCTCTCCTTTGTTTTTGGTGGTACTAAGAGGAACCCAGGGGCATATTCTACCTCTGAGCTACACAACCTGCCCTATTTTTGAAACAGAGTTTCACTAAGTTGCTCTATTAGAGCCTCCCTAAATTGCTGGGGCTGGCTGTAAACCCACAATCCTCCTGTCTCAGCCTCCCAAGTACTGGGATTACTGGCTTGTGCCACCACACCTGGATGTTGTTACATTTTTACTAAAATTTCACCTCTTTGAGATTCACAGTGAATAAAGATACCACCACCATAAAGAATCTTTTTGTGTAGGGGGAGGGGTCTGGGGATAGAACCCAGGGGTATTCTACCTCCCAGCTATACCCCCTGCCCCTATTTTTTATTCTTTTATTTTGAAACAGGGTCTCACTAAATTACGGAGGGCCTCACTAAGTAGCTGAGGCTGTCTGCAAACCACGATCCTCTGGTCTCAGCCTCCCAAATGCTGGGATTACAAGTGTGCGCCACCACGCCCAGCTAAGAATCATTTTTTAAACTCCCACACAAAACCTAGAAGTGCATCCCAAGGAAGTGCTGGTTTAAATCTACAACCTGCACTGAATCTTTGGCCAGGACGTTGAAAGGCAGGAGGGCAGACATCTCATGTGATATCAGGATCCCACCTATGGGTAGTGTAGTGTGGATGGGTCGGTATCTTTTGGGGAAGGGCCAAGCCCTCTCCTAATCAACTCTGGTGTGGTATCTACACCAAGGCTTCTAGCCCCTGAATAGTTCCAGGTGAAATGAGAATCATGTAGCTCTCACAGGGACCTAGCTAAAGGGACTAGATGCCTGGTGGCTTGCAGGGAAGACTGAGGAGCTATCGTCTACCATGCAGAAGAGTGCATGCCTGCCCTGGAGAAGTTGACAAAGTGGAAAGTCAAAGCCATGATGTGAGGGAGGTGAGGCTATGGGGTGCATCCTCGGTCTTCTACAAATTTTCTCGAATGCTGCTGCACCATCTTTTCAATTATAAGCAAACAAATGCTCCCAGAAAGGTCTGAGGCACAAGCACAGCTACTAAGGAGCTTCTAGTCTCATTAGTGGAAAAAAGGAGCAACAAACAAACAAACAAACCAAACAGGCAAAGCTGGGGAACAGACACTGGTGTAGAGGTGATCAGAGAGGAAAAGACGCACGTGCACTGTGTGCCTTGAGAGCTGAAGGTGGAAGGCGTTGTCCTTTCCTTATCCAGCGACTGTCCATTGTTCAACCTTTACTAGCAACCTCTGCTTGCAGCCAGCTCCCGGCCCTACCCATCTGCAAGGTACCCTTTGGCCAGAGTGTTTGCCACTTGTAGGCAGAGGTCATGGGAAAGAATAAGGAGCAGGAGGGCCTCAGGGATGCTGTGACTTGAATCTGAGTCCCCACTTGAGTGCCATGCTCTTGGCCCGTCTGCCTCACAGTTATCTGTGGGCTAAGCCAGGGGAGGGTAAAGTTTAGAAGCCTCAAAACTTGAAGTCTTCTGGCTCCTGGCACTGACTGTGGAATCTGGGGACCATGGTTCAGGCCTCTCTTTGTCAAGAGGTCAGGAGGGTGAATGAGGGTAAATTTTACCATACTTCAGCAAAGGCTATGATGGTGTCATTGAAGAGCAGGTACTGAGAACCCAGACCAGAATCTATGCAGCCAGACCCAAACCTGAAACCTCAGCCGTCTCATAGGTACAAAGGGGACACAATGCCTATGAAAAAGAACCTTATGAAGGTTAAAAGAATTAACATGCAGAATGTGACTGGCAGAGGGCCTGGCAGCCATAGAGTGTTAATAAACTGTAGCTGCTATATTACTATTATTACAGTTATTATCATGTGAGATTAACTAGATTCTGGCATAGAAGCAAAAGAACTTTCCTGCTTTAGCTATCCCTTCTGCCTATTGAACAAAAAATAAACACAAATAAGCAGAGAGCTGGGAGTAAGTTGTAGAGGCAGGTGACTGTTCAAATCCTCTATTCTAGCCAGGTGTGGTAGCTCATGCTTGTAATCCCAGCGTTTGGGAGGCTGAGACAGGAGGATCGCACAGGTTCAAAGCCAGGCTCAGCTACTTAGTGAGGCTCTCAGCAACTTAGTGAGACCCTGTTTCCAAATAAAGTATAAAATAGGTCTGGGAGTATAGCCCAGAGGTAGAAAAACCCCTGGGTTCCACCCCCAGTACCATTAAAAAAAAAAAAATCCTCCATTCTGGTCCCCTCATAGCTAGCTGTCTGGAGCAAGGGCCTCTCCCCTGTGCTGCAAGAAAGAGCAGCACCTGTGCCTGCTGGGTGAGCACTGTGCTTCTGTGTGTGTGAGATCTCAGGTAATCCTGGCCTCATGATGTATTTTATTAAAATCATTTTACAGATGAGGAAATAGGAGCTTAGAGATGAACTAAGCCGCCTGAAGTCACACAGACAGAAATGGCCCTGTCAATACCACAGCCCTCATGCTTGCTGCAAACACCAACCACACCATCTCCCAGAAGAAAATGTTTGAAAATGTGAGCCATTCTAACTATGGCCAATCTACTTTATCTAAAAGTTGATTTGGGAAGAGAGAAGAAAAGAGGAGAGGAGAGGGGAGTGGAATGGAGGAGAAAGGAGAGGAGGAGCTAAATAGTTTTTCCAAAATTCTATGAAATTAAATTAGGATTCAGAACAAACATAATGATTCACAAATGCATCTGAGTCCTCCAAGGTTTCTATTTTGGGGACATTACCTCTGTGCCCAAGTGGCTGAAAGGAACAGAGACAGGGCAGGCTCTTTTTGCCAAAGGAGATTAGGCACTGCCTCTCCAAGGCTGTGTGTGACTTGAAACCAAACCCTGACCACTGGCACCTGAATGGCTCTGCTCCTGCCAAGAGGTGACTTTGTTTCTAAGAATACAAAGGACTAAAAGTGTCCTGGAGACTACAGCACTGAAACAAACAGACCTCACTCTCCCCTTAATTCAACCTGGGTAGGTCAGGAATCCCTTTGCCCCAAATCTAGAAGGCTGGAAAGAAGTAGTATACCTGATCTGTTTGGAGTTCAAGTTTTGATGGAACCAAGCCTCTTAAAAACAATGTCGTGAAGCTGTAACCACTTCCCATTTTGCCAGTTCTCCTTATAAGGGAAGAAGGCTAGGCTAAAATTTTTACTTGCCTCCTTCCTTCCCAAGGAGATTCTCTTTTTCTCCAGCAATGAATCTATCCCCCAAAACTACAGGCAGCACACAAAACAAGGCGAGGGTTGGGGGATTCTATAGGGCAGAAAACAAATATTTTAAAGAAAATTACTTGGGGTAATACATGTGCAGAAATATATGCCAAAGCCCAAGACCAGATTCCTTCAATACCCAAAATAGGGGTTAACCATGACTGAATTTTAAAATGTCACCTGGGTACCCATATGAAGGCACAATTGACTATCAAGATATGAAGGGCAAGAAGAGAAATTAAAATCGCTCTGAATATTTCTTTGATGGCTTTGTGGAACAACCAGCACACCTATCATTTATTACAAGCCAGACACCGTGCTACACACAGAAAATCCAAGAGCTAACACTGCAAGAAGTCTGTTTTCACAGATTCCACAAAGTGACTGCATGTAACTAGCTTACTGCTTCTGAAAAATAATCACATGACCCGTATAAATGAATGTTCACATAAATTCCTACAGAGAAGATGAGCACCTTAAAGACATTCAACCCCATCTCTTCCATACCTTATATAACTGAAATGAGAATTGTGAAAGAGTAAGTAAATTATTCTCCAGCATTATTCTAATAAGGAGAACATATGCAGAATCTACCTAGAATATTAGAATAAAGTTTCACAAGTCTAAGGCAAAAAACCACAAGACAAAACTTATAAAAATGAGGGTAGAATCCATTCTCAAATTAAGGCTGCAGAAAACCAATCTTTCCTGAAACTTTTCTCAGGAAGCTACTGAAGGATATGGGCCTAAAAACTGAGCTGGCCAAGGCCTAGCCAGCAACCAGTCCATGGCAGTCAGGAATCAGGGTTCCTGGAGGGATGTTGCCACAGAGAACAGACCTAAGAGACCTCCTGACTTACCTGATCATCTGGAAATAAAATTTAGAGTTCTGCTAAAAATTTTGAGGATGAATTCATATAGGTATATGAAAATTGAAAACATAAAAACATTAAACAAGAATGCCAGCATGGTGGTGCATGCCTGTAATTTCACTACTTGGGAGGTTGAGACAGGAGAATAACAGGTTCAAGACCAGCCTCAGGAAATTTGTGAGACTCTCAGCAACCTAGTGAGACCTTGTTTCAAAATAAAAAAATAAAATATGGATGGGGGCGGAGCTCAGAGGTAGAATGCCCCTTGGCTTTTATCCCTAGTAACACACACACACACACACACACACACACACACACATTTTATAATTTAGAAGATGTACACAAGTTTGTATTATCAATACTAGATGTTAATTAAATAAAATATTTTGGTCTAACTACATCGGGGATTGGGAAGGAAGAGTGAAGAAGTAGGTGGTGCACGCTAAATCTACAGATAAATTCTAGTCTTCCATAGTCAGAAGTCAATAGATGATGTTTCAAACTAATGAAACAAGATCGTAAACAGTATAAGGATGTAACTTACACATAGCGAGATGTATACACACAGAAATATCATAAAGGGCCAATTTAACTATCCCTAAGGACTGGGAGGTAAGAGACACAGACTTTTTTTTTTTTGTGTGGTACTGGGGTTCCTGGAAGCCCTTCTACCTCTGAGATATACTCCCACGGGCTATACTCCCAGAACTATTTTTTAACTTTTTTTTTTTTTTTTATGTGGAAACAGGGTCTCTTAAGCCAGCGAGGCTGGCTCTGAACCAGCGCGATCCTCCTGTTTCTGCCTCCCCAAGTGCGGGGATTACAAGCATGCGCCACCACGCCCGGCAACACAGACTTTTTTTTATGAGCCACATGGTTCAATCTGGCTTATACAGAATGCACATGTGCTACATTATTAACTTAAACAGTCAAAAGCCATCTGAGTACACTACGAAGTTTTTGAGAAAGAGAAAAGTATAGAAGGAAATGAAAATATGACTCCAGAATATTTATCCTACAATGCCACAATTTCCCTTGACTGAAAAGGAACTTGGGTCAGATTGCAAAGCTTCCCTATAGGTCAAGGATTCAAGACAGCTGAACAGGAGCTGGGGTACCTGTGTGCAGGTAGGGCCCTCTGAAAAAAACTGATACTGCACCAGCAAAATTCCACAGGGAGCAAGACCACCCACTGCTCAGCAGCACCTGACATAGTCATAGAACTCAGATTTCTACTGTGACTGCACGAAGTGCCCATTTTCTCTTTCTACTGCTATAACCCCTCAAGTTAACTCTCTATAGCAGTTGTGAGGAGTGGTAAAGGTGACCATAATCCTAAAAACTCAACACATTTGTTTAGAATTTATTTCCTGGGGATTGAACAAAGTATGTTCCTACTTCCCCAAAGCTACTCTTCAAGTCCCTTCCTCTGTGGTCTCTGGCTCTCCTTTGCTCTTTGCCAGTAAGGAAAGCTGTGGACAGGAGTGAGGAGGGTCTGGATGTGGGTGCTGGTGCCACTTCCTAGCTCAGTCATCTGGGATGACGACTTCAGTCCTCTCTGTAGTATTTCCCACAGATATAATGCTGGGACTGCAATACTGCCCCATCTGTAGGAGTGTTCTGAGGGTTAAATGAGATGATGCACACGAAAATGTCTAACATTGTACCTAGCACAAAACTTGTCATTATTATTATTAGCATTTGCCCAAGTAATTGTGATGATTACTTACTTAGGACAAGATAATGTAAAATCAATGATTTTACAGCTATAAAAGGAAATCCTAAAATTTCAAGTGAAATAAGAGAGGGAGACACATCAAGGAGATTCCTACTATTCTAATACTACCATCAATATTGGAACACAGTGTAGCTGATTTAGGGAGGCTTGTGACCTAGTTCCCGCATTTCCCTCTCCAGATCTTTCTATATGGGCGTGCGCGCTCTCCCCCCCCCCCCCCCGCCTCACGTTAAGATTTATCCTGGAAAGCAAGATGGGATAACCTCAGAGGTTAATCATCAGCATATATGAAACAAATCAAAAGTTACAGGGGATCTTTCTTTCTTTCTTTCTTTCTTTCTTTCAGGATTGTTAATTTATTCTAGAAACCTCTGATGAGGCAGTTTTTTTTTTTTTGTAGAAAGAAAAGAGAAGCTCTCAAAATCTGTGCCCTAGGATATGCCATAGTGCTGCACTATACCACCTAGCCTGAAGATGGCAGCCTTCTCCTAACTTTTCCCCAAAATTCCAAGAATTTGAAGAACGTAGTAAAACCTTGAAAAATGACTGCTGTCAAATAATACCAACAGAAAAAAATCATAATCCACTTAAGCATTTAAAGAAACCAAGATAAATAACTCATGTCAAGGGATGCTAATGTACAAGTTGGAAAAGAACAAGGACAAATCACCTACATTTGCTTTTTGCCACATTACTGCCGGACTGTGTCCAGCCACCCCAGGGCAGCCTAGGCAGCCTCTGATAGCCCCCAAGCCCTGCAGGGACAGGGCATGGCTGTGGATCCAAACCAAGAAAGTGACTTGTACATGCAGTTTAGGGTGGGGATAACAGGGGACGTGCACTCCATGCCCCTACCAGGGAGGAAGTGAATCAGAAGTGAGCTGTCTCCTAGGCTAACCACTCAAGACACCAGCCCTGTTCTGGCCACCTGGTCCTGCATGCTGCTGAGTCCCTTGTCTTGTGCTCTTCCCAGAAAGAAACCTCACTGGAAGCCCTTCCAGGACCTCACAGTGGGATGCACCCTCCTGGCCTCCCATTTCCATCATCTCCGTAGAGGGGCTGCTGTTTTCTTAGGAAGGAGAAGCACAGCTGAAAAGGCCCACCAGCTGAGTGTGGGACGGCCACTGGGAAGGCAGGCGGGTGGGGAGCTGACCTGCCAAGTAAAGCAGATGGAGCCTGGCTGGGCCCTCTGTGAAATGTCTATAAAACCCAGATTTCCAGATGCTTTCAATTGCCTCATCCCCAAAGGCTAATGAAGAAAGAGGGTGAGTTCTCAGACCAGCTCAGAGACACTGAGTATAAACCACCCAGCAGACAGGCTATTGCCAGCGAGGGTGTGTACAGGGTGCAGATGAGCTCACAGGACAATTCAGCACCATGCAGGACTGCAGAGAAGGGGACCCCTGCCACAAATCCCTGTCACCCCATTGCCTATGTCCTCCTGGCAGACCATGCTTGGGAGACATATGAAGAGAAACCTGGGAGAGGCCCAAAGACTGGGCAAGCTAACCCTCAAACCAAGTGGAGCCTTCCTCCAGGGACATGGAAGGCTTAATGCACATTCTGACCATTTATTCGAGGCATGTGATGGACACATTACTAACACAAAGGTCAGAATCCAGGCTCTGCTATTTCTGAGCTGTGAGGACTGAGGCAAGTTGCTTAACCTTTCTGGGCCTTGGCAAGAGGTCTGTTCATCTCCAGGGGTCAATGTGGAGGTCAGATGAAACAAATGTGAAAGTTCTGTGCAGCCCCTGGAGAGCCACACAGGTGCAGCCGGGGTGCTGTTCACTATTATGGGATCCATATGTTAGTCCTAGACTGGGGGACAGAAAGAGGCTGTTTTTCAAAGGACCAGAAACCAGCTTTGTCCATAATGTCAGACCCCACTCAATATGGAGCAACTACTGAAGGCTTCCCAGTGACACTGGGCCTTTCTCCAGCCTGCTCGGCCAGGCCAGGGTCCTTCTGGGAATCTGGAATTGAAATCTTGCTTCCAATACATCATCTTCAACCTAACCCCCACACACCATCCACCCTGGTCACAGGACTCATCAAGGTTGCATTTCCTTCCGGCAGCTCTGGTCACATTGGGCAAACCAAAGATCTGTGGCCTGACAAAAGAATTTCAGTGGATCGGGGAGTTGAGGCCTATGAAAATTAAATTATCTCTCGGCCCATGTTTGAACAACTGCTTTATGGAAAAGAGTAAGGTTTTCTGCAGGATGCATTTGCAGGGCTTCAGTGCAATCTCGACCAGAGGCTGCTGGGCCCTGGCGTGGAAAGCTTGGCTGTGAGGACTGCCTACTCTCCTACCCATACGTCCTGTAGACCTCAGGCTTCTGGACTATTCCAGCCACTTAGAAATGAAAAATAAGGGGCCAGATGCTGCAGAATAAGGAATTCCTTGCCTTCTGTCACCCAAGCCCAGGGTCCTGCCAGGAATTTGATCAAGCACCCAAACTTTCTTCTTTCTCCAAATGTTCATTTGTGTGACATACATCCCCACCCTCACCACTCCCCAGGTAATGAGTGATGCCAGCGCGTCACATTCTCTCACACTGTGAGGCAACGCATGGGGAGATACTTGTAAATGAAGCCCTCCTTCCCGTATGGTGCCTATGGCTGGCACTTTCTCCAAAATTCCCCAAACCATTGGCTTTTGATGCAGACAGTGTTCAAATAGCCAACCCCGCTGCCTATTAACTGGGTCCTGAGCTAAGTTACTTTAACTCTCTGAGCCTCTCTATTTCCAATACTAATTTCAACACACTGTTTGCTTTGAAGATAAGAAGAAACTGCATACATCGTGAAGTAATTCTTAAGGATCCCGCTTCCTCTACTGTCCCATGACTCTTCAGCTTGTACTGACACTCAGCCTCAAAGACTCAGTCCTTCCATTCATCCTTCACTTCTCACAGCTAATTAATCCCCGAGGCCTCGTTTTTTCTCTTCACCAACCTTCTGGAACAGCAAAAGTAATACCGCTCCCCTCCCTCCAGCTCAACCTCTCGCCTGCCACAGCCACCCTTGCCTTGCAGAATCTTGTAAACAAGGAGGTGGGATGGAAAATATACATTCAATTTATAGAAATCTAAGGCAAGATTTGTTAAGAACAAGTAGCAGTGGTTGCCTTCTTAGGAGTGGGGCAGAAATTAGAAGTTTCCCTTTCATTTTTTTATGCTTGAATGTTTTTGACCATGTGAATTAACCTATCCAAAGAAAGTTTACTTATAAGTAAGAAATTTACTATATGTAAAAATGTACTTAGCCTACCTTAATTTCTAAAGAGTCCACACTAGCTGGGTAGCACATTTCCCAAGCCTGGCTCTATCTAGTGCTCTGGCCCAATTTCCCCTATACTACTATAGGGCAAGATTATAAACATCCAGGGATGTTTCCAACTGTACTTATGAGAATGAGCTCATTATGTCCACTTCACAGACTGGAAACTAGAGCTGAGCTGCAAAGTCACTTGCTCTAAGTTCTACACAGCTGCTAAGATATCAAATACCAGCAGCCCTCTTTCCACAAAAGGAGGATACCGTGAGTGTACACAGGAAGGTCTGCTCTACAACACAGGTGGGAACATCTTTTGCAAGGAACTCAGAGAAAGCTAACTCAACTCCGTTTTACTTACAAATAATGTCTTTATTTCTTCAAAAGTCCAGTGGAGCCAGGTGTGGTGACGCAGACTTGTAATTCTAGCATTCAGGAGGCTGAGACCAGAGGATCACAGTTCATGGACAGTCTCAGCTACTTAGTGAGGCCCTTTGCAACTCAGTGAGACTCGGTTTCAATGTAAAGGATAAAAGGCCAGGCGTGGTGGCGCAAGCTTGTAATCTGCGCGCTTGGGAGGCGGAGACAGGAGGACCACACGGGTTTGAAGCCAGTCTTGCTGGCTTAAGAGATCCTATTTCCAAATAAAATAGGTCTGGGAGTGTAGCCCGGAGGTAGAAGGGTTTCATTCCCAGTACCACCAATGAATGAATGATATAAACTAGGGCTGGGGGGTGTAGCTCGGAGGTAGAATGCACCTGGGTTCCATTCCAGTACTGCAAACAAAATAAAACAAACCCCAAAAAAAGTCCAGTGAAGTGGCTAAGAAGACACTGTGGAGCCAAATTTTGTCAAGAACCTCCTGGTGGTTGTTCTTGACAAAGTTGCTTAACATTGTTGAGCCACAGTTCCGTACCTTTCAGTCACAACCCACGTCAGAGGGCTCTGTGGAGTGCTTCCATGCAGCCCAGTACTGCTGGGATACACAAAGGCGTTTCCATGCTGAGCTGAGGAGGGCCTTCCCTGATCAGCTTTGTTCCTGGACCATATCACAGAGCTCTTCTTCTTTGCAAGAGGGTGCTTTTTCACAATCTAAAGAGCATAATCTCCTCTCCTGTCTTTTCTTTCTCACTTCCAGACTGTGAACACCATCTCTGACTGTGAAACTCCTACCTAAACACACCCTTTGCCTGCTCCCCACTCCTGTTCATTCTGGCATCCAGACCACAGAAAGCATTATACATACATACAGCCTGGTGCCTGGGAAGTGTGAACAAACAGGGGCCACTACCTATGGAGTAAGTCGTGGCTACACTGGGGGCTGAAAGAACCTGCCTTTCCCAGGGATGGGTAAGGACAGGGAGCGAGGGATTGTCCAAGCTTTATCAGTAAAACCCCTTTCTAGGTATATGCAGGAAGCAGCATATGGCTCGTCAAGTTGAATGTTCATGAGTATAAAGCAACTTCCCAACTCAGCCTCTGGAAACTGGACCCTGGTTTCAGTCCAGGTCCTTTTATTGCCCATCCCAGAGTAGAGGATCCTGTACTTAGCACTTGAGGTGCTTTGATATGCAACACTGAAATCATGTAGAGAATATATTTTCAAGCATTACTAACCATTTCTAAAACAGTCTTTGTTTTTTAGACTCTTCCTTCCTTTCTTCTCCCTCTGCTGTTTTTCTCCCATCTTCTCCTAGAGCCAAAGGTAACAGAGGGACTGACTTGCTGGTTCTCAACCAATATAAACAACCACCAACTTGGGAGGCTGTGCCGTCTGGTGCACACCTGACACAGAGCCAGCAGGGGGCGTGCATCCTGATTAGTATTCCATTAGATCTCAGGACCCTGGTCTACAAAAAAAGGCTGTGCCTCAGATAAAAATGGACCATACAGCCTTTGGGTGACAATCTCAGGCTGTAGAGTCAGTTAGCCTAGACCTGAATCTCATTTCCAGCGTCAGATGGCTTTCTAATGCTGGACATGGACAAACTATGTCTCAAGTATTAAATAATGCCTAATGTTGGTGCATACAAAATGTTTTAAAAATGTTGGTCATCACTACTACTGGTAACATATGAGTACTACTACCACTGCTGCAAGTGGCAGAATGGTCAAGTCTTTAGTGATGCCAGCAGTGATACATGTGGTAAGTCAGTGAGTTTCAAGAGGTATTGGATTTAAGGAGGAAGCCCTAGACCACAGCAGGGGCAAACTAGGTTCTTGGCTCTTACCTTGGTCACTCCCTACATATTCAATCATGTCTCCTCTCCTCTTGGGAGATAGTACAGAAAGACTGGGTTCAAAGCTGGCTACAGCCACCAGTTGTACGACAGCAATTTTTCCAAGCCTCCTTTGCACAAGGGAACAGAATGACCTAGCCCATCGAGCTGTGATAGAATTAAAGAATTCACTGAGGAAAAATAGTTAGCACTGCATCCGGCTGCTGAACTTTTTTCCTTACTGCTGCACTATTTACATGTTCTCTTCTACTAAACAAATCTTATAACCCAATGATTCCTATGAACCTAAGCCACTGCTAAGAAACAGGGGAGATGCATGTACATATCTATATGCAGCGAGACTTAGAGAATCCACATGCAAAGTTTAATCTGTTCAGGGATTTTTAATTATTAGTTACCTGTTGGCTTCTTTACCAATCAAGTGTGCTTAATATTTGATGTTAAATTTTAATTATAGTACATTTAAATTTGTTGTTTACCAGCTGAATGTTTTAGATGGTTTTAATTTTTCTATCATTAGAATAAAAATATAGTAAAATCAATGTTAGGAAGTCACAAAAAGTCTCAGAGCCAAAGAAGGCATCCACATACTACAAATATTTCAGCACAACCTTACTCCTGAAGTACTAACAGTTACAGTGACAGTACTGGGTGTTCATTTTAAATAGTTTTGATAATTCTTCCTCATTTCTATTAGTCAATCACCATGGTTTTCCTCTAACACCAATCCTTCACATTACCACTAAAATCAAAGAAATACCTTATTTCTGATGTGATATGTGTGTGTGTGTGTGTGTGTGTGTGTGTGTGTATGTACATGTTCATCTGTATACATTTAATTCACTTGTGTTTAACTGCAAAAAGAGAGCTCATAAAATAAGTGCCAGGCATGGTGGCACACACTTATAATCTCAGTACTTGGGAGGCTGAGACAGGAGAATCTGGGTTCAAAGCCAGCCTCAGCTACTTAGTGAGGCCCTTCGCAACTTAGTGAGACCCTGTTTAAAAAAAAAGAATAAAAACTAGGGCTGGGGGTGTAGCTTGGAGGTAGAATGCCCCTGGGTTCCATTCTCAGCATGACAAAAGTGAATGACTGAATGAATGAATATGAGAAGTGTTAACAACTGAGACTGAGATTATAAAAAATAATTTCACAATAGTGAAACAGCTTCAATTGCCAGTGTTTGATATATATCATTAAGTATTAAGAGTCCCAACATATATATTAGAGGGCATTATTATACATTATACATTTTAAATCTAAAATGATCTAAAATTTATCTAAAAATTCATCTACAAATTATCTAAAAATTATACATTTTTAATCTAAAGAGCAGTAAGTTTCAACTGTGAGGAAAGACTTATCTATATTGGCACTTTTAATCCCACAAAATACTGTACACAGCTGGCCCTATGTCATCATGTACTGAAAATATTCCCCCATGAAAACTGCATCGTACTGAGCATGTGCAGACTTCTTGTCATTATTCCCTAAACAATAGAGCTCAACAATTATTTACATAACATTTGCATATAACAAATATTTTAAGTAATCTAAGATTTAAAGTATAGACGATGTACATAGATTATATGAAAATACTACTCTACCACTTTAATAAGGGACTTGAACACTGGTGGACTCTGCAGGACTCATGGACAGAGAGGAATGACTAAGTGTGTATTTTTTGTGTTTGTTATCTTTCTTCTGTAACAGTGTGGGCTCTGTGAGAACAAGAATCTTTGCTGCTGAATCCCTAACACCTGAAACACTGGTTGGCATAAACCAGGTATTTAAAAGGCTCCAATTTCTCCCAGTTCCCAACTCCTAGCCCCTAAAATAGAATAATTATTTCCTTAAGGGCCCCAAGGGTGTTGACTCACACCAGCCTTTCCACTTCTCTAAGTACCTTTGAAGTCACATGTTGGGGACCAATCTATATAGCCAAGCTTTTTTATTGAACAGAAAAAAAAATCAAATCCAGTTGAACCTACACGTACATGAAACACTCTTTTGCAATTGGTAATCTTGAGCTTTACTAAAATAGTCACCGATTTAATTGACTGCTTTATATACTTCAGGTTTATCACCTCTGGAATGGTCTTCTGCCTTATTCTTTTCTTGTTCCACCCTCCACCTCTCTGTTTGTTACTTCCTCCAACACTCCTGCCCTGGCCCCTTCCTTCCTTGCCTCCCCATACATGAAGAGGATCTCTCTCACCAGAGGCTCTACTCCACAAGGGTGTGGGCTGAGGCTGGTGGAGCAGAAGTAGCCCCTCTTCTCCACAGCCCCTTGCACATGAGATGCATGGAAATGTATACAGAATGGATCTGTCAGTGAAATGGGGCATTCTGGAATCCTAACAGCCCATACCTAAACAACCTGACAAAAGGGGGGGCTAACATAGTCTCTTTTATTAAAAAGATAAAATCTTTTCACTGTGATAAACTATTCCACAGTCCTTTAACCAAGGACACAAAAAGCATCCTAGAACTTTGCTTCCCAGTGTTTTGGAGCTCTGTCCCTAAAATAATGATCAAATGCAAAGGGACAGAAATTTTTTCATGCAGGAGACACATGAACCTAACAGGCAACTCAAGAGACTTTCAAAATGGAGAGGAAGCATTTAATAATAATGTAAAGCATATAATGAAGCTCAGTCATAAAGTGCTGGCCTAGCACCTGCATGACCCTGGGTTATATCCCCAGCAGCACAAAAAGAGAAAAAGAAAACAGAAGATTTGAATTCTTCATTCCTCTGTTTACCAGCTAAATACATTACGCCACTGCATATGGCTGGACCTCAGTTTCTTCATTTGTAAAATGAGGGAAACAGAACCCATCTTATGAGGCACTAGGTGGGCAGAACAGAGCAGTTAAAGAACAAAGTACTCTCGCCAGATGTGGCGGCACACGCTTGTAAGCCCAGAATTCGGGAGGCTGAGACCAGAGGATCGCGGTTCACAGACAGCCTCAGCTACTAAGTGAGACCCTGTTTCAAAATAAAGAATAAAAATACGGCAGGGTATGTGGCTCTGAGATCAAATGCCCCTGGGTTCCATCCCCAGACCCGCAAAAAAACAAAAACAAAAACAAAGTACTCTCTAAACAATGGGGTATCATACAAACATGGCTTACAGGAAGGACAAGGCTGAAGCCCAGCCTCCAACCAAAGAATCATGTGCACTTCCTAGAAGAAACAGGAGGCACACAGCAGTGAAGAGAATCTTTTGGTTTTTATTGTCATTCCCCTACGTACATAGATTGTAAGCTGCCAGGGTCACTCATCCTGTAAAAGCACTGGCTATGGGAGAAGTGGGATCCAGGTGGCTACCTTCTCTTCCTGTCTCAAGCTTCCCTTTCCTGTACCTCCCCCATGAGCCGATGACCTACCTGCTTTACATGTTTCTCCTGGTTTCTCCCTAACTTTGAAACAATTCCTTTTGCACCAGCTCTGAGAGTCCGTGGTTCATGAGTGGGGGCATCAGTGGGCTGCATGAGAGCACCTCCATGAAGGTGATGGCTGGCCACATCCCTCTGTCCAGGGCATCCCCTCCCCATGGAACCAGCCACAGGCTCTCCTGAGAGGTCACCTTTTCCTGCTCCATATCTCTTATTTACCAAGACTATGAATGGTTCCTGACACCTCTTCCTGATGACAGGAAGGTGGCAGGCTAGCTGCACACCCCAAGTCTGGAACCCACAGGTACTCCGTGGCTCTGAGCTGGGTGGGGAGGCGGAGAATGCAAAAGGAGCTGGTGAGCATCCCAAAGCCAAACTCATGATTCCTTCAGTTTTTGCCTCGGACTCACCCACACACAGATGCAATGCTCACACTCACAGCCAAGGAGTGGGTGTGAAGAAAGGGTACGGGCTCGTGGGGTGGGAAAGAAGGGAAGATCGCATATGTATGGGAAATGACGGGACAGTGAGTACAAGATGGGGTGGGGGAGGGGAGAAGAAAAAGAAGAAAATGACAAATAGAGTCCAGATGCCAACGTTACTGCTATTTACAATATTATAATGCATTGCCTCCTCTGTTAAGCTGTTAAAGTACCACTTTGTTATTTCTTCTCAAGAAGATAACAACTTGCTATTTTGAGAAAACACAGACATGGAAAAACATGATGGAATAATGGCTGCCTGTTTAGGCTTGAGAATTTTAAAGACCTGAGTGTGAATCTTTAATCCATTTTAACTGTATAACTTTGGAGAAGTTTCTTAACCTCTCTGTTTCCTCATCTACCAGACAGTAATAACCTCCTAATGTTCTTGTGTAGATAAAATGTGATTAAGTATCTAAATACCTTTGCACAGTACCAGCCACATGGCCAGGCTCAATAAATGTTACCTGTTGTTAAATTTTATTAGACATAAGAGCCTATAAAGGCCTCTCTGTCCAGCTTAAGTATTCCCTGGGGCTTGTGGTGCAAGCAGTAATAAACATCAAGCTCTGGAGTTCTCTCATATTGGCTGTAGGAATGCCCTGCTCCTTGAGAGAAAGGCTCCTTGGCTGCTCCAGGTCTATTTTCACACGGAATATCTGTCAGGTCCAGCACAAGGGAAAAGGACAAAAGCCAAGGGAGTGAAGGAGTGAGCAGAAAGGAAGCTGATCCAGGGTCAAGACACGCTTCTTTGGGCACACTCACCGAGTCCGGGTCTCGCTGCTGTTCAAGAAAAGCTGAGAATTCCACCAGGCGAAGCTTGGTTGTGCCGATGGAACGCCCTTGCCAGGCAGGGACTGAGGGAGCGGGGGCTGATGCAGGCTCGAACCCTGAAAAACCAACGGTCACCTTTACACAGGGTCACTTGCCTCCCCCAGCCTGGGGCAGGCTCCACAAAACAATGACCTAGAAGAAAAGTAAAGAGTGCCCTCTCCACTAGCGCCCAGGGTGGAACTCGGCTGGGCAGTGGTGGCATTCCACTGCCAGGGAAGACCAGCTGGACGAGCACAACACAGGAGCTCCCTGTGAAGCCAACTGCAGCTAAGGCTGAGGACAGTGGCAAGAGGACATCTAATTCCTAACAATAATGGCTGAAGAGGCAAGGGAATAATGGGTCCACAGACTTCCTGTGTGACAGGGATGTGCTGGGCACTTCTTGTGTTTGTCCATCTTCTTCCTTAAGCTATGCCCACCAGCACTACAGAACTTCACTAGCATCCCTCAGGATGTTCCGTGGCACTGGAGCCGCGGGCAATGTGTGAATGCGCATTCAGTCTGGGCATCTACAGTGGAGAGCAGGGGCTTTCATACGACACGGTGAGCAGTTTATCTGAGGAACACATGTGAACGTGGAGGTTGGTGGTGTGCCCAGTGAGGAGGGAGGCAGGCTTGTTGGCCAGATATGTGTTTGCGACTTTGGGATTCCACGTAAACTCTCCTTTATAGGAAGGGTACCAGCATGTAAAATCTACAGCTGTCTAAGGGTGAGTAAAGCCACGTGCACACTCTGGTCTCAGATTGCCCAATTCAGCCTGTTTATGCTGAGAAGGAAACCACAACAACTTCCCCTTCTGAGTGCGATTGTACGTGAAAGTGACCGGGCTTCCTGTTCCTTTATGAAGCCATCTAGAAAGCTGGTGAGAGATGACTGAAAAAACTAGAGTGACTCAGGATCTGGTCAGGGACCCCCTAAGGCCCTCTTGAGCTCCAGGCCGGCCCTAATCTTCATGAAGTTCGTGGTGGGAAGGGCAGCCAGGTTTCTACAAGTGAAAGGACACATACAGCTATGGCAAAGAAAAATGCCACCCCAGCTGGCTATGAGCTATGGGGCGCTCACTCTCCCAGGAGGAAGAATGAGGGGGACTCACCTGGAATGGGGGCCGTGACCGCTGGCTGGATGGGGTAGGCCTGCTGCACAAAAGGCTTGACGCTGGAGACAAAGAGGTGACAAGAATCAGAGATCTTGGGTGCAGTGGCAGCTCCTACCCATGTCTGGCCTTACCCTCTCCATGGGGACCCTGCACTACCAGGCCATGCTGACAGAGGCTTTGCTATCTCCAATTGAGACAGGCTAGCAGGCTGCTGGGGATGAAACCACTGAGCCCTGTGCCAGTTCAATGGGGCAAGCTGGACAAAGGTCAGCCTGAGGCTCATGTCCTGTGGCACCTGCCTCTGAATCTCTCTTTATGTCCCCACAGGGACTGCACTCGGAGGTCACTCTATCCCCGAAAGGTTCTCTAGGCCAAGCGGTTTGAGTTCAGTTAAGTATCCAGAGAGAGGATTTCCTTTCTGCTTTTAGCAGATTCTCTTATCTTCTCCTGGCTGACTGGGCTTGCTTCCGTTGCCCCATCTCCGCCTGAGGCCTCTGCAGGATTTTTTTTTTTTTAATTGTTTATTAGCTACCCCAACAGAAGGAAAGCCAAAATGGAAAGGGCTATGGGTTAATTCTGCAGGCCCTTCTCAGGCAAAGAAGACCCCAGGTTCTGCCCTGAAAGCCACAAAGGAACAGGGACCCACTTCCTGTTCTAACCAGATGACCACTAATCCTTCAGGACTGAATGAGGTGTTTTGCTCTTGTGGATAAGACATTAGTCTCTTTCCTGCTACTGGCCTCAGCAGACAATAAGGGAGATGACAATGGGTCTCAATTAGTCCTTTCTCCTCTAAGCCTGGAGACAGTCTGAAGCAGGAGACCTGGCCCCTGAGCAAGGACTGTGACCAGCCCCGTGTGGTCCATTCCCTTTTCGGACTTACTCTTGTGAGGATCCTGGTTGCCCTGTTTGTATCATTCCAGGCCAGAACTGGAAGGGAAAAGGCAAAGGCTTCAGGATTACAATTCATGTGAAAGCAGAGTTCATGATGAGTATGCACAGCAAGCCCTGCTGAAGGGCAGCAGGTGCCAATCACCCACCAACGTGGCCTCACTTTCTCCAAGTGCAGATGTAGCCACTGCTGTGCACACAACCACACCCACCCCAGCCTAGCAGCCCAGGGCTGCCCTGAGCCCTCAGTCCTGAAAATCCTCCCGAGGGCAGGAGAACAGGTGGCAGCTATTCCAAGCGCTCATGCCACCTAAGAGAGCCCTGGGTGGGCCGCAGGGGTCACAGATGCCTTGCTGGGCCATTCTGCCCATGCACACGCCCATCGTCCTCTCCCTCCCTGCATTTCGCTGAAGCACCTCCTGGGTAACATTTAGCCTCCATGGTTTGGAGCAGCCAAGGCCAGTGGAGCAACAAAATGAAGCTTGGAACAAGAGGCCAGGAGCCTGGGGGGAAAAGGGGGTCTCTGGCGAGCTATGAGTGTCCCTGAGGCCTTCAGCGCCTGCTATTCCCCAGCCAGAGAGACAAGAGGAAAAGGAACCTTCAGAGTCGCTCAGTCCTGAATCCTGACATCACCATCTGTGTGCTGATGACCAAGTGTCCTACAGTCTTGTTTTACTACTGAGTAACCTCAGCTTCCTCATCTTTAAGATGGTAATGCCAGCATATGGCATTTAAGATGACTGTGAGGTTACCTGAGATAAAGCAATGCTTCTCAGCCCTTGGTAGATGTAAAAATGAATGTACCAACAGTACTTAGTCCCTTAAGGGGCTAGTTGCCACAAAGTGACCCTGAGGACACATGGACACAGATCATGGACCAGGAAAAAGAAAGAGAGCAGAGGAGGGAGGTCATGACCCAAAGGCACCAGAGAAGCAATACTTAGTTCTAGGTCTTCAGGGACCAAGGATTCCGTCTCTTCCTCTTCCTTCCTTCTCCCTCTGGTTCATCTTTTTCTCCTCCCTTCCTTTTCATCCCACCCCTCTCTCCAGTTTCTGCCTCCCTTCCTTCTTTCACTGCTTTATACCCAGCATCAATCAATCACTACAAGGAGGTCTTGGCTCTTCTGAACACCCGACCCAGCTGACAAGGGGTAGGTGGAAGGCTGGGTGCTGGCGGCCATTACTCCTGCCCGCTGCTCTTGACTTACCCCCGGAGCCCCCGGGAAGGTGGGGCGTGGAATCCCAGGCAGCCCCAGCTTGTTGTGGATGGCGGTGGCAGAGACAATTTGGGCTGATGACATGGCTGCCATGTGCTGCAGGGCCTTGTCCTTTGCAGTCTGATCCTTGAAGGTGACAGTGACACACTGACTTAATACAGAATGCACAGATGACTACAGGCAGGTTAGACAGCCACAGCCACGAGCACAAGGACTACAGTACAGAGCCACGAGAGGCCGAGGAAGCAAACATGCACGATAAATAAACACGGCCGGAGGCTAAAACACTCCACCTACCATAACCGAACACTTGCTAGGAATACCCAGTGGCAAGGTTTTTGTTGTTGTTCTTTTTTTAAATCTTAATCCATTTTCCAACAAAATAGGAAGCCTCTGAGAAGAGTAGACAATGTATTTATTTTTTCTGCTTCCAGGAGGAGATCTCTCCAATTACTTGACACCAGGGGAGTGGAGTAGGGGAGGCCCTGCTTTCAAGTATACAGGCGAGAGGAAAGGGGAGAGGTGTGGCTGTGGACTGGGGACTGGGCCACTCACAGAGTATGGGCGCCTCTCTCTGTCTGGGGCTATCAGGGCACCACTGTCCCAGGAGCTGCTGGGGTCAAGCAAGGCCCAGACACCCTGGCAGACGCCTGGTGGGGGCAGCTCAGAAGCAGCAGGGTGGGCAAGGGGGTCGGGCCAAGCAGCATGCTGGTGGGGCGCATGCTTTGAGTTCCCCACCATGGATCTCAGGCTACATGGCTTCTTATTAAAGCTGAGGAGGTCAGGGATACTGCAGGTAAATGGTTTCTCCTTTCCCCAAATGATTCTTTTCTAGAAAAGCCAAGACTGATAACACAAAGCTAGCCAAAAAAAAGTCTGCCAAGCACAGCTAAAATACAGAATACCCAGTTTGGTGAAAATACTTACCATGCTTGTTACCTGGATACAACGATAAACAATTTGTTAAAAAGGTTGTGTAAAAAGGCAGGATTACTTTTCTTCTTCAGTTAAAATATATATGTGTATATATCTACATATAGATATATATATATAGTTATAAACATTAATACTTGAGTACAGTAAAATGTATAGAAGCATGTTTGGTTTTCCCCCGCCACATTTTAAAAGGACCGTATGATTTACGTGGCTATCTAGAAACCCCATTAGCAACAAGGGTGCCCAGCAACAACCATAATAAAAAAAAAACGACCCCTACTCTTTTGCATAGGTTCTCTGACCTCCCCAGGATACAAGGGCCACCGCGAGACCCCAGCAGAGGGCAGGCCATGCAGCTGCAGGCAGGGCTGTGTGCTTGGTCAGCACATAAAGGTTCCTGGCCACAGGTTAGAGGGCCTGTACTCCAGGCTAAGATGCCATCAAGGTAGGGACAAAATGGCCACACTATAATAAACAGTCCCCATGTATGTACACACAAGTTTTTTACCCCAATATGATGTATGAATAATACACCAATAAAAATTTTAAAAATAAATAAAAATTAAAAATAAATAAAATAAACAGTCCCTCCACATCTGACATTTGGAGCTTGCTGAGTGGCAGCTGAGAGGTGGCAGCTTCCATGTTTACAGAAGTAACCAGAGGCCGGGCGTGGTGGTACACGCTTGTAATCAATCCCCGCGCTTGGGAGGCTGAGACAGGAGGATCGCACAGGTTCGAAGCCAGCCTCAGCTACTTAGTGAGGCTCTCAGCAACTTAGTGAGACCCTGTTTCTAATAAAATATAAAATAGGTCTGGGAGTATAGCCCAGAGGTAGAAAGCCTCTGGGTTCCACCCCCAGTGCCACCAAAAAAAAAAAAAGAAGAAGAAGATGAAGAAGAAACCAGAGGTAGGGAAGAAACACACTGAAGGGCTCAAATACTCCAAAGGCTCTCAGTGAGCACCTCCAGGAGGGCTGGGAGCAGCTCCATGGTGGAGCACTTGCCTAGCCTGCTGGTGTGCTTGAGGCCCTGTGTTTAATCCCCAGCACTGGCAAAAATTAAGTGCTACTAAAGTGTGGGCACCACTTTGCTCCATAATTGCCAAAAAACACCGTGTGAGTTTTGAAAAGGCTTATATTAACCCTTGAAAAACAGCCAGAGATTGAGAGATGAGAGAGAGAGAGAGAGAGAGAGAGAGAGAGAGAGAGAGAGAGAGAGAGAGAGAGAGAGAGAGAGAGAGAGAGAGAATAAAGAGGAGGAGGAGAAGGAGGAAAGCAGAAGGGGGAGGAGGGGAGGGAAATCTAACACTTGCCTAAATATTTACATTTTATACATTTTTCTGGCATACAAATACAGCCTTTCAGGGTGCACACAGTCATCATGAGCACCTGAGATGGCACGGTGAGGCTTACTGGTCCCCTAGGGACGGCCCTGGGTGATGGAAACTGCTGCCTGTCACCTCCTCCTCAGATAGCATTCTTGCAGGTGAGGCTGCATTTGCCAGCCTGTCCAAAGCTCTAGCCTGAAGCTAGATTCCTTAGTAACTTTTTGAAAGAGAAGTCTGTAACATTTCAGATTTCTGAATATGCCAGGAAGGAAAAAAAAAAAAAGGCAAATCTTGAAGTTGATAGGATTTTATGAGTAGGAGTGTGTACACGTGCTAAAGATGAAGCTGGGTGGACACACACAAGTGTCAGTGACTGTCCATCCACAATTAGATGGTTCTGTGGCTTTACCTGTCCCCTGCCCTGCCCACCCCCTCAGAGGTAATCCATGGACAGAAAACACGGCTCCAGTCACACCCATTTCATGCAGTCAAAGATACCTGACATCAATGCAAACTTGTTAGTTTCTCTTTGGACCAGTCACTTTGGACTCCAGCCCCCAAGCCATTTAACCCCTTACAAGAGGTTATAAATGCTCTCAAAGTGATCTCTGAAACCGAGGTAATGGCGTAGGCACGACCACAGGCGCCTTCCTTAGCACAGAGCATGCCTCAGACTTCTCTGAGGCCTGAGCCGGGGGAGCTTGGGAAACAGCAGCCCAGGCTTCTTTCCCGCCTGGCTGATGTGAACGCTGAAGACGAACTACAAAAGAGCTTGTGGGCTTGGCTCTACTCCAAAAGACTGTCACGAGGCCTCTCGGAGCTGTGTGTTCTGTGTCTATGAAATGCTGATGACAGGGGCGATGCGGCTTGCCCAAGTACTGAATCTGTTTGGCACACGTGGGTGGGGCAAATCTTGAATCAAAAGGCCAGGTACAAGTGGAAATGCGTCCCCAGGATCTCCATAACTCGTTTTCTAGGAGGAATTGCTTGAAATGTTCCCCTTTGCTGGGCTTACTGAAAAAGTTCTTCAAAATGTTCACAAAAGTGTCAAAGTCTTTCATTTTAGGAACAGGGCTTTGCTCATTGTAGGAAAGGAGAAAAGTAACCATCTTAGCTGCTTATGCCACATGGCCTCAGAAAATCTTTTTCTTCTAGTTTGACTCTCCTATTACTAGCTTTCACCAAGTGCCTATGGAAACAGCAGTTCAGAGCAGGAGGGCAAAGCGATGGCTTTGAGGCGCCAACGTGCTCTCTGAGAGATGGCGAAAGAAAGGTGCACACATACTGGGAAGTTGGTAGAGCTGGTTCCAAATGGCCTCGGTCCAGTGTGAACGGGCTGTACCACCTAGGACAAGCCACTTCACACCCTCATCTCTTTCACCTACAAATAAAGTACTGTGCTTTATTCACTAATGTCCCTCTGGTTCTAAAATTATTTGTAGCAATGAGAGTGAGTTCCTTTATAAAACAAATAACATCTTAATAAATTTAGCCAAAAAATTTATTAGTGAGAAGACCACAGATGTTAAAATTTGGGCAGCTCCTGGCTGCCTGTCCTGATAGAAAGTCAAGTGCGGAACAGAAATTTTATCTCAAGTAGTGGTTCTTTCTGCACTTGACCTACCTATTTGAGAATAGGCAATTTTCTGCAAATGGACTAAAATGTCTATACCAGTGATTTTCTACCCTTTGTAGGGAACCTACTCTATTTGTTTAATTTTATAGCATCACCCCTTTATCTGTGGTATACATGTGAAAATTAAAAGGATTAATATGTGTTTAAAATCTAAAGTAACCCTGGAGATAGATAATAAGCACAGTGAGGCTATCTGGAAATCAGAACGGAGAGGCTGGCCGCAGATGCACTTATCCTGAAATGGGAATCGGGAAGGATGCCGAGCTAAGAGATTTCAATGGTTAGGTCTCTCAATTGTAATTTTCAGCCCAGAGATACATGCCTGTAAGTGTCAGACCTGAGTAAATTGCTTGCTGGTGTCACTCTGGTCTCATACACCAGCCTTTTACACACACCCCTCTACCTTCTCCTCTCACCCCCACACTAACCAGGTTCATCTATCCAATCAGGGAGGCGTACAGACACCAGCAAACATGTGCTGCACTCACACACCAAGTTAGTTCTATTCTAAGCTGCAACTGCACCAGCATTTCTGAGATGTACATGAGAATTACAAAAGGTGAGCACACTGTTTCATCTTAAAAAACTGCTATAAAGTCAATATTGAGTTATACTCCATAATGTCTTAGGGTATGAGAAATGATGAGTCTGAGTGTGTGTACATATGGCACATGAACACAAGAAAAATGTGTCCCCACCGGGTACTTGGGAGACAGAGACAGGAGAATCACAGGTTTGAGACCAGCCTCAGCAAGCAGTGAGACTCTCATCAACCTAGTGAGACCTGTATCAAAATAATAAATAAAATTGGGCTGAGTGTGTAGCTCAGAGGTAGAATGCCCCTGGGTTTAATCCTATTAACACACACATACACACAAAAATGTGTCCTAGAAAAAAGCTCGAGGAAGTTTACACTGCTTCTCTTTTACTGATATTAAGTTCCTCTATCCTTAAGATTACAAAGAATGGATTGAGGAAGAAAACAGTTCAAACAGATTATGTCCATACAAGCTTTCATTACTGACCTCACTAACATGTATGGGAAGGAAAAAGAGGGAGCAAGATCACAGACGGAAATATAACAAGTGCTGTATGCATGTATGTCTGCATTACTTTGAAACTCACTCTGATGTATAATTATACTGCACCAAGAAAAGTATATAAAAATTATGAAAAAAAAGCCCCCCAAAGCTGAGAGTATGGGGACTCCTAAGTCTCTCTTTTCCAACTGAACTCTTAACACAACAGTGTGACCTGCAGTACAGAAAACACCTGGGGACAGGAATGGCGGCTCCTTAGACTGCTAAGAGGGAGGAGGAGTGGGTGCTGAGAACGAGGGTAGACAGACACTCTGACTGGAGGGGCACGTCTGGCTCCCACCCTACTTTCTTCACAATCCAATTTCTGGCATTATCAATGGCCTCACTGCCCCAGCCTCACAGACCAGCAGGCTGTGGTCAGGCATACACTTCTCAGCCCAAGGCCTTTCAAATTGTTATTGTTACTAAGTAAACAGGCTTTCATATTTCATGAAGCAGAGCAAGGCTGCTGCTCAACTCTGTTCTGCTGACTGCCTCCTCTTCATGGCTGAAATGGACACACGAAGACACAAATGAATCTCACTATGGTTTCCAAGGTATGGAAAATTTCTGTATGTGCTGTTCCTGGCAGCACGGTCACAAAAGTGCTTGCAGGAGTGGGATGCTCATACAACCTAAGGGCACCTTATGAATCAGGCTGGTATTACAAGAGTCTTACCCTCCTTTATCCCCACTGGGTCCCTAGCTTTTGCTTATTCTACAAAGTCAGCCATCTCATACTCTTCAGGCATTAACTATAGACAAATTTTAAAGGTAATGTAAAAAAGTGACATGCTCACATTATTATAGCTGCCATACATGGAATTTTAATAAATAACACGCTAAATCAACATATTCCAACCAGTTTTCATTCATGTCATTTCATCTCATTCATATCATTTCAGAATGTAAAGACTCTAGTCTATTCATATGGAAGTCTACCAATACTTGAGGAAAAACATATAAAATTAAAGACCATGGCTTTAAAAACTCTTGATAGCTATTAAATGTTTTCCACCAGGGCTGGGAATTTGGCTCAGTGGTAGGCGCTTGCCTGGCATGTGCAAGGGCTGCAGTTCAATCCCCAGTACCACAAGAAATAAAAAATCTTCTTCCAAATATACTTTCCACAGTTATATAAAAATATAGAGCAAGGGAGGGAGGAGAGACAGCAATTTGTTGAAAATCACTTTTTCAGAAAAAAAGACACACAAAATATTTCCCTCAGAAGTAATTTTGCAGATGTTTTTTCTAATCTTGCACTATGTGGATTGACACGACCTCTGCAATTATTAGCCATAGCCCTTGAGCAGATAAACATCACAAAACTATTTAATGGCTCTGGAGAAAGGATGAAGGGCACTTGAATTTTTTTCTAGCTATGATCTCTAATTTGCTTATTATTAGAAAAGGCAGGAGTAAATACAAAAGGGGGCTATTCTGGTCAGGCGACAGCTAATGTGGAGGAGAGAAGGCACATTCATACCTCCCCTGACTTGCTGCCTAATGAGTAGCAATTAATTCATCTTATTGTATTTCCAAATGCCAAAGACTCCGTTCACATCAAAGAAAAAATTTTCAAGGCTTTACCATTGTTCATTTTTAAATGTACTGAGCTATACTTAGTATTTTATAACTGTCAACAGCATTTCCTTTAGTTCTGATGTGGGGCTTAGCATCATAAAGGATAAGGAGACTGGTGGTTGTGTCTTACTTATGACTTCCCAGCATTTAGGACAGCTTTGCTTTGGGCGAAGGCGCCCTCTGACCTTAGTCACCTCTTCTATGGGAGGTGACGGCATGGAGCAGGAGGTGGCTCTACTCTGAAAGGCTAGGGGAGTCCCAGGTGGCAGCTGGCTCAAGCTGAGCTCCACTGGCTCCCACGACCCAACTCCTCTGTTCCTTCAAACACAGAGACACAAAAAGGGTGCCGCGAGGCACTACATCTCAAGCCAGGCAAGAACCTCGGCCTTGACCAGCACTCTGGAGAGGCAGCATGATACCATGCAAAGAGCCTGGGCAGGTCACATGGCCATGCTGAGCCTTTGCTTTTTCAGAGCAGGGATAAGCATGCCCATGTTTGGGGCTGTTTTAGGAACTCAGTATAATGTTCTTAGCCTTTTCTCTCCCTTTCTCCTTTGATACTGGGGACTGAACTCAGGGGCATTCTACCACTCAGCTACAACTTTATCCCCTTTTACTTTTTTATTTTGAAACAAGGTCTCACTAAGTTGCTGAAGATTTTGCTAAGTTGACCTTGAACCTGTGATCCTCCTGTCTCAGCTTCCCAAGTTTTTGGATTACAGGTGTGCACTACCAGACCCAGGTTAGCCTTGCCATCTGATGTACTCTGCAGCCTGTGGGGCCAATATGACCAATGGACCTGCCACCAGGGCTCATCCAATTTGGGACCTGAAATGCCCAGCAGCTCAGGCCCTCACTCCAGAACCTTGAGGATGCATGTTATTCTAGAGTATTCTCTACATTCAAAGTTGCCTGTCCACATTGGAAGTTGATTAACAATGGGATTTCTCTACTTAGGAATAGATCTATAGACCTCATGTTCAGCTTAGAACATGCTCATGAGAAGCACATCTATCTTCTCCATGGTGAGCCTGCTCCTGGATGGACTCAAGGTCAAACAAACAGGACACATAGAGTGGACATTAACAAGGCCCCAATGAAGTTCTTGAACTCAACAGAATTAAATCTATGATTTGAACTTTAAAGCCTTATCTTATTGAAAGAAACAGCAAATTGTAAGGAAGGGCCTGATGAGCAATCACATCACCAAAGCCAAAAGGACAGGGATAAAAATGGCCACAAGGGGTGTGCAGGGAGCTCATAAATGAGTCACCGATGAAGGGCACAATCAGAGAGGCTTAGGTCTCTTACTGCTCTGCTGAGTTGATGCAATGTCAGTAGGTATGGGCGTTTCCTCAATGCATGTTCAACACCAGATATGAATATGGCTTCTGCCTAAGAGGTTGTCCTGCCAAGGTTTCCTAGTATGGCCCACACAATGCACTCACCCAAACACACTTAAAATGAGAACTCGAAGGGGCCTGCTTCAACTTTCACAAAGGTGAAGATGGCCCATGGCATGGCTGTGTGTCTGCAGAGCTGGGCTGGGGCCCCCACAAGCCTCTAATACCAGCAAATTGCCTTTCTGCTGCTGATGGGGAAGAAGACCTCTAGGCAGGGTCTGGACAACCTCTCAGGACAATGGAATCTATGGAGAAAGACTCAAGAGCAGGAGACTACACAGAAACTCTTAGTAGAAAAAGAGACTGCTGAATTCATAGAGAACACTTCTGTGCTCTTTCTATACATGCTGGGATAATACATCTTAGAGTCTGAGTGACTTCTTGATGACTTAAAGGTGAGTGAAAAAATTCCAGGTGGAGAAATGCTTCCCACAATTTGAGCTAGTCCTCAGAACATGCTGCTGTGCCTCACAACTCAACTGGAGATGCCAATATGAAGCTAAACTAAGGAATAGGGATAACAATAATTGAGACTAGCGTGGGTGACATAGCCATAGATACAGGTATTAGCTCAAAATCTGGAGCAGAACCCTAACCCTGCATCTTTGGAGTTCCTAAATGCATGTTCCATAGACCTATATGCTATCTGCCGGCTGTAATCGCACGGATTCACCTTCCACTTTATTAGTGACATCAGGCCTGGCCAGGAAGCTGTGCCTCATCTAAGACACACCTGCCACCCGAGGATCAGTGGGTTACAAGGACTTTGCCTGAGTAAGGCCACATGCACAGCACTCCCATCACTAAGAAACAACTCTCCCAAAACTAAGCTGCCTTCGGTGCTGGCAGGTAACACTCTTGCTTCTTTTTTAGGCATGTTAGCCCAGAACACAGAACAAAAGTAATGCTGAATGTATGTGTTTAGTTTCCAAAACCAGTGCCTTTTCTTCCTTTCTCCATCGCCCCAACTGTAACCTGCAGATGCTGCCCCAGTTTCTCTGCTCCTGTGCATCATCTTCTCAAGTCACTCTCTCATTATTTCAACCTTCCCCCCCTTTATTTTGGCCTCTTTGGTTGCTCCCTGTGGTCATAGCCTGTATCCAAGTTCATCCCAAACTGCTGTTCAAGTCTATCGTGGCTTACGCCAATACAAATTGCAGAGAAAAAAGTCTCAAGTTGGTGTCAATGGCTATAGCACAAACTTCTGGCTCTTCTGGCTGACAATGAATGGGTAAATATCTAGATTAATTGTTAAGATAGGATCAAAAGAAGAATAGCATTTTCATTGGATGTGATATTCTCAGGGAAACCAAGGGCCAAGAAAACCTGTGGGAGGGGAAGAGAGTGGAAAATTGTTTTGATTGGGCAGGAAGGTTGGTAGACGAAGTTAGAAAAGATAATTTTTTACCATTTTATTTTTTCACTTTTTTGGGGGGTGGGTGCTGAGGATGGGACCCAGGAGCACTCTACCTCTGAGCTATACCCCCAGCCTCAATTAATTAATTAATTATTCAAAATAATTATTTTGTGACAGGGTCTTGCTGAGTCACTGAGGCTGATTTTGAATCTGAGATCCTCTCGTCTCAGCCTGTCAAATACTGGGATTACAAGCATACACCACCATGCCCAGCTGATTTACTTCACTTTAAAAAAAAAAAAGGAATTATGTCATTTCTAGGATCATACAAACACAAGTATTTAATATGTTCCTCTCTGTACTAACTTTCATGTATTTAAAATTCAGCAACAACAAAAGCTTCCTGGTTAATTCTAATGCATACTCCCAGTTAATTATCCCAGTTAATGGGAGTTGGGTTAGTGGTTAAAAACTCAACCTTTAATAAGCCAAGTTTTAAATGTGCTATTGAAAATCATTCCGAAAAGTTTTGATGTACATTTTGTTGACTTAATAAGGATACAACTCATAAACATCATCCATCTTTAAAAACAATGAAGAAAAAGAGAACACAGAACAGTCCCAGTGGACTGGAGCAAGGAAACAGCCAAAGATGATCACAAGGACCGGTGTGGGCCACAGCATTGGGCCCTAGGGTTGTGGAGTAGAACTCCGGTCCAGACCCCCACTTCTCGTAACCAGATTTATAGCAGCCTGGGATTTAGTCTCCCTGCCTCAGGCTTCACCTTCCCCAATAGCTGGAGAGATCTTTCCAAAGTACAGGGGTGTGCTCCCCAAAACCCACAGCTGGATCCTCCCTTCTCAGTGGGAGGATGCAGGGCCATCCTATTAGGCTCTTCCCCCTAACCCTGCCTCCACGGTGCTCTCTGGGGTGCCCCAAACACCTATTTCTATGGGAGTGCTGTTTGGCTGTAATGACACCTCCCCTGTGAAGCTTTCTTCAAGTCTCCTTCTCTCAGTATTCATTATTTCCTCTGGGAAGCCTTTCACCAACCTGTTCAATTTCTACTTCAGAATCCCTAGCTACAGACAGCCTACTAGAAAAGAGTAGGTGCTACCCCAAGAACACAGACTCTGCACACTCATCTCTACATGACTAATATTTATTGAGGGCCTAGAATATACTGGGCTCTCAATGAAATGTCTGTGGGCTGAATGAAGCCATCATTTCTTTGCTTTTGAAGTTCAACCTTTGTGTAGAAATCTTACACATTTACTAAAATAATTTTCCTTCTGCTAAAGTTAAAATGAAATTCTGCATACTTTGGGGGGGGCTCTGGCCTGCAAGCCAGCACTTTGAGACCACTGGGGTTAGCAGAAGCACACAGCTGTCCTTTGGAACTTGTGCTAACAGATTTTCAACAGAGTGGCTCTGCAGTTAGGATGACTTGTCTGTGGCTGGGACATAAGAATGACCACTATCCACTAGGCGCTGTGGCACATGCCTGTAATCCCAGTACTTTGGAAGCAGAGAAAAGGGAATTTCAGGTTCGAGACCAGCCTCAGCAACTTAGCAAGACTCTACTTCGATATAAATAAACAAATTAATTAATAAAGGGGGTGGTCTCTCAAACCGTATTCAGTTTAACAGCAAAAAGGCTGTGACTACAGATACAAGGGATTGAGCTCCAATTAGAAATGCTTTTTAATATATTGACAGCTTCAATAAGATTTCAATTTGAAATATAAGTTTTGTTGATTAAAAAAAACAAGATGAAAAACAAGTAGCCTAAATAATTCTGCCACACTCTTGCTAGGAAGGAGAGATTTTCAAGCAAGAAAGTGCACAAGGAAGCCACAATGGGCAGTGGCCCCAGGTGTGGGTGCAGCATCTTTTCCACCTCTGTGGGAGTCCAGGAAAATGGAAGTGTGACTTCAATCCTCATTGGAGGACCATGGACCCTTGTCTACCCTCCGCTTCTGAGCTTCTGAGCGTGTGGGGCGGTGATGAAAGGACCAGGGAGCCAGTGCCAGCAAGGACAGAGCTTGGAGGACCAGTCGTCAGTTACCTTCTCCAGGAAGCTTCCTACGTCTTCTCAGACAAAGCACTACCTCACATGTTACCGTGGGTACTTCCTGCCATGCCCACCTCCCCCTGCCCCAGAAGCTGACCTCCATTGCCCTCTGGGATGACCTCATCTTCCTCTAGTGAGTTTATCTCATAGGTTAGTGTGAGAGACCAAGAAGACTGGCTCTCTGCCTGACCCCAAGACACAGTGGGAGAAGATGCTCACCCCTATCTCCTCATAATTGTGCTGCTGAACAACCAGAGAGGACAGGAAGGCAGAGAGTACTGCCTTCAACTAACAGCCCTGAGCCATATCCTGGCTCTGGTTGGTCAGGAAGGTAAAGGATAAACCATCCACAGGAGGAATGAAAGTACTGACACCACCAGCACACAGATAACAGCCAGCCTTATTCTCTGTGGCTCTCTTGACACAGGGGCGACACAGTGACTCTGCAGCAGGCCCTGCAGCTCCTCGGTTATTGATGACCAGTGAAGTGTTGATCCCAATTTAAGCCCACATTTCGAGTACAGGCTAAAATGGAAACACAGCTGCTTAGCAAAAGGCTGGTAGCAAGGAACATGGGACAGCAGGCTCTGTGCAGCACGCCGGCATGAAGCTTTCTGCTTGAAAACATTCTCCCGGCTCTGCTAGATGAAACTCTTTGAAAGAGCGGTGGTTTAGGATTCAGAAAGCTCTGAGTTCAAATCTGCGTCTGCTCTTTACCAGGCTTGGTGACTTATTTTTGTAAAATCAACTACACTCCTTTTTTAATTTGGTATGTGAGGGAGGTTGGGTGAGTGGGTGAGGGTTAATGGGGATTGAACCCAGGGACATTCTACCTATAAGCTATACACCTAGCCCCCCTCCTTTTTTGTTTTGAAACAATATCTCATGAGTTTGCTGAGACTGTCCTTGAACCTGTTATCCTCCCAGTTCAGCCTACCAAGTACTGGGATTACATCAATTACACTCTGTAAGTTTCCTCAATATTGTTCCTGAAAATCAAAACAACATACCCTACTTTGTAGTGAGCTTGCATGAGAGAAAACACCTAAGAGGCTTTACATGAAAATAAAACTCCTGTTTTTCAATTCCCAAACTCAGAAGTACACTCTTAGCGAGCTTGTCCTTGGATTTCCCTTTACATTTCACTGTGCTAACAGTTGCCCAACAGTGTCCTGTATTACACATTTCTGTTAACATGGCCCACTTCATGATAGAGGGTTGGCTGCTAATAGCCCACCAAGATCAGTGCCAAGCCTAGAACAATCAACTGGTATTAAGTGCTGGGAAAACAAAGGACTCCGTTTTTCCAAGAAAAGTTGGAAAAAAGAAAAAAAATAACCTTTTCTATTACCAAGTCATATAAAAACTGACCAGTATCCATTTTGTAACAGTAGCTTAAGAATCCATTTTGTAACTTTTTGGTACACATATCTGTCTGTATGCTCTGCTATTAGAAGTATAGGTTTCCTATTTTTCCTTTATTCTAAGGAAGAAAACTTGCTCAGTGGGAATCAGATTAGATTGTGAGGTCTCACCCCAGCCAATGGGGGATGACACGGTAGGCTTTGAGTTAGGAAGATAAAAGGAGCCTGGACTGCCCACTCGGTGTACTTGCCCAGATTTATGGTATGTGTGCACCCTTCTGCACAGAAGTAAAATTACCTTGGTGAGTTATTTCTGAGTTCATGTGTATTTACTTAATATGCCCCTAAAATCTGTTTCTAACACAGTTGTGGTAGGGAAGAAGGAAAGGAAGTACAAGAAGATGGAGGTGGATCTTGGAATTTAAATGCTGAGCCAGTTACTATCCACCAGGCTCTTTGCACCTCCTGTTTACACCTGCCCCAAAGAGTGACTCAGGACTGAAAGTGGAGAGAAAGTCATTTTTAAAAAATTAAGAAAAATTACAGCCATGTTTGTGGGTCTGCGTATGTACATGCGTACACAGATGCATGTACACGTTTTATAGACAGATAGGGAGAGAGTGAGAGAGCGAGACAGAGAGAGCGAGAGAGAACAAGAGAGAGAACGAGAGAGAACGAGAGAGAGAACGAGAGAGAGCAAGAACGAGAGAGAGAGAGACAGACAGCGCGCGCAATGGCACAATTGTTCCTGTGTAATAAGATTCTTAAAATCATCAAGCAATGGTCCCGTATCTCACGGGGATCCCTCCTGAACAGGACAGCGCACTCATCGCTTACAGGGCTTTCAGTATAAGGCTCTGTGCCCAGTGAATTGACAGGAAATACAGAGACAGTACAAAAACAGAGCAATTCACAACATTGCAGATGGAAACACAAAACTGGCATCTGTAAACTTCTTGGTACATCATCGATTCATTAGCTCAGAGAGACTAGAAACAGAGTCAGAACTTGAGCAAACACTGGGGTAGTTACATTCACATAGAGAGTACCGCACCTTTGGTTAAAAAAGCAGAATCTATGGGGTTATCTTAGTCTTCCAACTGCTCAGCCAGTGCAGCTCAAAGCCAGCCACCATCAGCCACACGTGCGAGCCAGTGAGCAAGCGAGCGCGCGCCAGCATGCTGCCCACCGCAGAGGGCGCACCAAATGCTCCTCCCTAGCACTGGGTCTGTTCCACAGCTAGCCTTGTTGGCATGAAAAAAGTTGGAGGACTTGGGGAGGGCCTCAGTATTAATCACTCAGTGCTGTGAAATGTCACTGTTTTTTTTTTTTTTTTTTTTTTTTTTTTTTTTTACTGTGGAACAAACCTGCAAATTTAATTAATGTATGGAGGCAAAAAAAGGCACACAGGGAATGAAACAATATGGTCTAAAAATAAATTTTCACTATAAAGCAAAGCTCCTCCAAATGCATTATAATCCCTTTGCATTTCTAAAATAGGGCCTCACAGAAAAATAAAGGCCATGTAGATTTTACCGCAAATTTTAGACAGAAAAAAATTATGAACTTATATTTTTAAATTATTAGCAGGGTGTGGTGCTACACCCCTGTAGCCCCAGTACTTCGGAGTTTGAGAGAGGAGTATGATAGTTTTGAGGCCAGCATATACTAACTCAGGGAAGACCCTGTTTCAAAGTAGATAATAAAGCAGGGCTGGAGTTATAGTTCAGAGGTATAAAGCCCCTGGGTTCAATTCCTGGTGCTACTAAAAACTACTACTACTATTGCTGCTACTACTAATACTACTACTACTACTAATAATAATATCAGTGCCTTCATTTTTGCTATAAAATGTATTTAAAGAGACTAGAAAATGAGTCACATATTAAAAAAAAAAAACCTTAACTGGAACTGCAAACATGTGTTTGTCAAGAGCTTACCCATCTTCAGGATCTACCTTTTTTAAGGCCACATTTCAAATTTCTCTTTTAATAAGAAAGTCATTTACATTAAAAAATTAAGAAATGTGGAAGAAATATGGCCGAAATACTGTCTGAGAAACATACATGAGAAACATGTATTTTTGTAAATATTCTTGAAAATACATGAAAAGTATAAATTTAAAATTTTTATTTTTAAAAATATAATTTCATGAGAGTAATATTTTTTTCATTATATCTCCATCAACTTTGCTTCTATGGACATTTTATTTTAAAGTTCTCCTAGCCCAGGGTTACTTGGTGGACATTCAATGATTTTTTTTTTTAATGTGTTTCTGTGTTAAAAGTTATCAAGGCCAGCTCTCTGCTGCATTTGCATTGTTATTAGGAACACACACACACACACACACACACACACACACACACACACACGCCCGCACATGGAGTTTAATGTGAGGCTAGTAGAGAAACAGAGAGATTAGACACAAAGAAATGTAAACAGCTCTCACATGCAAGGAAACTAGGTTACAAGAATCCCAGCACCAGGCATTCACCAGTCACCATGGAAAACAGGAAGTGAGATGCATAGCAACCACAAGCCAAAAAGCAGAAAAGCGCATACCTTTAGCTTGGAATGAAAATCACGAGATTTCCTTCTGGCAAGAACCTGAATGTGACTAGACACCTGCAGGGTAGGGGAAGGGAGGAAAACAAAGGAAAAGCCTGTAACCATGGAGATGAAAAGCCCCCTACAACTGGGCAAGCCAGACGTACCTTAATGGCGGCTTGAATTTCTCGAACTTTCTTTCTTGCTAAGACCTGTATATGACTAGACACCTACATTGTTCGGGTTTATGAGGGGAAACAAAACAAAAAAAAACAAAAAAAAAAAACAAAACAAAACAAAAAAAGGAAATCAAATATAAAATCTCTACTCCTTGGGAGGGTTGGGGGAGGGGAGGTTATTTGCATCTCAACAAAGCTCTGCAGTTAGGAATACACAGTCCCAGCCAGACACCAAGCCCCCAGCTCTGCTCTAAGCTTTTCAGACTGGGTCATCACTGCAGTGACTTGAATCAGGAGGAAAGTTCAGGCTCCTCTCAAGTTTCCCGAGACTGGAGAAACCACTGGGAAAGACTAATCTGGGGAGGGATGAAAGGGGGTGAGCTGGGTTGCTTTCTTTATAAAATTAAAAATGTGGGGGTAGAGGTAAATGCAAATATTTATAGCTTCTCAGTGTCAGGAGGGAAATTCCCTTTTTCTCAATTTAGAGCAGACAATCCATAAATTAGCACATAGGGCAGAATCAAAAGCTGTAGCTGTTGGTTGGTTGTACTCTGATCTCATTAAGAGCTCTGGATTCTGTAGCAAATGGTAAAATAATACTGACATGTAAATTAGATTTCAAAGAGAAATGGAAAGACCCAGTTAGCAGAGCTTTTTTTTTCCCTTTGCCCTTATAAATATCTTTAATCCTTCCACTCTTTTGGGTGTTGACCGGGTGCCAAGTGGATTTGCATATTATTACAAAGCGAAATGTGTGAATACAGCCAGCCAGCCAGCCATCCTGTTAAAAATCTGGGTTGAAAACCACAAGGATTTGCTGAACAGCAAATTCACATTGGAGAGGTATCACCAACTGCTGCCTAAAAACATCCCCAGGATGCCAGGGTGTGGAAATGCAGCCAAGTCCCTCTTCTAAAACACAATGATTCCACTGGGTAAACAAATTTGCATCTTTCTCAGTGGGACTTGGTAAAATTTAGAAGAGTCTCTCAATGGAGGGGGGGGTCACCGGGCAAATGACCAGAGCTCATAGGTCAGCAGCCTGCCCAGGTCCAGCACTTGCAGCAGGTAAGGGTTTAGCTCTGCGTTCCATTTACAAGTTCAGTGACTGGAACTTCAGGGCAGATTACCTCACTTCAAGCTCTCTAGTGATTCTATAAATAGGATTTATGATAAGCCTGAAAACAAGATATATGATAATAAACCAAAAAAACTCAGGATTTATTGACAGTAAAAAATTCTCTCATCTTTAAATTTGCCCCTGAGTTTCAATTATTCCATTTTTTTTTTTCCAATTTGCTTTTTTAGTTTTTTCTTTTAAATACAGAAAAACACGGACTTCCCCCATCCACTTCACCCCTCCATCTGGCTCCTGCTGTTGCTTATTTTCACCCGAATTTTGTTCCTCTGTGATTCGCTGGCTTGATGAGGGCCACTGTCAGGGGACACCCCCCAAGCAGACAATGCCCTGTCTCTGTGCTGGCAGAAGGCCACCCTTGTGCTGAGTCAGCACAGGCCCTGGGCACAGGCAGCATTCCTGGGAAAAGCCCCAGCCCCTTAACAACACTGAAAAACACTCCCAGAGAGGAGGAAACTGACTGCGGCCTGGTCTTCAGGAGACCACAGGATAGCTCATATTTTTGGTTTGAGTATATATATTTTTTTCTTCTGGCGACAAGGCCACTAAATTGTCATGACCAGCCTGGAATTTATAATCCTTCTGCCTCAGCCTCCCAAGTAGTTGGGATTATAAGCATGGGCCAGCATGTCTAGCAGATTATAGTTTCTAAGGTCCATGCTGTATCATTCACCATTTGTCAACATTAAACAATAATATTTTTTTTCTGTTAATAACTCACCCATGAGGTGTTTTTCTGTTTTCCCTTCCCTTTCTCTCTCTTGCTTCTGCAGTTAAATACTAACTAATTTCTCATCCATTCCAGTTCTGAACTGGGTCATGTTAGAGATCTGGGCTGCTTTCACAAGGCCCGGAACAGCAGAGCCCTGGAGGGGGCTGGGAGAGTTCCTGCCCCTGGCCTGCAAAGAGGTATTTCAGCTCTCATTTCATTTCAGTCACAGCTAAGGATAAGAAGCCACTGCTTAAGCAGAAGTAGTGTGCCCAAGACACACATGAGTCGGTAGCACATTCAGACCAATAGTTTGGGCTGCGAGCATTGCTTTTTCGTTGAAAGGATGACTAATATGTCATCGTTCCAGGATGTTACAGTGCACAAAATCTCACAGCTTGCAGATGAGAGTTACACCTGCGGCTCCTGCATTGTTGGCAGATGCACGTTTTGGGAAAGAAACATCAGCTTTGAAATACAGAACAGGACTCTATCGGCTCTGTCCTTAGCAGAGAAACTTTCCCATGTCCAATGAAGAGAACTCAGGAGACCACATACTCCAGGGTCACTGAAATGATGAACAGTGAAAACTGAGCTGATGTGAAACACCTACAATGCTGACATCTTCAAGGGGAACTGGGACTGGGGCTCCAAGGAGCCAAAGCACAGCAGCCACTGCAGCCAAAATGCCTCCTGGGGCCATTCGCTGACATGCACAATTCCCAGGGGGGGCTACTGTACCTGCTTCCTGGTCCTCGTCTTCCCTGTCCTGAGTTTGATGTATCTGGCTATCAATTCATTCCTACCTGAAAGAAAGAAGAATTTACAATAAGGTGGGTTACCAAAAAAAAGTCCAGTCAAAAATGTTTAAGTTGTAGCTATGAGTTTATTTCTAGTATAAAAACAAAGTACAAATGTTTAGAAAATATTTACTAGAAACTGAAGAAGGACACTTCAATGTTTTTTCTAGCAAAGTATCTTTTTAAAAGGTGCCTCTGAGCTGGGCGTGGTGGCGCACACTTGTAATCCCCCACGCATGGGAGGCTGAGACAGGAGGATCGCACAGGTTCGAAGCCAGCCTCAGCTTAGTGAGGCTCTCAACAACTTAGTGAGACCCTGTTTCCAAATAAAGTATAAAACAGGTCTGGGAGTATAGCCCAGAGATTAGAAAGCCCATGGGTTCCACCCCAGTGCCACACACACACACACACACACACACACACACACACACACAGTAAAATAAAAGGTGCCTCTGGCCGGGTGTGGTGGCGCATGTGTGTAATCCCAGCATTTGGGAGGCTGGGACACAGGAGGATCCAGGTTCGCGGACAGCCTCAGCTACTTAGTGAGGCCCTTTGCAACTCAGTGAGACCCTGTTTCAAAATATAAAATAAAAAATAGGACTGGGGGTATAGCTCGGAGGTAGAATGACCCTGGGTTCCATCCCCAGCACCACAAAAATAAATAAATAAATAAATAAATAAATAAAGCCTCTGAGTTTTCCCTTGTGTGCTTGCACTTGAACAAAGAGTCACTGGCAAAAGCAACTGATGCAAAGGAGGACTAGTGTGGGAAGAAATAAAGTCCATTCTACTGTAGCCTTTTATTTTCCATATTTCTTTTCCTCCTCATCTGCACTTATACCTATAGATGCCTCCAGTGAGAATCATTAAAGTCCCAATAAAAATATGACTACCACTGTGGCCACAGGATCCTGCAGTGATAAAAGCTGAACGGCATGAAAGCAGAGGCTCCGGAGAGGTGGTCTTTGCACCGGGGGTATGAGTGTATAAGTACACAGTCCTATGCCAGCAGAAAACCATGAAAATGCCTAAAAGTAAAGAAAACTCTACAAATCCAACTCCCACCAGGAGACTGAGAAGCCTCAAACAGATCACTTGCCTTTGAAGAACTATAACAGAGAAGTAGACCCCTAGAAGCTAAGCAGGGAAAGGTACTACTAAGATACTGTCTGAAATATAAACCCACTCTCTAAGATGTGGGGCCTTCTGAGATGGTCAGATGACTTCAATTTGATCTAAAAACCAAGAACTGAAAACATTCTTACATACTCTTAATAGTACATGGAAAACTTATAGTTAATACTACTTGTGGCTTCCTTTAACCCATTCTGTCTCATCATCCCAAATGCAGGACAACTACAAAGCTTAAAAATAGTATATAACAGCCGGGCATGGTGGTGCACGCTTGTAATCCCTGCGCTTGGGAGGCGGGACATGAGGATTGCACAGGTTCGAAGCCAGCCTTGCTGAATTAAGAGACCCTGTTTCCAAATAAAATATATACGATAGGTCTGTGAGTGTAGCCTGGAGACGGGTTCCCAGGAGCCCCAGCACCACCAAAAAAAAAAAAAAAAAAAAAAGTATATAATAAAAATAACATATATTATAATATGGTAATTTAATAATAGAAAACATGTAAGCTCTGGAGTATTCATGTTTTGATGCATGTTTTGATGCAACCAACCTGTTTGATGCATGTGTCAATTTTGTGGAAATATTCACAGAACAAACATCTAGGAAATTAATGGGTTCATCAGCTCCATCCTAATGAGAACTCGATTTGGTCAAGAACAAGTATAAAGTCTCTCTCATCACTGCCAGGAAGGTTCCTGTAATCCTAGCACTTACTATCTACCATGTGCCTGTGTTAGGGCTGTGTATGACATGCTTACCACAGGAAAACAAAGAAATCATGGGCTCATGGGGCAGGAAACTACCTCTGAGTCACCCACTTGCAACCGTGAACATCCAAATCCTCATAAGCCTAAGCCAGTACTTCAAGCATTGAGGATGCATATATCTATATCTAGAAACATATTTAAGAATAAAATCCTAATTATATGAGCTTCCTATAACTTCTTCCTCAGGTCCTTCCTGTTCCTCTTTACTAGAACAAGGCTAGTCCCTATGCACATGACTGCTTGTAGTCTTTCAAATATTAACTGCTTTTAAGCCCTCCTAGAGTGATACAAAACTAAACTTGTTCTCTTCCTCTAATATCTGTGACAGGGTTGGGAACATCCCCAGACACCATCTTGTGAACATCATTTGTCTTTTCCTCTCAGAGACTTGGAATCCAGAACTGCAGCAATAATTCTGCTTTGACAGCAGAAAATGTTTATTACCTCCTCATCTTAAATGTTCTACTGATATAAATGCAGCCTAACTCTGCATTCGATATTTTCAGTACTGCAATAAACTTGAACTCCTATATCGTGCTAAAATGGGCTACTCTACTCCTCAGATACATTCCTGCCCTTGTTCCCAAGTCTTTTCATGAAAGCTGGAATTTCTGGACCCAAATACAAACTCTTATATTCATTTTTAGTCCATTTCATTCTATTAAGTTCAGCCTTTTATTCCAGCCTGTCGAAATCTTCTCAGCTCCTGATTCTGTAGCTGAATGTATCGTTTAAAGGATACAGGAAAAGGAACTCTAAATTCAGTTTTGAGAATGCTTCTCTAAGCATTCTCTTTCCAACTTTTAAGAACTACCAATATCCCCTGTAGTGCCATCGGGTCTACTTGTCCATCTCTCAGATGGCTGTACAGATTTTGCAATTTGTCTCAAAGGCTCACTGACAGCCGAGCCCAGCAAGGAGTGCCTAATTACCAGAATCCAGACCTAAAAGACAACGTCTGCAGACCAGCCAAGCATCCTCCAGCTTAGGGCTTCACTGTGCACCCTGTTCAGGGCTGTCTGAGTGGCCAAGACGAAACAAAGCCAGGGCTCTGTCTGACATGCAGTTTCATCTGAGTCTTGTCCAGATGGAAAATAAAAAAGAAGTCTCTTGCCCCAAATCTGCTTATTTTCTGTGAGTAAAGACAAAATAACTTAATAGGTGTGACATATAACCTGAAAAACTATTTTCAATTTCTTATGGCATTTGGTTGAATTACTACAGCCATTCCCTGGAGTCTATGCAAATAGAACCTCTTGGAGTAAAACAATGTCATACTTTCGGGTTTTGTTTGTTTGTTTGTTTGTTTTGCTGTACTGCGGATGGAACCCAGGGGCATTCTACCTGCAAGCTACACCCCCAGCACTATTTTTGTTCTTTATTTTGAAACAGGGTCTCGCTGAGTTGCAAGGAGCCTCACTAAGTAGCTGAGGCTGTCCATGAACCATGATCCTCCTATCTCAGCCTCCCAAATGCTGGGATTACAAGCATGCGCCACCATGCTTGGCAAAATGTCATACTTTTAATTATACTTTAAAGTACTTCTAAAAATCACTATGGCTACAACAGGTCCTTCTAGGTACCATTTGCAAAGCAAGCATAGCACTAGCTATCATTTCACTAGATGCTTACCTTTACTCTGTATTCCTGTCCTTTTAATAAAAAGACTACTTTTCCAAAACCATTGTTCTCTTTCATACCACATTTCAAGCCAAGAAAATAATTATTTAATTCTTTTACATATTAGAAATGCCAACCAGGCATGGTGGCACACACCTATAATCCCAATACTTGGGAGGTTAAGATAGGAGGATCCTAGGTTCAAGGCTAGCCCTGGCAGCTTAGCAAGGCGCTTAGAAATTTAGTGAGAGCCTGCTTCAAAATAACAAAATTAGAATTGTCCGTTTTAACTAACAATGTTCCCAAACAACTCACAGAAACCAAATAAACTTTTAAAAATACATAATAGAGCCAGGTGTGGTGGCACGTGATTATAATCCCAGCATTCGGGAGGCTGAGACTGGAGGGTCATGGTTTATGGAAAGCCTCAGCTACTTAGTGAGGCCCTTTGCAACTCAATGAGATCCTGGATAAAAAAAATAGGGCTGGAGGTGTAGCTCAGAGGTAGAATGCCCCTGGGTTCCACCCCCAGTACCAAAAACAAAAACAAACAACAACAAAAAAAAAACCGTAATAGTGCTTTAAAAACTGATGAGATTTCAACCTGCCCAATCTAAAACCATTACTCCACTGTACATTTTACTTTGTAAGTACAAGCTAACCTGTTTAGTTACCTAGATCAAATTACTTCAAATAATTACTTAAAATATCAAGCACACAGAAATCTTTTAAATCAGAAATATTAATGATATGGCTTTGAGTCTATTAAAATTTGCTACATCTGCCCACACCTATTATCTCAGTACTTGAGAGGCTGAGACAGGAGAATGGTAGATTCGAGGCCAGCCTCAGCAACTCAATGAGACCCTTAGCAATACTCTGTTTCAAAATAAAAAGGGCTGGGGGGTATAGTTCAGAGGTAGTATGCCCAGGTTCAATTCCTCATACCAAAAAAAAAAAAAAAAAAAGCTACATATAATTCTAAATCTTCTCAGAACTAAAATATGTTCACTCATTAGGGAACCAACCATGTCATTCCAAATAATTTTGGAATATCTTTTTGGCTGCTTAGGTCATATATATATATATATATATATATATATAAATTTTGGGGGGGGGGGGTATCAACTGGGTTCTGCTTGGAGTCTTACCAGCAATCCTAACAGATACCCAGAGCCTTATTTATGTATCGAAAGCCCTGTACTCTAAAAGCAGCAGGTCCATATAGTCCAGAGCCCTGGCCTTGAACAGTATTACTGAAGTGCAGGATTCCCCAGCAAAGCAGGAAGGAGCTCATTAACATCAACTGTGTAATTGGGAGTGGGGTCTCCAGTCTACACAGCACAGTACTGTTTTGCAACCAAACTCCCAGTATTGGTAACAGAAATGTTAGCCCTTGTTTCTCAAAATCTTTCGTGTACACTCTGCTCGCTCTCTCACACACAGGTGCTCAATCACTTACCTTACATTACAGAATGACTTTCAACAAGGCTAACTTTAAAGGTATCTGCTACCTTTCCTAAACCAGTCTTCCAGTCACTTGGTGGTCATCTCCATGCTTTCCATCATGCCTGTCTACTCCATCAGGGAGGGATACCACATCAGCAAAGACAGCACACCTGCCCGACAGGAGCTCACTGTCCCACACAGGGGCTAAGACAGCAGCAATGAGCTCTGCACAACCAACGGCAATGACTGCCAGGAAAGAATTCCAGTAGCATGCATGAGAAACAGGCCACAAACAACTCAGGAAATCTAGAAAGCCTTCCCTAAGGTCCTGAAACAGAAGCCAGGCCCTTAACGATAGGTTGTATTTCCTCCAATATTTTATTACAAAACATTTGAGACACATACAAAAGCTTCTTACAAAAAGAATTTTATAGTTAACAGTATATCTCCCCCCAAGATTCTACTACAGGTTGAGTGTCCCTTGTCTGAAATGCTTGGAACTAAAAGTGTCTGGGATTTTATTCAAATCTTGGAAAATGTACATACACATTACGGGTATTTTGGGAACAGGATCTAAATCTAAACACTGTCTTCATATAGGTTTCACATACACCTTATCCACACAGCCTGAAGGTAATTTTAGACAATATTTTTAGCACATCTATGTTTTAACTACAACCCATCACTTAAGATCAGGTATGGAATTTACTATTTGTGGTGTGCAGGCACTCAAAATTAATTTGTATTTTGGAGCAATTCATATTTCTGGATTAAGAACGATCAATTGGTACTCACTTTTTCTATTGCCTTTCCTTTTACCGCTCTGTTCCTCTAGCCAAGTAACCAGGCCTTCTCACTTGTTAGCTGCATTTCAAAACTGGCTGCAGGTAAGGTAATACTTCTCTAAAAGATTCCTGTACCATTAACAAGACTGCTGAGACTGATCAGACAGGCAGAACAGAATAGGGCGAGCGGAAAAACAGAGAGAAAGAGAGAAAGCATTCCTTTAAATAGATGAGCAGGAAACGAGGACTCGATATTATCAAACTCCAGCCCCCTGCACAGGTTTTCCTTCTGGACCAGGAATCTCCAGGTAACACTCAGGGCACCCTCAGCATCCCTGGCTTACTCCTGCATATTCTCTGCAGACAGAAATAATAGCTTATAGAGGTGAGTAGCCATGTCACACTTCACACTGTGTCACCATACCACAGCTCTCTGGGGCATAAAACTTGTGTGAAAAGGCATAGCACAACCCTCTCCAATCTGGGATCCTGTGCCTGCCCTTGCTCCTCCCACAGGCAGCAGCAGAGGCCCACAGGGCCAGTCCTGCCATTTGGATTCTGAGGTATGCATCAGGCACTGTGATCTCAATTTGATTTGATATTTCCTTTCTCCTAAATAGCAAGATATAGTTGAAAGTGAAGCCATCACTGGCTTTCCCTGCATCCTGGATTGATGGAAATTTGTTGCTAAAGGGGCAATTCAGAGAGAGCCCGCAGCAGAGAGGCCTGGGGTTCACACTGGGCTGGCTTTGCCCAGACAGAAGACTGGTTAAGTTGTTGTGGGTTGTGTGTGAAATGGGATGTAGCCTCAAGGTCATGTTTGAGGCACAGCAAATGCAAGGTCTGTGGCTAGAAATTGTAGCCCAGAGACAGACACTCAGCTTTAACAGTGTAAGAGCTACTTTGTAATTTAATGGAGTCAGGGAGCCACAAAGAAAGAAGCAACAAATGGAATGTTCCTTTTCCCTGGCTGCAGCCAGCCTGAAGCAAATGCGCACCCTGGCATGGCTGGGCTGCCCCTGCACTGGAGGAGGGGCTCCAGTTCCATAACGAAACCTCCCAAGGAGGAATATGTGTGAGAGCGCTCCCCATCCTCCTTTCTCCATTAAAGATTCAGAATCAGGTAACGCCAGCTTCTGACTGCTGGATCAGAACAGTGCCAACAGGCCACATTGCTGCAGGCTCCTCCGCAGCCCCAGAGATCCCAACACAGTCATAGAGACCATTAGATTGCTAGAATGTTCCTTTTCACACCTTGAGATTTCTGAGCTCTGTACCTGTACCTGAACAATTGCTTGTATGGCATGTAATGTCCCTGTTTGAACGCCTTGTCCTCTCTTGAGCCTGTGAGCTAGAAAAAGCCTCAGGCCTCCTTTTTCCCTCTATACCAAGGCTCCTGACACCAACAACAGGCATCTGTCTCTCTACTGCCCTCACTGCCCACACATCCTCGATGGGGACAAAAGAGGCTCCTACATCTCTACTGTTTGGCATTATTAAGTAAAAGAAGAAAGATGACCCAGTGGAAGAAGCCTTCCACAAAGTGACCGCTCCACAGTGCATGGCAAAGACCTCCCAGCTCTGCATCCCCAACCAGCAGCAGCACCCAGAGCACAGTTTATAGGGGACTTATTCAGGCAAGGTGGTGTTACAAGCTGGCCGGCCACAGGGCCTATTTTCATCGACTACAGTTCATCTAAAGGGGAAAAAAATCTTTGGTATGAAAGGCAATAATTAAAATGCACAGGTATAGCCGGGCATGGTGGCGCATGCCTGTAGTCCCAGGACTTGGGAGACTGAGACAGGAGGATCGCAAGTTAGAAGCCAGACTCAGCATCTTAGGCTCTCTGCAATTTAGCAAAAACTGTATTTCAAAATAAAAAGGGCTGGAGCTGGGCGTGGTGGCACACACTTGTAATCCTAGCATTTGGGAGGCTGAGACTGGAGGGTCGCGGCTCACGGACAGCCTCAGCTATTTAGTGAGGCCCTCTGCAACTTGGTGAGACCCTGTTTCTGAATAAACAATAATATATATATATATATATATATATATATATATATATATATATATATATATATATATATATGGTAGAGGATGTAGCTCGGAGGTTGAATGCCCCTGGTTCTATCCCTAGACCCACAAAATAAATAAGTAAATAAACATATTTTTTTAAAAGGGGGGGGGCTGCGATGTAGCTCTAAGGTAGAATGCCCCTGGGTTCAATCCCCAACACACACACATGCGTGCATGCACACCATGTGGAAAGCCTTATGAGAACCAAGTGTCACCCGCTAGGGAAAGGTCCACAGAAGGGGGGAGAGAGAGAGAGAGAGAGAGAGAGAGAGAGAGAGAGAGAGAGAGAGAGAGAGAGAGAGAGGGAGGCAGGTGGCGGTGGGGACAGTACTGGGAATTGAACCCAGGGAAATGCTACCACTGAGCTATGTTCCTGGCAATTTAAAATTTTTGCTTTGACACAAGTTTCACCATTTTTCTGAGGCTTATTTAATGATACCATCCATACCCCTGAAGATGGGGGACCCTGTGGACTTGGCCAGAGCAGGCAGTAAATGGTCTTTATTCACTAATGTGTGAGGAGTTAATAATTGGCCATTTCTTGCTCTGGCAAGATTGGGGGGGAAGGCCTCCAGAGCAAGTTGGGCACCAACGGTGCCTGGACGGAGCATAAGCCACACGCTAGCACAGTGGGGGCACAAAGATGCCACCTCCGGCAGCTTACGCTGCTTGGAGAACTCACTGAAGAAAACAGGGTTGGATGGCAATACTCAGTGCCCTTGCAGGACCCACCTCTCAGTCAGTGCACACAGCAGCCACCAAGGGGATACAGGCTGCATGCCCGCCCCCCTCTGCCACCAGCCATGAGTACAGGGGTGAGGGGCACAGCCTGGGGCTGCTCATCGCTGCACCAAGGGTGCCGAGAACACAGGGGGCCCTCAGTAAGTGCATGCTGATGGAGTGAACGGCTTTAAAGGAGGGAGAAGAACCACAGCAGGACCACAGGGCTGGCGGGTTAGGAAGGTTCATGAAAAAGGACTGCCTTGGTGCCTGGGCACTGCCAATGAAGAAGTCGTGAGGCTGGTGTCTCAGTTAATCCCCAATATAAATCATTGACCAAAAACTCAGTGCTGGTGTGGAAAATCACCAGGCAGCCCGTTCTGGGTTGTACAGGGCTAGTACTGCATGTTCCAGAACTAAAGGTTTACAGCAAGGACTGATGGCGTTGAAGAAGGGAACAGCATCAGCCTAGAGAAGCCTGCCTCTGCATCCACCAGGCACACAGGAACAGCTACGGAAGGAAGAACACACACAGGAGGGTAGTAACCCGTTAGTCAGAATTTCTACTGGAGTCCCTGCAAAATGCCTGGACATAACTCAAGCTCCTCCTTCTTGGGTCTATCAGTCGGCTGTAGCTGAAAGTCTTATCAAGTGACTGCCCATAACACAGTGCTCTCCTTTACCTTAGCTGGACGGATTAAGAACTACACATTTGCATGGGACAAGGGTTGAAGAGAGACAAGTCAAAATATCTAAGGCTGTGTACTGAATACACCACCTCTAAGGCCAGGCAGAAGTTCTTTGGGTTGTTACTTATCATTTCTAGAATAAAAATAAATACAAATTTTTCTAGTTGCTCATTCTCTATGAAGCAATAAAGATATGTCATACCTTTTTAATCCTCTACTGACTAATTTGACTAGTCCTAATATTTTATGTCTTTGTCATTCTTCTTTTGTACCTAGTATAGTCACCTAAAACACAGCTCTGAGCCGGGCGTGGTGGCGCACGCTTGTAATCCCTGCACTTAAGAGTGGAGACAGGAGGATCGCGCGGGATTGTCGCTAGCCTTGATGGCTTAAGAGACCCTATTTCCAAATAAAAAAGTATAAAAATAGGTCTGAGAGTGTAGCCCGGAGGTAGAAGGGTTTCCAGGAACCCCAGTACCACCAAAAAAAAACCAAAAAACAAAAAACAAAACAAACAAACAAAAAAACACCACAGCTCTGGGCTAGCCACTCTACTGCTCCAAGACCTTCAATGGCTCTCTATGTCTACAATCTAAAAAAATAAACTGCTTTAGTGTGCTGTCCCATGCTGCCTCACCATCTGGCTCTTACCTATTTTTCATGACAACTATCACCACTATTACTGCCATGTGCTCCATTTTAATACCATCAAAATGTACGCCCAGCTTCTAGTTTCCCTGAACCCATCCTGCTATTCTAAGGTTTTCCGTAACAGGTGCCATGCCCCTGAAGACTATCAATCAAATTCCTCCCAGGTCCTGTTCAGAGGGCACCTCCACAAACCCCACTCAAAATGTGTCTGAGCTACATCCCCAAACCTCAATAAAAAGCTTTTCTTTTTCTTTTTTTCTTTCTTTTTTTTTTCTTTTCTTTTGATACTGGAGATTGAACCCAGGGGTGTTCTACCTCTCTTGGCTACACCACAGCCCTACTTTTTTTTTTTTTTAATTTTAAAACAGGGTCTTGCTAGGTTGATGAGAATCTCACTACTTGCTACAGATGTCCTCAAACCTGCAATCCTCCTATCTCAACCTCCTAAGTACTGGGATAATAGGCATGCACCATCACACCCGGTTAATAAAAACTTTTAATAAACAAATGATAAATGAGCTCACTTTTATAAATAAAATCAAAAGAAATAATTTAAAATAAGGGGATTATGGGAAATGACCAGCGCTGTCAATATCACCTGAAATCTGAAAGCCCTTTTTGTTTTACGTCTTTCAGTGAGAGGGGGCACAGCTTTCTAGACCTCCATTCTGGTCTCTTAGCTTGGCACAAGTGTGACCCGTGCATGCTCTCACCTTCTCTGTGCTCTACCCCCTACCAGCCCCACATGCCAAAATAATAGGGACCTAGTCCAAAAAATAGCTAATCTCAACATTAACCCAGGAAAGCCTTGTTAATGAAAAACTTTGCTAAGAACACTCTGTTTGTTTATTAATTATCTGGCTTTACAGAAGTGTGAAACGCACACTTTGGAAGTGCTAAAAACTGGTCTTTATTGGAGAATCTTTAATGGTGACAATGCTGCATACTTCCTAAATTTTTATGGGTTTTGTTTTGTTTTCAGAGTGCTAGGGATGGAACCCAGGGTTTAGTCCACAGAATAAGACTTCTGGGTTTTATTTTGTTTTGTTTTGTTTTTGACTTAGATGTATGCCAACCTGGGTCTTTTTCCAGGTAAAGTGAACTTCTTAGATGAGTGAATTGAGGCAGATGAACTTCTCTGGATCGCCACTTCCTTTCTGTGAAATGAGGGTCACTGTATATCGTAACAGTAACAGACATGGAGGTTCTGGCACCTTGAAGTGCTTTAGAGTGGTCCTGTAACAGTTATGCAATGTCACTGCACCAGGTTTATATCCTTTTCCTTGCTTGAACTGATATATGAGGTGCCAAGGACACTATGCCACCTGGGCTCTAGTATAAACCTGCAATGTTCCTACTTTCACTGATGTTGAAATTGAATATCTTTCATATGAAAGATATTCAATTGTGATATCTTCAGATGCTGGTCTCAACATTTTTGTATCACCCTCGATTTTCAAAATGGTTTGGCCATAAAAATTGGTTTCAAGTAAAAAAAAAAAAAAAAAAAAAAAAAAGCACTTTGTTAGGATATCTTAACATTAAGAAGTCACTCCGAAAGCTACTTGCTTAGAACAATAATCTTTTAATTTAATTTTTTTTTTTTTGCAGTACTGGGGATCGAGCCCAGGGGCATTCTACTTCTAAGCTACACCACCCCCTAGCCCTATTTTTTTTATTCTTTATTTTGTAACAGGGTCTCACTAAGTTGCAGAAGGCCTCACTAAGTAGCTGAGGCTGTCCGAGAACCTGTGATCCTCCTGTCTCAGCTTCCCAAGTACTGGGATTACAAGCAGGCACCACCACACATGCCCAACTCTTTTAATTTTAAATAGATTTTTTCATGAATAAAATAGTAGGAATTCAGTGTTTTGTTTTGTTTTAAATGTGGTACTGGGAATGGAACCCACAGGCATTCTACCTCTGAGTTAAACCCACAGCCCTATTTTATTCTTTTATTTTGAATCAGAGTAGATGAGGCTGGCTGTGAACCTGTGGTCCTTCAGTCTCAGCCTCCCAAGTACTGGAACTACAAACCTGCTGCCATGCCCAGCTTAGTGTGACCAAATTTCTCACAATTTATGACAAACTGTAAAATTTGTAAATTCATATCTACAGATAGGCTAGAGGCACTGCATTTAGCAGCATGTCCCTCATTGGATTTCCAGAATTTAGATCTTAGTATAGAAACAAAACTCTTACCAGAAGAGTTAGCAGTTGACTCCTGCAACTATTAAGTGATAGCTATGCAAAGGTGAGTCATGCAAGACTTAAATAACACTCACCTAGGATTGCCTACTGCTTAGAAAACAGGCTAAGGAGCAGTGCATGGTGGCACACTTATAATCCCAGTACTTGGGAGGCTGAGACAAGAGGATCACGTGTTCCAGAACAGTTTCAGCAACTAGGGAGACTCTCATCTCCTGATCCCTGCTTCAAAATAAAAATAGGGCTGGGGGTATAGCTCAAAGGTAGAATGCCCCTGGTGGGAAGAAGGGAGTGAGGGAGGGAGAATGAATATGAGAATATATATGAATATGTTATGGAAAAATGTCTAGGAAATTGGTAATTCTTTGTGGCACACCCTGTAATTCCAGTACTTGGGAGGCTGAGACAGGAGAATCACAGGTTCAAGACCAGCCTCAGCAAGTTAGTGAGGCTCTGTTTAAAAAGAAAAACAGCTGGGCATGGTGGCGCACACTTGTAATCCCGCACTTGGGAGGCTGAGACAGGAGGATCGCGCAGGTTCAAAGCCGGCCGCACTGGCTTAAGATATAATATTTTATATTTTATCTTAATAAAATATAAATAAAATATTTTATATTTTATTTCCAAATATATAGGTCTGGGAGTGTAGCCCAGAGGTAGAAGGCCCCTGGGTTCCATCCCCAGTACCACCTAAATAAACAAAAAATAAACAAATAACCAAATAAGAAAAAAAGAAAAACTAGCCGGGCATGGTGGCGCACGTTTGTAATCCCTATGCTTGGGAGGCGGAGACAGGAGGATTGCACAGGTTCGAAGCCAGCCGCGCTGGCCTAAGAGACCCTGTTTCTAAATTTAAAAAGTATAAAAATAGGTCTGGGAGTGTAGCCCGAAGGTAGAAGGGAAGGGTTTCCAGGAACCCCAGTACCACCAAAAAAAAAAAGAAGAAGAAAAACTAAAAATAGGAGGAATGTATGTTGGAGGTAGAATACCTCTGGATTCAATCTGGAGAGCAAACTCTGACGTCATGGCACATAGGAAGTGGTGAATGAATTCATTCTTGAAAGGCAGGAAGGGAGGGAGGAAGATGAAGGAGGCAGAAGGGAATGAGCTCTGTGCTGTCAGGCACTGGATACAAAAAGGTGTAGAACAGGGAAGTCAGGTCTGGGTGCATGCGAGTGGAAGCCCCTCCCCACCCAGGGCTCCTGCCCCTGAATGGAGTGCTCACAGTCATAGCTCAGATGGACAACCATGCATAGCAGTGGCTGATTTATTGTCCAGTGGAATGAACCTTAAAAACTTAGAGCTTTTCCTTCAAATTTTGCCCTGTATTCTCTGGTTTTGTGTTTGCTTGTTTGTTCGATAACTGGTTATGAGAGCCGATCTCACTATGATGCCCAGACTGGTCTGGAACCTGTGACGCTCAAGTGATCCTTTAGCTTCAGCCTCCTGAGTAGCTGGGACTACAGGTGGGTACCACCACATCTGGCTTCATCAATTCCACGCTGCCTCAATCTGCCACCATTAAGGAGGGAATTCATTTAACTCAGAAAATCACATTTTCCAAGGGAAAAAAATATTTTTTAATAGGTAGAATAGTGCGAATAAGCCAAGCAAATGGCAGACAAACAAGCTAACTTGGGGCCATATTTCTAGTAGCTCAATATTTTCTAAAGACAGACGAAATATATACAGTCTTTGTGACTCCTACAAGCTCTTTCACTACATAAAAGTTTAAATTTTTTAAAAGGCAGACCCCAAACTACTTATCTATATCCAGCTCTATTCCTGATGTTGCTTTGTAAAGACATCTCAGAGTAAAATTATCCAGCACACCCTCATGTGGGTAGAAGGTTCCACAAGTCAACAACCGCTTAAGCAGTTTAAACCAACAAGCAAGATGCCCTCTATTTAAATGCTATGAGCGAATCTATTTTAAGCCTTTAAAAATCCTCTGGGCAGGTGTTTAAGCTGTGTACAGACTGCGCCTGTGGAGGCTCTGGGGGGTAGGGAGGGCGGGCTCTACTCTCCATGCAGGCAACATTTTGTTCAGACAATCTTCCTGCAGCAGGTCATGTGATAAAGGCCAAATAAACAGCATCTGGGGATTTTCAATTACAGACCTTCGCCCAGCATGCCTGCACTGTAATCTCTACCAGATGAGGCTCAGGCCTCCCTATTTTCAATAATTCACACACTGTGTACACATAACATGACAATAAGGGCATTCATGGTGCGGCCTGATTCGCAGATCAAAGCGAGCACAGGGCCAGCTGTAAGCACGCTCGGCTGCCGGATGATTCGTGCTTTTCACAGGCTTGGAAAGACGCTCCGCGGGACCTGGCAAGCCGGCCTCTTTCCTGTGCGGTATGCTGAGCAAACTCTGAACATGAACAGGGTGCCCCTGGGGACAGCCAGAGAGGCGACCAATTCCACGTGCATTTGCAAGTACTGGGAAAGCTTCAAACTCCAATTTTCTCAATAAGCCTCCTCTTGGCTGGTGCAAGATCTATGTAAGAGCCCATCACCCCCAGGGCCAGGTGGTTCTTAAAAACAAACCTGTTCCAAAAAAGACTAGATGGTTCCTGTACTTACTAACCCCTCCCTAGACCAGGTGGCTGAGTTTACAAACCCATTGGTTTTCACTTTCTATTTAGCTGGCACAAGCCGACTGAGACACAAACTACTACGAGGAGGTGTATTTTTAATCCATGTCACAGAGCTTCAGGTCTGGGAAATGAAAGAGGACACTCTGTTGCTACTACTGAAATCCCTACATGTTAACTCAATTAACTGGCTTGTGCAGGCTACCGCTTTTAGCCACTGTGGGTGTATGTGCGCACGCACGCGCACAAGAGTGCTTTTTAAAAGCATTCAAAACTCTCAAGTCTATGACATTCCAAATGCCTCTTGCCCTGCAGCAGGGAGAATGCAAGTAGAGGAAGTTAAGGGCAGGGCTTCCTCCCAGAAAGATTTCACACCCGTCAATCAGAGAGAGCCATAATGGTGACTTCCTCCAGCAAACACATGCTGCTCACCAGCTGTGGGCTGTGTGTCCTTACCCCCTTTTCTCTCATTCAGAATGGTTTCCTCTTAATCACAATAATCCCAAAAGTGCTAAAACATATCAATCGTTGGGTAAGTCCTGCCTACAAAGGGCCAGCCGGCCGGCTTTTATGACCCTGTCCAACAGCAGCTGATACTTCATTCAATGACAAATCCAATTTAGCAGTTACAAGAGGTTTAGCATCCCTGAAAAAATATTGGGGTTGATCTGGCACACCGGAGTCAGCAAATGCTCCACTGCCATATTGTTTCAGAGATTTCTGTGCTGTCATGGTAGGATGTCTATAACCAACTGTCCCATACTTTCCCACCCTTGACCCCCCACAATCTGATGGTGATGGTGGTGGTGGAGGAGGAGGCAACAATTTAATCTCTGGATTAAAAACACAGACAATAATTGTACATGGAAACTGAATAATGTGATTTTACCATCACCCACAAACACACAAAGGGGGAGAAATTGTCTCCATGTATCCAATAGAAATTTCTAACACATTGAAGGAAAAAAGCTAAAAGGTAAAACTGATTTTATTCTTAACCTGTGAACTTTTTAGGTCCACTCTGAAGAATAAAAGAAGATAAGCAAATGTGAATATTTTACCCTTACATAAAGTTTGCTTTATTAAAAATTGTTACAGAAATCATGTAAAGACCCTGTCATTGAATTATCTGCATTCTTTTTAAACATCAAAATGTTAAAGCAATGGAAAAAAATTTAAGTCATAATGAGGAAAAACAAGAAATCGACATGTTTAATAGATTATTCTTCACAGATTATATAAATTCAAGTTAAAAGAACCTCCAAAAGAAAACAACTTGGATAATTTAGCCATGAAAAGAATTTACAACCAACAAAATGTCATTTTTAAGCCACAAGGTAATTTATAAAGTGAAATAAAAAGGAAATGATCTAATAGGAACATAGTCTGATTATTCCTTTAATAGTAGGCTTTGTAGTCAATAGTTGGTTATTTATCCCAGCTACAGTTTTAATGGTATGAAAAAAAGTGACCACAGAGACATCTGGTTTAAGAAAAAAAAAAAAAAAGTTTTCAGTGCCATAAATGAGATGCACGCAATTGTGGCTGGCCAGATATCAACAATGGAATATTCCATACATGGAATACTTATTTCATGTGTTTTTAAAACTTTATTCTTTCTGTGGATATTTAAAGCATAAACTGAAAACTAAAACAAAACAAAACAAACATCCAGAGCCTGCAAACTAGAGAAGACATTTAGGCTTCTGTGAATAACAACCCATTAGATTAATATTTTGTTAATGTCACTTGTCACAACAAAAGCAGCAGCATTTATAATTTACTCTAAGACTAGTTTAATTAAAATTCAAGAAACCATGACAAAGCCATATTGAATTTCATTTGCTGCATTGTGATTACTTACTTTGTAGCTGACTATAAATGGTATTTTATTACATCCACAAAAATGCATTTAAATGCTAACAGTAATTCCAAGACACTAGAAGAACTGAGAACAAGTCCCTTCACTTCTGCTGTGAATAAAGGACTATTTCTTACTTGAATGTGACCTGAGATAATGAGTACCCCAGATCTTTCCCAATCTGAGGGGATTCGTGAATTTTTCTACATTTCTTTTGCTGAAAGCTGGGTTCAGGCTCCCCCATTCAGCAGCGTCAGATCTATGTACGTATCTCCCTCCCAAGACCAATAGAAAGAGTCTGGCTTGGCTCAAACCCAAAAATGAGACAATAGAGGCTGCCAGGCATGATGGATGACTTAAAGGACTTAAAACCACCATTTGCATCCTCCCAGATAAACAATTAGCTGGGAAATTTTTTTATTTTTATTTTTCTAGAAACAACTTTCAGTGCTGTTGATCTGCCTGGCAGGGGGGATGGTGTGTTTAGTGAAATTATACTTACTTTAAGAACATTTGTCTTAGAAGTTACATTAAAGTGTCTCACTGGGATGAAGAGAAACAAAGCACTTTAGATATTTTTAAAAACTTTATTTAGGATTTTAAAAGTTAGGAAAAGCTTTCAGAACTTATAACTCACTTAAAGCTAGTAACTGAAAGTTTTCCGTGTATTTGACTGGTTTGTTTTTCCATCCCTTCTTCCTTCATTTTCAACCCTTGTATCTCTAAAAGAAGGCATAATAAAAATTTCACTTATGGAACAAGGCAGGCAGGCATGAACGTGATTTAAGCATGAAAGGAAGAAGCCATCCTTCAGACACGCTTGCCAGATAAAAATCGGTGGGTCTAAAACTGCATACAAGCAATTTCTTGAGCTCACAAAGACCCCAGAGGAAATGCTGGAGAAAAGACAGAGAAATATCTTTAAAGTCAACCTGCATTTCTCTGGAATGATTTACAGGCCTGGGTAAGAGTAGCTCAGGAAGTTCAGAAGCCGCCATTAATACAACAGGCAGCAGTGTGGTTTCCGTGGCAACAGAGACTCATTCTCCAGCGAGGTTAGTGAGGAATTGGCACAGGTTTCTCCTCAAATCTTAACTTCCTGTTTGCAGGTGCTGACAAAACCAAACATACTTTGAAGCCCAGGGAAACAGTGCAGGGATTTTCAAAAGGGATTTGGGTAACCTTGGCTTGGTCAAAAGTGACCTGGCAGTATCACAAAACTCTGCAGCTCAACCTTGCTGCAGAGGCTTGGAGAACAATTTTAAAGGGAGTTAAGAGTCTCCCGAGAATGTTCAGTGAGTTAAATATATTTGCTGTAATTTTATAATGTGTTTTGACAGGCTATGCATCACTATAATAGGCTCCCACGATTAACATTAGTGTGTTTTTCTGCTGTGCTCTGTAGGAGTGATTTGAGAGTTAGGATCCGTTTGATCACCAGGATTCACACCAGAAGAAATCTGACGACATTTATTTAACACAGGTTACTTTGACAATCATACTTCATGAGGTCATGATACATTCTGAAATAGACTTTTGCAGATTCCTCCATATAAACAGGGAAATATAGGAAGGTACAGCTGAGAACTCTGCTATTAACGGTCACTGACTTTAGGGAAAGTTATTAACTTAGTCCCTCAGTTGACCCCAAAGCCTAACACTCTGCAATGAGCTTTAGCTACTTTCATATTCCTTCCAAAACACAGGCAGGTAACACCAGAAAGCACTGGCGTCCTTCAATTCTCCACCTCCCATTTCCCTCTGAACAATGAAGCTGAATTCCAAGGGTACAAACCAATAGGCTATCACCTATTTCCTAATAAATGCCAAGAGCTGAAAGAAGGGTAGTTATCTTGAGGGCATCCCAACAAAGGCATGTAGACAGAGTTTTGGAAAACCATAATTCTAAAATAACCCCTCTGAGAACAACATGAAAACGAACATCCGCCTTGTGGCTTCACAAGTGATCAAGGAGAGTAAGCAAGTCTGTGTGCTAGGGTAGCAGCGCACTTCTTACCCAGCAGCCATCCTCACCCCTCCGAAGGCACTCTGAGACCAGGGTCGGCTAGCGCCAGCTACGGACGTGACTCGGGAGACAGCTCAAAGTACTGGAGGATGGAGGGGCAGTACTTCTGTACCTTCTGAGCCCCAATCCAGCCATGACACATGTGGGACACACACATGGAAAGTGAGGCAGAACCATGGTGGCTATGTACTCTTCAAGATTCTCTTTAATTCCTGTCTTTGTGAGGGGTTTTTTATTTCACCTTTGAATAATCTAGCTTTAAGTCCTCCTCTACATCTACATAATAATATAACATTCCATATAACACTGTCGCACATGCAGTGCCTTCAACATGTTTTCATGCTAAAGGGTTTTAGCAGACAGTAACAAATTCCTGACAGCTAGAGAGAAAAAGTATTCCATTTCAATTTTTAGAGTTCTGGGTAAGAGACAAACCAGATAAGGACAGGGAGGGTAAATTTCTAGTGAACTTGCCTGTAAAAGCCCTAACGTTACTACCAAGGTGGAGCACTCAAATACCTGTCAGACCTCTGAAAGCCACTGAATATCCAACTCTATTCCACTCACGAGGTCACATGCAGAGAGCCACTATTCACACATCAATTTCCTTAATATAAAGTCTATGTCTCATTTTTCTACCTCAAGGAAAAATGAGAAGTATGTGGTATGAATGGGGTTCCTCTACATTTGAGAGAAGACCTACAGAGAGCGTGGTATAGTATACCTATTAACATAGCGTGTCCAAATTCATGAAGCATACACAGCTGAACCCTAGAACAAGGCATCAGAAGGGGCAACAGTCATTTATTCCATGAAAACAAAAATATGTAAAAGCTAAGCAAGAAGGACTATTCTGCAGAAACATTCATCCAAGTATATGAATGCTGACTGACCTTTCTCTACAATTTAATTATAGAGTTCTAAGTGTAAGCAGTTGGGAGTATTTACTTAGCTCAGTTTATGAAGCAAGTTGGATGATTTCAGTGTCCACACCACTCATGGGAGTTCCTATGCAAAATGCATGTGTTAGAGGAACAGAAGCGGAGCTAAGGAAAGTCTGCTCAGTGGGCAGCCAAGCCACGACTTAAGGTTGCATCCTGCAGACAACAGAAAGTGCCAGAGACTGACAAAATCAACAACAGGAATGCTTCAACATTGTATCCGGACATTAGAAGAATAAATCTAGCCGGGCGTGGTGGCGCAAGCTTGTAATCCCTGCGCTTGGGAGGCGGAGACAGAGGGGGATCTCGCGCCTGTTCAGAGCCAGCCTCACTGGCTTAAGAGACCTTGTTTCCACATAAAAAAGTTAAAAAATAGGTCTGGGAGTGTAGCCCGTGGGAGTGTATCCCGGAGGTAGAAGGGCTTCCAGGAACCCCAGTACCACCAAAAAGAAGAAGAAGAAGAAGAAGAGGAGGAGGAGGAGGAGGAGGAGGAGGAGGAGGAGGAGGAGGAGGAGGAGGAGGAGAAATAATCTAGCTTTGGATTGGAGCTAGGCTCACTTGCAGCAGGGACAGAGCAACAGTTCAGCTGAAGAAAGCCTGAATCTGGGAAATAATCTTAGAGAAAGAGGGGACTGAATCAAGGTCTAGAGCTTGTAGGTCGGCTTGATAATATCTGGTATGGATCGAAAGAAAGAATTTTAATGCCAGCTGATATTTTTAGCTCCAAGATAGCAACTATATTTGGGGATCAGAGAACAGTATAGGAAAAGCAAGAGACAAAGCAGGGGAGGCAGCAGGTTTCACTTTGGGCATGGAGTTGCTCTGTTGGAGCAACTCCAGCAAAGGGCTCAAATGCAGAGGTGGAGACCACGGAAGAGGGGCAACTGTCAAGAGCATATGCTGAGCCCTTGAGAGCAAGAAATCACACCAAGCAAAGAGCTAGAAAGGAAAGAGAGGCAAGGAGGAGAGGGGCCTGAAAGAGGATGAGGAGGCCTCAGCAATGGAGGCTGAGAGACAGAAAAGGGAAATGTACTTGATCAAGTGATACCATGGAAGGCAAGGCAGTGAGAGCTTAAAAGAGAGCACTCAAAAAGTCCACAGCTTCCCGATGCTGGAGAAAGGTCAAGGAGGATAAGAGCTGTGAGGCGTTAGGGGAGGCATTAAATTACATCTCCTAAGTGCCCTAATAAACACCCTCATGTGCAAAAGGAGTGGCACATGCCACCCACTCAGTTTCACCCACAGTGAGTCTTGTTCTGAGACGAGGGTTCTCAGGTGGGTTCCAGAATCTAGAGCACCTTTGGGATTTATATGACTCGAATGGTCTCCCATCATATATGTGGGTCACGAGTGAGGCAGTGGAAGAACGAATGAAGACAAACTCAGGGAACAGTGCGTGCTGTGTGGTCAGGGAGAGCGTTGGCAGGACAGGGCCTTTCTGTAGAGAAAGCCATTGGGCCCACATGCCCAGATCTACACAAAGCCACAGTCACTGCCAAGTGTCATCACTGTCAGGCTATGCACTTAAGAACTGGGGAGGAAAGATCAACATAGTATTCTGAGAGTCAACAGCCTGCCAGGGGTGGTGCTGCATGCCTGTAATACCAATACATGGGAGGCTGAGAAGGAAGATCACAGATTTGAGGCCAGCCCCCAGCAATCTAGGGAGACGTTTTATTTATTTATTTATTTATTTATTTATTTATTTATTTATTTATTTATTGTGGTACTGGGGTTCCTGGAAGCCCGTCTACCTTTGGGCTACACTCCCAGACATATTTTTTTATATTTTTATTTGGAAACAGGCTCTCTTAAGCCAGCACAGCGGCTTCAAACCTGCGAGATCCTCCTGTCTCCGCCTCCCAAGCGTGGGGATTACAAGCATGCTCTACCACACCCAGCCTACGGAGACTTTTTAAAAAACAAAACACAAATGGGGGTATAAAAGGGGGTATGGCTTGGAGGTAGAGTGCCTCTGGGTTCAATCCCTAGTACTCCCCCAAAACAAACACACACATAGAATCAATAGCCGAGCCTGCATATAGAATTTAAAATAAAAATCACTGCATAAATCATTTGTAAATTCTGTACTACAAATGCTTCCTGTTAGTAAAATGTCAATCACATGCGCACACACACACGGTCATAAAATAGAGTTCAGCACATCACTGGCTAGTGCCTCTTAATTCTACTCATATCATCTAAAAGTTTTGCCAAAGGGGAACAGTTCCTAAGTCAGCAAATGAAGTCACATCGAATATCCAAAGACCATCCCTGGCCAGTGAGTCCTCAAGGAAGAGCCACCAGCTCCCCATCTTGGATGCCTCACCACCAAGCAAGGCTTCTTGTTGGCCCTGACCACATCTAATCCTCTAAGCAACCTCCTAACTGCTCTCCTTATTTATCTTTCATCTCCTCCCACTCTCATCCTTCCTAAGGCTACAAAGTAATATTTTTAAAGTCTTATCACATTGCATTTAATGCCTCCTTCTTATCATGTTGTACCCTAAACCTAAAGTGCCAACTCTTACCAACGCCTGCAAACTTTATGCATTAATACCCAGATGAAATAAAGCCTCCTATCTCACATAGGTGCCCCCCACCCCAGTACTGGGGATGGAACCCAGGGGCATTCTACCTCTGAGATACACCCCCAGCTCTATTTTTTTTTATTATTTATTCTTTATTTTGAAACAGAGTCTCACTGAGTTGCAAAGGGCCTCACTAAATAGTATCTGAGGCCGCCTTCGAACCCCGATCCTCCTGTCTCAGCCTCCCAAATGCTGGGGTTACAAGCATGTGCCACCACGTCTGGTTTAGTCTTTTTATTTTTGCAAAGGGCCTCACTAAGTAGCTGAGGCTGCCCTTGAACAGCCATCCTCCTGTCTCAGCCTCCCAAATGCTGGGGTTCCAAGCGTGTGCCACCACGCCGGGCTCACATGGTTATTCTTTAAGATGCTTTGTACTCTCCTGCTATCATACCCTCACCATGTCCTACTGTCATTGCGGCCATAATCATGATACATGACAAGGGTGTTTTCTTCTAATTTCTAAGTAACCAGCCCCCAGGATACTGCCTAGCTTGTAGGACATAATCAATAATTGCTGACTGACTGAATGGACCAGACATACACACAGAGTGTATATAATGCTTCTTTCTGATGTTTAAGATCTTTTAAATTTTTGCCAGGCGTGGTGGCACACACCTGTAATCCCAGTATTTGGGAGGCTGAGACCGGAGGATTGCAGTTCACGGCCAGCCTCAGCTACTTAGTGAGGCCCTTTGCAACACAGTGAGACCTGGTTTCAAAATAAAGAATAAAAAATAGGACTGGGGGGTGTAGCTCAGAGACAGAATGCCTCTGGGTTCCATCCCCAGTACAGAAAAAAGAAAAGGAAAAAAAAGAGCTTTTTTAAAAAAAATTTAACTAACGTGGAAATATTTCTTTAAAATTTTTTAAAATATTTTGAGAATTTTCCCAAGTCTATGAAAAACAATGCCCAAAGTTCTTTCATGAGTTGCTTGCGTGGTGACATGTTTTCTGTCAAATGAAATTTATAAACTCATTTCCCCAGTTTGAGTCACACAGATTTTCTGTTGAGAAAGCCTGTAATTCCATGTGTGTGGTTTCTCATCTATCCAAGCCTCCTAATTACAGAATATTATCACTCTTAAATCAACAAGCAAAACAATGAAAATATCTGCAACTGTACTGCCTGGAGTGAGAAGAACTCTCTGAAGAGTTGGGAATGTTTGGCTGCAAAAGATACTTTGAAATAAAATTTTCAATTTTGCAGACAAGAAAATGGAAGCCAAGGGAACTCAAAAGACATGCCCAAGGTCATAACACAGGGAAGTGGACAGCTGGGAAGAGCTGAGATATGGCTCCGCAACCCTACTCACCTTAGATCCCATCTATAAGAAACCTCTGTCTTGTAAGGATTTTTTACTTAAATGTTAACATTTATCTTTAAAGTGCATTTCATCCTTAACATTTAGTAAATGGATAAGATATGTTAACTTTGCTTTCAACAAGCTTCAAATCCAAAATTATTTTTAATGAGACGGAGAAAACTAATCCAGATACATCTGGAATTATGTTCCAGAACCTACTCTGATCACAATTTCATAATCATAAAGTTAAGGCTTCATTTTCCCCTGTAAGCATCAGAGGCCAGAGACATTACTGGAGGCAGTGTAGCACCATCCATATATAGTATCACCCAAGGACAGACCACATTCCGAATGCCTCCAAGCAATGGCATCATGCTTGCCACTCATTCCCCCTGAGTGTCTCACAAAAGGAAGCATTATATGAACATGGACCCAGAACTTTTGTCTCTGGGTGTCAAAGAAATATTCTGCATATCATGAAGTGACAATATTTTAAAAATCTCTTGGATTCAAAAATTCTTCTGAAGAGAGATAATGAAGTATCCTTTCACTTAATCAGCTCGATGATATAACAGAGGCAAAACAAGGTGAGACTGATTTTGAGCAAATTCCCAATGCACCCTCAAACACAGAAGGTCACAGGCACTGTCATTTTGAGTCCCTGATTTGCCCGTGAAGGATCATCTACCCAGGAGGGGACAGCACATACTTGCTGCGCACCCTGAGGTCTAGCCGTACACAGGTGGTACTGACAATGGCCTCCTGGGATGGTATGCTGGTCTTCTGTACACAATTTCAACATTACCATTGTGGCATCCTCTCTTCAACCTCACTGCTTCTCTGAACTCCCTACAGATCATTATCTTAAGCATGCCTAACTGCTAATATTTTAGCTGTTAAGAGATTACTGAGAAGAAGCTGGCTGCGGAGGCACATACCTGCAATCCCAGTAGTTTAAAGACTGAGAGAGGATGGTTGGTTTGAGGTCAGCCTCAGCAACTTAGCGAGACTGTTTCAAAATAAAATGTAAAATAGGGCTGTGGATGTAGTTCAAGAAGAATGCCTCTGGGTTCAACCTCCAGTACCAGAGAAAGAGAGATTACAGAACAAAATCGAAATGTACTCTGTAACCCTTTGGGTGTCCTAAAAATACTTCTATGAGCATTCACATTGAGTTCTTTAGGAAAATACTGGATAAATCTCAATTTACCCTTTGTGGTTTTAGACTTCCATCAAAGCTCCCTTCCCCTATCTTCTTCCACAAAGAAGGAGCCTAATATGTTTACATGTTTAGTTTGCCACTAGGAGCTCATCAAGATTTTGTGGACTAGATGGAAATCAAACTCTCCATACTCTTCAGGGAAAGTCTCTGTATGTCACCTTCCTTCCCTCCCTGCCTGCCTCCTCAGCAGTCACGCTGAGGAGGACCCAGCAGCTCACAGTTACCCCTCACCCCCTCCCCACCCCCTAGACCTGCCCTCTTAGCAGATTTCAAATATACAGTATGATATTGCTAACAGCGATCACGGTGCCGTACGTTAGCACTCCAGAATTTACCCATCTCAATGCTACCTTTCAGTTTCTGACTTCAAGCCATGGAAAATAACTCATGTTTATTCTGGTCTTCCCCCAACTAACTTCCCCGTCTTAAAAGTTACTTTGAAGCCGGGCATGGTGGCACACACTTGTAACTCCCGTGCTTGGGAGGCTGAAACAGGAGGTTCTTGGGTTCATGGCCAACCCCAGCAACTTAGTGAAGCCATCTGCAATTTAGTAAGACCCTGTTTTGAAATTTAAAAAAAAAAAAAATTAGGGCTGGGGATGTAGCTAAGAAGTAGAATTCCCCCCAGTTCCATCTCAGTAAACACGCACACACACACACACACGCACGCACACACTATTGATGAACCTTGACCTATTGTGGACATGATCAGGTAGAAGATGAAGCCCAATGTTATATTTGTTACAAGAAGAAAAAGTGGATCTATTTATCTTTGGCAACGATTACCTTTGAAAGGCCTTTGGCCAGACACAGTGGCACATGCCTGTAATCCTAGCTACTTAGGAGGATGAGGCAGGAGGATTACAAGTTTGAGTCCAGCTGGGCACCTTTACAAGCCTCCATCTCAAAATAAAAAGGAAAAAGGGCTGGGGGTGTAGCTCAGGGGTAGAGCAATCCCCAGTGAGGCCCCCCTCATATTTTGAAATACATTTCTCTTTAATACCAGTAACTCAGCCTCGGTGTATACTTTTTATGTTTAGCCGTTAAGCACAGGTTAATTAACATTGTACATCCCATAGTGTCTCAGCGCGCAGTCACATATACCCTAGTGCCTAAAGGCGAATAACTTAATTAACTTACTCTCCATCTGTAATTATATTGAAATTAACCATTTTTAACATCTAGGAGTTTACTCTACATGCATATGTTAAAGTCTGTTCAGAGTAGAAGGAACCAACATGGTTGCTTCCTGCTTCATTTCAGTCTCTTCCTAATTAGCTGTTAATCTGATAAAGGCCACTCCCATCATACTCCCAGGCTGTGTGCGTAAAATCCTAAATTTCTACGAATACTGCTTTTTCAGTGAGCCCCTCTGCTGTGCAGATGCTGGGCCCTCAACTGTAGGTAGGGCAGTCAGGGCTGCTGCCTTCAGTGAAGTTAGGGTCTTTTTGGAAGCAAGAGTCTCATCATATTAGGTAGAGCCACAAAAACTGAAGACCAGAGATTGGGTGGCTGAAACCAGACATTCATTTTCTCCCAGTTCCGGTGGCTGGAGGTCCAATATCAAGGCGCCAGCAGGTCTGATTTTGCCTTGAGACCTCTCCCACTTGGCTTGTAGCCAGCCACCTTTTCACTGTATCCTCACAGGTCTTTCCTTCTGTGGGCATGCATCCCTGATGTCTCTCCTTCCTTCCTTCCTTCCTTCCTTCCTTCCTTCCTTCCTTCCTTCCTTCCTTCTCCTCCTCTTTCCTATCACATCAGAGCCCTCCCTTGGCAGTCTCATTTGACCCCAGTTTCCACCTCCAAGATACAGTCATCCTGGGGATTAGGACAAAAACCTGTGAATTCAGACCGTAACACATGTTATTAGTAGTCACTGGCATGGTTGAGGTTGGTCCCCTGTGCATCTCACCCCCACCCCCATTTCTGTCACATCCCATCAGAACAGATATTTTGGAGACAAGGGCTTTCTCAGGTGGCAGTTGACACAGCAGTAGGAAGTGGCCAGGGAGGAGGGAGGACCTAAGAATGTGACAGATAGTTTACTGTGACTTGATTTAGAATTAACTTTTTTTAGGTCTTGAATGTATGTACAAATGAACTGTAGCCTTCAACTGCCAACTCTGTAGAATTCAGTGGTACCCTTTGTGAGAGATGTTGGATGTGACAGTTTGTGGAATGCACCTTTTACCTGTGGAGAGTCCACAGAGTGGGATTGGCTGCCCTCTGATGGGAGGCCCTGTGTCCCCCTCCCCTCGCCCATGCTGCTGTGCTGAGGTTTCTTGTCTCCCTTTGGATCTCCATGTAAGGTTGCTTACCTCTGCAGGCAAAGCTTCAGCAGGTGAGCTTAGAGGTGAGGGGCATTTGCTCAAATGAAAAGAAGGAGGAAGAAGGGGGAAAATCTACCCATCTACCTCCCATCTAGAGACAACCAGTTAGTTTTGATGTGTTTTTCCTTTTTTTTTTTTTTTTTTTTTTTTTTTTGCGGGTCTGGGGATGGAACCCATGGGCATTTGACCTCTGAGCTACACCCCCTGCCCTATTTTTTATTCTTTGTTTTGAAACACGGTCTCACTAAGTTGCGGAGGGCCTCACTAAGTAGCCAAGGCTGTGCGCAAACCACAAGCCACCTGTCTCAGCCTCCCAAATGCTGGTATTACAAGTATGTGGCACCACGCCCGGCTTATATATATATATACATTTATAATCACATTTATGTTTTAACACATCACTTGGTATGTTTCTCTCCAAGTTCCACCCAGCTTCTTCCTCTTCCTTCTCCGTCAGTGAGATTGATAGTGATACCTTCATATATGAACATAACATTATTTGACACCTATCCCTTTTTATATTTCAGTTTGAGATAGTGTCTCAGTAAGTTGCCCAGTCTCATCTAGAACTTGTGATCGTTCTGCTTCAGCTTTCTGAGCAGTTGGGATTACAAGCATATGCCACCATTCCTGACACGTTTCTCCTTTCTCTTTCTCTCTCCTTTTTCTCCTCTCTTTCCATTAAGATAATTGTGTCAAACATCTCTTAGCAACTTTTCTCCCAGACTTCAGATGGTATTTTTAAATCATATCAAACTCTTGTCCAAAAAAGCACAATGCGACCCAAAAACAGGGAGTGATGACTGGCATTGGCGGCAAGTAGGTATTTCACTGTGGTACGTTATATTGAGGATGAGGCTTTTCTCCTTTTAGCAAACCTTTAGTAGGAAGAGCCAAATTTTATCTTTAATCAGTAGTGCTTATCATTTAGTAAGTGCCTACTGTATACCAGCAGACACTGTGCAACACACTTCTACAAAATCTAAGTCAGTATTTTAATTCCCACTTTACAGATGAGGAAACTGGGCCTAACACCAGTGGAAGAGCTCACTCAAAGCACACATCTGATCAACAGTAGAGCTGAAAGTTCAGCCAGGTCCGCTAGATAGCACTGCCCTTAAAGAGAGGTTGTGTCAGATCTTCAGAAGTCCAAAGCACCCATGAATATCAGTTCTAGTCATGTGATATATGACTAAAACAGGATGCATGGTCTAAGTAAATCAAATGCCAGGAAATTTTTTCTGCCTAACTCATGCTTCACTCTACCCTCTCGGAATGTGAACTAAGTAATTTATCTTTTACACCCAAAATGGTTTGTTTTACACCAAACTGTAATTATCCCCCAGGGCTGGTGGCTAGCCTCTTATTCACATTTAGCTATGACACGTATTGCATGACTTCTAATTTGATTCAAGTCATTTTTCTTAGATTCAAACCTTAAATTTTCATTCTTCAAAATGTAACTACTACAACTCAATTCAATAACCATTTATTAAGTTCTTACATAATTACATGTGCCAAGCAATCAGACACAGCCCTTGCCCAGAGCGAGCTCAAGGTCTATTTGGGGAAACAAGCAACCAAATGTGTGAACACAAGGACAGGCAGCTAAAGTGGGTTGCAAAAGCCAGAGGCGGCAACCTAAGGAATTCTAGAAGAGTGGGTGGGAACCTCTACAATGGCTAATGGGAGAAAGAGCATACCAACTATGAAAACAAGACAAATTAGCATAATTACTTAGAAATACCTAGCCTGTGTGACTAGGTGGGGAGGGTATTAAGAGGCAGAGGCAGGTAATAAAAATGTCACATATGAACAACTACATCCTATAGGAAAAAGGAAAGCCAAAGTTTTATTGTTGTTATTCCCAGTAGCATGGTGATGGGTAAATTTAAGTTTCAGGAAGATGAAACAATATGCCCAAACCATTGTCTCTTTATCCAAGGAAAAGGGAAGACAAATTCTCTATGTGCAGATTTTACATGACCAGTTTATTAGGTTACTATGGCTATCCACAACTCTTCTTTTTCCTTATCTTAGTTTAAGTATAACATGGTCCTGCTCTGCATATATCAGATCCAAGTTGTACACTGTTTCAAACATTTCAGCACAGGAAGTCCAGAAAGAAGGTAGACCTGCCTCTCAGCATGTCGCCACAGGAGAGAACACAATGTTCATAATTAAGATGATATGAATCCAGCCCCTAAATCTCCTTTTTCCCCCCAATTCATTGATAAAGTCTTGATTAAAAATACAGACATTTTGTCATCCTTACTACATTTATCTCATCTCCAAACTCTTCTCACTGGGCGAAAGCTAATGCTGCCTCCTCTGTCTGGTCAATTATTGCATGGACACAAGGGACCAATTAATGCCATCCATAAAAGCCTGAATCATTCTGTCAATTAACGAGAACTAACTATGTCATCAGATATATTACTGGTGAGCAAGTCTATTTGGTTGCAATATGTCTTGAAGGAGAGCAGTATCAAATGAATCACAATTGACTTGGACAACTGCTAGCATAATTTCGGAAGATGAAAAGACAGATGTGGTAGTTATTAGTGGTCCCCTGAGGAATTACAGCCAAGCAATTGTAATGTGCTAAGACTGCGCTAGCAGGTGCCTGCAGTACAAATCAGACAGAGGGTTAAATCAATATTTTCAATTTCTTAGGATCAATCTGGTGTTTGAACGAGATGGAAACTTGTTAGCAATTGGCAGGATGTGTAAATGAAAAGTCAAACTTCTTATTATTTGTTAAAAAGGAATGCGTGTACTGCATCATGCCCTTGGCACAAGGTAATGCTTTCATGATCCAGTAGCTGGGGCATTCACTGAAAATCAAGCGGTTCTTAAATTTTAATAGAGTGCAAAAGGTTAGCTTTATAAAGGTTGAACATTCAAGATCTTTAAAAAATGATTGAAGTGTCAATAGGAAAGTTTTGAGCTGTGACAACAGTACAGTTATTAATGATTAGTGCAAGAAGCAGAAGGAAATGTTAAACTCAATGGAAGAGGGGAAAAGAAGTCTCACCAAGAATGTACAGATCAAGCACAGCTTTGGGAACATTATCACTTTTTCTGTTTTACTAAGAAACAGTCTGGCTTTGAGGATGATTTACAAAAACCTTTTATTTTTCCTCAGATTTCCAGGCTGTATTTATAAAAACCTTGTTGAACATCTGGATAAACTAAACTATCTCTAACAACATTTCATTTCTTTTTTTAAAATTTGGCTAGTTGCTTGCTCTGAATTTGGGATAGACAATCCTCCATAGGACCAAAAACTGTGAAGATCCAACACATGGGAGAGCTTGTAATCATAAACAATTAAACTTGCAACCAAATACGTTTTGTGTGTACACTGTAATTAGCTGAATCACTCCCTGGGGAGGGGAGGCAGTGATTCACTGGAAGGAGTCAGAGGGCTGCAGCATGAGCCTGGGATCCTACTTCTCACACCTGTTGAAAGCAGTAAATCTCCTGGCTGGCATATTATGAGAAGTGCAAAGGGTCCCATTTTATATCCTATTTAAAGCAAAGTAGCACATTTTAATAGGCAAATGCATAAGTGTGCAATATAAAACTTCAGGCCAATATTAAGTATTTACAGGCAAAACTGAAACTATAATATATATGCGGTACTGGGGATGGAAACAAGAGGCATTCTACCTCCGAACTACACCCCCAGCCCTATTTTTTATTCTGTATTTTGAAACTGGATCTCACTGAGCTGCAAAGGGCCTCACTAAGTAGCTAAGGCTGTCTCTGAACCGTGATCCTCCGGGCTCAGCCTCCCAAATGCTGGGATTACAAGCGTGCGCCACCACGCCTGGCTCTGCTCTGTATTTATAAAAGAGAACAACTCTCCAGGACCTACCAAAAAAATTAATTTAAAATCTTGACTCTAAAAGAACAAGATTTCTGAGACACAAAGAATAATGAGGCAGAGCATCCACCCTGAAGGGGCTTGAGAGGAAACATGTACCCAATTAATGGTAAGCAAAGCAAATGCTCTATCAGCTGAGGGCACTGGGGGAACGCAGAGGAAAGAGAAAGCCCTTTGCTGGCAGAAGAGGCGGGGAAGGGTGAGCTCTGCAATGAAGAATTCATGGGAGATGGGAGACCTGAGATGTGTACCAATAAAGGTAAGACTGAGACAGCACTGGGGAGGGATAGGAGGAAGAGACACAGCAGGCAAGCTTCCTGGAGGAGGAATCATGGAGCAGCTGGCTGGGCACAAAAGAAGGAAGGGGGGAAGGTTCAGGCAGAGAGAGTGTCCTCTTGCCAAAGAGGACACTCTGGGAGCTGGGGCTACACTCCCTGCTCATGCCAAGTTCCAGGCTACCTAACAGGGAGGTCAGCTTTGGCTTGAGTCTGCTTAGGGTCCATTAACTCAGCCCTGGAGGGCAGCAGCAAATTGCTCAGGAACCCAAGGAACAGGGTAAGCCAATCAAAGCAACTGTACCATATGTTGCCAACACAAACACAATATAAAAAAGAAACAAGAGCCAGGCGTGGTGGCACATACTTGTAATCCCAGTGCTTGGGAGGCTGAGACAGGAGGATCACACAGGTTTGAAGCCAGCCTCAGCTACTTAGTGAGGCTCTCATTAACTTAGTGAGAGCCTGTTTCCAAATAAAGTACACAATAGGTCTGGGAGTGTAGCCCAGAGGTAGAAAGCCCCTGGGTTCCACTCTCAGTACCGGGAGAGGGAGAGGGAGAGGGAGAGGGAGAGGGAGAGGGAGAGGGAGAGGGAGAGAAATAAGGTAAGCTGTACAGACTTCACCAAGGTGGTCACAAATTAGTAATAATAGAAAACAGAGATACTAAAAAAAAAAAAAAATGCTCAGCAATTCACTACAAGAACCTAGCACCTTGGAATTTGCAGAGATGCAAGAATGAGTTAAGCCCCTCTAACACATCAGGGTCTTCCCCTCTGGGCTCCCGGTTTATCCCCACATTACCCACATAAGCATCAGGAACTCTGCAGGGCAGATTCTGGGCAGGAAAGTGGTGTTCAGTCCCATGAAGCTCTCATCCTTCCTTTACTTGGTCTTTGTTCCCTCAACTGCCTCACTGCTATCTCATTCCTCCTTCAATTTAGACAAGGCCTCTTCTTCTGTGACCCTCTGGCACTGGAGACTTTCCTACATCCTCAGGTCCTTTCTCTGATGTCCCTAGGTCTCTTATGTCAATGTATCTGTCCTCTAAAGTCTCTCCACCCTACTCAAGAATTCATTTATGAAACCTCTGGCCTTCTCAGTTAGATATGCCCTCCTCTATGGTCAGTACAAACCTTCACCCTGCCTGGCCTGTCCTTCAGAAAGTGCCATGGCCTCCAGTCACATGATGCCAACACACCTGTGTTCCTGTCTTAAGAACTGTGGACAAGTAAAGCACCAAGCATTGTGTTCAGGACAGAGTAAGTGCTCGGAATGCACCCTCACCCTGTGCTGTATTGGAGACTAAACACACCACTCAACCAATAAGCTACATCTTCAAGCCTTTTTTTTTAAAAATGGTACTAAGGATGGAACCCAGGGGCATTGTACTTCCAAGCTACACCCTCAGACCCATTTTTAAGTCTTTATTTTCATTTTATTTATTACTTATTATTTGTTTGTTTGTTTGTTTGTTTGTTTATTTTGCTGTGCTGGAGATGGAACCCAGGGGCATTCTACCTCCAAGCTCCTTCCCCAGCCCTATTTTTTAGTCTTTTTAAATTTTTGAAACAGGATCTCATTGAGTTGGAAAGAGCCTTGATGTCCATGAACCGCAATCCTCTGGTCTCAGTCTCCCGCATGCTGGGATGACAAAAGCATGCGCCATCACGCCTGGCAGCAAGCCTTTTAAAAAACAATGTTTAGCCAGACATGCTGGCACATGCTTGTAATCCCAGTACTTGGGAGGCTTAAAAAGGAGGATCACAGGTTCGCAGCCAGCCTCAGCTACTTAGTGAGGCTTGCCACAACTCATTGAGACCCTGTTTCAAAATAAATAAAAAATAGGGTTGGGGGTGAAACTCAGAGGTAGAATGCTCTTGGGTTCAATGCCCAGTACTGCAAACAAACAAAAGTTTATACAGGGTCTCAGTCAGTTGTCCAGGCTGGCCTTGATCTTGAGCATGCCATCTACCTCAGTTTCCTGAGTCACTGAGATTATGTGTGTGCTACCACACACTCCTGAAAAGAGTCGGAAAATGGCAGAAGCAAGTCAAGGATCGCTCTTCTTCCTGCACCTGTAACAGTGGAGCTGAACAAATACATGGGAACATGGAGAAAGGAAGACAACCGTCCCAGGCAGAGGATCAGTATGAGCAGGGTCTATCACTGTTCAGAGTCAGCGAGAGCACATTCAAGATCCTATACTCAGGTTTAAATTTTCCTTCTAAAGATGCACATTCAGGTAAGCCAAGTCTTGTACTTCCATCAGAGTTGACAGAACTATTCGCAAGAGTCTAGCTGTTTCCCCAAGGCACATGCATGGTCCCTGGATGACCAAAGGACAAGGCAGGGCCAAATGTGCCAGGTGAAGAGTCACTGGTAGGGAAAGGCTTAAGGGTTGCTCACACAAAGGGGGAGACTAGGTGGACAGGCTAGTCTATCACTTTCCCCTATGGTTTTGGAACAACTGCCTAGACTGGGTACCCTGGGAGGCTCTGAGAAGTCACTGGTAAGCTTAAGACTCTGCCATGCAGAATCTTAAGAGTCTACTGGGTCAAAATATACCAGGTAAAAATCCTGCTTGCTGCACTCCAATCTTGAGGGATCTCCTCTGACATGGACACGTCTACTTGCACTGCCAGGATGTTCACAAACGGTAAAAAGCTAATTGTGAGAAAGAAGGCGGAGGTGGAAGAGATCCTGCATCACAGAAAAAAAGATGGAAAGAGGAAGACTCCTCCTGACATTTAAAAACCCAAGCATAAAACAGTGAATCTGTATATGCTCCATGAACATTATCATGTGCAGAAAAACAGTTTATAAATACATAAAAGATAATTTATTTCTACTACAATTTGTTCCCAAAAGGCTCTGAGGCAGGTTCCAAAAGGTCTAAGATGAAGAGAAAAATCTGGACCAAAAAATAAAGAGACAGGAATATGGTTATACAGGGAAAAAAATAAATGCAAAATCAAGAAGCAAATACTAAAATAGAAAAGCCCAGGCTGACAGCAGAAAAAGAACAGAGTTGAAAACCCATTCACTTGGATTTCTAGTTAGTATGCACTATTTTTAAAAAATTACACATATGCACCTCACTCAGTTTTTAAAAACTATACTGCTATGGGAAATGTTTACAGCAATTCTGTTAAAAAAGAAAAGCTATACCTTTAAGAAATTCAGCTCACAAACACCAGCTTTTGAAACTAAGGTTCAGCAAAGAGGAGCCAATAAAAATGCTGTAACTTGAAACCAACCCACACAGCATAAAAAGAAAGGAGACCAGCAGTGCCCAGTTTGCTGGACAAGAAGCTAATTGACTCAAATGTCTGCTGCATAAGCTATAAAATAAGAACATAAAGAACAATATGAACATACAGGGCCATCAGTTACATAAAAGGCCTGACTGTCCGACGCCACACTGAGCACCAAACAAGCAGGGCGATTGTTTCAGCGGGCTGCTGGGAAGAAGAATGAATAATTAGCGTCCTTGTGAATCAAGTGTCCTCCAGGAAGGGGTCTCCTTCCTGAAGCAGCAGCATGGCACCCTGGGCCCTGGAGAGCCAAGCAGGGGTTTAAAGACCTTTATTGATGATCACAATGCAAGTGAGCATTCTTCAGCTCCAGTGTGGCCCCTCTCCTCTGCTGAAACACACACTTCAAGCCGAACCAACTGCTATTGTCCATTACCAGGAAATGCCACTTTCTCTTATTCCTAGCCAACCAAAGACTACATGAGTATCAATACTCTCGCCAAGGGGGAAGGGAAGTGACAAAAATGTCCATCTGAGCTGCCCTGACACAAAAAGGCCAGGACACCACATTGAGCCCACAAAACGTGTCAAGAGTGGAGAGTTGGAGGCGGTAGCCAGCACACACCTGTAACCCAGTAATGCAGATTCAAAGCCAGCCTCGGCAATTTAGTGAGACCCTGTTTCAAAATAAAATAGGGCTGGGAATGTGGCCCAGAGATAGTGTTCTATCAGAAGAGAGCGAGGAGGAGAGTAAGGTATAAACATTTGGTTCTAAGACTCTTACCACTGTCAGACTTATTCAGCATGAGGAGAGGGGAGGAGGAGACATTTTTCTTAGCTGGGCATGGTGACACATGCTTGTAATCCCAATATTTGGGGGGCTACTTACTGAGCCCATCTGCAACTTAGTGAGACTGTTTCAAATTAAGAACAAAAAATTGGGCTGGGGGTGTAGCTGAGAGTTAGAATATCCCCAGGTTCAATCCCCAGCACCCCCCTACACACACACACACACACACACACACACACACACACACACACACTTTTCTTTGTTCTACAAATTGGAAAATAAGGGCAAGATGCATAGACTATCACTAGGAGAAAATCCACTGAACTGAAGGTCTCTGGTACACTGAGAGACTGCGACATAAGCAATAGAAAGCCCACTAGACCTGGATCAGCAGATCTGAGATCAACGCTCTACTCTTCCTTATCATTTTTAGCAAGTCATTAATGTCCCTGGGCTTTACTTTTTTTGTTTGAAACACAGATATGTGTTCTCACTCACACCCACAGGCCCACCCTTTCTTAGACTTGTGGAGAGGAAAAAAATGAGATTATGCCTATGAACCTCCTTAGACATAAATGTGATTCTATAACCCCATCTATTAGGAAATTCTGAAAATGACAGTCACAACATCTCCAAAATGCTCATCAAGAAAAAGGGTCTGGGAGATGCAGGGAACTGAAAGGCAAAGTCCTGCAGTAAATAACCAATAGGCTATTTAGCGTCTGAATATAAGCTCAGGGTAGGCAACTTGGCGCACACCTGTAATCTCAGTACTTGGGAGGCTGAGACAGGCGCATCCTAGGTTCAAGACAAGCCTCAGCAACTTAGACCCTCCACAACTTAGTGAGTCCCTGTTTCAAAATAAAAATAAAATAGGGCTAGAAGTCTAGCTCAGAGGTAGAATGTCCCTGGATTCAATCTCCAGTACCATATACTCATGTGCATGTAAACACACACAAGTATATAAGTTCAGGACTAAAGCAAGATAAGGCTTGGCTTACTGGAGATAAGTCTAAATGCTTTTCCCTCACCTCAATTCTTCTGCACTCAAGAAAATCTACTGGTCTCTATCCAGGCTTACAGCCCTAAAAACAATAGTAATCGAATTGATGAGTGGCATCTCACCATCACCCAGAGGTATTCTTGGAGCCAGAGAGCTGAGAGGAATTCCCTCCTGCCCTTTAGTGATTCTATGAATTCAAACCATGGGGAGTACAGCAGTCCCAAAGGAAATCACTGACAAAAAGAACTCACTTCTAACCTTTCAATTGAACTGTATTTTTAAAAGAAGACAGCAGGCAATAAAACTAGAAGAGCCTAGGTTAGGAACCTCCAGAGTTTGAGCCTAAGCCCCCAGGCCTACAGACCAAACTGTAACAATAGTTAAGGACATTTTCTATACACTGTGTACAGTGCTAAACCTTTGAACACATTTTTCTTTTTTCATGTGATGCTTAAAGCAACCCTAAGGGAAAAGTGATTTCCTTATCTCTCTTTTGCAGATGAAATGAAGGACTTGGTGACATTAAGTTACTGGCCCAAGGTTTGCACAGCTGGTAAGAAGTGAACCATGATTTGAATCTAAGCAGGTTGATTTCAAATCCCATGCTAATTCTTATCACACCCTGATTATTATATTTGTCTGGTTTATGTCCATTTCCCACTCTGCTGTTCATTTCTTGAAAACTATTTGCTCGCAAAATTTTCTTTGCAGAAGAAGTGAAAACATTATGGATCCCGGAGGGATGCTTAAACACACAGCTGGCAGGGAAAAGTATATTCCAAGGTACAAACGCCACAATTTCATGGTCTTCTCCAAGGAAATACTTTCTCCAGGAAGGCTTGGCGAGTTAGGAGATGATGTGACAGAGATACAGAATAGTCAAAGAAAGTTTTAATAATTTTGAGTACTTAATAAAAATATATTTAACCTTACTAGGAACAAGAAAATATAGTTAAATAACATATTCCCCTTTTCACCCAATGAATAAGCAAAAAATTTTAAAAAGATAATCTTCAATGCCATCAAATTTTCCAGAAACTAATCTGGCATACTATGTTTCTGGCCATATCTAAGAACTCTTTCCCTAACTCAATTGTATGATTTTTTTTTTTTTTTTTTTTTTTTTTGCTATGTCTTCTAAAAGATTTAGTTTTAGCTTTTTCATTCCGGTATATAATCATTTTGAATTATATGTGGTATATGGTGTGAGGTAAGGGTTTAAAATAATCTTTTTTTTTTTTTTTTTTTTTTGCATGTGGATATTCCGTTGCCCTAGCATTATTAATTAAAGACAACAGAATTAAACAAAATTGTTTTGGCACCTCTGTAGAAAAATCAATGAATAATGTAATAGTTTATTTCTAGACTTTTTTTTATGCTAGTAACATAGTCTTGATTATTGTAGTTGTATAATAAGTTTTGAGGCCATAAAATATTACTTGCTCCTCTAACCTTTTTCTTCTTTTACATATCCTGGGTCCTCTGCATTGCTATATAAATGCAAGGAAACAACTGTTAACTCTCAAACAAAATTTTAAAAATGCTAGAATATTTATAAGGATCACACTGAATTTATAAATCAATTTGGGGAAAATTAACAATATTGAGTCTTGCAATCCATAAAGATGGAATATCTCTACATTTATTTAGACTTTTTTTTTGGGGGGGGGTACTGGGGTTCCTGGAAGCCCTTCTACCTCTGGGCTACACTCCCAGACCTATTTTATTTTTGGAAACAGGGTCTCTTAAGCCAGTGTGGCTGGCTTCGAACCTGTGCAATCCTCTTGTCTCTGCCTCCCAAGCACGGGGAGATTACAAGCGTGCGCCACCATGCCTGGCTAGACTTTTAATTTTTCTCAGCAATGCTTTATAGTTTTCAGTGTACAAGTCTTGTACTTAATGTGTTAAATGTATTCCTAAGTATTGTATTCTTTGATGGAATTATAAATGGAATGTTTTTTTAATCTTATCCTCACATTGTTGGCTCTAGTATGTAAAAGTACAATGATTTTTGTATATTGATCTTGTATCTTGTATGCTTGCTGTAGTAAAATTATTAGGGGGTGTATGTGCGTGTGTGTGTGCATGCATGTGTGCGCACGCGTGCGCGTGTGTGTGTGTTTTCAAGATTTTCTAACACTGGCCCAATCTGTACAGAACAGCAGTTTAACTTCTTCCTTAACAAACTGGGTGCCTTTAATTTCCAAGCCTGATGTATCATTTTGAGTAGAAGCAACAAGAGTGGACATTCCAGTCCGCCCTCCTGGATCTCAGAAGACCATATTCATAATTTACATGGATTAGTAGTCTACCCAAGCAATTATCTTTCCTGAAAACTTTACAAAACAGAGCTGGATGTTTTCTTAAACTAATGACCCAAGAACACACACAAATGAAAAACATACTTAAGAAAAAAATCAATGTGTGTTTTAAATTAACCAAAACATGTCATCTAATAGGTTAAAAATATAAAGTTGCAAATAACTAAATACGTGAAAAAACAGCACTGCCTCATATACTGAGCCACCCTCCCAGGGGCTGGGCCTTACCAACAGCCTCTACCTTCCCCTCACCCCAGTGTGGGAGGGACTGGTAGGAAGGCAGGTCTAGCTATCAGGCCCCAAGCCTTTTCCCATCACCCCCTGAGCCAGCTGGGAGTGAACTGGCAGGGGTCTGGAAGACAAGGAGCCTCCACTGGGAGCCCTGGCTCAGCAATTTTCACACAACAGTCCCTTATCTTAACAAAGCAGCCGGACTTCTTTTTAAAAACTTGGTTCCAGGATGGAAACAATCAGGCAACATCCAGTGCTGTTTGAAAGAACACGCTGGTTCCAAAGACCTCATTTTCTCGCAAAGGTCAAAGTTCAGATGCCCCAGCAAGAGGCACAGCTGGATGTTCAGAATCTGTGTGTTGGATGAAAGCGTCAGCTTGAACATACCCTCTCACTCCATCCTGTACAAACTTCCAGACCACAGCACTGTTTACATGGTTAGACAAGGCTGCAGACAATGGACCAGTACCTACTCTATGCAGAACCCAGTGCCCATGATGTATATTTAGCTATTTTTAATTCATATATTCTACTATATGGTTCAATAAATCTGATACAGAACGATGAATGGATAAACAAACTAGACATTATAAGTGAGGACGGCATAGAAAATAAATATAAAGAATTCTCTCAAGGGACTTAAGAGAAAAATTGGAGAATCCAGAAAGAAATAAGAACCGAGGAAATTTGAAATGTGGGCAGAACTAGAGCTCACACCCCTAATTTTACAAAGTTCACATTTCCCAGTGTCTCAGGATATTGAGTAGCCCCAATCAGTCTCCCAAGACCAGAATAAGTGTTTGTTTCAGCCTCAGTCTCTGATGTGCCCTGGAGAATGGCTTCCAATAGGCTTCTGCAAGGACAAGGGACTTCTCCTATAAGTGTTCTCAGGTCTTAGGACAATCTTGCAAAACACAAAGGCCTACTACTATAAAATGGGAGCGGCTAGCTGGGCGTGGTGGCACACACTTGTAATCCCAGCATTTGGGAGGCTGAGATAGGAGGATCAGGGTTCAGCCAGCCTCAGCTACTTAGTGAGGCCCTTTGCAACTCAGTACAACCCTGTTTCAAAATAATAAATTAAAAAATAGGACTGGGGGTGTAGCTAGGAGATAGAATGTCCCTGGGTTCCATCCCCAGTACCACAAAGGGGGGGGGGGGCGCTTATAGGCAAAGAAAGCAGAACTCAAGAAATCCAGTAACTTGCCCAAAACTATATACTAGCACATGCTCACTACTTTACCTTACTATTTAGAAAAGAACCTGCAGTTCCACACACAACTTCTACAAGGTCTTTTTCAACATTAAACATTTCCTAAAGGTACATAGACATAGGCTGATCAGCAGAGTAAGGGAGAACCAAGACAGTTGCCTTCTTTTCAACATTACCATCAAAGATGAGATGTGCTGGGACAATGGAAAGTGCAAAACAAGAAGAAATCTGGTGTGTGTTAAAAAAAAAAAAAAAAGCTGGACAATTATCCACTAAGAATGTTGTCTTGAAATGTAAAAACTACAAATTAAACTGAAGCTAGGTTCTGAATTGCTTTTTCAGTTCACTTGTCTGTACAACATGTAATCAGGACATGCTCTAAAGATTACCCCCAATAAGCTCTGAAAAGAGCACAGTCATTAGATAAAATCATGAGATAATTGTATGGTTCTCGGGGTTGGGAGTCACTAATATGGATGCTAATTTTGTCTGTGCAACCACACTGAGAACAGAATGAGAGCGCTCCTGAAAGTGAAGTTTCTTTTGCAGAGGTCTACCACACACCTGCAAGGAGCAAGGTGAGGAGGGAACCTAGCTCCTGGGAGCCTGGTAAGTCTGCCCAAGTACAAGGTTCAGCCCAGTCACTGGAAAAAGCATCTCCCATAACTACCTATGCTCTCTCTTTGCCCTTCAACAAGTTAAGACTGTGTAGGCAGACCTTCATCCCATCACCTTCTGCTGGACTCCTGGACGGGAAGCTTAGTTTGGATGGTCTGAGCCTGCACCCTGGCAGTAATGACAGAGTGGACCCAACACATCCCATCTCCCCCAAAGCCATTGTCTGGTGATGTACATGTGCCGTATACATGATGTTCCTTCAAAATAGTTATCTCAACAATAACTATATACCTGCACTTGTGGAAGAGATGATCTACATTTCAACTGACAAAGAACCCAGATGTGAAAAATTATAGACATCTCAATTTTCTATACGCGAGACAGGGCAGCTAAAGGGAAAATAGGAAAGAAGTATAAAGAAAGAGAGGAGGAGATGGGTGTAGTGGCACACACCAGTAATCTCAGTATTGGGAGGCTGAGACAAGAGGATCACAGGTTTGAAGCTAGCCTCACCCATTTAATGAGACCCTCAACAACTTACCGAGAAACACCATATTTCAAAATAAAAGAGATAGGGGAATGTACCTCAGAGTTAAAAAGCTCCTGGGTTCCATCCCCAGTACCCCCCCCCCAAAAAAAAGAAAAGAAAAAGAAAGAAGGAAGGTAGGACCAGGCAGAATAGCACACACCTTTAATCCCAGTTACTGAGGAAGACAGCAAGTTTAAAGGCCAGCGGGGGGGTACTTGGTGAAACACTATCTCAAAGTAGAAAGGGCTGGGGAAGTAGCTCAGTGGTAGAGTATCTGTCAAGCATGCAAAAACCCCTGAGTTCAATTCCCAGTGGAAGGGACAGAGGCATGGACAGAGGGAGTGGTTGGCAGACACATACACATGTGCTCATGAAACACCATATCAAAGCTCGGTCAGTCAAATAATAGGGTTCACTCATAGTTTAAAAATAGATGAAAAGTGATCTGAGCATTTTCTATAGCGCCATCTTCATTTTTTTCTATAGTCTCTGAACATCTATGATGTATCTGGCACCATGGAATCAAAATTTAAAATCAGTGGTCTTCCAAAATAGATAATTAAGGTTTTCAAAATTGTGCTACAATCAGCAGGAAAGGTGTGTGTAACACAAACATCAAGGGATGTAAATAAAGAGACAGAGGCTATATGTTACCCCCCCAAAAAAGGGGGGAGGGGCTATCTGCCTCTACAGCAGGTCAGAGCAGTGTGACCTGTGGTCTATAATGTCCCCAGTAGAGAAAGGCACAGTTTCTCAAACCCCAGAATGAATGTACTCCCTAAGAATGTACAGAATAGCTAGACTCCACGTGTTAACTTGAGCCTTGCTCTGGAGGAGAGTGATCACTGGAAAACCCAGGGCATCGAGATTCTTCTGAACATAGAACTCTGAATTTTCATGCCAAACTCTAAGCTCAGTTTCCTCAGATTGAGTTTGCTCTTGTGGCATATAAAACTTGCATGTTGCTGAATGACTGAGAACCCATCAAAAGCAGAATATCACACTCAGCACATGTGAAACTTATTAAGAGGAAGGACTCTAAAGTCAGATTGCAGGATTCAAATCCCAGCTTTACTAGCTCTAGGACTTAACATCTGTGCCCCTCAATCTCCCCAAACTATTACTTGAGAATATAATAGTACCTGTTTTCTCCTAGGGTAACTGAGAGAATTAAAAATGAGTTCATGCTGGGCGTGGTGGCCCACACTTGTAATCCCAGTACTTGGGAGGCTGAGAGAGGATGATTGCAGGTTCAAGGACAGCCTCAGCAAGTAGTGGCACTCTTGTCAACCTAGTAAAATCCTGTTTGTTTGTTTGTTTGTTTGTTTGTTTTTTGTGGGTCTGGGCATGGAACCCAGGGATTTTTGACTTCCAAACTACACCCCCTGCCCTATTTTTTATTTTGACATAAGGTCTTGCTAAATTGCAGAGGGCCTAAGTAGCTGAGGCTGTCCACAAACCATGATTCTCAGATCTCAGCCTCCCAAATGCTGGGATTAAAAGCATGTACCACCACACCTGACTCAAAAATATTTTTTAAAAAGGGCTGGGAGTATAGCTTAGAGTACAGAATGCCCCTGGGTTCAATACCCAGTACCAAATAAAATAAGTTCATCTATATAAAGTGGAGGTATAAAGCCGGGCGTGGTGGTGCACGCTTGTAATCCCAGCATTTGGGAGGCTGAGACCTGGAGGATCGCGGTTCGCGGACAGCCTCAGCTACTTAGTGAGGCCCTCTGCAACTCAGTGAGACCCGGTTTCAAAATAAATAATAAAAAATAGGGCAGGGGGTGTAGCTCAGAGGTCAAATGCCCCTGTGTTCCATTCCCAGACCCGCAAAATAAATAAATAAATAAATAAAATAAAGTGGAGGTATAAAAATACTACAGTTATGATGGTGGAATTTATATATATTCGTTCCTTGATTTCCATAGAGGATTGGTTCTAGGAGCCCCCTCAGATACCAAAATCCATAGAGGCTCAAGTCATAAAATGATACAAAAGTATTTACATATAACCTTTGTCATTCTCCCCCACACTAATAGTTTAAATCATCCCTACATGACTGGACTTGGTTGTACACACCTGTAATCCCAGTACTTGGAAGGCTGAGACAAGAGTATCGCAGGTTTGAAACCAGCCTCAGTAACTCAGTGAAGCTTAGCAAGACCCTGTCTCCAGATAAAAAATAAAATAGGTAGCCGGGTGTGGTGGCACACACTTGTAATCCCAGTATTTAAGAAGCTGAGATAGTATACCTCTGCTTCTCCATGGAACAGAGTTTTCCTGCTCTCAGAGCCTCCATCATCCTGGGTAGAGATTCATGTATCAGGGCTGTCAGCCTGTCAGCTAGGATTCCCACACTGTTTACCAAGCTCTTCCACGACACAACTCTGACATGCCACAGAAAAGTAACAAGAGCATCAAGTGATTGCTTCCTTGTAACTACAAACCCAAACCACCTGGACAAATGGAATGCAAAGAGACAAGCCGTATTTGGAGAGATGTAGCCTGAGAGTTGATCCAGAGGCTGCCCATTGCAGAAGGCAGGTGAACAGTAAACCCATACCTGCCCACATGTCTCAGTACCATCCAGATTCCTCCAAAGACAGGAATTAACCAGTACCATCCATTATTCTAATCACCCCCAAAGCCATGCAGATAAGCTTCTAATTTGCAATTTGTATGCTGAGGGGATTCTCAAGGATGGTCTCAGCTGTTTTCCCATTCTACAGATAAAAAAGCTTTTGAGAAAGTGATTTTTAAAATTTTTTATTTACTTATTTATTTGGTGGTACTGGGGTTCCTGGAAGCCCTTCTACCTCTGGGCTACACTCTCAGGCCTATTTTATATTTTTATTTGGAAACAGGGTCTCTTAAGCCAGTGCGGCTGGCTTCGAACCTGCGTGATCCTCCTATCTGCCTCCCAAGCGCGGGGATTACAAGCATGCGCCACCACGCCCGGCGGCATTGAGAAAGTGATTTCTAATGGAGTCCCTGGTGTGATCTTCAGACTTGTCATCCTGAAACTGCGTGTGACTGATTTTTTAAAGTTTCTGTGCATTGATGGCACAACAAATCATGGTAATAATAAATAAAATTTAATTAAAGAAAACGGCACTCACAATCCTATAGACCCCCCCCCCAAAACCAAGAGTCTTCATTTGGGTTCCATTCTAGTCCCTGGCCAGTTAAACAGTAGCCACAATCACAGAATAGGCACCACTTTGTATTCTATTTTTTTCCCATATAATTGCATTTCCTCTCTCAGCCCAAGCATGTCTAATAACCCTGGCAAGTTCCTAATCCAAAGCCTTCTTTTAGGGTGTTTTGATTTCATCACTAATGTAGACAACTGATCTCAAGCAGGCTTCGTGACATGTTTGATTTGTTACTCTCTGAGATCATGGTTTGGGTGAGAAGTAGATCGCTTTGGGGGTGGAAAAATAAGAAAAAAGGAAAAACAACCATGCCTTTCTTCTTAGGAGACAAAGTGCTATTAAAGACTAAAGCTGTGGATGGCCCTGTGGGTGAGTGGAGCGGGGGAGACACACAGCCATGATGCTGCCCTGAAGACTAAGCATTCTCCCCTCTCCCTCCCCCAGAACACCAGCATCCTGTGGACCAAAGGAAATTACTACAGGGCAAGAAAGAGCCCTTAGCACATTTCATTTAAACTGGATCATGCTGCATCCTCCATATATCACTTTCCCATTTAAGACCTTTGCTATGTGGCCCTGCATGATGGAGGAGTTTATATGCCAAAGGGCATGCAAGGCCCTTTGTGACCTGCCACTCCACCCCTTAGCCTTTATTGTCCACCCCTCAGCTGCACAGGCCCTGAGCCTCAACCACCAGCACCAAGTTCCTGCTGCCCAGACATCCACCTGCTCACACAGTTCCTCTACCTCTGGTCCCAGGAAGCATAAGAAATTGGCCCTGCCCTCAAGGAGCTCATTATGAGAGTAAGAAAAAAACTTTATATACTTTATCACCGGAAAATCAGCAAGCCATTTTGTTTTCTGTGGAAAACAACATATCCTTAACTCATCATTTCAAATGGTTTAAAACTGGACCAGCATATTAAAAAAGACAACTGCTTTTAAATTTTTAATGCTGAAATGCAATAAATAAACAAAAAACATTTACAATATAAATGTGAGGATTAAGTGAAGGATTATATATAAATACACACAGGGCCAGGCAGGAGGATTGCAGGTTCAAGGCCAGCCTCTGCAACTCAGTGAGGCCCTCAGCAACTTAGGAAGACCCTACTTCAAAATAAAAAGTATAATAAAGCTGAGGGTATAGTTCAGAGGAAGAATGAGCCTGGGTTCAATCCCCAGTACTGCCAATAAGTAAATACATAAATAAATAACATACATATATACATAATTGCATAACTAATTTAAAAGAAATTCAATCACCTCTATATAAGCACCAGTGTTATCGATGTCACCATGAAGCTATCAATCACTAGTAGAGAAGGAAGATGCCTAACCGCAATCCTTTCTCCTACCTGACTCACCACCTGCACTGCCCTCAACACCCATCCATTCCAGATTGTCCAGAAAAACCTCAATTTTAAAGTTTAGGTTCTTTGTTCTCCAAAAACCATCAAAGGTGCCCCCCTTAATTTAGGGTTTAAAATATATTCACTGTCACTCTAGCCTACATTGTGTGTCTGCTTCCTATTTGTAGTTCTTGTGCAAAACCTAAGAGGATTCAGTCTCTTCATACCAGTCCCAGGTGGGTCCCAGGCTGACTCACAGAGGTTTTCTCATTTCCACCTCTAAGCATGATAAAGGTTTAAAAGTATTTCCGGTGCAATTATAAATTGCATCTGCACACCCCCAGCTTGTGAGCGCCTCCGGACAATTTCACACTACTCTGGTTCAATGTCTCCCTGTTGTCCTCTAAGCTTGAGAACCCCATTGATATTGAATCTCCTTTGAGAGCAAAGGCAATTATGAGAGTTCCATGAGGGGAGAGGGGAGGGTGCCCAAGGCAGACACACATAAGACAGCTTTGCATAGCTGTACTGAACAGGCCCTCTCCAATTCAAAGGGCTTGCACCTCCCAAGAAACCAGATACCCTGACTGGTACCACTCTGCCACCATTAATCTCCAAACCAGATATGTCGCCAGATAGACAGGCCCCCAAAGCCTTACTTCCTCAACTTCATTTTGTGTCTCAAAAGATTCCAGCATCCCTTGAAAGAGCTTAATGAGATGTGGCCATGTGAAACTGTTTAAAGCACATCTGCTATTTATTTTAAATATATATATATATATATATATATATATATATATATATATATACACCTAACATAGTGCTGCATACCTGTAATCTCAATACCTGGGAGCCTAAGACAGGAGGATGCAAGTTCAAGGACAGCCTCAGCAATTTAGTGATAACCAGCAAAATAAAAAATAAAAAAAAGACTTGGAATGTAGCTCAAAGGTCAAATGCTCCTGAGTCCAATCCCCAGCACCAAATTAAATAAATATATAAATAAATAATTATGAAGGGCATTTGCAGTAGCAATGTTGGAGACAAGATTCAGAGCCCAGAAAGAGGAATTCAAAGGTACATGTTAGAAAGTCTTAAATCTAGATACACTCTGAATACACCAGCTGTTTTAATATATGGGTGAAAAGTAAGTGTATAATTTCATTCTAACAAGAGCTTGGGACAAAGGTTAAAAATAAAAGGTGTTTAATGGTTATTGGAGGCAGCCACCCACATATATGAAAAGTAATGAGAGCATGTCTCCTAATTTCCTATAGGTTGCCTGCCAAATTCCTGCCTCCTTCATAAGAAGACAGAATCTGCAGTGTTTTCTTTGCCATACAGATATACCCCATGTCATTATAAACAAACGCCGCTTTCTTTGCAGCTAATAACCACAATGTGTGGGTAAGAAACCTCTCCAGTATAAATCCGTGGGGACAAGGCTGCATTGTGGGCATTAAATAATTATAACAATCTGACATGAGTCACAGGATTGTTTCTCAATGGCCCTGTTGCACTTCCAACTTTGAAGTCAACCAAAAACTCTCTTTCCTGGCACTCTGTCCATGTGCTAGGCTATTGGGAAACAATTCTCATTCTTTATAGTTTAGTCCCATTGCAAGAAGCTTGGCAACGTGGGCACTCATGAAATATTAACATGATACATTGATTTTTTTTATAAGTGTGGCCAACAGTGGATCAATTATATTACTATAAAAAGCTTTTCATAATTCATTTGGGGGGCATCGAGATTGCATTCTGGACAGTCCATGGATGATGAAGTTGACAGTTTTGAAGAAGTTGGAAGAGTCGGCGCGCACAGCCACAGAATACATTAGATGGGAGAGATGGCATAAATATGCCATTCACCAAAGTGGGAAAATATTTGTCTGGAAAAGTGATTAAAACTGGGTACAACAGATCAACAAGTTGGGAATTAAGTCCATGTCAGTTTCCATAAACAGGATTAGGAAAATTCCAAAAGCCAACAACTTATTCTACTTCTGGATAAGCACTGTATGTTTAGCCACATCTCCCTTAAAAGTAAAATTCACTAATTTCTAGATGATAGAATTATTAGTTCAAGCTATCCTTGCTCTGAATAAAGTTCTTGGATTCCAAAACATGAATAGCTTTAATCAGTTCTGGTTTCAATGATGAGAGATAATATCAGTGTGGTAAAGAATATAGTTCAGTACAAGGGCTAAAAGAACAAGTCTCTGGCTACAATAGGCTTGAGAAGTGCCCAGCCTAGGGTCTGCTGATTTGGCAGCTAGTGAACTAAGACATTTTCTTTAATCTTGTGGTGTATATAAACCTCACAAAGGTTTGGGAGAACTCTTCATTAGACGTCCCAAGCTAGCAGTCCTCTGGCCCTGATGGAGCATCCCAAGAAGACATGAAAATAAGGAAGGGGCCAGCAGCTCTAGGCTCTCCAATTTCTTCTTATAATGCCAGAATGACCTATGTCCACTTCCACTAAACTGAGGGCACACAGCAAGGACTAGGTCTTATTCAGTGTGAGATCCCTTTTCCTGGCACTGGAGTTTTGCACGGATGTGGTAAGTGAACTGACATGGTTGAACACTCTAAGTATTGCACCTGGCTTATGTGTAAAAACTAAACTCCTCCTGTTTCTGGATTAGTCCAAAGCATCACCAGCAGTAAGAAGAGTCATCTAAAAGGATGTTTTTCTGATTTCAAATATCAGGGACCTAACATGGAAATGCCCCTAATAACCAATTGCAAATCACTAGGAAAAACAAAAAGGGAATGGCAAATAGAGTTAAACTATTGGACTGAAATCCTCTAGAAAACAAATGTCAAGAAAAGGAGATCCTCGGCAAATGATTAACATCTTGACTCAGGTGTCCTCAAAACTGGACCATGGGGGGTTACTCTTTTGGGGGGATGCCCCCCCCGTGTGTGTGTGTGTGTGTGTGTGTGTAGCAGTATCTGCTTTCGTCTTCTATATTTACTTGACTTAAATAAGCTTTCATATTAAAATAAAAATGAACCACGGATAAGATAACAATTCTTAGAATGTTTTTCCAAAACCTACAGGAATTTCCAGAGGACCTAGGGCGAATGTGGTCACACAGGCACTGGGATGAAAGAGGTGGGGGCAAGGTAGCCCAAATGAGACACAAATACAATGGTATTGTGTCAATTAAAAACCACTCAGGTAGCCAGGCATGGTGGAGCATGCTTGTAATCCCAACACTTGGGAGTCTGCGACAGGAGGATCGCGCAGGTTCAAAGCCAGCCTCAGCTACTTAGTGAGGCTCTCAACAACTTAGTGAGACCCTGTTTCCAAATAAAATATAAAATAGGTCCGGGAATGTAGCCCAGAGGTAGAAAGCCCCTGGGTTCTATACCCAGTACCACACACAAACACACACACACACACACACGCGCACGCACGCACGCACACACCACTCAGGTACAATTATGGTTAAAAAAAAAAAAGAGAGAGAGAGGTAGGCAGGTGGCTCATGAGGTGCTTTAGCATCAACATCCCCATGGCTGCCCAACAGGGGCCAGGCCTGGGTTCATAAGAAGCCTCCACCTTCTGAAAAATTGAAAAGACTTTAGTTGAGGACAAATAAAAAACTGAAGTGCTATAAGTAATTTAAAAGGATCGCACTTACAATTTTAACTTGCTGCCTTCTTTTCCTGGGCCAGTGAGATATGAGAAAGAATTCATCCATCTTTAATTAAGGCACACAATTTCTATTTGTTGGCATGACCAACACCTGCTTTCTTATGCATCTCAAAGCTAAAAACACAGGAAATTTCCCCTCTGTCCACATCTTAGTTCTGACGAACACATAAGCAAGACACACATACATATAAACACAAGCACTCTCTAAAACTGTCCCAACCCTAAGATTCTGTCTAGATTTCCATTTAGTCCAAACATCAGTCAATTGTTGAAACTACTTATTACTTGGATGCTTTAGCTCAATTTTTCACTTGGAACACTAGTTACAGGGACATGACATCAAGTCTGTGCCCAGTATTAAGGAAGATGATCCATGCACATGTAGCTACATAAGTACATTTTACCTTGTTGCAGCCGGCATCTTCCATATTTCTAGAACCTTTTTTCCTCTCCAGATTCCTCTACTTAATATCCATGTTTTCTTAGTTTCCATGTTTTAAAATATCATATAATCAAGTGTGAATGAAAAATTTTGAAGAACAAAAACCAAACGGAGACCACTGGGGCATGACAGCTGGGAGTCCTTCCCTGTTTCCCATGGGCCCTGCAAACAAGGACAGTGGTCTCTATCTCCACTATGCAGGAGGGGAAGAAGAAGGAAGAAGATTCTCCAGCCTCAGCAGCCCTGGGAGAGAGAAACACATCTTCCATTTTAAACATATCCTCTCTGAGGTTTGGGAAAAGAGGGTCTCTGTAGCCACAGAATGAAACCTACCCTTATCTATAAACAAAAACAGGCTTTTGATGTCAGGCAGCTAGCCTATTTCTCTCCCTTTTCAACTGTGGTTTATCAACAGCAGCATCTCCATTAAGCACTTAGACAGCAACCATTAGGGGGCCCAGTCCAGCTCCAGGTGCCTCTCCAGATACAAATGAAGGGAAAAAGCACAGTCTTACCCTCATGGAGGTAATGGGGACAGCATTCCCTGACGGGCAGCTAGACGGACATAGACAGACACATACACAGTGGAGTGTGGCTGGACTTGAGGTCAGGATTGTCACTGTGTGACAACTTTCCTCTCCACCCTTCCTGTTGTTGGGGGCGGGGGTCATTCATTGAGACGACCTGTGCAAAGATTTGTCAGTGCTATTGTGTTCTTCATTGATTTGTTTCCTGAATCACTGCTGATCTGGTCCTCTCCTCCATGATGCACAGCCCAGGCACCCATGATAACCTCCCAGAAGACACAGGTAACCTCCTGGTCCAGCCAGAGGTCCCTTCCATGCCGCGTTATTTGGCCAGGCCAGCAGGGACTTGAGGGGATCAAAGACTAACTGCACCACTCAGTGCAGGACAAAGGCTCTCCCACACTTCTATACTGGCTTTTATAACCTTCTAAGTCTTCCACTATCTATCTATACACCTTAAAAGGAACAAACTGTCTTTAAGGGCCAGAGTGGAACCAGCCCTCAGAGCCCAGAGGTGCAGGTCACCACTGAAGACAGGCTCATGTGCACTTCCCAGGTGACCAGGCCCCTAGAGGCCTCCATTCCAGCCTTGACAGCCAGTGTGTGGTCTCAGGCCTTACCAGACATCCTCCTTCCATGGGCAGCAAATGGCCTACAATATCATCGAGGCCACCTTCCACTCCTCCCACACCTCAGCTCCGGGGACCAGCAAGAGGGGCAGCAGCAAGGAGTGATGACCAATGACAGAATGAGAAGCAGCTCCCAAAGCAGCTTGTTTGCCTGACTCTCAAGAACCTGGATGAAGTGGAAAGAAAACACCCACCTGCTGTACTTGTTCAGGCTGTACCAACCCAGACCTGGGCCAGACTCTGCCCTCCCTCCTCCATCTTGGGAGGTGACTCAAGCTGTGGCCTGCAGGAAGAAGGGATGTGGGCTGGACATGGAGCATGCTTGTAATCCCAGCATTCGGGAGGCGGAGACCGGAGGATCTGGGTTTGGACAGCCTCAGCTACTTAGTGAGGTCCTTCACAACTCAGTGAGACCCTGCTTCAAAAATAAAAAGACCAGAAAATAGAGCTGGTGGAGGTACAATGCCCCTGGATTCCATCCTAGGTAGCATAAAAAACAGAGGGGATGTGCACCCCTAGCCAAGTCCAAACAGAACCTAGAGCTCCCACAGGAACACGGAGCTCATCACGCTCCCTACAGCACCACTACCCCTGGCAATTGGAAGGAGCAGGCACACCAAGCACCCCTCGGACCCACGTGTATCATAGACATCAGCTCACTGAATCCTCCCACCACCTTGCAAGGAAGAGGAGGCACTGAGGCTCAGAGAAGTTGAGTAATTCACAAAATTACATGGCTCCTATCTCATAGAGAGACTTCTCAATTCCAGAAATAAAATGCACTGTCTTGGCTTTCATCGTACATTACTTATCAAAAACACTGCTGAAACACATGCATGCACACCCATGCACACACACATACACACAGCATGGAAAATGGGAAATGTTCTTTTAGACTCAAACTTGGAATATACAACGAGTATGGACTGACTGCAGGAGCAGAATGTGACCCACGGTGCTTCCTTCACCTCAGCAGCTTCCCGCCCTCCAATCCTGTAATGTGACTCACCTGAAGCACCTTTAAAAAGGCAGGTCTCTCAGTGGTTGACTGAAAGACACTTCCCTAATGGCACAGGGAAGTGAATCGCACCAGCACTGGCATCCTCAAACTCTAACATGAAAACAGCCAGACTGGGAGAAGGGCTTTTAGGGATCCTGGGGGCACCTACCTTGCCCCACCTGCTGCTGCAGCCCACCAGCTAGAGCAGCAAGCAGCCAGAGCAGCAAGCATCATCATCAGAAGGGGACTCCTTCCTCCCACCCCAATCCCCGTCTGGCGTCCCAGCCCTCCCAGGCATGTCTGCCCATTAGGGCCCACCAGTCAAGGTTCACCTAGACCACCTGGACACCAGCTATTGTGCCCATAAACGTTTACCTTGCTCTAACAGACCAGGTGCCCTGACCCTCACTAAAAGCATCACCAACTAACCACAGACCCTTTCCTTTACACCAAGCACCCTGAGTCCTTTCTTCCCAGTCTGGCCGAATGCTTTCCAAAAGGAATTGTTCTACTGAATTTTTACTGCATTGCAATCTCACTGGCCTTCACCAAGGCCCCTTGGGAGTCCTTCTCCAGCTCAGCGTTCCTGAACCCAGAAAAGCACTTAGCCCACTGCTTTCCCAGAGGGAGCAATTCAGCAAAATACACCTCAGGGCCTGAATTCGGTGGACTCACACCTAGATGAGGGTCTTGAGAAAAACTGTGGGTCTTTAGCATGTCCTAGATTAAGCCTTCTCAGATTTCATACTAGATCCTATATTTGGAAGACGTTGGAATACCAGTAATAATTCAGCATTTTGTTTCAAGATTTTTGTTTTTCAAAACCTTGTGCCAATATGACTCTGTCCCTCTACTGTCCCTTATCAGATGTGTTACAGATCTATTGTCCATATAAGGCTGAGAGCTTCTGCAAAATAAGGACAAACATTTTCATCATTCCCATCTCCCAGGGACCAGCAGATAGTGAAGTGCTCTTTTAACTGTGACTTTTTGGACAATACCAAGGAAAGAAAGACTAGCCATGCACACTATGATGTGTTCTTGCAATTAACTGCTGAAATCCTGCCCTGTACATCCTTCTGCAAGCACCCACATCACAAAACCATCACTAAAGAAGTGGTAGCAAGAGGGCCATTTCCCTTACTGTCCTTGTAAACCCAGGAAGCAATTTTCTCTAACCACAACCTCAAGCCCAAAAGCCCATATGCATCATACATAGAATGTCTGAGCATGGCCCCAACCAAGATTAGCACTGACTACTATACAGCTGTGCAGGACAATCTAGCCAATCAAAGGCATGTGTCACTACTGACAGTAAAAAGGCACGCGTATCGTAAAGCAAGACATGCAAGGGCCACTTCTTGCTGGCTTCTGACCCAGTTTTGGAAAAAATTCCATTTACAGTTCTACATCAGAATCTCATGATGGAATCTGGATACTTCCCAACATATACACAGATCTACACACAAAGTCTAGGATAAATGAAGTCCTACATCCACCCGCCCCTCGGGATCTTTAGTAGATTTGGGGCATGCTACTGTGGAAAAGGCCACTTCCATAACATTTCCCCTCTCTCTCACACACATACTCATCTATTCCAACCTGCAGTTGATTATTCAAAAAAAAAAAGACTATATAATCCAGTTCTCTGGATTCCAAAAGGTGCCCCTCTCTGATCCCAATCTTCTGTGGCATGCCCCCTTAACATTAGAATCCATGGCCCCTAAATGGTGATGCCACCTGAGACACAGGATTTTATTAAAGAGAACCTTGTCAAAAGTCCTCAACAATTTCACAGCAGTAATAATAGTCTTCCTGTCAGGTTTCTATGTCCCAAGAAACAAAACTAAACCTGGCTTGTAAGAGAAGGTGAGAAAAGGGAATGGGGGGCTCAATGGCTTGTGTAACTAAGAAGTATGCTCAGGCAGCTCAGGAAGCATCATCAGAAAGCTCCCTCCCTCTAGGCTTGTCACTGTTCCTGTGTAGGGGCCAGTCTGTGTGTTTAGGCTCCTTATGAAAGAAAGGCCTGCTGCAGTTACAAACCTCTCATCCTCACATCACGCCATCAAAGGATGTCAGATTATCTTCCCAAGCCTCAGCAAAGGCAAGCGTCATTTTTTCCAGAAGCCACAAAAGGTTATCTGCCGCAAATCACCAATCCCAAGTTCACTCCAGGCCCTGTCTTATGAGCCTGCTATAACCTGTAGTCTCCCTATCTATGTCTGAGGCCAGTGGTTGATTATTCCCAAAAGAGACTATATAAGGCTAAACTACTAAAAGTAATGATAACCTGATAACCACAAGTTACTTGGGAAGTAGGATGGATAGCATACTTAGAAACAAAGGTAATTTTCTTTTCATCCTTTCCCCATATTTTTAAGGCTGCACACTGTATTCATTTAGAAAATAAGAAACCTACAGTTTTTCCTTCATCCTCTTCTTACAGTCTATATTTAAAGAGGAAACACATATCCTTCACAACCACTTTGTGGATAGCAATGAAACATGGATAGGACTGTGACCACTGTGACTCTGCAGCTGAGTGAGGACTAGAATCTACTGCCTGTCACAGGAGCAGGGACACCACCCGCCTCCAGGACGGATGGGCTGCCAAACACTTCAGAGCACTGCTACTTCACCCTAACAGGTAAACTCAGAGGAAGGCATTCATCCATGGTGGAATTTTCCTTGAGGCTCTTAGCAGTTTACACAGCTCCTCATGGAGAGGTTCTTTTTAACATAAAGTGATACCTCCAACCCTCAGGCCTTCCTTACACAAGTGAGCTCATGATGATTAACAGTTTCCATTTTCTTGGATGTTGACTATGCGCTAAGCCCTTGGCTGTATTTCTTAATCTTATTCCTACATCATAACATAGGCATTATTATTCAACCCATTTTATAGAGGAGAAAACTGAAACTGAGATTGGTTAAGTATCTTGCTCAAGGTCACAGAAACAGTCAGGAAGTGGCAAAGCCAGAAGCAAAACCCAGGTCTGTGATTTCAGAACCCACCTGCCTTCCCACATTAAACCATTACACTATGCTACTTCCAATTGTGTGTTACACATAAAGACGTTTGGAGAATATATTTTCCAATGACTGTAATTAGACCTCAGAGAAACAAAACCAGGCCCAGTGGCAGAGATAAGGCTTTAGGTTGACCAGTGGTTCTTTTTTTTTTTTAAAGGCCCCTAGAACAAACACCATCTTACACTAGTTAGTTCAGCTATGCGCACTAACATATTTCCCAAAGTCTCTACAAAAAGTGAAGGCTTTGACATCAGGGAATTTTATTGTAAAATTTAGCATAATATTTCTGTGTGTGCTATTATGATCAGTAGTTTCAGATTAAAAAAAAAAAAACACCACCTGCAATGCAATTTGTTTCCCCAGAAAATTGTATTGGATTTTATTCTTATTGCAACCCATATATTACTAGTTATATTTTGTAATTTTCCCCCCTTAACAGCCTCAGGATTTTGCCTATGAGATCAACCTACCAATTCCCTTTGATTGTTCAGCACAATCTGCAGTTCTTACAGGCAATCTCACAGTTGCAGGGATTTTACATGTCTACAAGTAAAAACTATGAGAGAATTCAAACCCAAACTAATGATGATTGACTATTTTTTATTTAACCCTCAGACTATGATATTTAGATTACTTACAAATAAATGGCAAATGTTTCTCCAATAAATCCAACTACTCAGCTGAAACTACAGTTTTAAGCTGAGATCTTGGAAATCCAACTGTGGTCATGTTTTTACCAATATTCAGCGTAGTCCTAGACCTCAGCCAGTAGGCCCTGATCTGGACGACATCTAGCCATACTCCTCTTCCGAGGGTGAAGAGTCTTTGAGAGTCAAGGGAAAATCCCATCCAACCCTCTACCCACCTCGCTTCACCTTTGGACCACAAACCAAGAACCTGCGACTCCAGAATTCCCAACCCCAAAATACAATTCCACTTCCAGGGACCATGTTCTCTGGAGGACAGTTCATGTCACTGGTAGGTCTGTCCTTTGGTACAAGAAGTGGCTAGGGGACAATAGTTTAGGGGGACAAAGAGTAGGGAAGGGTTTGCTTGTACAATTTGCAGTATCCAAACATATGTTATGAGAGGTAGCCAGGGGGTGGGAAAAGAAGGGAACGGACCTGAGTTCAAATTTATTATAAAAAGATACTTGAAGTCAGGTCTGGTGGCACACGCTATAACTGCAGTACTTGAGAGGCCGAGTCAGGAGGATTGTAGATTCAAATCCAGCCTCAGCAATTTAGTAAAACCTTGTTTCCAAAATAAATAAATAAATAAAACACGTCTGGGGATATAGCATAGAGGCAGAAGTTCTCTGGGTTCCAACCCCAGTAACACATAAAGACACGCACATACACGCACATACAAAGATATTTGAGTTGGGCATGGTGGCACACATTTGTAATCCCAGTCCTTGGGAGGTTGAAATAGGAGGGTCATAGGTTTGTGGCTACTCCCAGCAACTTAGTGAGAGCCTCAGAAACTTAGTGAGGCTCCTCACAACTTAGTGAGACCCTGATTCCAAATAAAGAACAAAATAGGGGTGTAGCTCTGAGGTAGAATACTTCTGGGTTCCATATCATTTTATGTAACAGCCTACTGACTTGAATTGCAATTTTTAAATATTTCAATATATTATATATGAGCTTCCTCTTATCCTAATGCCTCAGGCTCCATATATACTGGGGCCAGGTTATGGTCACATTCAAACATAAGAGTGCTACCATTTTAAACAGACTAATGAGAAACTCACACAGACCCTAAAAACTTATCAATTAGTCTGTCAAATCAGGTATTTAAAAAACACTCAGAAGAAAATCCTTAGTTAAAAAAAAAAAACTTTAAAACCACCTTAATCAACCTAGAGAAGCAACAAATGGAGCTGTAAAACTAACTTGATTTAAATAGATCAATCCTTTGGAAGGTACAAGATGTATCGATCAATGCTTCAACAAGTTTCTATGCCTACTAATCTTTACCTAATTACACAGCACATGATTCTGTAGATAGTCTCAATTTCTAAAACTCCATGGGTTGTCTTAAAACTATAATGCATAACTATCAAAAGCAAAAAGATCACTATTATGTCTATTTTTCATGCCAATTTGCACCACTTTGAGGTTCAAGCATTTTGTAAACAAAAAGTACTCAAATATGGGTCTAGACCTAAGACTTCAACTTTAGCGAGCCTACATCAAAGACAGTTTTCACAATAACCATAATGCTTTCTTAATGGCTAGGATATGTGTTACATAATTTTTATGTCTATGTTTAGAAAGGAATTTAACACCCAAAATAATAATAATCATGACACAGCAACTACAATGAATTGGACCTGGGCTGTGATTCTATAAAGAAAAATGTATTCAGCTGTCCCAGAAAAGAGATAAATAATATAAAGTAGCTATGCTAACTATGTTAGTTTTTTTTTTTTAATTACTAGCATTTGTCTTTCATGTAGATGGCATGCCTACTCTATAACAAAATTTTTATAACTACAGATTTTCTTTTGTGGTACTGAAGATTGAATCCAGGGGCTATGTCTGAGCTACAACCCCAGCCCTATTTTATTTTTTATTTTGAAATAGGGTCTCACAGTTGCTGAGGGCCTCACTGACTTGCTGAGGCTGGCTGCAAACCTGCTATCCTCCAGTATCAGCCTCCCAGTACTGGGACTACAGGTATGCACCACTGTGAATGGCTTATAATTACAAATTTTATAGGAGATACACTGTTATCATTGGAGCTTCTTGGCAAACCACCAAGTCATTTGACCCCGGCCTATAAACTTCTCACTATATCCTAAAGCAGAAGCTTAGTATGCCTTCATAGGACCATTAGAATAAAATCTTTTATTATTGAGCCAAAATTTAATTTCCTTTTAAGGTGCTTCTATTACATCAATGGCCAACAAGGAAAATTAGTTTCTTCTTGACCCATGAGCACTTTAAAGATATTTAAAAATAGCTCTCGTGTCTTTGCAGTCTCTTAGAAGCTGGACCAGATGTCCCCATTCCCTTCTATGATTCTGTTTGACAAGTGGTTTCTTATTAACCTAGATTGTTTTCTTTTTCTTTTTTATTTTTTTTCTTTTTTTTTGCAGGTATGGGGATGAACCCAGGGGCATTTGACCTCCGAGCTACAACCCCTGCCCTATTTATTCTTTTTTGTTAAATATATATTTTATTTGGAAACAGGGTCTTGCTAAGTTGCTGAAAGCCTCACTAAGTAGCTGAGGCTGGCTTCGAACCCGTGTGATCCTCCTGTCTCAGCCTCCCAAGCACGGGGATTACAAGCGTGTGCCACCACACCCGGCCTACCTAGATTGTTTTCTACTGATGAAGCTCCATAATTTCTGCACTCTCTCTTTTGTCCACCCTTCCATCCCCAGTGCATAGAAAAATTTCATATGGTACACTAGAAATTAAAGAGAGGAAATTAAAGAGAAATCAGCCAACTCTAGGTGTTCTACTATGGAAGGCATCTTCCTTTTATCTACACAACTGGAAATGATGTTACCTCCTGCAGAAGCCAGACAGATTAATTCACTGTGCTCTCACAGTCAAAAATCACACGGAACTGCTGAGCCGAGGGCTTGCTGTCTACACTGGGACTGCTGGGTACCTTTATCTCACTAAACTACCTTTTTTTTTTTTTTTTTTTTAAGATGAACCCACTATTCCATCATGGGCAGAGTTATGGAACTCTGAATCACACTCACTCCAGGATTCACATTTTCTCAACTGGGGCACCATGCAGATGTTAGCCAGGGAAGAAGACAGGTTCCCCTTTAATCACCTGCTTGCCCTTAGGTCTTAAACAAGCTGCAGCACAAGTCACAGTCATTGCCTTCAGCCCATAGACTGTCTCCATTTTTGACAAAGGAGATATAATTAAATCTCATCAAATTCCTTGCTTTTCTACCCATCATCTACAGTTTTCTGCTTAATAAGTTCTTCAAAGAAGGAAAAGAGCTAGCCTGGAATGATCTGTGCTTAGTGGACCCATGCTAGGTCCAAAAGATCTCTACCAGGAAAACACTTAGATTCTTCCATTCCCACTCACCAGAATTAAATGCCCAAGAAGAGCCTGTTGAATTTAATTTTAACTTGTATACCACAATCTCAGAAAGCACCTTTCCTCACAGAGGTTCCTTAAAAAGTTTTGAAGAATAGAAACATCATAGGTACATAATCTTTCCAAGTTAACATTTTGGAGAAAGCAGCATTTATTTAAGCAAGTAAGCTCTGGCATACATGCCTGGGAAAGTCAATTCTACTGCTATCGCTGCACCCAAGAAAAGCTGGCAAAGTAGCTGGGCTTCGGGACTATCCTAGACATAACACTGAAGCAAACCCATTATGCCTGTGCTACACTGAATTCTCACCAGCCTCCTTGGAGAGAGCCTCCAGCACAATGCAATCTGCTATACACATTTCCTCAGTGCCACCACCAAACCCATGATGCTGCAAGACTTTGGGACAAGGTACCCTGTAAACACAGACTGAGATTGGAATTCCGTAACCAGGGGCAAGCGATACCTCCTAAGAACCTTGGTTTACCAATGAGTCTAGAGCCTAGCTAGTGTGAACAGTTGCTCTAAAAGACCCCATTCCATAAAAGACAGGTTCAGTGTCTGAGTCATGGCTGGCACTCAGGAAATGCAAATGTTTTCTCATCTCTCCTTCCCACATCCCTTCTTTGCAGATGTGAAATAAAGCTCCTCAAAGTCCCACCATGCTGGGCCACAGACTCAGCACTCAATCAATGCTAGCCTTGAAAATTATTATTAGCTTTGTGCCATGCCTTATAGAAGAGCCAGAGTTCCCCCTCCTATTTTACCAACAAGCTACCTGAAGTCACCTTGTTCTCACAATGAGTAACTTAAACCATCTGAGCCACAGGTAGGGAAGAGAAACCCTCCCTCATTAGGACTGAAAAACAAAGCCACTCTGACTAATGCACACAGATTCACAATCCATCAGCCAAGGGCCTGCAGAAATGCCAAGACCCTCGGGGAAGTGAAATTTCCTCGAATGTACAGTGGCTAAGAACAGCCAGGATTTCAAGATAACTAATAAAGGAAATGTACTATAAACAGGGAATATTAAAGAGCTTAGAAAGCCTCTCAGGAAAAGGAGGGAACATTCTCATAATTCAGGAGAGACGGACTGGCAAGCAAAAAATTTAAATATACATATACATATGTTTGTATCTGGTCCGTTAGGCTTGTGCAACTTTTGTGTTCACAGAATCCAGAGCCCAGGACGGGTCTGGTAAGGAGAAGGCTCCTCAGCTTCTTGCTACCATGGTGTTTTTCTATCTTGACAATTCACTTCCCCAACAGGCACGCAGCCAACTCAAATGAGACTCAGAGCAGTGAAAAGCCCTTCAGGTAAACAGTGTGATAAGCTAAACTGAAAAACTAGACAATGTTTTTGGACTATAAGGTAGTTGCTATGGAGACAGTTGCTAATTAACTGCTTTCAACCAGGAGAACAAAGGGCTCAGGGCAGGCAGGCCTCTGTATCTCCGCGTGAGCAATGCTTCAAGCTTGCGCAATCGGCACGTCGCTCATATCTGGAATACCTGAGATGTGGCTGGGTCTGCTACATGCCTGGAGAAATGACAAAAGTGCATTTTTCTTCATCATGACCTGGATTAACAGCACCTGGCCACCAGCGCTTCTCAGGAAAGCGAGTGGCACAGGAGAAATGTAGATTCACGGGCACAACTCACCCCCCCCCCAATCAGGAGCCAAGCACTTTCCTAAATAGAATCTTCATCCCTGTCTGGAGACAAAATTGAACTATCTGAATGGTCATGGGAACACTTTGGGGGGTACTGGGGATCAAGCCCGGGGCACTATACAAGCTAAGCATATACTCTGCTAAAAAGACTAACTAAAAGAGACACAGACACACACACACACACACACACACACACACACACACACACACACACACACACACACACGGTACTGGGAAACTGGGAATTGAATCCAAGGACATTCTCTCTCCAAGCTATGCCCCAGCCCTTTTTTATCCCCCTCCCCCACCCAGGTACTGGAGATGGAACCCAAGGGCATTCTACCTCCAAGCGATACTCCCAGCCTATTTTTTATTCTTTATTTTGAAAGAGGGTCTAATTTTTTGTGTGTGTGTGTGTGGTACTGGGGTTCCTGGAAGCCCTTCTACCTCCGGGCTACACTCCCAGACCTATTTTTTATACTTTTTTATTTGGAAACAGGGTCTCATAAGCCAGCGCGCGCAGCTGGCTTCGAACCTGCACGATCCTCCTGTCTCTGCCTCCCAAGCGTGGGGATTACAAGCATGCGCCACCACGCCCGGCAAGAGGGTCTAAATTTTAAAACAGGATCTTACTAAGTTGTTGAGAGCCTTGCTGAGTTGCTATAGCTGGCCTTGAACCTGCAACTTCAGCCTCTCAAATACTGATAATACATCATAAACACACACCACCATGCCTGAATAAGACATAATTTTTAAGTGATGTATTTTACTTTACATGCTTAAAGAAAACAAAATAAAAATATATATTCAAAGTAATAGATAATTCTCCAATTGTTTGGAATGCATCTTTCTCATATAAGTGACTGGATGTTTCTCAAAAACAAACAACAAACCGTATAAGCATGTCATATCTCTAGGCTTTACACATTATCAATGCTCAATAAATAACAACCCAAACTTCCATTGCAATGTGACTCCTCACTGGTGGGTTTTCTACTCCATCACCATTTCATGCTGACTTGTGTTGGTTCAAATGTGGTCTCATCTTTGGAGGTTACACTGGGGCCCTGAGACTGAAATGCTTTGACCCGAAAGGCTGACCTCTGAGCTACATCCAGTTAACACCAAAGACCTACATTCCCTTACAAATATATAAACCAAAGCTCCACATGTGAACAGGCTCGGCGCCATCATCTTGGGTGACCAACAGGTCTTGGGAGGTCTGTCTACTCCACAGACCCACTGCACCCCTTGGCCTAATTTCAGGTTATACCTAATGTAGCAACATTAAGTAAATGTCAAGCTTCACCAAGCTATTGTATAAGTTCTGCCTCTACAGAACAAATCAAAGGCCAAAACCAAACAAACAAACCTCATAAGAATCACAGATCAATTCAACCTATGAGTGCACAACCACCTTTATTATCGGAAGCAGAATCTGTAATCTCAGTATTTGGGAAGCTTGAGACAGGAGGACTGCAGGTTCAAAACCTCCCTCAGCAACTTAGCAAGACTCTCAGCAACTCAGTGAGATCCTCTTTCAAAATAAAAATAAAATAGGACTCGGGGCACAGCCTGGAAGTATTATGCTTCTGGGTTCAATTCCCCAGTAGCATGCACATATGCACACACAAAAAGTTATGACACTAGAAGAATACAACAGTAATTTGCATCTTGACACTGTGGCAACAAGGCACATAACTGTCTTAGGGAACGCCCAAAGATCTCGAGCATCAAGCAGGAGACATGCCTAGGGTCAAATTCAGGCTCCAACTCAAAATGAGACAAGCTGAGCTGTGCTGGCACCGATGGGCACTGGTTTTCACATCTGCAAAATAAGTATACTAATACCTATTATAAAGAGTTACTGCGGTAATTCAGTGAATTAGAGTGTTTACTACAGCCCTTAGCCTATAATAGTACTTGAGAGATCATAGCTATTAATTAAAGCCTCCATTTATTGACTACTTTTCTTTAAAATGGGGTATAACCACTGGAGGTTCTAGTTTCTATCTCTGCAGTAAATCTCTCCAGGAGAGGAGCAGGGATTCCCAGTACGAGCCATGATCCTCTTCACTTCACAAAGCATCCTCCTCTCTTTCACAATAACCTAACAATACCAATCACCATCAAGAATTTGATGGGCTTTCCATACAGTGCAGATTGAAGAAACCGGGCTTAAATGTCAGGTCCAGGGCCAGTTGCTGGGATAAACTCAGTCCTTTCTGGTGAAACCAAGGAATTAAAAATCTTGCTTTTCTGATGGCTGCTTTTTAACAAGGCTTTCAGCCCCAGTCCCTCCCGGCCTGGGTTAAATTTCATCAGCCATTGCCCAGGGGGAATCTCGCCTCTTCTCATTTCAATCTCTTTTTCTTCTGTTGTGTACAGGCTTCTAACAATCCCCATCCATGCATTCATCCACACATTTAACAGGATTTACTAGCCACCAGGTTTGTGCTACACACTATGCTAGTGTTGAGAACACAAAGATGCGATCAACCCATTTACAAGGGTAGGCTAGAATGCAATAAAGATATTTTATTTGAGGCAAACTTGTAATCCCAGTCCCTGGGTGGCTAAGACAGGAGGATTACAGGTTTGAAACCAGTCTCAGCAACTTAACAAGACTGTTTCAACATAAAAAATAAAGAGGACTGGGGCTATAGCCTCAAGGTAGAATGCCACTGGGTTCCATTGTCAAGCCTCCTGACCCCCCCCAAAAAAAATTTATGATTATGCCAGGTGTGGTACCACATACTTGTAATCTCAGTATTTGGAAGGCTGAGACAGGAGAATCACAGGTTCAAGGCCAGCCTCAGCAACTCAGTGAGACTCTTAGCAACCTAGAAAGACCCTATTTCAAAGAAAACAAAAAATAAAAAGGATCACAGGTATAGCTCAGAGGTAGAATCCCTCTGGGTTCAATCCTCAGTACCTACCCACACCCCCCCCCCAAAAAAAAAGTAAAAGAAAGATTTCTGATTAGCCTTGTACAAGAAGACGTACATGGCACTCAAGGTCAGAGATCAGAAGAGGGGAAATGAGATGCTCTACCATGATACTCCCAAGAGTGAGATTAACTCCCACACAGAGGAGAAAAGTGTGACTCTTGAGCCCTTTCTCCTTTTGGTATTGCCTTGCTTATTGCATTCCCTATTGTCCCTATGTATACACTAGGTACAGGGGTGGGAACGACTCCAGCAAAGGGTCGAGGGAGCAGAGAAGTTGACCACTGACCAGTACATTAGGGAGTACCCCTACCTGACACCCAACTCTGCAGCCTAGCCCCCTGGACTCTGTCCCCTGGTCAGCTCCCTGGGCCTACCTGCAGCACAACTGGAATTATCACAATGCTTCCTGCCAGTCTCCCCCATTGGCATGGGAACTATCCAAGAGCCGAAGACCGCTGTCTGCATTTCTCACTGGAGCACCTGCCATAATACCAAAGCTACTCTCTATTAGCTCACTACATGAAATAAACTGAGATTGAAACCTTTGGGAGGTTTATGCAAGATCACAAAGTCAGAGGCAAAACAAGGCTGGATCCCAGGGCCGTGGCACACTCTCTCTTGGTTGGGCAGAGGATTTCTTAGAAGAGATTACCAAGAGAGGTGTTTGCCTGACAGATGGCTCTCCAGCTGCAAATCTCTCCTCATTTACCCTTCCTTCACGCAACTCTGTGAGCCTGTGCAGGTAAACCAAGAACAGGCTTTAACTGAAAATTGTATATAATTATTACAATTATGCGGGTATCCTCCTGGGGCTTCTAAGGCCAAGCATCCTATGAAAAGCCCTACCAAAAGAAAAGAAACACACACACACACACACACACACACACACACACACACTTTACTCTCTTGTTATCAAATGAAAATGGAACAAAATTCCTTGTGGTATCTGCTAATCTTTCAAGAAGACTGCATTCTCAAATACCCCTATATCTACCTTCTACCATATATGGATGGAATATATATGGGAGAGGGAGGCATAACCACTATTTTAAGATCAAGTTAGAAAAGAACTTCAAGAAAAACAAAATAAAGGCCCTCCCAAGTTATAGTGGTGTGGAAGAGCAAATGTTGAGGATGCTGTGGGTTCAAATTCCAAGTGTTAGTCAAGTTAAGGATACAATTCCATCTTAATCTCTCTAAGCCATTTACTTTGTTTAACGGAAATAAATAACAACTCTCCTTACCAGAGTTGTTGGACTGAGAGAGATAATATCTGAAAAAGCAACTGTAAACTATAAAGCACTGTAGAAGTATTTTTTTTACCCCTAAGTAGATGTTAAAATGCACACACACACACACACACACACACACACACACACACATACACCCCCATCTGTTGATAGTCCTAGAGGAAAATAAGAATACTGCCACAGCTATTAAAAGGAATCAGAATAGCCGGGCGTGGTGGCGCACGCTTGTAATCCCTGCCCATGGGAGGCTGAGACAGGAGGATCGCACAGGTTCAAAGGCAGCCTCAGCTACTTAGGCTCTTGGCAGCTTAATGAGACCCTGTTTCTAGATAAAATATAAAATAGGTCTGGGAGGAGAGCCCAGAGGTAAAAAGCCCCTGGGTTCCAACCAAAAAAAAAAAAAAAAATCAAAATTTTAAAAATAGTAATTGTTAAGATTATTTTTTTAAATTTTCCCATTAAAAAAAAACGTAATTGGTGAAAATCCTTTTAACCACTTTCTGCCCAGATTCCTTATCTGTGAAGTAGGATAATGAAAGCTGGGCATGGTGGCACATGCTTGTAATCCCAGTACTTGGGAGGCTAAGACAGGAGGATCACAGGTTCACAGCCAGCCTCAGCTACTTAGTATGGTCCTCCGCAACTTAGTGAGACCCTGCTTTAAAATAAAGAATAAAATATGGATAGGGGTGTAGCTCAGAAGTAGAATGCCCCTGGGTTCAATTCCCAGTACTGCAAAAGGGGGTGGGGTGGAGAAGAAAGGAATATTGAGGGCTGTTGTGAAGTTTACGTGAGTAATATGCTGTAAAGCACCATGATCAATGCCTGGCATATTTGTAATTTGATAGGTAGTTGACCAGATAGGTAAGCAAGTAAATAAACATGCAAACAGAAAAGAAACAAGCATTTCTCACTTTTTCACATCTATCTGATCAGATGTTAAGCATTCATCAGAGGCTCACAAATGAGCGAAGCCTAGTAAGATATCCTGGGTAGTATCTGGGTGAGTGGACAGACACCAAGTGTTCAAATTGTTCTATTCTAAATACACGGTGCCAGCAATCAAAGTGCTAGTTTTGTTGTTGTGTGGTTTTTTTCAGGTGGAAAAGTCAAGGGAGAGGGAGAAGAAAGGCAAAACAACTGATTAACTGAGCCTTGGTCGGCATTGCTTCCCACATAAGTGGGACAGACATTAATCTCCAATGCCACAGAAATTCATGTTCCTTTTATGGAGACAGAGCATTCAAGGTTTTATAATATTTGCTCCAAAGAAGGAGAGATCAGTGCGGCTTCTGTGCCCAACTCAACTGTGAATACAGGGTGTTTTTCCCCTTGGTGCTCACAGGCGCCAGCCTTACTTCAGGCACCCACACCATAAAGCATTTTTGGTTTATACATTTAAATAAATATACACATCACAGGTCTCAATTCCCTTCAGGTACTTATTTGACCAGAAGCACTAAGTTCTTACTATATGCAAACCAGTGCCTTGCAATGGAGGGGAAAAAATAAAAACAGAAATCAAATTTGAAGACAATAGGTCAATCCCAGTTGAGGCCTGACTTCAGGGAGACAGGGAAGCAGAACCCTCTTATATTACATGTAAAAATCAATTTAAATGAAATCACAATAGAGTTAAGTAAAAAGTACCGGATAAGTTCTTCAAATCAGAAAGAGAGAGAAATTAAGACAGGACAAAGTGGTCAGGAAAGACCTGGGGTGGTGGTGTGAGGTGGAACTGGGAGTCTTCAAGTACAGTAAGGCAGAAAGAGAAAGGATCTTTAGAAAACAGACATGCATCACCTCCAATCATCAGTCAGCAAGCTCTCACCGGGGAAGGGGGGTTGGGAGTCCTTATATGCCAATTACAGAGCGTGAGAATGAGAGCCAAAGCGGGAAAAGCAGAAAGAATACTGTGGCTATAGCTGAGCCCATCAGGGCAGTACTGGAAGGTAAGAGTGGTGATACAGGTACAATTTACATTTTATACAAAGAACTATTTATCTATGGATCAACCTAATGAAGAGAGTAATTTTAATTTCTATTGCAAGAGTAAGCATGGCTAGAAGATTATCCGTTACTGGGCAATTGTGATAATGGGTGGTGGAAACTGTTAAGAAAAAAAATAAACATGAAAGATGTCTCAAAGATGAATGAGAGAATCAGTGATTGACTTCACATACCATGGGTAAACTGAGTAGTGCTAACTAGAAGGTTTGAAAGATAAGAGACTGTGAAAAGTAGTAGATGTGATACACTGACACGAAAAAGGAAACCAGAAAACAAATCAGGGAAGCTGGCGGATTCCATTTTGAATGCAGAGTGCTTTGCTAGTGAAAAGATATCCAACTGAAAGGGAAAGGATGCCCCTTTACATGGAAACGATAGGAAACTTAGCAGAGTGGAGGACACCTCTAAGAACTGGAGGAAAATATACTAAAAATTAACCAGGCACAGTGGTGTGTGTCTGTAATCCCAGTACTTTGGAGGCTGAAATAGGATAATTGCATGTTCAAGGCCAGCCTCAGCAATTTAGCTAAAACCTCAATAACTTAGCAAGAACCTGTTTTAAAATAAAAAATAAAAAGAGTTGGGGGTGTAGCTTAGAGGTAGAATGCCTTTGAGTTCAAGTCCCAGCAATAAACAAACAAACAAAAAAACAAATAAATAACCAACCACTGCTGCAGGGGATGGTAACACATACCTATAATCCTAATAAAAGCCGGGTGTGGTGGTGCATGCTTGTAATCCCAGTACTTGGGAGGCTGAGACAGGAGGTTCGTGAGATTTGAAGAAAGCCTCAGCTACTTAGTGAGGCTCTCAACAACTTAGTGAGACCCTGTTTCCAAATAAAATATAAAATAGGTCTGGGAGTGTAGCCTGGGGGTAGAAAGCCCTTGGGTTCCATCCCAGTACCACAAAAATAAATAAATAGATAAATAAATAAATAAATAAATAAATATAAAAAATTTTAAAGAGGCTGCAGGTATAACACAGACGCAGAATGCTCCTGGATCTAATTCTAAGTACCAAAATGAACAAACAAATGACCACTGTTAGTGGGATCAGGAGAAAGAAAGGACAGTTAAAAATCATAGAGCAAGGCAGGTGTAGTGGCACATATTTGTAATCCCAGTACTTGGGGAGGCTGTTACAGGAGAATCAGAGATTCAAAACCAGCCTCAAAAACTTAGTGAGACCCTGTTTCAAAATACAAAATAAAATTGAATTAGTGGTACAACTCCTGAAATGAGCACCTCCCTCCCCAGATTTCAACTTACACTATGAATCAGAACAGCTTGGGCCACTATTTATTTATTTATTTATTTTCTGGAACTGGGGAATGAACCCAGGGGCATTCTACCTCTGAGCTACACCCCTACCCCTATTTTTTTATTCTTTATTTTTGAAACAGGGCCTCACTGAGTGGCTGAAGCTAGCCACAAACCTGTGATCCTTCTGTCTCAGCCTTCCAAGTACTGAAATTACAAGCATGTGCCACCATGCCAGCCTGGCCAGGTGTGTGTGTGTGTGTGTGTGTGTGTGTGTGTGTGTGTGTGTGTGGCACTGGGGATTGAATCCAGAGGCAGCCTACCTCTGAGCTAAACCCCAAGCCCAATTTTATTTCTTATTTGGAAACAGGGTCTCACAAGGTTGTGGAGGGACTCACTAAGTTGTCAAGGCTGGCTCCAAACCTGTGATCCTCCTGTCTCAGCCTACAAAGAACTGGGATTACAAGAGTGCATCACCACCCCCGGCTTGGACAGCTTTTTAGAAGTACAAATGCTCACTGCCTCACCAGAGCTTGGATTTAACTTGCTTGGGATTAAGCTATTGTCATAGTCATTTGTCATTGTTTTTAAAATTCTCAAGCAAATCTTATATGCAGTCAGGGTGGAAAGGCAGTACTCAACCCCAGGCAAGTGCTTCATCAATCTTGTGGGTCCCAGTCATCTGGGATCTTGTTTAAAGCAAGTTCAAATAGGCCAATATCAATGAGGATTGAGAAGCTATATTTCCAAGAAGTTCCAGGGTGGTGCTGATGCTTCCTCCATGGACCACAGGTGGCAGTGGACTGAGTGTAGTATCTGGGCCTTATAGTGTCTCCATAGTCTTCCGGGTGCTTCTGACATGTTTACAGAAAAAGACTGGTATTAGTGTCAGACTGACCTGACCCTAAAACTTCCTAATTGTAACTTTGTCCAAATTTGACTCTCTTTTATTGGGGGGGGGGGGGTTGACTTGGAATTGAACCCAGGGCCTCATGTGTGTTATGAGCTCTACCAGTGAGTTACATCAGCAGCCACTTTTTACACTTGCATGCTTATATACAACATAAGAGTTATGAGTTGAATTGTCTTTCCCAAAAAGATAGCTTCAAGTCATAAGCTTCTGTGCCTCAGAATTTTAACTTGTTTGTAATTACACTGGGCTAATCTGACCTTATTCGAAAATAGTGTCACTATAGATATAATTAGTCAAGGTCATACTGAAATACTTCTAAGAAAATGCAAAGACACACTCAGAACAGTATCTGACAACAGAGGCATAGACTGGCACTGCAGCGCTGCAAAGACAAGGAAAGCCAAGGCTTGAGGACAGAGCCTGAAGCGAATCCTCCTCTCATGCCTCCAGAGAATCTAGCCTTGCTGAAACCTTGATCCTGGCTTTCTTGCCTCCATAACTGTGAGAAAATAAATGTGTTGTCTCAAGCCACCCAGTCTGTGCATGGCAGCCCCGGAAAGCTAGTACAATGAGGCACTGCCACCTCCTTTGTCAGTGCTGTGAGACTGCACTGCACTATATGTGAAGGTGCCCACCTCTACAGGACAGATCTCTTCATCAGAAGGTCTAGAGCACCTAGAGCAATGAGCATCCCCCCAAAGGAAAAATAAGTGCTCAGAGTCATGTGCAGGCACCTGGCCTCTTGGAGGGCATCCGCGGGCTGCAGCATAGCAGCTGGCCCATTATGTGCACGCACACCTGCTTCAGTGCTCCCACTGGGTCACAGGAGCAGTTCTGCTCCCTCATGAGTGGGCACAATTACAGACCCGGCTGGGCTCCTAGGCCCATTCTGGCCTGAGAGATTCTGACAGGCAGGTGATGGGCTGCCAGGGCTGGAGGAGCAGCCATCAAGACTCAGGGGCCCTCCTGGAGAGGCATAATCAGCACCACTGTTTGAGCCCTGGCTCTCGCCCCAGGCAGCCTGTCACAAGCCCAAAGGAAGGATTCCAAACCCAAAATATGCAGGACACACCAAATTCAGTCCACCTTGATCACTTAAAAGCCATATCAATACCATAAGGTTTTGTTGGTTGTTTTTTATTTAATTTTAACTGTGTGTGTGCATGTATGGGTGCATGTGTGCATGTGTGTGTTATACAGAGAATTCTGCCAAGTCGATTTTCATTCTTTATAATGCATTTGCCCTTCAGGTGCTACACTTAGCTCCTTTACTCGGTTATCAGATGGTGGCATAGACCAAACCTGAAAAGGTTCATAGTCTGGTAGAAAAAGAAAAAAACATAGTTAACGTTTTTTGGTTTTTTTTTTTTAAGGTACCATGGGTGGAACCCAGGGGCATTCTACCTCCAAGATACACTTCCAGCCCAATTTTTTAGTCCTTTTATTTTTGAAATAGGATTGCAAAGGGCCTTGCTAAGTAGCTGAGGCAAAGGAAATCCTCAGGTCTTTGCCTCCCAAATGCTGGGATTACAAGTGTGCACTACCACACATTTACTGGGTACTTAGGACTTGCCAAATGGTCTGATCTGAGCAGGGTCTCACTAAGTTGTGGAGGGCCTCACTGAGTAGCTGAGGCACTGTTTCAAAATAAAAAAAAAAAAAAATTTAGGGCTGGGGATGGAGCTCAAAGGTAGAATGCCCCTGGGTTCAACCCTCAGTTCTGGGGAAAAAATAAAAAGTAAAATTTCAAACTCCATCTATTGGTAACATACATGAAAGCAGTCAATATTATACAAACTAATAGGACAGACAGTGCTCTAGAGGAAAACTTGAGCAAAATACTAAACATGAATGACATGCATGAAAGCAATACAAATGCCTAACAAATACATGCAATTCATTAAGCTTACCTATAATTAGAAACTATCAAAATAAAGATTTTTTGTTTTTGTTTTTTTTTTTTTGGTGGTACTGGGGTTCCTGGAAGCCCTTCTACCTCCGGGCTACACTCCCAGACCTATTTTAACATTTTTATTTGGAAACAGGGTCTCCTAAGCCAGCGCGCACGGCTGGCTTCGAACCTGCGCGATCCTTCTGTCTCTGCCTCCCAAGCGCGGGGATTACAAGCGTGCGCCACCACGCCCGGCCAAAATAAAGATTTTTTTAAAAAATTAAATGCCCAGCACTGATATGGACTGGAAAAATGAACGTTCTCATTACTTTCTTAGTGGGGTGGACATTGGTAACTTAGCAATATTAACAAATCTGTTGAAGAAAATAACTTGTCCTTTATGCCATTACATCCTTTGGGGTTAGTTCTAAAGAAAAAAATCATACATTACTCAAGAGCATTCACTTTTGTTACTTGTAGAAGGAAAAACCCATTTTAATTGTTCAAAAAATAGGAAGCTGAGCTGGGCATGGTGGCTCACACTTGTAATCCCAGTACTTGGGAGTCTGAGACAGGAAGGATCGAAGGTTCCCAGCCAGTCTCAGCTACTTAGTGAGGCCCTCTGCAACTTAGTAAGACCCTGTTTCAAACTAAAGACTAAAGAACAGGACTGGGGGTATAACTTGAAGATAGAATGCCCCTGGTTTCATCCCCAGTAACACACACACACACACACACACACACATGGAGGGGGGGGCTGGCTTAAAAAGCATTTTTAATTCAGTGTGTGTGTGTATTTCTAGTCAGATTTTTAAAATAACTTTAAGGATAATAATAGGCAAAATCTAAGCTATGATCCTAATATTCTTTTTTTTTTTTTTTTTCTTTTTTGTGGTACTGGGGATGGAGCCCAGGGGCATTCTACCTCCACGCAATACCCCCAGCCCTTTTTTTTAGTCTTTATTTTGAAACAGGGTTTCACCGAGTTGCAAGAGTCTCACTAAGTAGTATCTGAAGCTATCTGTGAACCGTGATCTTCCTGTCTCAGCCTCCCAAATGCTGGGATTGCAAGCATGTGCCACCATGCCCAGCTAATATTCGATATTTTTAAAAGGTATATAGGAGCCGGACATGGTGGCACAGATTTGTAATCCCCGTACTTGGGAGGCTGAGATAGGAGGATCAGAGGTTCCAGGCCAGTCTCAGCTACTTAGTGAAACCCTCTGCAACTTAGTGAGACCCTGTTTCAAAATAAAGAATAAAAAATAGGGCTGGGGGTATAGCTCAGAAGTAGAATGCGGCTGGATTTCATCTTCAGTTCTGCAAAAAAAAAAAAAAAAAAAAAAAAAAAAGGTATATAGGTATGGAGGGAGAAGGAGAATGACTAAATATGTAACAAAATATTAATTTCCAGGTGGCAAAATTTTATTTTTAATGTGTCTCAGTTTTTTCTAATGCTACACCTAAGAGAAAAATAATCAATGAATGTGTACTTTAAACCTAGATATTGCCAACTACAGTTTTCACTAGGAGAATGATCTCTATGGAAAATAAAAGAACTAACATTTATGGAGCATTTTTCCATATCCTGACATCACACTGGGCTCTCTATCACGACACATTTAATCCTCTCAGCCAGCACACAGGACAGGTTTTTTGTATTACTGCCCTTATTTTAAAGTTGAAGAGAGGCTGAGGAACTTGTACAGAGCTGCTCAGCCAAAAGCAAAGCTGTGCATAGCCAGGTCTGAATTTTAAGCCAGGACTTCTAGCATGAATGTCCCAAGAGCAATTCTACATCTAAGTGTCTGGGGCCCTCACAGGGGCACGCTGATGTGAAGGAAGGTAAACTGAAGAGACAAGCAGCAAGTATTCCTCTTGCCTGTCCTTTTACATCTAACTCAAAACTTTCCTCATAGTGCTATATAGGACATGTTTTTACTTCTTTCCCCTTTCTTACCTTTTCTTATTACTCTTGTGGGATCTTTGGAACCACTCTCCCCACCTAACATTTAAGGGCCACTGGCAGTTGCCAAGAGAGTACAATGAATGCCCCAGAGCAAAGCAGCACTATTTATCTACAAACAGAGTTTGATGAAAATCTCTCTTAAAAACACTTTCATTCCCTTTCTGCACTCATCAAACAACTTTCTAATCTAAGAGATGATCTCAAAATGTCCCCGGCACCTGAAGGCGTGCCCCCAAGCATATGCTGACCTCCTGTCCAGAAGGCACTTCTAAGTGCCACCTATCTTTAGTTTCAGGGAAGACTGGAATGCATGTCTAATTCATTATAATCATGCAATGGTTCATTTACAGGTGTGGATTAACTTATTCTGTGGATAATAAACCTTTTGTCTATGTGCCACAAATGAACAGCTCTGCTTCACAGTGTTTTTCACTCACTGCCTCCCATCCAGCATCATTCCACCTATTAAGGAAGCACTCCCCTCACTTCCTCACAGTTTTCTTATAAACTTACATCTCAAATACAAGATATATTCGATTAAAGATTTGGCTTAAACTGGCCCCAAACCTCAATCAAGAGACCCGGTCCTCAAGGCTGATACATTCTGACTCCTGGGCTTTGTAGACACATCTGAGATGTTCTGCCCCCCACCTGCAACCTATCACTGGCTGGAGCCAGGAAAAGCCTGTTGATCAGGAGTGTTAGTCATAAGAAACTTTCCCAAGGAGGACCTGCCCAACTCTGAAACTGCCAAGGCCCTTACCAGAGACTTCCAAAGATATCCCACTCCTGTCAACTCTGACCAGGAATTCATCTTCAAAACCCTATTGTATTGAGAGAACTCATGTTATACAAAGAAGTCCAACCATGATGATGATGAGAAATTTTAGAGACCAAATTCTGGGAGACACCAGATACTTTCAGATGATAAAGGTTTCTACAATTCTGATTTTTCTCCTCGTGGTACTAGGGATTGAACTCGGGAACTCACATACAATAAGCAAGTGCTCTACCACTGAGCTACAACCCTAGCCCTTTTCACTGTATTTTGAGAAAGAGTCTCACTAAATCGCCCAGGTTGGCCTTGAATTTATAATGCTGTCTTAGCTTCCTGAGTAACTGTGATTACAGATGTGTGTTGGGGACGGGGTACTCTAAGCAAGCACAAAGCTCTATCATTAGACCCAGACAGGATCACTAGTTTCCTAGCCTCAAACTTGAGATCCTCCCGCCTCCGCCTCCCAAGTAGCTGGGATTACAGGCATGTGCCATAACTAGAGACTTATGTATCTGTAGCCTCTAGGTTGTTGTCTGAAAGTTATAAATGAAGAAGGACAGAAGTTTAGCATTTCCTAGGGATGAACCCCCTATCATAAGATAAATAAGAGAATTGCTATGCCTGGAAAATCCCCCCTACATGAAAAATATCCTTTACAGAAGTCCTCACTCCCCGCCCGTAAGAACCACCTGGATATTTCTGTGGGGCAGATACCTAGAAGTGGAATTGCTCAGTATAACATTTTGAAGAGCTGCCAGACTGTCCAAAGAGTTACATGACTCTATATTCCCACTAGCAGTGTGTGTGAGCTCCAGTATTCCCCACCATCACTAACACTTGTCACCATCTTGTCTTGTTGACTACAGTCAGCCTAATAGATGTGAAGCAATATCTCCCTGTGGTTTTAATGTGCATGTCCTTAACAGCTAATGATGTTGAATCTTTACACATCTTTTGTGTGTGTGTGTGCTTTCTGGCTATTTTTATACCTTCATTGGAGAGATGCCTATTTAGGTCCACTGCCAGAGTCAGTGAAAGTTTAAATCTGTAAGTGAGGATATAGAGGAGACTCTTTTCTCAATTCTTAACTTGTCCAAGTTTCTTTCATACTGAGAATGTGGAAGGAAATAAAGGATTTCTTTCCCTAATTCCCCTTGGCCACAATTGAATGAAGTTACAGAAATCATCTTTCCTGATCACAACATAGGGATGGGTGTACCATCATCCTCACTTCAGAAATGTTAAGCTATTGTTTGCTGAGCATCTTTTCTGTCCAAGGGAAATGGAAATCAAGAAAACATGTTAACAGCCCTCAAAAAGTCCACTCTATTAAGAGAGGAGACAAACCCTAAGAGGTAAACTGCCTTGGCCAAAGTCATTTAAGCTGGGTGGCAGAACTCACATCTTGATGTTTAAGCCCAAGTATCACAGGTCCCTCAGAATAGAAGAAAACAAAACCCCAGGGCCTAGCCTCACTGGGAAGAAAGGTGCCCTGAAGGGCAGAGAGCAGGCACTGTAGAAGCAACAGGGCCCACACTGGGTCCAGCTCAGCAAGTGCCTATGAAAGTCAGGGGCTGGCGCCTTACCCTGCACTGCCAGCCTTTTTCTACCCAGCAGCCCAGCTCTGTAGAGGTAAACCTGTAGCACACATGCAGAGCTGAAACCTGTAGCACATACAGTCTCTGCTTAGGCAAGAAGCTTTCACCAGCAAATGACAGATTTAAATAGCTGAGCAGGGGCTCAAGCAGCCCTGGCCTAACAGAAACTACAAATCAGCTGGAGATCACAGCTCCCCGCTGTGGTGCATCTGTTCCTCAACTCCTCAGCCCTAGGCAGGGCCCAGGCTGCAGGGTGGTCAGTATCTGTATACCAGCTGAGACCTGGGCAAGTCCAACTCAGGGCAATGCCTCCACCAACCCAGCTGAGTGTGGATGCAAAACCCAACCAGGTTCGGGCCTCCACATGCCACGTGCTCCTCTTGATCCATATCCGTGCCAGTGAAGAGCAGCCCAGGAGACTCTCGGCTTGCATCTGTTGATGCTAATTATCAACCTGGCTGAACAGCCATCTGGAGGAAGATGTCAAGTGGAAAGACACATTCACCAGGACTCTGGATTCCCACCTATTCTAAGCCAAACTTCTTTTTTTTTTTTTTTTCCTCTCTCTCTCTCTTTCCCTCTCTCTCTCCCTTCTCAGGACTCAAAAGATGCTGGCTGCACACTCAAAACTTGAATTTGGGTGCCTTTAGAAAGCACTAGTTAACATAAATGGTACAATGTTGGTCAGAAAATAAAAACAATGCCAATAACAATTATACTGGAACCGGGCGTAGTGGCGCACTTGTAATCCCAGCATTGGGGAGGCGAAGATCAGAGGATCGTGGTTCATGGACAGCCCCAGCTACTTAGTGAGGTCCTTGGCAACTTAGTGAGACCTTGTTTCAAAAATAAAAATAAAAAAGATTAAAAATAGACCTGGCATGGTGGCTCACGCTTATAATCCCTGCACTTGGGAGGCAGAGACGGATTGCGCAGGTTCGAAGCCAGCCTTGCTGGCCTAAGTCACCCTGTTTCCAAATAAAAATATTTAAAAATGGGTCTGGGAGTGTAGACTGGAGGTAGAAGGGTTTCCAGGAACCCCAGTACCACCAAAAAAAAAAAAAAAAAAAAAGACTGAAAATAGGGTTGGGAGTATAGATCAGAGGCAGAGTGCCCCTAGGTTCCATCCCCAGTACCAGAAAAAGAAAAAAAAATTATATCGGCCACCTCATATTAAGAACTTACTGCGTGTCAGGCACTAAGGAATAAATGTGAGCTATCTCACTAGTTTATTTTTTTAGCTTCTAAATATTATTCCCATTTTACAGGGAAAAAAATAAACTTTGGAGAAGTCAAACCATAGACAGAAGAAAGAAGCAATCACTCCCTGACTCCCTTAAGATGGCAGCCTCAGTGTTCCCTTCTCCCTGTGCATGGCGGAGGGTCCGGGCTCTATCTGGGGCCTCAGGCTCTCAGAGTAGGATGTTTCTCGTGTTACCAGCAGGCTGCCTTATGCTACACACAAGACTGAACATATGCTTAGAATGAAAATAATTAGCTAATTATGATAATATTATAGTACAGCAAAGTTCCTAGCTTTGCACATATAATAATATGTATAACGTTATTATGATAATATGATAATATTATAATATTATTGCCAAGTTCCTAGCTTTGCTAAGTTCTGCAGTCATGGGCTTTTCCCAGGTTCCCCACTTCATGGCCCTCCAATGTTGAAGAGCCCTGAGGTTTATGCTCTACAGATCAAATCTTAAAGGACCAAGATCTTTAAGCTTCTGGCACCTAAAGCCATGTAGTCAAGGGACTTAGGAGATAAGAATTGAGCTGAAAGGAGAGGGACAAGTCAAAAGGTCACATGCCTAGGAAAACCTCAGTTTATTCCTGTTCCACTTGTGTTATTACTAACCCTGCCCCATTTATTCACCAAAGTGTCCTAGTTTGGACATTATGTGATATGGCTAGCCACTGAGAATGACCTCTGTGCCCTGCAGCCCAGGATCTGTGCAACACAAGGAACCAGCCATGTAGGAGCAGCTGTGACCAGGCCGGGCCAGCTCGCCCCCTGAACTGGAAGCAGGAAAAGGGCATCTCTGGGCAGTAGCTTCCAATCTGAAAGCTGAGGAGGCCTCACTGCTCTCTCCAGAACTCCAGCTCTGAATTCTATCAGCAGCTGTGACGGTGCTTGTCACAGAGCACATGCAGGCTTACACGTCCCCAGAGCTCCCAGGCACAGGCTGCCAGAAGCCCCAGCCCTGGCTCAGACACATCCTCACATTAGGGTGTCAAATGACTGAGAAGTCAGTCTTTGATCTGACACAGAGAGAGGGCAGGCCCTGCTCCTCTGACAGGTTACACCTACCATCTCTGGTTTTCTCCATGTCTTCTCAGCCCTCGGGCTGCCCCCCCCCCCAGAGAGTGAGGTGAAGCTGACTTTAAAAGGGGGCTGATCCTCCAGCTCCCCTTGCCCTGATCTGGCTGGCAGGCAGGGGCTGCAGGTGGCCTGGATGCAGGGGCTGCAGCAGTAGGTGGCAGAAGCTGCACAATGGGAGCTACCCAGGAGATCTCCCAGGGCAGCTTGGGAGAAGGGAGTCATACATAGGACCCAGACCAGCTTTGGCTTAAGGGGGAAAAAAAGAAAGAAAGAAAGAAAGAAAAGAAAACCAAGGTAGGATGCAGGGGTGTGACCCATGAACACACTAGGGAGATACAGAGGGGGGGGGGGGGGAGACAGCAAAGCACTCAGCACCTCCTGAAACCTACAAGAAGCCGTCTGTTCTTGTCAGGACCCTACTGAAATGTAGAGTCAACACTTCAGCATACTTAGCACAGGAGACATATAGACGTCAGCTCTCCTCCTCCCACACTGGTAAGCTTCAATGAAGCAAACAAGGTACTTACTAAGATGCTCACCTGGGTTGCTCAGGAGCACCAGGCTTTGGATCTTATGGCCTCCAATGGTTCTCCCCTCATCCTTCCTTCCTCTCTGCACTAACTCCTAGACAGTCTCACTCACTTCCAAAGTCTCAGCTCCAAACCCAGTGAGATGATATTGTCCCAACTGTTCTCAAGTTCAGAATGCAGACCTGCCATGTGCCTGTGATTCGTGCCCTGTGCAAAGCCCCAAGCACTTCAAACTCCATCTATCCAACTTACCTCCAAGCCTGATCTTCCATGCTGTACACAATCTCTCTTAAACGGATGAACTTTCATCTTTCCCTTGCCCTTTGGTCTCTGATGTGCTGATCCCAAATGCCCTTCCCCATCCTATCTGCTCTGTTACTCCCACAGCCCCCATGCTGACTCAAGATATCTTCATCTCCTACCAGGAGTATTGCAATGGCAACCGTCTTAATGGGACAGAAGCCTACAGAATGATTCTCTCAAAGAGGAGTCGAATATCCTAAAAGCTCTCCTCCTTTCGTGTGTGTATGTGTGTGTGTGTGTGTGTGTGCGCGCGCGCGCACGCGCACGCGCTACACATAGAAGTTGAAAACCTCAGCTTTTGGTGTTTGTACACACACTCTCTATATAACCCCAGCTCATAAGCCATTCAGTTGCATCAGTCCCTCCAGAGAGCCCACCCTCTAGTTCTGCAAGAATGCTCCCCCACAGATATGTGTTTTCACACCCTTCTACCTTGACCATCTTCCTTCTTACTCTGTCCCTCCTCAGGAATTCAGCCAACTAGTCAGAGCTGTCTTCACAGTACCTGACACTGAAGGGTTATGCATCTTGGCTGCAACACTAAGTAGCAGGTGACCTTGGTGTCAGTGTGTGGTCTAAACACCTGAGAAAAGCTTGCCTGGTTTTCCCCAAAACTGACATGGGAAATTCCCTTCAGAGGAATAACCTCAGAACATGTTCACAGACACCCATCTTAGTAGAGAACCCTCCTTCCTAGTCGTCACATGTTTTCCAAGTTCTAATGGAGGAAACAATGGTAACCAGAATAAGACATCTACAGTGCTGACACCAAGCTTCTACATACCTCAACTTCCAGATTTGAGCCCCAGTGGCTCTTCTGAAGGGACTCACAAAGAGCAAAACTGTGCAGCCTTCAAATGGATGCAGGGAAACTCAGTTTCCAAGGCCCTGCCTAGAAAAAATGCACAGCACCAGAACAAAACCCTGGCCTTTGCCACACAAACACATGCAACTTCTGGCTTAGTGCCACCTGGACACAAAAGCCCTGGCCTTGATCACACTTTTGATGATAATTCTTTTGTGAAGAACATGTGGTTTAGTGACATCTGGATCCTGAGGCCCAAGTTCAAGCACATTCTAAAGGTAAGCAGGTTCAGATGTACTGAGCAGCTTTGAGGTGCCGACTATGTGCTGGACACTTGCATCGTATAGCTCCACTAACCTCCCATCAGGCTCTGCACCTGTTACTGCCACACACAGAGTCAGCCTCTCTCTCACCTGGTATCTGAATTAATACTCAAGTGGCATTCCCCTGCCATACTGTCTTTACCCTATTAAAATGACCTACATGTAAAGGAGGAGATTATTTTTACAACAATAGCTAACATATATTGACCATTTGCAATGAGACAGGCAGAGTACAAAACATACAAACACAGGCACACATGGGCGCATACGCAAACATACTGGCTTTGCCAAGATGTAATTAATGTATGACTCATCATTTAAGGGCTAGGAATGGGCTCAGTGGTAGGGCATCCACCTGGTGTGCATGAAGCCCTAGGTACAATCCCTAGCACGACCAAAATAAAAACCCTTGTTCACTTAAAGTATACAATTGAATGTTTTTTTTTTTAATATTCACAGGATTGTGCAAGCACCTAACAGTTTTAAAATATATTAATTAAGCTGGGCGTGGTGGCACACGCTTGTAATCCCAGCATTTGGGAGGCTGAGACAGGAGGATCTAGGTTCGAGAACAGCCTTAGCTACATAGTGAGGCCTTTTGAAATTCAGTGAAACCCTGTTTCAAAATAAAAAATAAAAAACATGGCTGGGGGTATAGTTCGAAGGTAGAATGCCCCTGGGGGTTCCATCTCCAGTAATATAAATAAATAAATTAATTAATTAATTAATTAATCACCCTAGAAGAAAACTGTACCCATTAGCAGTAAGTCACTATTTTCTCTCAAATCCTCCAGTCTTAGCTAACTACTAATATACTCCCTGTCACCACAGTCAGCCTGTTCTGGACATTTCCCATATATAAGATATGATCTTTTATGACTGTCTTCTTTCACATAGCATATTTTCAAGACATTTATACTGTGACATGTTACTATATCATTCCTTTTTATTGGCAAATAATATTTCATTGTATGGATAGACCACATTTACTTACCCATTCATCAGCTGTTGGGCACTTGGGTTGTTTCCACTTTGGGAACATTCAGAATAATGCTGCTGTGAATATACATGTGCAGGTTTCTATAGAAAACTCTGTTTACACTTCTCTTGTGACATTCGTATGAGTATAGCTTATGAGTATTACAATAACTATGTTGAACTGTCTGAAGAATTATGAGATGACTTTCCAGAGTGGTCATCCCAATCTATCTTTCCACCAGCAAATTATGACGATCCAATTTCTCTACATCCTCCCAACACTTACCATTGTCTACCTTTCTGATTATAGCCAACCTAGCAAATATGAAGCAGCATCTAATTGTGGTTTTACTTTATATATCCCTGAGTTAATAATGTTGAGCATCTTTTCATATGCTTGTGACTATCCATTTATCTTCTTTGAAGAAATGTTTAATCCTATCTTTTGCCTACCTTATAATTGGATTACTTAACTCTTTGCTAGAGTGGTAAAAGCTTCTTACATATTCTAAACTCAAATTGCTGCCAGGTGTGGTGGTGCACGGTTGTAATGCCAGCATTCGGGAGGCTGAGAGAGGAGAACTGCAGTTCACAGACAGCCTCAGCTACTTAATGAGGCCCTTTGCAACTCAGTGAGACCCTGTTTCAAAATAAAAGAATAAAATATAGGACTAGGGGTGTAGCTCAGAGGTAGAATGCCCCCTAGGTTCCATCCTCATTACCACAATAAATGAATAAATGAATGAATGAATGAATGAATGAATGCAAATTGCTTGCTCCATTTTGGATATGAAATGTCCTCTAAAGGCCCATGTATTGAAGGTTTGGTCCCTCTCATGTGCTAATGCGAGGAGGTAGGCCTTTAAGAAGCAGAGCCTAGATGGAGGAAGTTAGCTCATTAGTGGCCTTCCCTTGAAAAGGCTGTCAGGACCCCAGCCACTGCTCCCTGTCTCTCTCTTTACTTCCCAGGCACTGTGAGGTGAACAGGCCTCCTCTGCTCCCACCATGATGTAGTATACTGCCACAGGCCCAAAGCAATAGGGTCAAGTGACCATGGACTGAAACCTTTGAAATCATGAGCCAAAATAAATATTTCTCCTTTTAAAAGTTGATTCTTTCGGGTATGTTGTTACAATGACGAAAAGCTAACACTGCTTATCAGATTTATGATTCAAAATTTTTTCTCCTATTCTACAAGTTGCCCTTTCATTTTCTTGATGAGATCATTTGTATCATAAAATCTTTAAATGTTAATGAAATACCAACTTACCTATTTTTACTTTTATCACTTACACTTTTAATGTCTTATCTAAGAAGCCTTTGGCTATTGACCCCCAAATTTATTGCGTAACACACCCCCTTTTCAGAGAAAAATTACTCGCCCCCCTCCCAGAACTTCTATCGCTCCCTTATTTTTATTCAACATTTTCCCAATTGCACCCAAGGCTACCACCACCCTCCTGAATCATTCCAGAGTTCCCCTTCCCAGGGGGCAGTTTGTTCTCTACAGGGAATATGGCCTGATTCAAGTTCAGAAAGACTTATTTCTATATTTTCATTTAGAGGCTTATGGTACTCTTAGATTTATTTCTATGATCCACTTTTTACTTAATTATGCAAATATGATGTCAGGAAAGAATCTAATTCATTGTTTGCATTAGCTATCCAGTAGTCTCAGCACCATTTCTTAAAAAGATTAATTGTTCCCAACCGGGCATGGTGGCGCACACTTGTAATCCCAGTGCTTGGGAGGCTGAGACAGGAGGATCGCACAGGTTCGAAGCCAGCCTCAGCTACTTATTGAGGCTCTCAGCAACTTAGTGAGACCCTGTTTCCAAATAAAATATAAAATAGGTCTGGGAGTATAGCTCTGAGGTAGAAAAGCCCCTGGGTTCTCAGTACCCCCCACACACACACAAAAGATATTGTTCCCCCATTAAACTTTTTGGGTTTATTTGTTGAAATGTAATTGACCATAATGTGAGGCTTTATTTCTGGATTCTTGACTCTATTCAAATGATGTATATTTCTAATTCATCCCAATACCACATTGTTTTCATTCAGACTATAACTTCATAGTAAGTTTTGAAATCAAAAGGTGGGAGTCTTCCAGCTTTGTTCTTCTTTAATATTGTTTTGGCTCTTCTGAGTTTCCTGAATATCCGTATGTAGTTTAGGATTAGTTTGTCAAATTAATCACCTGGAGTTTTGATAAAAATTGTATTAGATCTATAAGTCAATTGAGCTTGAGCTCACAGAAATCTTAACAACATTAAGTCTTCCAATCCATGAACATAAAATGTCTTTCAATTTATCTATGTATTTATAAATTTCTTTCAACAACATTTATAGTTGTAGTTTAAAAGTTTTGCCTTTTTGTTACATTTATTCCTACTTTTTTTCATGCTACTATAAATGGAACTGCTTTCTTAATTTCATTTTCAGATTATTTTTAAGCATAAAAACATTATTCATTGATCTTATATCTTGAATCTTGCTAAAATTGTCTATGACTTCTAGTAGCTCTTTGTGTTTGTTTTATATTTTAGCTATATAGTTTTACTTCTTCCTTTCCAACCAGAGTGCATTTCTTTTTTTCTTTTTTGGGGTATGAGGATGGAACCCAGGGGCATTCGCCCTCTGAGCTACAACCCCTGGCCTATTTTTTATTCTTTATTTTGAAACAAGGTCTCACTAAGTTGCAGAGGGGCTTACTAAATAGCTGAGGCTGTCCTCAAACCTCGATCCTCGGGTCTCAGCCTCCCGAATACTGGGATTACAAGCGTGCATCAACACGCTCAGCTTCATTTCATTTTCTTGATCAACTGCTCCAGCTAGAACCTTCAGATAATGTTGAATAGAAAGAGAAAGAAGAAATCTTTGTCTTTTTCCTGGTCTAAAGAGGAAAATATCCAGTCTTTTATCAGTAAGTATGATGTTCACTATGAGTTTTTCACAGATGCTCTTTATCAGGTGAGATATACCCTCCTATTCCTAGTTTTCTGTGTGTTTGTATAATGGAGGGTTGCTAGATTTGTCAAGTGTATCAGCATCTACTGAAATGTTAATGTGATTTCTATTATTTATTCAGTAAATACAGTATATTACTTTCATCAATTTTCAGATGTTAAACCAACCTTGCATTCCTGGCATAAATCCCACTTGGTCATGATATGTAATCCTCTTTACATGTGGCTAAATTTGGCTTGTCAGCATTGTATTGAGAACTTTAAATATATACTATTATTCTATACAGTTTATTTCCTTGTTACTTATCTGGTTTTGCTATCAGGGTAATACTACTCTCAAAGAAAAACTTAGTTATGCTCACTATTTTAATATATTATTCTAATGAATTTTCACACCAAATGTTGAGGCACTAATATTTATCCTATTATCAGGTGACAAATGAAGGCTCCAGAATATTATCCATCCATGGTTAAACAACCAGTGAAAGGGCAGAGGAAAATTTAAACCAAGATAGCCCCATTCCCGACCTGTACCATCATAATTAACTTCTTCCTACAGGCCAAATAACCAGCCCATCTAAAAATCAGCCTGTGGTTAACAGGCTAGATGAGCCTGGTAACTCATCCAACTGAACTCCATCACCGTAGTTTACTTAGTTCAACGTTCCACTTTAGTTAATCATTCAGGACCAACAATGTCTGTTATCTTAGAAGAATCAATGGTGGGACTGATTTCCAACATCTAAAACTAAACCCAGAGTCAACACATATACATTCACTGTCACACACACCATTTAAAAACATTTCAAATAAGCGTAAAAACATATTATGTCAGGTATACACTAAGAAAAAAAAATCATCTAAGACTAGATTTCCAGGGATATGTTTTACTACTGCTAATAACTTAGTCTTACTCATTATACCTCAGGGATAGGATCAACACAGTTTATGTTGTAACAGAAACCTACGTTTTGCTTCACCAATAGATTCTTCAAGTTAAGATAATCTGAGGGAAATGACATGGGTTCTCTGTTTCTAACAATGAAATTAAAATAGTTGCCCTATTACTTCATTAGAATGTTGCACACGTGATTAAAAAAATAGTAAGAATGTGAAAACAAAAACCCTCTGGAGACAAAAGATGCACCTACTACCAACAACAACTTCTACCAATTCAAGCATTGTTAAGGGTCTGACATGTGCCAGGTACCCTGCTACAGGCTGGAGGTACAGAGATGTCCAATTCACAGCATTTACCCTTGGAAAGTTCTCCGAGAAGCACAAACACATTAAAACTAAGTCTGACAGTTCTTACTATGATTTGAAAAAGTTTAACCCAACAAGTGCTTTGACAGACGGTTAAATAATATGTTCTAGAAACACAAGAGAGGGAACAAGTACCTCTGCCTATGGAAACCAAGGAAAGTTCCCTAGAGGATGAAGCACCTTTTATTGCAGGGTCTTTAAGTTACAGCCTGAGTTTAGCAGGCAGAATGCAGGACGAAGAGTGTCCCAGACAGAAGGAAGGCCCATTTTCCTTTTTCCGCCATTTACTTGGAACCAAAATACTCTTCCATACTTGCCAGGCATCATGTGGAGACACCAAGTCTTGAGCACCTCATAGTCTGTTTCTGCCACAGAGTTCTGAAGCAGCAGAGATTATAGGCTAGAGCTCAGACTTGGATTCAAACTGACTGTGCCTCAGAGCCTGGCTGGAGCAAGCTCTAGTTGTGTGGCCCTTGGGAGACTCACTCAATTTTCTCTGGCCCATGATTTTTTTTTCCCCCTTCCCTGTGGTACTGGGGATTGAACCCAGGGGTACTCTACCTCTGAGCTACACCCCCAGCCCTATTTTTTTATTCTTTAATTTGAAACAAGATCTCACTAAGTTGCAGAGGGGAGGGCCTCGCTAAGTAACTGAGGCTAGCTGTGAATCTGTGATCCTCCTGTCTCGGCTTCCCAAGTACTAAGATTACAAGCATGTGCCACCATACCCGACCCATAATTTCTTCATATGAAAAAAATAATATAAATGAGTTAATATTAAGTGTTTAGAACAGTAGCTAGGACATTGCAATTACTGGATCAATAGTCATTACTCTGTCCATGTAAGAACAGGCCCTTGTAAGATCATACATTTCAAAAGGCCCCAATGACATGCATCTGTTCAGCCCATTTGACAACTTCCTTCCCATAACCAATGTCCATGGTTGCTATCTAAGGACATATGGGGACTGACAGAATGCTTCCTAATACACATGGTTTACAATCCAAGAAACCTAAACAGCATCTTTCATAATCAGGATGGTATCACTAATGCATTTTGTGTGTTGCTGTGAAACAGAACACACAAGGACACATCTCAGTATAAAGACTGCAATAACAGTTGAATAAACATGCAATCCGATACCTCACATCTGGCATGTCACCCTGCCTAACACCTTTGTCACAATCAAATATATTTAAGGCTGGAACTACTTTATAGGTACAAATGTCTTTATCAGGACATAAGCTTGCACCAAACCTCTCTCAATAAAAGCAATCATAAATCTCTTCTAAGCTGTCACGGAAGCTACTGTGCTTGTAATAGAACCATTCATCCAGGAGACAGTTGCCAAAGCTCATCTCAACACAATAGCCAACAAGTCACAGCACAGAGGCAGGCCTAGGGAAGAGGTCATGCAAGAATGACTAACCGGTCTTTTGTGAATGGCTAAAAACTCAGCTTATTAGCATATGTTAAATATTACCCTAGAAGCTGCAAAGCTTTGGGGTGATCAATTATATTTCCTTTAGAGCAGTCTCTGTTTCAGTAGTCTATAAGTTCCTCTGGCTTTTGCAAAAAGAAAAAGAATGGTGTTTTACAGAAAATTTTCAGCTAATGACCAATTTCACAACCTGTGAAAAGGGCTGCAAAGCTATAAAGAAATTTTTAAATAGATGAATGTCCTAGGCAGCAGGTTTTACTGTCACACCGCTCAAACTGTGTTCTGAAAGTCCAAGAGAGAAAATAATACATGCTATAGGAAGAAGCTTTCAAAAGAATAATGCCCATCTGGACTTTTTTAAAGAACAAATTTGACTTTCTTATTTACCTAGAATTGAAGCATTTGAAGAAAGGGAAGGCGGGCAGAGGGAATAATCTGCAGGTTTGAATAACAGAAATGTCAAGTAAATGTAACACATCTGTGATGAAATATAATTAATGATTATGATCAAATGAGAATTTGTGGCACACTATGCAGTCCTCCAGAGTGTTTTCATACTCTAAACCACCTACATCTCCCCAAAGGAGGTACAAGTAAGAGATCACTTGCCAAGGATCTGCTACAAAGAATATCATGGTGAACAGAAAAGCTGCCAGCATTTTTAGAAGAGAGTCCCCCAACCTCTAGGAATAAGCCATGACCACTCTCAAGTACAAGATGAAGGGTATGGCTAGGCAGAGATGTGGCTCCTGCTTGCTTTTTTGTGCTGTATATCCCTAGACATTTGAGAATGGATGTGAACATTTCCCCTTCTCTCTCCTGTTACTATTTTACCCGAAGCATGATTTTAGAGTAATGTGACGGTAGCCGGGCACAGTGACACACACCTGTAATCCTAGTACTCGGGAGGGTGAGAAAAGAGGATCACAGGTTTAAGACCAACATTCAGTAACTTAGCACAACCATTTCAAAATAAAAAAAAGGGCAGGGGGTGTAGCTTTGAGGTAGAACACCTCTATGTTCAATCCCCAGTACCACCAAAAAATAAAAGAAGAATACTGTGACTGTTAGTGTGGACCACTGACTGACAGACTCAAGTGGCCAGGGCACCTGTTGAACTCCCAGACCAATGTACTGAAACCTATAATAAGAACCCTGTTTTGCTTCTCTGCCCAAGCACGGCCACTGTGACCACCTGTCCCCCATGCTTGGGACCCGAGCCACCCCCACGTGGAAGGGAGAGCTGCTCTGTAAAGCCCAGCCTCTTGCCGGTGACCCTGTGGCTCCCCCGCTCTGCCCCCAGTGACCCCACACTGTAGCAGACCCAAGCAATATGGCTGGCTCTGTCATTCTTGCTATTTTCCATGTTTTTCTTTAATGAGTAGTTCTTACTCGGAGGGAAAAAAAACCAACTTGACAAAAATATTTTTTTCCTGGTTCCAAAAGTAACATTATGTTAGCTACAAAAAAAAAAAAATTCTATTAATACAGAGACCTATAACAGAAAAGAAGTCTTCTATGACCTTATCTCCCTGTGGCAACCACATTTAATATGTAATAAATGCCTTCAAAATTGTTCCTATATCCCTACTCACACCATGCATTTGTAGATTTAAATTTACCAAGCTGAATGTTCTCTAAGATAGCTGTTCTACTTAAGCTTACCTAGCATGCCCAAGGCCCTGGGATCCATCTCCAGCAACACACACACACACATACTCACACTTACACACAAACAATAATAACAACAAAAATCCACACACTTTAAAACCTTTCCTATCAATAGAATAGGATACAAATAAATAATAACAAGCAATAACAAATTAGAGCCACACTCATGTGAAATTGAAGGCCAAAGCTACAGAGGAGAGAGGACATGAGGCTCTAGAAATGGGGATCAGTGGAGGAAGAACAGAGAAATGCTATGAGAATTCAGGGCTGTGCTGCTGACAACACAAAAGTCCCATCCCTCTGTCTGCCTCTTGTATACTTCAGAGAGCGGCTGCTAAGGGGCTTGCCATTCCTCTGCCCTGCAACAGGCCCCAACTGGTCCCTTCCATCATCTGTGACACTGATCCGTAAGTCTGCCCTGGATCTCCCAGCTGCTCCCACCTTTTGACAAAAACACTAAGAAAGAAGGGTACAGTTCAATTCCTCCCTTAGCACCCCTCTAAATCAGAAAGCTTAATCCTATCTGATGGCGCCAACATTTTACTTCCTACCTTTCCAACAGGCCTTGAGCTGGCCTGTTACCATTTTCAAAATTTAGTCCAAAACATGTTTTGCATACATCATGGCATTTTCTCTCAACATTACTAGAGGTAGAAAAATACATTGATCTTGCACTGTTCTACCAATGACAGCAACAAGACACAAAATAGCATCTACAACTGGCCCAAGGACATGTCACAAGTATAGTGTGGGACCAGTAAAGAGTTTGAGATGAGGACAAAAAATGGTAGCATTTACTTTTGACCCCTAAATTCCTTCTATCCCACTGTTCTACCACCTGCTTTTTACTAGATTCATACAGTTCTATCACTACTACTCCTTTTTTTCCATTTAGAGCCACAGACCATATCCTTCTTAAAGTCCTTCAATATCTGGGTTGCTTATTTACAAATTCAATTCACTACTATAAACACCAACATCAAAACGATTAACCAACCCGATGCTGATGAGCCTCATGTTGCTTTATTTCCTCATCTCGAATGGCCATCGCCCACATTCACATTGCTTGACCACATTCATGGCCACACCTCGAAACTCATCACTTGAAATCTCTCCATCTCCAATCTCAGAGGCTGCCTCCCTCTGCATGACCACAGCTTCTGGCCCTGCCACCTCTCCTACACACAGCACACCCGTCACTAGCCCCCCACCTCACGTTGTCCTTCCACACACAGAAACTCATGCAACCATACTCTAGCTCCCTAGCTCTGACACTGTCAAACTATGAATAAAAATGGTAGTGCCAGTGAAATTAAGAAATCATTTATTCATAGCAATGGGCTCCCTCAAAAGTAACACTCTCCACCTTATCCAAAAAATTCAAAATGGATCATAGATTTCAAAGTATAACGTAATGCTATATAACTTCTAGAATAGAACACAGGAGAAAATCTTTGGAACCTAGGGCTAGGAGGTAAGTTTTTAGACTGGACACCAAAAGCACAATCCACAAAAAGTAAAGCTGATAAAATTTCATAAAAAATAGAACTTTTATCCTGTTAAAAGTTCTGCTCTGCCAGGCAATGGTGATGCACGCTTGTAATCCCAGCATTCAGGAGGGGGAGACTGGAGGATCTTGGTTCATGGACAGCCAACCTAAGCTACTTAGAGAGGCCCTTTGCAACTCAGTGAGACCCTATTTCCAAATTATATAAAGACTAAAAACACAGGACCCGGGGTATAGCTTGGAGGTAGAATGCCCCTGAAAAAAAAAAATCTGCTTCACTAAAGGTCTTTTGCTTTAACCCATGAGAAAAGGATAAAAAGATAAACTGCAGGTAAGAAAAATATTTGCAAACACATTCCACAAAGCACTGGTATTTAGAATAAAGAATTGCCAAATCTCAATCGCAAATGCATAAATACTGTACTGACAAAAGCAATGAACAGGCATTTCACTGAAGAGGATGTACAGATGGCAAATAAGCACATAAAAAGATGTTCAACATCATTAGTCACCAGAGAAATGCAAATTAAAGCCACATGAGATAGATACACACCTATCACAATGGCTAAAATAAACAACAGTGACAATACAGCAAAATAGTGAGGATACAGCGAAACCTGAGTGTAGCTGAGAATGTAAAATGGTACAGCCAGCCTGGAAAATAGCTGGAAAGGTTAACAACAACAACTAAGTATACAAATACTGCATGACTTATAATATACAATATACAATCTTGGAAACTTATCCAATGGAAATGAAAACAGGTTCATACAAAAGACCACTTATGAAACGACCAAAACTGGAATCCGCCCAGATGCCTTGAAACAGGTGAGTGGTTAAACAACCTGTGGTATAAACATCCTGGACTGCTACAGCAACTTAGATGCAGCAACTTAGATGAATCTCCAGGGAGTCGTGCTGAATGGAAGGCAGCCAATCCCAAAAGGTTACCTATGATTCCATCTACAGAACATGTTTAAAATGACAAACTTTTAGAAATGGAAGACACGTTAGGTTTCCAAGGAGTTAGGGAAAAGGTAGGAGAGTCAGGACAGGCTTCGGTAGAGTTCTGAACAAGCAACTGCAGGGATCCTTGTGATGCTGGAACTGTTCTGTGCTGTGTGTTGGCAGACATATGAACCCACAAAGGGATGACACTGTATACAATTTGATACACATATATAAATGAGTACAAGTAAAACTGGGAAAAGCTGTTTAAGTTCAGTAAGTTGTATTGATGTCAGTGTCCTGGATGTGGTATTGCACAATAGTTCTGCAAAATGTTAACCACTGCCAGGCGTGGTGGCGCATGCTTGTAATCCCAGCATTCGGGAGGCTGAGACCAGAGGATCGAGGTTCGCGGACAGCCTCAGATACTTAGTGAGATCCTCTGCAACTCAGTGAGACCTGGTTTCAAAACAAAGAATAAAAAACAGGGCAGGGGGTGTAGCTTGGAGGTCGAATGCCCCTGGGTTCCATCCCCAAACCCGCAAAAAAAAAAAAAAAAAAAAAAGTTAACCACTGGGGGAAACCAATATAAATTTCTTTGTGCATTATTTTTTTACAATTGCATGTGAAACTACAATTATCTCAATAAAATTTTCAATAAAAAATGAGAAAATAATGGTCTTCAATTTCCCATGGGCCTTTTATTGCTCAGCAATTCTTTTGCTCACCCCATCCATCTAGATCCCATTCTCCATAATGTCTGTAATAAGCCCACTCTAGTTTCAAAAGCCTGTAAGTCCACCTCAGCCCATGTGGCCTTAATCTTCATCTGAAGAAAGTAACCATTAGTCCCTCCCTCAGCCTTCCCCCCATCTTCTTCCATTATGTTTTAGGGCAAAAGAAACCTACCTCCCCGTAAAGTCATTTCTGGATTTTGCTCCATCAAATATATCCACAATTCACAAGTCCCTCTCCCCAGCTGACCAAATGGCTATGTCTCACCCATGTCTGAAAGTAAATCTTTTCTTGTTATGCCTTTTAAGATATCTCCTTCCAGGGCATGGCCAAGACCCTCCAAAAACCAGGCCATTGTAATATTCCTTCTCAACAGAGAAGAAAGACAAATGAGACGAAGCAAATATAGTAAAATTCCTGCACCCAAATCTTATAAAGACTATTTCTAAAGTTTAGTCTCATTCTCTGCTCATTTGGTTTGGTTTTTACCAACTCTTAAAAATCTGGTCCTATCTGCTTGGCCCCAGACTGCTGCCCTGCACTGTTATTCTCAAACTTGGCCAATTACCCAAATTACTCAGGGAGCATTTGCAAATACAGTTTCCCAGGACAGACTCCCAGAAATTATGAGTTACCATGTGTCTTGTCTTTTTTCTTTCTCTTTTCGTGATCCTGGATTTTGAGCCCAGGAGCTATCTATCCCAGAGTTAGTCCACAGCTCTATTTTACTTTTTACTTTGAAACAAGGTCTTGCTAAGTTGCTGAAGTTGGCCTCAATTCTCTTGTCTCAGCCTCCCAAGTAATGGGATTATAGGCATGCACCATGCCCAGCTATGACTTGTCTTCTTTCTAAAGCCCCTCAAGTGCTTAGGTTGATGAGGTCAGGCACAGAGAAGCACTGACCCATCTCCTTAGTTTCTGAAGAAGGCGAACTCTTTACTCTTCCCACCATAATAGACATTTATCTTAAAATCCATGATAATTTTGCCCGTGATAAATTGTGAGCCTGGGTAACACAGGTCATTATCACCCATGCTCACAGCTTTAAAGATCAATTCTTCCATAGTGAATGCCCAAAAGCCCCTGTGTCTCCAACCTGGCTCAGCTCCAGCCATGAATTTCTAACTCCCTGTAGGACAGGCCCATGTGGATGGGTGCCCAGTACCTCATGCACATGACAAAACTCAGCTCCTCATTCTTCTCCTCTCTCAAACCTGCTTCTCCTGTCTCTACTCCCCATTTCATTTAATAATCCACCAACCTCCATCACCCAGGAGTGGAACCCTGAAATCAGAATTCCTCCTTCTCTTTCACAAATCGCATCTGGTTGGGTAGTTCTACAGGTTCCATCTATGAAACTTCTTCCTCCCACTGGTCCTGCCAGCACCCCAGGGTAGGCTCATGATCGCCTACTGGACTATTGCGATAGCCACCTAGCTGTTTTCAAGCCTGCAGAGCTGGCTTTGTAAAAACAGGCTGAATCACATTGTCTCTCCCACAACAATGCAATGGCTTCCTTCTGCCCTCAGAATCAGCACCAGACACCTTGGCATGGCTCAGAGACCCATCATGACGCAGTGCCAGGCCCATACTGCTCCCTCTGGGACATGCCTCATTTCTATACACAACAGAACAATGCCTTTTCAGGCTTTGTGCCTTCACCATAATGCCTTTCCCTTCTCTTTCTCCCTACCAGAAAGAGTTTGAATCTGGGCTTCAGGAATTATCTAGACTCTCCATGCAATAATCCTATAACTGCATACAAATATGCACTTTTCTGGGAAGAGAATTCTCAACCTTCTAGTGATTCTCAAAGGGCTCTATACTCCAAAGGAAGTTGGTTTTTTGTTTCGTTTGGGGGTTCTGGGAATGAAACCCAGTGAGCATTCTACCTTCAAGCTACATCTCCAGCCTTATTCTTTTTTTTTTTTTTTTTTGGGGTGGTGGTACTGGGGTTCCTGGAAGCCCTTCTACCTCCGAGCTATACTCCCAGACCTATTTTTTATATTTTTATTTGGAAACAGGGTCTCTTAAGCCAGTGCGGCTGGCTTCGAACCTGCGCGATCCTCCTGTCTCTGCCACCCAAGCACGGGGATTACAAGTGTGCGCCACCATGCCCGGCTTATTCTTTTATTTTGAAACAAGATTTCACTACGTTGAAGATGGCCTGCCTCACTTTGCTAGCCACAAACCTGCAATCCTACTGTTTCAGCCTCCCAAGTACTGGGATTACAAGCATGCACCACCACACCTGGCTTTCCAAAGAAGTTTAAAAACCACTTTCCCAAAGTTCAAAGTTAGACCAGGTAAGTGTCTGTCCCTGAATCTGATATGAACCCATTCTCAAAGAGACACACATGAATTCCCCAAGCATAAATCATCAGTTATTGCTGCTCTACCACTAAACTCTACATATCTATAGTACAAAATACAGTTCCTTCCATATAGATATTCTAGTTAGCTTTGTTGACTGGCTTGGTTGCACATGTCAGCTCCACAATTTTTCTGTTGTGTCAGAACTAGGAACTTGATCTTGCTAAGCCTCAGCTTCCTCAGCTGTAGGATGGGGATAAGCACAGCACCTTTATCACTAGGTTATGAGGAAGAAACAAGATAAAATAGTCTAAAGCAATCAAATAGATTCTTTTTTTTTTTTTTTTTTTTTGCTGAAGGGGTTGAACCCAGGGCTATTCTACCTTTGAGCCTCCAACCTTTTCACTTTTTATTTTGAAATAGGGACTCACTATGTTTCTGAGACCCTTGCTAAATTACTGAGGCTGGTATTGAACCTGCCGTCCTTCTGTCTCTGTCTCCCAAGGACTGGGGTTATAGGTATGCGACACCACACGCAGCAGATTATCCATTTTGATTATTTTCTATCTGTTGTTCCCACTCACAGCCAAAGCACAGTGTGGGCCCTCAATAAATGATTTATAAAAGCCTATCTTCCTGAATGCCAAGGCTCATCCACTGCCACAGCAAAACCATTAAAAAGTATACCATGTAGCTGGGCGTGGGGGTGCATGCCTATAATGCCAGTATTTAGGAAGCTGAACCAGGAGGATCGAAGATTCAAGAACAGCTTCAGCAAGTAGTGAAACTCTCAGCAACCTAGTAAACCCTATTTCAAAACAAAAATAAAAATTAGGCTAGGGGAAGAAGATTGTAGCTCAGTGTTAAAATGCCCCAGGGTTCCATACCCAGTATGACAAATAAATAAATAAATAAATAAGGCTGGGGGTGTGAGTTTGAGGTAGAATACTCTGGGCTCAATCCCCAGTACTAGAAAATAAACAAAGTATACCTTTGCTAATAACTTTGCATTCTTGTTCTGTTTCATCCCTTCTGACCAATTCCTGTACCATCTTTAATTGGCTATTTTTTTACTCAGATTGCACAAGAACCAACACCTTGTATATAAACCTTTGCATGCCCCCCACACATTAAGCTTCCTAATCAAAATGCCAATGATGCTGCCTTTGCTATTTTTGCAGGAACCAAATTATTTCAAAATCCCCCATTACTCATCTGTTCTGAGGATTCCAGAACTAACCCTTGTTCTCCTATTGTCCCTGTGTGAAGGAGAAATCCTTTCTGCCCCTTGAACTAACATTTGCCAACACATATTGCAAAAGACAGGGCTCTTCCTTTTTAATCTAAAAAAACAACAAAATAAACACTTCTCTTTTGCTCTCCCCCTTTCTGGCCAAGACCTCTAACAGTGGAGACCCTCAGGGCTCAAAGGTTTCATCACCAGTCTTTCTCCATTTTTGCCAATAATTCATTTCAGGAGTGTTTATGTTCAGCAAACATTACTGACATCTTCTGTATCCCAGGCCCAGCAGGAGATAGACACCCGCTTTGCTTCAGATAGCTTCCAGCCCATTCAAGGAGCAAGTCTTTCTGACTTGCTCAAAAACAAGTCAGAAAGAAAGGGGAAACTAAAGATGCCACACAATCATTCTCAGACAGAGAACTAGGAAGAACTTGTTCAGCTCAGGCCCCCTGGATCATTTTCCTGAGGGCTGGAAACCCTGCAGGGCTTGGGTTCTCTAGCCACTTTCCCACTAGGGCCTCTGGGGCACCACAGACAGCCAAGTCCTAATCCTTAGAAGCAGGCTGAGAGAGTGCACTTGTAGGACAGCAGAGTTCTTTATGACCTTAGTCAGTTCCCAGGACCAGGAGGAGCCTGGGGCCTACTAGTCTCAGCTGCTTTGGCTGCACAGATTGACTAGCATATACTTGTGTTCACTGGTGTGCACTATCCTTTTGTGGTCCTGGTCAGTTCTACCGCAGTTCACTAAAAAGCCCCCTTCCTTTGTGTGTCTTGTGCTCCTGTGAAGGGACAATTGCAAGGCCCAGGGTCCCCTGGCTAGCAGGACACAGGTCAGCAACTGGGGAAAGCTGGCCCACAGACCCTTTCCTCCTCACAATCCAGCTCTCTAAGACTGATCAGGAGGCCTGACATCCCAAGAATAAAGGGTTCCTTTCTGGACCAGTCCTGCGCAAGGACACTAAAGACATCTGCCACTGACAAGCACTTACTCTGTCCAGACAGCTTGTAGGATCCTAGGGCACTAGAACCTTCCAGACATCTTTCTGGCCACTGTCAGGGCCAGCCTTGTGATCTGTGACCCTCCCTGCTGTGTTATATGAGATGCTTTCTTTCTGCCAGCATTAAACTAGGTGTCCTGGACTTTGATAGCCAAGAACAGACTTCAAAAGGCTAAGTGGAAGGTGACCATCTTCAAAGAGCCCTCAGACTGCTCAGAAATCTTTGGCGCATGGCCCTGACCTCGGGTCAGTTTCCTGCAAATAAACTTGTGGCCACTCCATGAGGGCAGGGACTCTGTCTGTCCCTGCCATCACCATGACAACCCAGACCCGGAATACAGCTGGTGCTCAATACTAACTTGCTGAGTTAATGTGCAAGGACCTCTATGAAGGCTAGACAAAAGCATAGTGGAAAGAGTCCAGGCTTTGGAGCCAGAGAGACCTGGAATTAAAACCTCCTGGTTTATACCATTCATATTGGCCCAGCACAAGCCACTCTACCCACCTCAGCCTCTTCATCTGTAGGTGGACACCATAATTCCAAACCCAGCTCATTCGTTAGAAGCAGCAGCCAGGAATTACATGTATAAATTTAGCATTTTATAAGACAGAAGCATTTCTTTCAGTTCTTAAACATTAATTTAGGTCTTTCGAATGCCAGGTACTATTCAAACACTGTAAGGGGAAGTGGAGTTTTTAAGATCACAATTAGTTCTTTTAATTTTTGCAAAAATCCTATAAAGTGGGATCTATTTAACCCTCCTTTGCAGCTGGAGAAATCAAAACCCCGAGAGAGAAGTAAGGCAATTTGCCCTAAACCTGTTATCTAGAAGTACAGGGCCAGGAGTTATATTCATTACAAAGCCCAAACTGTTAAGTGCTACATTCTTTTGCCTCTATAGCATACAATCAGTCAAAGTTGGTTTCTGCCCAAACCATAGTTTGTTTATGGGGAATATCTGACCACACTGCAAGACTGGTATTTTTAATTACAAAATAAACTGATCCAGGTATTCTTGCTTTCAACTATGGTCTACTCCCATGAAATCCAATTTTAGAGAAGTCTGTTGACTAAGAACTCTCCTCTTTTCTTGTCCTCCTGTTATCGCCTCCCTTATTATCTACCAGAAAAATAAATACACAGCTATGTAAAAATAAGAACTACAAGAGGAAAACAGACACAGAAAAAGAGAGAAAGCCCACAGAAATAAACATTTGTGCCCTTAGGAATAAAGTCAAAAGAGGCCTTATCCCTCTTCAAATAATCTACAAGGACTAGTGTCTACACATTTGGGAGCCCAAGGCAGAAGCTATCTATCTGTACAGAGACCAACTACATAAAGTCCCAGCTCTCCTGAAAACCAAGGTAACAGAAAAAAATTAAGCCATCTCCTCCAATGGATGAAACTTCATAAAAAAGAAAGCCTTCCTTTCTTTCCCTTTGAGATTGCATTTGCTCTAGTGCCAACCATGAAGGAAATTTCATTACCAAAATAAATCACTTGACCTTGCTTCTCCAATGGCTCAGAATTAGTGGCATTACAAAGCAGTCTACAAATGCGCAGAAATACTGGAATAACCTCCTCAAGGAAAGAAACACTGGGTAGTTCACCACTAAAAGACATTAAATTATTCTGATTTTACTACATAGAATTCCAAATACTTTTAATATTTTTATTTTTAAAACCATCACAGAAAAAGTACACTCTTAGGACCTTAGGAATTCCTCCTTCCTGGTCTGGTTTATGTCCTGATTCATGTGCATACAATGGGGAACAGGCCAGAAGCCAAGGAACAGTAGCTCTGGCCCCACACTGCTCACATGACTCCACCCCCAAGTGGCTAGGATCTTGAACCAATCTCCTTTCAGTCCCAGAGAGGCAGGTCTCAGGTAATTCCTTTGAAGGGATCCAGTCTCTACTACCTATGGCCCAGCTAACCACCATGATTCCCTTCCAAGGGAGTAGTAGAAGCTCTACCAAGCAGATCAAAGACTTGAATGGGGATGTTTTCTCCCCTGGGAGGTGGGAATGGCTACAAGGTCAGGGCAGCAAATCCATGTCTTGCACCCCATTAAGAAACTCTACAAGCTGTGTACTCTGCCTGCCAAAAAACCCACAACCAATAAGACTGTTCTTCCCAAACAAGTTATAATTTCTAATGTTGCTCATTCAAAAGGACTGCCTCATTTTAAATAAGGTTGGCCACCAACACATCCAATAAATGTATTGGTGACTTACAGAAAAAGAATCCATATGTCAAGACCATGTGTACTCAGGAAGCCCTCAAAATCCAAGTTATCCCACTGCTAAAGACATGTTCCCATAGCCAGCACCACATTTGCAAAAACTGAGCACCATGTTTTCAGTAACTGGTTCTTTTGTTGAGATGTAAGTACTGAAATCACATCATCATAAAATGGAAAAGCCCTTAGCCTGGTATGGTGGTACACATATGAAATCATAGCACTTGGGAGGCCGAGACAGGATGATTGCAGATTCAAGGTCAACCTCAACAACTTAGCAAGGCTCTCAGCAAATTAGTGAGACCCTGTTTCAAACTAAACATAAAATAAGGCTGGGGTGTAGTTCAGAGGTAGAATGCCCCTGGGCTCAATCCCCAGTACTGGGCAGAGGGGGAGTGGTGTCCAAAGGACCAAAAGATATCATCTATTTTACCATCTCTCCATTTTTTATTTTTTTTTAATTTATTTTGTGTGTTTGTGGTGCTGTAGACTGAACCCAGGGACATTCTATCTCTAACATACACCCCCAGCCCTACTTTTTTTTAAAGGAAAAAGGGTCTTGCTAAGTTGATGTAAGCCTCACTGAACTGCTGAGGCTACCTTCAAACCTACAATTCTCCTGTCTCAGCTTCTTAAGTACCAGAATCATGGGCATAGATCACCATGCCCAGCTTTACCATCTTTTTTTTAATGGAAGAAAACTTTGAAACCAAAAACCAGAGTAAAACTGTTCAAATTCATTGGTGGCAGAAGAATTCAAATCCAAAGCTTTTCACTGTTCACCTCCTAGCCTGATATCTTAACCAACAAGAGTTCTTACAGTTATTTTCACATAAAAATATTTCAATTTTTATGACTGAGTTATAGGCAAAGTAACTGAATCTACCAAGACTGCTAACTAAAAAGTAAACTGCAATGGAGAACAAAACAAAACTGGAGTTGACAAATATTAACTTTTGTTCTGAATTATGTTCTCAGCCCTGAAACCTCATTCTGGAAAAGGCAGTGCCTCTTCTTAATATTCCTGGGAAGACCTAAAGTACACTAGTCATTTTCAACCAGGATTTCCCATCCTGTGCCATTATTGCAAATTAAAACAATTTCTAGGTAAATAAGTGGGAGATGCATGAAGTAGTATCCTGAAGCTATCTTTGACAACACATAATAAAGCCATCTTCAAAGAAGACTCAAAGATTAAAGTGCTTTTCTCTGCCTTGTTTGGGGGGGGGGGTCTTCAGGTATGAAGACAAACAAGCCTCTGAGAACAAATAGCCAGGCTGAGGAAGCAGAGCCTTAGAACATCCATGGTTCTGACACCTTCTACCTACAGTGGCTGAAGGATTCATACTGGTCCGTTTCACTAAATATGAAGCTACTTTGGCTACAAAAGACTTTATGAGAGCCTGAAAAACAAATGTCGAAGGTCTCTGCATGGCAGGCAGAGCAACTCCAATGCTGTAGAAAGCAAAATTGCCCTTGTTTCCATTACATCATCCAAGCTTCAGGGGGAGGGGGAGGGGAGGGGCACAGCTGGTGGCAGCTGCACCACCATCTGCTTTCTCCTTGGCAGTGTGCAGGAGCTTGAGCTGCACAGCCTCCTACAGCTCCTGACAGAGGAAGCACGGGATTAAAGGTACAACACCCTGTTACCAAAAGGAGTTCAAATTATGTAGAAATAAATCACTCCCACAATAAGTTAACAACCTCAGGTAGGTTGCTGATCTGGTTTTCTCTGTCTGAGTTTAGGTGATTTGTTTCCAACTCTTTAGACTCAGCTACAGTGCAAACTCTTTCCACTCAACTTGCCCAATTAGACAAGCACAATGTCCAAGCAACCACCTGCCATTTGCTTCCCCAAAGGTAAGTAGCCAGCAAGTGCAGGTCCACAGCTGGAAGAATGTGCAGGAGGGGGAGGGGGGGAATACCCAAGCTTGGCAAGTGAGCCTCAGACTAATGGATGGGTACTTGCTGCTGCCTTTGGTATCCTAAGCCATCTGGTTAACTGGGTCTCGCCCTCCTCACAGTCTTGGAATTTCCTTTAGAATAAGTGCAAGGTGTCCCCTGGAGAAGATTAGACTGGCAAGAGTAGCTGAGGTCAGTGCCTCATCCAGCAATTCAACTGCAAACTGGCAGCAAAGATGAGAGTGGGTGGTGGTTCAGGGGTCTGATCAGGGCCATGTGTTTGTATTTGGCCTGTACAGGGTTGTTGGGAAAAAAAGGGGGGGGGGGCCTTTGTAAATTGAGATTTCATATACACATCTAGATTATTGGCTCTTTGGGAGAAAAAGGTTCAAAAGATTTGGTGGCAGCCGGCTCCATCATGTTCCCCTGTGGCCCTAGTTATCAGGAGCCAAACGGCACCACTCCTTTTACACTGAAGATACATACTGAAGGACCTGTGTTCTACATACTGAAGGGCTTGTCTTCACCACATGGTATCTACATACACCACTGCAACTACCTACATACACAACTACCTTCATACCCACCTGGACCTCAAGTGCTTCTAATATAACATCACTGAGCATGTAGAAGAAAAGCACAGTGAACAATCTCCCAGTGGTCCTTCACTGACATTCCTCCTCAGTTCCGACTTGGTTACCTGGATAACCAACTATAATCCCACAAAGATCACTCAACCTGATATAATAGATGGGTCCCACTAAAAGGCCAGCAGCTCAATTTATCTCCGACCACAACAGCTGGTTGTGGCACTTTGGGGGAGCATTCCAAGCCACTTACCATACATCTTGCCTTCATCTGATAAGATGATTTTCCTCCTCCCGCATGGTGGGTAGATAGCCAGGGCCTCCTGAAAGCTCTGCTCAATGTCGGGGCTCCAGACCCCTTCCGCATCGTTGTCAATCGGCTTATCTGCAGAGTCACTCATCCTCTCCATGTTTTCGGCAGGGCTCTCGCTGCCGCTCCAGCTGCTGGGCTCAATTTTGGCGGTTGGATTTTCCAAGCCGAAGCCTGGAGCCTTTTCAAGAAGATAAATCTAAAAGGGAAGGGGGAGAGAAAAAAAAAAAAAAAAACACAGAAAATGGCATAAGGACATGTACCACAAGCATATTGTCCTTACTGATTCTACTGCAAGTTTTTCAGGCACCATCTCTGCTTAGAAAATAACCCCTAGAAGAGAATACAAGACTTTGAGATCCAAAGGGCTTCTGCTCTCTATGCAGCATGTTAAATGTTCATTTAGAAATAGAGAGGAGGAAATGTTTACCCTAGAACAGCACTCATTTGGAGTTGCAAGTTGTAAGGATTCATACAGAAACTATTTGCTAAGTGACTACTATCTACCAAGGGGACTTTGCTCAATGATAGTCAAATCTTCATAGCAGAACAAACTGTTTATAAGAAAATAAAGTAAAATAAAAGATGTCAGTCTTGCTGTAGCAACTGGCATGATAACTGAAATGTCAAACCATCTCAGTGAGATCACCAATATGCAAGATGGCAGGCAGTAGGAACAAGATGGGAAAGAGGAAGACGATTCTGTGTTATTAAAATTACTCGCCCTGCTGCATCAGCAATGCCAGGTGACCTGGAGCTATGGCACTGATCTTGGGTGCTCTTTCCCCTCTATAGTCAGGTCCTTTTGCTGCTCTCATCTCCCAAACTGTATCCCTAAAGCAAGAACTAAGTCTTCCCCATTCCTGACTTTCCTGCAACACCATCACAAGTACCTTCCACACAGGTGCAAGCATTCCACATCTCCATGAGATACTATGTCTTGTAGTCAGAGCCTGCTCTTAATTCCCTATCACATTAAAAGTATGGGAGAGTCTCTCATTTGTTTTTCTGTAGCACTGAAGATTGCAAAACCAAAAGAAATCTTTCTCAAAACTATATTTCCCTTAAATTATGCATGTAACCCATGGTCATGAAGGGATAAGCTTTCTAAACAAATGTCACACTGGCTTAACACCAATGTGAAAAGGATCTAATCCAGTATTCCCTGCTGTCTTGCACACTAACATATCAATATTCCTTTGTTGAACAGACATCAGATCATTAATTCAAAGTCCTCCTAAAAGGGGAAAGAACTGCTCCTGGAGATTGCTGGAAAAGGAGAGGCACAGGGCTTGCATAGAGTGTTTCATGTGACCCTGTGCCTCCCCTGCTACCCCTCAAGTTTCTGCAGTATTTGAACAGAGGCACCCAGGAGAAAAAGCAAGTGCTGGCGGACTTGTCCTTATTCTGGTCACTTGGGAGCCAGCAGCCTGTCTTCTTTCCTTCTCTCTCCCAACTGACTGCCATTCTTCTGTTCTCCCCTACCTGTGGATCTCAACAGACCCCAGGTGCAGAAACTCTGAGGCACATGAATGTAATACAACTAATGGTGAAGCTAATGGATTTTTTTTTTCTTGGTGCTAGGGATTGAACTGAGGAGTATTCTATTTCCAAGCTACACCCCAAGCCTCATTTTAGTTTTCTATTTTGAAACAAGGTCTCGCCAAGTTGTTGAGGCTGTCCTCAAACCTGTGATCCACCTCTCTTAGCCTCCCAAGTATTGGGATTACAGGTATGTACCACCATGCCCAGCTAACAGATGCTTTTGATTTCTTATCCTGATAGGCTTTAGAGCTGGTGGTATCTAGATTAAAACGGGGGAAAAAATATTTAGTTGGTTTGCCTTTATATGTTGCCACTGAGCCATCATTCAAAAAGCCCATCAGCAAAATATTTACCCCTTACCAACACATATTCATTTACAGTACCTTAAAAAAAAAATGGGCAAATGTTAAGGATTAAGTTACACCACACGAAAAGGGGTTTTTGATTGACTTCTAGGTGAACTCTATGATGCCTACAGTGTGGGCCTTTTAAATTCTCAAACCACTCAATTTTTTGACAGAATCTAGGAGTCTTAGAAAACACAAGCTGAACAACACTACCCTAGAGTATGTCCTATCACCACCACAGCCTTTTAAAGAAATTACAAGAATAAGAAAGGAACTCTTTGACTGTGGCTAGCCTACCTTCTCCCTTCCACCTCCCCTAAGACAAAACACACATGTAAGAACCACAGGCCAGGCCTTGAGCTCTGGCCAGCTCACACAGCAAATTCATACCAAGGAGTTACATTTTAAGATAATAGATGTGCCCTGTGCACACCAAGTCTAGTAGTAGGGTGAAATCCGGGACAATAAAGGCTGCCAGGAGGGGCCAGGACCTTTGTTTATCTAGAAAGAACATTATCATAGAACTGAAGGCCTGCAGGCTGCAGGATCTAGAGCAAAACGTAACAACCACCCCCACTGAATGCCTGAGGAAACCTCTAAAATTTCTCAGCAGCTGGTCACAGTCTATGCTTGAAGATAACCAATGACAGAGAACTCACTACTTCCTTGGAACTGCCAGCCCTTGTACTGGCATGTTAAAATTCTCCCATCAGAGCCAGGCGTGGTGGCACACACTTATAATCCTAGTACTTGGGAGGCTGAGACTGGAGGATCGTGGATTCAAGAACAGCCTCAACAATTTAGTTAGGCTCTCGGGAACCTAGTGAGACCATGTTTCCAAATAAAAACAAAATCAGTCTGAGATATAGCTCAGAGGTAGAATGCCTGTGGGTTTAATTCCCAGTACCACCAAAAAAACCTCATTTCCTAACTAACCTTTTTACCTATCCACCCTTTGAATGTTAATCCATCCTTCAGGGAAGCAAATTTTTCACCCAAAATACTCACTTAGGTATGACAGGAACAACCTGCAAGCTCCTGACTGTCTTTCTAACTAGACACCATTATCCCTCTGCCCAACCCTCACCAGTGAATTCCAGCATGCCCAATAAATGGCACCTGGAGGTGGACTTATGATCCCCCAAACCTCCTGAATCCTGTCACCTATGCAATTGGTTTCAAATCTAAATGCAGTTTACATTTATTTCTATTACATATCTGTATTTTGCTGGGCGTGGTGGTACACGCTTGTAATCCCCGCACTTGGGAGGTGGAGACAGGAGGATCATGCAGGTTCAAAGCCAGCTTCACTGGCTTAAGAGACCCTGTTTCCAAATAAAAATATAAAAATAGCTCTGGGAGTGTAGCCGGGAGGAAGAAGGGTTTCCAGGAACCTCAGTACCACCAAAAAAAAAAAAACCTGTCTCTATTTCATTTTCCCCTCAGTCTGTGGCCCAAAGTGTTTATAGGATCCTTCTGAACTCTAACTGCCAAGCCTAGACACTGAATAACCTCTGAAGAGTTGTCTGTACCAGGAGAGAGCACAGACCCATTCTGTGCTCCCAAGGAAATTCCAACTCATCATGAGGAAAGCCCTTCAGCTAGCTGAACTGTTGAGTAAGAGCAGGCTGTCTCCGAAGACAGCACACAGTATTGCAGAACATCCCTGTGAGTTACTTCCAAGGCTACGTAAGAGTCTCAAGTTCTTGGCTGTTTGAGGAATGTGAAAGCAGCAAGCATTAATTGTTCCATCCTCTCAGGAAGTATAGCCCCTGTCGTAAGTGCTCCAGTGTTTTCATGCATTTACTGTAAAGGGAAGAACTCTGTGTCTAGGCTCATGAAATTTGGTCAACTGGATCTCAGCATAATGATATTACCTACCCTGGACATGGGCCAGCACAGAGCCCCAGAAACCACCAGATACATAATTCAAAGTTTCTAAGGCCCTTGGTTTTACAACCCAACGGTAAGATGAGGCCCTGTATGGACAGAGAGTTTCCAATCCTAAGACTGAAGCTGGCTAAGGAAAACTCCCCATACTGGATAACAAAATAACCATTCTGGTATTCATTTCACCCCTCAGCTAAAAATCCACTTCATCCTGGAAACTGTCCTTGTATCTACTGGCTTTCATAATATCAGCCACATTTTAGGAATATCCTAAAAACTATCCATGGAAATGGTTAACTACCACTTAACTTACCTTGATTTTGAATGTATAGCACTAAGCACCTGCTTCTTATTAAGATCTAATAAAGTGGATTATGCACAGAATACATACATCTACAGAACTGATATCTTCACCTGCCCCATACATCCACTGAATGAGGAAATCCACTTTCCCTTAATTCAGTCAATGAAGAACATATTATGGGGAGAAGAAATTAAGATACAAACTGATCTGGGTTCCAAACCATAGTGCACCCATGAGCCATGCAACCCACACTAAATTAGTGAATCTCTCTGAAGCTCAAGTTATCCCTTAAAATGGAACAGATAAAAAGTTAAACTCAATCCTAAAACAGAAAAACCAGTGAAATCATAAAGATGTAATAAGATGAGTGGAGGTACTCTATCCTCTGTAAGACCATGTGCATTCATTCACTTATTTTCAAGTCCACACTCTCAAGAGATGCTGTGAACTAAGGTGCTAAAAGTACCTACTAAAAATGGGGTGAAGAAATGAAGGAGCTTCCCTAATGGTTCACTTTGTGAAATCAATTTGCAAAGGATCTTCTTTAAGATATTCAGATGACCTATTTAATTTGGTGATAAATGCCTTTATTTCTAATACCCACTTCCCAAACTTTTTTACAAGTTCATTAGTTCACACATTCTGATAAGCAAGGTGGTTCAGAATGTGTGAACCATTTCCACAGAATACCTCCAAAGAAAGCAAGCAAGCCCATGGGAAGTCTTGCTTGTCAAAAGTAAAAAGAATATTGTGTGCCTCAGCTTCCATTACAAATATTTTTCTGAAAGCTCCTTGTTCCTGAAACTCTCCATGGCCACACTATAATAAATTCCCAAAACAGCCGTTACCAATGATTCATATATCCTTCTAACTGCTCCAAAAGTCACATTCTCTAAATGGATAATCTTTTCAGTTCCCAGGGACATTTGAGGAAGAGTTAAGAATGACATCATGTGCACTCAACCCACACATTCTATTCTGAGCACCTAGGGTGAAGGGGAGAGACCATGAGATACAGGTGCTTCTGGCACCAAATCTACCCACTGAGCACATGCAAGAGATAAGATGGGACAAAAGGATCTACTGCTCCCTTCATCTTAATTCCCATGAGTCTTTCACAATACAAGCATCTCGCCCACTTCCAGATTTAAAAGCTCTTGAGTAAAAAGGTTAGTGATAACTTTTTGATAAATGAAATACCACTAAACATGAGAATCACCAAAAAAGCCATGCCCTTGTTTTAGACAGTATCTAAATATTGAGGGGGGTGGGGGGGGGATAAGACTTTGGGCTAGGACCTAGTTTTTCCTGAAGAGGCCAATTCAAGTCATTCACTGTCTTGGGTCTCCATGGACTCTACCTGAAACAGAACTTCGTAAGTTGGTGTGTTGTTGCTCCCATCGCCACATTCCACTGTCCTTGAGGGCTGAGACTAGTAGACTCACCACTGTACCCCCCAGTGCCACTACAAGCACATAATATACAATAGAAGAATGAACCAACAGCCAAATGGCATGGACAGTCTTTCACAGCATGATTGTGCTTATCACCCAAACTTTTCATGAGAAAGGGAAGAGTTTTGGCTTCTTTCCCATCTATCATACAGACTCTGACCAAAGTTCCAAATGAATAATAAGAGCCCTAAAAGAAATCAAGAGGACAGCCTTAAGCCAGTATTGTATACATAATGAAGAGGTGATTATCAGTTCAATTTGTTATATATCAATCATGATTACTGACAACTAGCAGTAATTTTGTGCTAGAGGGAAAAATAAGGTTTGGGTCCTCTAAGAGGTTAAGCTTCTGCTATTGTGAGCTTCTTTTAATGAGAATATTTCACTTTTTCTACTTCCCTTTTATTTTGACCACCAGGAGAATATAAGAGTCGGAAGGTGACAACTACAAGAAAAACAAAGGGTGAGGGCATAAAGACCAGAAGCCAAAGATGTGGCCAAGGAGGAAATCTGAAGAGATGAAATGATAAAGCAAACCTGAATGAGTGAGTGACAGGAACAACATACAGGGATAAAAATTGGAGAAAAGTCCATCACAAAGATCTCTGCTATCTCAGGAGGTGGCAGAAAAGGCCTGGCAGAAGCCATTGCAGGGTTTAAAAAAGAGTTATGCATTGGAGTGATATTTATATTATACAACTTAAGTGAGCATTGATGGCTTGAGGGTCAATGTGATCTCAATGAAAGACCAAATTTTCTCATAAGAGAAAAGCTGCCTTTTAACAAGAGGACTAGGGAGAAAGATGCTTTACTTCCAATGTAAGCTGGCATTCCAAATCCAAATTCCACCTCATCCCAGTGAGCTAGGTCCTAAGCACAATGACAAAAGCTTCTGCCTACGGGGTCTTAATCACCACTCTGCCCCCTGGGGTATTATCCCCTCCTTAGTAAGTCCAGAGACCTAAATAAGCTGCCCAAAGTCACATACTTCACAGAATCTAAATCTAAGAGTCTTTTCTCCAGGTGGAATGCATATTCCACAGGAATATCACATAGAGGCGACACCCTCACTAGACAGTGGGCGGTAGCAGTGCTGGCTTTTCAGCTCCAACCAGGAAGGACATCATCAAGCACAGTCTAATTAATTGCTAATGAATAGTGATGATACTGACTCACCTCCCTGGGCAGTTGGGAGGAATGTCAGGCACTTGTGGTGGTTAATTGCTTTTGCATATGTAAAGTGGGTCATGTAATTATTTTCCTTCCATTTCAAACACTAGCCAGCCTTGTTAACAAGTGGCCCGAGTGACAGAGGTTGAGGATCAGCAGCCTGGGTTACACCGGCAAGCACCAGAGATGGAACTGCAGAGCATATGTCACTGTTGGAGAAGGCAAGCTCTCAGGGAATGCAGACATCGGGAACTGAAGCAACATCTGCCATGCAGCCAGGAACAGCCAGCGTGCCATGGCGTCATATACTCCAACTGTCAACAGGTTCCCTCTACTTTCAGCAGGGAGGAGTGGATAATTACTCCTTCTCGTTTTCAAAAATCACTTCCGTATCAACAGAATCCCATCAGCAAGCCAATACCTCTTCACCAAGGCTCCGATCCTGAGCACCCCATTAGAGGACTTAACATTACCATCCTGAGATTCCCTGATTAATTCTCTGCTCCATCAGCCCTAAGTACTTGCCCAGGTGACAGCTCAAGAACGGCTCTGATTGATTTCACGCTATGCAGCTCTAATGGGGCCACTCTGTGTTACCAGCCTTTAGGGGAACTACCTTCCCCATCCCTGTAATGAATATGTTAGTCACTGAGAAGAGAAATCCTGCCCTTTTCTTTCTTCCCATCACCACTAGTCAAGCTAGTCACTACTCTGCTTCATCAGTGACCTCCTTCAGAAGACAAAGCAAGAGACTCGGGCCAGGCAATCTGACCATTCTGATGTAAAGACTTGGTGTCAAGACAGGCACTCGCAAGGGGACCCTTAGCTGGATGGCATAACCCAGTCAAAGTCACAGATACCCAGAAGGTGAGCAATTAATCAATTAACCTTGGGAAACACATTCCACACCCAGAAAAGAAGCTTCCTCTTTGCTTCAAAAGAAAAACACGAGAGTTGGCAGTAAGCAGCTGTATTTCAAAAGACAAACTTAGAATTCCTTTCCGATGAGTAAGAGTAGAAGAAAACCCGAGACTAGCTCCCCATTCCAACAGGTCTACAGAGTGAACATGCACTTATTCAGGTAGACAACCACAAAGCTTACGAAAAATGAAAACAAACACCAGGAAAATAGCACTCCTTGGCTACTAATCTAAATGTAATGTCACTTTCTCAGTAAGGTACACCATCAGATTATTCATGTATCAGCATTTTAAATGACAGTGACTATGAATTAAAAATCAAAAGAAGATAGTATATATTTTTAAAAGACATCAACACGCTATATAAATATACGCACTGTGTTTGGGCAAACCCTATAACAACCATTTTAAAAGGGTCCACTCCCTGGGTGGCAAGTCTATGGGTAAATGACTGGGGAGTCACTCCTACTTACAAAAGGCCAGTGGAGACTCACCCAATGTTACAGTTTGTTGCCAGCCATAACTTAATGATATGTTAGCTCTGGACTCACTCCAGGACCCAGCAGATGACCTGGCCAGATGCGGCCCCCTTGGCTGATGCAGAATTCTAATTATGTTGCATCAGAAATGGCCCTTCTACTCTATGTATGAAATGGTCTCAGGTCGCCTTCTCCAACTTCTATGACTTAGGATGCTTCTCTCTAGCTGGCCATGCCTCCATCTACCTGATGTGTTTAGACAGGGATGCTGGAAAGAAAGAAGAGTCAAAAGGTAAATCCACAGTTCACTTCTCATAATTTTTTGAGCTGGTCAACAAGGAAAACTTGAATCAACAAAGTACTTTAAAGTGCTAAATTGTGAAGACCAAGGCCTACTCTGTCTGGTTCTTCTTCCAAGAACACTAGCATTAAAATGTTCTCTAAAGACCCAATGGATCACCAGGTGTGGTGGCACACACTTGTAATCCCAGCATTCGGGAGACCTGGAGGATCGTAGTTCAGGGACAGCCTCAGCTACTTAGCGAGGCCCTCTGCAACTTAGTGAGACCCTGTTTCAAAAAAGAATAAAAAATAGGGCAGGGGGTGTAACTTGGAGGTCAAATGCCCCTGGGTTCCATCCCCAAACCCACCAAAAAAAAAAAAAAAATCTCACTGCAAAGCTTACTCATCAATAGTATGCTGGTGGCACAAAGACACACAAATAGACCCGTGGATCAAAATGGAGAGTCCAAAAACAAATTCATACAACACATTCATGTGATTTGAAACAAAGTTAACATTGCCTTGCTCTCAGTAAAGGATGTTGAAGAGTCCATTAACTGACATCCAGATTTAAAAAAAAAACGACCCCAACCTCATACCATACTCTACAACCAATCTGAAATGGATTTTAGATCAAAATGTAAAATAAGCAAAACAATATAGAAGAAAACTACCAGATTTACCTATATGACCTTAAAGAAGGCAGATGTTACTTTAAAATGACAAAACGTAACTGGACATGGTGGCATGTGCCTGTGATCCCAGCTACTTGATAGGCTGAGGAAGCAGGATCACTGGAGCCCAGTTCAAGGTCATCCTGGGCAAGTTAGCAAGAGACAGAACTGACATTACACTTAACTGCCTTTTTGTGGGGACTGAATTGGGGTGCTGTATCACAAAGGTATACTACAAATATCATGGGGGAGGGTTGAGATGGGCTGGTCTTAAACTTGCCATCCTCCTGTCTCAACCTCCCAAATAGCTGGAATACAGAAAATTAACTTCCTTTTACTGAAAGATCCATTAAGAAGATAAAAGGCAAGCCACAACATGAAGATCTATGCAAAGCATTTACTCGAGACTCATGACCTTAATACATAAAGCATTGTTACAAAACAATAAGAAATCATACAACACATCAGAAAATAAAGGTAAAAAGCTAGCATATTTTATAAAAGATAACCTAACGGCCAATGAAAAGGTGTTCAATATATCCAGTTAACAAAAAGATGCAAAATAGCCAACCACAGTGGCATACTCCTATAATCCCAGTACTTGAAAGGCTGAGCCAGGAGGATCAGTGGTTTGAGGCTAGCCTCAGCAACTTCATAAAAGAGACCCTGTTTCAAAATAAAATAATAAAAAAGGGCTTGGGGGTATACCGCAGTGGTAGAGTACCCTAGGTTCAATTCCCAGTACCAATAAAATAAAATTCTAATTAAATAATATAATAGCACCTAGCATGGTTGCACATGCCTATAATCCCAATTACTTGGGTGGCTGAGAGAGGATCACAGGTTCAAAATCAGCCTCAGCATCTTAGCAAGACTCTCAGCAATCCAGCAAAACCCTGTTTCCAAAAAAATTTAAAAAATGGCTTGGGCTGTGACTCAGAGGTACAATGCCTGAGTTCAATCCCCAGTACCAAAAAATAATAATAATACCACTGCCCAGCCACATATAATAGCTAAAATTAAAGACTAATAATACCAAGTGTTGTCAAAGATTTTTTATATGTAGAACATATAAAATTCTCATAGACACTATGAGAATGCAAACTGGTACAAATATTCTGGAAAACTCTTTGATAAATAGCTCTATACTAAAACTGACTATAAGCATACTTTAACCCAGCAATCCAAATACCATATAGAACCAAAAAAGAGGTTTATGTTCAACAAAAGACAGATAGGAGGATATTTATATCTGTATTACTTGTAATAGCCAGAAATGGCCAAATTTTAATTAACAATAGGCTATACAAACTGAGGCATATTCACAAAATAGAATGTTATAATAATTTCACTATTCAATGCAATGGATATTAGTCATACACAAATTTAAATGTAAATTTCTAAGATTAAAGAAAGGGCCAGGTGTGGTGACAGTAATCCCAGGACTTGGGAGGATGAGACAAAGGACTAGAGGTTTAAAACCAGCTGGCCATAACTTAGCAAGACCCTGTTTCAAAATTTAAAAAAAAAAGAAATAGGGTTATAGGTCAGAGGTAGAATATCCTTGAGTTCAAGCCCTAGTACAAGAAAGAAAGGAAAAAAAGAAAGAAGGAAGGAGGGGAGGGGAGGGGAGGGGAGGGGAGGGGAGGGAGGGAGGGAGGGAGGGAGGGAGGGAGGGAGGGAGGGAGGGAGGGAAGGTAAAAATTCAATCTCTAAGTCACATCAGCTCAAGAGCCACATGTGGCTAGTGGCTCTGGTACTGTGTATAGCAGGACAGAGAACATTTTCACCCCTCATACAAAGTTCTCTGGGACAAATACTATTGCACAGCAATGAAAATAAATAAACACATCTGCAATTAACAGCAGGGGTGAGTGCTACAAAGGTAACAGTGAATGAAAAAAAAAAAAAAACAAAAGCAAAGTCAAGATGTCTTCCGGGAAGATGGCGACCGAGAAAAGCGGGGCTTAAGAGTCCCGCTAACAACCAATCTCCATTACCACAAAAAGAGCGCCTTTCATAGCCAGAAAACACCATCACCAGAAAAACAAAAAAACCACCAGGCTCCAGAGAGAAAGCGGACTGAGAACAGAGCTCAGGGCCACAGAGGAGACACACGCGCCCGAGGACGCGGCAGCAGCGCCATACTGCCGGCGGCAGCGGCGAACTCAACGGACAGCTACAGCAAGCCGAGGTGAGCCGATGCGGAACAGCCAGGCGGGATCTTTCGGCATAGACAGCATTTAAAGCTCCCAGTGGCTGAGCTCAGCACACGCTGCAGGGATTCAGAGTAGAAATCAAAACCAGAGAAGAAAAAATACGCCAGCCTCATGGCCGAGGGCGTGGCAGAGGCGCCATATTGCCACCGGCGGCGGCAGCAGCAGTGAATTCACCGAGTCCAGTACAGCTATATCTACGTACTCAAGAACAGTGAGTCAAATTGCGGGCCACAGAGGAGAAATCCCAGTATTGTGCCTCCTGGGACTTGACCCAGTGAGGGAGTGGTGGTGGCAGAGATATCACACCATAGGAGAGCGTGCAACCTGGCACCCCCCATAGTTTAAAGCAGCCTCTATCGACTCCCTGGGTCGGAGACTCTGTGATACAACCCAGTAAAGGAGTAGTAGGGTCTGAGATAATACAGACTCGAGATCCAGAGCACCTTAAGTGAAGCCATAGTGACCCAAGGGAAGAACCCAGAGAAGGCACAAACCTCCGAAATCATGGGAAAGAGGAATAACACTGAAGTAATGAATGTGCACAACCCCACAACATCAGAACCTGATAAAACAGAAAATCAGAGATTTCTAGAAGATCAAATCAGGAAAATAACTGTAGAAATAATAGAGGTGCTTCGAAAAGAACTCAGAGAGAGCCAAAAAGAGATAAAGGATGCAATTAATGAAGTAAAGGCCTCAATTCAAAGCACAAACAACCGATTAGACCACATGGAGAACAGAATCTCGCTCTTAGAAGATGAGCAATCCAAAAATGAATGCATAGTTTCTAATCTAGAAAAAGATATCCAACAGCAGGAATCTGACATTGAAGAAATATGGGTCCATCTTAAGAGAGCTAACCTAAGAATAATTGGAATAGAGGAGGGAAAAGAAAGTGATACCAAAGGGATCAACAATCTCTTCAAGGAAGTAATAGCAGAAAATTTTCCAAATATAGAGCAAGAGGTTGATACACAGATCCAGGAAACTTATAGAACTCCCTTTAGACAGGATCCGAGAAGAGGATCCCCACGCCATATAATTGTCAAAATGACCAATGTGGAAGCCAAGCAGAGAATCTTAAAGGCAACAAAAACAAAGGGCCAAGTGACATTCAGAGGCAAACCAATTAGAATCACTCCAGACTTCCCAAACCAAGTCATGAGAGCCAGAAGGGCTTGGAGTAACATATTCCAAACTCTGAAAGAAAACAACTTCCAGCCAAAAATTTCCTATCCAGCAAAACTTTGTATCAAATTAGATGGAGAAATAAGAAGCTTCCATGACAAACAGAAACTGAAGGAATTTATGTCTTCAAAACCAGCGCTAGAGAAAATACTCAAAGAGATTAACTACAAAGAAGAAATAGGTAACACTCACCAGAACCAGAGAAACAAGAGTTTCCATCCAACAGACAACTAAGATTGGTTATCTGTGGAGATTCATTATTTATGTTAGTCTTTTACCTATCTCTAAATTGTATTGTTTGCCTTTATTGTTGTTAATTTTTAGGATTTCTAGTTGGAATATTAATATACCTTCAGATATAGCATTTGGAAATATTTTATCCAATTCTATTAGTAACTTTTAACTCTGTTTACATTGTCTTTGGATATACAATATTTTCTTTTATTTTTTAGGGAGTTTGTATATTCTTCTGTTGCCTGTGCCATTGAAATCATATCCAAGAAATCACTGCCAATTTCAATGGTGTGAGGTTTTATGACCCAGATTTTCTCCTAAAAGTTTATAGTCTTAAGATTTATATTTAGGTCTTTTATCTATTTTGAGTTAATACTTGTATGTGGGATTAGGTAAGGGTCCAATTTTATTCTTTTCCATGTAATTATTATTTTTCAACAATATTTAGTTAAAAGATTATTATTTCCACCACCAATTGTTCGTGGAAACCTTGTCAAAAATAACTTGACAATATAGGGAAGAAGTTAGCTCTAGGCTTGTATTTAACTCCAATGGTCTATATATCTGCCTTTAGAACAGTACTACACTGTTTCAATTATTGTAGCTTTATATGGTTTGAAATCAGAAAATATACATCTTCTAGCTTTGTTTTTGCTTCGAGATTGTTTTGGGTATCTAGAGTCCATATTCCATATCAGGATAGATTTTTTTTCTGAAAAATAAATATATGATAGTTTCACCTAAAAAAAAAAAGAAAAAAATATTCTCTGGTAAGAAAGAAAGCAAAAAGAAATATTGAAATGTTATCTTTAAGTCATCAAAAGCTTGGTATCAGACAAATGAAACTGTTATGTGAGATTATCATTTTTAATTTTGGATAAATTGCTATAATACTAGATGTCAACCACTAAGCCAAGCATGGGAGGGAGGGATGGGGAGAGAATGGGGTGGGGATCGGGTGGGGGCTGACTGGGCGATGTGTGCATGTATGTCTACAAAAGTTTGTATCCCACTATGATGTATGAATACAGTGCACCAATAAAAAATAAAAAAAAAAAATAAAAATAAAAAAAAAAAAGCAAAGTCAAGTGTGTTCTGTAGCCATTTGTACCAAGTTTAAATACTCACTCAGGATGGTGCCCCTCCCCCGTTGAGGGTGAGCGTGTTGCCTGGAAAGCCAACATGGGAAGACTTCTGAGGTTTTAGTCACAAGAACACAGATCAACAGCTTTCCACATGAACATGTTTACAATGGAAAAACACAGGGGCTCAGTACTGACAATAAAGGTACTTTTTTTGTATGTTAACTAACATAAAAATTGGAAAAACCGAACAAAAAAGCTAACCTGTTTGTTTCAGTACCTTTATGATTCCACAGTTACCTTAAGGAACATTTATTCTAGGAGCTGTGAATGAATATGCATTTACTGAATTGTATGCTTATGTGCTACAATCAGCATACTGCAGGTTAGGAGAAGAAACATCCTGAGATTAGTCACTGGATTTACTCCAGGGATGCTGAGCATGTCATTCATCACATCGCGCAGATCGCTCTTTACCAAGATCCCCAAGAAAAATTCTGTAACACACAATGTGTTTCTCTTTACCTTACAGTCAAAAGATCACTGAAGAACATTGAGCCATGCGAGAAAGCCCCTTGGAGAAGGCTCCTAGGTCATCAGGACCTGAAAATTTGATTCTTTTCTTCTTGGGTCCCTTTAAGTCCATTTTATATATATATATATTCCTCATTTCCTTCTTTCTTTTCTTCAGTTCTGTTTGTTTGGTGCTATGGATTGAAGCCAAGGCATTCTACCTCTGATCTGCAGCCCCAGCCCTTTACACTTTTATTTTAAAACAGGGTCTCCAGCCAGGCGTGGTGGCGCACACTTGTAATCCCTGTGCTTGGGAGGCGGAGACAGGAGGATCAGGCAGGTTCGAAGCCAGCCTCGCTGGCTTAAGAGACCCTGTTTCCAAATAAAAAATATAAAATAGGTCTGGGAGCGTAGCCCGGAGGTAGAAGGGTTTCCAGGAACCCCAGTACCACCAAAAAAAAAAAATAAATAAATAGGGTCTCATAAGTTGCTGAAGGACCTTACTAAGATCCAGGCTGGTCTTGAATAATGGATCCTTCTGTCTCAGTCTCCCAAGTTCTGGGATTACAGGCATGCGCCAACATGCTGAGCTTATTCACTTTTAATTTATGCTATCTCATAGTCTTGCAAGCTGCCTTAAATTTATTCTGAAATAAGATGGGGTATAAACATAAAAGGGGAAGTATTTCAATTTTCTAGTTATCTGTCTCGATTTACTACAAATCATTTACCAAACATCACTCTACCTGCTGTGTCTCCCCGCCAATGTGTCAGGCCTTAGAGATAAATAAATATACTATGTTCCTGCCCTCATCAAGCACCCTATCTCGCAGACAATAAGTATATTAATTATCCTCAAGACTTCAAGCCACTCTCCACTCCGGCTGGGAAGCCTGGCCTGGCCTCTCCTGTCTTCTGTATTCTCACAGGCAGCAGGTTAATGGCTGGTGCCCATTAACAGAACTCACCAAACAGAAACGATCTTATGTGTTACTCTTAGCAGTCTGAGATCCAAAAGGATCAAGTTCATGCCTTGAGTGATTTTTCTATCCTTGACATTTAACAGAATGCTGAGCACATGCTAACTGCTCCCCCAAGAAAGATGATGACTGCATGGGTATTTAATGAGCCGCTAGGTGAGTACATACATGAACAAACGACTCTAAGAAGTCACATGCTGCAAGAGAGGAGCACAGAAACAGGAGTTTATCCTGTCCCTTGGTCAACTTGCGAGGGATCTGGAAGGCTGAGCAGGACTTATAGACTGCTGACAAGAAGAACACAAATCTATTCAGAAAAGAACCCTAGCAGAACAAATGAGGTGAGGAAAGGGCCCAAAATGAAAGCTTGAAAGGGCCAGGCTAGAGAAAGCTGGAGCAGAGATTGAAAGAGGGAGCTAAGCAGGATCACAAGGGGTCTCATAGGCCACCAGCAGGTGGACTGCTCCACAGAATACACAGTGGGGGGGGGGGGGGCGCACACACACAAACACCAGGACCATCAGGATCATGTGGGCAACTCCCAGAGGCACATGTGCACATGCCCGTGTGTGGGATATGGGCCTCTGGAGAGGGAGGGATAATAGCAGGTAATTTTATAAAACTGAAATCAGAACTTTTAAATTAAAATGTTTTCAGAAATGTGGTCAGAAAAATGTGGTCAGAAGCCAGAAGAGTTCTCTAGACAAATTCAAGTATTACAATGTGGCGCATCCCAAATTTATAAATGGATGACATGACAATTCATAAAGACTGCAACAGCTTATACAGGTGTGCCTGTTTAAACAGCTCAGAGTCACAGAATTAACTCTGCTCAGTACCCAGTCACTCTGCTCTTCTGATGGATGTTCATCAGGCTTTGTCTTCAAGCACATGGGGACACATTTCTTTAGTCTCCAAAGAAAGACTGTGAGCTGATGGCATGGTCATAAGCAAGCCTAGTGTGGGGCCAGGGCTGCTATGCCTACAATGACACACAGTTCCACACACAGCCAACAGGCACAAGCCAGTTAACCCCAACACACACCAAAGCAAAAACTCACCAAAACAGCATCGCTCGTTTGCAAATGTCCATCAGTTCCCAATGCCACTGACAACAAACTAAGTCCCCACCCTTCAAACAAGAATCACAATCTGCCACTTACTGATGACATGGCGATGGAGCAGCAATAAAACATGTCTCACATTAACAGCGATGCACATTTGGGGGTCAATTAAAGCCTCACCCTTAAGCTAGTCCCTATTCTCCAAAGGTAAACCTGGCCCCTGGTTTACACCAAGTTCAAATGCATCAAGAGGAAGAACCTTGGCTCTCTGGTTGGCTGAGGCAGGTTACATGAGTAACTACTGCTATTCCTGTTCAGTCACTCATTTAAGTGAAAAAACACTCTATGAACACAGAGTGTGTATACAGCCCAGCTCTGAGTGGTCTATACACACTGACGGCCAGGGTAAGAGGTGGGGCGAGATCACCAGCCACAGAGGAGTGGGCAGAAAGGTGAAGCACCCTTTCCAGATGCCAGGCCAGCTTCTGCCTACACTCCTTGTGGCTCCCAGTACCCTCAAGGAGACCAGTTTCCATTTGTCAGACTCCTATCTCCCCACCTGACCCCTACAAATGAGACAGGTACACCAAGTTTAAAAAAAAAAAAAAAAAAAAAAGGCAAAGCCACATCTTAATTCAATCCACAACTCTGCGGCTCCCCGGTTTCTTTAGGGCAAAAATAAGTGGGTATATATTTTCTTCCAGGACCACTTCTTCTACAGATTTTACTGGCCCTGGTAAAGGAGCAAGGAAGATAAGCCCCCAAAGCCTTGCATTGAATTAAAATGTAATCCATTTCTGATTATACCTTCAAAAGGTCATTGACACCCTCCATCTCAAGGAAATTTGCCAGAGATGACGGCTTCTTCTGGGTTCAACTGCCTAACAGTGTCTACATATAGGATGTGACTTGAGATATCTACACAAACTTGGCATCCTGGACACTGGTATTTCCAGTCACTTCTCTATTTAAGGATCTATCTTACAAAAGTGTCCATGACAATCCAAAACAGAGTTCCTGTGAACTGGGGAGAAAACCCAATCCTGCAGCCCTAGTCAAGAAATTCTACTTCTCAGAGAACCTGGCTAAAGAGGTTCCCGAGGGGAGGCCAGGAGCCCAGGCTTCTGCCTCCTCTCTGACTTTACCTGTAGTCTCAACTCCCATCCTCTGTCTCCTACCTGTGCCTCTCTGTCTCTCTCTAGGCCCACTAACTTTGCTCCTGTCTCAAGGGACAGACCTTACCTTCCCTCTTTGGACTGGGCTGTGCCCTGTCTCCTCTCACCATCACCACTGCCAACAACCTGGTTCTGCCCGGCTCCCTGGCTAGTAGCATATGAGGGTCATACAGGCAACTTGTCCCAAATGGACTCCCAGCTCTGATGCCCTTAGTGCTGAATTAGAATCCCCGGAGATGTATTTTTAGCAAGCCTCTTCTCCTATCCTATCCTGTAGCCAGAGAGGTTTTCCTAAAATGCAAACAGGACTTTCATCATATGCTCACTGAAAATCTTTCAGTGCATCCCCACACCTTTGCTACTCAGCTGCACATGGCCCCCATCACCCTTAACACCTGTTCTCAGCTTGCTTCTCCAGACACTTGTCCAAGAACCCTACACTCCAGCCACACACAGGACTTAAGAGTACCTGGAGCCCACTGTGAAGATACACCTCCTCTCACTAACAATCTATCTGTATAGTAAAAACCTGTTGATCCTTCAAGACCAAAGCTGCCAACTCATTATCTGGGAAGCCTTAGAAGACATCTCCCCAAGAGAACATTTCTATGTTCCCAAAGCACCTTGAGCAGACTTCCAAACACCATACTTGGCTTATTTCGTTCTCGTTTTTAAGATAATGTATCCCTGCTCACCTATAAACTCCACAGTATTCTTTATATAACATCTCCAAATACTTGACAGGTTGTGGGAACTCTCAACATATTTGCTAAACGTTGTCCTTGTTCAGCACTCCTAGAGTCGCTGCAGGGTCACACTGTGCACCTGGAGATCCATATGGCAGAGTAATATAGCAAAAGTGTTGGAGTAGGGTGTGGTGGTACATGACTATAATCCCAGTACTTGGGAGGCTGAGACAGGAGGATTGCAGTTTCCAGGCCAGCCTTAGAAACTCAGCGAGACCCTGACAAGTTAGTGAGACCCTTTTTCAAAATAAAAAGGGCAGAGTAGAATATCAATGGATTCAATTGTGCCCACACGTGTGTGTGTGTGTGTGTGTGTGTGTGTGTGTGTGTGTATTTGGATTTTAAAATCCCAAAGAATTTAAATTTTAAACCAGGCGTAGTGGCACATACTTGTAATCCCAGCACTTGAGAGGCTGAGACAGGAGAATCGCAGTTTGCAGACAGCCTCAGACTCTTTGCAACTCAGTGAGACCCTGTTTCAAAATAAAGAATAAAAGCCAGGCGTGGTAGCACACACTTGTAATCCCATCATTTGGGAAGCTGAGACAGGAAGGTCATGCAGGTTCAAAGCCAACCTCAGTGAGACCCTGTTTCAAAATAAAAGAATAAAAAATAGGACTGGAGGTATAGCTTGGAGGTAGAATGCCCCTGGGCTTCCATCCCCAGTACCGCCAAAAAAAAAAAAAAAAAATGTTTTTAATTACCCAAAATTGGAATAAGTAACACTGTCTATTGTAAAAATTAAATGAAATAGCCAGGAATGGTGGCACATGCTTGTAATCCCAGCATTAAGGAGGCAGAGATTGGAGGATCGCAATTCGCGGACAGCCTCCGAACTGCGGACCGCCTCCACTACTTAGTGAGGCCCTTCACAACTCAGTGGGACCCTGTTTCAAAAACAAAAGACTAAAAAATGGGTTTGGGGTTTAGCTTGGAGGTACAATGCCCCTTGGTTCCATCCCCAGTACTGCGAGAAAAAAAAAAGATTAAATGAGATGATCCAAGCAAAGTATTAACAGAGTTTATCCCTTTTACAGTCACTCTAAACACTATTTTAGATGAATGTTAATAGTTTAGTGTGTGTACACTCATATGCCTTAAATCTGTTCCTAACATACTGCAGCCTCACAAATTATTATTGAGCAAACATGTATAACTGTAATTAATCATTACTGCCTAAGCATGTCTTCTTCCCTGCTATACCGCCAATTTTCAGAAGGCATACATTTTTGCACCCCACCCTGACCCCTAATGCAGCTAAATAACTAGCCATTCAATTTATTTGAACATAAAAATTAATATGATTTTGATGGCTCTTAAGAAAATCAGCCTTGTCTAAGTAATTACAAAGGGCCGCCTCAGGCATATTCAAACTAGACCAAGAGGAAGAAATTAAAAAAAAAAAAAATTCACTGGCTTCAAAATAATCATCCTGTTTCCAAAAACCCTAACTAGTTGGCCTCTAGCCTCTATAACCAACTCTGCCCTTGCTATATCTCGGGCCACCCCCTTCCCGCAGCCCCAGCCCAGACCTCACTGCAGCCTGCCCTGGACCCTAGTCCTGTCTCAACAACTGCTCATGAATCTGCAGCTACAGCTGCCTTTCCATCTCTGTGCCAGTCCATCCCCCAGGGCACTGGGGGCTGCACCAGGCTGAAGTATCAGGTTACCACAAAAATAACAGCAAGCCTGCCCACACAGAGTCAGTAGGAGGATGGTGTCCAGGAAGTGGGGGGGGGGGGGACACCAGAAGAAAAAAGGCAGGTAGTAAAAAGTAGTCCTTGTTCCCCTCCCCAAAAACCCAGGTAACGCTCTATTACTGAACTACATCTCCAGGATTTTTTTTTTTTTTTTTGGACAGAATCTGAGTTTGTTTCAACTAGTCTTGAGCCTTCGATTCTCCTGCCTTCACCTCCCAAGTAGCTGGGGTTGTAGGCATGTGCCACCATGCCCAGCAAGACCTGGATTTCAAAAATGTACTTTAAACTTATAAGTATGTTCTCAACATCACCATGCTAGCCAATGCAATAAGTTATTCACTACGTATCCACTCAGAGTAACTTGTATTTATATTCTACCTAACCACTTTGAATGTGCTTTTAAAACCGTCTTTTGGGGGCAAGCTGGAGATGGATTGTTTTGTTGTTCTTTATTTGTTTGTTTGTTTGTTTGTTTTCCCAGTGTATTTAATCCTACCTATCAAAGTCTGATTTGGGTCAAAGAAGGCTTTAACTAGTAACCCCACTCAACAAATTCCTGATATTACTCACCTTTAATTTTCTCAAAACTAAAGCCAAACATGACAGCATTAATTAGGTATACTGTAGGAGAAGCAGACCTTCAAGAAAGAAAAGGCTAATAAACATTTATTCGGTGTTCCTTTTTTCCCCCCTAAAATGGAATCAAAGTTCACTCCCGTGCTACCCTCGTGCAAGAACACGGCTGGCTTGATGTGGTCTGGAACAGCCTGGCTATTTCAAATAAAGTTAACTTCAATCACTGTGGGGGCTAGCAGGTTATTGATTCTACATCCATTGTTCTTTCATCTTGGTTTACTCCATACACAAGACCTCTTTAATTTGTTTCTAGCAACTGTTTTATAAGTGGGTGGGTATAGACTGAGCTACAAAAAAGATGCCCTTCTTCAGGCCAGGCAGGTAAACCCCGAGAGCAGGCCATCCACCGGATAGATGAAGTTTCCCACTGTAATTCCCTAGATGCAAAAGAAGCTGTGAATGCCTGGGCAGGAGGAGACCAAGCCAACTCGCACAGACACATTAGATTCCCAACCTGAAGGTGTTGAAAGGCAGGCAGGCCAAAAAAAAAAAAAAAAAGAAAAAGAAAAGAAAAGAAAATTTAAACAGAAAAAAAAAGTATTCTCTGAGTTGTTTTTTTTCCCCCGAGTTAATCTGGATGGGGGAAAGGTTCCCCAACGTCACTCTATTCTGTGCTTATTGATTTATGTTTCTTTTTAAAATATCAGGGCAGCGAGCATTCTAAGGCACAGCAGTATTCTGAACAAGAATCTACCTATTACAAATGCTCAAAAAAGGCTTTTCAATCACAATTTTAGTGGCAGCGAGACCAGCAGCAGATACACGCAGATGGGAAGAGACAGAGTGGGCATTTTTTTTTTTTAACTTTTAAGAAAGAACCTTTTCCCAATCAATCAACTGAAAGCTTCACAGAGGCTCCTATCACTGGCAGAGTTTGAGTCTGATAAACTGAGAAGAATACAGTATCAATAGTAAAATTCACTGGTTTCATCCTGTCTTTAAAAACTGCCAACGTCTAGCTCCCAGAAGACAGAATCTCAATACCTTGCTACTCCACTCTTGGAGTATTAACACACTTCATGTGGGGCACATCACACCAAGTAATTATCAACCGGCACTGACATTGCTAAAAGATCTTTAATAATCCTGGATTTTACCATAAAAGCCCTCATTATTATCCCAGCTCTCGCTCTCGCTCGCTCTCTCTCTCTCTCTCTCTCTCTCTCTCTCGCTCTCTCTCTCTGCTTGTTCCATGTGCCTGGTCACTTACAGGAGGATGAGGAAAAATCGTGGACTCAACGCATCTTCCCCTGGCCGTGTCTCCCAGGGAGCTGCTCCTGTCTGCAGCACGATGCCACCCACCACACTGGCCAACCAGGTTTAAAATTAGCTGAGCCCTGGAGAGCCACGAGTAACCTTCTGACAAGGTTAGCCAGCGGAGCAGAGCAGTGCTCAGAGAGGGACATTAATAAGAAGCCAAGTAGAGCCTTTCAACAAGCCCATCGGGGCCTCTCGGAAGCCCAGCCGGCGGGGAGCCTGGTAGAGCCAGACAGCAGCACGAGGAGGCTGACCTAGGCTTGTATTTTTATCCCACAAAGTCAGCAGCTTCCTTTACAGGCGATAAACACAACCTACAAATGTGCTCCTTTGAGTTTAAATTCCACATATTCTGTTCACAAGCTGTACAATGATTTTTTTTGAACTTCTAATTGCATTTTTAAAACATGGTATTTCTGGGACACTTCTCATTATGAAGTTAATACTCACAGATAACAAAAACAGGTCGAACACAGAGAAACACACAAAGGAGAAATAAACTTTACTCATATTCCATCAACAAGTAATAATCAGTGCTACCCACGTTCTCATGTGTTTCTTGCACTGATCACCCACTGCTATTTCTCCCCAGTAGTTGAGGTTTTACTGCCATTCAGCACTGCACATTCAGCATTTTCCTCAGTCCTGAAAAATTATTTAAGTCCATGATTTTAAGAGGTGTATAATATTCCTGGTCAGAGATGTACTATTATTTACTTCTCAAAGACTGGACATACAGATTTTGCCCAACCTTTCCCTACTGTGGCAAAAATCCTTGAAATCATTTCCTAAAGACAGGTTCTAATTATCAGTATCCAAGCAAAGGACAGAAATAAGTTAAAGACTACTGGTGTAGACTGGGGACTCTAAGAAGTCAGGGACTGTGCCTCTCACAGAAGTCACACTAAGTGCCTTCTGAATAAGCACGCATGTCTCAGTGCTTTCCAGACAACCCTAAATTATAGTGTGGCATTTTCCAAGCACCTGTCAGAAGATAATCAGGCCCAGAACAACAAAAGTACCCTCAGCAGTGAGTTAAAAGGAAAGACAAGCACGGAATCTATCAACACCTCTGACCACCTGCCAGAGCAATTCAGGCCTCTCCCCTCCCACCCCCAAAGGACCCCACTGGTGCTGCAATACTGCTTGTTTAAAATCTTGAAATAATTCCATAAGGATTGATTGGGAAAACATCAGTGTCCCAAGCATCCTGAAAGCCCCATTTCTCTCCCAGTGCTTCAAGGTGCCCCTAACTATGTGGTGGGTAAATGCCTAGTGTGCCTGGAACTGCCAGAGAGTTTGGCTTCATCAATGCCATCTGGGTAGGTTACTAAGTCTTGTAAATATCACCTCTGTTCACAGGCAATTTTTAACTCATGCTCTAAAAATTATGTTGACCTCTAACCAAGTGTTGTGGCACACACTTGTAATCCCAGTACTTAGGAGGCGGAGACAGGAAGAGTACAGCTTCAACAACATAGTGAGACTCTTCAAAATAAAAAAGAATCAAATAGGGCTGAGGGTGTGGCTCAGAGGTAGAATGCCCCTGGGACCCACCACCAATATAAAAAAAAATAATAATAATAAATTGGGTTAACCTCAAAACCAACTCATCCCTCAGAAACCACAGTTTACAATTTTAGTTGCCATCCCTTCGACACTGTTTCTTCAATTCACTAAATTCCATAATAGTTTATTTTGTTTTTAAAGACAAAACTGACAGTAAGTAGGAAGCAGTTACAAATATGCCTAGAGGAGGCTGTTTCAGCTAAGTTATTCTCTACAAAGCACAGTGAGATGGGTAAGACAAAAATATGAACTTTTTATAAAAAAAAAAAAAAAGAACTTTGAACACAAGACTAATACTGTTGACAACTGGCACCCCAAAGATCAATCTGCTTAAATCCCAGGAGACTTCACAGCATTCTCAGATCAACTATACTCTCAGCAAACTAAAGCAGAAATAATGAAAGCTAATAAATCTGGAGATGAATAGAAGAGTCTGGTCTGGCCTAACCTTATGCCTCGACACTCTTTTGTCTTGGCTGCCCTACCACTGGTATCAACATAGACTGAGTGTTGTCCATGGGCTGGAAATTCTGCTATGCACCCAGAAGCACTCTCTCTACCACAAGCTCTTTGCTGAACTACATTATTTTCTGGAAGGGAATTATTTTGTGGAAGGGAACAGATAACTAGTAAGTGCAACACAGTTTCATTTCCTCTAAATGTTTTTGTCCATCCTGTATTGGGGATGCCAAGGCAGAAAAACCAGCCAAGAAAGGGATGAGAGACAAACAAAAAGGCCTGTACAATCAGGCTGAAAATCGAGAAGGTGCTGGCCTGGACGCATTACAACCCTGCCCAGACCAGCAGCTGGGTCATGGCCCACGCTGAAATACACTCAAAGACAATACCCACCCACACGTCCGCTGAGGAAGAATATACTCCAAATTCCAAGCCACTTTGGGGGATAGGGGCTGAATACAGCTTCTGTGCCCAATCAGCAAGGTTTTAAGCGAAAGAAAGATGGGTTGGGTTCACAAAATCAAACATGATGGCAAAAGTAAGAAAATATCTTTTAGCTATAAATGAAATTAATAATCACAGCTAACCTTCATTCGACACTGGATATGAGGCACCCGGCCTATGGCTTTGCTTTCCTTTAAGTTTTGTTCTATTTTTATTTTTTCACAGTATTGAGGATTGAACGCGGGGGCAATTCTACCTCTGAGCTAAAAGCCCAGCCCTATTTTTTTATTCTTTATTTTGAAATAGGGTCTCACTAAGTTGCAGAGGGCCTCACTAAGTAGCTGAGGCTGGCCGCAAACCTGTGATCCTCCTGTCTCAGCCTCCTAAGTACTGGGATTACAAGCATGCGCCACCATACACCTGGGGCACAATGTGATATTTCAATACATATATATATATATATATATATATATATACTGTAGAATGATTAACATGGACATCACCTTGAATGTTGATCATTTCTTTGTGCGAGAATATTTAAAGTCCTTTTAGTTTGTTGAAATCTACATTTTATTATTAACCATGGCCACCAAGTTTGCACAGTACATCAGAACTTATTCCTCCCACTAACTTTGACCAATGTGTGCCCTTTCCCCATGTACCTCCCCTACCCCGGCCTCTGGTAACCATCATTTCATTCTTTACTTCTGTGAGTTTGACTTCTTTAAATTCTAATACTTTACTTTTATTATTTTTATTGAATCCTCACCAAAACTACATGGGATAAAGATGAAATATTACTGCTTCCAGTATTCAGAAAAGTGAAATGAAGTTTAAAATCATTAAGTAATTTTTCTAAAATCATATCACTAGTTGGTAGTCAAAGTGAGATTCAAAAACAAATCCATTTCACATTGAGGCCAAGATCTAACTGCATTTCTTTTTTTATGTAGTAAGCCTCCCATCACTGAAAGCAATCAAGGAACATCAACAAGACCTTAACAGGATTGCTGTAGAGAGGTCCAAATAAGGGGAAGAAGGATGTCAAGGAAAGTCCCTGATGGGTAAATCAAACTGCCTGGCTGTGGGCTGGCTCTGCACTGCTGCAGTGCAGAGTAGGTAAGTTCCTGGGAATAAAGTAAGCATACCCAGCTGAGATCACGGACAGACATGCTGTTTTTTTGTTAACAAAAAACAAGGCAGCTGAAAGGCCCAGGCCGCGGCTGCTGGGCAGGCGCCGCTGCTCAAGTACTTGCTGCTTCCAGAGCCACTGTGGCCAGAACTGGAGGCTACAACTACAGGGCAGGAAGGTCCTGCCCTTTTCAATTCTCTGCACCTTGACTGCTCTCCAGAAAATCTGCTGTTGGTGGTCATTAAATGATTCAGATCTCTACAGGAAACTATCAAGAGTGCAACCAGAAGAGGAGATGGGTGTACTACTCACCTGGGAGAATAAGCCTATGGTTGAACATGCATCCTCACTAGGAGGGAGGAAAATGGCGAATTCAAGCAAAGTAAAGGTGGTACTTTATACTTCCTACCCAGCAAAACATTAAAGGCAGTATTCACACCTGTAGTGGGGAACAGGACCAGGGAAGTGCTGCTGGTATTGTAGATGTGCAGAGCCTATAAGTTCCACTGCCCGAGAGCTGTCAAGGCTTAAACCCATTGACCTACTAATCCTAACCCTGAAATTTCACCGAACAGAACATTCCATGGTGGAAAAAAATTATGGACACAAAATTGTGCATTATAGCATCATCTATGAAGAGAAAAATTCATCTATGAATAGAAAAATGGCTAAGAAAGTCACCGTACATCAATGTAAAAGAAAACTAGAGCTAGGCATGGTGGTGCACACCTGTAATCCCAGTAATTGGGAGGTTAAGACAGAAGGACTGCAGTTCATGACCAGCCTCAACAACTTAGCAAGAGCCTCTTTCAAAATAAAAAATAAAATAGGGCTGCAGTGTAACTTTACAGGTCGAACACCCCTGAGTTCAACCCCCCATAATGAGGGGTGGGGCTGAGTATTTGTTTACAAAAAGCAATTTAAAAGAACAAGCTAAAACATGAAGAAAAGCTTCTTACATTTTACAAACCAGGTATAGTGGTGCACGCCTGTAATCCCAATACTCGGGAGGCTGAGACAGGAGGATCATGAGTTCAACAGCATCAGCAAGTACAAAGACTCTCAAAAACCTACCGAAAGCCTTTTTTCAAAACAAGCAAACAAAACATAAGCCAGGCATGGTGGTGCACACTTGTAATCCCAGTACTTGGGAGGCTGAGACAGGAGGATCATGCAAGTTCAAAGCCAGCCTCACAGCTAGTTAGTGAGACCCTGTTTCCATATATAATAGAAAATAGGTATGGGAGTGTACCCTGGAAGGAAAAGCCCCTGGGTTCCATTCCCACTACCAAAAATAAATAAATAATAAAAAACAGAACAGGGCTAGTGGTGCAGCTTCCACCCCTGAAATGGAAAAAGAGGAGAAGGGGGAAGGGTAAAGGAGAGAGATGACAAGAAGGAAGAAAGGAAATAGTTAAGATGGTAAATTTTAGCCAGGCGTGGTGGTGCACGCTTGTAATCCCCGCATTTGGGAGGCTGAGACAGGAGGATCGCACAGGTTCGAAGCTAACCTAAGCTACTTAATGAGGCTCTCAGCAACTTGTTGAGACCCTGTTTTCAAATAAAATATAAAAATAGGTCTAGGAGTATAGCCCAGAGGTAGAAAGCCTCTGGGTTCCACCCCAGTACCACACACACACAAAAAAAAAGATGGTAAGTTTTGTTGTGTGTGCTATGCTATGCCATGATTAAAAGGATAGTTAATGAAGACTGATAGATAAAATGGGATCTCAAAGCCAATGAATTAGATCAAATCAAATTACATCTCAGTGGAACCCAAACATAACTATCAGCTGGAAAACTCAACATCTCATAGATCTCATAGATCTCCCTCCTCTCTCTCTCTCTCTCTCTCTCTCTCTCTCTCTCTCTCTCTCTCTCTCACACACACACACACACACACACACACACAGAGTCATGCAGGCACCTTCCCAAGATCTTCCCATCCCAACAGAGACACTCCCTCCTCCACAGAGCCTTCCTGGAGACCCAGGTTTCTCTGGGCCACCCGCTCCCATCCTTCACAGCCTAACATCACAGCGCACCTTCCTGGTTAGCACTGCCTATCAACAACTCAATCTTCCCAGGTAGCACTGCTCCAGAAGGGCAGTACCCTCAGCTCCTTGGGGTGTGTCCTCATGACCTGCCCCCACACCTATCACCTTTAATAAACCCACAATCCACCCACTAACTGCTGAAAGAAGGGGATGAGGACTGCCCTAGTTTTCAGAGTTCAGTAGCAGGGCTGTCTTTAGGAGCAGTTAGCAAGACCAGTAAAGATCAGCAGAATACAAAAAAGTTTTCTAGCCTGAAACTGAAAGGAAAAGTGTGCACTTTTCTGCAGTAGAGTCCCAGAAAAGTAGGGGGATTTATACATGAGTAAGGTAATTTCCAAATTTTACAAGCCCAAGGAGTTTAAAGCTCTGGGCCATCTTCTGAAAGCCCCAGGGCCGAGACTCAGGTGCCAGGCACCATGTAGAGGCTTAGACACCGCACCTCTTCAAATTCTCTTAAGGTCAAGGGAGTATTTTCCTCTTTGCAGGAACAGAAGTTTAAATTGCAGCTTGATCCATTGTCAAGCATCTATTCTTTGGGCTAAAATTAGAAAACATTCTTTATAGCTGCTAAATCTTTATCAATACTTAGATGTCAGTATCAAAGGTAACTGCTTTTCTTCAACGATTCCATTTTCCATTCTTTGAGGCAGCTGGGATCCCTATATTTCTTCTTCTACATGTTTCTGCCATATAAATTACTTAACCACCCCTAAAACTCTTGCATTAGACATTCCTCTAAGTTTACTCTTGTTTCACCTAAGAAAAACAAATTTTTAGATTTGCTACTAAGCAAAAATGCCCCCCCCTCGGTTATTAAACAAACAGTTAAGAATGATGCTCAGCTGGGCGTGGTGGTGCACGCTTGCAATCCGCGAGCTTGGAAGGTGGAGACAGGAGGTTTGTGCAGGTTTGAAGCCAGCCGCACTGCCTTAAGAGACCCCGTTTCCAAATAAAGAAGTATAAAAATAGGTCTTGGGAGTATAGCCTGGAGGTAGAATCCAGGAACCCCAGTACCACCATAAATAAATAAATAAATAAATAAATAAATAAATAAATAAGTAAGAATGGTGCTCAAAGGCATGCAGAGCTAGGCCCATCCACACTTAACCCCACAATGCAGCAAGCTGCCAGGGTGGGCAGCCACAACTGAAAACCACAAGTGAGTGTTAGCATGACTGAGAACAAACATAACACACAAGAGCTCCAACTGGGCACCGCCTGGATGAGAGAAGATAGCAATGAATGCAGGACACACACCTGCTTGTGCACCATGTGAGCACCCTCTGTTATTAAGCTAAGTCCCTGCACAACCTTTATGTTTTGAGTCTTGCTCATCGAACAAGTACAGGCTATCTGAAGATCTGAGAGAGAGGAACTGAGCCTCGGAGGGCCTGTTTTGTTTTGGTGGTGGTGCTGGGGATTGAACCCAGGGTTCAATCTCTGAGCTATACCGCCAGTGCTTTTTCTCGCCCCCCTTCCCTGTGGAAACAGGGTCTAAGTTGCTTATCTGACCCCAAACTTGTGATCCTCCTGACTCAGCCTCCCAAATAGTGAAATTATAGGTGTGTACTATCATGTCCAGCTCAGAATACATCTTTAATTTAAATAACAATTACTCTGGAGGCTGGGTAAGGGCTAATTGGGTGATGTATGCATGCATGTCTCCACTATTTTTTATCCCCTTAAGATGTATGACTACAATGTACCAATAACAAAAAGTAAAAAAATAAATACATAATGATTACTCTTTCTTCTGCTTGTTTTTCACTTATTTAGTTTAATCATCCTTATTTAGGAAGGTCTGTCTGTGGATTGTGGGGATAGGAGTTAAAAGTCTCACTGAGTTGCAGAGGGCCTCACTACGTAGCTGAGGCTGTCCGCGAACCGCGATCCTCCGGTCTTAGCCTCCCGAACGCTGGGATCACAAGCGCGCGCCCCCGCGCCCGGCTCAGAGGAGTTTAACTTTAGTGAATATGGTAAGATGCAAAAGTAATGTAGCTCTGGGTAATTCCTTTTCCCTCAGCCCAGGCTTCAATCCAGCTCTCAATCCATTTCTACTCTCTTCAACTCTACCAGAGAAAGCAAACCTCTACCCCACTCAAGGATGGACTGCCCAAAGGTTAATTTTTTGTCATAAAATATTATGGGCATTATACTGTATGCGTGTTCTAACATCAGTTTTGGCTGTTAAGACGCAGATGGTGTACTGAGGCATGCCTGTAATTCCAGTACTTGGGAGGCTGAGAGAGGAGGACTACAGGTTTAAGGCCAGCCTCAGCAATTTGGCAAGACCCTTAGCACCTTGTTTCAAAATCAAAAGGGGATAGGGATGTAGCTTAGAGGTAGAACTCCCCTGGGTTCAATATCTATACCAAAAATAAATCCACTAAAACAAAATACACAGAAGTAAACTATTTGACAAAATAAAGACACTTTACCTTTGTAACTGCATACTGTCCAATGGTTTTAATTTGTGTGTGTGTGTGTGTGTGCGGTACTGGGGGTGGAACCCATTTTATGCCATCATGCCCGGCTGTTCAACAGCTTTTAAAGGCAGTTTTCAAAACTAGAACATTATAAATGGTAAATTTTTTAAAGTTAAAAAATGTATTTTCATATTTCATGACTCAATTAAAAGAAATGCAAGATCCATTTGGCTATTTTCAGAGATACAGTCCCTGCTTTTGAAATTTCTGCTTTCCCTTTGACATTTCTTTGTGCAGAAGCAAGAATCATAAACCAAGGTTTCAGCTGGAGTCCATCACACTCCACATGACTGTCAAGTGTGATACAGATTCTAAATGTAATTGGTATGTTCAAGCACTATTAAGCAAGCCTTGAGAATCCTACCTGCACCTGACACAAAATACAATGAATACTCACAGAAACACTGTTGTTGTTGCTTAAGAATAATCATTAATAAATGCATTTCATGGGAAGAGAAGGTAAGTACTTCTGTGCCATTTTACAATAACTTTCTAAGTTCAACAAAATATCGAAAATCCTAATGTAAATAATAATTCACATTCTCATTTTGTTTTGTTTTTGTTTTTATAGCTGTTGTCTGGGAGTATTTGGGATTGAACCCAGGGCAAATGGTATATTTTTAACCATTTCAACCACTGAGCTACAACCCCCAGCCCTTCTTATTTTAAGACAGAATATCACTAGGTTTTTCAGGCTGGCCTCAAACTTGGGATCGTCTAGGCTTAGCCTCCCAAGTAGAATTACAAGTGTGTGCCACCATGGCCAGCTTTCTTTTTTTCTTTTCTTTCTTTTTTTTTTTTTTTTAAGACACTGCTACCAAGAAAACCTAACTGCCTGAAGAGTCTATTTCAGGTGCAGCAATCACAGGAAAGAAATCCAACCAACCAGTCAACTGCCTGGCTGTCCTCTGGTCATCCTAAAAGGCTATACATGGTCACACAAACCAATGTTGAAGAAAAGAATAGGAAGAAAAGAGGGTGCATTTGGAATTTCAGAACATATGAGCCGATTCATACAGAGGAATTTGAGAGGCAAACTATTTGCAAAAGTAAATGAGTCTCGCAATCATATTAATATTTAAATTTTTCACATTTCACACACAGATGAAGAAATCTGAGTCTGAAGGCACACTCCACCACTTTATAGGAGTGCTAGAGTGATCTATTTAACTTTTTTTTTCTTTTCTTTGTGAGTGTGGAGATGGAACCCAGGGGCATTTCATCTCCCAGCTATACCCCCTACCCTATTTTTTTCTTTTTTTCTTTTCTTTTTTTTTTTGGTGGGTTTGGGGGTGAAACACAGGAGCATTCGACCTCCAAGCTACACCCCCTACCCTATTTTTTATTCTTTATTTTGAAACCGGGTCTCACTTAGTTGCAGAGGGCCTCACTAAGTAGCTGAGGCTGTCCGCGAACCGCGATCCTCCGGTCTCAGCCTCCCCAATGCTGGGATCACAAATGTGCGCCACCACGCCCGGCTTCATTCTTTTTTTTGAACCAGGGTTTCACTGAGTTGCAGAGGCCTCGCTAAGTAGCTTGAGGCTGTCCGGAACCCAGATCCTCTGCAATCCTTCGTGTCCTCAGGTTCTACCCCTCAGAGCGATGAGGTAACTGAGAGCGAATACTAACTGTGACAATGGTGTTACCTGCTCTTGGGAAGATTCTGCAACTTGTCCAGACAGAGAGAATGACTGGAAACCACAGAAACAGTAAGATTATTTTTTTCCTGTTCTGTTTTTTTCTCTTCCTTTTCTAATCCTTCCTGCAATAATCCCTTCCCCAGTGCTAACTTAGAAAAGACTCAAGAGTAGAACCACCAAAAGGAACCAGAAGGGAGAGAAAGAGAAAAAGCAATCCCCTGGCCAACTACTGGAAATGTAAAAGATCATGGTCATCTTGTGGAAAGGAAGCCCTATGTATTTCAAAACTGGAGGGGGAAAAAAAGTCCCAAGCCAGACACTTAAAAGGTTTTGACTTCTGCATGGTCTGCAGCTTTACTGGACTGCCTCAGACCCCTGAAAAATTCACCTCCCGTTATTTTTCCTCCATCTCTACACTTTATTAAAATACTTTCAGAACATTAACACTTGATTAACACAAAAGAAGTACTGAAAGCTTTCATTACATTAAAACTAGTATTAAGCCAGGCATGGTGGCACACACTTGTAATCCCCGTGCTTGGGAGGCAGAGACAGGAGGATCACGTAGGTTCGAAGCCAGCCTTGCTGGCTTAAGAGACCCTGTTTCCAAATAAATAAACATATATATATAAAATAGGTCTGGGAGTGTAGCCCGGAGGTAGAAGGGTTTCATCCCCAGTACCAAAAAAAAAAAAAAAAAAAATAGTATTATTGTAATCTGGGGTCTTGAAGTTTTTGAAAAACCATTTATGTGGTTTGTATGCATCTGTGAATGCACAGGTTTATGTGCATTCACACACATACATCTGATACTTAAAGTAAGTGAACATTAGGTACACATCTGTATCTAAACACAGACTCTCCTTTTCAGCTTTAAGGGGAAGTGAGACAGACACCCCACTCACAAGGAGGGGAGACAGGAGAAGCAAATCATATGTCTACCTTAGATACCTACAAGCTCACCTTGCACCCACACCAAGGTCTCATTCAGTGAAGAAAGGGACTGGGCAAAGTTCCTAGTACTCTCAACTCCTTGTGAACAGACCTGGGCCAATGAAAAAGCAGCCCCTCTGCCTCAAAAACACATTCCTTCAGGAAGACTACCACCATACCAGGCAAGCTTCAATCCCTTAACTTCTGGGGCTACGAAGTCAAAGCCATTTCTGACTTCTTTCTCTTAACAGCATTGTAATCTTAATCAACAATCCCAGAAGGGAAGCTGGGTGGTATACTCCACCTTCACAAGTGAGGAACGAAAAAGACTCAGAGATGCCGATAGGGCCCAAGGCAGGCCCAGAAGTGGTGCATGATGGAGCCCTGGTGCTGCCTTCCCACTGGGACTCTGGCTAAGGGGTCCCCAGGGTGAGAAGAATCTGTGCTCTTGGCTCAGTTTCAATTCAACCTCTCATCTAAAGTAATCAAGTGTGAGTATGTCTTTGTTAGTCTTAAACTCAATTAATGTAAAAAGAAAAGGAGAAGGTAACATTTGTTCTCAGAGAACAGAATCAGATAAGGCCCTTCTTTGTGACTGCTATTAACATAACTCCCAAAGGCTGGGTGGCTGGTTTCTGGTCACCAATTCTCCCAGCAAACATCATCTTCCCAACAATTCCCTTTGTTCCAACTCAATTTTTCCCTGCTCTGGGCATTCACCCATGTTCCCTGAGGAATCACTCTGTGGGCTGCCCTTCTGGAAGACATTAAGACCCACCTTGAGAACTAGCTCAAGTCTAATCAACCCTTTGCACCATCAGAGCACTGTTTAAATTAATCGCTATGAAGTACTATACCCATTACCAGGGACTAGCCAGCATTTTGTCTCTTCATTCTTATTAAAGGCTCCTCACCCAGACACCCAAGCCTAGACTTTTCTACATTCATCATCACTGTAACTGATACCTACCACTATCAAACCTGCATCCTTAAAGTTAAACCAAAATGAATATTCACATGGCAATAGTACCTGGGTACCTAGCAGTTTATGTGTGACAAAATGAAGTGGGAACAGGGCTTTAAAAAAAAAAATAGGATGTGGTTCCAATCTTCAAATAATTTACAATCTAGTAAGGAAGAAAGAGAGTTAAACTCTTGCTAGGATTTGCTGAATCATCCGACACTGGAATTTGCCAGCAACTGAGAGTTGAAGGGATCATGACTATGAAGGATGATAGAGCCTGTTCCTGATACTATCTCAAAAGATATAAAGACCAGCTGACTTTAACAAGGTAGAAATGTAATAAGGATAAATGTCTAGTCATGCACTTAAACCCCCCCAAAAAATCAACTCACAAGCATAGATAGAGATGATGATATGAGAACATCTAAAGGGACAGTCAATGACTTAGTTTGATAAGGCTGCCATGAACCTTAATGCAGTAGCAGGCTGTCCCAATTAGAAATGTGTCTTTCAGAATAAAGAAAAGAACTCAAAGCTTGGTTCCAGAGACCAAAGAGTTGGAAGAATGGTCATAAGTGGGCATTATTTAGGAAAATATATGAGAACCCATAGGAAGCCACATGGGAAAAGGAACAGGGATGATGAGGGTAGAAAATGAGTAACTCAGAGACCTCTTGAGAGCTTCCAGCTAGAGTCCTGAACTTTGCTATCCCTTTCCAGGACAAGACAGCAGAAATACAATTTTCCTGAACTAGGTAGAGATTAACCTGCCTGGATATTTATTACTACATGGTTTATAACTACCAGAAATGGGGTGGGGAAATAAACAAAATATCTAACAAAAGGGAATAAATTAAATATTCAATTATGTATTGTTATGAAATCATTTACTAGCAATATTATAAATATTTGATATGAAAGAAATTAACAAAATTCTATCAGTAAAGTTCTACTTACTTGAAAAAAATTACCAGGCATTATGCAAATAATGATTCATTTTGTTTTAAAAAGCACAAAATATAAGCTAGGTGTGGGGGTTCACATTTATAATCCCAGTACTAGGGAAGTTGAGCCAGAAGAATCTCAGGTCCAAAGCCAGCCTCACCAATTTTATGAGGCTCTCATCAACCTAGTGAGACCATTTCCAAATAAATAAAATCGGGATGGGGATGCAGCTTGGAAGCAGAATCCTCTGGATTTGATCCCCAGTAGCCCCCCCCCCAAAAAAATAGCACAAAGTAGCAACATATATACACACATCAAAAGCTGCATTAAAAATGGTCTGGTGGGCCAGGCATGGTGATACATGCCTAAAATCCCAGTACTTGGGAGGCTGAGACAGGAGAACAGGCTCAAGGCCAGCTTCAGCAACTTAGGGAGAGAGGCCCGTGTTTCAAAACACAAAAATAAAAGAGGCTAGAGGTATAACTTAGAGATAGAAGGCCCCTGGGTTCAATCACCAATAACAAACAAACAAAAAGGTCTAGAGGGCTAATGTGATACAGAGCTAACCAACACTAATTATCTGTGAGTGGTTAAGTTATAGTTTTAAACTTTCATTTTTGTGTCTCTGTATTTTGCTTTTCTATATTTTTCAGTGTTTCATAATGGACATACTGGTAAGAAAAATCATTTAGATTTTTCAGAAGAAAATGCCTAGCCAGCATGGTAACACATGCCTGTCAGAATCCTAGTACTTGGGTGGCTGAAACAAGAGATTGCAGGTTTGAGGCTAGCCTCAGCAACCTAGTGAGGTCATATTTCAAAATAAAAAATCAAATAGGGCTGGAATATAGCTGAATATAGCTCAGAGGTAGAACACTCCTGGTTTCAATCCCTAGTACGAGGGAGGGAGGGAGGAAAGGAACCTAAGTACTGTATGAGAAATTAGCTTATGCTGTATAGCTCCGGTAGTGGGGGAGAGAAGAGAATGAGGATTGGCCGGTAGAATCTAGGAGGCCCATCTAATCTCCACATAAGAGAAATGTATATAAAGGAAAGAAACAGCCCTTTGTTGTAGGGAGCTCTCCATCAAAAGAGCTGTGTCTCTGGGCTAAATTAAAATACTACTGTAGCAGAGGTCTCTAGTGGCGTCATGCCCTACAGGGGTAGTCCTAACTGACCTTTAAAGTTCCTGCTAATCTATACCCCCCAATACCTTCTCTGGCCATTCCTGCTCCAGAACCAACCACACCTCTCTCAAGTTCAAATCCTCAATCAAGCTACCTCTCCACTCTCTCACCAAGTCAGGGTCAAATGGAGCAGAGTTAAAAAAAAAAAAATCTCAGCTGGGATTCAAACTCCAGTTCAAACCCTAGTGGTACTCCCAGCCAGATAATAGCCTTTGACAAGTTACTTAATCTCTAGGAACCTCCACTTCCTCAACTGTAAATGGCACTGAGACTGAGGCAAATCCACAAAGTTCTGCTGATACCTCAAGATAAAGCCTATGGGAGTACTCTGTCAACAATAAAGTGCTACACAAGCAGGAGATGATTTACTCCTATGTGTAGCCTAGTGTAGTGACTGGTACACAGTGGCTACTTAATTAATGTTTTATCAGTGATAAATGAGTCTTATTTTGACTCAGTATGATAAAGTACCAACTATAGGTTTGCCAACACATTATTAATAAAATAAGAGGGAAGCTGTGGTCAGATATGCTGGACCCCGTTGCCTTGAGTAACACAAAGCTAAACTGCTTGCCGTGGTGCAAGGTCTTGCAGAGCCTCTTTGACATGCTGCACATCCCAGCTGTATTCATCCGGGCAAACCTCCTTCTCAGGGCATCTCCTAAGACAACAAGAGTTGGCAACATGCATTGAGAAATGCAACTAGTGCATTCTCTAAGCAGGAGTTCGAGGAGCCTAGCGTGGTGGCGCACACTTGTCATCCTAGCGGTTCACAGACAGCCTCAGCTACTTAGTGAAGTCCTCTGCAACTTAGTGAGACCCTGTTTCAAAATAAAGAATAAAAAATAGGGCAGGGGGTATATAACTCGGAGGTTCAATGCCCCTGGGCTCCATCCCCAGACCCACAATAAATAAATAAATAAATAAATAAATAAATAAATAAATAAATAAAATTTAAAAGAAGTTTGATGGCCAAGTACCAATGAGGCTGAGAGATCCCATTGGGGTGGAGATATACATGACTAGTCCCAAGGTCCCACAACTCTGCACTACGGCTCCAGTACCACCTCCATGAAAAGGATCCTTGCTTCTCCAGCTTCCCCCTGACTCCTTACCACACCACAGACTGACAAGTGGCTTTTCTCCAGTTTACGTAGCTGGGTCTTCATTCTTGACCATGACTATAAATTTCTTGAGATGAGGACTATGATTTCCACCTTTCTCCACAATGCCTACCTTGTGCTGGGTGGCACTTACTCAATCATGATTTGACTGGACCCTAATAGAGAGCTGAACTTCCAAGCGCAGCCTAGAACCAGCACTATTCACAAGACCTGGGAGTTCTTAGAATTGCAGCTTCTCAGACCTTGTCCCAGACCCACTAAATCACCACTTTAACCAATGCCCAAGTGATACATATATACTAACAAGGTAATATTGATGTTGCTGGTCTATAGATTACCCCCAAGAAGCAAGGGGGAAAGCCTGGGGAACTCTCCCCATCACAATCTGAGAGCCCAACAGAGGGTCTCATTCACTCTGTCACCTATTCAGGTATCTGCCCATTCTATAACAATATATGAAGTTCCTACATCATGCCAGGTACTTTTGTAGGCGTCTGAGTCCTGCTCCAGCCAGGTGTCACTGAATGGTAAGACTCCTTCAATATCAGAAAGAATCATTCATTTCGGCTACCTGCCTTCAGGATTCAGTCAAAACAATATAGCTGCCTCTGAATTCCAGCCCCGCAAATGTTCTCCGCAAATGTTCTCCGGGTGTCAGGGCTGACACCTCCTCACAAAGGGTCCAACACCACCTATACAATAGCCAGACCCAACAGTGCAGGCAGAGCCCCTTCTGCTTCTGCAGGTGCTACATTCCAAAAATGCTTCTTTTTACAAAGCATGGCAAGAATTCTACACTTAGAGAAGCAAAGAGGTTAAGGAAGGGCTTTAGTTTTCCCTGGGGAGAGAAGACTGAAACCTCTCACAGAGACGTTTACATTTTTAAAATGTATTTATTTTATCAACCACAGGCTTGCAAGTCAAACATCTCCTCCAAGACATTTTGCAGACAGAGATATTCTGGGAACACACTGGAAGCAGCTTATTTATCTGCCACTATTACAAGACTAGCCCGAAGGGATGTGTATCAGATGCTATCTCCCTCTGAAATGGCTGCCTGCCTGCCTGCCAACTCCGCACCAGGTCACAGCTACCTCGTGCCCCTCAAATACCCCCTGCTCGGCCCTGCCACACTGTTTCTGTCCCTGGTCCTGTGAGAGCCTTCCAGCTACACTGTGTAATTCCCTATCATGAAGGACTATTTGTTCCACTTCTGAAGTAGGTAAACAGAATGAAAAGTGTAATTAATATATAGGTGCAAGATTAATATTGAACATTGCCACAGTGCTGGAAACTCCCTGGGGCTGGCAGGATACTAGGTAAACACAGGTCCTCAGGCTGACCGTCCAAGAAAGTGTAATCTAGGCAGCTACAACTGTTCCTTAGCTCCCTCCCTCCTTTGCTATCCTTGATCAGATCATCCTTTGTGTCAAAGGATTCAACAATTAGGGACACTCTCCCAGTCTCTTGCTCAGCTCCACCCTGGCCTGCTCAACAGAGAGCACTGAGGCAGGGGCTGTGATCTGCTCATTAGAGAATCCCTGCAGCCAGCACACTCCTGACCCACACAGGTTTCCACAAAACACCATTCATTCATCAAGGACTGGGTGAGTTTCAGGAATATAAAATGCTTGAAGATGAAAAAAAAAAAAAGGATATTCTTGTTAGTCTTTGGAAACTAAAAACAAGGAACAAGAACTATGAAAGCCTAGACTCAAACTTCAACATAAAAAATGACGGAATCCCTGAAGCAGAAAGAGCCAAGTGCAACAGAAAAGGAATTTTCTTATCCACAGCATCTACACAGATCTACCCTGTAATTCACTGTACACTGAAAGCATTTCCCACACACCAAACATGCTCTGCAACTGACCAACTTTCTTGCCTGACTTTGGAAATAGCAGCACACAGTATGATGTATACTGTGCTAATCCTGTTTGATTACCAAACAGCTCTCAATGGGATGTGCTTTATACTTGACAGGGTTTTAAATGCTTCTTATAGGCATTCTAACTATATTCCCAGGCTGGCAGCAAGGTAGGTTTAGTGAGGCTCCAGATGTGACATGCTTCCACCAACTGGGCCCCAGGACAGATCACGCCTCTTTACCCTAAAAATGACCCCCCTCCTCTCCTACACTGTCCCCACCCAGCTTCACCATCCGCAAAAACACGAGTCACATTTCATTTCCTAGTAGCCTTGCTTTGAAAGGTACTAAGAATTGTATTAAAGAAAAAAGGTACCCAAGAAACAGGTGATAACTGTAACATGTCCAAAAATTATTTCAGCCTTTAGTCAATGTAAACAAAATTGTTGATGAGGAATTCTTTTTTCCCTATACTAAGTCTCCAATAGCCAGGTCACTGCACCCTTCCAGTGCATCTCACCTGGGGCGAGCCACCTTCCCGGTGCTGAGCAGCGCAGGCTGGAGGCTCTCACACCACAGTGGGACCATGAGCACTTCTCACGCACTTGTGTCACAGAGATGCTTGCCAGCTCTTTCCAAGCACGCAAAGTCTATTTAAGTGGCATCAACTTCAGCTGGACTTGAGAAGAGTGGGGTCCCAGTTTTCAGTGGACACAGGTTCTCCATTTTAAATGACTTGCAGCAGCATCCTTCAAACCTCAGGGTAGGTTCTGCTTCTTCAAGGAAGCCCTCCCTGAGTATATCCCCCCTACAGTTATGTGACCCAAGGTACTCTGTTTTTTTCATGTTTTTGTGAGATTGGGGGGTGTTGTACAGGGGATTGAATCCAGGGGCATTCTACCTCCGAAGTACACTCCAAACCTGATATTATGATATTTATTTATTTATTTATTTATTTATTTATTTATTTATTGTAGTACTGAGAATGGAACCCAAGGGCATTCTACCTCCAAACAACACCCCCAGCCCTATGTTTCTTTATTTTGAAACAGGGTCTCACTGAATTTCAAGGCCTCACCAAGTAGCCGAGGTTTTCCTCATACTGCGATCCTCCTGTCTCAGCCTCCCAATGCTGGGATTACACGCGTGCACCACCATGCCTGGCTTATTTTTTTTGTTTTTGAAACGGTCTCTCTAGGTTGCTGAGGCTATCCTCAAACCTGTGCTCCTTCTGTCTCAGCCCCCAAGTTACCCTGACTTCACTCATCTCCACTCTTCACATGTCGCCTTCCTGCCTGCTCTGCCAGGCTAATGGCTACTGTATGCTCCTTGAAGACAGGTCGTGTGTGTTTCACTCACAGCCCAGCACTGTTTCAGTAATCACTTGTCGATGCACAGGTAGATGGCTGGATAAATGAATGAAATTTCTCTGAACACAGTATCTGTCTCACTAAGCCATGGCTTCCTCATCTGTAAAATCTCCATGGCTCCTTCTGGCCCTGAATCAGTAAGGCCACACACTGTGACTTATGCTGCTTACACGAGATGACAAGACAGTTACACTTACCCTTTTGCACAACCAGCTCTGTCAAGAATCTGACCCATGAAAAAAAACCTGACTTGGACCTCACTTTAGAGTTCATTTCTTTGGGCCAGTGCAGACTTTTTGCTTTTAAATCTCCAGAAAAATTCCCTGTTGTTCTATTGAAGTACAGAAATGTATATCCTCCCATCTAATTCTAGAAGAGCTGATCTAACCAGCCACTTATTTATCTCTCATGTGGAAAATGTTGCCCTTAATGAATGAATGAATGTCATGAAGCATCCAATAGTCAGGTTTGGGACTTCCACACACAGGGTTTTATCGCCAATCCCTTCCCACATTTCCATGGACTTTTCAATTAACCACTATATCCCTTATCCCCAATAAGGGGGAAATGATATATTTGAATCACAGCATTATTTTAACTATTTGTGAGACAATGTTAAAGTGGGGTGAGGGAGAGCAACTGACAACCAACACAGTCAGCGCCCAGGAGAGGCTGGGAGAGCTCAAAGGCCCCGGGTTTCCCTGTGCACTAAAACCAAACAGACTGGGGAGACAGGGCCTCCACCGGTGAGGGAAGCCAGGGAAGGCTGCAGGCCAGGTGAAGGCGGCTTGGCGCCAGACCCCACCAGGAGGCAGCTGTGAGGGAAGGCCGCCTGCAGAGCACAAAGGAGGAGCACAAAGAAACCTTCGGCCTTCGGAAGAGAGAGGAGCGCAGAGCAAGAGGTTGGGCAAGGTGGGCGTTCCTGTCCTGCAGGGCAGGCCCCGTTCAGCAGGAGCCCGGCCAGCAAGCCGGTAGAAGCTTCGCGCCTTTTCTTCCTTTCTTCCTCTGGCTGGTTGGAGAGGCGCGATACTTTCCCAAACCGGTTCTGTCCATTTCGAACAGGAACTAGGCTCTCTTTCGCGTGTGTGTGCACATTTTATTATTTCGGAAGAAAGCATTTGCAGTCGGAATGAGTCATCAGCGATCCCTGTCGATTTGCCAGCAGCCTGCCCCTCTTCATTACAAACGTAAAGATAAAAGCCCTCGCACTGCATTAGCTGGCATACGCCTCCACAGACAGCACAAATAAATTAATTGTGCCTCATCTCGAGCAGCCAGAGAGGTGTGCGGGAGGGGGAAATGTGCTCCGTCTTGTTTCATTAACAAATTAAACTGAAACAGAGCCCGCTGCCGCTCTCTTCTGCACAGAGACCCCAGCCTATTCTGCCAACTTTGGTACTCCTAACAGGCTCCCACAGGGGCAGTGTCACCTAAGCAAAAGCCCAGAAGCTGGAGAAAGTGTCTCACGCCCAAGGGAACTTGAGTCCTGTTAAAGGAGAGGGGAGGTATGACCTCACAGCCCCAGGAGGGCTAGACCTGGGTTTTGTGTGGCCTTGAGGATCTGGGGAACAATAGTCACCCTTCAAATGCTGGGTGCAGCAAAGGGGCGGGCAGTTCAATCATTTGCCCCAGGCAAATAAACAAACCAGTTAGGAAGCCAGGGCCAGCACAGCAGTAAAAGAGCTGGCCATCCCACAGCCTCTGTCATAAGAAGGATGGTGAGCATTCCAGAAAGAACAAAGTTATTCAAGACCAACTTGAAAAACAAGTCTGACGCCCCTGCACCACCAGCTAAGATTACACCCTCAAACACACCTTGCTAGGGTTTCATGGGAGACAGTTGCTTTTGCAATGCAAGCACAGGCAATTTGTTTCAATGCTGTGATTTTCTTTATCCTCCTTCCCTACTACATAATTTGGGAAACCTACGTTTTATAAGTTTAAGGACCATGACTAAAGGCCAATCCTTTTATGTTTTATCTCCAAAGAGACAAAAACAGTGCTTACTGGGGAGGAGGGAGACAGGAAATTAAGGGACTCAGGGAGAACAAAGAGGAATCTAAAAAGTAAAAAAAGAAGACCCTCTACTCTTCAAATATCACCCCATTAACTTGTGACCTACACGGAAGTTAAGATCATGAACATCTAATCCACCATAAAATATGTCCAAATTATTTATTGTACATATGGGCTCTGGGTTTATTTGTTAGTTTAGTTGACTTGTTTTTTTAACTGCAAAATCCAAGAATCTGAAAAATTCTACAAAGAAAAATCTGACTTCAACCAGCTAGGACCTGCCTATGAGAAAGCAATTAAAGTCTTTAAATAAGAATCATAAACAATGCCATATGCAACCTCTCCATAATCTAAGAAAGACCCATTTAGCAATGATGTGCCACTGAGCCACACCTTCATAGAAACACAGTACCTAATGCAGGCCAAAGTGGTGAAATTCGTACCTAGTACACTGCTGGGTGGCACTGTCAAGTGTGAGACAACCTTTTTGGAAAGCAATTTAACAATTTCCATCAAGAGGCAAAAATAAAATATTTGTGCCCTTTAGCACAGAAATCCTGCTTCTGGGAATTCACCCTAAGGATATAACGTATGAGAAGGATGAAGCTGTATCTCAAAGTATTATTTATAATAGCATAAACTGCAAGGGGAAAAATCAAAATGTCTAATAATAGATGAATGGTTAAGTAAATTCAGCCTGTGGGATGATAGATGGTAAGACCATTAAAAATCATCTTGAAGACTATGCAACCATTTGGAAAGCATTTACTTAAGGTTTACTGAAAAGAGCAGAATATAGAATTGAGTCTACATATGATTATAGTTCTAGAGAAATATGCTTGCACAGAAACCAGGGCTAGAAGTTAAAATGAAAACAGTTGTGTAAGGGTGCTGAGCTTATGGATGTAGGGTTCCCCCCCTCTTTTGTTTGATTTCTTTTATTGTGGTTATAGTATTTTTTGTGAACTAAAGAGATATTACAGGGTATATATGCAGCCGTTCAACTCATATGCAAGCAATGAATCAGGAATTTGGGGAACCAGTATTTTATGCCAGTCGTACGTTGTTTTGGCTTCCTCCATTGACGACAAGGAGGCTGAGGAGGAGATATGGCTCTGGGAAGCTGGGTGACCTCCAAAGCTGTCTGCAGGCTACAGAATGAGGGAAGCAGGATGAGACTCCAGATCACTTTCGGTCCAAAGCCTCGCTCCATCCTGTCTGCAGCTTCTAATGCTAAGACCTCTCCCCTCTCTGGGAAATAAGTTTCCTCCTTAATAAAAGGAAGAGGTTAAACCTGCTCCTGGTGCTGTGTGAGTCTGACACTGTTTCAACCATGTGTTTTATTGACAAGCTGCATCCAATTCACCTGCACTGCAGGTTAAAGCCCAGATGACTGACACAGGAAATCAGAATAGTTGGGAGAGAGGTACCAGAATCCAAATCCCACCAACATAGGGATATCAGAGAAGCACTAGTTGGGGAGGTGAGGAGAAGTATGAATATTTAACTCCAAAGAGTTAAGTCTTTAAAATGGAAAAAAGCAGAAGGTGATATGTTTCCAAGCCCCCCTTTTTTCCTGAATAAATGATTCCTGAGTTAATAGACATTATCCAATTCCACATGCCCCATGCTCAGCAGAGAGCTGGGAACACAACAGATGTTCAAAAATGCTAGCTGAAGGCAGCAGGCAAGCCAGCCAAGCGCACACCTGGAATCCCAGTACTTGGGAGGCTGAAACGGGAGGATCAGAGGTTTGAGGATAGCCTCAGCAGCTTAGCAAGACTCTCAGCAACTTAGCAAAAGCCCTCTTTCAAAAACAAAAAAATAATTTTTGTAAAAAAGATCTGGGGTGTAGCTCAGAGGCAGAACACTCCCGCATTCAATCGGTACCAAAACAGAAGAGGCAAGTGAATGAGGCCTGAAGGAGTGTGGTGGTGGGCAGTATCTGTGTCCAGCCGTACTTAGTATTCGCTTGCAGGTTTGTCCATCTACCCCCTCACAGGGTGGGCTGCAAGGCATGAGGCAGCAGTGTGTGCAGCTCCTCCCTCTAGTTCTGCACAACCTCCCCAGCTGCCAGAGCAGGGCCTGGGGATACTGTGCCCTGGTGAAGAGTGGGTTGAGTAAACATACAATAGACAGTGGCAAGAACCAGAAAAAATGAAGGTGCTGCTCGGACCAGACACCTCCTCAATAAAAGGCTCCTGTTCTGACAGAAAAGACAAGAGGAAAGCTGCTTTCTGTAGCACACACCACACACTGGGCTGGGCACAGGTGTGCCTCAAGGAAACCTCACAACTACACCAGGGGAGAGACCACCAGGACTGCAGCAGGGTTTGCCTAAGACATGGGCAGTAAGTCCTTACAGTTCAACTAGATGCAGGGCAGCCAAACATGAAAAACAGAAGGGGGGGGGGGACAAACTGACGTCTAGCCTCTAACTGATACACATCCAAAGAGAACCCCACCTGCCGTACACGAGATGGAAGGTGCCAGGTGAGTTACCTTGGGCTGATCTCAGACAAGCCAGGGACTGGGGCACAATTCCTAAGGAATGTCCCTCTAGGGTGTGGATGCTGGCAGAGAGCCCAGCTTTTCACCCTGAGGGTCCTTATCACCTTCTTAAAGCAACAATGGGAGAGCTGATTACCCACCCCCCAATTAACAGCAGCAAACACTTCAGAATCAAATACCTTTAGAGTTCAGATCACCTGTAGAGCTCTGAAGCTTAGTTATGGGGGTTCACAGGAGCAAGCACGCTCATGTCCAGAGCCACCTTGAAATCAACCCGGCCTGGGCTCCTGTTTGCCATTCCTAACTGTGAGACCTTTGCTCCCCAGCCTCAGTTTTCTCATCTATAAGGAAATAATTACACTCACCTCATAAAAGTGTTTTGAGAATTAAATAAATTAACACATTTAATGTTAACACATTAACACAGACCTAGCACACAAAGTTGTGGCAAACAATACTGCAATAGTTACTACAAGCACTGTGAAATCTAATCTGAACACAGGACTACCTGTGCATTCTGCATTCTCTACTAATATTATCTATTAACACTGGCCCTAGACTTGTTATCTTTAATAGGAAAGAATTAGGTACCTGTTTCTCTCCCTAGAAATCTAACTTTAATGATTTCTATGTTAGACTGAACATTAAATGTGAACAAACCCATAAAGTCATCTAATTAGAAAGTAAGCATGTCATGGACATAATCCATGATTTAATTAGAAGAACAACATGCTATGATGAGATATGCACCACACCGAGAGAGGCTCAGGGCTGGGAGCACCACTTCAGCCAATCCCTGGCTATGAGATCTCAGTCACAACCTGTATGGGTCGAGGAAGTCAGAGCCAAGTAGAGCAGTGCACACCTGTAATCCCATTACTTGGGAAGCTGAGAAAGAAGGATCACAGGCAACTTAGGGGGACCCTCAGCAATTTAGTGAGACTGTTTCCAAATGAAAATTAAATAGAGCTGGGAACAGTATCACATGCCTGTAATCTCAGTACTTGGGAGACTGAGACAGAGAAGGATTGCAGGCTCGAGGACAGCCTCAGCAAGTAAGAAGACTCTCATCGACCTAATGAGACCCTGTTTCAAAGTAAAAATAAAAGCCAGGCATGGTAGCCAATGCTTGAAATTCCAGCATTTAGGAGACTGAGACAGGAGGATCACAGTTTGAGGACAGCATCAGCTTCTACTTAGTGAGGCCCTTAGCAACTCAGTGAGACTCTGTTTCAAATAAAGAATAAGCCAGGCGTGGTGGCGCACGCTTGTAATCCCAGCATTCGGAAGGCTGAGACCGGAGGTTCGCGGTTCAGAGACAGCCTCAGCTACCTAGTGAGGCCCTCTGTAACTCGGTGAGACCTGGTTTCAAAATAAATAAATAAATAAAAATAGGGCAGGAGGTGTAGCTCAGAGGTCGAATGCCCCCGGGTTCCACCCCAAGACCCACAACAAAACAAAAAAAAAAAAAAAAAAAATAGGGCTAAGGGTGGAGCTTAGAGGTGGGATGCCCCAGAGTTCAATCCCCAGTACCACTGGAAGGAAGGAAGGAAGGAAGGAAGGAAGGAAGGAAGGAAGGAAGGAAGGAAGGAAGGAAGGATGGAAGGAAGGAGAATTCCCCTGGGTTCACCCCCAGTATCATAGAAAAATTAAAACATACTTTACAGTTCAAGAAAAGAAATTTCCCAAATCATTCTAGAGATAATTTCCAGAGTAGCAGGCTCTAGAGACACAAAGGCTCAGTTGTGCCCTCAAGGAGTTTACAGATTAGGGCAACCCTGGCCAGCAACATCCCTGGGACACACCCTGGCTTGCAAAGTGGAAAGGAGTGAATAATCATTACAGAGCAAGCTACAGGGCACAGTTTCCCCCACTCTGCACTCCCTTCTGGTTTCTACTCCAAAGAATAATGTTCAAGGCAGAGTCCCAGAGTGCTTAGTTCACAGTGGGTTAGCTGGCTAAATCCCAACCAGTACCCTTAATCATTCCCCAATTCACAGTTTTTCCCAGATCAAATTTGGAAAAGGTTGCCAAGATTGAACTCAGTACTGCTTGTCTTTTACAGTAAAAAAATAAATAAATAAAACAGTCTTCTCTAGTCTGACCTTCTGACACACAAACAAACAGAAACTCATAAAGGAAAAAGTGACTAGATGGAGATGTGCTGAAGAGCCACCTGGACAGCAGAAGAGGTCAGACACACAGTGTGGATGGCACCCCACAGGCCCAGAGGAGACTCACCCCTAAAGGAATCTCCCTCCAGGGAAGCTCTTGGGACTACCTCACACTCCCTCACCCTGTTATGGTGAGTGTGGGAGGCACTTTCCCTGCTTCTCACTGTGCGATTAGGACAGACCACCATGGTCCCACGCCACGGCGTGCCTCCAGGCAGTCAAATATCCAGGAGCATTTTATACTGCTACCCCAAAGTGCTCTCTCATTTAACTGGTCAGGGTGAGCTCAATAGGGGCTGTTGTTCTTGTTAAACCTGAGGAGGGGGCTTGGGAGTGACCCAGGCCAGGGAATATATCCTGTCCTGATTCCTGAAATGTCACCGATAGGTGCCTAGGCCCTAAGAATCCCGGGAAGAACCATATTTCAGAAGTGTTTCATTGTAAGATACATGCAGGCCTCCCACTCCAAAAAAGAAAAAAATTTACTCTCTCAAGAAAAGTTTGCAAGCTCTTCAGAGTTCAAGAATTGCCCTGAGTGGAAGAAGGTAGATGACAGATGATAAAGCACAGGGAAGTGAAATCCCTGCCACTCCACCCAGCCAGAGATGAAAGAGATACTTTGTAAGGTCACACTAGGATGGAGGCTGATGGAATTCTATTAAATTTTTCCTTTTGGGTCACAGAGAAACTAGCCTAAAAAAGACATCTAAACATAAACTGGACTGGAACTATACTTGAGAACCCTATAGGGATTAAGACAAAAGTGTTGCCACAAGAATAGTGAAACAGAGCCAGGCGTGGTGGCACACCCTTGTAATCCCAGCATTGGGGAGGCTGAGAGGACCGCAGTTCGCGGACAGCCTCAGCTACTACTTAGTGAGGCCCTCTGCAACTTAATGAGACCCTGTTTCAAATAAAGAATAAAAAATAGGGCATGGGGTGTAGCTCAGAGGTCGAATGCCCCTGGGTTCCATCCCCAGACCCGCAAAAAAAAAAAAAAAAAAAAAAAAAGAATAGCGAAACAGAAGGAACTAGAATGGAGAAGCAACACCCTGACACAAAGTCAAAACACTCTTCTACAACTTCAAATCTGAGTTATATCAACAGTCCCACCCCACCCCCCAAAGAAAAGAGGTCTAGCTCCTGAACCTGGGGCCATGGCGGGCCAAGCAACCTCACAAACCACTCACTGCTCACCAAGAAAACCCAGGACATTTCCCCATTACAGTTAGTGAGTCTGTAGGAGATGGGGGAAGGGGAATGATATTTTGCCTTATTACCACCAGAGCTATATTTGCCCTACCTCACAGCAGGGGGTCTTTGTTCTCCTTTACCGCCACTGCAGTGAAGAGTTGTATGCTAGCCAGCACAGACCTGAGCAGATCATATGCTGTATACCCGTTGGACAATAAATTGCCCAAAAGCAGAGAGTTGGGGAGCTAGGCACCAAGCAGCATGGGCCAAATGCTGTAGCTCTGACCACTGAGCTATGCCACCTCATCCAAAGTCCCAATGTTAGCAGATTCACACCTGCCAGGCCCTGGGGTGAGGTGTGGGGCACAGAACCCAAACACCTTGCTGTTAACACCTCACCTTGACTTCCAGATGCTTCCCATTGGCAGAAAAAGCAGGTCATCACCTTCCTTTCTCTGTTCCCTTCCTCCCCCCTCTTCCATTATTGGGTTACTGCAGGAGGATCATGTATTAAGGCAAACACTACTTTGACATAACCTAATAACCACCCGTCTCCCAGCATTCAGCAAGAATGAATGCTACAGGGCACACATGCAAACCTGATTCTCAGTCCAGGAGTGATTTCTGTGGAGGTGTAATTCCATTGTCCCTCGCACCCAGCACATCTTCTATCCATAAAGCACGATGCCTCCATCAGTCAGGACACTCAGGAATGAAAGGCCTTGCCTCCTATGCTGCGCTGCACCTGCAGCTAGACCCCATCTGGTGACAGAAAGTCAAGCCTAATCTGATCTTCCCATTTAGACACACCAACACAAGCATGCACACAGCTATATGTGCAAACCAGCAACTACCAGGGGCACACAACTGCCCCACGTTCACTTCCATCAGGGACTTATTGATTAGCCCCAAATTACTCTGATATTGCAGTTTATCATCATTATAAACTACATTCCTTTTAACACTGACTCCATGACCAGACTTGACCATTAACAGCTCACTCTCTAAAGATTTAAAGATTCACACAGGAACCTTTTTTACACATCAAAACTATGGGGTGTGGGCTTGCACCTATACTGTGCATAGCTGAAAAGGTAAAACCCACTGCTTGAGAGCCTGGGCTGGGCCATCACCTGGTAGGAACAGATGCTGTAACCTCAGGGCAAGCCACCGTTCAGCCTGGTAAAGGGGAACGAGAGCCACACTTCTGATCTGTAATGTTCTCCGCTCATGACTTAAAAGAGGGTTATGAGCAAACAATGGCTCGCAGGTCAAATCTGGTCTATCTCTGATGGAGGAATGAGCCCAGGGCATGGAATCAGCTGAAATCCTACTGTGTTAGATAGGACTAAAGAGAAGCCAGAGGCAGTGAGTGACTAAAAACTACTGAGCCCCCACCCTAGGGTCTGCTGTATAAGGGCAGGGCTTTTATGGGGGTTGTGGGGGTTTTTTTTTTTTGGGGGGGGGGGCATGCAGGGTTGAACCCAGGGTCATTCTACCTCTGAGCTACTTCCCCAGCACTAATTTTTTATTCCTCATTTTGAAACAATGTCTCACTAAGTAGCTGAGACCAGTGATACTCCTGTCTCAGCTTCAAAGTACTGGGATTACAAGCATGTGCTACCACACTCAACTAAAGCAGGGATTTGTGAGTTTTTGTTGTTTTCTTTCTTCTTTTTTTTTTTTTTTTTTTTTTTTTTTTTTTTTGTACTGGGCATTCTACCTCCAAGCTATATCCCTCCAGCCCTTTTTTTATATTTTATTTTGAAACAAGTTCTCACTAAATTGCTTAAGCCTATAAATCCTGTCTCCCAAGTACTGAGATTACAGGTGAGCACCAATATACCCATCTTGGGAGATTTTTTTTTAATGGCTACCACCCTGTGCTGGCCTGAGAGCAACCCAGGTTCTTGCCTACAGCAGACATGGTTGCATGCACTCATCTTCCACCTCACGTTTCTTGCTGGCAAACTGCTGATTCAATCTATGTGCCCCCCCCCCAGTAGTATCTATGGTCCAGATGGATGTGGTAATCTCATTCATCTAGGCCTTACTGCCCAATGAGACAAGAAGGAAAGGAAAGATTGAGGGTTGACTGCCAAATGGAAAGAATTTTTGTTGTTTGTTTGTTTGTTTGTTTGTTTGTTTGTTTGTTTTGTGGAAGTACTGGGGATTGAACTCAAGGGTATTCTACCTTGAAGCTATACTCCCAGAATTTTTACATCTTCTTTTGAAACAGGATCTCATTAAGTTGCCAAGATCCTCCATGAGTCCCTGAGACTTGTCTTGAGCCTGTGATCCTCCTGCCTCAGCTTCCCAAGTACTGGGATTACAAGTGTGTACCATCATCACATCTGGCTGGAAAGGTTTCTTGCTGAGAAAAGAGAAAGGGAACAAATAATCCAGGTCGTTAGGATTGGGATGTGGAACCTGGAGCTGACACAACCATCTGCTGACCATGACAGGAGGGAGCTAGAATGCAAAGGATGAGAGTAAAGTGTAAAATGGGAAGAACCAGGTTGTTGGTGAGGCGCTGGGCTGCTGATTCGACTAACTAGGGTCACTGCGCCTTTGCTTTTATTTTGTTTTGTTTTATTCTATGAGCCATTCTGAGTGGGTCTGGGCCCAGCAGTTATACTCCCCAAGCTAGAATGCTGTTGGGATCAGGATCAGCTTTCTGGTTTGATTAGGCAAAATCTATGATTCTTGACTTCCTAGTGTGGAACTCATTTTAACACAAAAGTTTTCTATAGACCACACACTGAATAGCAGTCTTAAGTTTAGTATGCAATGACTAAGAACCAATAATCTAACAAGACTTTTAGTAATGTCATCAAGTGAATTTGCATTGTAGACATCTGTGTATAGCTAAGAACACTCAGACATAATTGTGGACAATATACACCACATTAAGAGATCCTACACACAATCCTTGGCAAACACATGTTTGAGGTCCCTCAGAAGTAAGTGCAATGATCCCCTACCTTTGGGGAACCATCTGGCTACCAACTAAAGATTCCTACAACTAAACAGAAGGCCAACGATTTTTCCAGTTTAAGCTCTTTCCCGCTGTTTGTCCAATTCAAGTCCAAAGCACTATTTAAGACCCACCTCTCCCTGTTATATCTTCCCAGAGTATGCTCAACTGTCAATTCAAAATTGTCTCATAATGCTCGCAGGTCAACCCAATCATTCTTGATTTATTCCCACACCAATTTTAAAAAAAAAAAAAAACAGTATTTTATCTTACTGTTAAACCTATAAGATGAGTACAGTAGTGATGGTGGTCATAACATTTCAGCATGTAACCTGATCCAGTCCATGTGCCAAGTACTTTACATGAATTAGTTAACTTCATCTTCAAAATAACCTTTTAGATAAGTATGTTATTATTCCCATTTTGCCAACTGAGGGCTGGCCACAGAGTTTGGGCAACCTGCCAGAGGCCACACAGCAAGCAAGTAGAGATGGAAGTAGAGATGGAAGCAAGTAGAGATGGAAGGGAGGGCAGGTGACATGACGCTGTGTGGGGGTTACGATGAGATGTGAATGGGCCTCACAAGAAGAGGCTGTGCCAGGGGAGCATCCAGAGGCAAAATGGCAGAGTGAACGAAGGAAACTTGAGAGAACCCCTGGCACCTTATTTTTATATTCTGAGAGCTTTAAAACAGTGGCTTCTTCCAATAAGAAGCTCAAATTATCGGATGGATAGACAGATGGGAGATTTTTGTGTGTGTGTGTGTGTGTATGTGTGTGGTACTGGGGTTCCTGGAAACCCTTCCACCTCCGGGCTACACTCCCAGGCCTATTTTTATACTTTTTTATTTGGAAACAGGGTCTCTTAAGCTAGCGTGGCTGGCTTCAAACCTGCGCAATCCTCCTGTCTCCGCCTCCCAAACATGGGGATTACAAGCGTGCACCACAACGCCCGGCTCAGATGGGAGATTTTTGAGGAGGCAAAAATGATTCCATAAAAGAAATATTTTAGGAAGACTGCCCATATGTAAGACTTGAAATTATTAAGAAGAATATCCCCCAAAAGGTGCAAATCCTCAGTATGTGGAAGGCTGAGACTGCAGAGTCAAGGACCATCTCAATAATTAGCAAGGCCCCCAGCAACTTAGCAAGACCCTGTCTCAAAATTTAAAAGTAAGTCAGGCATGGTAGCACACACTTGTAATCCCAGTACTTTGAAGGCTGAGACAGGAGAATCACAGGTTCGTAACCATCCTGGGCAACTTAGAGAGACCTTGTTTCAAAAACAAAAAGGGCCAGGCATAGTGGCACACGCTTATAATCCCCGCACTTGGGAGGCTGAGACAGGAGGATCGCACAGGTTCAAAGCCAGCCTCAGCTACTTAGTGAGGCTCTCAGCAACTTAGTGAGACCCTGTTTCCAAATAAAATATAAAATAGATCTGGGAGTATAGCCCAGAAGTAGAAAAGCCCCTGGGTTCCACCCCCAGTACCACCTAAATAAATAAATAAGTAAATAAATAAATAAAAATAAAAAGGGCTAGGGGGTATAATTCAGTGTTAGAATCCTTGGGTTCTATCCCCAGTATCACAAAAAGAAAGAGGAAGAGGAGGAGAGGGAGAGAAAGAAAGAAAAAGGAAGGGAGGGAGGGGAAAAAAAGATTAGGAAACCTGATAGGGCCTAACCAGAAGTCAGGGATCAGGAACAAAGACTTTCTAAGAGGAATAGAACCTATAGCTTGTTTCATTGTTACTGTTGTTAATTTGTAACCTAACTGTCTTGCTTCTTTACCTTTGTAACTCTGTTACCTTTGAGTCTTTATCAGTTTCCTCCAGGAGACTCTCAATAAAACCCTCAGGGGGTAAAGGGTCTGTTTGCTGGGGTTTAGGGGTCAAGAAAGAGAGATGAGAAATTGGGCTACACCCCAGAAGTGGGGAAAGGGAGTCTAAAAGACAATAAAAGTAGATGTAGGCAGAAATGGAAGATTTGGTCCAGCCTCCTGAGAGATTTGTGGTGTGAAATATCCCAGACAACAGGGCAAAGGTGAGTTGAAGGTGAGTTGAGAAAAGCCCAGGCTTCGACCTTAGGCCTGCAGCCACTGGTGTAGTGGTGGTGGGTGTGTTCTACTGTGCAGTCCTACCCTAGACAAGCAACCTACCATTGAGCTACATCCCCAGCCCTTACTGGACACTTTTATTAGTACATCTGAAGGAAACATCAGGAAAGCCAGGCTTCAAATAAACAAACATGAACTTGCTGCCTCGGACTCTGCCAGCTCCTGCTGCAGTAGGGCGTCTGCAGGTTTGTCGCCTGGCCCTGTTTGCCCTCCTTTGCTCTTTACTGCACTCTCTGCCTCTCCTGACCACCTCATCCTCACCAACTGCTGTGGCCCCTGCAGTGACCACCCTGACACGAGTCTTCTTCCCTGCCCATTTTTCTAAATTTCTAAACCATCGATCCTGTCTTTTCCCAATGTGAAGTCTACCAGGCCAACCCATCACCAAGAGACCCCTTAAATGTGGCACAAGCAGTATAGCCTGCTGTCCACTGTAGCTGCTGTCTACCTGGATGGCCAGGGCTCCCCAGATAAAGCCATTTCCATTCTCCATGCCTGGCCCCAGATAAATCCTTTGAAGCCAGGGGTGGTGGTGAATCCCTGTAGTTATAATACTTGAGAGGCAGAGACAGGAAGAAGGATTACAGGTTTGAGAATTGCTTCAGCAAGACCCTGTTTCAAAAATAAAATGACTGGGGGTCAGGCTCCAATATAGAATGCCCCTGGGTTTAATTCCATTACCAAAAGAGGGGAAAAAAGGAAAAAAACCCCGCCTGGAATAGATCTCCAACTCTCCCAACCTTCCTCAATGCTACCGTCTCCTCCTCTGCACACCACCATTTTGTATCTTCAAAGGCTATTATCCTCCAACTCACAAGTCATGACCCCCTCAGGTACCATTAACTTTATTTTCCTCTTGATGTGTTTATTTCCCTTGCCACAAAAGCCCCTGTTCACTGCCATCCCCAGTGCTGGGCCAGATAAGGTGCTGACTCTGCTGTACAGACGAAACAAGTGAGGCCTCCCTCCTTTCTCGCTGATGGGCACCACAGCCAAGCCTGACCATCCTTCTCCAGTCCTGTTGTCCCTGGAGCTCTTTGAAAAACAGAAGCTGTGTCTTCTTCATCCTGTACCCAAACATCTGACACAATAGATGCACAACAAAATTGGCCACATTATTTTCATGAAGGACATGTACACAAATCCATTTTTAATTATAAATATTTTATAATTTCTTATTATTATTTAGAAAAGGGATGTCATGTTACAACATTCAATTTATTTTAAAGATGGATGAGCTCCCTTATATAAAAGGAAACCAGAAAGGTGAAGTAAACCTAAGAACCTTAAAAAGGGTCCATTATGATTGGCTTTAAAAAAAAAAAAAAAAAAAAGATTTCTGACAGTGACCCACCTGACACTTCATCTAATTGGGAGGCTGAGGTACAAGGATCCCAAGTTCAAAGCCAGCCTCAGCAATCTCAGCAAAAAAAAAAAAAAAAAAAAAAATAGCTGAGAATGGTGGTGCAGGTTTGTAATCCTAAGTACTTGGGAGGCTGAGACTAGAGGATCGCAGGTTTGTGGCCAGTCTCAGCAACTTGTAAGGCCCTCAGCAACTTAGTGAGACCCTGTTTCAAAATAAACAATTGAAAAAAATAGGCAGGGGGTGCAGCTCAGAGGTAAAATGCTCCTGGATTCAATCCCCAGTATCACAAAAAAAAAGAGACAAAAATCTTTTTTTTTTTTTTTTTTTTTGCGGGTATGGAGATGGGACCCAGGGGCACTCAACCTCCGAGCTACACCCTCTGCCTATTTTTTTTTTAAATAAATTTGAAACAGGGTCTCACTGAATTGCAGAGGGCTTCACTAAGTTTTGCAGAAGACCTAAGTAGCTGAGGCTGGCTTCGAACCTGTACGATCCTCCTGTCTCAGCCTCCCAAGCACAGGGATTACAAGTGTGTGTGCCACCACACCTGACTTGATTTGTATTTATAAATAGTTCAAAGACATACAAACTAGAAAATGAGTCTTTATGTTATCCTAAATCCTAAATAAATGATCACTATTAACACGTGTTATACAATCTTCCCTCCTTAAAATTAATGAATATAAGCCAGGCATAGTGGCGCATGCTTGTAATCCCAGCATTCGGGAGGCTGAGACCTGAGGATCATGGTTCGTGGACAGCCTCAGCTACTTAGTGAGGCCCCGTGCAACTCAGTGAGACTCAGTTTCAAAATAAAGAATAAAAAATAGGGCAGGGGGCGTAGCTCGGAGGTCGAATGCCCCTGGGTTCCATACACACACACACACACACACACACACACACACACACACACACACATTAATGAATATGAGACCCTGCTTCCAAATAAAAAATAAGGCTGAGGTAAAATGCCCCTGGGTTCAATCCCCAGTAACACACACATACACACACTCCCATGATAATGCCTATAAGTTGGCCTCCTCTTTTCAAAAGCTTCATTAATATTCTCCTATATTGTTTTACTGGAAGTTACTTAACTATTGCTCTATTCCTAAAATCTCTCTGGGTTACCACACTAAAAACTATGGCGGAGCATCCCTGCACATTTCTTCCCTTAGGATCAGTTCTGTGAAGTGGAACTGTCAAGTCCTGCAGCACGCACATTTGTTGTTAATCCCTCCTGCCAAAGTACCCTCCAGAAAAGCTATATACTTTATAGCTGCCTGCCAAGAGCATATGAAAGCTTCTCCCACCCCCACCCTACCACCAGGCAAGGCTGGGTTTGATCACTGAAGTTAATTTCTTCAGCAGGACAGAGTCTCTGACCCACAGAAGTCTCCTTGGCTCCAATACATATTACCCTCACTAAGTTTGTCTCTCAGCAAATAGGCTTGACAGCCCTGAGTGTGAGAGGGTAAAATCTCAACTGCCCTAAAGATACCTACTACTACACAGACAACCACTCCTCCTCCAAGAAAAAGAGGAGGAGAAAGAAATGTGCAGTCTTAAGAGAACTGCCTAGGAGCAAGGTAACCATAAAGGTGGCCTATGAGTGCAATGTTCAAGTTCTGGTGCACCTGGTGAAACTACTTGAATATGTACCTTACACTGGCTTGTGACCATGAAAGCCCAGAGACCCCAGCAGGACGTGTGCACCAGGGGTCAAACCTAGCCCTGCCACACCAGATAATCCCACAAGGAGCCAGGTGAGAGAGAAGCTCAAGGACAGGTTTCTGATTCACCCACAGCAAGCTTCAGCTGGAGAGCTCCACTGTCAGCTGAAGACATCAGGACAATAATTTAACAACTGTAGCAGCAGAAACACCCTGTCAGAAGAAACCTTATATATAAACTCCACAAAAGAGTTTTTCCTTAATATAAATGCAATAATGAGACTGTTCTCACGAATATACCTAAAACCACAAAGCTTCCAATATAATTCTATTTTGTTTACATAATACTATACAAAAATCCTGAATCATAGAAAAATAGTTTCAAATGTTATCCATGTAACCTTTCCTTGAAGCCTCAGGAATCCATTCAATTAAACTAAGTCAAAAACCTTTCAGAGGCAGGGCAACTGAAAACTTTTATCTTAAAATTGAGTAAAGCCAGTAGAGGTAACACATGCCTGTAATTTCAGTACTGAGGTGGCTGAAACAGGAGGATAGCTGGCCAGTCTCAGTAAATTAGTGAGAACATTTCAAAATAAAAATTAAAAAGGCCTGGGGGACGGGGAGTATAGCTTACAACCTTTTGTCTAATCTTCAGTATCTAAAGATTAAAAAAATTTGCCGGGCGTGGTGGCGCACACTTGTAATCCCCGCGCTTGGGAGGCTGAGACAGGAGGATCACACGGGTTCGAAGCCAGCCTCAGCAACTTAGTGAGGCTCTCAGCAACTTAGTGAGACCTTGTTTCCAAAATAAAATATAAATGGGTCTGAAAGTATAACCCAGAGATAGAAAGCCTCTGGGTTCCACCCCCAGTACCACCAATAATAATAATAATAATAATAATAATAATAATAATAATAAAATAAAGATTAAAATTTTTTAATGAAATTCAACAATATTTCTATTAAGAAATGTTCAGCTAAGAGTAGTTTTTCTTTCAGTTTAAGCTTTTATTTCTGGAGGAAAATACTGTTAAAATGTATCTTATAATTTAATGTCCAAAGAAGTCAAGCTCTAAATAACACCAATAGGCTCCCACAGATATTTCAAGAGTCAAATTTATTCTGTTTCACACATTAAGTTCAAAGTTTCACTTTCATCACTGATACTCTACCAGCCTTCTAAACATGGTAAGAACACAGCCTGTATTGCCTAAACTCAATGGAGTTACTTTTAAAAAATTCCACAAGACAAGCAAAAGCAATCACGTTGTTATATCTGAAAGATTTAGAACAATGAAGTTTCTTTGTGGGTCAATGTAAAAAAAAGAAAAGAAAGTGACATCACCTCATTTGAAATATTAAAGTTCAACCTCTCCTCGAATGGTCAACTAGTAAGTAAAAGTAAGGCTCATAAGACTGGCATCATGGCCCATGCTTATAATCCCAGTACCTGAGAAAATGAGACAGAAAGCTCACAGGTTCACAGCCAACCTCAGAACTCAGCGAGAGCCTTTGCAACTTAGTGAGACCCTGTTTCAAGATAAAAAATAAAATAGGGCCGGGTGTGGTGGCACACGTAATCCCAGCATTTGGGAGGATTACGTTCCAGGACAGCCTCAGCTAATACTTAGTGAGAGGCCCTTTGCAACTCAGTGAGACTCTATTTCTAAATAAAGAATAAAAAATAGAGCTGGGGGTGTCGCTCAGAGGTAGAATGCCCCTGGGTTCCATCCCCAATACCACCAAAAAAATCAAATAAACAAGTAAAATAAAATAAGGCTGAGAGCCTATAAAATAGCTCAGAGGTACAATGGCCTGGGTTCAATTCCTAACAAAGAACACACATACACACACACACACACACACACACACACACACACACCACAGAGTAAGTAAGGTTCATAGTATCATTAACCACATCATTACAAATAACTAATAAAAGTAAAAAATGCCAGGGGTGGTAGCACACACCTGTAATCCCAGTACTTGGGAAGCTGAGACAAGAAGATCGTAGGTTCAAGGACAGTCTCAGCAACTTAGCTAGATGATGTTTCAAAATAAAAAATAATAAAATAGGTTTGGGTGCGTAGCTCAGAGGAAGAACACCCTGGGTTCAATTCTTAGTGCTACCAAAAAGAGTGTGTGTGTGTGTGTGTGTGTGTGTGTGTGCGCGCACATCTTCTATAATGTACATTCTGTATGTTACACCGTACCATTCTTGAAGTCTAGCTACTTAAGCAGAATCCAAGTAAGTAACATACAACTTTTGTTAAGAGCTGGTATACAAACCATCATTTCTGTAACCTTTCCTGCCATTGTTCTTCTGGTATCAGATAAAATTCTCTTCAGTTCTGTACAGGTCAAGTATTTGAAAGGATGGTTATTCATGTTTGCTGGTCCCACATCAGGGCTTTCATTCTCCTGGGTGAGTATTCAAGGTTGTTTTCTGCAATGGCTTACTTTACAATGACATCAACTATTTTTACAGCAGATTTTGAAACAAGAATTTTGACACCACAAAACATGTTCCATGTTAGACTGAAACTTAGTGGCAGAATGCTAGGATTCTGAAGGACAGGGAATAAAACCTGTAGTTTAGGAAAATGTGAGAAAGTTCAGAAGACATTTTTGGTTCTCCAAAATGCTGAAAGAAAATGTGGGCTCCCAGAGAGTGCTGGTTAACTTAGCTCCTGCTTCATCCCTCCTGCAAGCCAAGCATCTAGCTCAGCCTCATAAGCAGTATGGCGGGCCAGCCCATTCCACCCCTCTCCCCTTCCAGAGGATGAGGACGCCTTCCATGTGTTTACTCACTCACTCAGGATCCAGTATCCAAACCTCTGAAGGATATATAAATAACTCTTTAAGGCAAAAGACTGGACATACACATGGTATAGTTTTTCACTAACATAAACTCAACTGTATTTTTCTTTAAAGAGTTTGAAAATACACCCATAGGTAATCTGAAAATAACCAAAATAAATGAGCAGAACCAGGACCCATGTCTGTTAATAAAACAGCGCCATATTGGGTAAATGTTAGCTACCGTCACATCTAAACTTTTTTTTTCTTTTTTTTCTTTTTTTTTTTTTTTTCTGATAGTACTGGGGTTCCTGGAAACCATTCTACCTCCGGGCTACACTCCCAGTACCTATTTTTATACATTTTTATTTGGAAAGAAGGTCTCTTAAGCCAGCACGGCTGGCTTCGAACCAGCACGATCCTCCTGTCTCCACCTCCCAAGATCCTCCTGTCTCCACCTCCCAAGCGCTGGGATTACAAGCATGCACCACCATGCCCCGGTTTTGACTTGTGCAAGCATTCTTTGAGGTTTTGTGTCACAGGCAGGATATAAAGATAAGATTCAGTTCCTGCCCTCAAGGGGCTCGGAGAGAGAAAAAGGCTAATCCAGCACACAGAACACAGGGAGATAAATGCTCATGCAGAGTAGGAGTGTGGAGGACTAAGAGATTGGAAGGGAGCTGGAGCTGGGCAGACTTCTGAATACTCTCTTGAGAGGCACTCCAGAGCTGCCTGGGTAGGGGGATATCTGGAGTGATATCCCAGGTAGATGCAGGTAAAGGCAAAATTATTAAGGTAGAAGGGACCGTTGAGTGTGTTCAAGATGGAGAAATTCCAGGTGGAGAGGAAGGCCAAGAGGCTGCAGGAGAGCACCAAGACTTTCTCATCTGTACAGTTAATATCGTTCAAGTCGCCTGCTCTCAGAGGGAAAAGAGCAGCCCCCCACAGCAAATTCCACAGGTAGAACTGGGTGGGTCACGAGGCATTCTTCCCATGCCTGTCAGGAGGCTCATCCAATGTACAGGTCAGCTTCCTTTAATCTAGGTACAAGAAGAAGAACTTGCAGAAGTTCCTCCAACATAACTTCCATGTTCTGAAATCCATGCCCTTTTTTAAAAAGCACATCCAGGGCCACTGTGCTTCCAGGGAATATGGGGCTTTAGGCAATTTGCTTAGAAGATGGTTGTGCCAATTTGCAGTACTCTCTGAGCATAGGTTTTAAAAGGTATGAGGGTAAGGGGACATTTCAAGCTAGAGTAGAAAAGGATAAAAAACACAGCCCAGAGCTGGGCGTGGTGGCGCACGCTTGTAATCCCTGCGCTTGGGAGGCTGAGACAGGAGGATCGTGCAGGTTCGAAGCCAGCCTCAGCTACTTAGTGAGGCTCTCAGCAACTTAGTGAGACCCTGTTTCTAAATAAAATATAAAATAGGTCTGAGAGTATAGCCTGGAGGTAGAAAGCCTCTGGGTTCCACCCCCAGTACCACCAAAAAAAAACACAGCCCAGGGGCTGTGTAACAGATGGCTGCTGCTCTGCAGGTCAACTGGAGCTGGGTACCCCTCACTGAGCTCTTCAAGAGAGCGCTAGCTGAATCCCAGTGGCCCCCAACTCACTCCCTCCATGGGTATTTTTTGAATGTGTATTATATGCAAAGCACTGCGGAGACGATGAGCAAAGGACAGCCCCATAGTCTGAAAGAGATTACAGTTTGGGAGGAAGCAGGACAAATAAGGAGAGTATGGATGGTGAAGGTGCCATTGAGACACCTCCAGATAGAAGAAGGTTAAGACCCCCTGGGGAAAAAAAGGGCTGGGAGACTTCTTCTTTTTTTTTTTTTTGGTGGTACTGGGGGTGGGACCCAGAGGCTTTCTACCCGGCTATACTCCCAGACCTATTGGAAACAGGGTCTCACTAAGTTACTGAGAGCCTCACTCAGTAGCTGAGGCTGGCTTTGAACCTGTGTGATCCTCCTGTCTGAGCCTCCCAAGTGCAGGGATTTTAAACGTGCACCACCATTCCCGGCTGGGCTGGGAGACTTCTGAAGGCGGCCGCTCTAGGAAAAGTAGGTAGGTTTTAACAGACAAAACAAATGAAAAAGGCACCCCTCATTTTTTGCATCACTCAAGTCTCAGAGCAAACCAGTGAGCTAGGCACCATCACCCCTATAACCTATACAGGAAAGCCCAGCTGGGTGAGGTTGAGTGACTTTCCCAAGGTCAAGTATATTATCAGTGCAGAGCCAAGAACTGTAACCCTCATTGTCTGCTGAGGGAAGCTTTCCTGGCAAAGAAAACAACTTAAGTAGGGCACACTTCCGATAAATGATGAGAATCCATCATTTTATGGGAAGGGATACCTGTGGAGGTCTAGGTCAGAAAATGAACTGAGGCTGGGCGCGGTGGTGCACACCTGTAATCTAGTACTTGGGAGGCTGAGACAGGAGAATCTCATGTTCAAGGACAGCCTCTGCAAGCACCGAGACACTCACCAACCTAGCGAGACCCTGTTTCAAAATAAAAACAAAACAGGGTTGGAGGTGTACCTCAGAGGCAGAAGGTCTCTGGGTTTCATTCCTAATACCACAAAACAGAAAGAGAGAGAGACAGACAGATGAGAAGATGAACTGAGGCTTTGCTGGGGAACCTCCTATGCCCGGCTGAGAATACACACACTGGCTGGGTGATGATGCAGGAAGGACGGAGGCTTGGGACACAGAGTTCCAGGAGAAGGTAGAGTGGCTAATCCTGGGGTTCGAATCCCAGTTCTAACAGCTAACAGCTATGTAACTCTGGACAAGGCACAGATTCTCTATGCCTCCTATATTGAATAAGCATGATAGTACTATCTATTCAAAGAGTTGTTGTAAAAATTAAATGGACTACAAAGCAGTAAGAAAAGTGCCAGTCCACAAGACAGGCTATGTAGGTATGGGGAGGTAATGACAGGGAGGGCGAGGCAGCCATCTAGTGAACAAGGAGACGTGGTGGAGTCTCGATGGAGCCAGAGATGATCTGAGAAGGACAGTGGGGGCTTCAAGAGGAACACAAAGACACAACTAATATGAGATGGAGTGCATGGACAGAAAAGAGAGAAGTCTCACTGAGTCTCACAGCCAGAGAGAAAGGTAGTACTACTGGAGAAGCTCCTCAGCCCCCAGAGAAATTGACGAAAACTCAGCAGATCCCTTGCTGGACCCTACTCCTTACAAATTCAGGTGCATCTCTGAAATGCAACAATGATCTTTACCCTCTGCTTTTGGCATGGCTATGAGGCTCAAGTAGGACAGTGAACTTGTCCAAAGTACTCTGTGGTTTTAGGTGGTTGTGCTAGGGATGGAGCCCAGCCTTGTATATGCTACATAAATGATCTACCATTAAGCTGCACTCCAGCCCAGATACATTCTGCACATTCTGCTGAAGACATAAAGCACTGTACTGATGACAGTCACAAAGCAGGAGTGGAAATTATAAGAAGGTAGTAGTCTGGAAAATGAGCTCATGAAGAAAGAGATATTCCATTGATCTTATCCGTGATATTCTCAGGAACACCCAGGGTCCATTTCCCACATCCTCACCCAGCACGAGTGCATGGTTGGTACCAGCCAAGGACTCTAGGGAAAGACACACAAAGGGTCTAGCTCAAGAGGCAGCCCCTCACGCTAGCAGCTGAATTCACCATTATTCACCGTTGTAAGGTGCACCATGGATAAAGGAAGTACACAGAAGTACCAATTGGCTCTGTGTCCTTCAATTCTCTAGTCATAAAGTTATAAAGTCTTTGAGCAGATCAAAGGAAGGGTTCTGGAGACAACTAGTCTACCAGTGCTGTGGCAGGCAGCCCTTCAGCAGCTTGCTGTAACCACTGCTTACACTTCCTGCATTATCTTGTCACTCCCTGGGCAGGATTTCTTACAAAAGGTCATCTTTTTTATGTCGAGTATAGTTTATGTAGTCCAAGAGACCAAGTGCCCAGGATCTCAGTTCCCAAGCTTTACTGTAGCTCAGCAATAATTCAGGACCCCTCCCTCACCCCCACATTTCTTCTCTAGCAAGCCCACACCCCCAATTATCATTCACCAAAGTGGACTAGAATGGTACCCTTCTGACAAACTCCCTTCCTCACCGGTCCCTGGCATTCCTGAAACTAGCCTGGAGTTCTTCTCTGAACCTCCACCGCACAGCACAATGAACTGAAACTTCACACTATCTCAGGGAACCTGAAGATAGTAAATGAGAACTCACAGGCAGGACCCCCACAAATGCTGTGACTTTTCTGTGCACTCAGAAGACACTTTTAACACAGCAGCCCCTGATTTATTCAAGCCTACCCTGTCTGCCTTTCCAAAACTGATTTCCAAGATCAAAAGAGAAGTCTACTTCAGGTTTGACATCTTAGTTTTTGTTTCACTTGCTATTCTTTCTGGAAAAGTAAGAAGAATCCTTTTCACTCCCAAAATACAGTTACTAAAATTCGTAACACTCCAGAATACTGCTCTCTCACTTCAACCAGCTTTTTTGGCTGATTTTCAATAGTTCTAACGCTGATAAACTGGAAGAGGCCTTTATTGAAAGAAAGGAAGGAAAAAAAATATCTAAGTCAACAGTTCCCACTGTTCTCTAAGAATTTAGACTCTAAGAACACAATCTGTCCACACAAGGATAAATGCAGTTTTATTAAAGAAAACATAACAGCCTTACAAACACTCTCCAAATATTATATACTGTACACATGAAGAATCAAAGGGGGAGGAATGGCAGGGTCCCCAGGGAGGGACAGCAACTGCTCTACTCAAAAGCTGAGCTGCAGGCAGGCTGTGCTACAGCCAAGGAGACTTCTGCTTCCTCTAGTCAAGGTCATCTCTCTTGTGGACCCTCAGATGGAGCAAGACAACTACAAAATCCCATAGTAGAGCCATGGTGATTGAGACTCTGCTTTTTCAGAATAAAAACTAAAACACAGGGCTGGGGTGTAGCTGAGAGGTAGAATGACCCTGGGTAAAATTCCCAGAACTACACACAAAAAAAAATCTTATTAAAAAAAACAACCAACTTTTATCTTATTTGTTTGCATGCAGTACTAAAGATTGAGCCCAGGGACACTCTACCACTGAGTTAACTCCCCAGCCCTATCACTCCATTAATAGTACGCATTACAATTTTATTTATTATTTATTGGTGGTTCTGGGGATTGAACCCAGGAGTGCTCTACAACTGAGCTACACCCCCGGCCCTTTTTATTTATTTTTAGATGGATCTCACTAAGTTGCCCATGCTAGTCTTGAAGTTCCATCCTTCTGCCTCAGCCTCCAAAATTGCTGGGGTTACAGGCATGCACTACTACATCCAGTTGAACTATTTATAATCTATAAAACTAAGCTCCTTGGCACTGAATACATTAAAGACCTCAAGTGGGAAGCATGGTGGTGCATACCTGTAATCTCAATACTTAGGAGACTGAGACAGAAGGATTACAGGCTAAATGCCAGCCTCAGCAACTTAGCAAGACCCTTAGAAACTTTGAAAGACCCTGTTTGAAAATTAGAAAAAAAAATTTTTTTAAGCTAGGTGTATAGCTCAGAGATAGAATGTCCCTAGTTCATCCCCCACCCCAGTTTAAAAAAACATTCAAAGGCCCCAGCTACTTCTAGAATTTCATTTCACTCCAGAATACAGAACTGAGACTATAGATTAAAGAGAAAAGGCAACAGTATTGGAAATGACTAACTCCATTTAAATACCCTACACTTCTTGTTCTAGAATAAGAAAAAAACAAATGAGAGAGTCAAGAAGCACAATTCCTTGAAATTTCCCCAGATAGGAGGAAAATTTCCTAAGACCAGTGTGGTTTCTAAGAAAGCTCGCAGAAACTAGAATGTATGCAAAACTTATTTCCAGTGCACCTCACCCATACACACACACACACACACACACACACATATCCTTTTTTGCTTATAATTTCAAATGCATTGTATATTTATAACTTTGTCTCTCCTACTTCAGCTCTTTTATTTTTTGGAGCACCTGTTATAAAAAACAAATGACAATTCTATTCCAGTTCCTAAGGTGGGTATTATACCTGAGGGTATGAAGGTGCACGCTCAGTGGTATAAAATGCCCTTGGGTTCAATCTCTAGTACCTCAAAAAAAAAAAGAGCAATAAGAAATGAATAGCTGTATTAGATATTAAAATAATTATGCAGCTACAATAATTAACACAAGTGGCTAGTGGAACATATATCAATGTAGTGTATAGATTCATGGAGAAGTCAATAGGGAAAAAATGAATAATATTGGAGCAGGTGACCCTCACTTCTTATGCCATTCCAAACAAATTTTTGACATATTAGTCTAAAATATGTTTGGAATGGTGTAAGGAGTGAAGGTATATTAGTATACTTAGTATATTATGATTAGTATATTTAGTATATTATGATTTCTTATTTTAAGTGAAAGACATGTTTTCAATTTCAGAGTAGGGAAGTCTTAGGTATAAAAAGAGAAAACCTGCCGGGCGTGGTGGCGCACGCTTGTAATCCCCGCACTTGGGAGGCAGAGACAGGAGGATCGCGCAGGTTCAAAGCCAGCCACGCGCGCTGGCTTAGGAGACCCTGTTTCCAAATAAAAATGTAAAAATAGGTCTGGGAGTGTAGCCCAGAGGTAGAAGGGCTTCCAGGAACCCCAGTACCACCAAAAAAAAAAAAAAAGAGAGAAAACCTAAAAGCCATAAAGGAAGAAATGATAAATCTGACTTAAAATTAATTTCTACATGGATCAGTTATAAAAAGATGAATGACACATCCAGAAAGAACAAGTACAATTGCCTCGCCCCTGTTCCCAGAGGTTTCACTGGGATACCTTTTTAGTAGTGCTCTCAAAATTTAATGTGCAGCTGGGCGTGGTGGCACACACTTCAAATTCCAGTATTTGGGAGGCTGAGACAGGAGGATCTAGGTTTGTTGCCAGCCTCAGCTATTTAGTGAAGGACTCTACAACTTAGTGAGATGCTGTTTCAAAATAAAGAATAAAAAATAATTGAGCGAGGGGTGTAGCTCGGAGGTAGAATGCCCCTGGGTTCAATTCCTGTTAACACACACACACACACACACACACACACACACACACAAAAAAAAAAAAAAAAATTAATGTGCATGCCAGTCACCTGGAATCTTGCTAAAATGCAAATTCTAATTCAACAAGCTTAAGATAGAGTCTGCTTCTGCATCTAACAAGCTCCCATAACACGTCAAGTAGCTAAATTCTATAAAACTTTCCTAGATTATGAGGCACGGGGCTAGAACTGAATGGGACTCAGGTGCCTCCTATGAATCACCTGGTAAAAATCACAGGCCACTTAAGCACCTGAGCTTCAAGCACCCAAGCTTCACCACTAGAGTCTGATTTAGAAGATCATAGCAGGAATCAGCTTTTTTTTTTTTTTTTTTTTTTTTTTTTTTTTTTTTACTCCCAGAGTAACAAATATATTCAGCCTGATTTAAAAATGAGTAGAGATCATCTGAAAACCTTTAAATACTGCAGAGAGGACTGTTTGAACTGGTAGTCTGAACCCATCCCTTTATCCTCAACAGATGTCACTGCCCTGTCTCCCACCCCAAGGTTACCTTTCCCCTCCAGAGGCCAGGAAAGGGGAGAGAGCACAGCACAAAGCTGTGCACACTTCAAAGCAGCACATGAACATCTAGCATTTTCTTATTAAATATGTGATGGTTGGAAACACACATAAAAATATGAACCCTACTTTCAACATCCTCCCCCCTTTACACTGCTCCCCTCAATTTAAAGGAGGGGAAAAAAACCAGACATGGTGCTGGCTTATAATCCCAGTACTTGGGAGACTGAGACAGGAGGATCCCAGGTTCTCTGCCAGCCTCAGTAACTTAGTGAGACCCTGTTTCAAAAAAAAAAAAAAAAAAAAAAGAATAAAACAGGGTTAAGAGTGTAGCTCAGAAGTAGAATATTCCTGGGTTAAATCCCCAGTACAATAAATAACCTTCATATTTCTACTTTCTAAACATATAAACTAAGCCAGACACAGTGGTGCACACCTGTAATACCAGTACTTGAGAAGCTAAGTCAGGAAGGATTGCAGGTTTGAAGTCGGCCTCAGCAACTTATCAAGGTCCTCAGCAACTGAGAGAGATAAGAGTGTCTGTTTCAAATTTTTAAAGACTAGAGGTATAGGTCAGAGGTAGACTGCCTCTAGATTTAATCCCCAGTACAAAAAAAAACAACAACAACACTAAACTTTATGAATGAAACAGGTAAAGCATAAAATGTCCAATCAAGCCTAAACTAAAATGTTTTAAATTTGTAAAAGATACCCACGGGTGTGTGTGTGTTTCTACTGAGTGTTCCCCCCCCAAAAAAAAAAAAAACAGAAAAAAGCTATCCTCTGAAATAATTTTACTATGTTTTGAGCCTCTTCCCGTCTTATTCACCCTATTTCTCAATGTCATCTCAGAACCGTGAAGGAAGTGGGCATTTGTTTCCAAAGCAGTCCCTGTGGGCACCATCTCACTCGTCTCCTTGAAAGAGGCACGGGTACTGCCTGCATCCTGTTGCTAGTAAAGTCCACTGGATTTCCAAGATTCTCTGTCAGAGGAAGCTTCGGCATGTGCACTCTATACTTATCAGATTTATCATCTGAGCACTTGCCAAAGTCCAGGGAGCACATGCCTTTCACATAGCTCAGAGATGGGAGGGGAGAAAAGAGGGGTGGGGCCACTAGGCAGGACACTCAGGTCTAATGACACACCTGGCTTGCCTCTTTCCAGGTGCTCAGTCAAGCAGAACTCCTCAGTGCCCCCAGGCGTAACTGGGGAAATTCCTCACCTGCCACACACACTGGACTCAGCACTGCACAGCATAATGCACAAGGCACCAGGCAGCAGAAAGAATAAAGTGAGGCAAAGAAATGGTCCAGTCTGAGTCACAGAGTGGGAGTAAACCCTAGCCCCTTACTGTTACCCAGACACAGGATGGGAGTAACTCCCCTCTTACTGTTCTCCTGCTAGGCAGTCCAGCTCTAGCCGCTTGAGGAAGCAACCCTGGAGGATGGACCAAGCAGAAGCCATGCACCACCAAAACAAGCAGAACACCACTGCAGACTCAGTTCTCTATAGGTTAGTTGGCCAGAGACTATTTTATTTGGCTCCAAATAACAGAAACCCCCCCCCCCCACCTAAGGAGGGAACAAGAAAGAGGAATTCACTATCAGGCTAAGGAGTCCACCAGAAGACCCCTGAATCAGGAACTGTAATCAGCCCTCCTAAGAGATGTAAAACCATCAGGAAATGAGATGATTCCCAGCTTTCATCTTGTCCTTGGCACAACTGCTGTATTGCCCCTCTGCCAAGAAGCTTCGCCAAGCTTCTATGTACCCATGGGTCAAACATCGACTCCCCATTTAGCATCTCCCTGAACTACAGCATGAGCATCAAAGAAACTGGGATAACCACCTTAATCCCAAAATGTTTAGGAAGCAGAGTTTAACTCAGCTTGGGTCAGAAGTCCCCCTTTGATCCCAACATCAGAGGAAAGGTAGGTAAGCTGGTCTTACTATTGAAAGTATCTACCTGTCCATCAAGGTTACAAAAAATAACCATATAAATGGCAGCAGCTGAATGAACTCCAGCCTTTCTTAAGGTCACATGGTTCTGCAAAGGCTTCATCTTGTCTTCTTATCATCACTCCATGGAAGCACAGCTATACAGCCAGACCCTCAGTAACAGATAAACATCTCTGTAGCTTGTTGGTTGCTTGGGCCAGAGAAAAAAAGCATTTTGTTATCAAATAGGAATTTATTTCTGGTTCCACTTTTTCCCTTTAGAGAAGGGTTCTCAGCAGAAATCTTGCCTGGGAAAAGGCAGAATCTGGCTAATATATAAAGTCATAAGGTCCTAAAAAGCATTGACTGCCAGGGTGGGGTAAGGGCTCAGACATGGCAGACACACACACACACACACACACACACACACACACACACACACACACACAGAACACATAACACACTGCAATGCACAAATGGAATCCAAGCATTCTGGGGCTGATTCAGAAAATAATTTTCCATTCATAAGAAGAATCTGTTCAGTGTAAAGGCTCAGTTAGGCCCCTTCTGTACAAAAGCCACTGGTTTTTTCATAAAGTAGCCCCAAAGAGTCCATCAGTCCGTGTCTCACCTAAGGCAACAAACACATTCCTCACAGATCATGGGCTGCTTGGTGCGATTGCTAATAAGATAATCTGTTACAGGAGGCTTACAAATCCATTTACATTGATTTTAATTAATGAATCAATCCCTGCCTGCCCCTCAACAACCTGATTCAGAAACCAAGAAATACAAGATTCACTGTCTATTACCAGCCTGAAATCTACATAAAAAAGAAGTTAACTCTCAGATCAATGCAAGACAAATAAAAATAATTGGATTTGTACCTCCAGAGACATAAGAAAAAAATCTTCTCCAAGTTTAGACACTAACTCTTCACGCCTTAATAAAAGAAATATTTTTTTCACAGTGACTTCCAAACAAACTCACCTAAGACCAAGGGAGCTTTTGTATGCGCCTGTAATCTGGAAAGTCAAGATCAGAAATTACAACTCCTAAATCAAACCTCTAAAATCCAGATGAGCCTGTCTTTCTCAACAGCTTATCAGAACATTTTAATCTGGACTGAAGTTGAACAGAAAATTACCCACACGCAAAATAAAAACAGCAGGTAAGAACAAAGTGGCCCTCAGCCTAGCTGTGCACAGAATTGGCCATGCTTCATTAGAAAGCCAGGCAAAATTTTTCCTTTGCTTTTATTTTATTCTTCACAAAGACTGAAAGGGTATTTGACCTTTCTGAGCTATTGCCAGCTCTGAATTAGAAACAAGCTCAGTTTAAAAGACAGCATCAATATACAACTGCTCATCATCTCGATGTTTTTCCTTCTTTCCCAGTGGCCTTTCACAGGCGGGTCTGCCCGCTCTATTTTTAGAATTCTAACAGAACTTCCAATGACTCCATGAAAAACCCTGGTAGGGAAAAAGGGTCTCATTGGTTTCACTACCATTTTCTCAAAATCCCATAGCTAATACCCATTTGCATAGAAAAAGAACACAAGAGTTGATAAGTAAAAAATTTTCACTCAATTTTGATTTTTCAAAGTTTAAAATTTAGCCGGGCGTGGTGGCGCATGCTTGTAATCCCAGCATTCGGGAGGCTGAGACCTGGAGGATCACGGTTCGCGGACAGCCTCAGCTACTTAGTGAGGCCCTCTGCAACTCAGTGAGACCCGGTTTCAAAATAAAGAATAAAAAATAGGGCAGGGGGTGTAGATCGGAGGTCAAATGCCCCTGGGTTCCATCCCCAGACCCGCAAAAAAAAAAAAAAAAAGTTTAAAATTTAAAAGAAAGGTCCATAGCTGGGCGTGGTGGTGCACACTTGTGATTCCAGCTTGTAATGCCAGCATTCCAGAAGCTGAGACTGGAGGATCACGGTTCTGGGACAGCCTCAGCTACTTAGCAAGGTCCTTAGCAACTCAGGGAAACCCTGATTCAAAAAATAAAAAGACTAAAGCCCGGCATAGTGGTGCACGCTTGTAATCCCAGCATTTGTGAGGCTGAAACAGGAGGACCCTGGTTTGCGGACAGCCTCAGCTACTTAGTGATGCCCTCCACAACTTAGTGAGACCCTGTTTCAAAATAAACAATAAAAAATAGGAAAGGGGGTATAGTTCGGAGGTCAAAGGTCCCTGGATTCCACCCCCAGACCCACTAAATAAATAAATAGATTAACAAATAGGTCTGGGGTTTAGCTACAAGGTACAATGCCCCTGGGGTTTCACCTCCAGTACCACAAAAAAAAAAAAAAAAAAAAAAAAAAAAGTCCATAAAGTGACAAGTAAAGGATAAAGCAAGAGTGAGCAGCACCACACAGGACAGAAGCTGCAGCACTACAGCCAGGGCTTGGGAGGTACGCTAAGAGGGAGCTACCACTCAGAAGAAAAACTAGGAGATAGCCACTGTGCTGTTCCCTCGCAAAATAGCTATCAAGATGACTCTGAAGTCAGAAAGACCGGCTCAAAGACTCCAAAAGGAACAATAAAAGGACCCTGTATATAAAGAGGTAGATTGCAAGCAAGTAAAAGTAAAAGGCTAGCCGGGCGTGGTGGTGCACGCTTGTAATCCCAGCATTCGGGAGGCTGAGACCTGGAGGATGGCGGTTCGCGGACAGCCTCAGCTACTTAGTGAGGCCTTCTGCAACTCAGTGAGACCCGGTTTTAAAATAAGGAATAAAAAATAGGGCAGGGGGTGTAGCCTGGAGGTCAAATGCCCCTGGGTTCCATCCCCAGACCCGCAAAAAAAAAAAAAAAAAAAGTAAAAGGCCAGCGCTCCAGCAGGCTGGCTGCTAGTAAGTGTGCTCAGTTTCTTTTTCTTTTTCTCTCTCTTTCTCTTCTCTCTCCTAACTGGAGGAACAAATAAAAGAAAAAGGTCACCACTTCGACCTTACATATGGAATCCAGAGGGTTCTGCCTAGTGTCTACTTGCATGCCCCCAAGTTTCAGGACTCCCTGGCACACTAAGGCCTCCCGGCAAGTGTGTGCAGAGACAGCTCCCGGACACAGCCTGCCGCCTTTCTCAGCCCAGCTGTGCAGGGCTGCACACAGAGTAGGGTGTGCCAACACAGCCCGACATTCAGATCAAGACCACAAATTATAAACAGTTTCAGTAAATGGACTCGAGAGCCTTTGTTCCTCAGACATACATCTTCCTACCGCTTACAAAGGCAGGCAGCAGAACCTAACCACCAACGCGGCTGTAGCCTGGACTGGGAAAGGAAGTTATTGAAGCCTGGATTTCCTGCTTTTGCTTGTAGCCAAGAACTATGAGGTTTGTAGTGGTTTCAGGAACTGACTCATCCCATGATTCATGGATAAGATACAGCTTTTAAATATGTTTCTGACCCTAAGACTGGGGAACTTCAAAACCAAGCTGAACCTAGGCTTCACTCTTATTTGCACTGAATATTCACAGCAAAATAAACAGGAGGACAATAATTACTGAAACAATGAAAAGCTCATGCCAACGACAGGAAGGCAGACTGTGGACATCACATGGAAAGCGGCGATCATCAAAGCTTAATCCCCGGGCTGGGACTTGATAGCATCCCAACTTCCCCAAAAGTGGATAACAGGTGGGGTAAGGGTTATTTTTAGATGTTACTCCCCTAGATGTAAAAATAGATTTAGCATAGCAATATCTTAATTCAGGCCCATCTAGGGTTGTGACTCCAAAAACCCAAGATGTGCAGAAGTGTGTGGCTCTAGATTTAACTGTTAGGGCTACAAACTAGGGAGCATGCAGGATGAGCTGACCAGTGAGTAATAGGTAATAAAGAGCTCGTACTGGAATTCATCCTCTTAAATCATCCTCTGCAAGAACACTTTAACTCTGCATTACCACTCATGCTCTGACTAGTCTTTACCTTCTCCCGCTGTACACATGCACGCATGCATGCACACACTTGCAGAGGCGCACACACGTGCAAACATAGACGCAGCCCAGCACTTAAAAGTGAAGCTCTCTAAAAGTAGCATCAGGAGCTAGCACCTCTGGCTGCTCCCCATGGTGTCCCTGTGGATTTATTCGTCACAAAGAAATTCCAGTAGGGAAAGGCTCTCAATTCACCCTAGCCCTCCCTAACCTACACTCTACACAGGACATTAAGCACAAGACCAGTTTCGACGGTGGTTTTCACAAGTATCTACAGGTTTCAACATAAACTCAGTTGCACAGCGGGGAAAAGGGGAAAAAAGAAAACATGAATTCAGACTGGGGGGTGGGGGGCAGTGGAGGAAGCAGTAAGAACAGTGACCGGGCCAGGCCAAAGTGCAGAGGCTGGCTGGCAGGAGCTGAACAGCCAGGCTCCTCCAACAGATTTACTGACATGACGTCAGTGGCTCCAGTCCAGATTTTTCTTTGGTAGCTTTTACCACTGGCCTCCTGAAGTCTCCACTGTGCAAGCAAAGGAGCCACAGGGCCATAATGAAAATTCCCTTTGTTAAGCCAAGTTTACCTCAGGGCACAGAGGCCTTGCCTGGAGAATTACAGGTCTCCTCACCCTTTTCTTGGTGCCCATGGAGGAAAGGGAACAAATGCCTATAATACTGTACTCTCCTAATACAGAGGAGCCATTAAATGAAACTTGCTGCCTTAAAAAAAGGTGAGGTGGGGATGATGATATTAAATGTGTATCTAAAATTGCAGAGGCCAGGACTCTGGTTAATTTCTCAGTGGTGTCAGGCATAATAACTTCAAGAGTACTCTCAGGTTGTGTTGGCCGCACAGTGAATGCACATGACTTTGTTTCACCAACAAAACAAAACAAAAATTACTAAAGCTGAAATTCCAGGCCTGAAGGGAACCTTTGAGGGAAGCATTGTACCTTATCTTTAAAATAAGTATTTCTTTTTTCCTAAATGCATAGTCTGTGATGCACCAACATGGGCATGAAACAATTTCCAAGAAGCAAAGTCAGAAATGACTAAAAATAAGTTTAATAGCAGACTTGTTAAACAAAAAACACTCATTTTAGACTTATAGGCTTACTATCGTATTCCCACAGCAGCAAAACAATAGCTGTGTTCCATCTACGACTCCAAGGCATAAATCTGCCTAAAACTACAAAGCGTTAGCATTTTTTTTAGCTTATAAAAATAATGGATTAGTGCTAAATTCTTTAAATGACTGGAACATTAAATATATTCTATTTTAAACACTTTTGAAGAGAAGAAAGTTCAGAGCTTAATTTAACCAGTATTTATTGAAACAGATGTTTGTAAATGGACCCAGTAATATCCTCAAAATAAAGCCTAGTCTGAGTGGTTCAGAGCAGTAATAAGATGAAAAATCTCTCACCTCCTGGCTATGTATACAAGAAGTGGAACAAACTATCAGGTAGACCTGAGTGAAGAGCACTGATTGAAGTCTTCTATGAACCTAGGTTAATGTGAACATCGGCCTTCAGGAGAGTGAGACCACCAACCCACTATGGGTAATTCTTCAGTTTGGTGAAGACTGTAAGGGAGGAAAAGACAGGGGGACAGGTGTAAGCATGGGAGTGGCAAATGAGAGTCAAAAGGGCCAGGCATGAGACAAGGGTGCAAGAAAAGCCTTTACCATGAATCAAAGAAGGCTGTACTTCTGAAGGCAAGCAGAAGAGTTTTCAACTGAAGGGGAAGAGCAGAGACCCTAAGACATACACTATATCATTCAAATATCATTTCCCACCAAAAGAAACCAAAACTCTACAGAAATGAACCATTCTAAGTCTCACAATATTTAAGAGACTAAGTAACAGGAAGCTATCAAAGACAATGATAATGAAGGTCACATCAAAAGGACAAAGGAGGCATCTAAAGAAAACTTCTACTAGTCAAAGGTGAAATCATCTGAGCACAAACAAGAGGAACTAGATAGAAGGATTGAACTGCACCCAGCCACTTAACCCATGATGTCCCATCATCCCAGATATGGAGCACCTACAAAAACTTTAATTGAGCAACAACTATACCACTTATGGTAACTTTGAAATAATTATTTTTTAGAAGTCCATTGTTTTGACAAAAGGGAAAAGTGAATGATTATTTAAAAATATATGTTCCAGCTGGACATGGTGGCAACATGCCTGTAATCCCAGCATTTGGGAGGCTGAGACAGGAGGATCTGGGTTCAAAGACAGCCTTAGCTACTACTTAGTGTTAAAAATGGGGCTGGGGGAGCTGGGCATGGTGGTGCACACTTGTATTCCCAGCTACTTAGTGAGGCCCTCCGCAACTTAGTGAGACCCTGTTTCAAATTAAAGAATAAAAACCAGGGCAGGGAGTGTAGCTCGGAGGTCGAATGCTCCTGGGTTCCATCAACAGACCCACAAAAAAAAAAAAAAAAAAAATAGGTCTAGGGGCTTAGATCGAAGGTAAAATGCTCCTGGGATCTATCCCCAGCACCACACACACAAAAAAAAATTATATATATTTTCCATATATACACATACAAAGACTATATTAAAGTTATATAATAAGCCCTAGATGACTTCCAGCCCACTTTAATGCACCTGTGCCATTTTCACTAAAATATGCACAGAATTTAAAACTCAGTAGGAATTAATGGGCTAAAATTCATGCCTGCAAGCCTGGCACAGTGGGAGGCTGAGACAGGAGGATCTCAGGTTTGAGGATGTCAGCTTCTCTGCTTTTTTATCAGTAAGTATTTTTAAATTCACCTACAAGGAAGATATAAATCATACATCATAACTATATGTCACAACTAATTATAAAATAATGGTCTTTTTACCCTCTTTAGTTTAAATATAATTCTTCCAAAACATAAATAGATTTAAAAGGGTTGAAGGAGTAGCTCAGAGGTAGAACTCCATGAGTTCAATCCCCAGTATAAAAAAAAAAAAAAAAAAAAAACCAACCAATCTATGACTACATATTTCTTTGGGGGTGGGGGGAGCCTGCCTCTGTTAAACAAATTCTCTATCAGGTTAAATAAATACTTGATGAAAGTTTTTCTATACAAATGCGTTCTAAGTCATTTATGGTGGTGCCTGCCAGTACTTACGAGGCTGAGACAGAGAGATCACACGTTCAAGACTAGTCTCAGTTTCAGCAATTTAGTGAGCTCCTTTTTCAAAACAAAAAATAAAAAGGACTTAAGAGTGTCACTCATAGGTAGACAGATGCCCCTGGGTTCAATCCCCATAACCTACAAAGTAAATAAAAGTATTTGAGCTAATTAAGTGAAGGAGAGAACTGGAATATCAACAAGATGCAAAGCCCACATGACATAACAGAATCAGGCAGATGTCTTCAATCAACAAAAAAGACAAAAGGAGCATTATGCACCTCCAACTTAAAAAAAAATTAAACCTGAATTAGATCAAGTTTCTAGATCTAAATTCCCCTTTACTGAAAACAGAGGGGATTTAAAACATGGTCAACAGCACCAAGTAGATTCAACTGCAAAATCCAGAATAAAGACAACTCTACAAAAAAAGGGGGGAGGGTCTTTTATAACAAGTCAATTAAAAGGGAGAAAACAGGAAAAATAAGACTCTTTAAAGAGTTATGAAAATTGCCGGGCGTGGTGGCGCACACCGCATTTGGGAGGCGGAGACAGAAGGATCGCGCAGGTTCGAAGCCAGCCGCGCCCGCTGGTTTAGGAGACCCTGTTTCCAAATAAAAATATAAAATAGGTCTGGGAGTGTAGCCCGGAGGTAGAAGGGCTTCCAGGAACCCCAATACCACCAAAATAAATAAATAAATAAATAAATAAATAAATAAATAAAGTTATGAAAAATATAGCAACCAAACATAACCTACAGATCTTGTTTTAACCTACTTTAAACAAATTAACTAAGAAAACCTTTATGAGACAAACAAGGAAACACAATCTGTGCCTTTTTGATACTAAGGAATTATTAAATTGCTGGCGTCAGCCAGGTGTGGTGGCACACACTTGTAATCCCAGTACTGGGGAGGCTGAGACAGGAGGATCACAGGTACAAGGCCAGTCTCGGCAACTTAGTAAGGCCCTCTGCAACTTAGTAAGTCCTTTTTCCAAAATAAATAATAAAAATAGGACTGGGGATATATCCCAGGGGTAGAATGCTCCTGGTTTCTACCCCCAATGCCATGAAAATAAAGTGCTGATGTGATGACATTGTAGTTAATGTTTTTTAAAATCGGTCATTTCTTTTTAACACACAGTGAAAACTTCATTAATGAAATGGTATATCTAGGACTGCTTCAAAATAATCTGGGGGGAGTTGTTTAGAACAACAATGGCCAGGACCTGAGGACTGTTGTTGAGTGGCAATGAGTACATGGGGGTTTAAAACTTTCCCACCAAAAAAACTTTGATGTAGCCGGGTGTGGTGGTGCGTGCTTGTAATTCCAGCATTTGGGAGGCTGAGACCGGAGGATCATGGTTTGCTGACAGCCTCAGCTACTTAGTGAGGCCCTCTGCAACTCAGTGAGACCCGGTATCCAAAATAAAAAATAAAAACTACGGCAGGAGGTGTAGCTCGGAGGTCAAATGCCCCTGGGTTCCATCCCCAGACCCGAGGGGGGAAAAAAAAAAAACTTTGATGTAATCCCAGCACTTGTGAGGATGAGACAGGAGGATCGCAACTTGAGGCCAACCTCAACAATTTAATGAGACCTTCAGCAACTTAGCAAGAACCAGTTTCGAAATAAAAATTTTAAAAAGCATTGGGTGTACAGTTGGGAGGTAAAATGCCTCTAGGTTCAATTCCCCAGCACAAAACCTACACACCTTTGAAAATCTAAAATAAAATTAAAATAGGACAGTGTTCCTGTCCCCTCCTTCAAAAAGAGAGAACAATGTGCTGGGAAGAGGTATCTAGCACTTGGATTCTCAGCTACTGGGTGATGGTAATCATTGTCCTAATTATAATCAGCAGCTAACATTTATGAGATACTTGCTTCCCTGCCAGGCATGATGCTAGCCCTCATTTGACCCACACCACAACCCCAAGGAAGGCAATCCTAGGTCCATTTTAAAGACAAGAAAACTAAAGTTAAGGCTGATTAATGAGTTTGCCAAGGTAAAGCAGCTAAGGAGAATGAAGAAAAAAAAAAGCAAATCCACAAGTCCATAGCTTAATGAGAAGCAGAATCAGATGTCTTTGTTCAAAACCATATAAAAATCAGGAGTGCCAGGAACTCTATAAGCCCAAAGTTTCAATCCAGTGCTAACAGAGAGCAGAATCCAGACAAGGTGCTTTTCTGATGACCATTTTTGGCGAAACCCAGGGAAAACCTGCAGGGGCCAAGTGTGAAAAGTGGAGAGGGTGAGTGGGTTGGTGGGCATGCTGGGGGCGGGGTCAGAAAAAGAAACTGTCTTAAGAAAGAGGGAAAGCTGGGAAAAGCTTGAAACTAAACCCCACGGAGGAAGCCAAGAAAGCCCGTGAGCCCGCTCCTTCTTTCTCCTCCTCTTTTATCTTGACAAGAACCTGGGAGTGAAGCCTTCTGGGAGGGTTGGATGAGGCCCACAGTGGGCCAGCCACTGGGTTTCACTGAAGCTCACACCCAGAGAAGTACTATTATTCTTTCCACTTTGCTGATTAGGCAACGGAAGCCCAGAGAAATGAAATGCCTGACCCAAGATCGCCCAGCCAATAAGCAGAAGCAGAACCAGAAACAGTATCTGATGTCAAATCCATGCTTTAGGCTGCAAGCAGTAGAAAGAACGTAACAAAGAAAGGTAACTAACAGCAAAATGGCCAAGAACAGAAGCATCTAGAAGAAATGTGGGAAGGTAAAGAGCTAACTAAGAAGGAGCGAGTGAGTGCTGTAATTGGGGGAGGCAGGTACACAATCTCCAGAGACTACCGATCAGGGACCCTCCACCCATAGGCACCAGAGCTAGGGAGATGGGAAGAAGACAGTAACCACCAGCCACTGCCTCCCTCCAAAACCCAACCAGGGTGTCAAGGATGGCAGCAACCCTAGTGCCCACTCTACCTCAAAACCCTGGCCTTCTACAGAGCTCAGAGGAAGCACAGTTAACCTTCTACTGCCTGTTGCCCCTGCCTATTATATAGCACAGGCTGAAACAAATTCCAGCCTCCCCAAGAAGCTCTCCCATTGCTCAGGTGTGAAGTCAAGGTCATCTGCCTACAGCCTGCCCCCCTGCAGAAGGCTTTCCATACCCATGCCTTTGGGTGGTGGAGGGGGCTCACTTATTCTGACTGACTGCCAGCAAAGCACATTCCAAAGCAAAACCAGATCAACTGGAAGGTCTGGTTCTAAGTTTCAGACCATCAGCCCCATCCCCCAAACACAAGCACTCACACCCACACCCACACTGCTAGGGAACAGTCTGAATTAACCCAGCACCAACCCTCTCATTTCCAATCGCTAGTATAACCAGTCAGGGAGTGAGAGGTATTGGGGCTCCACACTCCTAGAGGACTGAAACTGAACAGGAGAATTGACCTTTGCCTTTTCCCAACAAGACAAAAGAAAGGTTCAACTGGGTCACGCCCAATTCTTTAAGATCTTAGCTACAGAAGATAGTATAAATTTAACAAAACAAAGTGCCGTCACCACCACCACCACCACCGGACCAAATCCACTGAGAGAAGTCTTTCTGGGTTTCAACACCAGAATCAATCTTAACGATTCAAATGCCTTTGTTAGCCTGATAGCAGTGAAACCAGGGACCTAGGAAGAGGTTTAAAACTTTGTGGTATCAGCTGGCTTTGTGACCTCGGGCAGGTTACTAATCTCAGCTTCCCTTTACAAAAGGGGCACTTCTGCTTTAATGAGTTAATCCTGAAGAACTGGCTCAAGACAGAACCTACCCAGTCAGCCTTCCCTTCCTATCTCATTTCTCCCAGAGGCCAAGGATTAAAAGCATAACTTAAAAGCAGGGGTATGGAGTAAATTCCAGCAGTCCTGCTCCCTCTCCATAAAGCCCAGCTTTGGAAGGGGAAAGTAGGGGTTACGCAAGGAATGAGAAAGATAACAGCACAGTTCTCCAGGTCCTTTCTGCCTAAGGGCTCCTAAACTCACACATTTTCTCTTCTCTCTCTCTCTCTTTTCCTTACTGAGGATAAAACAGAGGGGCATTCTACCTCTGGGCCACACCCCCAGCCCCATTTTTTACTCTTTATTTTGAAACAGTCTCACTGAGTTGCAAAGAGCCTACAAAGTTAAGGCTGTCTGCAATTGCAAGCCTCCTGTCTCAACTTCCCAAATACTGGGATTACAAACTTTAATCCAAAGCACAGCACAAAAACAGCCACAGGGGGAGTTGACCAGGATTATCTTCCCCGAAAAGGAACCAAAGACACTCAAAGGGCTGGGGGGTGTGGCTTGGTGGTAAAGAGACTCTGTGTTCCATCCTAAGCACAACACACACACACACACACACACACACACACACACACCACACTCGAGTTCATGGGAGAACCCATGGGAAAGGGTCCCCAACCAGATCTATCACAGCCACTGGACATAATGGGTTCAAGACCCCAGCACCTGGAGGACTCTCAAATGTCTTCTCCCCATCAAGACCCACAACAAGGTAACAGCTCTCTGAGCTCTCAAATGGCCAAGCGCACACACTGTTTCCACTAGACCTGAAAGATACTGTGCTTGGAGGAACACCTCAATTCCTGCCTGTGGTTGGAGACTAAAGCACATGACAAAACTACATAAACAGTGATGTCAAGCTGGATATGGTAGCTCATGCCATAACCCCAGTGCTTGAAAGACTAAGACAGGAGGACTACAGGTTCAAGCTCAGCCTCAACAACAGAGCCTCAGCAACTGAGTAAGACCCTGTATCAAAATAAGAATTAAAAGCCAGGCATGGCGGCATACGCTTGTAATCCCAGCATTTGGGAGGCTGATACAGGAGGATCATGGTTCATGGACAGCCTCAGCTACTTAGTGAGGCCCTCTGAAACTTAGTGAAACCCTGTTTTAAAATAAAGGCTAAGAACTAGGGCTGTGGATATCTCTTGAAGGTAGACTGCCCCTGGGTTCCATCCCCAGTACCGCAAAATAAATTTTTTTTTAAAAAAAGCATTCAAAAAGAGCCAGGGATGTAGCTCAGAGGCAGAATACCACTGAGTTCAATCCCCAATACCAGAAATAAATAGCGCTATATGGGCACAGTGGCAAACACCTGTAATCCCAGTACTTGGGAGGCTCTAGGTTTGAAATTAAGTCTCAGCAACTTAGCAAAATTCTCAGCAATCTGTTTCCAAACAAAAAATAAAAAATGATGGAGGTGTAGCTCAGAAGTATAATGTCCCTGAGTTCAATCCTCACTACAAAACAGAATGAAAAGTGTTCAGGAGAGAGGGGGGAGGAGAGAAAGAGAAACAAAGAGAGATGGGGGTGGGGGGAGGACCCACTAGGAATTGAGCCATGTCTTCCCAATCACATTTGGTTTGGGGAAAAGAACTAAAATTTGCCGGGCGCGGTGGCGCACGCTTGTAACCCCCGCGCTTGGGATGCTGAGGATCATGCAGGTTCGAAGCCAGCCTCGGATACTTAGTGAGGCTTTCAGCGACTTAGTGAGACCCCATTTCCAAATAAAATATAAAAAAGGTCTGGGAGTATAGCCCGGAGGTAGAAAGCCTCTGAGTTCCACCCCCAGTACCATCCCCCCCAAAAAAGAACTAAAATTTATGTTAAAATTTCCAAAGTTCCACCCAGTTCTTTCTACCCTGTACCATCCCCCCCAAAAAAGAACTAAAATTTATGTTAAAATTTCCAAAGTTCCACCCAGTTCTTTCTACCCTGCATATTTAGGTTCCCTGTAGGGTGGTGTCTCTCAAGGACGAAGGAAGGTGAGTGGGAAACCTAAGAACACTGGCCCCTTCTGCACCAAGACCACAGGCTCTGAAATAAAATGTGTGACATCTCCAAATTTCATCGAGTATAAACCTTTCAGAACTCCACAGGGAAAAAACTTCTTTCTAAATTAAACTGTGTTGGTCTAAAGGAAATGAACAAAGGCTGAATCACTCCTATGAATGATGAGAAACTGATTTTTCATTCAAATACTTATATGAATGATCCACAGAACAGCTCAGGGTTTGAACTACTTGGCTGAACTAACATAGGTTTGTAGAAAACATTGTTTTCTGGCCGGGCGTGGTGGCGCACACTTGTAATCCCCGTGCTTGGGAGGCAGAGACAGGAGGATCGCGCTGGTTCGGAGCCAACCTCGCTGGTTTAAGAGACCCTGTTTCCACATAAAGTTAAAAAAACAGGTCTGGGAGTGTAGCCCGTGGGAGTGTAGCCCGGAGGTAGAAGGGCTTCCAGGAACCCCAGTACCACCTAAAAAAAAAAAAAAAGAAAACATTGTTTTCTGGAAGTCCTCCCTATTATAGTTTCTGGCTCACAAACAGCCTGGAACAATCCTTCAAGAATAAAAGTGCTGTGAGCTCAACACCAGAGCATCACAAAGGTCTCCTACCTGAGGTTTTCTCTCCATTCTGCTTAAAGGGAGTCGGCCTGAAGCATGCATGGTGGCTCAAGCTTGTAATCCCAGCATTTGGGAGGCTGAGACAGGAGGATGGCTGCTCAAGGGCAGCCTCAGCTACTTAGTGAGGCCCTTTGCAAAAATAAAAAGACTAAACCAGACGTGGTGGCACACGCTTGTAATCCCAGCATTTGAGAGGCTGAGACTGGAGGATCACGGTTCGCAGACAGACTCAGCTAACTTAGTGAGGACCTCTGAAACTTAGTGAGACCCTGTTTCAAAATAAAGAACAAAAAAAAAAAATAGGGCTGGGGTGTAGCTCAGAGGTAGAATACCCCTCGGTTCCATCCCCAGTACTGTAAGAAATAAATAAATACACACACGGATAAAGCAGCCACAGTTACTCTGAGGAAGGCAGTCAAGATCTGGCAGATCTGGCAGGAGAACACAAGAACAAGAAAGACCGAGTTAAAATTCACTGGAAAATGGGGCAGAACAGAGTCTGAAACTCAAGGTATAAATTAACCTGACTGGGTGGGGGCAGTCTTTTATTCCTTGTCTTAAATCAGTTTACAAATCAGATGTGATGATTGATGTGTGGCCACCTGTACCTTCCAGGTGTCTCCTCTTCCCCATCCCTCATGATTTAGTTGTTGGCCTGTTTAAAGTATAAGCCATAAGGATGGTTAACTTGGTAAACATTCATTATTAGAAAGCTAGTCATTCCACATTATTGAAACATAGTAAAAGTTCTTCCATTTTAAAGACTTTCCTGAGGGTGGGGAAGTACTGAGGATTGAACCCAGGGGTGTGCTACTGTTGATTCATGCCAAGACCTTTTTACTTTTTGTTGTGAAATAGTCTCACTAGGTTACTGAAAATCTTGCTAATTTGCTGAGGCTGGTCTGAAATCTGCAATTCTCCTGTCTCAGCCTCCCAAGTACTGGGATTACAGGTATACACCACCATACCTAGCTTATTTATTTATTCAATTATTTATTTATTTATTTTGCGATACTGGGGATGGAACCCAGGGGAATGGTACCTCCGAACTACATCCCCAGCCCTATTTTTTACTTTTTTTTTTTTTTTTTTGGTGGTACTGGGGTTCCTGGAAGCCCTTCTACCTCCGGGCTACACTCCCAGACCTATTTTATTTTTGGAAACAGGGTCTCCTAAGCCAGCTCGCGTGGCTGGCTTCGAACCTGCGTGATCCTCCTGTCTCCGCCTCCCAAGCGTGGGGATTACAAGCGTGCGCCACCACGCCCGGCATAGTCTTTTTTATTTTTGAAACAGGGTCTCACTGAGTTGTGAAGGGCCTTGCTACAGCTGAGGCTGAGAACTGTGATCCGCTGGTCTCCGCCTCCTAACACTGGGATCACAAGTGTGAACTACCACATACCCGGCCTTCTAGCTTATTTTAAACACTTCTAATAGGTATTCAAACAGAATTTTTTTTTTCTGTCTCATCACTAAAGTTGGTACTCTAATGTAAGCTCTTCTCCTAAGGTCTGAATATCAGTCTTAATTATTTGACCACACACACACACACACAGAGTACACAAGACAGGCTGAGTACTTGTGGCGGGCACCATGGGGAGGGGGCACAGCAGATGCTGGGCAGTATGCTAACCAGAATCAGTGTTTTACTTTTTTATGAGATATAATTCACATACTATAAAATTTGTGTATAATGCAATGGCTTTCAGCAGGTCCATGGTGTTGCGGATCTGGTTTTGCATCTTCTGTCAGCTGTCAGTCATCCTGCCTTTGAAAGCCTCTTTCCAACCAGACTCAAGCCTGGCAACAATTTTTAGTTTTAACTTTTTAATTTAAGACTGGGAAACCAGAGTAACTAACACACCCTTCTACACACAGTGGCTAAGAGACAAGATGTCAATAAAATGCAGGTGGTCCCTGGCCTTGGGCTCACACAAAGCAATCTTTACTGCTCAGAACAGTCAACTGGGAGTGGCCCAGGTCTAAAAACCCCAGGACAAAGACACACCCGCAGTGCAGTGAAGCACGGGATCTGAGCACAGGAGGACCAGCTTAGAAAGCTGACAATGAAATCTCAAGGTCCTACTCACCCCTTTCAAAGAATGTGCTCATTTACCCAGAAAATAAATAGCTGGGGCTGCATGTATCACTTAGGTTGACAAACATCTTCCTAAATATGCAAATACACTAGTGAAAGAGCCATAATTCACTCACAAAGGGCTGTGAGTTATCCGAATCACAGCTAAAACCCAGAGAAAAAGAGTTACAGAAGGGCAAATATTTCACTGTGAGAGTCTGGAGTCCCTGGAGCAACAGGAATGTCTGTGTTTTAGCAGCTGAGCACGGTAGCCCTTAGCCTGTCAGCTGGCACTTGCATAAACTTTACTCCAACTCTTCAAAGTGGATCACATTTTCCAAAGATGCCCGCCTTTAAGCAGGAACTAGGAGGTGCAATGGATGAAGGCAGCTCTGCCACCTGAAGCTGGGTGTCTTCAGTGAATCCCAAGAGAGATTCCTTGAATAACTTTGCTGGTAGGCCCCGGCCCATAAGCACTTTCTCCAAAAAAAAGCTGGATCCCCAACAATCACCACAGAAAAGACCTTAATAGACCCGAATCTCAAAGTCAGGAAAGGGACTTTACTTTCAAGCAAAAACCAAAGGAAAGGGTTTTCTTTTGAATGGATGAAAATTGATACTTTTTGAAACATTTCCATTTAATTTATTACCACCATTTTGCAAGGAATAACCTCAAATATTATGTATTTACTGCATAGGGGAAGTGTAGTTCAAAGCAATGAATGGTCAAGGGCTTTATGGGATTGCTTCAGCCTTTCCTGGATTTCAGTCTATTCACCTAAGACCAGAAGCCCAGCTCTTTCTTCCAAGAACTGTCTCAACCTTGGGTGTTTCTCCAGAATCATAGTTCACAATTGGGCAGAAAATCCTTAAAGATCTGGTATGCAAGTAACATTTTACTGAGCATTTACATTTATATTATGTGTCTAATATATAGCAGTAGGTACTCTATTGAAATGTACAGATGGAAACACTGAAGCTGGAAATTATGTCCAAGGTCATGCCAGCAAACCCAGCCAAGATAAAACCCAGGTATACAACCAACTCTAAATCTATGTTTGCATATCCACAGTAACCTGCCGTTTCTGTCTAAACCCAAGTCGGAAAACATCCCACCCTTCCTATCAACCATTCCTTCCTTCTCTTCTGTTTCTTTCAATCAAGAGCTCATAGCCAAGTGTCATATGTGCACAAATTCATTACTAGCCATACACCTTCTTCATTGACATCTGAGGGTTAAGTTCATTACTCAGGAGAACATTTCACAGGTTTTTAACCACCTAGACACACTCCGCTCCTAAAATGAGATGAGGTTAAAAAAAAAAAAGAAAAGAAAAGAAAGAAAGAAAACTTCCTTTAAGACCTCCTTCCAACAGTACTTCCTCTGCAAAGTTAGCAGTCCTACCTCTGAGGCAACAATGCTGTCTGGACTGTATTATAAGCACTTACCCTACAGAGCTTTTACCACCCTTTCCAATATGACATAAGGAAATGCTTGCTCCTAAAAAATACAAAAATGTGCAGAGCATGGTGGCACACGCCTGTAATTTCAGTGCTTAGGAGGCTGAAACAGGAGGACAGCAAGTTCAAGGGCAGCAGTTTGTGGTAACTTAATGAGACCTTGACTTTTTTAAAGAACTGGGATGTATCTCAGAGGTAAAACACCCCTGTGTTCAATCCCTGGTACTGAGAAAAAAAGTGAAAATGACCCCCACACACAAACATCCTAATCCCTTCAAGCAACCATTATCATGATGTACACGTTCACATGTCCTTTTAAAGAGAGATGCAAACATGTTTCATCAACATTTTGCCACTCGCTCTAAGACGCAGTCGCTTCTCTTTAGTGGATGTGGGAGTGGGGGGTTGCTGTGGGTTGAATCCAGGAGCATTCTACCTCCAAGCTACACTCCCAGCCTTTTCTATCTTTTGTTTTGTTTGTTTGTTTTTGGTGGTACTGGGAATGGAATCCTTCTACCTCCGGGCTACACTCCCAAACCTATTTTATATTTATTTGGAAACACAGTCTCTTAAGCCAGCAAGGCTGGCTTGGAACCTGCACAATCCTCCTATCTCTGCCTCCCAAGTGTGGGGATTACAAGTGTACGCCGCCACACCCGGCGTAGGTTTTGTTTTGAAACGGGGTCTCACTAGGTTGCTGAGAATCTTATTAAGTTTCTAAGGCTGCTCTCAAACCTAAGATTCCCCTCTCAGCCTCCCAAGTACTGGTATGCCACCATGCCTGGTTCTGCTTTATGTCTAAAAAATGTTTTATATAGCTGGGCATGGTGGTACACATTTGTAATCCCAACATTCGAGAGGCTGAGACAGGAAGATCGCGGTTCGTAGCCAGCCTCAGCTACTTAGTGAGGCTCTTTGCAACTCAGTGAGACCTTGTTTCAAAATTAAGAATAAATAATAAGGCTGGGGGCATCACTCAGAGGTCGAATGCCCCTGGGTTCCATGCCCAGTACCGCAAAAAAAAAGTTTTATATACATATATATATAATGTGTATATATATATATACATATATATACATAATATATATAATGTATATATATAAACTTTTTATGCTGTACATACATAAAAAAAATGCAGCTAAATACACTAGGTAAAAATTACCTAAACTAACTTGGCAGAGTGATCAGTACCATGCTTTTCCACACAACTGGCTCCATACTGACTTAGGGATTTTCTTCCTCTCTGCTGCTTCACCCTACAAGTTTAGATGAGTGTGAGCAATCACATTAAGGGTCTGTGATGGTCCAACATGTCTCAATTTCCCAAATGCTCAAGTATGTAAAATCCATGCCTTTGGAGCTGGGGATGTCACTCAGTGATAGTATATATGCTTAGCATGTGCAAGTCCCTGAGTTCAATCCCCAACACCAAAAAACAAACAACTCTGCCCTTCAGAACGTATGAAATAAGATAAACACACAAACTTCCCCACTAAATTGTGGCTGCCTCTGCATGCCTGTTTCCCTGCTAAACTAGAAACTTGACCGAGGCAGGGGAATTTTATAGACCATTCACCAGGTACCTACTACTGATCATCAAATCCCTGGCACAAATTAGCACCTGTGTTTTAACCATCCAGTTGCCAGTAGCAGCTCTATGATAATCAGGGGCATCTGGATTTCAAAGTGCCCAAAGGGAAGAGAGAAGACTAAATGAAAGTACAGTGGGTGCTTTACTCTCGGATTTTGAGAATGCTGTCAGGGTCATCCTTCCTACTCCCCAGCATCCAGGAATACCACCTAAGGGGAGCATCTCTAGTACCCAACAGGCAAAACCTTTGTAGCAACCAGAAAAAACTGTCCTCAAGCCCCTCATAAGGAGGCCTGAGACACCTCTGCAATCACATTGGAAATAACCCAATGGTAAAGAGTTATTGTAGGCCACAAAAAAGGCAGTTCTGGTTCATTTTATTACCTCTCCTGCATGGAAAGATAAGGCGTGTGTGTGTGTGTGTGTGTGTGTGTGTGTGTGTGTGTGTGTGTGTGTGAGAGAGAGAGAGAGAGAGAGAGAGAGATAGAGAGAGACTGACTAACTCCAGGAGCATTCTACCTATACCTCCAGCCCTTTTTATTATTATTTTTTATTTCAAAACAGGATCTTATCACCAATCTTCCTGTCTCAGCTTCCCAAGTACTGGGATTACAGGCATGTGCCACCGCACCTGGCTACATGAGACTTTTTATTTTTGTGGAGCCTTTTTCTTTTACACCAAACAAGAACATCTTAGTGACTTCCACAAAAATTCAGTCTAAGTTCCTAAGTACATCACCTCATATGTAACTGAAAAAAAAAAATCATGCTCAGCTGGGAAAGGTGGCCAAACTTAATCTGATTTATCAGAGGATAAAAGTTAGATTGAGCCAAGCATGGTGGCATACACTTGTAAACCTGTAATCTTAATGTAGGAGGCTGAGAGAGGAGGATTGCAGATTTGCAGCCAGCCTCAGCTATTTAGTGAGGCCCTCTGCAACTTAACAAGACCCTGTTTCAAAATAAAGAAAGAAAAAAAGGGGCTGGGGTTTTTTCTTAGAGTAGGATGCCCCTGGAGTTCAATCCCAGTGACACACACACACACACACACACACACACACACACACGCACACAACTAGACTGAAGCTGGATGTAGTGGTGCACGCTTGTAATCCCAGTACTTGGGAGGCTGAGATAGGAGGATCACAGGTTTACAGGCACAGACTCAGGTACTTGCCAGGCCCTCTGCAACTTCGTGAGACCTTGTTTCAAATAAAAGAATAAAAAATAGGGCTGGGGTGTAGCTCCAAAGTAGAATGCCCCTGAGTTCAATCCCCAAAACCACACACACACACACATACACACAAAAAAATTAGATTGAATATCTAGAGCAATGGTTCCCTACCAAAGCAGATGCTATTGTGGGGCCTTTTAGGAATGGAAATTACTGCACAACCTCCAACCCTCCTAAGTCTCTACTGACCATGGTGCCCAAGCTGTAGGGGAAGGAGTAGAAACAAGCTCAGCTGGGTTTGAAGCAGAACCATCCTGAATCAGCCATGTTATCAGGTCTGTGTATGCTCAATCACAAACCCAAATGCAATTGTGAGAAAAGGTAAGGGTTGTCTAAAAAGGTGAGTGAGGACACTCAGGCAAGGTATGCTAGGAGAGGAACGATCTTTTCTGAGCTTCCCTGACACATATCTGGGACACTGGTATTTGCTGAATGACATTCACTTGGCTTAGAAGCACATGGTCATGCACACCCAAACTTTCCCATGAACCACTTAATGTGCACAGAGCTGACTCAGGCAAGACCCCATCAATTCGTCAGCAGGAGAGATTCTGATTTGGACTCAGCTTGGACACCTGAGTGTTCTAGAAGCATTTCTCATTCTAACAAATCCTGGTCATAATGGAAGCTGTTTCTTGATTCCGAATCACATGACACTTTCCCCCTATCCAGTTATAGGGACGTTAACCACACAGTTGCACTCTGTGATTAAGGCAAAATTCAAAGGAGAAGGGAATTAGGAAGGTATTTCAAAATGCTTAGCAAAATAGAAACTTTTTATCAAAATAGAAAAGAACATTGACAGTATCCCTTCAGTATTTACAATAAAAGCAAACTTTGAATTAAGGGAATTTCTTACTTCTGCCCATAGGAAATGCAATTCGACAGCCTGTTGTCTGTTTTTCCTCTTAGTGGTAATACCTGAGAAGGATTTCAGAATGGGGCTGGACTTCCCTTCAGCTGACAGGCTCTTTATGACTCTAACCACCATTATCTTCCAAAGGCTTTGAGAAGAAAAGACAGCAGGCAGGGAGAAAGCCCTGAAAGAGATTCCTCCAAAGGCCACATCAGCTCACAATAGTTTCAGAATCGGTTAGCCCCCAAGACACCCCCAGCCCCAGGGACGGGTGATCTGAAAATGAGGCATATCAAAATGCTATTGATAAGCTAAATTACCAGACAGCTTATCTGAGGCCCACATCCGCCATATGGTGCCCCAACTTCTGCTGCCTGTTGCTGCCACAATAGGCACTCCTACCCAGAAAGCAGCGTGGGACAGCATCCCAGCAGCGGTGGCATGTGGGGCGGCTCCTGTGTTTACATTTTATTTTGTGCCATTAGCTTTATACTTCTCCTCATCCTGGTAGGGACATGAAACGCACACACATTTAATGTCCAAAAACTGCATTACCTGCAGAATGTGTGCACGTACACTGCATATGTTCACATGGACGGGGATAGATCAGGTAAACAGAGAAAACCAGATGTCAACTTCAGAAATGGAGCTGCCCAGTGGGGGAGGGCGAGCCAGGCAGGCTCCCAGCAAGAGCAGCAAGCAGACAAGGCGCTTTTCTCAAAACAGTCGGGCAGGAGGGCGGGCCTCGGGGAGTGGCTATTTAAAACACTTGGCTCCTTTTATTTCACCACAGTGTTAGTGAATTCTGCTCTAAGTGCCAGAGCAAATGAAGTCATTTGGCTTCCGAGGCCTCTCTTCGCGTTTCGGCAGTAGGAATCAGACTGGCTGAAAGTCAGAGGGTCCATCTAAGTTGTGATTACAATTAAAATTGATTCCCAGAGGACTTGGCATTTGGGCTTCATTAACTTTCTTTGAAAAGATATTAGGATCATAGAAAAAGTAAAGGATGTCACACACTGAATGGTGTCCCTAAGACACCCTTCATGAAATCCCAAGCAACCTACCACCTTCTATAGGTTTGGCTGCTGCAAAAGACTGATGGTGACTTCTGTCAAATGAACTCATAAGAATTCTGCATTTCTTCCTCTCTATTGAAGTCTTTCCTGTCTTTGCAGATAGCAAACTAGGTAGTTGAATAGTTTATTGCTATCTATGAAAAGCACTGATTTCCAAAAAGAACTCAACAGCTGCAGCATCAGGTTATGTAAAAATGCCCAGGATGCAGATTTGGACATAGTGTAAAGCAAAACCAGGCAGAGTCTCTTAATATTCAGTTCTAAAGTGGGGCGTGATGATGCATGCTTGTAATCCCAGCATTTGGGAGGCTGAGACAGGAGGATCACGGTTCGCGGACAGCCTCAGCTACTACTTAGTGAGGTCCTTTGCAACTCAGTGAGACCCTGTTTCAAAATAAAGACAAAAAAAATAGGCCTGGGGGTGTCGCTCAGAGGTAGAATGCCCCTGGGTTCCATCCCCAGTACCACCAAAAAAAAAAAAATTCAGTTCTATAGAACTATTACAGAGAAAGGCACTCATTTCAACCCCCCTCAATTTACCCACACCTAAGACGACAACATTCTTGGATGAACTTTTAAAATTTTCTTAAACATTCTCAGTTTTTTTTAAAAAAAAAAAAACATTCTTTCAAGTTAAATTGAGATTACACTTGAACTCCATCCAAGAGCAGAGCTGAACTGAATTATGATAATTAGAAAGCTGTGCCTATAAAAAAAAAAAAAGCAGCACAGTTGAGGCATTTTTTAAAAAGTTCATGCCAGAGAATATAAGTTCAATATGTTCTCACATAATTAACATTTCCCACCATTAGCAGCAGTTTCTCAGTTTGTGTATCAGTAAACACAACAATACTCATTGCTGCTTACTCCCCATCACCTTACACCTACATTTAAACCTTTCAAATAACTAACTTGTTCAAGGGTAAGTTAGCTTTTCCTTTTAAATCCATTTTCCAGGGCCCTGTCACTTCCAATTAAAAATACTAATGAAATCCTAGGACAGAGCCTTAAAAAATAATGTAAGTGATGAAAAAGGGCAAAAACCCTTTTCCATAGTATAGTATAGTATCTGGGGTGGAGGTGGAGGAGGGCACAGCATTCCCTTGGCCTGCCATAAAAACAGAAAGAAAAAAAAAATCCAGACTCTTTGGAGGAGCCCCATCAACACATCATCCAACCCAATGAGAGAACGGTACATTTCACAGTAAGCTAGGACTCCCAGACTATGGAAACCATCCCAACTACTGCAAAAAAAGAGACCTTAAAAACTGAGAGTAACATGCCCTAAGAACCATGCTCTTTCCCTTTAGGGCATCCCGTTTGCTTTGACTTAAATAAAAATACATATATTTTAAAATTCTCTTATTCTGTACTACTACAAAGCCCAAATGTTTCTGAAAAAAAAAAATCATCAGATTTCTATCTCAAGTTCAAGTATGGAACAAAGTCAAGGACGCTTATAAAGAGAATCTTACAGATGGAGGGCTTGCAATAGTGCACAGCTTTCAAACAAAACAAAAATCCACACAAAAACACTCCACACATTTAGAGCCAAATGTTCTCACATTAGGCAAACTATCCCAGAAGAGAGAAGGCCTAGAGCGTCCCTAGTTTCAGATGTATATAGTAACTGCAATAAAACAGGATCTAAAATAGCTATCTGTCAAAAAAAAAAAAAAAAAAAACAACCATAAGGGCTGGGATAGACATGAATTGCTTGATTTTATCACCTTGATGAATGAGAGAATAAAATATATGACCAATATTGTTCAAACACGATTTAAGACCTAGTTTAAATACCATAAGGTGATCTGTACCTTCTATACATAAAATAAGAAAAAGCACCATGCAACTATGAGATTATGCCAGCCAGCCATCAGTCCCCAAGCAGCCCAGCATCAAAACCTAAGTTGGTCAAAGGAGGATAAGCTTACATTTTCCTTGCTCAGTTCAGAAGTAGGGCATTAGCAGTCTGCAGTTCCAGTCACTGAACTCCAAAGAGGAAGCTGTAATGCCTGCACTGATTAACAGAAAAGGTGGCTGATTTTCTTACAATTTTACAGAGAAAGCTGGATACTTGCTTTGGCCAACGTTCTTAAGCCTTTGGAAAAAATGGACACTCAAAGTTTTATCACTAAACAGATACAACACAGCTTTCACTCAGAAATATTTTTTCCTTCTTTCACATCTCTTTATTAAGAACAGAACAAAATCCCAAAGTAAAAAGCTTTATAGTATATGAACGTCCTATCTATGTGTGAATATCGTCATTTTTAGGTCCGGCGGATCATAACAGTTATTCGTACCAACCTTTTGAGTGATAAGACATCACAATTTCCATCTGCAAGCAGCATAATCATGCTCACAATTAACACATAATAACGCATGAAATTAGAGAGAGAAAACTAATCCCACAGATACACAAGCTTTTTATAAGATTGCCGCATATGAGAGACCAATCCATTTCTGAAGGGGAAAAAAAAAACCCTGCTAGTTCTGTTTATGCCACAGCCTATTTCTTCAAAGGTCTATTTAACATTTGGGATCTTCACTCTCTATTTACATTAAATACTTTTCTAATGAAAATCTGACAAATGTGATCTAAACCCCAATGATCTACTACAAATAAGTTCCTCCCAAATTTTCCCACTAAGAAATGTCCTCAGCCAGGCATCATAGCACATGCCTGTAATCCCAGTTCTTAAGGCTGAGACAGAAGGATTGTAGGTTCAAGGATAGCCTCAGCAATGTAGAAGATGCTCAGCAACTTAGCAAGACTCTGTTTCAAAATAAAAAAACAAAATAGGGCTGGGTGTGTGGCTCAGGGGCACACCACCCCTGAGTTCAATCCCCAGTACAAAAAATAAAAACAGCCTCTATGCTCAGCTCTGTATTGTCAGAAACAACAAAACTCAAAACTGTTTATAAAGCTCAAGCAGGAAAAAAACCTAAACTTTTTTTTCTTTATGACTTATTTTGTCCTCTTCTAGATAAGGGTGGATATCAGCTCCCAAAAAATAAGTATATAAATATAAACATTCCGCCATATACAGCAAATGGAGAGAGGAAGGAGGACCCGGCTCCCCCATACTGCCCTCTCAAGCCCACTCTCCTCTAACTACTGTGGGGCCAAGACACACACTGTACCACAGAGCAAGAGAGCTCCTCAAAGACAGAGTCATTTCAGTCTGGCTCAAAATAAGCTATTATATCCTCCTCCTCTTAATTAAATTTCACTAACTCTTACGTCCTGATGAGTTCTGTTTGGGGGAAAAAAAAAAAAAAAGCTGGGCGTGGTAGCACACACTTTTAATCCCAGTAAGTGAGAAGCTGAGACAAGGAGGATTGCAAGTTCATGGCCAGCCTAAGTAATTTAGAGAGGTTATCAGCAACTTAGTGAGACCCTGTTTCCAAAACAATAAATAAATAATAGATCTGGGGGTGTAACCCAAAGGTAGAAGGGCCCTGGGATCCATACTCAAAACCACAAAGAGAGAGAGAGAGAGAGAGAGAGAGAGAGAGAGAGAGAGAGAGAGAGAGAGAAAGAGAAAAGCCGACCTCCAATAATCTCTGTTGGGCACATTCCCTAGAGTTTATTTCAAGGATCACAGAGAGGAGGAATTTACACAAAGATTCTTTCCTATAATTTTTATACTCTTTTTTTCAAGGTCAAAGTGTCAATGTGGTTTTGTTTCAAACTTGTTTAAAAAATAAGAATAAAAAATATTCTATTATTCCCTACAACAGCAGATCAAATACTTACCATTAAAGTAAAATGGTCTACCTTGGCACATCAGCAAGAACCAGTAATGGATACAGCTTATCAGTTCATTTTTTTATACCAGCAACAAATAAAGAATTATAAACTCTGTTGAAAACCCGAAACCTGAGAGTTCAACACAGAGTTGCACATACAAAGAAATACTAAACAAAAATATCTGTGACCATTTATGGAAATAGTAAGATTAGAAAAATAAGCCTTCCTTTCTGCCCCACTCACCCCCCAAAAAAAAAATCAACGATTTAAAACCTCGATGTTGACAAAGGTTCAACTAAATCCATTTGTTTTTCTGGAGTCTCTCTGTAATTAGTGCTATTACTTCCTTCTGAAGAGGAAAGATTCTTACCAAACTTGAATCTAAGTCTGGCCCTTTATAACCATTCAGATGTGCTTGGGCCCAAAGATCCTGCCGTTCACAGAAAGACACAAACCCAACAGAGAAAAGAGATGAAGCAGCCGGCACAGCCGGACTGTTCCCCAAGCCCTGCCTCACATTCTCCTGGCAGAGAAGCCCCGAGGCAGAGGGGACCAGCAAGATTCACTGCAGGGTGTAGGGAAAGGAGCCCACTCCCTGCTGACAGTGCGGTGTACCCTAACTCCTTAAAGAAGGGGCCCGCCACTCCAGCAACCACCTGCAGGCTTTCGCACACCCGGACCCCTCAACTTCCAAAAACAATCAGCGCGAAAAGGCAGGAAGAAGAAAACGTGTGGTTGTCCTGAAGTGATAGTCGGCTCCTTTGCTTTCTCTGTGCACTATGTGTAGCATTTTAAATACTTTCCTCTTCTCCTTCTTCTTCTTCTTCTTCTTCTTCTTCTTCTTCTTCTTCTTCTTCTTCTTCTTCTTCTTCACTATTTTGAAATCCGATAGGCTTTACAGACCTTTCTGTCCCAGGACCTGGGCTTCCTCCCAGGCACTGTTTTTAAACCGGGCTTTTTTACATTTCCAGTTCCTGGAACATCATCGGTCTGTTTCCAGTGCTCACTGAGGTCAATTTTCATTTCTGCAAATCACAGGCAGCCACTTGCTTCTAAGAAGTTAACAAGCCTCCTGAGAAACGCCGGTGGCTGGTATTTCATTGTTTCATAAATATTTTTATACAGTGACACCATTCAACTTACATCTTTTTAAAAGAGAAAACTAAAGAGAGAAGGAAATTCTGATCGGGGTTATTTTTGTGGGAGATCAGGGAAGTGTGAACCCCCCTCTTTGTTTACCACTCCTTAAAAATGTTACTTTGGTTTTTTTTAAGTACAAATACTTTAAAAAGAAAGAAAGAAAGAAAAAGAAACTCTTAGAAGTTGCACTTTCTTGAAAGCGGGCCTCTGGACTTTTGAAAACAAGTGTTGCTGCTCCGAACAAAGGCTAAAACTGTACCCTGATTTTCTTCCTCTCCTGGGGATCATTTCTCTTCCAATAAACAAACAAATCCCCCAGTATTTCCTACCGAAGGGAAGTTTTCCAGGGAGAGTCTCCTCCCGGGTTTGGTGGTAACTGCGACTCAGTCTTTTTTGGACACAATGTTTCTGCTGACTCCTGAAAATTTTCCACTTGAATGTGCAGTGGAGCGGCGGCGGCGGCGGCGGCGGCGGCAACCGTCCTGGAGCAGCGGCACCGGCGGCCGCGCACTCTTTCGTCTCTGGGCGGCGGAGCGGAGCCCCCGCCCGCAGCGCGGGTCCGCGCCGGCCCGGGGCGAGCCTCGGGGGTCCGCGGTGCCGGGGGCGGCGCCAGGGGCTCCGCTCGGCCGCCCGCCCGCCCGCCCGCTCGGAACTTCTGCGCCCGGCGGGCGGAGCGGGGCCGCCTGTTGCGGCGCCGGGTGCCGCGCGGCCGACTCGCGCCCGGGAGCCGCGCACCTGGAGGCGGCCGCCCGGAGCCCGCCCGCGCCCGGCACACAAAGCCCGGCCCGCGCCCGCCCGCGCCCACTCACCTCCGCCGCGGCGCCCGGCGTCCCGGGCAAACTTCGGCGCCGCTTCCCGGGCCCCCACCCGCCCCGGCCCGCTGGCGCTGCGGGCAGAGCTGGACGGCGGGGGCGTCACTGCATGGCCTGGCCCCGCTCGCGGCCGCCCCGGCCCGGGCCCCGCCGCGCGGACTGGCGCGCAGGGCGGACGCGCGTCTGCAAAGTGCTCGGGGGCGCCCGCGGCGGGCGGCGGGGCCGCGGCGGCGGCTGCAGAGGCTCGGCGCGGCTCGGGCGGCGCGGCGCGGCGCGAGCGATGCGAAGAATGTTCGGAATGAGGACAGGAATGAAATGAACGCCAGGACCGAACTCGCTCCGGAGGGGTGGGGCCTCGGTGACGTCATGCGGCCGGCCGCCCGGGGCCGGGGGCGGGGCCTGCGCCGCGGTGACGTCATGGCGGGGGCGGGGCGCGCTCCCTCCCGGGGGCGCGGGCTGGGGCTTTGTCCCGGGCTGGGCGGGGCGGGGCGGGGCGGGGCGGGCGGCTCGGTTGTCCAGGCCCCCGCCCGCCGCGCCGGCCGTGCCTCAGTTTCCCCCGTCCCGGCGGCGGTCGCTCCGGCGGCGGGGCTCCGCGCCCCGGGACGGGTGGGAGTCTGCGAGTGTAGGGAAGGGAAGTTTCTTTTCGGGAAATGCGTGGTTGTGGTGCTCGAGCGCGGCGGACGCCGAGCTCGGGCCGCTTCCCCAGCCTGCCATTTCTTCCCCGCGCCTTTTACTTTATAAAAAAGTTCAGGGCTCTCGCGCAAGCTGGCGTCGGCCCCGTAGTGGGGAAAGAAACCTATAGCAAAGCAGAGAAGGATGATTACAGAGTTCGTAAAGATGATTAAAGAGTTCGGCGAGCACGGTCTTCAAGTCTCTCGTCTATGCAGGTTGGACTTTTTAGAAGGTCGGGTTAAAAATCTTCTAAACGAGCCAGGCGTGGTGGCGCACGCTTGTAATCCCCGCGCTTGGGAGGCTGAGACAGGAGGATCGCACGGGTTCGAAGCCAGCCTCAGCTACTGAGTGAGGCGCTCAGCAACTTAGTGAGACCCTGTTTCCAAATGAAGTATAAAAAATAGGTCTGGGAGTGTACCCCAGAGGTAGAAAAGCCTCTGGGTTCCACCCTCAGAACCAAAAGAAAAAAAGCCTAAAGGGTAAAAGGTTGCATCTGGCAACCTCACAACTCTTTCTTTGTGAGAAGAAACTTAATTTCAATAATAAAAGAATAATTCAACCCCGCCTTTGGAGATAGTGTTTTGGTGAATCAGAAACGGGTAAAGTTGGCCCACTGTGGACAGAACTGACTAAAGTTTAGGGCAGTTGAAATCTCAGTCTCACTGTGAGCAAAGCAGTTCTTGCACAGTGGACCTCTTCTGTACACTTGGCTCTCTTTTCCAGCTGGGGAAAGAATAAATAGTGGCGCCTGTTTTGTGCCCAAGGAATCTCTAAGTCAAGGTAAGTGAGAAAAGTGAATATCATCCACTGCAGCACATTTTCTACAAAACCTAACACTAATGGATTTTAATGTTAATCTATATCGAAGTAATCAAGAGTCACGTGCAGTTTTTTGTTTGTTTGGTTTTTGGTTTGGGGGGGGTTATTTTGTTTTTTTGTTTTTTGTGGGGTTTTTTTTGGTGGTGGTACTTGGGTTCCTGGACCTCCGGGCTACACTCCCAGACCTTTTTTTTTTTTTTTTTTTTGGAAACAGGGTCTCTTAGTCTCCGCCTCCCCCACACACGCGTGGGTTTGTTTGTTTGTTTTGGTGGTACTGGGGGTGGAACCCAGAGGCTTTCTACCTCCGGTCTTACTCCCAGACCCATTTTATATTTTATTTGGAAACAAGGTCTCACTAAGTTGCTGAGAGCCTTACTAAGTAGCTGAGGCTGGCTTCGAACCTCTGCGATCCTCCTGTCTCAGCCTCCCAAGCGCGGGGATTACAAGCGTGCGCCACCATGCCCGGCTTTACTTTCTTTAAAAAAAAAAAAAAAAAAAAAAACTGCACGTGAGCCAGGCGTGGTGGCGCAAGCTTGTAATCTCCGCGCTTGGGAGGCTCAGACAGGAGGATCAAAGCCTGCCTCTGCTACTTAGGCTCTCAGCAACGTATTGAGACCCTGTTTTCCAAATAAAATATAAAAAAAAGTCTGGGAGTATAGCCCAGAGGTAGAAAGTCTCTGGGTTCCACCCCCAGTACCACCACCAAAAAAAAAAAAAAAAAAAGTTAAAAAAAATAATAAGACAGACATCCTTTTTCACTTTGCCCACTTCTTCCCTACCAAAACTGCAATATCACCCAAGGGATACTGACACTGCTACAGCATCTACCAAACTTCAGATCTCCCCAACCTACTTGTACTCATCTGTGTGCCTGTGTTTAGTTCCATACAATGTTCCCACCTGTGTAGGTGTCCACCACAGTCAGTTGCAAGTAGATTTTATCTCTAGTTCATATGCAATCGTGAGGTGATACCATGAAGCCCACAACAATGAGCCCAGCCACCTTGATACTGATTTTAGAAATGTGTTCAAACATAGATGATTAATGCAACATTAAAACACTAGTACACCTCTCTCTCTCCAAATCTTATCGTCTAAGAGCACAAGATGAAGTCTGATGGCAGTGCCAGCCAGCTAGTAAATAAAATGTTTAAGCCACTCTTTGGCTCAGTACACCTGGGCATTCTTCAGCCTCTTATTCCTGTCTCCAGGCCACCTGGCAACAGTAGCTCTTCATTCCTTAGTGAGTTCAGGAAACATTCCTTGGCCTAGGATTCAAAGCTCCTCCTGACATGTCAAAACTTCCTGACCAGTATTTTCTCCAACTTCCCTCATCTATAGCACATTTTTTTTTTTTGGGGGGGGTACTCATCTTTAAAACCTTTTCCAGGCTGGGTGCACCCACAGGCCTCTGTAATCACAACACTTGGGCAGCTGAGGCACTGAGGCTTGAGATTGTAGGTTCCAAGCCAGCCTCAGGAGCTTAGCGAGATCCTCGGCAACTTAGCAAGACCCTGTTTCCAAATAAATGTTAGATGACAGGGATAGGGATATAACTTGAAGGTAGAATTCCCTGGGTTCAACCGCAAGGGGTTTTTTGTTTTGTTTTGTTGTTTTTGTTTTTGTTGGTACTGGGGATGGAGCCCTTCTACCTCCAGGCTACACTCCCAGACCTATTTTATATTTTATTTGGAAACAGGGTCTCTTAAACCAGCTGAGGCTGGCTCCGAACCTGCACGATCCTCCTGTCTCAGCCTCCCAAGCTCGGGAATTACAAGCATGAGCCACCATGCCTGGCTAACCTCAAGTATTTATTTTATTTTATTTTTTGGTGGTACTGGGGTTCCTGGAAACCCTTCTACCTCCGGGCTACACTCCCAGACCTATTTTTATACTTTTTTATTTGGAAACAGGGTCTCTTAAACCAGCGCGGCTGGCTCCGAACCTGTGCAGTCCTCCTGTCTCCACCTCCCAAGCGTGGGGGGTTACAAGTGTGCGCCACCACGCCTGGCTAACCTCAAGTATTTAATTGAAAAAAAAAAAAAAAACTTTCCTGGGGGAAAAGCTGCCCAATTACTTGCTTGCTTCCTTAAAGCTCCTTGCACCAGATACACTATTTGTGTTTGTTCTGTTAGTTACTGGCCTCTGGGAGCTATTGGTGATGCCCATCTAGATGAGCCCCTAGGAGGTGGCGGGGTCTTATTCAGGACCTCCACACCAATGGGAAATCACTCCTCGCTGTCTCTATCCTGTTGTTCCATAGGTTTTCACTCTCCTCCATCTTCTATTGGTCAGACATAAGACCTATAGGTTTCAGGCCCGCAAGCATTTCAATGCCAGCATTTGAGGGTAGAAACAGTAGCTTCTACCTGCTAAAAATAATAGCACCTGCCATGTCTTGTATCCACAAAAGGCACTTGGCATTTTGCATTTGCAATCTCAATCCTCATGGACCTGTGTAAAGCTGAACTATTATTCCAGTTTACACAGATAAGGGACTGTGATGCAGAGAGATTCTCTGACCTGCTCATGGTCTCAGAGTCAAGACAGATTACAGCCAGCACCTGAATTCCTGCTGGCTCATATTTATGACCTGTGTTCATAACTCCTCACCTTTACTACCACTAAAACCAAAACAGATATAAATCAGAGCACTACAGTGGCAGGTGCAGTTCTGAGTACTCTCCTCAGATGGCCTCCTTTGATGCCTACAAATACCTTATGAGGTGAGTATTATTAGCATTATTCTTATTATGTTCTCATTTTATGATATTTTTTTGTACTGGGGATTGAACCCAGCGGCTTTCTACCTCTGAGCTACACCTTCAAGCCCTATTTTACTTTTTACTTTGAATCAAGTTCTAAGTTGCTGCAGATCTCACATAATTACTGAGGCTGGCCTCGAACCTTCAATTCCCCCTGTCTCAGCCTCCAAAATATTGAGCACAGTGATGTACCCCACTTACTATTCTCATATATTTATTTATTTATTTTTGTGGTGCTGGAGATGGAACCCAGAGGCTTTCTACCTTTGGGTTACACTACCAGACCTTGTGTGTGTGTGTGTGTGTGTGTGTGTGTGTGTGTGTGTGTGTGTGTGGTGCTGGGGATGAAATCTAGGGGCCTTCTACCTCAGGGCTATACTCCTGGACCTATTTTATATTTTATTTGGAAACAGGGTCTTACTAAGTTGCTGAGAGCCTCACTAAGTAGCTGAGGCTGGCTTTGAACCTGTGTGATCCTCCTGTCTCAGCCTCCTAAGTACTGGGATTATAAGCCTGCGCCACCATGCCCGGCTCCTATTTTCTATTTTATTTGGAAACAGGGTGTCACTAATTGCAGAGAGCCTCACTAAATAGCTGAAACTGGCTTCGAACCTGTGCAGTACTCCTGTCTCAGCCTCCCAAGTACTGGGATTACAAGCATGCACCACCCCGCCCAGCTTATTCTCATTTTTAAAATGGGCAAGCTGAGAGCCAGAGAAGTATAATAATGTAGGCGAGGTCATGTAACTCATAAGTGGAGAACAAGGCATACAAACCCAGACAGCCCAACTCCAGAGTTCACACTCTCAGCAATCCACTGGGGAGCCCAAATGCAGTACCACACCCATCGGAAAGATGAACTACAGGCAGGGGTGAGTCGCCCAGAGATGTAACAATCCTGTATATCTTACTGATATAAAGAGTTTATTCCCCAGTCTCACCAAGGAAGAAGCTAACTTGTAACATATAAAAGAAACAATGAAACACTTAATCATAACAAATCACTCTGAGAAAAAAAAATTCCCAGTCAGCCTGCAGCCAGAAAAGAATTAGCTGGGTTAGAATTTACCCTAAGGAAGCACCTGGCTCAGGAAGACAATGCTTTCAAAGACAAGTAAAAATGTCTTAATAATAATGATCAACTTGCCTCATTTCTAGTTAGGTTGAACAACTTTTCCTCTTATAGTGTAAATTGGTACAACTGCTTTGGAAAAGTTGATATTCGTGAGCATAGTTGAAGATATGCATCCTCTGTTGGGTGTGGTGGCACATGATGCCCTCAATCCCAATACTTGGGAAACTGAGATAGGATCACAGGTTCAAAACCAGCCTTGGCAACTTAGCCTCACAACAACTTAGTGAGACCCTAAACAACACCCAAGACAATCAGGCACACATGCATCAGGACACATGTACAAGAATGCTGACTAAAGCCAGGTATGGTGGGGCATGCCTGTAATCCCAATATTTGGGAGGCTGAGACAAAAGGACCACAGGTTTGAGAGTAGTTTCACAATTTAGCCTGACTCCACAATTTAGCAGCCTAGCAAGACCCTCTTTCCAAACAAAAAATAAAAAGGGTTGGGGGATATGGCTTGGAGGTACAATGCCCCTGTATTCAATTTTCCAGGACCACAACAAATACAATAAAAAGAATACTTGCTAGGCATTTTTGTTACAACTCCAAGAAATAGCCCAAATATTCATTACTAGTTAAAAGAACAAGTGAGTTGTGATATAATCATACCATGGACTGCTATACAGGGATAAAAATGAAAGAAACACAGTGACATGAGAATATAAAGTAAAAGAAGTATGAACTGAAATAAGGTATATTGTATAATTATGTTAATATGCAGCTAAAAATGAGCAAACTTTAACCTTAATGTTTAGAGATAATACATGTAGGTAAAACTAAAAAGAAGAAAAAACTAAAAACAAGAATGAACTAAATAGAGTAAATCTAGGCTGTGGTTGGCAGTAGGGTCTGAAGGGTGGGAATGGGATTTCTGGAGGATTGACAATGTTCCAGTTTTTTTCTGGGTACATGAATGTTCACTACAGAGATTCATTAAACTATGTATTTGTTTCAAGCACTCTTTTCTCCAAATCTGTCATACTTTTTTTTTTCTTTTGTACTAGGGTTTGAACCCCGGGACATTCTACCTCCAAACTGCACCCCCAGAACTATATATATATGGTGAAACAAGGGTTTCACTAAGTTGCTGATGGTCTCATTAAGTTTCTGAGGCTGGCCTGTGATCAAACCTGTGATCCTCCCATTTCAGCCTCCCAAGTACAAGGATTACAGGCATGTGCCACTGTACCCAGCTTAGTTCACTTTGTTTTTAAATTAAAATGCATGCCAATTATCCAGTCCCTCCCATGTGCTTCCCTTGGTTCGAAAACCCACCCTCTCTCACATTTTCATAATCCTTTCTGTATATATTACTTACTCTCTCTTCCAGATTGCAACTTCACTTTCAACTAGAATCCTTTCCAGCATCAACAGAAACAAACAAACAAAAGCTTCTTTTTTTTTTTTTTTTTTTTTTTTGGTACTGGGGGTGGGATCCAGAGGCTTTCTACCTCCGGGCTATCCTCCCAGACCTTTTTTATATTTTATTTGGAAAAAGGGTCTCACTAAGTTGCTAAGAGCCTCACTAAGTAGCTGAGGCTGGCTTCAAACCCGTGCGATCCTCCTGTCTCGGCCTCCCAAGCACGGGGATTACAAGCGTTCACCACCACACCCGGCTAAACAAAAGCTTCTAACCAGGCTTGTAGGTGCAGGCCTGTAATCTCAGTACTTGGGAGGCTTAGACAGGAGGAATGCTGGTTCAAGGCTACCCTCAGTAACCTAGCAGATACTGTTTCAAAATAAAAAATAACCAGGTGTGGTAGCACATGCTTGTAATCCCAGTACTTGGGAGGCTGAGTCAGGAGGATCACATAGGTTTGAAGCTAGCCTCAGCTACTTAGTGAGGCTCTCTTCTACTTAATAAGACCCTGTTTTTGAATAAAATAAAAAAATATGACTGGGGTATAGCCCAGAGGTACCTGGGTTCCATCCCTAGTACCACAAAAATAAATAAATAAATAAATAAATAAATAAATAAAATATACTGGGATATAGCTTAGAGGTAGAATGTCCCTTGGTTCAAACCTCAGTACCAAAACAACAATAACAATAACAACAACCACCTTATATTATTCTAACCTCACCCACAACTATTGTTCTCTCTCCTCCTTTTCACAGCCAACTGTGCTGGAAGAAATTGTCTGGCCTTGTTTTCCCCATGTCTTTACCTCCCATGTATTCCTCAGCCCCTCCAGCTGGGCTTCTGCACTACTCACTGTACCACCAACACAGCTGTCCTTCTGGCCCCATTACTCACTATAACCAGCTCAACGGGCCTTTCATCCATCTCATCTTTGAGTTGCTTGACAGTATCGAGAGTTTCCTCATTTTCTTCCTGCTCCTCTGGCTATCCTACCTCACTTCCCTTGGCTGATCCATTCTCCGCTAGTGAGCCATTAAGTTTTATAGTTGTGGATCACGGGCTTTCTTCTACTCTCACTTTATATCCTGCCTCCAGCAAAGCTCGTTCAGGCTGTTGGTTTCAATTTACTATTTGTTTGCCGTTGTCTTTCAAATGTGCATGAGTAACCCATAACTCTCTTTGTAACTCCAGATGTGCATATCAAATCCCTTGCTGGACACCACCAACTGGGTATCTCAAAAGCATCTCAGACAACCTACCCAAAAGCATGATCTTTAACAACAGCACTCTGGCCTTCCTTACATTTTCCATCTCTGGAGAAAGCACTGGAAGCCTAAATGTCAGGCTTCATACATCATTACCTAGTGCAGACCCTTAGAGAGCATCCTACCACATTTAGAAAAAAAAAGTCTTTCTAAGAACCTGAATGATCAACGCCGGGCGTGGTGGCGCAAGCTTGTAATCCCCGCTCTTGGGAAGCTGAGACAGGAGGATCATGCAGGTTCAAAGCCAGCCTCAGTTACTTAGTGAGGCTCTCAGCAACTTAAGTGAGACCCTGTTTCCAAATAAAATATAAAATGGGTCTGGGAGTATAGCCCGGAGGCAGAAAGCCTCTGGGTTCCACCCCCAGTACCACCAAAAAAAAAAATAAAGAATAAAAAATAGGGCAGGGGGTGTAGCTCAGAGGTCAAATGCCACTGGGTTCCATCCCCAAACCTGAAAAACCAATTTTTTTTTTTTTGCTTTCTGGACATGGTGGCTCACGATTGTAATCCGCGTGCTTGGGAGGTGGAGACAGGAGGATCGCACAGGTTCGAAGTCAGCCTCACTGGTTTAAGAGACTCTGTTTCCAAATAAAAGTATGAAATAGGTCTGGGAGTGTAGCCCAGAGGTAGAAGGGTTTCTAGGAACCCCAGTACCACAAAATTATATATATATATATATATATATATATATATATATACTTCTTTTTTTTTTTTTTTTTTTTTTTTTTTTTTTTTGCGGGTCTGGGGATGGAACCCAGGGGCATTTGACCTCTGAGCTACAACCCCTGCCCTATTTTTTATTCTTTATTTTGAAACCGGGTCTCACTGAGTTGCAGAGGGCCTCACTAAGTAGCTGAGGCTGTCCGCCAACCGTGATCAGAAATTGAAACATAGTCTCACTAAGTTGCTGGGGATTTATTAAATTGCTCAAACTGGCCTCCAACCTGCAATCCTCCTATTTTAGTATCCAAGTACTGAGATTACTGGATTATGCCACCCAGCTCTTATATAAAATATTTTATTCCTTCCTTCCTTCCTTCCTGCTGGAAATTGAACCCAGGGACATTCTACCTCTGAAACAGTCATATTTTTTTATTTGGAAAGAGTGTCTCACTAAACTGAAAGGTTCTCACTAAGTTTCTGAGACTGGCGGCAAACCTGGATTCCTCCTGTCTCAGCCCAAGTACTGGGATTACAAGTGTGTGCCACTGCAACTGGTTGAAATGTTTATATTTTGAAAAGGGGTCTTACTAAGTGCTGGGGCTCCTGCTAAATTCCTGAGACTGCTCATAAACCTACAATCCTTTCGTCTTGGGCTTTCACATACTGGGATTAAAGGCTTGTTTCATCATACCTGGCTTCTTTTATTCTTTATTTGCTTTCCTTGCCTTCTTACATTGGCCAGGATCACCAGAATAAAACTGAGTAAAAGTCAGGATTGTGAGCTGGGCATAGTGGTACACACTTGTAATCCTAGTGCTTGGGAGGCTGAGACAGGAAGATCATAGCTTTTGGCTAGCCCCAGCAATTTAGGGAGACCATATGCAACTTAGTGAGACCTTGTGTCAAAAAAAAAATAATAAGACTGTAAATATAATTAATATTTATCTTCAAGTAGGATTTTGGGGAGGGGGGTCTGGGGATGGAACCCAGAGGCATTTGACCTCCGAGCTACATCCCCTGCCCAATTTTTTATTCTTTATTTTGAAACAAGAGTCTTGCTGAGTTGCGGAGGGCCTCACTAAGTAGCTGAGGCTGTCCGCTAACTGCAATCCTCCAGTCTCAGCCTCCCAAATGCTGGGATTACAAGCGTGCACCACCACGCCCGGCTTTCGAGTAGGATTTAACCTATAGATTTTTTTGTGAGTTTGTTTTTGTCCTTTTACATGTCCAAATTCAGAATTAATATTTTAAACTATCCTTTAGCCCCACATAGGTGACCACAATCTGTGCCTGTAAATGCAAAGGCTAAGTACAAAATACAACTAACAGAGAACATAAAAATATTTTTGTAAGAATATAGCCAATATTTAAGTTAAAATGTTTAAGTATTTTAAATTTAATTGAGGTAAGATTTACATGTAGAAAAACACAGGTTTTGTGAATTCTAATATGCCACGTAGCCAGTATCCCAATTGAGATATCAGACTTCTCTGTAACCTCTCCCCAAAATTTGTCTTGTCTCCTTCCAGTTCCTGCTCATACCCCAAAGGCAGCCATCATTCTGATTTCTAGCATTATTTTAGTTTTTTTCTATACTAAAATCCTACACACCTGGAATCACAGAGCACACATTTTTTTGTGATTGGGTTTATTTGCTCAACAAGATATTTTTATCATTACATAATTTTTTATTTATTCTCTTGTTTGATGAACAGTTAAACTGTTTCTAGTTTTTAGCTATTATAAATAAAACTGCTATAAATATTTTCACAGAAGTCTTTCTAGGAAACTAAGTGATCATTTCTGTTGGGTTAATACATAGGATGGGAACTGTGGGTCATAGATTTAGTCTGTGTTTAACTTTATAAAAACTTTAAAATAGTTTATTATAGAAATAGTGCTGTTTTCTATTACCACAAGCAATATATGAGTATCAAATGCCCCATATCTTTCACAGATTTTATTGTAGAGAACATTGCATTTTAGCGCCTCTCTCTCTCTCTCTCTCTCTCTCTCTCTCTCTCTCTCTCCTTTCTTTTGTGATAATTTTTCCTCAAATTAAGGAAGTGCTCTATTCTATTCCCATTCTGCTGTGAGACCATCATATATGGGAGTTAAACTTTATCAATTTTTCTGCATGCACTGAGATATTTGTATAACTTTTATTTTGTTAATATAGTAAGTTATGTTGATTGTTGTTTAAACAAATTATTTGGGACATCATTTACATACCTTAACTAATTTTTTTTGTGTGTGGGTGCGGTACTGGGGTTCCTGGAAACCCTTCTACCTCTGGGCTACACTCCTAGACCTATTTTTATATTTTTATTTGGAAACAGGGTCTCTTAAGCCTGGGAGGCTGGCTTTGAACCAGCATGATCCTTCTGTCTTCGCCTCCCAAGCACAGGAATTACAAGTGTGCGCCACCACGCTCAGCTTAACTTCACTAATTTAAGGTGAATGGGTTTGTGAGTTTAGTTTGGTGATTTTTTTCCCCTAAGTTTATACTGTTATTACTATTACTAGCTATCACCCCAAAACTTTCTTTCTTCCTCTTTTAAATTTAATACTGTTCATTTTTCAATCCCCAGACAACTTCTGAAATGTTTTTTTATCTATAGAATTGTGTCATTTCAAGCCAGGTGTGGTGGCACATGCCTGTAATCCCAGTACCTGGGGGGTTGAAACAGGAAGATTACAGGTTCAAAGTTAGCCTCAGCAACTTAGTGAAGCTGTCAGCAACTTGGTGAGACCCTGTTTCCAACTAAAAAGTAAAATAGATCTGGAAGTGTAGCTCAGAGGTAGAATGAACCAGGGTTCAATCCCCAGTACCACCACATAAAATTTAAAAATCATGTAATTTCTAGAGTTTCTATATAAACAATTAGGGAGAGATAGAGATAGAGATAGAGAGATAGAGAGAGAGAGAGAGAGAGAGAGAGAGAGAGAGAGAGAGAGAGATTGCCAGTAGCCATGTAAGTAAGCCATTTTGGGATCAAACTGTTTTATCCCCTTCAAAGCTTCCAATGACTGTAGCTCCAGCAGACATCTTAACAGCAACCTTGTGATGAGAGACCCTAAAAGCCAAATCTACCTGAGCAACTATCGGTCTTACATGAACTATGAAATCAAGGAGGGTGCAGGGGCACCTGCCTGGAATCCCAGAAGGCTGAGTCAGAAGGAACACAAACTGTAGACCAGCCTCGGTAATCTAGAAATGCCCTGTCACAAAATAAAAATGGCTAGGAATGTAACCTAGTGATAAAGTGCTACACACAAACTATGACATCATAAGTATTTTTGTTTAAACCATTATGAATTGAGATCAGCCAGTCATGGTTGTGCCAGTATTGGGAATGGCCTAGGAAGATTTGGGAAAGCTCTGATTATTAATATATTTCAAAAGAAAATAATTGGTATATTTCAAAATAGTTGTGTCAAAATGGCGGCACACATGGGTAAAGAAAGGACTTGATTTCTGCCTAAAACAGGCAGCTATTCCAATGTAAATTAACCTAGCTCAAAGCAATTAACCATTCAATACGCAAGGAGAACTAGGCCTGTCTCTATCTAAAGACAGATCTTAGTTGAGAACTAGGCCTTTATCTAAAGACAGAGCTACATGATTGGATAAGCTAGCTAAGATGGTAGGAGGGGTCGACCTTCATGAAAGGAGACACCTTACCACACCTTGCTAGGGGAGGTACCTTACAGGGGAAGGGGAGGTACGTTACAGGGATGTTCACTATGTCAGTCACACAAACAAGATGGAGGTCATGGGCCCTTTGGTGTATTTTGAGTCACCCCCCATGCCATATTGGCATGGGGCTGTATTTCTATTTTCTGTATTTCTATCTTTCTAATAAACTTCTTTAAATCTTCAGCAACTGTCCAAGCTATGCATATTTATTCTTAGCTTAGGACAAGAATCCACGGTTTTTTCTTCTGTTTGGGGTTGTTTTGGGTTTTGTTATGGGTTGGGGGAAAGTGTGTCTGGGACCCTAGCAGGGGTCCCTGGGGAACGGTTTTCACAAACCATATTCTCCAAATCCATAACAATGGTGGTCTATGCCTGTATTTTCCAGTATTTGGGAGGCTGAGACAGGAGGACTGCAGGTTCAAGACCAGCCTCAGCAATTTGCAAAACTCTCAGTAACCAAGTGAAACATTTCAAAACAAAAAATTTTAGAGTAACTGGGCCTGGCGTGGTGGCGCACACTTGTAATCCCTGCACTTGGGAGGCAGAGATAGGAGGATCGCACAGGTTTGAAGCAAGCCTCAGCTACTTAGTGAGGCACTCAGCAACTTAGTAAGACCCTGTTTCCAAATAAAATATAAAAAGAAAAAAGAAAAAAAAAATGTAACTGGGGATGTAGCTCAGAGGTAGAATGCCCCTGGGTTTAATTCCTGGTACCATAAAACAAATTAAAACAAACAAACAAACAAAAATTGAGGCCATTTATTATGTGGCAATAAATAACTGATTCTCTTGCTGTTGTGGTTTGGATCTTAAATGTCTCCCGGAGGGCCATGTGTTAAAAGCTTGGTTATGCCAGGCGTGGTAGTGCATGCTTGTAATCCCCGCGCTTGGGAGGCTGAGACAGGAGGATTGCATGGGTTCAAAGCCAGCCTCAGCTACTTAGTGAGGCTTTCAGCAACTTATTGAGACCCTGTTTCCAAATAAAATATTAAAAAAAGGTCTGGGAGTATAGCCCAGAGGTAGAAAGCCTCTACATTCCACCCCCAGTACCACCAAAAAAAAAAAAAAAAAAAAGCTTGGTTACCAGCTGATGGCATTATTGGAAACTTTTGGAGGCCTGTCCTAGTGGAAGGAAGTTAGGTTATGAGAGGCAAGTGCTTTAAGGGGCACTTGAGACCCCGCCGCATCCTCTTTTGTTTTGCTTCCTGTCTGCGTTGAGATCAGCATCTTTGTTCCTCTGGGTGTCCCCACCAAGTTGTTCTGTCTGGCCTTAGGGCCCAAGTGACAAGGCCAAGCCACCACAGACCTAAACTTCTTCTTCTTCTTTTTTAATATATTTTTTGGTGGTACTGAGGGTGGAACCCAGGGGCTTTCTACCTCCCGACTATATTCCCATATCTATTTTATATTTTTTATTTGGAAACAGGGTCTCACTAAGTTGCTGAGAGCCTCACTAAGTAGCTGAGGCTGGCTTCGAACCTGTGTGATCCTCCTGTCTCAGCCTCCCAAGTGCGGGGATTACAAGCGTGCGCCACCACACCCGGCTAGACCTAAACTTCTGACACCAGGAACCAAATAAATCATCACTTAAGTTGTTTATCTCAGGCATTCTGTCAGAAAAATGCAAAGGTGAAAGCCAGGTGTGGTGGCGCACGCTTGTAATCTTAGCAGTTGGGAGGCTGAGACTGGAAGATCGTGGTCAGCAGACAGCCTCAGCTACTTAGTGATGCCCTCTGCAACTTAGTGACACCCTGTCTCAAAATAAAGAATAAAAAATAGGACAGGGGGTGTAGCTTGAAGGTCGAATGCCCCTGGATTCCATCCCCAGACCTGCAAAAATAAAATAAAATAAAATAAAATAAAAATAAAATAAAAAATTGGTCTGGGAGTATAGCTCAGAAGTTGAATGCCCCTGGGATTCAGCCCCAGACCCTGAAAAAAAAAAATGCAAAAGTGACTAACACATTTGCCTTTTTGGAAGAAACCCAACTTATCTTTATGAATTTTTATATGTCCGTGGATTAAATTTACAATTATTTGCTGTATAATTATTGTGTTAAGGTTCACAAGAGATGGTAAGCAATGTTATTTCTTTCTACTAATGTCCTTTTCTAGTTTGGAAAAGGACATGTTATGCGACCTCATAAGATGAGTTAGAAAGCGCTGTCACATTTTTTATGATCTCAAAGAGTTTTTGTAAAATTAGTAACGTTCGTTATTAAATACTTAAAAGTATTCAGAAGTGAAAACATTTAAACCTGCATTTTGTTTGAGGAAAGTCTCTCAATGACAAATAAAAATTTTAAATGACAGAATTTCTTTTACAAATGTGAAACCATTCAAAATTTCTGTCTTATTTCAATTTCATTAACTTTTGTTGTATAAATTATTCATTTTATCCTTACTGTCAAACCCATTACTACCAAGCACTTCATAGGATTACAAGCTCATTACAAGCTTGGAGGCTGAGACTGGAGGATCTCAGGTTCACGGCCAGCCTCAGCAACTCAGTGAGGCCCCCTGCAATAAGGGAGACCTTTTTTCAAAATAAAAATAAAATAGGGCAGGGAGAGCTGGGCATGGTGGCGCACGCTTGTAATCCCAGCATTTGGGAAGCTGAGACAGGAGGTTCGTGGACAGCCTCAGCTACTTAGTGAGGCCCTCTACAACTTAATAAGACCCTGTTTCAAAATAAGGAATAAAAAATAGGGCTGGGGGTATAGCTTGGAGGTAGAATGTTCCTGGGTTTCATCCCCAGTACCACACACACACATACACACACACACACACACACACACACACACACACACACAATTTCTTTTAGGATTCATCTAGTGGATACTAAGTAAATGACAATATGTTCCTTGTTTTATTAAAGTCTACTTCAAAGGAATCTTTTGCTACTTCCTGAACCATGGGAGACATTTATAATAATTTAATTCCACCTTTCTTTCTTTCTTTCTTTCTTTCTTTCTTTCTTTCTTTCTTTCTTTCTTTCTTTCTGTGTGTATACGTGTATGGTACTAGAGATTGAACCCCGGGATATTCTATCTCTGAGCTACAAACCCCAGCTCTTTTTTTTATTTTGTTAATTTTTTGGTGGTCCTGGGGGTGGAACCCAGAGGCTTTCTACCTCCGGGCTATACTCCCAGACCTATTTTATATTTTATTTGGAAACAGGGTCTCACTAAGTTGCTGAGAGCCTCACTAAGTAGCTGAGGCTGGCTTCGAACCTGTGTGATCCTCCTGTCTCAGCCTCCCAAGCGCAGGGATTACAAGCGTGCGCCACCACGCCCGGCTATTTTGTTATTTTTTTGTAGTACTGTGGATTGAACCCAGGAGTATTCTATCTCCAAGTTACACCCCCACCACTATTTTTTTTTTTTTTTTTAGTGGTACTGAGGATGGAACCCAGGGGCCTTTTACCTCCAGGCTATACTCCCAGACCTATTTTATATTTTATTTGGAAACAGGGTCTCTTAAGCCAGCAGAGGCTGGCTTTGAACCTGCACGATCCTCCTGTCTCAGCCTCCCACGTGTGGGGATTACAAGCTTGTGTCACCACGCCCGGCTTTTTTTTTTTTTTAAACAGGGTCTTACCAGGTTGATAAGAACCTCACCACTTGCTGAGGCTGACCTCAAACTTGTAGTCTCCCTGTCTTAGCTTCCCAAGTACTGGAATTACAGGGTGTACCACCATGCCTGACTTCCTCATATTTTATATTGCCACAAAATTTGTTAATACATATTTTAATCCTTATATGGCATTATTATTAATTTTTTTTTGTTTGTATGATGCTATAGTCTGAAACCAGGGTCATTCTACCTCTGAGTTATACCTTCAGCCCTATTTTAATTTTTATTTGGAAACAGGGTCTCTCTAAGTTAATGCAACTTCACTGAATTGCTGAGGTTAGTTTTGAACCTGTGGTCCTCCTGTTTTAACCTCCAGAGTACAGGATTACAAGCATGCATCACCATGTCTAGTTATTATTATTATTATTATTATTATTATTATTATTATTATTATTATTATTTTCCCTTGGTGATGGTACTGGGGGTGGAACCCAGGGGCTTTCTACCTCTGGGCTATACTCCCAGACCTATTTTATACTTTATTTGGAAACAGGGTCTCACTAAGTTGCTGAGAGCCTCACTCAGTAGCTGAGGCTGGCTTCGAACCTGTGCGATCCTCCTGTCTCAGCCTCCCAAGCACTGGGATTACAAGCGTGCGCCACCACACCCAGCTATTATTTATTGTTTTTTACACGGTAAGAATTTATTTTTATGTATGTATCTATCCTATCCTATGCTCTTTATTTTTATGTTTATAATTGGGTTCATTTCCATTCAGTATGAAAAACTCCCTTGGGTATTTCTTTCCTTTTTTATTTTAATAGTACTGGGGCATTTCTTCAGTCTGAAGAATTCCCTTAGATATTTCTTTCTTTCCTTTTTTAAAAAATACTACTTTAAAAAAAAAGTACTGGTTTTTAATCAACCCAGCGATATTCAACCTCTGAGCTATACCCCCCAGACATACTTTATTTATTTTGAAATAGGATCTTGCTGATTTGCTGAGGGCCAGCCTTAATCCTGCAATCCTCATGTCTTAGCCTCCTAAGTACAGGGATTGCTGGTGTGCAACACTGTACCTGGTTTGAGTATTTCTTATAGTGCAGGTATTCCAGGGACATATGTTTGGGGCTGGAACCCAGGGGCATTCAACCTCCAAGCTACACCCCTTGCCCTATTTTTTATTCTTTATTTTGAAATAGGGCTTCACTAAGTAGCTGAGGCTGGCCGCGAACTGTGATCCTCCTGTCTCAGCCTCCCAAATGCTGGGATTATAAGCGTGTGCCACCATGCCTGGCTCCTATTTTAGTTTTTACTTTGAAAGAGGCTCTCACTAAGTTTCAGAGGGCCTCACTAAGTTGCTGTGGCTGGCCATGAACCAGCAATCCTCCTGTCACAATCTTCCAAGTACTGGAATAACAGTGTGTGCCCGCATGTCCAGCTTGCTTCTATCTCTTGAGGGAGATTTTAGAGAGTAGAGTTCAATTCTATGAACTCTACCTTTTTCTCTAAGTGACTTTGTCTGGGCCTATTACTTCAGAAGGCTATAAATTATTTGTTCAATTTCTTTAGTAGATATGGCCTTCTTTAGATAATTAATTACCTTTTTTGTGAGTTTTGGCAGGTATGTCTTTCAAAGAATTGGCCCATTTCATCTAGGTTATGGTGTGTGTGTGTGTGTGTGTGTGTGTGTGTGTGTGTGTGTGTGTGTGTGTGAGAGAGAGAGAGAGAGAGAGAGAGAGAGACAGACAGACAGACAGACGGACACACTGGGAATGGAACCACCCAGGGGCATTTTACCTCTGAGCTACAGCCCCAGCCCTATTTTTTATTCTTTAATTTTTTTTTTAACTGGGAATGGAACCCAGGGGCATTCTACCTCCGAGTTACATCCTCAGCCCTATTTTTTATTCTTTATTTTGAAACAGGGTCTCACTGAGTTGCAAAGGACCTCACTAAGTAGCTAAGGCTGTCTGCGAACCCTGATCCCCCTGTCTCAGCCTCCCAAATGCCGGGATTACAAGCGTACACCACTACGCACTAGGCCCAGCTTATTCTTTTTTTCTGCTTTCTTGTTTTTTTTTTTTTTTTTGGTACTGGGGTTCCTGGAAACCCTTCTACCTCCAGACTACACTCCCAGATCTATTTTATACTTTTATTTGGAAACAGGGTCTCTTAAACCAGCGAGGCTGGCTTCGAACCTGAAAGATACTCCTGTCTCTGTCTCCCAAGCGCGGGGATTACAAGCGTGAGCCACCACGCCCGGCTATTCTTTAATTTAGAAACAGGGTCTCACTGAGTTGCAAAGGGCATCACTAAGTAGCTGAGGCTGGCTACGAACCGCAATCTTCCTGTCTCAGCCTCCCAAATAATTTCTTTCTTCTTCTTCTTCTTCTTCTTCTTCTTCTTCTTCTTCTTCTTCTTCTTCTTCTTCTTCTTCTTCTTCTTCTTCTTCTTCTTCTTCTTCTTCTCCTCCTCCTCCTCCTCCTCCTCCTCCTCCTCCTCCTTCTTCTCTCTCTCTCTCTCTCTCTCTCTCTCTCTCTCTCTCTCTCTCTCTGCCTCTCTCTGTCTCTCTCTGTCTCTCTCTGTCTCTCTCTTTCTGTGGGGATGTAGTTAGCTGGGAATTAAATCCAGGGTCATTCTACCTCCAATCTACACTCCGAGCCCTATGTTATTTTTTATTTGGAAACAAAATCTCCTTAAGTTGCTGAGGTTGGCTTTGAATCTGAGACCTTCCTGTCTCGCCTCCCAAGTACTAGGATTACAGGTGTGCACCACCGCACTTAGCCTCTTTACTATTTTTCAGTGTCTACAGTAATATTCCCTTTCACATTTCAGATATTAGCAACTGTTTGTGGCTAGAGGCATATTGATTTTGTTCATCGCTTCAAAAACCAGCTTTCTGGTTCCATTGATTTCTTTCTATGGATCTCCTGTTTTCAGTTTCATTTAATTCCCCTATAAGATGTGTGTGTGTGTGTGTGTGTGTGTGTGTGTGTGTACGCACGCGAGCACGCATATGTTGCTAGGAACCCAGTCCTCGTGCCTGCACAACAGTGCTCTTCCACTGAGCTCCATTCTCAACCTGCTAGGATATTTGTTTTTTCTTCTTCTTTGGAATTAACTTGATCTTCTCTTTCTGACCTTCTAAAGAAAAAAAAAAAAAAAAAAAAAAAAAGCTTAAATGATTGCTTTTAGATCTCTTTTTCTTAATGTAGGGGTGCTGGAAAGCAGGCTGGAAGAAGCGCTTTCCCCCCAGTATGAGAAGTTAACTAGAGAAGTCTTCTTCCATATTAGGATTAGAAATAAGGTATTAAAATATAGAGTTAAGATATAGAAGTAAGGTAGGATTGGAAATAGAATGAAGATCCATAAGCCCAGCTGCCCAGGTTGCAGGATTCAAGGACGAGGGTAGGGGACCCACAAGGTCAAAGCCTCTAATCTCCAGCTTGCCGGCCAAGGTCTTTGTAAATGGGACCCCATCCCCATATCTCTGAGCTAGATCAGCAAACAAGGCCAGGCTAAGCTGCTCTCCAGGCAGATTATTCAGTGCAGAGATAAGCCTGGCCCAGCCAAGGTGGGTGGGAAAGGCAGAGCAGGCTCTGACGTGTGTGGATGCATGTTTTAAAATTATTGGTTGTACTTGTTTGTCCTTGTATCTGATTGGTTGTATTCTAAGGTTGGCGGGCTCGAACTTTTGGCGGGCTCTGATGTGTGTAACCACTCCCTCGTGTATAACCACTCCCTCCTAGGATTATAAAATTCAGAGCGTGGCCGGGCGTGGTGGCACACGCTTGTAATCCCCGTGCTTGGGAGGCGGAGACAGGAGGATCGCGCAGGTTCGAAGCCAGCCACGCTGGCGTAAGAGACCCTGTTTCAATAATATAAAATAGGTCTGGGAGTGTAGCCTGGAGGTAGAAGGGCTTCCAGGAACCCCAGTACCACAATAAAATAAAATAAAATAAAATAAAATAAAATTCAGAGCGTGGAGTGGGGAGGGGTCGAACCTTGACCATTTAGTGTTGAAATTCGACCCCTGGCTAGCCAGGACAGAGCTGCAGCACAATAAAGCTCGCTTGCATTTTACATCTCTTGTGAGTCCTTCGATATTTGGGTTGGTGGGCGATTCTCGGACCCTTCACTTAATATATATATTCCATGATTAATTTCCCTTTAACCGGGCGTGGTGGCGCACGCTTGTAATCCCCGCGCTTGGGAGGTGGGGACAGGAGTATCGAGCCGGTTGGGAGCCAGCCTCACTGGCTTAAGAGACCCTGTTTCCACATCAAAAAGTAAAAAAATAGGTCTGGGAGTGTAGCCCGTGGGAGTGTAGCCCGGAGGTAGAAGGGCTTCCAGGAACCCCAGTACCACCAAAACAAAAACAAACAAACAAAATTCCCTTTAAGCACTGCTTTTTCTGAATTCAATAATTTTTTTTTGTAAGTAGTGAGGATTGACCCAGGAGTGTTCTACCTTGAGCTAGGATCCTCAGTTCTTTTTGTTTGTGTATGTGTGATACTGGGGATTAAGCCCAGAAGCATTCTACCTCTGAGCGACACCCTCAATCCCAGAGTCTCATCAAGTCGTTCAGGGTGTCACAAGGTTTCTGAGGCTAACAGTGAACCTGTCATCCTTTTGTCTTAGCCTCTCAAGTACTGACCTTAGTTCTTTTTTAATTTTTTAAAGTTTTGTGGTACTGAGGGTGAAGCCCAGGGGCTTTTCTACCTCAGGGCTATACTTCCAGACCTATTTTTATACTTTATTGAAAGCAGGGTCTCACTAAGTTGCAGAGAGCCTCGCTAAGCAGCTGAGGCTGGCTTCCAACCTGTGCGATCCTCCTGTCTCAGCCTCCCAAGCGCGGGGATTACAAATGTACACCACTATGCCCGGCTTCCTTCTTTACTCCTAATAACTTCCTTGATCTAAAGTTAGCTGGTGGTGCACACCTCTAATCCCACTTGGAAAGCTGAGATGGGAAGACCGAAAGTTTGAGGACGGTCTCAGCCATGTAGTGAGACTCTCAGCAACCTTGTGAGACCCTGTTTCAAAAACAAAAATAAACAAGGCTGGGAGTAGAGCTTGCAGGTAGAGCCCCTGGGTTCAATCCCCAATGCCACAAAAATAAAAACAAAGTTAGCTTTTTCTGAAATTAGTATAGCTCTTTCTGCTTTCCTTTGATTACTATTAGCATGATATACCTGTCTTTATCTCTTTCAGTTAATATCTATCTTTATATTTAAAGTGGTTTTTTTTTTTTGCAATACTGCAGATTGAACCTAGGGCCTTGCTCATGCTAGGGAAGCACTCTGTCACTGAGCTACAGCCTTAGCCTTTTTCCATTTTTACTTTGAGACCAGATCTTGCTAAATTGCCCAGGCTGGCCTCAAACTTGCCATCCTCCTGCCTCAGCCTCCTAGTAGCTGGGATTATAGGCATGCACCACCATGCTAGCTAAAGTTGTTGTTGTTGTTGTTGTTGTTGTTGTTGTTATTATTATTATTAATTTTGCAGTACTGGGGATTGAACCCTGGGGCATTCTACCTCCAAGTTACACCTCCAGTCCCATTTTTTATACTTTATTTTGAACCAGGTTTTCACTAAGTTGCAGAGAGCCTCACTAAGTAGCTGAGGCTGGCCAGGAACCTGTGATCCTCCTGTCTCAGCCTCCCAAGTATCGGGATTACAAGCGTGCACCACCACGCCCGGCTTGTTTCTACTGTTTTCTATTGCTGTGTTTGTTCTACTTTTTCCTTCTTTTTGTGCTTTTAATGGAACATCTTATATGATTCTATTTTTCCTTTATTAGAATATTAGTTCTTCTTTACTTAATTTCTTTTGTGTCTGTGGGGTTTGTCCTAGAGTTTGCACTTTATATTTACACCTTATCATGTACATCTTCCACTTACTAGGTAGTTGTGAGTACTTTGTTATAATGAAAAAAAAAAATCTTTTTTTTTTGTGTGTGTGAGTGTGTGTGTGTGTGTGTGTGTGTGTGTGTGTGTATGTAGTACCAGGGATTGAATCCAAGGGTATTTTTCTTCTGAGTTATACACTCAGCCCTTTTTATTTTTTGTTTTAAGAGAGGGATCACTAGGTTAGTGGGCACCGACCTCAAACCTGTGATCCTCCTTTATCAGTCTCCCAAATAAGGGATTTCAGATGTGTGCCACTGTCCCTGGCTCAAAATAATCTCTTTTTGGGGGTATATGGGAGATACTGGGGATTAAATTTAGAGGCTAAATTCAATCTACTTCTGAGCTATACCCCCAACTCTTTTTATTGATTGATGGATGGATTTATTTCAAAAACACTTGGTGAAGTTACTGACGGTCTCTCTAAGTTCGTGCTGCTGACCTCCAACCTAAGATATTTTTGCCTCAGCCTCCCAGATACTGGGATTACAGGCATGGACCACCATGCCTGGCTCAAAACAATCTTAATTCCTCCTTCTAGTTCCTTATGTCATTGCTGTCCCTCATTTAACTTATATATAAGCATATATAAGTATGTGTACAGTTAAATACATTATAGCTATTACTTTTATTTAAAATTTTTTCTATTATTATTATTATTATTATAATAATAATTATTATTATTAGTGCTACTGGGGTTCCTGGAAGCCCTTCTACCTCTGAGCTACACTCCCAGGCCTATTTTTTTTTTTATATTTTATTTGGAAATAGGGTCTCTTAAGCCAGCGCAGCTGGCTTAGAACCTGCGTGATCCTCCTGTCTCCCTCCCAAGCGCAGGGATTACAAGCGTGCGCCACCACGCCCGGCTCTATTATTGTTTTAAACAAGCTATTTTCTTATCAATTAAGAATTAGAAAAATAACAGTATTTATCTTTTTTGGTGGTACTGGGGATTAAACTCAGTGCCATTCTACCACCGAGCTATACCCTCAGACCTATTCTATTCTTTTTTTATTTTAGAAACAGGCTCTCACTAAGTTGCAGATGGCTTCACTAAGTATCCTTCTGTCTCAGCCTCTCAAGTACTGGGATTAAAAGTGTGCACCACCATGCCCAGCTAAAAGTATTTATCTTTATTTATTCCTTCTCCAATACTCTTCCTTATTTTTTGTAAATATAAATTTCTAATCTATATAATTTTTTCTTTAAAATGATTATCTTTGCCAGGCGTGGTCGTGCACGCTGGTAATCCCCTCACTTGGGAGGTGGAGACAGGAGAATTGCGCAGGTTTAAAGCCAGGCTCGCTGGCTTAAGAGACCCTGTTTCCAAATAAAAATATAAAATAGGTCTGGGAGTATAGCCCAGAGAAGGGTTCCATCCCCAGTACCACTGGAAAAAAAAAGATTATCTTGACATTTCTTGCAGTCCGATCTATTGATAACATTTCTCAGTTTTTGTTTGTTTGAGAGTTATTTTTCCTTCTCTCTCTCTCTACACTGGGAATCTGAAGCTTTATTCATGCCAGGCAAATGCTCTACCAGGGAGTTGTGTTCTTTTTTTTTTTTTTTTTTTTTTTCGGGTCTGGGGATGGAACCCAGGGGCATTCGACCTCCGAGCTATACTCCCTGCTCTATTTTTTATTCTTTTATTTTGAAACAGGGTCTTAATAAGTTGCAGAGAGCCTCACTGAGTAGCTGAGGCTGTCTGTGAACCGCGATCTTCCAATCTCAGCCTCCCGAATGTTGGGATTACAGCGTGTGCCAACATGCCCGACTCAGGGAGTTGTATTCTCAGCTCCTTTTTATTTTTATTTTTTGAGACAAAGTCTTGCTAAATTGCTCAGATTGATTTTTTTTTTTTTTCGGGTCTGGGGATGGAACCCAGGGGCATTTGACCTCCGAGCTACACCCCCTGCCCTATTTTTTATTCTTTATTTTGAAACTGGGTCTCACTGAGTTGCAGAGGGCCTCACTAAGTAGCTGAGGCTGTCCGCAAACCGCGATCCTCCAGGTCTCAGCCTCCCGAATGCTGGGATTACAAGCGTGCGCCACCACGCCCGGCTTTCAGATTGATCTTGAATTAGGATCCTCCTGCCTTAGTTTCCCAGACAGCTGTGATTACAGGTGTGTACCACTGAACCTGGCTCTGTAGGCTTTTTTTTTCCCCTGTTGTTTCACTTTTATGTTTGGTAAGTTTCCTAGAGCTGTGGTTTGTTGTCTGTGTAATTTGGGAGCAATTTTCAGTCATGTTTCAAACATTTCAAATATTCCTGTTTAAAATAACTTCTTATTCCCCTTTCTATATGTTATACCTTTTGTAATTGTCTCACAGTTTTTGGATATTCTGTCCTGTTTTCATTTTTTTGGTTCATTTTTTTCTTTTCAGTTTTAGAGGTTTATTTTTCCTCCCCCTCCTCCTGTGTGTGTGTGTGTGTGTATGTGTGTGTGTGTGTGTGTGTGGTATTGGGGATTCGATCCAGAAGCACTCTACCACCAAGCTACCCCAGCTCTTTTTTTTTTTTAATTTATTAAAAAAAAAATCTCATTTTGAAACAGGATCTTGTTAAGTTCCTGAGGCTTGCCTTGAACTTGTGACTCTCCTGACAGCCTCTCAAGTACTGGGCTTACAGGTGTATGCCTCCATGCCCGGCTCAGTTTTAGAAGTTTCTTTTGAGATAGCCTTAAGATCAGAAACTTGTCAGCTGTGTCTAGTCTACTAGTAAACCCATCAAAGGCAGTCCTCATTTCTGGCTGGATGATTTTGATCTGCAGATTTCTTTTGGTTTATTCTTACATTTTCCAGCTCTGGATTTACATCAGCCACCTGTTCCTGCTCACTGTCCACTGTATCCCGAGAGCGCTTAGTATATGCACCACAGTGGCTTTGAGCTCCCTTTCTGATAATCCCACTACCCTTGCCATTTAGGGGTTTGGTGCTGAAGCTTGCTGTGCGTATGAAACCGTGTGCTTTGCTTTTCAGCATACCCTGTATTTTTTTCTTGATAACTGGATACCTGGAACTGTCACTCGTAGACCTGCAGTAACGCCCTGGCCTGGGTTGGCATGGGGAAGCGTTCGATGGCCCTGCAACTAGCTATGAGTGTTCAAGTGAGCCCACGCCTTTGAACTGACCTGCACTCCTGCTGTCCCCAGCCCCAGCCTGGGTGAAACAGGACCAGTGGAGAGGGTGGGAGGTGGGCATTTCTCACCTCCATGTGGAAGCTTAGAAGGGCTGGAGTTAGGTGTTTTTCTTCCTTTATAAGAGAGATTAGAAAGAGCTGGGCTTGGGTATTTCCCTTTTCCCTGGGTCAATTAGGCTCTTATAAAACTCCAGCTGGTGAGGCTCCAGTTAAATAGCTTCTCCGGAGGGCAGACCTTGTTAAGAATGGAATGGTATTCCCAAATGGTTCCTTTCCTCCCTGTCTCCGCCAGAAGCGCAGGGGATCTTTCTCCCATAGTCACAGTGAGATCCTCTTAGAACTCCGGGAGGAAAACTCACAAGAGCTTGGGAGCCCTGGTGACTGGGTCTCCTGGAACTTACACCTCGCAGACCTCCCCACGCTTAGCCTCCAGCATTTTGTCAATTGCAGTTCAGATTTTACCCACCATGGCACTGGCTCTGAAGACGTTTCCGCCCCTGGGTTTCTGCTCTGGTAAGTTGTGGTCTCTCCAGTGGGGAGGTTGGGCAGAGGTTTGACTTTGCTTCTCTAACGCATCTGGGAAAGTGGTTGATTTCTCGGGGCCTAGCTTTTTTCATTGTTGTTAGGACGGAGTGGTGACTTCCAAGCTTCTTACACGCCGGACTGGAAACTGCCGTTCGATTTTTACCCTTTGCCATTGGATCTGTGTGTGGTTTGCTGTCTGCCTGCACAGTCCAGAAAGTTTACATTTTGCCCCACAGTCTGCCAGGGACTCAGAACTTGCAAGTTTCCTCTGGTTGCTCCCAGGAGGGTGCAGCTCTGTGCAATGCACACAGTTTTGTGGACTATCCAGGGAGGCAGGGCTTGATATTTACTTTTTTTTTTTTTGGCTGGGGGGGGGGCGTGGTGGTTACTGGGGAGTGAACCCAGGAGGCTTTCTAACTCTGAGTTATACCCCAGGTCCTTTTTAACCATTTTTGTTTGTTTGTTTGTTTGTTTGTTTGTTTGTTTTGAAACCATCTTGCTAGGTAGCTGAGAGTCTCATTATGTTGCTGAGTCCATTCTGGAACCTGCGACCCTTTTGTCTCAGCCTCCTAACTACTGTGAATTTTTTTTAAAGCATGCTTTTATTGTTGCATTATGGTAGGGCTTGATTTTTACGCTCAGCTTCTTACAAGTTACCCCTGGGGCAGAAGAGCTCATTGTTGGCTAAGCGTGCGCTTCTACGTGAGCTCCTTGTTCCTGGGGAACCTTACACCTGGCCCTGATGGGTCCATGTGCAGCTTGGGGAATGCTTTCAAGACCACCCCACCTCTGCCTGATGGCTTCTGTGTTGGGGGGCTGCCTTGCACGTGCACTCAGCCTTCCTGACCCCCCAGAGGGACAGTGCTTGTATGAGGCCTCTTCTTGGCTCTCTTTTCCCTGGTTCTATTAAGCTTCCATCAGCTCTGCTTTTCTACTCCTATAATGGTGGTAGCAGCCTTCTCATAATTGTTCTCCAGCCCATCCTCAGGGTTTTCAGCATTCTATGGCATGGAGTTCTCCACTCTGTTCCAGATAGCTGGTCCCCTCGGGCAGAAGTACAGAGCCCTTCATCTCCTTCATCTGGTGACCCCGGGGCAGGACTCTGGCGCTGTTGCATCAGAATTTGGGTGGAGACCCACTTTTATCAGCCTCTGGTCTCTGAGTGAAGGCAGGATAAGGTGGGAGGGCGGCAACTCCTGGTGTTCTTAGCTTGACTTGACCCTCCTGGCATGGAAACTCTGCCTAAAAGCACATGGACTAGGGGAAGGGGCAGTTGGGCCACTAGTACTTGCAGCCTGCCATGCTTGGGATAGTTTCTATCCTATGAGTAAGGTTTGAATGGAAAAGGAGAGCCCTGGCCTTCTTGTCTGTCTACCTAGAATGGAGTTTCTGTAGTGCAAGGCTGGGTGGCAGTGGAGAGAGAGAGAGTGGGAGATGAGAAATCCTAGCAGCTTGCCCATCCTGGGTTGAACCCATAACCTCCCATGGGGAGATGTGAGGTGGGCGATCTCATCGACTTGATTGCTCTCCCCTCAATCCTGGGCATGGAACCCGGGGACACTTCTGAGCTGTATCCCAGGCTGGTCTTGAACTCGTGATTCTTCTGCCCCAGGCTCCAGAGTGCTGGGATCACAGGTGTGCACCACCGCACCTGGCTCATGTCATATATTTCTGAGTCACTTTCTATTGAAGTCCTAAAGTAAGTCGTGATCAACTGGATACCCAGATCTGGGACTCCTAGTTTTGAACATTATTACTTCCCTCCATTTATCCCTGTGAAATTCCAGGCAAGTCCTTCAACCAATCAAGCCTCAGCCTCCTCATCTAGAAAGCAAAGACGAAGATGGTCCCAGCCCAGAGTTACCATGAGAATGAGATGAGGTTCTGGAGGCAAATTGTTTTGTTAACAGAAAAACTTCATGCCCTGTTAATGTGTCAGTAACTCCAACAAGGGACAAGCCTCTGTGATGAGGAGCAGTTGACCCCAGGATCTCACACATGCCAGGCAAGGGCTCCACCACTAACGCCATCCCCAGCCCATTTATTTGTATTTATTTTTATTTTTTAAGATTACGTCTCCCTAAGTTGCTCAGGCTGGCCTCAATTTTATAATCCTCCTCTTCTTGAGAAGATGTGCATCATGAAGACACCTAGTTTCTTGATTGTTTTTTCTTTTTTTTTCTATACTTTCAGATTTTTTTGCGGGGGGTGGGTATTGGGGATAGAACCCAGGGGCATTCTACCTCCGAGCTACATCCCCAGCCCTGTTTTTTATTCTTTATTTTGAAACAGAGTTTCACTAAGTTGTGGAGAGACTCACTAAGTAGCTGAATTTGGCCTCGAACCTGCGATTCTCCTGTTTCAGCCTCCCAAGTACTGAGAGTACTCCCAAGTGTGCACCACCCAGCCTGGTTCTATTACCTATCTTTCTAGCCTCACTTTGAGCCAATTTCTTTGTCACTTTTCCCCTGATCTAAAATGCCAAGCTCTCTGAGCATGGAGGAGCTCACCTATAATTTCAGCTTGGGAGGCTGAGAGAGGAGGGTCACATATAAATATTTTTCCTTTTGTTCATTTTTTAGTGTTGAGATTGAACTCAGGGGCATTTACTTCAGGGTCTCATTAAGTTGCTAAGACTAGCCTCAAATCTGCAATCCTCCTGTCTCAGCTTCTCAAATCTGGGATTATAGGTGTGTACTACCATGTTTAGCTAAGGTATATAGATTATTTTGCATCTATATTTAAATATCTATATTGGCAAAGGGACAGCAACAGCAGCAGCATACTTTTTCTAATACCCTCAACACAAAGAAGGAAGGTCCCTTTGCTTCCTTTTCTTTTTTTTTTTTTCTTGTGGTACTGGGGATGGGACTCAGGGGTGCTCTACCTCCAAGTTACACTCCTAGCCCTATTTTTAATTTTTGAAACAGGCTCTCACTAAGTTGCAGAAGGCCTCGCTAAGTAGCTGAGGCTGTCCCTGAATCAGGATCCTCCTGTCTCATCCCAAGTACTGGGATTACAAGCATGCACCACCATGCCTGGCTCTGAGATCTCTTTCTGAAATCGGATGAGGCACCCCGGTTGACAGGAACTTGAGAGGCCAAGACCGAGAATGTGTTGACTTGGGTCTCATCACCTTCTTTCATCTCATGTGGAATCATGAGAATGCATTGTCGTTTTTATCGGCACAGGTAGACACTTAACAAATTCCTCTTTCCATTTCTTTTCTGTTGCACAGGTAATGGTTTTCATTCAGTCACACCTTGGTGGAGTATTAAAGCCCCTGGCGCTGTTGACTAGCTCCGGCCTGGTTATCAAGAGAAAATCCCCCTGTCACAGTCATGGTTCTATTTGTCTCTCAGCCCCCCAGTGGCCATGCTGCCCTTCACGATTTAAGTATTTTTGGGAGAATACCTGTGTCAAGGAAAAGAGAAAGGCGACTTGGGCTGAGAAATTAAACGTAACTAAAAGAAATAGCATAACTCTGTGTCTTCAGAGTGTCCAGAAGTTTCCTTCAGTCTCTGCAGATGTTGCCAGCCAGTTTGTTCTTTTCTGAATGAGCGCCATAAATTATTTTTGAATGAATGACTGAACAATATCTGCTTATCCTCAAGGACTAGTGAAATAAGTAAAAATGTCCTTATTGAGTTGCATTGGTTTTCTGTTTGGCATTCCATCTGGAGTGTGGCCACCGATGCCTCCTGCCTGGGTTCAGTGGCTAATGCACGTCTGCTTCAAGATGGATCTTTCCTTCACTGTATTTCCAGGGAGCAGGATGGACCGTCTCTGCACATATTATTTCTGCCAATGGAGTAACAGTTTGTGTATAACAAGCAGATCTTATAAGTACAGTGCAACTAGCTGTGAATTTCAATACTACCTACATGGCACTCAGACGCCAATAATGACTAATATCGAGGGGGGAGCTTTCTGACTTTTACTTGTCTTTTTTGGTCTATTTCTATTTTAAATTATTTTAATGAAATGTAGACACTGACTTTATTATAGTAGGATCGGTCACTGTCACCCTGTTATTTGGTTATCGCGTTGTCATAGTGCTTGACAACCTAAATTAGGCAATTATTTAATGAATGGATGGATGTCTATGATATATAGTTGAAGTACTTAGAAATTTTATTTTATTTAGTGTGTGGTACTGGGGGTTGAACCCAGGAGCGTTCTTTTTTTTTTTTCTTTTCTTTTTTTGTAGTATTGGGGATTGAAGCCAGGGGTTTTCTACCACCAAGCTACACCCCTAGCCTTATTATTATTATTATTATTATTATTATTATTATTATTATTGTTATTTTTGGTGGTACTGGGGGTGGAACCCAGGGGCTCTTCTACCTCCAGGCTATACTCCCAGACCTATTTTATACTTTTATTTGAAAACAGGGTTTCACTAAGTTGCTGAGAGCCTCACCAAGTAGCTGAGGCTGGCTTCGAACCTGTGTGATCCTCCCGTCTCAGCCTCCCAAGCACTAGGATTACAAGCGTGCGCCGCCACGCCCGGCCCAATTTTTTTCTTTATTTGAAATAAGGTCTCACTAAGTTGCAGAAAACCTCACTAAGTAGCTGAGGCTGGCCACAAACCTGCGGTCCTCCTGTCTCAGCCTCCCAAGTACTGGGATGGCAAGTGTGCATCACCACGCCCAACTAAACCTAGGAGCATTCTACTTCTGAGCTACACCCCCAGCCCTATTTTATTGTTTTATTTAGAAACAGGGTTTCATTACGTTGCAAAAGGCTTTGCTAAATTGCTGAGGCTAGCTGTGAACCTGAGATCTTCCTATCTTAGCTTCCCAAGTGTGCTACCATACCTGGCTTAGGGTTAGAAATTTAGAATATTTATTTTGTGGTACTTCCGATTGAACCCAGGGCACTCAGCCTCTGAGCTTTTATTTTGACACAGGGTTTTGCCAGGTTATTACACACTGGTCTTAAACCTGTGATCCTCCTGTCTCAGCCTCCCAAGTACTGAGATTACCCTGTGTCACTGTGCCTGGCTTAGACTGGAGAATATTTAGATGAAAGCTTGATGGTTTCTTAGCTATCTGAAAGTTGGTTTCTTGAGGATTCACTAGTATATGAAACGGAGCAAGTCAGCATCAAGACCAGTGCACCAAGGGTCCCATTCGCACAGGGCGCCTGCTGAGCACCGTGTTCAGCCTGTTGGATACAGAAGCACAAAGCAGTATAGCCCTGCTTGCTGCTGTAGATGGGTGGGAGCCTGAGAGAGGAGGGGATGTTTACAGAAGGAACAATCTTATTGGGAAGATGCAGGGGGCTTGAAAGCCTGTCTGTAAGCTGAGTGTTCACAATTAATTCCACTGTAACTTGGATCTTTATGTAAACTGGGCGTAGTGGTGCACGTTTGTAATCCCAGTACTTGGGAGGCTGACATAGGAGGATTGCAAGTTCAAGGCCAGCCTCAGCCACTTAAGCTCTGTTCCAAAAATAAATAAGGCTAAGTGTGTAGCTTAGAGGTAGAACACCCTGGGGTTCAATCCCTAGAACACACACACACACACACACACACACACACACACACACACACACATACACTCACACTCACACTGTATGTTTATGCTTATGTGGAGTGATGAGGGCAACCACTGGTATTTATTCGGGCAGTGTGGGGAAGGGGATGGCAGTAGAATCTCGACTCTGGGTTCCTATTCTAGGTTCTGTGAAGCCATCCCCTCTGGGCCCTTCTCTAGGCAACCCATAGGACTTGGCTTGTTAGGTGAAAGGTCAGGAAGTTCCAGGAAAGAAAGCAAGGCAATGACTAATGTATTGAGATTCCCCCTCTTATTTCAAAGTGGTCTTCCTCATGTAAAAGCAGCCTGCTAAGTTTCCTACCTTCATGGGAACTTTCTGAGATAGTCTAGGGACACCCTGCTTCACTAGGTGTCCCGCTGAGGCGCTCTCAGTGACAGTGCGTTTGTGTGTGTGTGTTGGGTGTGGGAGGGGAGCCAACGCCACCTCCCAGCCTTTGTCTCAGGAAAGCAGCAGCGCTGTTGCTAAGGAGTCCCGGTGTGCCTGGCCTGGCGTGGAATTATCTAGAGGTGTGGGAAGCAGGCTGTTTCCTCCTTCTATTAATACTCCCGATCCCGGGGAAGGCCTGTGACCCACAGATCCTAGTGAGGAAGGCAGGCAGGGCAGTGGGGCTCTCACAGGCTGGGCCAGCATGCAGAGGACGCTGGAGTCCGTGAGCCTGTCCAGGAAAGGCTGGGGAAGAAAGGACAGATGAGAGGCGGGCCCTGGGGGGAATGTCCTGTGAACTCTATGGAGTGAGGATCTAATCAAAGAGCCTGCTGAGGCCTGGAAAATTCTGAAGCTGGGGAGGGCTTGGGTTCTCCTTTCAGGAGCCATTTCTTCCTCCTCCGCTGGTAGATGGGGCCTCGGGTTCTAGCCACCCTTCGTCCATAGGAATGTCCTGATTGTCCTCCACGGTCTGCTGGGCTGTTCCTGGCTGGGGGTTTGGGGCCGAGTAAATGCATACGCAATGAGATTTGCACCCACGCTTTCCACATCCTGCCTGGGGACACGAGGTTGGACAAGCAGACATGGGTGTTCCTAAGTTATGACCAGAACATGCAGAATCAGAGCTGCCCCAGGCGGCTAGAATAGTACCCAAACATGTTGGGTACTGGTGAGGCCACTTTTTTTTTTTTTTCGTCCTTTAGATTAACAACATCTTTTTTTAAAAAAATGTTATTTTCTTTGCTCAAGGGAGAGAGATGAATACTGCAAGTAAGCATATACATGATGAAATTTATATAAAGGAGTTTGCCAATTTGTATAAAGAGCCTTAAAATTAGATTTTGAGACAGCTCTAATTATACATATTCTCTCATAATGTACTTTGGTAATTCTAGTAATTCATTTTATAGTAATCTCCTTTCAAGAAATGATCAAATATTATGGGCAAAGATTTAGAATGTTTATCTCAGTGTGCCTAATAGAAAGATATGAATATTTATGTTAATGTCTAATAAGGAAGTGATTAAATCAGCTTCATTAACTCTCCTAGTTGAATATTATGTCTCTGTGAAAAAGAACATTTAAAGTACATAGTTCACAGAAAATACTAATCTTAAATAATGAAAAGGTGTTTAACCTCACTCAAAACAGGAGAAATGCAAATTAAAACATGAGATGCTGTAATCACTAGTAGAAGACTAAAAGTCTTGCTATCTTTTTTTTTTTTTTTTTTTTTTTGTGGTACTGGGAGTGGAACCCAGGGGCTTTCTACCTCCGGGCTATACTCCCAGACCTATTTTATATTTTATTTGGAAACAGGGTATCACTAAGTTGCTGAGAGCCTCACTAAGTAGTTGAGGCTGGCTTTGTTTTTTTGGTTTTTTGGTGGTACTGGGGGTGGAACCCAGAGGTTTTCTACCTCTGGGCTATACTCCCAGACCTTTTTTTTATATTTTATTTGGAAACAGGGTCTCACTAAGTTGCTGAAAGCCTCATTAAGTAGCTGAGGCTGGCTTCGAACCTGTGAAATCCTCCTATCTCAGCCACCCAAGCACGGGGATTACAAGCGTGCGCCACCACGCCCGGCGAAAAAGTCTTGCTATCTATTGTTGAGGGAAGGAGAAAATTATGCTTTTATACACTGTATAATGCTTTATAGTAGAACAATTCACCTTTATACTGAGTGGCTTAACACAGCAATAAACACGTGTTCTCTCTCAGGTTGCTGCAGGTGGGCCATCTTGGAGCCTGCAGCTGGATCTTCCGGGCCAGGGGTCTCACAGGTGCTTCTGCCTGGGAGTCTGGCCATGGAGCGCTGTGTCCCCTGCCCTTAGCTTGGGGGCCGAAGGGCTGGCCTGGATGCTGGTGGGACCTGTCCTGCTCTCCCCCAGGACCTTCCCCAGGGCCTTCTTACCATCTGTGTTGTGATCTGGTGGTTGGCTTTCTCCTGAGCAATCCAAGAGAAAGATGGGACCTGAGATACCTTTTATGCTCCAGCCTCAGGTTACAACCTGTCCTCTCTAGCACACCGTGAGTCCCAGAGGCCAGCTCTGACTCACTGTGGGAGAGAGCACTTAAGGATCCGAACCATATGAGGGTCATGGGGACCATCTTGGCAGTCAGTGAGGAATGAGATCATTGATTGTTGTGGATGTATCCTAAATATACTAACTAGAGGTTGTATATGCATGGGTGAAGATTTCATAGATAATCTTGTGGAAGGTATATAAAAAGTTGTTAATAGCAAGGCACAGTGGTACATACCTGTAATCCCAGTACTTGGAAGACTTAAAAAGAAGGATCTCATTTTCAACACCAGCATGCGTAGTAACTTAGACTCTGTTTTAAAATAAAAAATGGAGCTGGGCGTGGTGGCACACGCTTGTAATCCCAGCCTTCGGGAGGCTGAGACTGGAGGATCGTGGTTCATGGATAGCCTTAGCTACTTAGTGAAGCCCTTTGCAATTTAGTGAGACCCTGTTTCAAAACAAAGAATAAAAAATAGGGCAGAGAGCCGGGCGTGGTGGCGCATGCTTGTAATCCCAGCATTCGGGAGGCTGAGACCTGGAGGATCACGGTTCGCAGACAGCCTCGGCAACTTAGTGAGGCTCTGCAACTCAGTGAGGCCCAGTTTCAAAATAAAGAATAAAAAATAAGGCAGGGGGTGTAGCTCGGAGATAGAATGCCCCTGGGTTCCATCCCCAGACCTGCAAAAAAAAAAAAAAAAAAAAAAAAAAAAAAAATAGGGCAGAGGGTGTAGCGTGGAGGTCAAATGCCCCTGGGTTCCATCCCCAGACCCGCAAAAATAAATAAATTTTAAAAAATGGAAGGGTTGGATGTGGTAGTGCACACCTGTAATCCTAGTTACTTGGGAGGCTGAGGCAGGAGGATCATAGGTTTGAGATCAGCCTTAACAATTTAGCAAAACCCTGTTTCCAAACAATTAAAAAAAAAAAAAGGGTTAGGGTTGTAGGAGGTAGAATGCCCCTGGGTTTAGCTCCCAATACCAAAATAATAAATAAATGGGCTGGGGACATAGCTCAGAGGTAGAATTCCTCTGGGTTCAATTCCTAGCACCATATACAAACATTCACACACAAAACTGTTAATACTAGTATCTCCTTTGGAGAGCAGAAATTAAATGCAAATGTATTATTAATTTTATTTTCATATTTTTCAATTTTGTTTATTTTATACCATATAAACATATTACCTATTCAGAAATGAATTGATTACAAAACAAATCAAGTAAAAAAGCAGAGCCAGGCATGGTGGTGCAGGCTGTAATTCCAAGACTTGGGATGCTGAGACAGGAGGATCGCAGGTTTAAAGCAGTGTGTGGTAACTTAATAAGACCTTACTTCAAACTAAAAAGGCCTAGGGGTGTCACTCACAGGTAGAATACTTCTGGGTTCAGTCATCAGTACTACAAAAAGAAAAGATTGAGTTCAGTGTCATGAACCTGTGGTTAGGTTCCAGGTATGTGGGAGGCTGAGGCAGGAGGATCACTTAAGCCAAGGTTTTGGAGGCCAGCCTGGCAACACAGTGAGATGTGCTCTAAAAACAAACAAACACAAAGAAAGAAAAGCCTAAATACATTTAAAAACTGCTAACAAAATGCTTAAAGTATTAGAATAGATAAAGAATGTCATATGACTATAATTAGAGTATGATATATAATAGTAAAATCTTTTTTATTTTTTAATTTTTGGTGGTACTGGGGGTAAACCCAGAGGCTTTCTACCTCTGGGCTATACTCCCAGCTGTATTTTATATTTTATTTGGAAACAGGGTCTCACTAAGTTGCTGAGAGCCTCACTAAGTAGCTGAGGCTGGCTTCGAATCTGTGTGATCCTCCTGTCTCAGCCTCCCAAGTACAGGGATTACAAGCATGCACCACCACGCCCAGTTTATAATCTTCTTTTTTTTTTTTTTTTTGCAGGTCTGGGGATGGAACCCAGGGGCATTCAACCTCCGAGCTACACCCTCTGCCCTATTTTTTATTCTTTATTTTGAAACCAGGTCTCACCAAGTTGCAAAGGGCCTCACTAAGTAGCTGAGGCTGTCCGTGAACCGCAATCCTCTGGTCTCAGCCTCCTGAATGCTGGGATTACAAGTGTGTGCCACCACTCCTGGCTTTACAATATTTTTTTTTTTTAAAAAGCAATTTATGGCCGGGCATGGTGGTGCACGCTTGTAATCCCCATGCTTGGGAGGCGGAGACAGGAGGATCGCGCAGTTTCGAAGCCAGCTGCGCTGGCATAAGAGCCCCTGTTTCCAAAAATAAAATAGGTCTGTGAGTGTAGCCCGGAGGTAGAAGGGCTTCCAGGAAGCCCAGTACCACCACCAAAAAGGAAAAAAAAAAGCAATTTATGTTAGCAGGGTGTGGTGGCACACGCTTGTAACTTGGGAGGCTGAGATAGGTTCAAAGCCAGCCTCGGCTACTTAGGCTCTCAGCAACTTATTGAGACCCTGTTTCCAATAAAGTATAAAATAGGTCTGGGAATATAGCCCAGAGGTAGAAAAGCCCCTGGGTTCCACCCCCAGTACCCCCCCCCACAAATATGTTGAAAAAAGACAAATCAAAAATTTTTTCTTAATATTTTTGGAGTTTTTTGCAGATTTTTTATAGCATTTATATATATATATATTTCTATAATAAGGAATATCAGACTTTTTTATTAATAAGATTAAGGAAAACTTTTCCTCTTTCTCTTTTAATTTTTTTTTTTTTTTTTTTTTGTGGGTGGTATTTGGGGTGGAACCCAGAGGCTTTCTACCTCCGGGCTATACTCCCAGACATGTGTATATGTATATGTATATGTATATGTATATGTATATGTATATGTATATATTTGGAAACAGGGTCTCACTAAGTTGCTGAAAGCCTCACTAAGTAGCTGAGGCTGGCTTCGAACCTGTGTGATCCTCCTGTCTCAGCCTCCCAAGCGCGGGGATTACAAGCGTGCGCCACCACACCTGGCTCTTTTAATTTTTTTAATGGTGCATTGTAGTCATACATCTTAATGGGGCACAGGATGGCAGAGGCATACATGCACACATCACTCATTTAGCCTCCCCCCATTTTTGATAGCCAGGGGCATTCACAGCCCTATTTATTTACTATTTATTTATGTATTTATTTGTTTTTTTTGTGGTACTGGGGGTAGAACCCAGGGGCTTTCTACCTCCGGGCTATATTCCCAGACATATTGACATATTTTATACTTTATTTGGAAACAGGGTCTCACTAAATTGCTGAGAGCCTCACTAAGTAACTGAGGCTGGCTTCGAACCTGTGCAATCCTCCTGTCTCAGCCTCCCAAGCACTGGGATTACAAGCGTGTGCCACCATGCCTGGCTATTTATTTTTGAAACAGGGTCTTGCTAAGTAAGATACCATGCATGCTGGTGTTGAAATTGAGATCCTTCTGTCTCAGCCTCCCAAATACTATGATTACAGGCATGTACCAACCACACTTAGCTAAAGAAAACTTCTTTTCTTTTTTGTGGGTCTGGGGATGGAACCCAGGGGCATTTGACCTCCAAGCCACACCCCCTGCCCTATTTTTATTCTTTATTTTGAAACAGGGTGTCACTAAGCTGAAGTTGCGGAGGGCCTCACTAAGTAGCTGAGGCTGTCTGCGAACCTCACTGCGATTCCGGTTTCAGCCTCCTGAATGCTGGAATTACAAGCATGCAATACCACGCCTGGCTCAGAAAACGTATTTTCTTCTCCATTCTTTTTGGTAATTTTCCATAATAACTTTGTATTGCTTTTGTTCATTTATTTACTTTGCAATAAATAAATGGGGATAAAAACTAGGGCCTTCAGCCTGGTGTGGTGGCGCACGCTTATAATCCCAGCATTCAGGAGGCTGAGACTGGAGGATCGTGGTTCACACAGCCTCAGCTACTTAGTGAGGCCTTCTGCAACTTAGTGAGACCCTGTTTTAATTAAAGAATAAAAACTAGGGCAGAGGGGTTGGAGCTTAGAGGTAAAATGTCCCTGGGTTCCATCCCTACACCCACAAAAACAAAGATAAAATAGGGCAGGGAGTATAGCTCAGAGGTCTAATGCCCCTGGATTCCATCTGCAGACCCACAAAACAACAACAACAACAACAACAACAACAACAACCAGGGCCTCATACGTGCTGGGTAAGCACTCTACCACTGAGTTATGTTCCCCCATTCCCCCTTTATTACTTTTAAACCTGAAAACATCCGGGTGTGGTGGCACACGCTTGTAATCCCAGCATTTAGGAAGCTGAGACAGGAGGATCACAGTTTGAGGGCAGCCTCAGCTATTTAGTGAGGGGCCCTTTGCCACTCAGTGAGACCCTGCTTCAAACTGAAGAGTAAAAAATAGGGCTGGGGATGTAGCTCAGAGGTAGAATGCCCATGGGTTCTATCCCCAGTACTGCAAGAAATAAAATAATTAAAAAAAATAAAACTGAAAACAGGAGATTTGGAAGCTCCTTCAGAATAAGGAATACCCATGCAGACACTCCTGCCCACCTGTTGGCCCTGGAGAGCAGGGGAGGGAGCTGCCTCTTTCCAGGGCTGGTTCACCCTGTGGATGTAGATGTTGCAGCGTCCACATGTGCAGCAGAGGGAGGCTGGGGGTGAGGGGAAAGAGTGCAAGTGTTGGGAGCAGCCAGGGGGTGAGGGGAAAGAGTGCAAGTGTTGGGAGCAGCCAGAACAAGGGGGACCAGAGGGGAAAGCAAGCCCGGCACGGAGCAGATTCAGAGCCATGGGTACGGGGGATATATTCTTGCCTACCGGGAACACATCAGTCTAAGCTGCTTTATTTTCCTGGGTTGCTTGAGGTTTTTTGGGCATCTCCCGTGCTAGAAGTCTCAGCCTCCTTGGTCTCTTCACGGCTTCGTTTGCCACTCCAGATAGACTTTAAATGTCTGCAGCTGTGAAATACCTGGCACAGGACACTGGTACCTTGGGATAATTCTTCTCCAGCACCATAGAAATGTCATCAGCCAGGCATGGTGGCACACGCTTGTAATCCCAGCACTTGGGAGGTTGAGACAGGAGGGTTGCTCAGATTCGAAGCCAGCCTCAGCTACTTAGTGAGGCTCACAGCAATTTTCTTAAACCCTGTTTCTAAATAAAATATAAAATAGGTCTGGGAGTATAGCCCAGAGGTAGAAAGCCCCTGGGTTCCATCTCCAGTACCACACACACACAAAAGTCATCAGTTTAATAGTGTAAAAAGGCTAGGTGTGATGGCACATGCTTGGAATCCCAGTACTTGGCAGGCTGAGATAGGAGGATCACAGGTTCACAGCCAGCCTCAGCTACTTAGGCCTTTCGCAAGTTAGTGAAATCCTCTTTTAAAATAAAAAATAGGGTTGGAGGTGGAGCTCAGAGGTAGAATGCCCCTGGGTTCAATCCCTAGTACTGCCCCCCCCCAAAAAAAAAAAAAACAGGTCAGGAGCTGAGTGTGGTGGTGCATACCTGTAATCCTAGTAGTCAGAAGGCTGAGATCGGAGTGTCACACGTTGGGGGCCAGTCTTGGCAATGTGGTAAGGCCCTGTTCCAAAATAAGAATAATGGCCGGGCGTGGTGGCACACACTTGTAATCCCCATGCTTGGGAGGCTGAGACAAGAGGATGGCACAGGTTCGAAGCCAACCTCAGCTACTTAGTGAGGCTCTCAGCAACTTAGTGAGACCCTGTTTCCAAATAAAATATAAAAAAAGGTCTGGGAGTATAGCCGGGAGGTAGAAAGCCCCTGGGTTCCACCCCCAGTACCACAAAAACAACAACAAAAAAAACAGAAAACAAAAACAAAATAATAACAGTAAAGGCAGCGGGTGTCGTGGTGGACGCAGATTCGTAACCAGCCTTGGCAATTTATAATGGTGCCCTCCACAACTTAGACTCTATTTCAAAATAAAAAATAGGGCTAGGGATTTAGTTCAAAATGAGCATGCTCCTGGGCTCGAACCCCAATTACTATATACACACATCATCATCATCATCATAATATGTCTGAAGGTATAGCTTGGAGGTAGAATGCTTCTGAGTTCAATCCAAAAAAAACAAAATAAAAAAAACCAAACCACAACTACCCACAAAGGGCAGAGAAAAGATAGTCCCTGGATACTGGGCTGAGATGTTACCATGTACTACTAAGACAGCTACCATGTCCTATTATCTGGGTTGTATACTGCCACATCTAGGAGGGCACCGTTCTTAAAAGACATTAATTTGCATATTATAATTTTATATAATATTTAAAAGCTTAGTTCTGTTAACAGAACTAATGTATTATGATTTTTAAACATATAGAAGAAAATATCTTGAAGGGATACCTTTTCTAGTTGGTTCTATGATCAGTAGCAGCTGTAATCAAATGCAGAATTTAAATTCAGGGGCAACATCTTGCCTTGGTACATGAACTCACGCCAATCTGTCGTGAAGCTCCTGGAGGTAAGCAGAATGAATGGATAGTTCTGAAAAGGCAGCCTCAGGTGGCGCTCACAGGTGCTGGACAAGAGGCTGGCCAGTTGGCCTTTCTCGCACCTTGAATGTGCTTAAGAAACACTGACAGTTCCGGCCTCACGCTTGGGTTTCTGACCTCCCTAGGTATGAGCACTGCATGCTGATGTGTGTGGATTTCAAAGTAGTTATTGAGACCTAAGGGCTCTATTAAGCAGGAGTTGCTGGCCGCCTGGGCAAGCTTCAGCGACTTGGTCGCTATGGTGTTTAATCCTGACTCATGGCCCCACGCGCTCTGTTCGAGGTTGGGGAGCAAAGATTCTGTGACTGACACATCTGACTGCTCCCATCCCTGGCAGTGTGTGTATCTGTGTTGTATGTGTGTGTTTAGAAGCATACACGCAAGTTTACTCTTGTGTATAATGGATGCACATTGGCTTCCCTCTGAAATTCTTACTGAAATCCTGATGCAAATTACTTTTGGCTACATTCAGGTTTAAGGTGCGAAAAGCCGATTTGTTCTGGTGAGACAAATATAGTTGAAATGTGTCAGCAGCCTTGAGTTCCCATGTTTTGGGAAGTTATTTCATGTATGTGTCCTGGGGGTAGAACGCAGGGCTTAAGGCGCACTCGGCAAGCGATCTACCTTGGAGCTACACTCCCAGCCCCAGGGAAGTGTTTAATGATGAGAGGCCCCAGTTCTGGGCATGGCTCTTGGCTGACCTCTTTCTCTTCCTTTCCCCTTTGTTCTTCCCCTCCTCAGCTATAATCTTTAGGAAAAAAAGAGCAGGGAGTCACTGAAGTCTCTGGAGTCCTTGCATGCTATCTGTCCCCTTTAAGGAGATATTTTAGACTCCTCCTCTCCTATGGCCCACATAGGAGAAACTCCTTAATTCCCTACCTGAGCAAACCAGACCCCCTCACTTAGGCCTGTTTATTTGGCTGATTGTGCAAAATCTAAGAGGAAAAGATGTATCAAACTCTATCAGCCACATATCGTGGTGCCTGCTTATAATCCCAGTACATGGGAGGCTGAGACAGGAGGGTGGTAGGTTTGAGGCCACTGAGGGCTAACTTAGATCCTGTTTCAAAACAAAATATAAAAAGGATTGGGGGTATGGCTTCAAAATAGAATGCTCTTGGGTTCAACCCCCAGTACAAAATCAAAAAACACCCACAAAACAACCAAACAATAGCAACAAGAACAACAACAACAAAAACCCCAAAAGACAAACAGCCCAAAACTTAGTATGTCCCCAGAGTGGGTACACTGAACCAAAGGCACGGCTTCCGGGCTCTGAAACCCAGAGTTGTGTTTGCCCTGAGACTGTGTTTCCTCTGGGCTGTTCCCAGCCAAACTTGAGCCTGGCAAAGATACTAAGACGGACTTACTCAACTGGAGAGCTCCTGGAGGGCCTCGGGGAATCTTCCATGACCCGCACAGCCATCTAGGATGCTTCACCCAACCTTTCCCCCCTCACTCCATTACTTGAGACCTACACATGAGGTCTGATGGCTTTCCCAGGTTTTTGTAATTTCTTCCCCATTTTCTCAAAATATATTATTTGAAGCTAGGTGTGGTGACATACCTGTAATTCCAGTAGGCTGAGATGGGAGGATCGCAGATTTGAGGCCAGCACACATGATAACTTAGCAAGATATTCTTTCAAAATAAAAAATGGCTGGGAGTATAGCTCAGAGCTAGAACACCCCTGGGTTCAATCCCTAGTACCCCTCCACAAACATTTGCCAATATAATACCATCTGGAGGTCTTTCTTATGGCTAACAATAGTATTTTTTTTTAATTGGTGGTACTGGGGGTGGAACCCAGAGGCTTTCTACTTCCAGGCTATACTCCCAGACCTTTTTAATATTTTATTTGGAAACAGGGTCTCATTAAGTTGCTGAGAGCCTCACTAAGTAGCTGAGGCTGGCTTCGAACCTGTGCGATCCTCCTGTCTCAGCTTCCCAAGCACGGGGATTACAAGCGTGCACCACCACGCCCGGCTAACAATAGTATTTTGAATGGGGTAGAAATACCATTGTAGCCCGGCATGATGGTGCATGCCTGTAATCCAATAGTTGGGGAGGCTTAGACAGGAAGATTGCAGGTTTGAGGCCAGCCTCAGTAGCTTAGCAAGCCCTGTTTCAAAAAAGAAGTACCATCAGTTCTTTTCTCCCATGGCAGAACTGGTGGCTTGTCCTCATGGTAGAGGTGCCTATATTGAGCATGGGTTTGTCTTTCTGTCTCTGGATGGTGTGGTGACTGATATGATGAAAGGCTCAGTCTTGGCAGGGAGCACAAGAAGAGCTCCATTGAACCACAGACACGGACATTAAGAGGCTCTCCCCCCAGAAGATACTATTAAGAGATTGAAATATATAGTCTTCATAATGGAAAAAAGCCATTTGCAATACATGCACATAGTATGACATGTGCCTAGAATATGTGGATGCTTCTGAGAATTATAAGAATAATCATAAGAATTATAAGAATTTAGGTTATAAGGCACGTAACCCAAAAGAGGTTTATAAAAATCACTTCACACATACACACACACATATACAAAGGAATATCTGAGCCAGGTGTGGTGGCGCAAGTTTATAATCCCAGTACTTGGAAGGCTAAAACAGGAAGATCGGGGTTCATGGACAGCCTCGGCTACTTAGTGAGGCCCTCTGCAACTCAGTGAGATGCTGTTTCAAAATAAAGAATAAAAAAATTGGGCTGGGAGTATAGCTTGGAAGTAGAATGCCCCTGGGTTCAGTCCCCATCAAAACACACACACACTATAAATGGCCAATAAATATTTGAAAAGATTTAATGTTTCACTAGCTATCTGAGAACTATAAATAAAAACTTTAATGTGATGCCACTAGCAATGGCTAAAATACAAACATTCAGCTGGGCATGTGGTGACGCACGCCTATCATCACAGTACTTGAAAGGCTGAGGCAGGAAGATTACAGGTTCAAGGCCAGCCTCAGCACTTAGTGAGGTTCTCAGTAACCTATTAAGACCCTGTTTCAAAATAAAAAATAAAACAGAGCTGGGGTGTAGCTCAGAGGTAGAATGCCCCTGGGTTCAATCCCTAGGAGCACAAAAACAAACAGGTGATACCAAGTGTTGGCAAACAAGTCAGAATGGAGCAATCCAAATTCTCACATTCTGTTATTGGAAGTATGGATTGGAACAACTATTTTGGAAAACTAACAGTATTTCCTAATCTAAGCATGCACAATTCTCATGGCCAGCCATTCTATGTGTACATAGTTCATCAAAAGACAGTACAAGAAGCCAGGCATGGTGGTGTAAACTCATAATCCCAGTACTTGGGAGGCTGAGACAGGAGGAGTGCAGGTTTGAGGATAGCCTTGGTTATTTAGTTTCTCAGCAACTTAGTGAGACCTTGTTTCAAAATAAAGAATAAAAATAGGTCTGGGGGTGTGGCTCGGAGAATGCCCCTGGGTCAAATCCCCAGTACTGAAAAAAAAAAAAAAAAAAAAAAAAAAAAAAAAAAAAGAATGATCCTAGCATCTTTTTTGTTTGTTTGTTTTTTGTCTTTTTTGGAACCGGGGATTAAACGCAGAGCACCACACCTGCAAAGCAGGCGCTTTGCTACTGAGCTACATCCCAGCCCTGCACCATTGTTCATAATGTCAAAAATAATGATGTGAGCCGGGCGTGGTGGCCCACGTTTATAATCCCAGCATTTGGAAGGTTGAGACAGGAGGATGGCGGTTCGAGGAAAGCCTCAGCTACTACTTAGTGAGGCCCTTTGCAACTCATTGAGACCCTGTTTCAAAATAAAGAATAAAAAATAGCGCTGGGGCTGTGGCTCGGAGGTAGAATGCCCTGGGTTCCACCCCCAGTACCACACACACAAAAGTGATGCAAATGGACATGTATGGAAGAATGGATTAAAGTGCACATTCCCACTCTAGATCCTAGGAATGAGAAGGAGTGACCTAGTTTCGTGCAAGGGCATGTGTGGCTGTCACGGTAGATGAAGGAAAGTCGCACCGGGCAGGGAGTGACCGGTACTGGGCTGAGGCTGGCTTCCGGGGTGCCCTTGGTGAATGAGCTGTCTCTTGATCTGGGCGCTAATTACACAGTGTGTTCACTCTATCAACACTTACCAAGCTGCCCCAGAATATTTTTTTTTTCCAATACTGGGGATGGAACCCAGGGGCATTCTACTTCCGAGTAACACCTATAGTTCTGTTATCTATAAATGAACTCATTTTTCATGTTTAGATTCTTTCGTTTTTTCAGTATTGGAAATAGTAACATGATCATTCTTAAAAACCAGTCTTTGCCCCACATACATGATTTCCTCACTCATGGGTCTCACTCGGTTGTGGAGGACCTCACTAATTCCTGAGGAAGGCTGTGAATCTGAGATCCCCAAGCATGTGCTACCATACCCAGCTCTTCTTTTACATTTACAGGGCAGCTAGTCACACACCAAATTGGGAGTTTTGTCATCTATATATGAACTCATTTTTCATGTTTAGATTCTTTCCAGTTTTTTTCAGTATTAGACACAGTAACATGATCATTCTTAAAAATCAGTCCTTGCTCCACATACATGATTTGCTTGCTTGCTTCCTTCCTTTCTTGGTACTAGAGATTGAATCCAGGGGTATTCTACCTCTGAGCTACACTCCCAGCCCTTTTTGCAATTTTTTATTTTTATTTATTTTTGTGGTACTAGGGATTGAATTTAGGGGCATTCTATCTATGAGATACACCCCAGCTCTATTTTTCTATTTATTTTTGAAATAGAATCTCACTAAGTTGTGCAAAGCTTCACTAAAGTACCTGAGGCTGGCCATGAACCTGTGATTCTTCTGTCTCAGCTTCCCAAGTACTGGGATTGCAAGTGTGCACCACCACATCCGGCTCAATTTTCTATTTTGAAGCAGGGTCTTGATTAAGTTGCTGGAGCTGGCCTTGAACCTGAGATCCTTCTGTCTCAGCATCTAAAGTACTGGGATTATAGGTGTGCGCCACCATCTTTGACTGTGTATTTCTTTTCTTTTTTTTTTTTTTTTTTTTGGTGGTACTGGGGTTCCTGGAAGCCCTTCTACCTCCGGGCTACACTCCCAGACCTGTTTATATATTTTTATTTGGAAATAGGGTCTCTTAAGCCAGCACAGCTGGCTTCGAACCTGCACGATCCTCCTGTCTCTGCCTCCCAAGCGCAGGGATTACAAGCGTGCGCCACCACGCCCGGCATGGCTGTGTATTTCTTTTGACTCAAATCCTAAGAGTTGAATGCTTGAATGTTTGGGTATGAAAAGTATGTACATTTTTCTATTTTGAGAGGGGGATTTTTCTATGTTGCCCAGGCTGGCCTTGAACTTGCTGATCTCCTGTCTCAACTTCCAGTGTAGCTAGAATTACAGTTGCATACCATGTGACCAGCTCAAGTGTATATACTCTTAAGGTTTCTACATCCCGCAGTTAATTTTTTTTGACAACTAGGTAATAGATTGCAAAAGAGCTTGATCTGAACTGGGTTTCTATTAGGTGGTTCTCGGCATCCTAAAACAATGAGGACAATGTTAATGACTACCATGCTGCCTATTATATTGCCTCATTTATTTCCCACCAACAGCCTGGCCAGGTGGGTATAAATACCTGCCTTTACAAATGAGAAAAACAAGTTCAGAAAAGGGAAGGACTTTATTCAAGTTCTCTTAGAATAAACCTAGTTTCAAAGCCAGGCCCATCCAACACCAAAATCTTCTCCTTACTTTTTGCTATTGCCCAGGAAATGACAAACCCTATTATTGCCCAGTTGTACCAAGCAGCCCAACTGAACCAGAGATGACTGCAGGCTGTGATAACAATATTTATAATAATTACAGTGAGAAAGAATGCTCTAATGATGCTAATGGACTGATCAGAAAAGAAAATAGGATTGAAACAGGAGAAGATACTAAGTTTGGGAGGGTTACTGCATGTGGAGAGGTATTCTGAGTCTGATGGAAATTATCAGAAGATAAGAAGTTGAAATCCTGTGTCAGCCCATTTGCTGATGACATGTCACAAGCTTGTACAAGTCTCCTTAACCATCAGGGTACCAGGCTGTTTGGCCTCATTCCCTGCAGTCAGATTGATAAGCACATTCCATTGAGACCAGATGTAGCAGGGAGAGGCCAGAAGCCAAATAGTTTACGAGAACACATGGAGGGAGTGGAGAGGTTTGTGCAAGCTTTTTAAACATGTCTTGGAGTTTTTGTGAAAGACCAAGGAAGTGAGACTTTGGGGTGATGTTCCATGAGACTCTGGGTTAAGTGGCTTTTTTTTTTTTTCATGAAGCTCTTAATGCTGACTACGGAGGAGCAGCAAGAAAACTGTGTACATGTGTATGTGTGGACAAATGTGCATGTACGTGCCTGTGTGTGCGCCAGCATGGGAGCATCCATGAAGAAAAATGCTTGGATGATGAGTTTTAGGGAAACTGGATGCGTGTGTCTATTGATAATTTGTGCTCAGTCTTTCTCTCTCTTGACTTACATTTCAACACACACGCTTGTCAATTGATAAGGTGAGTAGCTTGGGTCGGTAAGAGAAGGCAGCAAAGAGCCAACATTTCCCCATGCCACAAATCTAGTTTCTACTTCAAATTTATCTACCAATCATTTCCACGTAAGAGGAACAGTGGCTAACAATTATTGAACACTTTATCCAGTATTTTGAAGTTTAAGTGCATATTCTCTATCTCACTGTATTTTCAAAACCAGCCCATAACTCCATTTTGTCTCCTATCGTCCTTGACTGTTAATGAGGATCTAAATTTCAGAGGCTTGGGAACTTCCTGGAGAGTTTACAAGATTTGTTGAGAGGTAGATTTATTTTTATTTTTATTTTTTTAATGGTACTGGGGATTGAAACCAGTGGTATTCTACCTCTAAGTTACACCTCAGGCCTTCTTAAATTTTTTTATTTTTATGTTGAAACAGGGTCTCACTGAATTGCTGAGGATCTTGATAAATTGCTGAGGCTGATTGCGAACCTGTGATTCTCCTGTCTCAGCCTCCCAAGTACTGGGATTACAGGAGTGTGCCAATACGCCTGCTGAGGCAGATTTGAACTCAAGTTTATCTAAAATCAGTGACCAGGCTCTTAATGGCAAGATGATATACGGGGGTGGGGTGGGGGGGTGAAGCTAGGCTTTAATTGCTTTTAAAGTAGCAATAAACCAGGTGTGCTGATACACACTTGTAATTCCAGTACTTGGGGAGCTGAGACAGGAGGATCGCAGGTCTGTGGCCAACCTCAGCTATTTAGTGAGGCAGCTCATAACTTAGTGAGACCCTGGTTCAAAAGAAAGAATAAAAAAATAGAGCTGAGCATGTAACTTGGAAGTAGAATGCCCCTGGGTTCAATTCCCAGTACCCTCTCCACATACACACACACAAAAGTAAAAGTAAACAGCTCTAGGCTATGGCATTGTCTGAGTGTCTAAATTAAATGTGGTGTCTTAAACCAGATAACAAATCCTCAATAAATATGAACTTTTGCTCCTGCCCAGAATTTTCAGAAACAGAGAAGATTCTCTCTGTCTCTGTCTGTCTGTCTCTCTCATATATACGCATATGAGAGAGAGACAGACAGACAGACAGAGGCAGGCAGACAGACAGTGAAAAAACAATGAAAACCAAACCAAATCGCAGACCCCAAAACACATCTGCTGGCTAGGTGATGCTAGATTAGATAGAGGACAGTGCTATAAACCAGAAGTCAAATTCAGATTCAACTGTGAAAATTACCTGGAACAAAGCTGCTGCCTCCAGAATTCACTTATTTTTACTTTATCACAAGTGCTTGGGCTGAGGATGTTGTGTCTAATAGGCAAATAAGGAAATAATTTCCTAAAAGACTACCATGTACCACGTCATGCTGCTAGGATTATTTGTAAGATTGAGTACATCTTCTATATTTTTACTATTTATAATTTTATTCTCATACTACAAAATTCACCTTTGGAAGTGTATAATTCAGTAGTTTTTAGTATATTCACAAAGACGTTCAATTATCACTGCTATTTTACTAAGTCCATAATGTATTAATTACCCCAAAGAGAATCCCCATCCTGATTACTAGCATGCCTCATTCTCCCCTCTTAGTTCCTCGCAACCACTAATCTGCTTTATGTTTCTTTGGGCTTGCCTTTTCTGCATATTTCATATAAATAGGATAATGTAATATATGGCCTTTTGTGTCTGGATTCTTTCACTTAGCATAACATTTTAAGATTCACCCATGTTGTAGTATAAATCAATATTTCATCCCATTTTATGGATCAATGATATCCTATTGTATGGATATAGTCATTTCTCATTTGATGGAAAGTTTGATTGTTTCTACTTTGGGGCTGTTATGAGAAAAGCTGTTATAAATATTTGTGTACATGTTTTATCATAGACATGTGTTTTCCATTCTCTTGGGTATATACCTAGGAGTAGAGTTGCTGATTCATATGATAATTTTATGGTTAACTTAATGAGAAACTACCAAAATGTTTTCTAAAGTGGCTATACCATTTTTATATTTCTAATAGCAATATATGAGGGTCCTAATTTCTCTTTATCTTTACCAATATGTGTTGTTTGATTTTTTCATGATAGCTATTTTAGTGGTGTGAAGTGGTATCTCCTTGTGGTTTCAATTTGCATTTCCCTAAAGACAAATGATGTTGAACATGTTTTCATGTGACTGTTGGCCATATGTGTATTTTTTTTTTTTTTGTGGTCCTGGGGTTCCTGGAAGCCCTTCTACCTCCGGGCTACACTCCCAGACCTATTTTTACATTTTATATTTGGAAACAGGGTCTCCTAAGCCAGCGCGCGCAGCTGGCTTCGAACCTGCGCGATCCTCCTGTCTCTGCCTCCCAAGCGCGGGGATTACAAGTGTGCGCCACCACGCCCGGCCTATATGTGTATATTTTTATGGAGAAATGTTTTTTGCCCGTTTTTAAATTGAGTTACTTGTCTTTTTGTTGAGATGAAATTTTTTTTACATATTTTATCTACTAGATGTTTATCAGATATATTAGTTGCAGCATTTTCTCTCATTCTTTGGGTGGTCCTTTTACTTTTTTGATAGTGTCATTTGATGCATAAAAATTTTAATTTTGATGAAGACCAATTTATTTTTCTTTTTCTACTTAGGCTTTTGGTATCATATTTAAGAATATGCTGCCGAATCCAAGCTTATGAATATTTAATCCTATGTTTTCCTTAAAGTGTTTAATAATTTTAGCTGTTATTTAAGTTTGATCAATTTTAAGTCATTTTTGTAGGTGGTATAAGAGAAGAGGTCAACTAAATGCTTTTGTGCATGGATATATAGTTGTCTCAGCATGATTTGTTGAAAATATTCTTTACTCCACATTAAATAATCTTGGCAACCTTATCCAAATGAACTGCTATAAATGGGTTTATCTGGACTCTCAATTCTAATCCATTGTTGACCTATCTATTTATATGTCTGCTAGTACCACACTGTTTTGGTTACATAGTTTTTGTAGCATTTGTGGTACTGGGGTTGAAATCCAGGAAACTTCTACTTCTGGGCTAACCTTAGCCCTATTTTATTTTATTTTTATTTAGAAACAAGGTCTTGCTAAGTTGCTGAGTGCTTCACTAAGTTGCTAAGTTGCTGAGGCTGACTTCGACCCTGCAATCCTCCTATCTCAGCCTCCCAAATTCTGGCATTAGTGTATGTGCCACCATACCTGGTTTTGTAGGTAAGTTTTGAAGTCAGGAAGTATTAGTTCTCCTAATTTCTTTTACCATTTTTTAGGGGGCTACTGGGAATTGAACCTGCGGGCATTCTACCTTTAAGTTACGTCTCCAGCCCTTTTTATTTTTTTTAGTTTGAAACAGGATCTCAAAATTGCTGAAAGTCTTGCTAAATTGCTGAAACTAGCCTTGAACCTGTGATCCTCCTGTCTCAGCCTCCTAAGTATTGGGATTACAGGTGTTTGCCATCGGGCCCAGTCACCTACTTTGTTCTCATATTTTAAGACTATGTGGCTATTTTTCAAAACTAATTTCTAAAAAAAAAAAAAATAACCAGCTGGGATTTTGATAAGATTCGTGCTGAATCTATAGATAATTTGGGAAATGTTGCCATCTTAGTTTATTCCTATTCATGAACATGGAGATTCCTTTATTTACTTGTCTTTTTATATTTCCATCAAAAGTATTTTGTAGTTTTCAGTGTATAAGCCTTCTTTTTCTAAGTTTATTCCTAAGTATTCCATCTATAAATAGAGATAATTTTCTTTTTCCTTTTTAATCTGATGACTTTTTTCCCCCAGTGCCATTACTAAAACTTCTACTACAATGCTGATTAGAAGTGGTGAGACAGATATTCAGGATCTTATTCCTCTTATTCCTGAACTTGGGGGAAAATACTATTGGCAGAGCTGTGGATTTTATTCTTTATTTCTTTCTCTCCCCCCACCCCGTGTACTGGGGATTAAACCCGGGGGATCCTACCTCTGAGCTAGACCCTCAACCCTTTTATTTTTTTGTTTTGAAACAGTCTCTCTAGATTGTTGGGAGTCTTATCTTACTAAGTTGCTGAGCCTGTCCTCACACCTGAGATCCTCCTGTCTCAGCATCCCAAGTACTGGAATTAGAGGCATGTGCCACCGTGCTTGTGTCTTTGATTCTTAACTATATCAGCTATGGGTTTTTCATAAATAGTCTATCATATTGTGAAAATTTCTTTCTATTCCTACTTTTTTGAGTGTTTTTACTGTGAAAAAAATAATGGATTTTTATGTTCTTTTCTACTCTTTTTTTCTATGTATTGAGATAATGAAATGTGGGTTTGTCCTTATTTTACCTTAGGGTATTATATTGATTTTTCAGGTATTGAACCAACCTTGCATTTCTGGAAAAAAAATTCCATTTTGTCACAGTGCATACTACTTTATATAGATAGATTTGGTTTGCCAGAATCTTGTTGAAAAATTTTGCACCTATATTTTTAAGAGTTATAGATTTCAGTAGTTTTCTTGAGATTTCTTTGTTTTGCTTTTGGTATTAGCATGACTGGCTTCAAAAAATGAGTTAGGAAATGTCCCATCATATTGTATTATTTTGTCTACTAATCCCTTCAAATCTTTAGATTTTCTTTATGTGTTGTAGGGTTTTGTTGTTTGGTATTTTATATATATCTTATACTAGGGATTAAACCCAGGGCCATTCTACCTCTGAGCTACACCTCCAGTCCTTTTCATTTTTTATTTTGTAACAGGGTCTCACTGAGTTGCTGATATTGCTAAATTGCTGAAGCTGGCCTTCAGCTCGTGATCCTCCTTGTTTCAGTCTCCCAAGTATTGGGATTATAGGCATGCACCATCATGCCTGGCAATATGGCCTCTTTTGTAATAACTTCTGGACAGAGAGGTTTGTGGGGGGGATATGTGGTGAAGGTCAGAGGGCTATCTGGCACTTGATGAGAAGAAAAGTCCACTTCATGTCCTTTACAATTTAGTACATGACTTTCCTGGCTGTGCCATAAGTCTTCAGAAGCCACTCTTTGCCTATGTCCTCCTACTTTGCAACCCCAGGCCTGAATAGTGAAGATTGATTGAGGTCAATATGGGGATTGAAGTCAATATTACAGGAGAAGGTAGAGATCTTTTCTGCTGCTCACTCAGCTGGCTCTCTAGGTAGGCAAAATGAAGAAATAGTCTTAAGACTCTCTGGATCTACCTGGCTTTCTAGCCAGTGAGTTGGCACTCATCTCCAGCCTCTTCTTCTCTTCTTCCTTCTCTCTGCCTTTTCCCTTAAAATTTTTCTCTCTCACCTCCATTTCTTTCTATATTCAACATATGTAGCATCTCTCCTATTCTTTTCTTTCACCCATCCCTGCCTCAGTCAAAATCCTATTGTATTTTCTACCTGAAGAAAACCCACACTGGGTTTTAAGTGGGATTTTGGCCCTAGGAATTGAACCCAGGCGTGTTCTACCTCTGAATCATAACCCCCCCCCCCTGTTTATTTTTGAAATGGAATCTTGCTAAGTTGATAATGGCCTTCCTAGGTTGCTGAGACTGATCTCAAACCTATGATCCTGTCTCAGTCTACCAGGTAGAGTGGGATTACAAACATGGCCTACCATGCTGGCTTGACTTGTCTTTACCTACAATCTCCAGCTCTCATTCAAATCAGATAGAAATTTCTAAAACTAGATCTGCCCAACCTGATTAGATGCTTTGGTAGACCAACTTTTCATTCTTTCAGGTACAAACTCATTTGGGTTTCTCATAAATGATTCTTCCTTAAGCATACTTCCCCCCACCCCCTAGCACTGGGAATTTTATCCAATGGCTCACACATGCGAGGCAAGAACATTATGACTTAACTATATCCCAGCCATTTTTAATTTTTTAAATTTATTTTGAGATAGGAACTAAATTGCTCAGGTTCATCTTAAATTTGTGGTCTTCCTGCCTTGGCTTCCCAAATAGCTGGGATTATAGATGTATACCACCAAACCTGGCTTAAAATATATTTTATTCTTACAAAATTACCAATACATTCTAACATCTAGTCCTTTAAAAACAGAATTTTATTTAGGGCTATAATGAAGAAATGCATACGATGCAATTTGTACCCTGGTGCTTGTGCTTGTAGATCAGCTATCTCAAAATGTCATAGAAGCCGGGCGTGGTGGCGCATGCTTATAATTCCAGCATTCTGGAGGCTGAGACCAGAGGTTCATGGACAGCCTCAGCTACTTAGGCCCTCCGCAACTTAGTTTGACCTTGTTTCAAAATAAAAAACAAAAAATAGGGCAGGGGGTGTAGCTTGGAGGTCAAATGCCCCTGGGTTACATCCCCAGACCTGCAAAAAACAAACAAAAAAATGTCAAAGAAAATGCCATCATGATGCAAAGTTGGCAAGCTAAGAACACAACCAATCCTACATAGTCAGTGCATGCTCAGCCTGGTTTAAAAGGAAAATCCCATTCTACAGCATGTAGGTTTTTTTTTTTTTTGTGGTACTGGGGATGGAACCCAGGGGCCTTCTACCTCTGGGCCAGACTCCCAGACCTATTTTATATTTTATTTGGAGACAGGGTCTCTTAAGCCAGCTGAGGCTGGCTTTGAACCTGCGCGATCCTCCTGTCTCAGCCTCCCGAGCACGGGGAATAAAAGCGTGTGCCACTATGCCCAGCTACAGCATGTACTTTTAAGGGAATCCCAATGCACAACACTTTTCTTTGTAGACTAGATTCTGAACTTCCAACTTAAATTGCATCTCACTCCTGTTTGATACTCATGATTTCTTTTTTTTTTTTGGTGGTACTAGGGGTGGAACCCAGAGGCTTTCTACCTCTGGGCTACACTCCCAGACCTATTTTATATTTTATTTGAAGACAGGGTCTCACTAAGTAGCCGAGGCTGGCTTCGAACCTGCGCCATCCTCCTGTCTCAGCCTCCCAAGCGCGGGGATTACAAGCGTGCGCCACCACGCCCGGCTGATACTCATGATTTCTAAGGACTATAAAACTTGTCTTCCTATTTTTCTCCATTGGAGTCAACATGCATCTTTCTTTCTGTCACAGTTTCCAGCCTGATTTTGTCATGGTTTTAGCAATGTGCAGCAAAATGACTAAAAAAAACTCAGCTTTGGAAATTATACTGATAGAAACAGTAGGGAAAATAGTATAGAGTTTTCTCAAAAAGCTAGAAAAAACAGGGTGTGATGGTGCATGCCTGTAAACCCAATATTTGGGAGGCCAAGACAGGAGGATCTCAGGTTTGAGGACAGCTTCACTGATTTAGCAAGACGCTCAGCAACCTAGAGAAACCCTGTTTCAAAACCAAAAAAATTGAGAAGCGTTGGAAGTTAGTTAAGAGTTAGAATGCTCCTCGGTTTAATTCCCTGGGTGTGCACACACGCAAGTGCGCATGCGCGCGCACATGCACACACACGCACACACACACACACGCACACACGCACGCTAGAAATAGAACTACTATATAATCCAGTAATTCTCCTACTGGGTATACCCAAGGAAAATGAAATTGGTCTGTAAAGAAACATTTGCAATTGCATGTTTATTGCTGTACTGTTCTCAATAGCTAAGACGTGGAATTAACCTAAATGCCCATCAACTAATGGATTTTTTAAAAATGGCATACAGCATATGCCTGTAATCCCAGTACTTGGGAGGCTGAGATGAGAGAATTGCAGATTCAAGGCCAACCTAAGCAATTTATTGAAACCTTTAGAGACTGTTTTTTTTTTCTTTCTTTCTTTCTTTTTTTTTTTTTTTTTTTTTTTTGGTGGTACTGGGCTTCCTGGAAGACCTTCTACCTCTGGGCTACACTCTCAGACCTATTTTATACTTTTTATTTGGAAACAGGGCCTCTTAAGCCAGCGCGGCTGGCTTCGAACCTGCGCCATCCTCCTGTCTCCGCCTCACAAGCGCGGGAATTACAAACTCCTGGCTTGTGAGACTGTTTCAAAAACAAAAAATGAACTTAGTGTTATGGTGCATGCCTATAGACCCAGTACTTGGGAGGCTGAGACAGGAAGATCACAAGTTTATGAACAGACTCAGCAAGCTGTGAAACTCTCATCAACCTAGCAAGACCCTATTTCAAAATAAAAAATAATAAAATAGGGCTGGGGTTATAACTTGAAAGTAGAATTCCTTGGATTTAATCTCCAGCACCAAAAATAATATTAATAGATGTGTAAAAAGTGGCATACATATATAACAGAAAACTATTCATCCATAAGAAAGAAGGAAATTCTGTCATTTGCAGCAATATGGATGAACTTGAAGGACATTATGTTGTGAAATCAGGCGCAGAATGACAGCTATGGCATCTTATCATTTATATGGGAACTAAAAATTTGATCTCAAACAGGTAGAGAGTAGAATCGTGGTTACTGGGCCCTGGGGGAAGGGTGTGTGGGAGATGTTGAGGGGATGATTAACAGATATAGGGGTTTAGCTGAAGATGAAGAATAACTTCTAATGCTCTGTTGCACAGCAGGATGACTTTGGTTGACAACAATAATTTCTCTATTTTAAAATAGAGATTTTGCATGTTCCTAACATAAAGCCAATGATAAATTTTTGAGGTGATGTATATGCCAGTTGCCCTCATCTGAGAATTAGACATTGCATGCACACTGAAATAATCACACTGTGAATGTTTGATAATAAGTACAACAAATAAGTACAATTATTATGTGCCAATTAAAGGTAAAAATATATTAGGAAAAAAGAAACTCACTTTCTCATGAAGTTCTGCCCTTTTTAAAAATACTCTTTCAAGAAATTATTCAATGGCATTCCAACCTAAAAATCTGTGGAAGTTCTAGAAAGTGTACTTTGTGCTGTGTGGACAAGAAGTGAAGTATGTGGGGATCACACCTTGAGATCGTCTTGGACCAGAGAGAACTGAGCTGGGCTTTGAAGTACTGACAGGAGTGGGGACGGTACAGAGGGAAAAAGAGCTCATTCCAGCGCAGGAAGCTGTGGCAGGCCACTTTAAGTACCTGGAATAGCTCTAGGATTCTTCTAATTTACCATTCTCTAAAAATACATTTTGTAGTATGATTATATTACTCCAAATTTAATAATTATCTACAAATTTTAAAAAAGAGAACCTGTGATTAAACCCAGCTGGTGGACACTGTTCAAGTTCTTAGGGAAGGATGCGTCGGAGCAAAAGCAAAGTGCATTATGAATCTCCCAGGGGAGATGTGTCATCTGGAATTCCCCACCTTATTTGGCCATGGAGTTGTTTTCAAGAAGATAGAGTGTCCCATGGGATGCAGGTTGTAAACTGTCCATCGGATCCAAGTCCTTACTTTTCATATGGACCTTGGGGCAGAAGTACTTTCAGTCAGAGACTGGACAATGGTTAGAATCCAGGTCTCCTGAATCTAGACTGAGACAAATTGTAGTAGATCTTGGTTGCCAGGAATATTAGTAGGGAAAAAAAAAACACTAGATGTTGTAACACACAACCTCAAATTTTAGCTCAACAGAAGTTATTTTTTTAATTATTCAGCAGTTCTGCGTGGGATTTTGTGGCTAGTGGACAGCTTACTTCCCTGTGGCCACTGAGAAATCTCCTATAGTTATGCAGCTGAGCCACATCCTGAGGCCACAGAGGAGTGAGAAGAAGATGGAGAAGCCCTGTTTTAACGTTAGGACCCTGATGCATGAAGAAGCATAATGTGGTAATTAAGAATATAAAAAAAGAATAAAAAGCCAGATCTGGTGGCGCTCACTTATAATCCCAGTGATTAGGAGGCCGAGACAGGAGGATCTGGGTTTATGGACAGCCTCAGCTACTTAGGCCCTCTGCAAATGCAACTTAGTGAGACCCTGTTTCAAAATAAAGAATAAAAAAATCAGGCTGGGGGGTGTAGCATGGAGGGAGAATGCCCCTAGGTTCAATCCCAGCAACACACACACCACACACACACACACACACACACGAGAGAACGAGAGAGAGAGAGAGAGAGAGAGAGAGAGAGAGAGAGAGAGAGAGAGAGAGAGAGAGAAATCGAAGGTTTGTTTTTTTTTATTTTTATTTATTTATTTTTTTTGTGGTACAGGTGATTGAATCCAGGGACATTTCTACCTCCAAGCTATACCCCCAGCCCTATTTTATTTTTTGTTTTGAAACAGGGTCTTGCTAAGTTACAGGGAGTCTCACTAAGTGCTCAGGCTGGCTTCCAACCTGTGATCCTCCTGTCTCAGCACCCCAAGCACTGGTATTCCAGGAATGCACCACTGAGCCTGGCTTAAGATTTATTTTTAAACATTGTGTTCTCTGCTAGGATCCTGTCTTTCTCAGATATGGGATGACTTATAGTCTCACTTGGTAATCATACCATCTTTCCAGGCAATGACTTGGCCTTGCCTTTAAATAGATTTTTAAAATTTAGGGCTAATGATGTTTATACATTAATACACTTTGGCCATTGGTTAGTTGGATATTATCTACAGTGGGCTTTCTTCCTATCTTGTGACCTAATCTATCTTATTCTCTTTAACAGAATAATTATTACCAGAAAATATTTAATTTATTTTAAGGTTAATCATGCTTTAATATCAGGCATTTTTTTTTGCAGTCCATGGAGATTACTTTTTCATCATAACAAAAAGAAATCCTAGCCGGGCATGGTGGCGCACTCTTGTAATCCCCGCACTTGGGAGGCTGAGACAGGAGGATCACACAGGTTCGAAGCTAGCCTCAGCTACTTAAGGCTCTCAGCAACTTAGTGAGACCCTGTTTCCAAATAAAATATTAAAAAATAGGTCTGGGAGTATAGCCCGGAGGTAGAAAGCCACTGGGTTCCACTTGAGTACCACCAAAAAAAAAAAAAAAAAGAAAACCTGATTTATTTGAGGCATCACAGTAGAAAGATAAGGTCCAGTGGAGTCATTATTTGTACAGGCAGTGATTGCAGATCACCAGTGGTACTGTTTGCTGAATCACAATGGAGTGAGATTCTAAGGCAATGGGTGCAGATAAAGGTACTGATGTTAAATACACACCTCCCCTGGGGGAATTCCTCAGTGAGCTTGTTGCTTCCTAGGTATCATATGAAGTACAGAATTAGTTTCTGCTGTCTTGGTCTGCAGATCACAGATGGGGCAACAGCCTTCAAAGAAAATGGATTTGTCCAATAGCTATTAAATTTAGTATGTGCTCACTGATTATCTCTCAAGATTACTAATAGATACCTATGGGTAAGTTTTAATTGTTCATTATTAATATTTGTTAATTTAAAAATTTAAAAACAGATCTGGAATATTAAAGTCAAATCAGCACATTTCCCCCAAGCATCTATTTTCTCCACTTACTATCAACAAAAGACCTCACTGCAATGTATGTGGCTTTCTGGAAAGAAGGGGATACTAAGTGGGAATTGGTGTAATTTGAGTGATATCTCTGTTTCTCGTGTGTGTGTGTGTGTGTGTGTGTGTGTGTGTGTGTGTGTGTGTGGTATCGGGGATTGAAATCAGGAGCATTCTATCTCTGAGCTACACATCCAGCCCTATTTTTCTATTTTTTAGTATTTTATTATTTTTTTGTACTAGGATTGGAATCCAGGGGCTTTCTGCCTCCAGGGTATACTCCCAGATCTATTTTATATTTTATTTGGAAATAAGTTCTCACTAGGTTTCTGAGAACGTCACTAAATAGCTAAGGCTGACTTTGAACCTGCATGATCCTCTTCAGCCTGCACCACCACGCCCGGCTCTTTTATTTTAATTAATTAACTAATTAATTAACTTTTGTGGTACTAGGAATAGAACCCAGGAGCATTCTACCTCCGAGCTATTTTTATTCTTTATTTTTGAAACAGGGTCTCACTGAGTTGCAAACGGCCTCACTAAGTAGCCAAAGCTCTCCAAACTGCGATCCTGTTTTAGCCTCCCAAATGCTGGGATTATAAGTGTGTGCCACCAGGCCTGGCTTTTTTTTTTTTTTTTTTTTTTGAAACAGGGTCTGGGGTTTTGCTAGTTTGCTAAGGTTGTCCTTGAACCTGCGATCTTCCCATCTCAGCCTCCTAAATACTAGGATTGTAGGAATGTGCCACCATGACTGGCTACACTAAAGTTTTTAAAATGCTACTTTAGAATCCAAATGCCATATAGTTTCATTTATATTTTAACTTTTTATTGATTTCTGGTTATTTGATTTCTTACATTTTGTTCCTTTTCAGTTTTGTCTTGACTGGTCTCAGCTTTTGCATTTTCATATCAATTTTAGGATTAACTCATCAATTGCTGACATTTTGATAAACATTATATGCAATTTATAGATGAATTCAGAGAAAAACACTTATTTATTTATTTATTTTGCAGGTCTGGGGATGGAACCCAGGGGCATTTGACGTCCGAGCTACAGCCCCTGCCCTACTTTTTATTCTTTATTTTGAAACCGGGTCTCACTGTGTTGCAGAGGGCCTCACTAAGCAGCTGAGGCTGTCCGCGAACCGCAATCCTCCCGTCTCAGCCTCCCAAATACTGGGATTACAAGGGTGAGCCACCATGCCTGGTTTATATTTACTTATTTTTATATTTATTTATTTATTTATTTATTTATTTATTTATTTATTTATTTTTGCAGTGCTGAGGCTAGATGAGGCAACTTGGTGGGACCCTGTCTCAGAATAAAGAATAAAAAGGGCTGAAGATAGAGCTTCGTGGTTAAACGCCCCTGGGTTCGATCTCTGGTACCACAAGCAACAAAAAAAAATTCCATAAATACTCAGTCTGTTGTAGATCCTGAAAGACATACTGCAAGACACTTTGAGTATGAATAGTTATTTTAATAACTTTTAAGCTCTCAAGGCCAAATATGCAATAAAGGCATTATTAAGGTTCATTTGGAAAGTGGTACAGTACCCTGGAGATAGAAGAGGGCTTGCTTGAGTATAAACCTGAGTCAGAAAAAATCTCAACAACTGTACTAGATTAAGAATCTCAGGTAAGAGCCGGGCGTGGTGGCGCACGCTTGTAATCCCAGCATTCGGGAGGCTGAGACAGGAGGATCGGGGTTCACAGACAGCCTCAGCTACTTAGTGAGGCCCTCTGCAACTCAGAGAGACCCAGTTTCAAAATAAAGAATAAAGAGTAGGGCAGGGGTGTAGATTGGAGGTTGAATGCCCCTGGGTTCCATCCCCAGACCCGCAAAACAAAACAAAACAAAACCTCAGGTAAATTATTTCTTAGGCCTTGGTTTTAAATTTATAAATGGAGATCCTAAACACTTCTCATAAGCACTGTGAGGATTAAATACAGTAACTTTTGACAGAATAACCTATGGAAAAGGGCCAAAGAAAGGTAACAGATGCTATTTCCCTGAGTCTTTGGTTATTCATTGAGGCCTGCTCCAGTTCTCACAGTTAGGGAGGTCTAGGACCATCTGGAATCCCTGGTTCCGCTTCTTTCACTTATGACTGCTGAGAGGACCGTCAGGGCAGGCCCAGGCTGGCTCCTCCACCAGAGAACGGGCAGCATGGAGATAGGATTCTGCCTCTTTTTCCTTTGGTGTTGGGCGACCTGCCTTCTGAAAAATTCTCCAAATATCGGTCTATTCAGAATGAGCTGTCACAGGCCTAATTTATACCACCCAAGATTTTCTTCCACAGCGAAGACCTGCCCACTGGTTGTCCAGTTTTCCTGCGCTTCCAGCCCAGGCTCCCCCTAGTGGTTGCTGTGGAAAAGCACCCAGTGCCAAATGGGGCTGAGGGGCTTGGCGCCCATGGGAGAGAAGGGTCAAGAACACATGGTGGCAGCCGTTTGTATTTACTAAGCCTGAGCAGAACAAACACTTCACAGAACGTTCCCAGCCTGTGATGCAATCCTTCCCCAGGGAGGGAGCACTCACTTTCTGCTCTGGGGATTCTAGGGCCGGGAGGGAACAGGGCTGAGGTCTTCCAGGAGGAAAGGGCTAAGGAATGGGGCAGAGGAGGCCAAAGCCTTTCATGACCCTGCTCAACCTGAGGTAGCTTCCCCACGTGGCTCTGGGCTGGGGTTATAGGCCACAGTGCTTAGCCAGCATGGCTGAGGGAACATTCTGGTCCACTCTGGACCTGCCCCTGGGAGACTGCTCCTGAGGGCTAAGCAGCCTGTTCCTGGCCATGCGTTCGTCGCCAGTGCCAGTCTTTCAGAACCGAGCCTCTAAAAGGTGTCAGTGGAAGCCTGTCTACATCCTGGAGTGGACACCCTGTAAGCTAGGCTCTTTCGTTATCCCTGTCTTAGAGGTGAGGAGACTGCGATTCAGAGATCCGACGTCCTCTGCCAAGGATCACAGGCACAGAAAATGGAAAAGCTGGTGTTGAAGCTCTCCATGTTTGAGAACTTCAAAGGCTGCCTTCTTTCCACTGTGCTACCCTGTTCTGAACACAGCAATTTTTTGTTACCTTACAAAAACCATCAGTTAGTTACAGAACTGAAGGGGAGACTCCGGATCGCAGCAAAAGGGAAAAGACTTCTTACCCATAGTTCTACTTTCATCTCCTTTCCTGGCTTCTTACCCATCTCCCTCTGTCCCTCCCTCCTTCCCTCCCTCCCTCCTTCCTTCTGGTTTGTGCTACAAGCCTTTCTTTTATCTAAGAACCACTGCCAAGCCACAATTTCCTGTGTTTTGTCTTATTATCCAGGGAAGAAAGTCGTGTCTGCTGGCCTGATCTGTAACTTGGGGCCGTAATTATTTCTGGCCTGTTTGGGCCAAAGGTCTGGCTACACATCTCCAAGAAATACCACAGCTTTCCGGCTCTTTCATCTCTTTAATGGGAGCTAGATAGAAGTAACAGTATTGGAGCCCTATTAAGTATCATATTTTGGTTATATATATACTTATATAAATTAAATTGTATATAGGATATATTGTATCATTTACTAAATATGTAAAAGTTACTCCTTGCCATAACCATCTGATGTAGGCAAACTCTTAGTATATAGATTGAAGTGACCTATCTCTGAGTTTTCTCAGTTCTCATCTCTGAAATTGAAGAGCTGAGACTTTAACTCAATTTGTCTATCAGTCTGTCACATATTTCCTATATTATAGTTTCTTATTGTTTAAAACTTTTTTCTTTTTAAGTCAAATCTAGCTAGACAATATTAATTACAAGATCTATCCTTTTTTTTTTTTTTTTTTTTTTTTTTTTGCGGGTCTAGGGATGGAACCCAGAGGCATTTGACCTCAGAGCTACAACCCCTGTCCAATTTTTTATTCTTTATTTTGAAACAGGGTCTCACTGAGTTGTGAAGGGCCTCACTAAGTAGCTGAGGCTGTCCACGAACCGTGATCCTCAAGTCTCAGCCTCCAGAATGCTGGGATTACAAGCATGCGCCATCATGCCCAGCTAGGATCTACCCATTTTAAGTGTATGGTTTGAGTTTAGATACTTATAGCCAGTACCACAATCAAATATAAAATATTTTAATTACCTTAAAAAGTTTCTTGTGCCTCTGTTATCATCTCTGTGCTCTCTATCCCAGGTACACCCTGGCTATAGATTAATTTTGGCTTCTCTAGAACTTCATATAAGTGAAATAATACAATATGTACATTTAGAGTCTGGACTTTTTTGCTCTGCATAAGCTTTTGGAATTTGCCCATGTTGTTGCACATATCACTAGTTTGTTACTTTTTAGTTGCTGAGTAGTATTCCAAGGTGTTCATATAAAATAATTTGCTTTGTCAGGCGCTTGGGAGGCGGAGACAGGAGGATGGCGCAGTTTCGAAGCCAGCCACGCTGGCTTAAGAGACCCTGTTTACAAATTAAAAAAAAAACAACATATATATATATATATTAGGTCTGGGAGTGTAACCCAGAGGTAGAAGGGCTTCCAGGAACCCAGTACCACACACACACACACACACACACACACACACACACACACACACACACAGATTTGCTTAGCTGGCCGTGGTCACACACTTGTAATCCCAGCATTCGGGAGGCTGAGACCGGGGAGGATCACGGTTCAAGGACAGCCTCAGCTACTTAGTGAGGCCCTTTGCAACTCAGTGAGACCCAGTTTCAAAATAAAGAATAAAAAATAGGCAGGGGGTGTAGCTCGGAGGTCAAATGCCCCTGGGTTTCATCCCCAGACCTACAAAAATAAATAAATAAATAAAATGATTTGCTTCTTCATTCATCATTTCTCTTGATAGACATTTATGTGGTTTCCAATTTTGAGCCGTTATAAAAACGCTACTGTGAACATTTGTATATAATTTGTTTAGACATAAGCTTTTGTTTTTATTTGCTATGAATGGAATTTCTGGGTTGTATACAAGGTATGTAACTTTTAAAGAAATTACTCTATTGTTGTTTTTTTAAGTGATACCATTCTTTTTTTTTTTTTTTTTTTTCTTTTGTGGTGGTACTGGGGTTCCTGGAGGCCCTTCTGCCTCCAGGCTACACTCCCAGACTTGTTTATATATTTTTTATTTGGAAATAGGGTCTCTTAAGCCAGTGCGGCTGGCTTCGAGCCTGCACGATCCTCCTGTCTCCGCCTCCCAAGCGCGGGGGATTACAAGCGTGCCCCACCATGCCCGGCCTGTTTAGTGCTTTTTAAAATAGTCTCATCATTAGAGACATCTTTGACCCCAAAGATTTTCTTATGTTTAGAAGTTTAATAGTTTTAGCCTATTTGTTATATCTGCAATAATTTTGGAGTTGATTTTTGTAAATGTTTGAGGGAAGGGTTGAGGCCATACTTTTTCAATGAATATGTACTTGTTTTAACACCATTTGTTCAAAAGTCTATTCTTTCCTCACTGAAATTCCTTGGCAACTTTAATTAAACTAGTTGACGATACATAAGACAATTTCTGGGCTAATTCCTTTCCTTTGATTTATAGGTCTGCCTTTATAATAGCACATTGTCCTGATTATTGCAGCTGCTCCCACCTTTTTGGCAGTACTGAGAATTGAACCCAGATCCTCACACACATTAGGCAAATACACTACCACTGAAATACATCCCCAGCCCTTTTTATTCTATTTTGAGATAGGGTCTCACTAAATTGCTCAGGTTGTCTTCCAATTTATGATCTTTCCTCAGCCTCCTGGGGAGCAGGGATTAAAGGATGTTCTACTGGGCCTGGCACTTAATAATGAATCTTGAAATCAGGTAGTATAAGTCTTCTCCCTGAGTTATTTTTCAAATTGTTTTGGCTCTTATATGTACTTTGTTAATTTTGGGAGAAGGTTGTCAATATCTAAAATAGTCTCTGAGATTTTGAAAAGAATCGAGTGAAGATATAACTTAATTTGGGAAAAATTGATATAATAACAATATTGAGTTTTCTAATCTATGAACCTATGAATCTCTCCCTATTTGTTTAGATTTTCCATAATTTCTTTCAGCAGTATTTTGCAGCTTCTACTTATTTAAGTCTTAAACAATTTTACTAAATTTATCCCTAAATAGTTCATCTTTTTGAGTACTCTTCTTTTTTTATTTTGGACTGGGTATTGAGCCCAAAGGCATTCTAACTCTGAGTTACACCGCCAGCCCAATTTTTATTTTTTGTTTGAAATAGGCCTCACTAGGTTACTGAGAGTCTAAGTTGCTGAGGCTGGTCCTGAATCTGTGATCCGTCTGTTTCAGCCTCTCAAGTACTGGGATTACAGGCATACTCCACAATGCCCAGCCTTGAGTACTGTTATAAATGATGTTTTAGTTCTTTTTCACAATTGATTCTTTTTTTTTTTTTGGTGGTACTGGGGGTGGAACCCAGAGGCTTTCTACCTCCGGGCTATACTCCCAGACCCATTTTATATTTTATTTGGAAACAGGGGCTCACTAAGTTGCTGAGAGCCTCCCCAAGTAGATGAGCCTGGCTTTGAACCTGTGCGATCCTCCTGTCTCAGCCTCCCAAGTGCAGAGATTACAAGTGCCAACCACACCCGGCTGATACAGTTGATTCTTATAGGTGAATCTTGTATTCTGTAACCATGTCAACCTAACTTATTTGTTATTAGGAAAATGTTAATCAGGTTTATTTGTTATTAATAAAATGCTTTAGGGTTTACTAGCTATACAGCCATGTAATTTATTATTAGACACCCAAAATGTATGTTTTTGTCTTCCATTTTTCATTGGCTGGCATCTCAAATATAATATTTTTTCCTTCAAATTTCTTCGTACTAGGGGTTGAACCCAGGGGCATTCTACCTTCAAGCTACATCCCCAGCACTTTTTATTTTGAAACAAGGTCTCACTTGGTTGTTGAGGGTCTTGCTAAATCACTGAGGCTGATCTCAAATCTACAGTCCTCTGAAGCACTAGGGATACAGGCATGTGTCACCATACCTGGCACTTATTGTAAATTTTATAGAAAAAAACTTTTAGTCTTTCACCAATAAATATGATGTTATCTACTTTTTATGTAGCTACCAGAGGAATTTTCTTCTTTTCCCTATTTGCTGACAGTTTTTAATCACAAATAGATGTTGAACATTGTCAGATACTTTCGGCACATCTTCTCTTAGTAGATAAATTGTGTGTGTGTGTGTGTGTGTGTGTGTGTGTGTGTGTGTGTGTGTGTGTGTGGTGCTGGGGATGGAATCCAGGGGCCTCTACCTCTGGGCTAAACCCCCGACCTATTTTATATTTTATTTGGAAAAAGGGTCTCAGTTGTTGAGACCCTCACTAAGTAGCTGAGGCTGGCTTCGAACCTGTGCGATCCTCTTGTCTCAGCCTCCCAAGCACTGGAATTACGAGCATGCACCACCACGCCTGACTCAAATTACATTATTTTAAAAATATAAAGCCAAGCTTATATTCTAGGAATAAACTTCACTTAATTATGATTTATTCTTTCTTTTGAAATATTCCTGGGTAAAATTGGCTAATTGCTTTTTTTTTTTTTTTTGTGGTACTGGGGATGGAACCCAGTACCATCCTCCAGGCTACACCCCCAGCCCTATTTTTTATTCTTTATTTTGAAACAGGGTCTCACTGAGTTGCAGAGGTCCTCACTAAGTAGTAGCTGAGGCTGTCCTCGAACCGCAATTCTCCCGTCTCAGCCTCCCAAATGCTGGGATTACAAGCGTATACTACCACGCCCGGCTGGCTGATTGTTTTTGAAGAATTTTATATCTATATTCACAAAGGACAATATCTGTAGTTTCCTTGTACTATCTTTGTCAGGTTTTGTTATTGCACAATACTGACTTCATCTTCTACTTTCTGAAAGAACTTGTTTATGATTATTGTATTTCTTCTTGAAATTTTGAATGTTAAATGTAGAATTTACTAGGGAAGCCATATTGTCCCTCCAATTTCTTTGTGGGAAGATGTTTAATAACAAATTGAATTTCTTTAATAGGACATAGGTATATCCAGTTTTTCTATTTCTTCTTGAGTCAGTTTTGGTAAATTACATTTCTATTAGGGAAATTTCCCACTTTAAGTTTTCAAATTTGCTAATAGTATGTTTATACTTTATTGCCCTTTTACCATATGAAGTCTGTATAGTGATGTTCCCTCTTTCACTGCTGATATTAGCAATTTCTCTCTACCTTTTTATTTTTGAGAAGTCTAGAGTTTTATTGATCATTTTAAATAGGCAGTTCTTTTTTACAATGAATTTTTCCTATTGTGTAATCCCTCTTGGTTATACTATTCTTTCCTTTTACAAATTTTGTATATAGCTTATTGCCCTTTTTCTAGATCGTGTGTGTGTGTGTGTGTGTGTGTGTGTGTGTGTGTGTGTGTGTGTATGTGTATGTGGTACTGGAGATTGAACCCAGGGGGCATTCTCTTCTCCGAGCTACACCCTCAGCCCTATTTTTTATTCTTTATTTTGAAACAGGGTCTCACTAAGTTGTAGAGGCCTCACTAAATAGCTGAGGCTGGCCACACACCTGCGATCCTCCTGTCTCAGCCCCCAAAATACTGGGATTCTCAGCATGTGCTACCACACCTGGCTTTTTTCAAGCTTCTTAAGGTGGAAACTTAGGACACTGACCCCAGTCTGTACTAATTGATTTTCAGTTTACATTTTTCTTTCTTGATCTTTGGTAGCCAGTGTTATATTAAGAGCTTTTTCCAAATATTCATTACTTTATTGTTATTTTGGAGGATGTCTTGTTTTCTTTAATGTACTATGATTTGATAACTTAAATAGACTCATGATGCATAAATACATGATATTCTATAGTTTCTAGGAGTGTCATAAATTATTAAAATAACAACAATTTAGTTTATTTTCAAGTACCATATATAATATATGTTAAGGGAGGAAGGAGAGAAAAGAAGAGTGTATGTAAAAGGAATTGAGCTTAACCCTCCCAATCAACTATCAAACACCAGCTCAGACAATAGCTGTCCTTGAAAGGAGTCTCTGCAGCGAGAGACTCATTCTATTTTCACATTTTTATTCAATTTTCTTTACTTTGCATGTACCACCATTGTTGCTTTTATGTTATAACTATTATGTATGTGTGGTACTGGGGATTGAACACAAAGGCATTCTACCTCCAAGCTACACCTTCAGTCCTATTTTATTTTTATTTATTTGGAAACAGGGTCTCACTAAGTTGCTGAGACTGGTCTTAAATCTGAAATCCTCCGGTCTCAGCCTCCCAAGTACCGGAGTGTACCACTATACCTGGCGCATCATAATATTTATTTATTTATTTATTTACTTATTTTGTGGGTCTGGGGATGGAACCCAGGGGCATTCAACCTCCGAGCTACACCCCCTACCCTATTTTTTTTATTTTTTATTTTGAAACTGTGTCTCACTGAGTTGCAGAGGGCTTCGCTTAGTAGCTGAGGCTGTCGGTGAACTGCGATCCTCTGGTCACAGCCTCCCAAATGCTGGGATTACAAGCGTGCGCCACCACGCCCGTTCATCATAATATTTAAAAGAATTGCTTTACAGGTCTGTCTCTCCTATAGCAGTCTATATTTTTTTGGACAACAGGGACCCTGTCTTTTTCTTTAGTGTCTGATGCGATGTCTGACATATAGAAGTCATTCAATATGTGTGTGTTGGGTGAATGAGAGAACAAAGGTCTTTCTTTGCCCCTGGAGTCTGGTGATACATTCAGAACATATGCAATACTTTGTGCCTGTTGTGCTGTATTTTAGAGAATAAACACGCAGGCCTATTGTATTTTTTCAGATGCATTTTAAATGGAAAAATGTTTAGCATGTGTTGCAAGTTACTGCTCTTAGAGTAGGGACCAGAATCAATCAATGTCTAGGACCCAACAGCAAGGGGACACCACCACCACTCATCCTTCACCCTTTCATTTGTCTTGAATGAAAATAACTGGTTTAAGCCAAACTACACTCTCGTGTCTTTGTGAAGCAGTCTCCATCTCTGGGAACAAAGAAAGAGACACTGTAACTCCACTATTTCAGAAATATTGAATTCAGAGCACTTACATAATAGAAAATGTCCCTAAACTCCAGCCAGATCAATTTGTTCCCCCCTCCCCAGGGCTATTATCACAGTGCCCTTGCCAAAGCTCTCGACAAGTCTTCATAATCTCTTACATGCTTCATTCTCTGTGGAGTTTTCTAAGTACTTTTCTACCCATTATCTTCTCTGATCATCACAACATCTGCTATGGAGTCCAGAGGGCACAAAATAAAGGAAAGAGATCCAGCCCTGGAGCCAGACAGCGCTGATGCCCTTGCTCTGCCACTTCCTCACATGTGGCTGAGAGCAAATGTCTTCAGCTCCCTGAGCCCCGGTTTTCTTCTTTGAAAATGGAAAGAATGATATTTATCTGGAAGACTTCTGGGTATGACCAAGTTGCACAGTGCTGGGCACAGGGCAGGTGCTTGATACTTGGTAGGCACCATTGTTTTTGTTTTCATGTAATTATTTTTGTCTCCTGTAGCAATACAGGAGAAGATTAAATAAGGTGCAATAGTGCGGAGAGGGAAAGAGGGAGAGGGAGGGGGGGGGAGGGAGAGTCAGAGTCCAAGACCCAGAAACTAAATGGAATAAAGTCAGGATCTGTAACTTAAATAGTGCTGGAGAGCAATAATATCCATCCCGGAGTCAGTGATGCTCTTGTCCTTAAAGTGGTTGCTTTGGAGAATTTGGTATTAGCTAATTTGTTCCTGTAAATATAATTTAACCCAAACTGAACTAGCACCTATGTGCTAAACTGGATGGAAAACATGGAGGATGGAGCCATGAGCTCTGTGGGGAGAATCGGGAAGGCTCCACTGCAGAGTCCTGAAGCAGAGGCAGGCTCCTTGGGTGTGTTGACACCTGCTCTTGAAGATGAGATCAGGTTTTGGGAAGCTTCGTAGTGGGAAGGGGACATTACCATTACCTTGGCATCCTGGCCAAGTCTTTGTTTTCTAGTTGTAACTGAGTAAGAACCCAAGCTCTGCTGTTGATGAGCTGGGGAACCTTGAATGAATCAGCTCAGCGCTTGTTCTTGCTCAGCTTAGTATGACGATGCTCTTATATTTACTCTGAAGAGTTTAAGGGATCAATACATAATTTATCATCTTCCCCATTTAGGATTAGAAGTAGTTGACAGGGCAGAAGTTAGATAGATGGATATAAAATGTCACTTTACAATGAGTAAAACTGAGAAACTTGACTGCTGAGAAATGATGGGCATCCTGATAGTGTACCCCAATGTTACACATCCTCACGGGGGATTGAAGTGATAGGTCCCGCTCGATGGGCAGATCTGCTCCTCTGGGCTTACTGTGAGGCCCAGCTTGCAGACCAGGTTGTACTTTTTCTCTACGCAGGCAGATCAAAGAATGTCCCAGGAAGCCATTGAGCCAGCTATGTCTGGTCTCCTCTTCCGAACTAATCAATGGGATGGGTGATTCTCCCCAGAGAGAAGGTCAGCAGGAGGTTATGCATTTTATTCTAGTAATGATCCTCTATTCCACAGGGATACTTGAAGTGTGAGGGAGGGACCTTGGATCCAACATCTACAGCAGAGTCATGAGGATTAAATATAAGTTAAGCCGGGTATGGTGGTGCACGTTTAAAATCCCAGCATTTGGGAGGCTGAGACAGGAGGATTATGGTTCAAAGACAGCCTCAGCTCCTACTTAGTGAGGCCCTTTGCAACTCAGTGAAACCCTGTTTCAAAAAATAAAGAATAAAAATTAGGACTGGGGATGTAGCTTGGAGGTACAGTCTCCCTGGGTTCCATCCCCAATACTGGGGGAGGGGGTGGAAGAGTTAATATGTATACAGTACTCGGCACAGTGCCTGGCCATAGGAAACACTCTGTGACAGAGGATTAAGAATTAGCAGGGCTATAGATATTGTCAGATATCCTCACATTAGCATATTCATGAAGCTATGCAAAAATACAAACACTGGATGCTAAAGAGAGGATCATATGTGAAGGCTGCAGGGGAATTTCTTCCAGCTGTTCTGTTGAAAAAGATACCCATCCTGGGTAATGTTTTTCTTTAGAAAACACAGAACCCCCTTCTGGGAAGCAGGGCTTTAAACTGATCCAAATATCAATAAACCTGATGTAGTCACATCCCTTCTGCATTGGGGATTATCTTACAAGCTTAATAGAAGTGGCCTTATCCTTTCGGTTTCACAGATTCCACTGTACACATATTCAGTAGCTGAAAGCCTCGGTATATGTGACGTGTCACACCCTGAAATGAATAGCTATCCAATATCTACCGAGCTGGGCACGGTGATCCACGCCTGTAATCCCAGGACTTGAGAGGCTGAGACAAGAGGATATCAGGTTCAAAGATAGCCTCAGCAAGTTGTAAGATTCTCTTCAACCTAGTGAAACTCCATTTCAAAAATAAAAATAAAGCCGGGCGTGGCGGCGCACGCTTGTAATCCCCGCGTTTGGGAGGCAGAGACAGGAGGATCGCGCAGGCTCGAAGCCAGCCGCGCGTGCTGGTTTAGGAGACCCTGTTTCCAAATAAAAATGTAAAAATAGGTCTGGGAGTGCAGCCCGGAGGTCGAAGGGCTTCCAGAAACCCCAGTACCACCACCAAAAAAAAAAAAAAAAAAAAAAAAAAAAAAAAAAAGCCAGGTGTGGTGGCACATGCCCCAGTACTTGGGAGACTGAGACAGAGGATTTCAGGTTCATGGCCATGCCCTGCTACTGAGTGAGGCCCACTGCAATTTAGTGAGACCTTGTTTCAAAATAAAGAATAAAAAATAGGAATGGGGGTATAGCATGGAGGTAGAATGCCCCTGGGTTCCACCCACAATTCCATAAAAAATAATAAAAAATAAAAATAGGGATGGGGATGTAGCTCCGAGGTAGGGTGCTCCTGGGTTCAGTTCCCAGTAAAACACACACACACACACACACACACACGTACATTTGGATGGAAATAGTAGGTTTCTAGAAACTGTACAGTAGATAGAGGTGGGTAGCAGTGGAGGAAGAAATAAGGGAAAAGGACATGGTCTTTTATGTTTCCGTTGATAAAATAACTAATAAATACAACTAACTCAAAAGTCATCAAAAGGAGAGCTCACCCTGTGCAGCCAGCTGGCATGATTGTCTTTCCAGCTCAGGCCCAGGCTGGGCTCATCCACTTCTTAGCAGACTCCAGCACCTGTGTGGACCCGGAGCAAAACCAAGGAGATCCCACGGCTCTGCTTGTTGGCATAAGTTGGGTCCTATAGAGGGGATAAGTCAAGAGTCAGACAAGTGCCTTATCAAAACTACTGTAGCCTAAAGGAAATGAAAAGTTTTTTTTATAGGTTCTGAGGGAAATTATAACTCTAAAAAGTACTTATCTGCACACGTCAGAAAGTCTTTTTTTGGAAGACATTTACTATTATTTTCAATAAGACAAAAGTCAGGGTCTCCCTGAAAAGGAAAAGTGAATCTTAAACAGAAAATGGTATGAGATGAAGAGGTAGAAAGCTGACTCCAAAAACAAGGCTTGTACTGATGTCAACATTGGATCTGATTTTATAAAATGGAATCATTTCTAAAGAAAAGATTAGGACAAAACAGAAATAAGTATGTAGGTTTAAATTTAAAAAAAAAAAACTGTTCTTCAGTGAAAGGAAAGGCCTGTGTTTGGAGATTAATATGGTTTGCTATGTTCCAGGTGACATAAAAAATATTTATTCAAGATGGCAGTTTTAAAATTTTAAGGACAACAACAGCAAAAAATTTAGAAGAATTATTGTAAAAAGCAAAAGACAAAACCAACAATAACAATATAATATCTATGAAGGAACAAAAATCAGTTTTCTGGAAAACACTGAATAAGAAAATAGAGAAATGTCTACATAGTTTCAAAGGAAAAAATATGAACTGAAAACTGGCCACAGGAAGCTGGGTACAGTGGTAAATGTCTAATCCCAGTATTTGGGGAGGCTGAGACAGGAGCTAGTTTCTTAGTGAGAACCTGTTTCAAAAAAAAGGGCTAGGATTATATCTCAGAGGAAGAATGCTCCTGAGTTCAATCTCTCATGCCAAAAAAAAGGAAAGAAAAGAAAAAAAGAAACCATATAAGATATGATTACATTAATTCAAGAATGTTAATTCTTTTAGCCTCTGATCTTCAGCAAGTTTTTCCCCATTAACTTCCCCAGTGCAGTAATATAACAAATAAACACTGAGAACAGGTGGACATTTGAACAAAATATCTGATTCATTTAGAATTCTGTCAGAAAACAGACCATCTAGATATTTCCAACAGAGGGAATTTATTTTATTTTTTGGTGGTACTGGAGGTGGAACCCAGGGGCTTTTCTACCTCTGGACTATAATCTCAGACCTATTTTATACTTTATTTGGAAACAGGGTCTCACTAAGTTGCTAAGAGCCTCACTAAGTAGATGAGCCTGGCTTTGAACCTGCACGATTCTCCTGTCTCAGCCTCCCAGGCGCTGAGATTACACCATGCCCAGCTCCAACAGGGGAAATTTAATACAGGCTATTTGTTACTTAGGAGTTGGCCTTTTTCTCTCTCCTCTCTCCTCCCTCTCCTCTCCTCTCTTCTTCTTCTTCTTCTTCTTCTTCTTCTTCTTCTTCTTCTTCTTCTTCTTCTTCTTCTTCTTCTCTCTCTCTCTCTCTCTCCCTTTCTCCCTCTCTCCCTCTCTCTCTCTTCTCTCTCTCTCCTTTTCTTTTTTCTTTCTTCCTTTCATATTGGGAATTGAACCCAGGGCATTCTACCTCTGAGCTACACCTCCAGCCCTATTTTTTATTCTTTATTTTGAAACAGGGTCTCACTCAATTGCAGAGGGCCTCATTGAATAGCCAAGTCTGGCCATGAACCTATGATCCTCCTGTCTCAGTCTCCCAAGTACTGGGATTATAAGTGGCACCACCATGCCACTCTAGGAGATGGTCTTTCTGAAGACACAAATAGGGCATTGTTTCTCAAACTTTAATACATATTTGAATCACTTGGGATCTTTTAATTTTATTTGCAGTGTTAGGGATTTGACACAGGGCTAGTTTTCTGAGCTAGGGAAGCACTATCCCACTGGGATCTTTTTGAAAATGCATATTTAAATCCAGTAAATCTGATCTGGTGAATAAAATTTAGCATTTCTTAAGCCAGTCCCAGATGAAGCTAGGACTGCTGGTCCCTGGACCACTTTCTGAATAGTCAAGAAATAGAAGAAGTCAGGGAAACCAGAGATTAGCAATAGCAGGGAGCCGTAACTTTCCTCAGGGTTGAAAGAACACTCGGTGAAGATGGTTCCACGCCATTGAGTGGTAGTAGCAACCTGACAAGGCTATCATGTCTCCAGCTGGGACTAAGGCAGAAAGAGCTTTCTGGCAGGATTGGAATCCCAGGGGGGAATACTACTGCTGCTGGAGATCCAGCTGTGGGCATAGCTCTAAGGAGCAAATAGCCTGGCCTCTTCCATCCCATCCTTCTAATTCTGTCTTTAGCATGTCTTTCCTACTGGCTTCCCTAGTGTAGCATGCAGACTTAGTGGCTCTCTGCTTTTCTTTCTGGGTCACCCTTCAACTTCTCATCCATTGAGATGATGAGCAATTGAACTCGACTGTAGCATCTACTTGTCAATCTGTGCAGTCACGTGTATTACAAAAGGCCATCTAGGTACAGGACCCACCCTCTTAGAAAGTGCTGCAGATGTGGGGTAGGTGGGTGAGCGAGGTATAAATACACACATAGTTTATATTAATAACATAGGTTTTAAAACAATGCCATCGCACTATATAGCTCCTACATTTCAGTGCCTTGAACACATCAAGCTCTCTCCCATATCAAGGCCTTAGCGAGAGCAGTTCCTACCATGGACTACTTCTCATGCTCTGGCTGGTTAACTCCTGCTCATCATTCAGATCTTAGCATAAATGTCTCATTAACAGAAAATTCCCCTAAGACTAGGTAAGATCTACCTGAAATAATTTCTCATAACATTGTGTGTGTGTGTGTGTGTGTGTGTGTGTGTGTGTGTGTGTGTGTACTGAGAATTAAAGCCAGGGGCATTCTTTTTTTTTTTTTTTTTTTTTTTTTTGGTGGTACTGGGGATGGAACCCAGGGGCCTTCTACCTCCAGGCTACACTCCCAGACCTATTTTATATTTTATTTGGAAACAGGGTATCTTAAGCCAGCTGAGGCTGGCTTTGAACCTGCGTGATCCTCCTGTCTCAGCCTCCCAAGCGTGGGGATTACAAGCGTGCGCCACCACGCCCAGCTAAGCCAGGGGCGTTCTACCTCCTAGCTATACCTTTAGCCCATTTTATTTTTTTCTTTGTGAGACAGGGTCTCACTATGTTGCTGAATCTGGCCTCAAACCTATGATCCTTCTGTCTCAGCCTTCCAAGTACTGGGATTACAGTCATGCACGATCATGACTCGCTCTTAAAACATCTTTTACTTGTTAGTCCTGGCACTTACCAGAGTGTGAAGTTAGATATCCATGTGGTCATGCTCTATGTTCCTGTCCCCTGCCAGGCCAGAAGTTCCAGGAGAGTAAAAATCATGTCTACTTTTTTAGATCCTGTATTTCCTATGCCTGGAAAGTTAGATAAAAAAAATATGCGCACCTCCCCAGCTAGTTAGTAAGAAAATGGTGGAGTATTTAGTGGCTAGAGAACATATTCCTGATTTTCAGTGTGAGTATCAAAACAACATGAGTTGGCATTTTAGCACAATGAAAGGCACGCTTTGGTAATGAGCTGGTCCATCAGGAGTCGATATTACTCCAAACTTTTATAAGCTGCATTAAATGTGGAACCACATAAAACTGGTCTTGAAAAACAGATAATTAAGAGCAACCATTTGTGGAATACTTACCCCATGCCAAACACTGTGCTGTTTTATAGGTATTATTTTATTTAATCTTCTCAGCCACCTATGAGGTGATTGTGATTCATTTTTTTTGCTAATGAGGACCTGAAATTCAGAGAGGTTGACTGGTACTCTACAGCTCATAGGGAGTAGAGGAAAGATTAAAACCAGTGGCTGAGTTTATCCTTCAATGTTTTCTAGTGTCTCAATAACTACTTTTAATTTTAACTCATTAAGCATTTTTTTACTTACTTTTACGGTACTAGGGATGGAACCCAGGGGCATTCTACCTCCAAGTTACTCCACCAGCCCTATTTTTTTTTTTTTTTATTCTTTAATTTGAAACAGGGTCTCACTGAGTTGCAGAGGGCCTCACTAAGTAGTATCTGATGCTGTCTGCAAACCTCTATCCTCCTGTCTTAGCCTCCCAAATACGCCACCACACCTGGCAGGCATTTATTTTTTTTCTTTTTCAAATTCAAAGGAAGAAGAGAGAGAAGACCTGAGTTGTGAATAGCAGAAAGTTCTCACTAAATGTTCTCCACTGGGTGGAAGGTGAGTGCAGCAGGGCGCTGGCAGCCCCCAGGGAGCCTCTGCACAGAGTATTTACATTTCTTAGGTGAGAGGAGCCAAGAGAGGTCCTCATGGAAGTCAAGTCTGACTCAGAGCCATCAGAAAGTTTAGCAGGTAGAATCCAGTGCTGTAACAGTTTACAAGAGCCAGTGGGTAGATTTTCAGGAATTTTTCCAAGCAGGTTGTTTGATGCGGTTGTTACTGAAAATTAAACTTTATAAACTTAAAAAATTATATTTAAAACTAAGGTGATAAATACCTCAAACTCATCATTTTCTAATTATTTTATTATACTTTGTCTATGCTCTTGAGTTGTTATGTCCATTGGAACTGGATGGTGGAAATCCTGTGCAGTGGGGCGTAGTATTTTGTAACTTTGGGCCCAGTGATACTAAGTAGGCTGCTTGACATCGTCCACTGTGGAGTGTTTACACCATGGAAATAAGCTAGTGCTACAGATCACCCTCCCCAAAGCCTCTGTTAAACGTCACTCAGCACACTGTTGGTTTAATCCCTGGGAAAGGGGCAAAGTTCAATAATATATCAAAAGCCAAACAATGGTTCAGATTAAGCTACCAGTTACCTGTAGTTGTTCCCTTCTTGACATTTGAGACAGCTAGCACTGGAGGAAAGGGTGCTGAAGCATGGGGGTTTGATATTTTACAAAAAGAAACATTTGTCATAGATGTCCGTTGCTTAAAAAGGAAAAGAAAAATGCCAGCAAGAATGTCACTGTGAAATAGAAATTAGATATTCTTACAAATTTAATTGGTAAACATCTTTAAGGAAGAGGGATTAAGGATGTAGTTCAGTGATTGAGTGCTTGCCTGGCATGCATGAGGTGCTGGGTTCAATCCTTATTACTACAAACAAAACAACACAAATTGTAAGAAATAAAAAAAAAAAACTGTCTAGTATATTAAGTAGTTATAGATGGGATGATGGGATTCTTTTATCTTTTAGAGCTAATTAGACATGGTGGTAATGTGTGAGATTTGATATGTTTTCAAATGGGACACTGGCCACTCCCTGCCACCTACCTGAGACTGCCTTGTGCATGGCTATGGTAAGCAACAAAATGTTTGTGAAAATACTGGAGTGTTTTTGGCTTTCGTTTCATTGGAAGAGAGTCTGGATGTTGTCTAAAGAAGTTGAGACTTATTTATAAGAGGTAAAAAGCTTTGATATGATGTGATGGTAGTACTATAGTTAGAGTTATTGTAAACACCAGAATTTTGGTGGTGCATGTATGAAAGTATTTTTTTTTTTTAAAAGAACTTGCAATGGATTGTTTTGTTTTGTTTTGTTTTTTGTGGTCCTAGGGATGGAACCCAGAGGCCTTCTGCCTTCGGGCTACACTCCAAGACCTATTTTATATTTTATTTGGAAACAGGGCCTCACTTATTTGCTGAGAACCTCACTAAATAGCTGAGCTGGCTTCCAACCTGTGCAACCCCCCTGTCTCAGCCTCCCAAGTACTGGGATTACAAGCATGCACCACCATGCCCGGTTTTTCAATGGTTTTTGAAATCTGATTCTTAGCCACCCAGGTGATACGGCCAAGAATATGAAACTTTATGGAGTTGTTCAGTTTAAATTATTTGGATGACATTGGTTAGCCTGAATACCTAGTGCATTTTCCCTGGCATGACTTTGCCAGTTATTTTAAATTATTACTTGATTTAATGAATTATAGAGTAATATGTGCTTATTGCAAAGACTCAAATAATGTAGACTATGAATATCTTACAGACTCTCAACTCAAAACTCCAAAGGTAACACCCCATAAATAAAACAGTTTGTGTAAGGTTCCAGGATTTTTCTATCAACATAGACTTATATATATATATATATATATATATATATATATATATATGTGTTAAATGAGATCATACTGCTCTTTTTTTTTTTTTTTTTTTTTTGGTGGTACTGGGGTGGAACCCAGAGGCTTTCTCCCTCCGGGCTATACTCCCAGGGCTATTTTATACTTTATTTGGAAACAGCGTCTCACTAAGTTGCCGAGAGCCTCAGTAGTTGAGGCTGGCTTTGAACCTATGCAATCCTCCTGTCTCCGCCTCCCAAGTGCGGGGATTTCAAGCGTGCACCACCCCGCCCAGCTTCATACTGCTCTTTATTTTTATTCTTTAAAAAATATATATGTGAAAACACATACACAAGATGATAGAAATGGATGTGTACACTTAGAATCATAACTAGACAAACACTGATGCGATATCCACTCGGGCTAAGAAGCAGAAAGTTGCCCATATCCTACGAGCTGTCTGAGCCTCTTTGTCATCACAGGTATTGCTCTTTCTTCTATAGAAAACCATGGCCTTGAATTTTATGATAAGCCTGCTTTTCTTCATACTTTCATCCTATAGCTATGTATCCCTATATAGTCATTTGTTTAGTTTCGACTGTTTTGAATTTTATTTGAAAGATATTGTGGTAAATACCTTTCCTGTGACTTTCATTCAACACCATTAACGATATCTCTCCATGTTCCTGCAAGTAGGCATTGTTCATTCATTTTCATCGATGTATAATAGCCCATTGCAGGGGAGTCAATTTTCTTCTCCATTGGACTGTTGATGGAAATTTGTATATTTTCCAATTTTCTGATCCTATGAATAATGCTATTTTATGTGTTTGTGGTACTGGGAATTGAACCCAGGTGTGTTCTATTACTGATCTACACTCCAGCCCTTTTTATTTTTTATTTTGATACAGGCGCTCCCTATGTTACCATTTGCTGGCCTTGAACTTGGAATCCTCTTGTCTCAGCCTCCCAAATACTGGGATTGCAGGCATGTACCAGTGTATCTGTCTTGAATAATGCTATTTATATATATATATATATATTTATCCTGGTATAAGTGTATAAAGGTTTCCCTGTGAAGTGTTAAGGAAAGGGATGGTTGGACCATAAGGCACATGTTCATCTTTCCTAGGTAATGCAAATTATATTCCAAAGTGGTTTTTCCAATTTACTGCCTCTAGTGGATGCAAGATCCTATTTCTTCAAATCTTTACCAATGCTTGGTATCATGAGACTTAAAAAATTGGCCTATTTGTATTATTATACTTTTTTTTTTTTTTGCGGGTCTGAAGATGTAACCCGGAGCATTCAACCTTCGAACTACACCCCCTGCCCTATTTTTTATTCTTTAATTTGAAATAGGGTCTCACTAAGTTGCAGAGGGCCTCACTAAATAGCTGAGGCTGTCCGTGAACCGCGATCCTCCAGTCACAGTCTCCTGAATGCTGGGATTACAAGCGTGCGCCACCACATCTGGCTTTATTATACTTCTAATAATATAGGTCTATCCATTCCTAATGGGGATAAGTTTATTTTACACATTCATTCTTTCTTTTTTGTGGTATTGGAGATGGAACCCAGGGGCATTGTACCTCTGAGCTATATGCCCAGCCCTATTTTTTATTCTTTATTTTGAACAGGGTCTCACTAAGTTGCAGAGGGCCTCACTAAGTGGCTGAGGCTGTCCTCAAACCAAGATCCTCTTGTCTCAGCCTCCCAAATTCTGGGATTACGAACGTGTACCACCATGCCCGGCTCCGCCATATTCACTCTTGACCATATTGTTTTTCTCATTCATAATGTTTCTGTTCAAGTCTTTTGTCTACCTTTTGTCTTTTATTTAATAATTTTTTCAGTGTCCTATTTATGCAATTTAAAAAATAAAATCTAAGATGCCATTGACTTAAAAGTACACCACTATTTTATGCTACATTTAAAAAGGCATTGCCAATTATAAGTTTCTATTTGTTATAATATGTGCCCCAACTTCCATAATGGTAAAATAAGGAAAATTCTCCTTGAAACAGAAGGTATGGTGTCTTAGGTACAAGATCATTCCCAGTTGTGTGTATCCCAAATAGCTTCTCTCAATTTGTGGCTAAGTTTTCCCCTCTATTTAGAGTTCCCTTTAATTAACTGAAGTCGTAAATTTAAATGAAGTCAAATTTATCTTTTTTTCTATGATACTTTCTTTTGGCATTTAGTTTAAAAAATTCTCCCCAACTATGAGATAATGATAAATTTTTCCTAAAACTTATGTTTTGCCCTCATTTCATTTTAAATCTGACTTAACGGATTTTAGGTATGGTTTAAAGTAAGGTCATTGACATATTTTTCCTTAGGACCCATTGCTTTCTTTTACGATTCTTTTCACCTTCATACCCGTATCGTATTGACTGTCGTGTAGCTAACATCTGTCACAGCAAGTCCTCCATTTGTTCTTTGAGGGCATCGTGGCTACTCTCAGCCTTTTGTGCACATTTATCACACACACACACACACACACACACACACACACACACACAGACAAATTGCTAGGATTTTGATTAGGATTGTATTGAACCTATAGATCAATTGGAGAAGAAATGATATCATTATGATACTGAGTCTCTCAATCCATTAATATGATCTGCATCTCCATTTTGGAATCCTTATTTCTCTTGATGATGTCTTATAATTTTGTATCTTCCATATTTGCTATAAGATTCGTTTACTGCCAGCATGGTGGCACATGCCTGTAATCTCAGCACTTGGAGACTGGGGCAGGAGAACTGCATGTTCTAGCCTGGGAAACTTTGCAAGACTATGTCTCAAAAATAAAAACAAATGAATAAAAAGGGCTTAGGGTGTAGTTCAGTGGTAGAGCATCCCTGGGTTCAATCCTCCATACTAAAAAAAGATTAATTTCTGGATATTCTATGTTATTAAAAATAGAATTTGAGCTTAGTGTGGTGGCGCATGCTTGTAATCCCAGCATTCGGGAGGCTGAGACAGGAGGATCGCAGTTTGTGGACAGCCTCAGCTGCTTAGTGAGGCCCTCTGCAACTCAGTGAGACTCTGTTTCAAAATAAAAGAATAAAAAACAGGGCTGGGGTATAACTCAGAGGTAAAATGCCTCTGGGTTCCATCCCCAGTACCTCAAAAAAAAAAAAAAAAGTAGAATTAGTACTTTTGTATTTTATTGTTGATATGTAAAAATATAGTCAAGGAACCAGGCAATATGGTTGCATATTCTTATAATCCTAGTATTTGGGAGGTTGAGACAGAAGTATCTTAGGTTCGAGGCCAGCCTCAGCAACTTAGGCCCTTTAGCAATTTAGACCCTGTTTCAAAATAAAAAATAAAATAGAACTAAGAATGCTCAGAGATTGAATGCTCCTGAGTTCAATTACCTAGTACTCCCCACCACACAAACACATACACATACAAACAAACAAACAAACAAACAACTAGCTGGATGACCTCAAGCAAGTGTCTTTATCTTTCTGTGCATTAGTGTCCTCGTAGACAAAAGAAATGCCCTGCTCTAGATTCCATAGGACAAAGACTAAGTGCTAGTGCTTTAGGTGAGAGATGAAGAGAGATGGAATCCTCGGTCAGCAAGAATGAATGGAAAGGGAAGTGAGGTGGGGCATGCAGGGAGGAACACAGGGAAGCCTAGCCTTGCTGACTGGCAGCTCATGAGTAGCTACAAGGACATAACCAGTAGTTTAGCAGGTGAGTTGCCTACCTGCTCCTGAGGACTCCACCGAGACGGCACGGCCCCTCGGGCCTCAGCGCAGTCAGTGGGCAGGAGAGGTGAGAGTGGTTTCTCCTGCTAGTCAAGTTGGTCCCACCCAGGAGGTAGCTTTCTCTTACCTTTGGGCTGTGCCAGCAGGTTCTTGGGCAGTTGTGGGCAGCGGGTCCTCTACCTGGTGGAGGGGCATTTCACTTGGTGTGGAGGTCCTGGGCAGGGTGGAGACTGCAGATAAGTGGCTAATGAGCCTGGGTCTGTTGTCTGAGGTGGGGAGTGAGGCAGAGTGAATGGCTGCATCCAGCAGGCAGGTGAGGCTGTGAGACCAGGAGAAGATGCGTAAGAGAGTTCAGTTTACAAGGCTAACCGCAGTACTTACCTCCTGGGGTCGTGGTATCTATCAAACCCGTTACTTGTATTTAATCTAGATTAAATAAGATTCTTTGAGAAGCGCCCCATATGGAGCAAGCTCTCAAAGACTATTAGCTGAAAGGCAACTCAATTTACAATTTCTTTCTTTTTTCTATAGACACTGATCTTCTTGAAATGCTTAGAAAAGTCTTCCCCACTTGGCTATTATAAAAATAGAATCCATCTGGATTTTATTTTGGTATAAGAAGTGAGGTCGGAATCATGCTTTATGTTTTTCCAAGTGATTTGACACCAGTCCAAACACCACATATTGAATATTTCATATTTCTTCTTTTGCTTTGAAACTTGACTTATAATACATTAAGTGTGCATATTTGTTTGCTAATTTATTAACTTTTCTGTTCCACTGATATATCTGTAAATTCTATCATACTGTTGTAAAAACCACAGCTTTGTGATAATAAAGTATTGTAGAGCATGTTCTATTTTTTGCTCCTCTTCTTCTTTAAAGGATTTTCCTTTTTTGATATTTATTTATATATATTTATATATTATATATATTTATATATTACATATATATATAATTTTTAGAGCACTGAAGATTGAATTCAGGGTATTTTACTTCTGAGCTATACCCCAGCCCTATTTTTTATTCTTTATTTGGAAATAGGGTCTCATGAAGTTGCAGAGGACCTCACTAAGTAGCTGAGGCTGGCCAAGAACCTGAGATCCTCCCATCTCAGCTTTTCAAATACTGGGATTACAAGCATATGCCACCATGCCTGGCTCTCTTTTAATTTTTTAAGTCTCTATATATTTCATTAGGAACTGGCTATACCAATTTATAATTTCACCTGAAATACGAGTTTCTTCACCTCAATTTTTTTTTTTTTTTTTTTTCGGGTCTGGGGATGGAACCCCAGGGCATTCAACATCTGGGCTATACCCCCTGCTCTGTTTCTTATTCTTTATTTTGAAACCGGGTCTCACAGAGTTGCAGAGGGCCTCACTAAGTAGCTGAGGCTGTCTGAGAACCGTGATCCTCCTGTCTCTGCCTCCCAAATGCTGGGACTACACCTGACTCACCTCAATGTTTGAGCCAAGGGTCACCCCAAATGGTAGAACTGTGCCACAGCTATAGACAGCACGAACTCAGAGAAAACCTCACTCAGCCTGAAGCCTACAGAGATCTCTGAATCCTATCCAGTCCTTCTCCAAGGACAGCCCCACTTGAGAAGGTACCCTGCCATAGAGGTGGTGGTAGTGACACAGATACTTAAAACCTTCAGAGAAAAGTCTTTCCTTCAGCCTGAGAGGCTGGAAGGAGAGGTTCTTGTGGCCGGAGGATTAGGAGGGTATGTTTTATTTTACCTCATCATTTAGCTCTGGGTGTTGCCCCAGAATCTGTGTGAAAACACAGGGTTACAAAGCTAGAGAGAAACTTCTTTTCAAAGAGTAGAGGCATGTTGGGACCTGGCACCTGGAACGTGTAGGAGAAACCTGAAAGAGGAGAGCCCTAGAGGCCTAGAATCCTCCTCCTCCTCCTCCTCCTCCTCCGGCTACACCTCCAGCCCTATTTTTATTTTTTATTTTGAAACAGGTTCTCACTTAAGTTAGTTTCTCTTTCCTGGCATCATCTTCTCTTGATATTATCAGATGGTGAAAAAATTGCTGAAAATGGCCTTGAACCTGTGATCCTTCTGTCTCAGCCTCCTAAGTATTGGGATTCCAGGTGTGCTCTGTGTGGCCAGCAGGAAGGGAATCTTCTAATTCTGTAGGACCTCACCTAAGTCATCTCTCAGCAGGGTATGTGTGAAACGGGCTCACAAAGAGCAGGGGACTTGAGAGCCAAACTCTTAATAAAATTCATAGCCTAAGTTCTGGATTCATTTGTAAATGGAGCCAATAGAGCACAGTAAAGTCTTTCTTTAAAAATGCAGTTGAGCCGGGCGAGGTGATGCATGCTTGTAATCCCTGCGCTTGGGAGGCTGAGACAGGAGGATCGCACGGGTTTGAAGCCAGCCTCAGCTACTTAGTGAGGCTCTCAGCAACTTAGTGAGACCCTGTTTCCAAATAAAATATAAAATAGGTCTGGGAGTACAGCCCGGAGGTAGAAAGCCTCTGGGTTCCACCCCCAGTACCACCAAAAAAAAATAAAATAAATAAATAAATAAATAAATAAATAAATAAATATGCAGTTGACAGCTGGGCGTGGTGGCTCACGTTGGGAGGCAGAGAGAGAAAGATCTCATGTTCGAAGCCAGCCTCTCTGGCTTAAGAGACCATGTTTCAAATAAAATATAAAATAGGTCTGAGATTGTAGCCCAGAGGTAAAAGGGTTCCATCCCTAGTACTGGGGGGGGGGGGGAGGATGCAGTTGACAAGCAGGGCGTGGTGGCACAGGCTTGTAATCCCAAGGGAGGATTACAAGCCTTTGGGAGGCTGAGATAGGAGGATAATGGTTCAAGGACAGCCTCAGCTACTACTTAGTGAGGCCTTTTGCAACTCACTGAGACCCTATTTTAAAATAAAGAATAAAAAATAGGGCTGGGTGTGTTACAGTCTGAGCATCTTCGGGTTCACTGTCAAAATCAGCTCTCTCCAGGGGACTTTAGCAGAACCTAGAGTTTCAATACAACATTCAAACCATCCAGGGCAGGATGCAAAATCACTTTTATACAAACATTAGGAAAATGTCACCAACTCTCAAGAGAAAGAACAAATAGCAGATGCTAATCCCAAGATGATCTAGATGTTAAAATTATTAAAGACTCTAAGCAGCTATTGATTATACTTTAAAGTGAAGAGAAAGATAAAAGTCTCAGAAATAGAAATCAGAACTGCAAAATAAACCAATTGGAAGTTTTAAGACTTAAAAATGCAATATCTGGAGTAATGCCACTGACTTTGCTGGGTCGGATAACATAGGGCAGAGCAATAGATATTCTGCAATTTGAAAAACAAAGAGGGAAAAAAAACAGATGTTTTGTTCCTTTGGCAAAAAGAAACAGAGCGTTGGAGATCTGTGGGATACTATTGAAATGTCCGATATTTATGCTATTGGACTCCAAAAAACAAAGAGATGTGTTCAGAAAGATAGTTGAATCAATAATGGCCCCAAGCTTCCTATATTTTATGGAAAGTAGAAATTCATATTTCCAGATCACTCAATCCAAAATAGGATAAACAAACAAAAACTCCATCTGTCAATCATAGAAAAACATGTGAAAATCAAGAAAGAGGAAAAATAAAAGCAAGGAAAGTGGCCCGAGGAAAGTGGCACATTGCATATAGGGGGAAGTTAATGAGGATGGATTTTTATTATTTTTTTTTATGCTGGGGATTTTAGGTGCTCAGGCTGGCCTCAAACGTTTTGATCCTCCTGCTGTAGCTGAGATTACAGGCATGTGACACTGCTGACTGTGCACTTCTTTAAATAATTTTTTTTATTGGTGCATTGTAATCATATATCTTAATGGGGTACAAGATTGTAGAGGCATACATGCATTTGGCCCTTCCCCAATCCCACCCCATTCCCTCCCCCTCCCTCCTTCTCATGTTTGGCTTAGTGATTGACTTTGATATGTTTGTGAATGTACATCACGTACATTAGGGAGTTTCCGTCTCCCCCCCCCATCCTCCTCAGTGAGGTTGCCTTTTTTTCTATATGTAACTATGTTTTGTTTGTGTTTGTTTGTTTGTTTGTTTGTTTGTTTGTTTGTTGGTGGTACTGGGGATGGAACCCAGGGGCCTTCTACCTCTGGGCTACACTCCCAGACCTATTTTATATTTTTTATTTGGAAACAGGGTCTCTTAAGCCAGCAGAGGCTGGCTGCGGACTTGTACAATCCTCCCGTCTCAGCCTTCCAAGCGCGAGGATTACAAGTGTGCGCCACCACGCCCGGCACATCTGTGGTTTTCTATAACTATGGTTATGTACTTTTTTTTTTTCTTTCTTTTCTCAGCACTGGAGATTGAACCCAGGACCCTTTAACCTCCAAGCTATATCCTCAGCCTGTTTTATTTTTTTATTTTGAGGCCCTCACAAGGTTGATGAGAGTCTCACTACTTGCTGAGGCTGTTCTCAGCTAGTCTTTGCCACCTCTATCTTCAAATTCTTTTGAATTAATTGAATATTTGTTATGATTCCATTTTACCTATGATTCCATTTTATCTATATCCATTTCATTTGTTATTTTAGAAGTTTCTTTAGGGAGCCAGGCATGGTGGCACATGTTGGTAATCTTAGTACTTGGAAGGCTAAGACAGGAAGATCACAGCTTCTAGACCAAGTGTGTAGAAAATTAGGCCCCATTTCTAAATAAAATTTAAAAGGGCTGGAAGTGTATCTCAGCATATAGCACTCCTGGGTTCAATCTGCAATACTGTAAAAACAAAACAAAAGATAAAAATTATAAAGGTAACTGATCATTTACACAAAGCAATAGCTGATAGGAGTTTTATTTTGCTTTTATGTAAAAGCAAGTGACAACAATTCAAAGCTTAGGATGAACAAAAGCACACGATTGCAGTTCTTTACACTCTATATGAAGTGGTATACTGTTGCTGAAGTATAAGTTAGAAACATTTTTAACACCAAAGAAACATTTTTTTTTTGTATTGAGGATCAAACTCAGGGGTGTTCTATTTCTGAGATATACTCCTGGCCCTTTATTTTTTGAGACAGGGTCCACTAATTTGACCATGCTGGCCTTGAACTTGCGATCTTCCTGCCTCAGCCTCTTGAGTAACTGGGATTATAGTCATGTACCACCATGGTCAGCAAAGAACCAATTATCTTACAGCTATTTATACAACAAAAAATCCCCTCTTATTTACCTATGTAGTTACAGTTTCCATTGTGCTTTTTTTCCTTTATGTAGATCCCTATTTTTATCTGATTTCTCCTGGCTTCTGCATATTTCTTATACTGTGGGTCCACTAGTGAATAATTCTTTCAATATTTTGAACACCTGAGGAAAAAAAATCTCATTTTCATTTTTGAAAAGCATTTTTGCTGGTTATAGAAATTTAGGCTAGCAGTTTAATTTCTTTCAATATTTTATTTTATCTCATTATTCTGTTACAGGGAATTGAAACCTGGGGCATTCTGTCTCCTCTTCGAATTATACCTCTAGCCCTTTCTCCTATTCTTTATTTTGAAACAGGGTCTCACTAAGTTGTAGAGAGCTACACTAAGTAGTACTATGATCCTCCTGTCTCAGTCTCCCAAGTACTGGAATTACAAGTGTGCACTACCAACCACACCTGGCTTCTTTCAACATTTTTAAGATATTGTCTATGGTTTTTCTCACCTGCATTGTTTCTGGTGAATTATCTTTTTTGTGTGAGTGTGTGGGTCTGGGGATGGAACCTAGGGACACTACACCCCAGCCCCAGGGTCTCACTGAGTTGCAAAGGACCTCACTAAGTAGCTGAGGCTGTTCGAGAACCTGGATCCTCCTGTCTCAGCCTCCCAAATGCTGGGATTACAAGCGTGCACCACCATGCCTGGCTTCTTTGTTTTTAATTTTGTTTTTTAAACTGGCTACTCTTAGCTGGGTGTGGTGGCGCAAGCTTGTAATCCCCGTGCTTGGGAGGCTGAGACAGGAGGATCGCACAGGTTCGAAGCCAGCCTCAGCTACTTAGTGAGTCTCTCAGCAATTTGGTGAGACTCTGTTTCCAAAGAAAATAGAAAATAGGTCTGGGAGTGTAGCCTGAAGGCAAAAAGGCTCTGGGTTCCATCCCCAGCACCACACGCACACAAAAATAAATAAAATAAAATAAAATAAGATAAACTGGCTACTCTTAAGTATTTTTTAATCATCGTTGATTTTGGACAATTTAATCATTATGGTCTTTGGTATGGTTTTTCCCCTTCTATTTCTTGTGTGCTTGCAGTTTGTGGAGATTACTGAATCTGTGGAATTATGATTTTCACCGAATTTGGAAAAATTTGTGGTCATTATTACTTCAAATATTTTTTTCTGCTCCTGGGTTTTTTTCTTCACAGCTCCATTATATTAGGCCACTTGAAGTTTTCCTGTGGCTCAGGGATACTATGTTCCTTCTTAAAAGACCTCTTTTGTCCCTATGTATCTTTTTAAAAATTGTTTCTATCATTACTCTGTAGGATAATTAATCTTTCCTTCTGCCAAATCTACTTTGCTATTAATCCTCCCCAGTGTGCCATCCATCTTACACATTGCATTGTCTTCTTTAGAAGATTTATTTGGTTATTTTTTATGGCCTCCACATCTCTAGCCTTTTAAAAATTGTGGCATGTAGTTATAGTAACCAGTTTAATAACTGTGCTTATTTCTAATATCGACTGTCAGTGATGGCTTGTTTTCGTGCTACATGTATTTTATCATTAAAGATTATATTTATCTTATTTTTGGTATTTGAGAATTTTTGTTCAGATGTGTCAGACATTGTGAATTTGAGGGGGGCAGTATTAGGGACTGAACCTAGGGGTCTTCTACCTCTGGACTGCACTCCTAGTCCTTTTTTTTTTTTTTTTTTACATTTAAACAGGGTCTCACTAAGTTGCTGAGGCTGGTCTTGAACCTGCGATCTTCCTCTATCAGCTTCCCAAGTATTGATACACTGTTATGTACCACCACATTTGGCATTGTGAATTTTTCTTTGGTGATGCTGGATAAATTTGTGTCCCTCTAAAATAATATTGTTGTTTGGTCTGGAATGCGGTTAAATTATTTGGAATAGTTTAATCTTTTCATGTTTTGCTTTTATGATTTCTTAACAAGCTGGGGTGTTAGTACATGCTTGTCTTCTCAGCTACTTGGGAGGTTGAGGCAGGAAGATTGCAAACTGGAGGCCAACTTGGGCAACTTGGGGAGACCCTGTTTGGAAAATAAAAATGTAAAAGGAGTTGGGCGTGGTGGCACATGCTTGTAATCCCAGCATTCAGGAGGCTGAGATCAGAGGATCTCAGTTCGCGGACAGCCTCAGCTACTTAGTGAGACCCTCTGCAACTTAGTGAGACCCTGTTTCAGAATAAAGAATAAAAAATAGGGCAGGGGCCAGGTGTGGTGACTCACGCTTGTAATCCCAGCATTCAGGAGGCTGAGATGGGAGGAGGATCGCGGTTCGTGGACAGCCTCAGCTACTTAGTGAGGCTCTCTGCAACTCATTGAGACCCGATTTCAAAATAAAGAATTAAAAAAAAAAAATAGGGCAAGGGGTGTAGTTTGGAGGTCGAATGCCCCTGGTTTCCATCCCCAGACCTGCAAAAATAAATGAATAAAAATATAAATAAATAAATAAATAAATAAATAAATAAAAATAGGACAGGGCGTATAGTTTGGAGGTCAAATGCCTCTGGGTTCCATCTTCAGACCTGGAAAAAAAAAAATGTAAAAGGGCTGGGAATGTACCTCAGTGGTAGAATGCCTCTGGCTTCAATCCCTAATAACCACCTTCCCTTTCCCCTCCACACCCCCCTTCCCAAAAAAAAGCAAAAAGAGATTTCGGCTAAGCTGGAGCAGTGCGCAGTAGAGGACTCGTTATTCCCCACTCGAGGCCAGACCCTTCTGTGTACTGCGCCTTGCGCTCTGAGAATCGAGGCTTTCAGTCTGGCTGAGTCAACAGGAAGCGCACCAGCTGTGTGCAAGCTCAGGCTGACACTGCTTCTAAGTCTTTCAGGTGGTTCTTTTCCCAGCCTTGGCTAGTTCTCTCACACGCCATGTGCTTATCGTACTCAGCTGAATTCTCAAGGACACCCTCCGCAGATCCTGCAGTTCTCTTTCTGTGATCCTTTCTCTCCTCTGGATTCTGCCCAGCAAATGCTAGCTACCTTGGACTCTCCAGACTCGCAGCTCCATCTCTTTATGGATTATTATTTCCTTTTGATGAACTGACCCTTTTATTATTAGTAGCTGTTGTAGTACACATCTCTCTTTATCCACGACAAGTTTTTTTTTTCTCTAAATCTTTATATCATTCATGAGATAATATCCTTTTAAGTACTGTGCTCAGTGCCCTTGAATTACAAGGGTTTCTATGCTGGCTAGGAGCAAAATGAATTATTCCTAGCTCTGTGTGAGTTTGGGGATTACCCCGCCTGCTCTTTTTGTTTGCTTCTTTCTCATCCCTGGGTAGTCTCTTCACACTCATCTCTCATCTGCAGACCCGGGAGACTCTCAAGGTCTCTGAGCCCTAGTGGTGCATCCTTCTCTCCCCTGGACTCTCCCTGTGAGCACTGGCCTCCTCACCCTCCCATCATCGCCCAGCTCCCTCTGCTCTACGCAGGGAGACCGTGAGCCTCCACCTGGATTCGCTCTTCTGTGTCCTCCCCTGGAAACTTCCTCCAGGCTGCCTCTAGGCAGTCGTTGGGTGACTCCTCTGTGTTTCCCCCTCTCAGCTGTCACTGCCCTGACAGTGATAAAACTGTCTGGTGTCCCATTCCTGGACACCATGTTTTTGAAAATGTATTTTATTACAGGGTGTGGTGGCTCACACCTGTAATCCCAGTACTTGAGAGGAGGAGACAGGAGAATCACAAGTTTGAGCCCAGCTTGGGCATCTTAGTGAGACCTTTTCTCAAAAACAAAAACAAAAACAACAACAACAAAAAAAAAATAAAATGAAAGGGCTATGGGTGTATCTTGGTGGCAGAGCACCCCTGGGTTCAGTTTCTGGTATCACATATACACAAAAAGCATTTTGTCATTTTTTTTTTTTTAATTGCTTGACATGAGAAGGCAAATCCCATCTCTGTTGCTCTATATTGGCCCAAAGTAGAAGTGTTCATCATTAAAGACAAAAGTGTCTATTTTACCGATGCAGACTATATCTAAGATTCTCGCTGATTAGATTGTGTTCTATGTGGTGCCCATGAGTTATCCTGCCAAATGTTTAACATTATTATTTATTATTATTAGCTCATCATCAGGTTTTTTGTTTTATGGTACTGGAGATTGAACTCCTGGGCATTCTATCTCCGAACTATACCTCTAGCCCCATTTATCTTTTGTTTTTGAAGCAGGAACTCTCCTTAGGTTGCTGACAGTCTCACTATTTGCTGAGGCTATCCTCAGTCTTGCGATCCTCTTGTCTCAGCCTCCTAAGTACTGAGATTACAAGTGTGCGCCACCACATCTGGTTTTTTGTTTTGTTTTTCCCTGTCAAAATCCCGTGTAGTCTGTGGGTTTTTTTGTTTCTTTGTTTTGGCTCTAGGGATTGAACCCAGGGCATTCTACCTCAGAACTACACCAGTAGCCCTCTTTATTTTTTATTTTTGAAACAGGGTCTCACTAGGCTGCTGAGAGTCTTGCTAAATTGCTGAGGTTTATCTCGAACCTATGATCCTCCTGTCTGTCTCAGCTTCCTAAACTGGAATTACAGGCATGTGCCACCATGCCTGGCTGGTCTTCCTCCTCTTGGTGTCATGATCTGAGGGGCTCAGACTGCTGGATCAGTGTCTGCCCTCTGAGTGGAAGTTTGCGGGGAGGAACTAAGAGCAGAGGCAGTGACAACCTCCACTCATACCCTGGTCTTTAAACAGCCAGGAAAGTGCAAGCACCAGGGCCTGTGAGTGGCTTACTAGTTTCTTAATAATCCATTCATTGTGTGTGTGTGTGTGTGTGTGTGTGTGTGTGTGTGTGTGTGTCTGGGGATGGAACCCAGGGTGATTCGACCTCTGAACTATACCCCCTGCCCTATTTTTTAATTCTTTCTTTTTGGTGGTACTGGATGTGGAACCCAGGGGCTTTCTACCTCTGGGCTATACTCCCAGACCCATTTTATATTTCATTTGGACACAGGGTCTCACTAAATTGCTGAGAGCCTAAGTAGCTGAGGCTGGCTTCGAACCTGTGCGATCCTCCTGTATCAGCCTCCGAAGCATGCGCCACCACGCCTGACTTTTTTATTCTTTATTTTGAAACAGGGTCTCACTAAGTTTGCAGAGGACCTCACTAAGTAACTGAGGCTGTCCGCAAACCATGATCCTCTGGTCTTAGCCTTCTGAATGCTGGGATTACAAGCGTGCACCACCACGCCTGGTTTATTCATTGGATTTTTATGCACCTGCAAGCAAATGCATAATTTTATTTCTTCTATTTTTACACAGATGATAGCAATTTTTTTTGCATTTTTACTTTTCACAAATGTATGTATGTATCTTGGTGGTCTCTTTATGTTAATCCATATGGATTTTTTGTGTATTTGCAACTGTATAATTCTTTCTTGTATGAATAACCACAGTTTATTTAATTCCTGTTTTATAGGATAAACATTCTAGTCTTTGGCTACTACCAAAGATATTGCAGTGAATAACGCTGTCCATTGATCATCTTGCATGTGCCTAGGTATAAGATAAATCTCTCAGAGTAAGTTTCTGAGTCAAAAGTTTTACCCATTTCAATTTTGATCATTATTGCCAATTTGTTCTTTGAGGAGATTATAACAATTAAAACTCCTGTTAGAAATGTATGAAAGGGCATACTTTATCCCAGGAGCATCATTATAATACTTCAAAATCTTTTAAGTTTTAATAAATCTAGTGAGAGAGACATAATATCCATGACTTTAGTTTGCATTACTCTTATTATAAGTAAAATTGAGCATATTCTCATATGTCTTGCTTCTTCATATCCTTTCTTTTTTTTTTGTTCTGGAGTTCTAGGGTTATCTTTTTTGTCTGTGTCTATAACATTTTATATTCTATGGAGATTATCCCTCTGCTCTCATATGAATTGCAAATATTTTCTTTTTTTGCTATTTTGATTACATGATAAATTTGACTTTAGTTTTAGTAGTTCTTTTGCTTTGAAGTTTAAAAATGTTTTGTTTTTCCACTGAAGTCAAATTTAATGATTATTATTATGGCTTTTAATTTTGTTTTAATTAAAAGTCTTCCCTCTTCCAAGGTCTTAAAAATTCTTCACTATTTTACATTTTCAGATTTGATCCTTTGGAATCTATCCCAATATACAAAGTAGGGCATGAATCTAACTATAATCTAGTCTTGTTATTCTGAGGCTCTGTATTAACAAGTTCACCTATTTGCTAACATTTGTTATTACTCTCAAATCAGTCTTCATGTAGAGAGTAGAATAGTGGTTTCCAGAGCCTGAGGAGGGTGTGGGAGAAGGAGGGACAGGGAGAGGGTGGTTGATGGGGATGAGGGTGCAGTTGGATAGGAGGGATAATTTCTAATGTTCTACACGCAGTATATCAATGGTTGACAACAGCTAACTGAGTATTTTAAAATAGCTAGTAGAGAGGATTTTTAACATTTCCAACACAAGGCATAAATATCTGAAGTGACAAATTTGCCAGTTACCCCATCTGATCATTATACATTGTATACATGTGTTGAAATATCACTTTCTACCCCAGAAGAATGTATAATTACTATGGCTCAATTAAAATTTATAAATAATATTTATATAATATATAAAAGAGCCTGGCCCTGAAGTCCATCTGCTGTGTCTGAATCACAGTCCCTCCCCCAGACACCCAATAAGTCATTGTGTTTATATAACAGAAATAGTTGCTGTAGTTGAGCTTCAACTATATTACAAATGCTGATCTAACTGCTCTACAAGGATTAATTTATTTAATTTTATCTAATACTTACATCAGCTTTCTTTCTTTCTTTCTTTCTTTCTTTCTTTCTTTCTTTCTTTACTAGGGATGGAACCCAGGGGTATTCTACCTCCAAGCTATTCCGCAGTCCTATTTTTTATTCTTTATTTTGAATCGGGGTCTCACTGAGTTGTAAAGGGCCTCACTAAGTAGCTGAGGCTGTTCAAGAACCATGATCCTCCTGTCTCAGCCTCCCAAATGCTGGGATAACAAGCGTGCGCCACTACGCCCGGCCTTACATCAGCGTTCTGAAGTTGGTGCTACAATGGAACCAAGAGGTTCACTCTAGCATTATTTATAAAGGTAAAAATATGGGAAGTAACCAAAACGACTACTTTAATAGGGAGAGGTTAAATAAATACTATTGAAGATCACACAGTTCGCTGAAAGGAATAAAGGATGATCGTGCCTCAGTCTGTCAAGATTCTAGTATTTGTCAGGCCCTGGAGATGCAGTGGTAAATAGAACAAAATATTTTACTGGGAAGGAAATGCACCAAGAAATATTAAGGCATTGTGAAACAATGTGCTTAGAATGAGTCTATTAATGATTAAACACGAATGGCCATACCAAAATGTATTCTACAAGAAAAATATGGAAAGATAACCAAACCCCTACTGTATGTGATTTTACCTCATATTACTGCTGAAAATTGGTATGTATCTTAAAATTAATATGTGTCAGGCTGGATAAAATATGGCATTGCTAAGGGTTAGTCCTGCCTTGAAGGTGGGTTCTATGACTAACTATGATGAGACATTCATGTATTCTGTATACTTTTATGTTGTTTGAAACTTTGCTGTGAGAATACATATGTGATAAACTCATGTAAGAATCTAAAAGCAAATCCTTCAGGGCTTGTGGAGGAGTGTGGTCCAGACCAGGGAAGGACAATTGTAGTCCACTCCTGATGGCTAGGTACACAACTTTCCCTTGCAAACTTCACCTTGCCTGAGCTGTTCTGACCTCAACCTGCAGACCTGAGTATACTTCAGCTTTAGCCAGTGCTGGCTCAGCTACAGGTAACTTGGGAAGCAGAGGCAGGAGGATTGCAAGTTTGAGGAGAGCTTTAGCAGCTTAATGAGACCCTGATTCAAACTAAAAATTATAAAAAGGACCGAGGGTATAGCCTTGAGGTAAAACTAACACACACACACACACACACACACACACACACACTCTCTCTCTCTCTCTCTCTCTCTCTCTCACACACACACACACACACACACACACACACACACACACACACAGTGAATCTGACTCTTCATTTGGGTCTGGTGTCTACTCACCATTATTTGGTTAGGGCGGTGAGTGGGATACAGGTTCAGGTATGATTGCCGGGGGCTACTTCTGTGGCCACAGGAAGGCAGCTACTCAAGAAGGTGGATTATGGGCTGGGCAGTTGACTTCATCTTGATAACTCAGAAAGGTCATTTCCACTACACATACACACACACACACACACACACACACACACACACACGCCCTTCAGGGATTGAAACAAGGGGTGTTGTACCACTGAGCTACCCTTTTCATTTTTTCTTTTCTTTTTTTTTCCCCTGTACTGGGGATGGAACCCAGGGGCATTCTACCTCCGAGCTATACCCTCAGCCCTATTTTTTTATTCTTTATTTTGAAACAGGGTCCAACTGAGTTGCAAAGGGCCTCACTAAGTAGCTGAGGCTGTCCGTGAACTGCAAAGTTCCTGTCTCAGTCCCCCAAATGCTGGGATTACACACGTGTGCCACCTCACCCAGCTTCATTTTTAAATTTTGAGACAGGGTCTCACTAAATTTCCCAGGCTGGTCTTGAACTTGTGATCCTCTGGCCTCAGCCTCCTGAGTAGCTGAGGGTTACAGGTGTGTGTCACTACTGCACTATGCTGTTTTATTCCTTCTCTCCTTTTTTTTTTCTCTCCTGTGGTAGTGGGGATTGAACCCAGTGTCATTATACCTCTGAGCCACATGTCCAGCCCTTTTTAAAATTTTTGTTTTGAAATGAAGTCTCTCGCTAGGTTCCTGAGAGTCTTGCTAAGTTTGCTGAAGCTGTCCTTGAACCTGTGATCTTCCTGTCTCAGTCTCCCAAGTACTGAGATTACATATGTACACCACCATGCCCAACCCCACTCTCTTTGTTCTTTCTGGTCCTTCAGCTTTCTAGGGTTTTGGTGCTGTGTGGTGCCAAGAAAACGAGGATGTCTTTCCCTTCCTTAAGAAACTGCTATTTTTCCCCAAATGGTCCCCTGTAGATTTCCCAGCCTAGCTCTCTGGCCTTGAGGAGTTTACTGTTTTGCTGTCAAGGACATTAATTAGGCACAGCTTCTCAAACAAAGCCAGCAACTGACTGGTGGATCTTTAGCCTTTGGAGATAGAATGGAAATGTCTCTTTTTGCAAACACTGAGGGTAAGATGAAACAGAGAGAAACAAATTTCACTGCTTCAAATGGCCCTAGCCTAACCGTGCTAGGTAGAAGTCAGGGGCACAGTGAGGCAACCGAAGTGCTGCCAGGTGCCATTGCCACCAGGGGATAGGAGAATCAGAATGGTGGGGGTGCCACAGAGCAGGGAGCATTCTCAGTTCTGAGGATGCCTGGCACAGGGGTGTTTAGGGTAGACTCCCCAGAGGCCTCTGGCTGGAATACTCTAGGCCCAAGCTGCTGCTGCTGCTTTTTCCTCCCCCTTCTCTTCCTCTGTCCTCCTTCTCCCCTTCCTGTTATCTCTTCCTTCCCCTTTCTCCTCTTCCTTCTTTGTGCTGGGAATGAAGCCAGGGCCTGGGGCACTCTAGGCAAGCATTCCACCATTGAGCCTTCACCCTCTGAGCTATACACCCAGCCCTTTTTATTTTAAAACAGGGCCTTGCTAAATTGCTGAGACTGGCCTTGAACCTCCTACCATAGCCTCTCAATCCTGGGATTACAGATTAGTGTGCCACTATGTCGGGCTTTGAGCTTCTATTTCAATGTGGTAACAAAAAAAACAAAAACAAAAGAACCAGAAAACAAGCTGCCTTAGTGGAAAAGCTTGTGAAGACACCAGTTTCTGCTGTTAACCTGACAATCCACCTTCTGCCAGCCCTTTCACCACCCAGCAAAGTCTTTCCTAAAAGCTGGGGGGAGTTCCATGTGGAGTTCTGGCGCACACACCTGGTTTCTGGAGTACCTGGGAGACCATGCCAGGAAGCACTTAAAGAAATGAAAATGGTTTGTACTGGAGTCCTCTCCTGGGAAGGACAGAGAAAGCGCTGAGGAGAGAAGAAAGGGGGAGAGCGAGGCAAATCCCGGTAATTTTCTTGAGTGAGTGAGTGGAATTGCAGGAGATGGGCTGAAAGGATGGGACGCTCCCGGAGGGGCTTTCCATGGAAGGCCAGGGCACCGCTGGCTCCCATTCGGTCCTGCATTTGAGCAAGAGCAGCAATGTTGCTGGTGCTCGGAGGAGCATCGTTGGGCCATAGAGGCTCCATGCATTGTCCCAGGACTTTGGATCATTTGCAGTTTGCCCCATAACTCCCACACATTTGCTTCTTAATGTCCCAAAGCTCTCACTGCTGCAACGTTCCCATAGGAATGTGGACGCCTGCCAAGCGACCTCATGTGCATTCCATTCATCTCCTTGGCTGGGAGGCAGAAGGAAGCCAAGTTGGCTGGCCGCTTAACTCTTTGGGTCCCAGATTCTGCCTGAAAGGAATCACCAAGCGTTCTGGACTTTCCCAAGGAGCATGAAATAAAACAGAAGGTAAAACAAAGAAGACATTTATTTATTCATATGATCCCATCTGGGACGTAACTATTTTCAGAGGTAGCCTAATGAAAGCCACATCCCTTGATTTGTTGTGAAATCATCTTCCAGTAGAAGGGTGTTTTGATGTGATGAGGATTTGAGAGGTGTGAGTAACTAGCAATGTGACTAGTTGTTTTTTTTTTTTTTTTCCTTCCCAAGAAAACACATCAGAATATAATCATCCAAATAAAGTTCTTTTTCCAAGTCTTTTCAGTGGGCTACTGCCTGGCAACTGCAACATACTCAAATGCTTGTCCAATTCCTTTAAGGAAATCGTTGGCCAGTCTTTCAATCTTTTATTTATTGCTTTGCTTACTGTTTATCATTCATTCGGCATATATTAGACACCTCCTGCATGAAAGGCATCCTGCTGGGCCCTGGGGAGAGTGATGGGGAAGATACAGTCTCATGAGGGTTTGATCATAGGGCTTCCCAGGGGCCAGTGGAAAAAGTTAGCCTGACCTGGGTTTGAATCCCAGTGTAGCCTGCTGTGGATTGTGTAACCTCAGGCAAATTTCCTAGACTCTTTGAGTCACAGGGCTCCTGTAACAGGAGGTAGTAAAATTGACTTCACAGCATTGCTTTAAAGAAACTTAGATGAAATATGTAGTTAGTAGCCTTAACCAAAGGCAGATAGAGATAAGAGCACTTATAATTATTCCAATTACCTATCGACTATCTCTTTCTTCCAGATTAGATTCTGAAAGCAATTTTTGAAAAATCATTTTATTGTACATATATATGACACAAAGTGCCAAGCTTAAAGTGTTTAAACATGAGATAATGAAAATAAAGCTTCTTCCTTCCCTTGACCCTCTGCTACCAGTTTCCCTTCCTGAAGAGAACCAATATCGTCAGGATCTTGTATCTTCAGATTTGACTATATTTTTGGGATATTTATTCATAGCAACACTTGTTGCTTATATTTTTTCTTTTTTACCAGCTTTATTGAGGTGTAACTACAAAATTATATATACTTAAGGTATACATTTTAATGATTTGATATGGATATACATTGTAAAATGATTACCACAGTTGAGTTAGTTAATATGTCACCACCTTACTCAGGTACCACTGTGTGTGTGTTTCTGTGTGTGTGTATGTGTGTTTTGAGAGCACTTAGGATCTCTTGGTGATTTTCAAATATACAATGGAGTGTTATTAACTATAGCTATCATGTTGTCCATTAGATCCAGAAGTTACTCATCTATATTCCCTTTGATCATTATCTCCATTTCCCCTTATTCCTGGTAACCTCCATCCCTGTCTGTTTCTATGCGTTTGGCTTTTTTAGATTCCAAGGGTAAATGAGATCATATAGTATAGTATATCTGGTTTACTTCACTTAGCATAATGCCCTCCAGTTTCTTCCACATTGTCGTAAGTGGCAGAATTTCTTCTTCTGGCTGAAAAATACTTCATTTTCCCTCACTCATCCACTGATATATACCTAGGATGTTTTTCTGTCTTGGCTGCTGTGAATGATAGTGCTACAATAAACATCTGGTACAGACATCTCTTCAACATACTGATTTCATTTCCTTTGGGTATAATACCCAGAAGTGTGGTTGCTGAATTAGATGATAGTTCTATTTTTAAAAAGGAATCTTTATATTGCTGTTCATAATGGTCGTATTCACATTCCCACCAACAGTGTGCAATGCTTACTTTTTTTTTCCACAGCCTCACCAACACTTACCTTTTATTTCTCACGTTGTGTGTGTATGTTTTGCTGGGGATTGAAGCCAGGAGTATTCTTACACTCTGAGCTATATTCCCAACCTTATATTGTTTTTTTTTTTTTTATTGGGAAACAGCTTCTTACTAAGTGATGGAGGGCCTCACTAAGTTGCTGAGGCTGACTGGAGACCTGCCAGCCTCCTATCTCAGCCTCCCCAGGACTGGGATTACAGGTGTGCACCACCACACCCGACTTCGTATCTCTTGGGTAGTAACCTTCTAACAAGTGTGAGGTGATATCTTATTGTGGCTTCAGTTTGCATTTCTCTGATTAGTGGTACTGAGCACCTTTTCAGAAGTGTACCTGTTGGCTGTTCATATGCTTTTTTGGAAATATATCTATTTAGTACCTTTGTGCACCTCAAAATCAGGTTATTGGGAAGTTTTGGTATTGAGTTGTATGTGATTCTTACATATTTTGGGTGTTTACCTCTTTTAAAAAATTTTTTTTATTGGTGCACTGTATTCATACATCATAATGGGATAAAAAAATTTTTTGTAGACATACATGCACACATCGCCCAATTAGCTCCTACCCGATCCCTACCCCGTTCCCTCCCCATCCCTCCTTCCCATGCTTGGCTTAGTGGTTGACATCTAGTATTATAGCAATTTATCCAAAATTAACAATGATAATCTCACATAACAGTTTCACTTGTCTGATACCAAGCTTTTGATAATGTAAAGATAACATTTCAATATTTCTTTTTGCTTTCTTTCTTACCAGAGAATATTTTTTTTCTATTTTTTTAGGTGAAACTATCATACATTTATTTATTTATTTTTCAGAAAAAAAATCTATCCTAATATGGAATATGGACTCTAGATACCCAAAACAATCTCAAAGAAGAACAAAGCTAGAAGATGTATATTTTCTGATTTCAAACCATATAAAGCTACAATAATTGAAACAGTGTAGTACTGTTATAAAGGCAGATAAATAAACCATTGGAATTAAATAAAAGCCTAGAGATGAATTCTTCCATATATTGTCAAGTTATTTTTGACAAGGTTTCCACAAACATTTGGTGGAGGAAATAATCTTTTAACTAAATATTGTTAAAAAATAATAATTACATGAAAAAGAATAAAATTGGACCCTTACCTAACACCATATACAAATATTAACTCAAAATAGATAAAAGACCTAAATATAAATCTTAATACTATAAACTTTTAGAAGAAAATCTGGGTCATAAAACCTTACAACATTGAAATTGGCCATGATTTCTTGGATATGATTTCAGTGGCACAGGCAACAGAAGGGTAAACAAACTCCCTAAAAAATAAAAATATTGTATATCCAAAGACAATGTGAACAGAGTTAAAAGTTACTGATAGAATGGGATAAAATATTTCCAAATGCTATATCTGAAGGTGTATTAATATTCCAACTAGAAATCCTAAAAATTAGCAACAATAAAAGCAAACAATACAGTTTAGAGATAGGTAAAAGACTAACATAAATAATGAATCTCCACAGATAACCAATCTTAGTTGTCTGTTGGATGGAAAATCTTGTTTCTCTGGTTCTGGTGTGTGTTACCTATTTCTTCTTTGTAGTTAATCTCTTTGAGTATTTTCTCTAGCGCTGGTTTTGAAGACATAAATTCCTTCAGTTTCTGTTTGTCATGGAAGCTTCTTATTTCCCCATCTAATTTGATAGAAAGTTTTGCTGGGTAGGAAACTTTTGGCTGGAAGTTGTTTTCTTTCAGAGTTTGAAATATGTTACTCCAAGCCCTTCTGGCTTTCATGACTTGGTTTGGGAAGTCTGGAGTGATTCTAATTGGCTTGCCTCTGAATGTCACTTGGCCCTTTGTTTTTGTTGCCTTTAAGATTCTCTGCTTGGCTTCCACATTCGTCATTTTGACAATTATGTGGCGTGGGGATCCTCTTCTCCGATCCTGTCTAAATGGAGTTCTATAAGTTTCCTGGACCTGTGTATCGACCTCTTGCTCTATGTTTGGAAAATTTTCTGCTATTACTTCCTTGAAGAGATTGTTGATCCCTTTGGTTTCACCTTCTTTTCCCTCCTCTATTCCAATTAGTCTTAGGTTAGCTCTCTTAAAATGGGCCCATATCTCTTCAATGTCAGATTCCTGCTGTCGGATTTTTTTTTCTAAATTAGAAACTATGTGTTCATTTTTGGAATGATCATCTTCTAAGAGCGAGATTCTATTCTCCATGTGGTCTAATCGGTTGTTTGTACTTTGAATTGAGGCCTTTACTTCATTAATTGCATCCTTTATCTCTTTTTGGCTCTCTCTGAATTCTTTTTGAAACACCTCTATTATTTCTACAGTTATTTTCCTGATTTGATCTTCTAGAAATCTCTGAATTTCTGTTTATTGGTTCTGATGTTGTGGGGTTGTGGGCATTCATTGCTCCATTGTTATTCCTCTTTCCCATGATTTCGGAGTTTGTGCCTTCTCTGGGTTCTTCCATTGGGTCACTACGACTTCACTTAAGGTGCACTGGATCTCGAGTCTGTGGTATCTCAGTTTCCACTACTCCTTTACTAGGTTTTATCGCAGTCTCAGACCCAGGGAGTCAATCGAGGCTGCTTTAGACCATGGTGGGGGGGTTTGCCAGGTTGGACATTCTCTTATGGTGTGATATCTCTGCCACCACCACTACCCCACTGGGTCAAGTCCCTGGTAGTGCAGTACTGGGATTTTTTCTCTAGGGGCTGAAATTTGACTCACTGTTGTTGAGTGCGCCGATGGAGCTGTAGTGGACTCGGTGAATTCACTGCTGCTGCCGCCAGTGGCAATATGGCACCGCTGCCATGCCCTCGGCCGTGAGGCTGGCGTATTTCTCTGGTTTTGAGCTCCGCTCTGAGTCCCTGAAGAGTGTGCTGAGCCCAGCCATTGGGAGCTTTAAATGCTCCCTGCGCCAAAAAATCTGCCGAATTCCGCCTGGCTGTTCCGCAGCGGCTCACCTCGGCTAGCTGCCCACCGCTCCTCTTTGGAGCCTGGTGGGCTGTTGAGTGTGTTGGTCTGGAGCCATTTGGTGAATTTGCTGCTGCCGCCGGCAGTGAGGCGCTGCTGCCCTGTTTACCTCTTTTTAGATGCATGGTGTAAAAATATTCTTCCCATTCCCATGGGTCACCTTCTTCTTTTGTTGGTTGCTTCCTTGGTACAGAAAGTATTTTACTCTGACATCTCCCCACTTGTTTATTATTTTTTAAAATTTATTTATTTATTTATTTTTATTTTTTGGTGGTACTGGGGTTCCCGGAAGCCCTTCTACCTCCGGGCTATACTCCCAGACCTATTTTTACATTTTTATTTGGAAACAGGGTCTCCTAAGCCAGCACGTGTGGCTGGCTTCGAACCTGTGCGATCCTCCTGTCTCTGCCTCCCAAGCGCGGGGATTACAAGCGTGCGCCACCACGCCCGGAATCTCCCCACTTGTTTATTTTTGCCTTTGTTCCCTGTACTTTTGTTGTCTTAAAAAAAAATCGCCAAGATCAATGTCAAAGAGCTTTCTCCCTAGGTTTCCTTCTAAGAGTTTTATGGTTTAATGTCTTTTATTCATTTTCAGTTATTTTTTTGTTAATATTATTAAGACAAGAGTCCAATTTTATTCTTTTGCACTTGGATACTTACTTCTCCCAAAATCACTGATTGAAGACTATTCCTTCCCTATCATGTATTTTTGGCATCTTTGTCAGCTATTAGTTGATCATACAATCATGGGTTTCTTTCAGTGTGCTCTATTCTCTTCCACTGGTCTTTGTCTATTAATGCCAGCACCATACTAGATTACTATAGTTTTGTAATGCAATTGGAAGCCAGAAAGCATGATTCCTTTAGCTTTTTCCTTCCTTTGTTTCTATCCCAGTGAAAAATGCCATTGGAACGTTGATAGGAATTGGACTGAATTTGGGTCATTTTCATACATTCCTTTTTTTTTTTTTTGGTGGTACTGGGGTTCCTGGAAGCCCTTCTATCTCTGGGCTACACTCCCAGACCTATTTTATATATTTTTTTTATCTGGAAACAGGGTCTCTTAAGCCAGCAAGGCTGGCTCCAAACCAGCATGATCCTCCTGTCTCTGCCTCCCAAGCATGGGGATTACAAGCGTGCGCCACCATGCCCGGCCATACATTCCTTTTTAATGATCAGTCGTAGTTCATTGACTGGCTGTGTTATTGTTGACTTTAGCCAATCTCCTATCAATGGAAATTTTATTTATTTATTTATTTATTTATTTATTTATTTATTTATTTAGTGGTACTTGGGGTGGAACCCAGAAGCTTTCTACCTCCGGGCTATACTCCCAGACCTTTTTTTATATTTTATTTGGAAACAGGGTCTCACTAAGTTGCTGAGAGCCTCACTAAGTAGCTGAGGCTGACTTCGAACCTGTGCGATCCTCCTGTCTCAGCCTCCCAAGTACGGGGATTACAAGCTTGCGCCACCACGCCCGGCCTTCAATGGAAATTTTAAAGTGTTTCTAATCTTTGGCTATAACAGTGCAATAAAGGCTATGTTAGTCAGCTTTATGCCACTGTGAGAAAATATCTGAAAAAAAGAATCAGCTTCAAGAAGGAAAGATTTATTTTGGCTCACAGTTTCAGAGGTTTCGGTCTGTGGCCACTTGGCTGTGATGTTTCTGGGCCTGTGATGAGGTCAAACATCCTGGCAGGGAGGGTGTGATGGAGCCAGGCTGTCCATCGCAGGGCAGCCAGGAGGAAAGAAGAGGATAAACTTTTATAACAAAGCCCCTCCTCAGTCCCTTCAGCTGAGAACCCATCAAGGGACTATTTGTCCAAGGTCAGAGCCCTCATGGTCCCACCACTGCCCAAAGGTCCCACCTCAGTACTGCCGCACCGGGGCCTAAGCCTTTGGGAGACACTCCAGATCGAAGCCATGGTGAAGACCATTCCTGGGTCTCGCTTGAATGACTTCCAAAGTAAAATGGCAGAAGGCTGGGAGTGGTGGTGCAGGCCTGTGATCCCAGGACTTGAGAGGCTGAGATAGGAGGATTATAAGTTTGAAGCAGTCTTGGCAACTTAGCAAGACTCTCAACAACTTAGTGAGACTCTGTTTCCAAATAAAAAATAAAATAGGGCTGGGGGTGAAGCTTGGAGGGAAAACCCCTGGGTTCAATCCCTATAACCACACACACATACACACAAAAAAGGGAATTAATACAATAGGCTTCTTACAGCAGCTCCTGGCAATGTCATTGGAACAAGATGACTGGATGCATTCTGGATGTTTTCTCCCAAAAAATCACCATTCTATTCCCAGGCTATTTAGATCACCCCTAAACACTACTTATTTGAAATGTACAGTCTATATAGCAGTCATATAGACATGGCGACATTTTTCTGTGGTTGGCAGCAAAGAGTCAAGGAAGCAGGGATTCCAGAAAGCCGCTCTAGAAGCAGCTGTTAAGAAGATTCACACTCTAATTTGCTGCCACAGCTTGAGACAGTGAAATGTATTAAAATGTGCCACATGGGTTAACGTAGGTTCAATTAGATGAAGGTTGCCAACTTGGGAGGAGGGTGAATGGTCCTTGGTGGCTGTCTTTGTTGATGCCCAGGCCTGCTCCGGCTACACATGGAGCTGAGTTAGAGAGAACTTACACGTCACGTTCTGTCTGGTGAGATCTGAGCGCAAATAGGACCAGAGGATTAACTTTCCTGGACGGGTAATTATTCCTGAATCATGAGAAAGGCACACGTGGGGAGAGGCAGGGGAATGGAAGTCTTTCTAAGAAGTCTGTGCTGTCAGAGGCGCAGATCCTCAGATGAGCTCCGTGCAAATGAAAACCGGTCCCAACACCATCTCGAGCCAAAGAAAATTCTTGGTTGGGGTTGAAAAAATGTCAGATAAATAGTTCCTCCTTGCCTCTCAGCAGGCCCAGCGATTGCTGCTGCAGCCTGGAGCTGATCTCTAGGCAATTCTGGCCGGTCTAGCTGGGACCAGCTGCTGTGATGGAATTGCGGTCATTCCAGGTTTCCTCAACTCTGGCCCAGCCAGAGGCATCAGCCTCAGGCATCTGCCTGCCTTCATCATCCTCTTTCCAGTCTTTCCTAGATGTTGAAGTTTCAGATTTTTCCCCGCTTTTTAACAGAGATGTGATAACAAAGGAAGCCCTTCTTGTATAGTCCATAAAATGAAAGATGTTTATTTTGAGTCAATTAAAAAAACCTAGAGTAAGCACCTTGTGAATCTGTTAATGGTGCAACCACTGGCCATAATGGATTATATGCAATGATGTGCCAGGCTTGATGCCAGGCTCCCTGCAAGGAAGATCCCACCTGATCCACCAACACCTCCAGGATGTGGGAACTAGTATCCCTATTTTACAGAAGAGAAAACCAGGCCCCACGAAGAGTGATTCTTTTACCTTAGAATGAACAGCTGGCAGATAGAAGTATCCAGATCTGAACTTGGCTATAGCCTGAACATTGGTCCTTTGCTTGTTTGCACTGTGGTATAGCACTGACCAGAGCAGAGAAGGCTGAATTCAGGGTACAGGAAAAGAAATGAGGACAAGACAACCAAGGCGAACCAAAGGGAGGAAACGGAGACCCAGGAGGGAGAAGGTAGAGGTGAGTGGCAGGAGCGTGGCAGGGGACAACTTAAGCCCAGTTTGTGTTCATCCTGGCTCTACCTCTGATAACCCGTGGTCCTCAGGGCCCAGTGGAAGGTTGTTGGCCAAATTTTTCCAGAACTTCCAGCAACTAGCACAGGCACTCGGGCTTCTTAGTTCTGAGACGTCACCCATAGCTCTTCGCCCCCAAGGGAAAAGAGAAAGCTTCTGGTTTCAGTCAATATAGAAGGACTCATGCACTCTAGGGGTCCAGGGTCTAGACTCAGTGTTCCAGGGCACTGAGAGACCTATGGCATGACTCACCAGGGCTTGGGAAGGGATGTTTATTATGTTTTTATACTGCCTTTAAAACAGGCTTCCTGGGCCAGATGGTGAATCGTGGCTTAGCACACCCCCCCCCCCCCACCTCCCGGTTTTGAGTTGCCAGAAAGATGACGGAAGATAGGTTTTGAGCCGGATGTGGTAGTGTATACCTGTAATCCCAGTATGTATGAGACTGAAACAGGAAGAGCACAGGTTCACTGCCAACCTCAGCAACTTAAGTAAGACTCTGTTTCAAAATAAAAATCAAAAGGGCTGAGGATGTAGCTCAGAGGTAGAATCCCCTTGAATTCACATCTCCAGCAGCAAAAAAAACCCCAGAAAGTTCTTAGGGCATGAAGATCCTCAACCCAGAACAGGCAATGGGCTCTGAGTGGAGTTCACTGGCAATATCTGGAGCCTGAACCCTCAACACGTCCAGAGGGACACTGCCAAGCAAAGCTGGCCAGCAAATGCCCTACACTTTTGCCCACAGCATCTCAGGGCAGGTCATTCTGATGATCCTGAGGCAGCTCAAGGAGGCGCAGGGGTACCAGAGGCTGGTGGTAAACCAAGGTCTGACATTCAAAGTGGTGGAAATGTTGGATTCCAGACGTGATTCACCGCAATTCGGATCTGAGGAGAATTTAACAAAAAGTCAAGTGGAGCCAGGCATGGTGCTGTATGCCTGTAATCATAGTACTTGAGAGGCAGAGATGGAAGGACTGCAGGTTTGAGGACAGCCCCAGCAACCTAGCGAGACCCTGTTTTCAAACAAAAGAAACTTTGTAAAAGGGCTGGGGGTGTAGAACTGGGTGTCGAAGGTAGACTGTCCCTGGGTTCAATCCTCAGTAATAAAAAAAAGTATCTCATTGTGAGCTCAAGGGTAGGGACACTGTCTTGTTCATTTTTGTACCCCCAAGATCCTAAAAACTGTTCAATGAGCCCTAAATGTTAGTTGCATTAAACTGTGACTTGCTGAGCACTGCATGCGTGTAAGGAATTGTTTTCCATACTCTTGGGGCTGTAGAAGTAACTGAGATACCAGTGAGCCCAGCAGATGAGCACCCAGGCCATTTAGTGCTTCTGAGCCGTTTTATCTGCCCCAATAGGATGGAGAAAAGAGCCTCAACTGGATCAGAGGTAATTGATCAGCTACCCCAAATGGTTGAACCCTTTATCTTGACTGACAAGACAGAACCCTGATTGTAGTTAGGAATCTCGCGCCTCCTCATCATGCTTCAGGGGTGATTCTTCATTATTCAGGTAGTCATTGGGGTGATTTCATTTCCTTTGCCTGTGGTTGCTTTTAGGGGTACCATGAAGCTCTGTTCTGGCCAAGGGGACATCATTAAAATCTGCCAGGAATGACTGTTACTTTAAACAGGAGGAGAAAGAAGACACATAGGATATGTACACAAACACTCTTCCCTTTATTACTGACTCCTACTGGGGCTGCCTGTGATGGCTGGAAATGAGCAGCCATGTTGAGCCTGTGTGGAGAACCACACCAAACCTCGGAGTTTGGCAGAGCTGGAAGCTGAAAAGAACCTGGATCCTTGATGACATCATCAAGTCTCTGAGTTAACTAGCCGTGGAATTCTTGTGATGTAGGTGAATTTTCTTTATGGTGTAGACCAGTTAGGATGTAGAAACAGGAATCCCGAGTTTGATCATAGCAATCCTGTTCTAGCTCTCACAAAACCACATGGGCTTCTCATAACTTCTGTTGTCTTACCTAAAAAATGAAGATAAAAGTGGTCCCTACCTGAGTAGAGAATCTAATGAGAAACTATTCAAGTGCTATATAGCCTGCATTCTTAGTAAAAAATAATCACCCTAAAGAAAAACCCACAGCTGGGCATGGTGGCGCACGCTTGTAATCCCCGCGCTTGGGAGGCTGAGACAGGAGGATCGCACAGGTTCGAAGCCAGCCTCAGCTACTTAGTGAGGCTCTCAGCAACTTAGTGAAACCCTGTTTCTAAATAAAATATAAAATAGGTCTGGGAGTATAGCCCAGAGGTAGAAAGCCTCTGGGTTCCACCCCCAGTACCACCAAAAAAAAAGAAAGAAAGAAAAAGAAAAACCCACAGAAGCAATGGTGCACACGTGTGATCCTAGTACTTGGGAAGCAGAGACAGGAGGATCACGGGTTCAAGGACAGCTTTAGCAACTTATTGAGACCCTGTTTCAAAACAATAAAACAGGCTGGTGATGTAGCTCAAGAGGTTGAATGCCCCTGGGTTCCACCCTAGTACCAAAATAAATAATAAATGAATGAATAAATAAGTAAAAAAGAAAAACTCATGACATGAAGGGCAGGAAATTAAGGCCTTTTCATTTATCTTTCTTGAAACAAAGGAAAAAATCGTAGACATTTTTTGGAAAACCTGGAAAAGTGGTGTTTTCTGGGAAGCACTTCACGCCTTTTCCTCTACCAGCTCTGCCACATAGCACAGCTCTTCCTACGAGGTTCTGAAGCGTGAGGGGAAAGGCCACGGAGTCCCTGGGACAGCGCCCTGCTGCCCTCAGCTATTAGCCTGTAAATCCTTGGAGAAGAGCCTGAGCCCCTCCCACTCCAGGAACATTGAGGGGTCAGGGTGCTGCCTGCTATGGTCTGCAGAATGCTGAATTCTTGGATCTCTCCCAGTTAAGGAATTTTCCCTGCTTGGCTGGGCTTGGCTGAGCTGCCTCCAGCAGAGACCCCACCTGCACCTCAGGTCCCCATGCAGTGAGCATTAGCTGATAACGGGTTTCTGGGTCCTCTGGCCACACCAGCCTTGATGAACATCTCACTGTACCATTGCACCAGTGAGCAATGCTGTCGTAGGGAAACAGCCCTGCTCAGGGAGGGGCTGGGTGTGTTCAAGACCATGTAGAAAGGGCCTGTGAGTTTGAGGGACTTGATCAGCCTGTGTCCCAGGCCAATGTTCTGACGTTCATATTCAACTCTGAAATCTGGGGGCGTTTGGGCCGTCAGCAAGCCCACTCCAGTGTCTTGATCATGCTGAAAAGAACAGTCGGGGGGGGGGCAAGTGAGCAATGTCACGTGACCTGGCACCTGGACTCTGGGGGTGGTCAGAGGAGTCGTGCTGTCGGCACAATCCTGCACCTATATGCTCTGGGAGCAGGCAGGGCCCTCTGCATGGCCACACGTGATCTTAGTTATTCCACGCTTAGAGAACCTTCAGGGATTTCTGAATGCAGGGCAGAGACAGGTCCCTCTGCTTGTTATCTGTGGTCCTTCATGACTCTTGTCTTTCTTTCAAAACCTACTCCCATCCATGCCTTCCATTCCCACATAGATCTCCCTTCAATTCCCATGGTAGCCATTCTGTGGACAAGGATGTATCAAATGGCTTTTCAGAGCCTCAGAGCCCCAGAGCCCAGCATGGCATCTAGAGCAGCTGTGAAGTTTGGGAACTGCCGGAAAGGCGGCACCCTTGTCCACAGGCCCACGCGAGTGGGAGGAGGGATGGGTGTGGGGTGAGAGGCCTGGCTGTGGACCAGGAAGGTACAGATGGCTCCTCCCTCTGCAGGGCGGAGTCTGGAGACCCTGGGCCAGGGGACATGTGGCGTCCTCTCCGGATGCGCTGTTTAGAGCATTGCATTGGATCTAGGCTGCTCCTGGAAAGAGTGCTTCAACAATGGGTTTAGCACAAATATTAGGCCATGAACGTCAATCTTCCTGCACCTGGAAGGCATTACATTCCACGGAGGAATGAATGGTTGCATGAATAGTATGATGGGGTGTCAGGAGTCAGGCCGGGAAGCACAGAAGAGGAAGTCTATCTCAGAGACCGTCCCCTCCTCTCTTCTCTCCTGGTAGCTTTTAAAAATTTTTCTGTCAGGTGTGGTGGCGCATACTTGTAATCCCAGCATTCGGGAGGCTGAGACTGGAGGATCCCAGTTCTTGGACAGCCTCAGCTACTTAAGGCCCTTCTCAACTCAGTGAGACCCTGTTTCAAAAATAAAAAGACTAAAAAATAGGGCTGGAAGTGTAGCTTGAAGGTAGAATGCCCCTGGGTTCCATTCCCAGTACCGCAAAAAAAAAAAAAAAAAAAAAAAACCCACATTTTTTTCTTATTAATTATCTTAACTCGATATGTTTATGGAGTGCAGTGTGATAATTTGATACATGCAGATAATGTGTAATGATCAAATCAGAGTAGTTAACACTTCCATCTTCTTAAACATTTAAAAATATTTTTGATTAACATATAATTGTACATATTTATGAGGCATGGCGTGATATTTCTGGTTTCTCTTGTGCTGGAGATAATGTGGTATTTTGAAATGTGCATGTAATAAGTACCAATCAATTTAGGGTAATTAATGTGTCATCTCAATATTGTTACTGGTGTTTGGAGCATTTGAGTCCCTTCCTCCTGGTCACTCATAAGTATTTATAATAGGTTGTGAACTCCATCCCCACATTGTGTGCATGTCTCCCCCACTGCATATTCTGGAAGGTTCCTACTGCCTTCTCAATGAGTGGTGTCTCGGTCACACCAATTCTGAGTCCAGTATATGAAGCATGAGCATGGCATTTCCGTCACCCATGGGCATAACTCTGGGGAATGGCAGGGCACTGGGATTAAGCCCTGACCACAACCTCTGTTGTGCCTGGACTGGAGCTCTGATCAGGCAGGGCTGCCCTGAGGAATGCATAGGAACTTAACCTGGGAGAGCGCCACTCAGGGGCCTGGGCGCGCGTGCCTCCTCTCCAGAGGGCCTCCCTGGGGGTTCCCACCCAGAGAGGGCAGTGGATCAGACCCCAGCCGGTAAGTATGGGTCATAATCAGCTCCAAGAGTCCACTGCCCCAAATGAGCTGGAGGCAGTATGGCATTGTGAAAGGACACAGCTCAGGGTGATGCTGAGCTGGGTGGATCTGACTCTGCCACTACTATGCTGTGCACCTCAGGCCTCTCATCCATAACCCCTTGAAGCCTGTGTGATCATCTGTAAGAAATGAGATTGGCCGCTGAGCATGGTGGCACACACTTATAATCCTAGTACTTGGGATTGCTGAGACAGGAGGGTTGCAGGTTCAGCATCAGCCTCAGCAACTTAGACTCTGTTTCAAAATAAAATATAAAATAGGGGCTGAGGGTGTGTGGCTTAGAGGTAAAACACCTCTCGGCTCAATCCCCAGAATAGTATCTTACCCCCAAAGAAATAAAAATGAAGTTGGTCACATTGACCCACAAGGTTGGGAAGATTGGAGAACATTCTTATATCCAAAGGAGGTGTTCAAATGGGCTAGAAGTTTTAACACTGTCCTGTGGAAGGCAAGAGGCCCAGTGCCAGCCTTGCCAGCTTTGTCTCTAGTCAGCCCTGTGACGTGGGCAAGCAGGGCCCACCTGTCTGCTGTCCATCTCTGCAGAGAGGGGTGGGTTAGATTGTGTCTGAGCACCCATTCCCCACGCCCCTCCTTCTCTGCACTGTCTGGTGGCCTGGCGTGAGGTTCCAGGGAAGCAGACTGTTTAGTGGAGTCTGCAGGAGGGGGCCCATGGGGCAGTGAGCGCAGGCCACCTGTGAGGTGTTGCGGCCACCTGCAGGGAGCCCAGGCCACAGGCACCACATCTGGGAGGGAGCAGGAGCTTGCCTGATGTGAGGTCAGGCTGGCCAGCTGTTGGCCTCTCAGGGGAGGGTGTGTGAATTGTGATTTGGGTTAGCAGCTTCCGACAGCAGAGGCCCATGGCAGAGTGGGGGGCCACTGTGGGAAGCAGGGGGCCGGAGTTGGAGAGCCCTGGTCTCGAGGTGCGCTTGGGAGGCAGCCCGTCCTGCCTGAAGACCTTTCTAGAGCCCGGCTTCTGTCTGCTGGCTTCTCAGCTTCGAGCCTGGCCTGGCCTGGCCTGGCCTTTCCCGTGCAGGAGAAAGCAATGTGTGTCTGTGAATACTTGTCTACTTCTCAGGGCTGCCAGAAATTCTCAAGGCAAAGGCTGAGGAATTTGAAGCATTTATGACTTAGCAGGATTGTTCCCAAACTGGAGGCTTCTCCAGAGAGCCTTCTGGATCTCATTGTGGTTGCTCCCCGGCTTTCAGAACCTCGCCAAGGACTCCCTGGCCCCACCCTCCAGGGCTGCTCTCTGGCGGCATGGTCAGCCGGCCTCTGCGAGGCTGGCTGGGCAGCAGGGGCATCTGGAATGCTTGCGGGCACGGCTAGAGGTAAGAAGCCTGGAGCTGGTCAGGCGGCCCCCCTTTCTGAAGGGTCATCTCAGCCACGCCGCTCATCCTGCCTGAGCTCGTTAGCTCATGGCCAATGGGCTTGATGTGACCTCGGAACACAGGCCAGGGGCTTTGCCAGGCGCCTTCTTCCAGAGGGTGTTTCTTTCTCTCTCTGTGTGGAGTTTGAACGATGGCTATGGTCTTACAGATTCTATCTCCTTTTTTGTCACAGGCATGACACTCTGGTTTAGAGGTGGGTACCAAACGTGTATTTGGAGCTTTTTATTGGCATTCTAAGATATATAATTTGTGCAGAGTCACAATGGAAAATACTTATAACCATCCTGCCTCCCTCCGACTCTCCTACAGACATCACTAATCATTCTCTAAGTGGAAGGAGTGCTGGATCCATTAGTAGTGTCTGCTGTGGGTATGTGAGGAGCAGCAGAGACACAGTGCTGTTTGCCAGCCCTGGTCTAATGCAGATAGGAATAACAATAGCACCAAGAACTCAGATCTGTGTGGAGGGAGCTTTTGGGCTTACTGAATGTCCACAGCTGCCAAATGTCCTCACTCAGTTCTCTTAATCGGTACTGGGTTAGAGAGTTGTCCTCAGTCTGGGGTGGTTACTGCTGTAGATGGAGCCGGTTTCAAGAGTAGGCTTGAAGAAGGCAAGTTTAGAGGATGGTACTCAACATGTGACAACTCCCAGCTCCCCCTTCCCCATAGCCTCACCCCAGACAGAGAGAGGTCCAGAGAAAGCGACTTGCCCTGTGTCACACAGCTGGCAAAGCCAGGGCTGGAAGCCAAACCTCTGCCTCTCCATCATGGTGCCAGGGCGTGGCTGTGTCTATAAAGTGTGCGCGCACCCTTGTCCCCAGCCTCTCCAGCATGCAGCAGTGTGACATGCCCGGACGTCCACGCTGGGAAGTCACAGAGGGGGAGGTGGTGCTGTCTGCCGCTGCTTGCTTTTTTAAAGCCTTAGAATTCCATTTTGAACATGATCTCAGAACTGTTGTGGATGTGCACGGCCGCTGCATCTTCAGCGTCTGATCAGCATTTACGTGGAGCTCGGTGTGAGTGAGGAGTGAGGGACTAAGAAAGCGGGGACCCCCTGGCGTCTGCTGGCAGGCCATGCCAAGGGGGCCGTGGGCCTCTAGGCTCTGGGATGCTGGGCCGTGTCGGAGTGGCTGTGCTCTTGATTTTCTAGTTCTGCTGGGTCCTCTCATGTCCTCAGCTGCAGACTCAGGAGGCAGTCCCTTCAGTGTGTGTGTGTGTGTGTGTGTTTCATGGGTACACAGTAGCTCAGCAATCCTGGAAAATTATGTTATTACAGACAGAGTCTCATCCAGGTGTGACAGGACATGTCTACACGTCTGTAATCCCAGTGCTTGGGAGGCTGAGATAGGAGGATCACAGGGTGGAGGCTGCCTTGGAAACTTAGACCCCACTTCAAAATAAAAAAATAAAACAGGGCTGGGGATGTAGCTCAAAGATAGAATGTCCCTGGATTCAATCCTCAATCTCACATACACACACACACACACCAGCTGGAGCACAAGGACACTGTCTTTGACAACACCCTCTTTTTCCTGGCTCTTGTGTTTAGCTCCCAGCCTTAGCTCTGGCCTCAAACCGGCCTGCATGGCATTTCCCATTTCTCCTAAGGCCCACATCTAGTGCTGGCTGGTTCCCTCTCAAGGCTCCAGAGCAGGCCAGCGCCCTCTGTGAAGCGGGCCGCCTCCTGCTCTTGGGCTTTGCTCTTTGCCTGGGGCCCAGGCTGTCTGTGCAAACATTCTTCTTCCCCACTTGGCCCTGTCCACCCACCTGAAGTGCAGCTGCCTCACATGTCCTTCACCCGCAAGACCACAGCAGGCCTGGCCTCTTTCCCTGTTCCTAGCGAGGGTCAGCTGGGTCACTGCCTAGTCCCCACTGCAGCCTGCCCAGACCCAGGTCCTACCTTCCCCAGGCCCAGGGCCTCTTGCACAGCCTGCCTTTTGCTCTCTGTGCAGAGGAGGACAGTCCCCTGGGCCTCTGGGGCAATAACAGCCCACTTCTTTCACTTTGTTGTTGGAGTGAGGCTCCAGCAGGCACTCAGACCTGTGCCTCTTCTCAGAGTTCCCCAAATACCAACTGTTTCCAAGGAAAAAAAGATAAAGACACAAGAGCGAGGCATGGTGGTGCACACCTGTAATCCCAGTACTTTGGGAGGCTGTGACAGGAGGATCCCAAGTTCAAAGCCAGCCTGAGCAACTTACCAAGATCCTATTCCACAATAAAAAAATAATAACAGGACTGGGGGTGTAGTTCCAAGGTAGAACACTCCTGGGTTTAATCTCTAGTAACGCACGCATGCGCACGCACGCGCGCGCGCGCGCACACACACACACACACACATGTACATACAGACCTAGAATATATCCTTGAAAGAACTCCTTTAGAGTTTTGTTAAACCTTTTTAAATTCACTTTCAGAGTTTCCTACAATCAGTTAAGGAAATCCCCACCATAATCCCTCTACTTACTAATGAAGTAATAAAATAGATATGTTTATAAATTAAGGTCAAGAGGAGCCATAGTATTCATTTTTGTTTTTTATTTCTATTATTTTTTGTTCGTTTTAGAAACATGGTGACTTTAGCCGGGCGTGGTGGTGCACGCTTGTAATCTCAGTGCTTGGGAGGCTGAGACAGGAGGATCACAGGTTCGAAGCCAGCCTCAGCTACTTAGTGAGGCTCTCAGCAACTTAGTGAGACCCTATTTCCAAATAAAGTATAAAATAGGTCTGGGAATATAGCCTGGAGGTAGAAAGCCCCTGGGATCCACCCCCAGTCCCACACACACACACACACACACACACACCTCAGAAACATGGTGACTTTAAGAACACAGATGCACATTTAGAACCCCACCCCCCCAACTGCTCGGATCTTGCCCTCTCCCTGAGCGTGTGGCCTGAGGGAGCCAGGACTGAGGAGTGTGGAGGCAGAGGGTGTGGTGGCAAGAATGAAAACGTCAGAGTCAGGGCTGGTTTGAGTCCCAGCTGGCAGGTCTCTTTGAACCTCTGTTTTCTCTTCTATAAAACAGAGATAACAATAGCCCCTGCCTGACAGGTTAACATCTACCCGATAGACGCTTGCTGTGATGCCTCCGAGAGCCATGTGCCTGTGATGTGGTTAGGGTTTAACAAGGGTTTATCTGAAGTCTTTCCTTTACCGCAGGCGATCTTCATGAATCGCCACCTCCTGAGCAGACAGGGGCCGGGGGCTGCTCATTCCCAAGAGCAAGTGTCTGTTCCTCTTATGACACTGGTAGTTTGGGGATGGCACGGCTGTGCAGGGAATAGCAGGTCCTAACAGGGATGGCAGTGGCAGAGGTTGGGACTGAGCAGACACTTGGGAGGGGATGCAGCTAATTCTCTGCAGGGTCTGAAGTCACCAGCGCTATGCACACGGGCCCAAACACGTCTGTCTTGTTGGCTGTGTTCTCCTGTGCCTAGTGCATCATAGGAAATATGTAAATATTTATTGAACAAATGAATAAATGAATCAGTGACGACCTTATCAGTTCAGAGCCTGGTTGTTTCAGGAATTCCATTTGAAAATAAGGCAGAGGAGAGCAGCTGCTGACAGGAAATGAAGGGTCTCCAGCAAACAGGTCTGTCTGGATGGGAAAAGTTCAGTCAGCGACTAGTCAGGCAGGCTGGACCTGGCCCCTGGAGGCTACAAACAGGCCAAAGGGTGCTCTTCTGAGGACAGGGGAAGCCATAAAGGTTGAGAGGAAGTTGCATGTGTTCAAGTGGTTAGAACCTGAACGCAGAAGCCATGGTGCCAGGGCTCAGAGCGCAACGCTCTCACTTAGGAGGCATGTGGCTGGGATCAAGTCACTAAGCCTCTCTGTGCCGTCATTTGTTGGACTGTTAAGTGGGGATAATAGTCCCAACCTCCTAGGGTTGTCAAAAGGACTAAAGGAGATTGTGTCCAGGGCTGTGAGATGGCCTTCAAGGAGTTTGGACAGAGAGCATGGGCAGGATGGAGTAACCAAAGAGAAGCTAGTTAAGAGGCCACCACAACCTCCAGGAATGAGGGGAACCCTGGGCAGTCCAAAGAGCAGCGCCTCAGTGCAAAACGGTGCCTCGCGTGGAAGCAGCCGGTCGAATTCTGGGTGTGTTGGAGAGAACGGAAAATTCAGAACCTCCTTGGGGGTCAGGAAGGAGATGGCATCTTTGGAAGAAAGAAGGGATATCTAGAGAGGGAGCAGGGATGGGAGAACCAAAGTTCAGTTCAGAACTTTCTAAATGGGTTAGCCCATTTAGAAAATGTTATAGCCCGGTGCGGTGGTACATGCCTATAACCCCAGCACTTGGGAGACTGAGGCAGGAGGATTGCAGGTTCATGTCCAGCCTCAGCAACTTAGGCCTTCCAGAACTTAGTGAGACTCTGTTTTAAAATAAAAATAGAATAGGGTTGGGGGTATAGCTCAGAGTTATATCCCCAGTACTATAAAAAAAAAGTTCAATCCCCAGTACTATAAAAAAAATGTAGGAAGTTTGAAATGCTGAAATAATTTAGGGGAGCCGGGCGTGGCAGCGCATGCTTGTAATCCCAGCATTCAGGAGGCTGATACCGGAGGATCGTGGTTCGCAGACAGCCTCAGCCACTTAGCGAGGCTCTTTTCAACTCAGACCTGTTTCAAAAATTAAAAAAAAAAGACTAAAAAATAGGGGTAGGGGTATAGCTCGGAGGTACAATACCCCTGGCTTCCATTCCCAATACTGCCAAAAAAGAAAACAAAGTAGTCTGGGGGAGTGTAGACTCTAGTGGGAGCCAGGAGAGAGATAAGGAGAGAGCCCGGAGACAGCTGGGAGTGGAAAAGATCCTACCAAGGTTCAAACAGAGCACGAGAGAAGCAGCTGAATGTACTTAGTGTCTCTGAAACCACAGCAGCCAACTTCCTGGAGGAAGAAGATGGTCACCCAGCAAGGCAGGTGCCATCTCCCCTCTCTCCAGTTTTGTTTACTCCTTGTGGGGAATCTTCCTGTCACCTCCACCCCAGCCTAGGACCAGCCCTGTGGATTTTTACTTTTATTTTTATTTTTTTTGGCGGGTCTGGGGATGGAACCCAGGGGCATTCGACCTCTGAGCTAAACCCCCTGCCCTATTTTTTATTCTTTATTTTGAGACAGGGTCTCACTGAGTTGCAGAGGGCCTCACTAAATAGCTGAGGCTGTCCGTGAACCACAATCCTCTGGTCTCAGCCTCTCGAATGCTGGGATTACAAGCGTGAGCCACCACGCCTGGCTTAGCCCCATGGATTTAGAGCTGACCCTTCAGAAAGCAATTTTAGCTTCTGGAGAGCTAGAGGTAGACTTTAGGGGTCCATAGAAGGAAGGAGGAGGGAAGGCATGGGGAGCAGCATGGATTTGTATACTTCCAGAAGAGTGTCTTAAGAAAGTGGACTGCCATAATGTGGAATATGTTGAGAGCTGGGTATCTGCAGGTGTTTGGAGGGAAAGCCAGAAGGCTTGAGGAGGAGGGAAACTTGGTTTGTAGTTGGAGAAGGGCAGCAGTTCCCCATCCTGGACCAGGCAGGTGGAGGAAAGGGTAGCCTTGGAGGTGGGGCAGGTAGTAAAGAGAGGTAGTGAAAAGAGGTGCTGAGATGCTGTGGAAAGAACATGGGGCACACAGTGTTGACTTTCTTGGTACAGGAAGACATGAAGGCATAGGAGGAGAAAGTGGGAGGATGGGCATGAGAAAGAGGAAGAGCATGGGTGTTTAGAGAGATGACAGCACTCCGTGAGAATGACAGAGGACTCTCAAGAGCCAGGGAGCACCCCAGGGCAATTGAAGGACAACATAGTCATCTGGTGCATGTCCATGCTGGGATATTCTGCAGTGATGCCAGGCTGGGGAACAAAAGTAGGAACACTTACAAGTAGGGGTGACCAGGGATTGAGTTCAGAGGCCAGGAAGTTCTGAGTGTGACGACAAAGTTAAAATAGCCAGCAGCTGAGCCCAGGCTGGACTTTGGGTCGTTGGTGGCTATTTTGAATCTGTGGCATAAAGCCAATGAGTTCCCAGGAAGGAGACTAGAAAATTGACCCAAAATCTTCCTTGGCTTTAGGGTGAGTTGCATGATTTTTGTAGCGGCAAATAGATATGGGGCATGACATTTCTGGTCCCAGAGGGAGAGGTTCCCAAAGATTAACATGGCAGCTGGGACTGGTATATTTTTTGAGAGAATCTCACTGGCACCCTTAGAGATATGTGGTGTTATGTTATCATGAACTGTTTCAAGTGAACTGCATCTGTCATTGCCAGTAGAATGCAAGAGTCATTTGGAAGGGACCCTGCATTTTCTGATACTATTTTGTGCACAGAAAGGGGCTGAACACAGAACAGGCATTCCACAAATATTCCCCGACTTGACTGCATGACTTGCTCATGGGCGTTCTGATTGTGGCTAGTCCAGGGCGTAGACTGGAATGCTTCTCACCCCATGGCATCTGGAGTTCCACTTCATCAGGGCTGGGCAGGCCCATGCTGCCACAAGAACACTTTGAGTGGGGATTGGGATCGTCATGAAGAGAACAGGAGGGCACGTTCTGTTGACACATCACATAGAAATGGTGCAGGTGAGAAAGCCCTTTAATCTGCAAGTGAAGACACATGGATGGTTGAGTTGTATAAAGCTACCTGGCAGACCCCCTGATTACAGCCATTGGTGAGGAGCTTCATTTCTCACAAACGATCACAGTCTTGGTCAAAGGTCTGAACACCGGGCAATTCCAGTGCAGGAGAGTAGATAAGAGAATTAGCTGGGCTAACCCACAATGCAGAGTATAGGCTCAGGAGAGGCACAGAGAATACAACTACCCACCAAGTGCACTGCATGGTTCAGAGAGATTAGAGCAGAGAAGAGGTGAAGAGAGTCAGAGAGCCTCCGGCAATCTGGCTTAGTGCACGACTACTGGTCACCATGTCATTGTTCACTATCATACTCTAAATGTCCCCAGTTCAATGAGCTTAGATTCCCCAATGTCATAACAGATATGGGAAGATGCAGTAAGCTCTGTAGCCTGAGCAAGGAAAGGCCTCCAGGAGCTGCTTTCAGAAACACTGGCAAATATTTGCCAAGGGCAGGCACAGTGTTTCTGCAGGCCCATGGCAGGCAAGAGCATTGTCAAGGTTTCCAGGAAGTCACAGAACAGCCGGAGAGTTGTGCAGCTCCAACCCTGGCTCCCATATTGAGCAAATGTGCAACAGATTAAACATTTATCTATTGTCCTGTCCACCTCAATAAAACATCACACTCATTCAAATGCTCGCCTTAATGACGTTTGTGTGTCTTGGAATGCTGCCCTGGGCTAACCAATCACATCTGAAGATGTGAAAACATGAAAATCGATAAAAAGAAATGAAAAGTCCCTTTCATTGATAAGACCTCATTTATCTTAATCATTGCTTCTTTTCAGAGTTTCCTAAGTGCTGTTTCAAATGCCAGTATCAAAACCAGTGCCCATGTGTGTGCAGAAAGTTCAGGGGAGTCGAGAAAAGAATATAGGCTGTTTAGGTGATGGGGGCCACCGAGGAAAAGCAGCCTTCTAGAGTAAGCACCCAATGGAGGCTCTTAAGTGGGGATTTCTGCTTTCTGCATATTTCTGGCATTTCAAAACTCCCAGGGAAACTTGGCATGGGGGCGCACGCTTTTAATCCCAGTACTTGGGAGGCTGAGACGGGAGGATTGCAGGTTTGCAGCCAGCCTCAGCAACTTAGTGAGACCCAGTGTCAAAGTGAAAAAAAGGGGGGGGGCTAAGGGTATAACTCAAGAGGCAAAATGTCCACATTTTGCCACACACACACACACACACACACACACACACACACAACCACAAACAAGAAACCTCCCAGGGAAAATAATAAACTTATCTATGAAAGGTGTCTCACAAGACAATGTGAAGAGTAAGTGACCCCTTTTTGTAGGCAATATCACAATAAAAATTCATAAAGAATAGTATGAATGTGGGAAATGCAATTATATCTAGGAGGTTTATGTAATTGGCCCTCTATATTGTTGGGTCCTGCAGATTCAACCAACCACAGATTGAAAATATTCATAAAAATAATTACATCTGTACGGAACAGATAGATCTTTTTCTTGTCATCATTTCCTAAACCATACAATATAACAACAATTCACATTACATCTACCTTGTATTATGTATTATAATTATTAAAGTATAGGGAGGATTGTATGGGCTACATGCATATATTATGCCGTTTTATATAAGGAACTTGAATACCTTCAGATTTTTCAAAATATTTCTGGATAAAATTGGCTAATTTTTTTTGGGGGGGGGTACTGGGGATGGAACCCAGGGACATTCTACCTCTGAACTACAACTCTGGCCCTATTTTTTTTTTTTTTTGGTGGTACTGGGGTTCCTGGAAGCCCTTATACCTCTGGGATACACTCCCATGGGCTATACTCCCAGACCTATTTTTTACTTTTTTATGTGGAAACAGGGTCTCTTAAGCCAGTGTGACTGGCTTCGAACCTGCGCGATCCTCCTGTCTCTGCCTCCCAAGCGTGGGGATTACAAGCGTGCACACCACACCTGGCTCTGGCCCTTTTTTTTATTCTTTATTTTGAAACAGGGTCTCACTTAGTTGCAAAGGGCCTAAGTAAGCTGTCCAGGGATCCAGATTCTCCTGTCTCAGCCTCCCAAATGCTCGGATTACAAGAGTGTACCACCACACCTGGCAGCTAATTGTTTTTGAAGGATTTTATATCTGTGTTCATGAAGGACAAGAGTATATTTGTATTTTTTTTTCTTTTTGATACTGAGAACTGAAGCTAGGGGCATTCTCCCTCTGAGCTATACCCCCAGCCCTTTCTTTTTCCTTTCTTTATTCTGATAGAGGGTCTTACTAGTTTGTCAAGAGACTTGCTGTGTTGCTAAGGCTGACCTTGACACTTCAATCCTCCTGACTCAGCATCCCAAGTGCTGAGATTACAGGTGTGTACCATCATGCTCACATGATGTACAGATGGTAATAAAAAACTGTGCATCCATGGGGGATTGGTTCCAGGACCACCCGCAGATATAAAAATCTACAGATGCTCAAGTCCCATATATAAAATGGAGTGGTATTTACATATAACTTATCTACATCCTCCTCTATAATTTCAATCACCCCTAGTTTACTTATAATGCCCAATACAATGTAGATGCTATGTGAGTAGTTGTTATACTGCATTATTTAGATGACAAAAAAAGAAAAAGGTCTGGACATGTTCAGTACAGATAGTTTAGAAAATGTTTTCGATTCATCTTTGGTTGAATCTGTGAATGTGGCACTGTGGAGGGAAGATAGTACTTCTCCTTAGTGCTTATCACAGCTCGTAACTAACACTGATGCATTTTTTTTCATGTGCCTCTTTAGACTACGAGCTCTCATTCAACACATACTTGTGGAACATATGGCTAACTGGTTAAATGAACAAATGAGTTCCACAAAGCACACATCCTAGAAATTTCTCAAAAGGGAAACGGACTATGGGCAAACAAGTTTTAACCTCGTCTTCTCTGGCTTCCCCATCGGAGCACTAATATTCATTCTTGTGGGAGACTCTGAGATGGGCTCCAATTAAAAAAAAAAAGCTGAAGCTAATTTAATTTCTTTAGATGATGTCCCTAAACTTCTTGAATGTGACATTTTCACCTAATATCTGTTAACAGCCTACAGAATATGCTTCAAGAGATGCTTTACTGGCAGCTCCCTACCCAGGAAGCAGGATATTCTCAACATGGGTAGGCTTGGTTTGTGGGTGGCCCACCCTGCACTGAGCACCCTTCCAGTGGCCCTGCTGTCATAAGAACCTTTGCCACCACCGCTGCAGGAAAGCCAGTTTTGGAACTAGCCTGGGCTTATGTTTGGGATAAGAAAGTCGAAAGTAGTAGAAACTTGGTCTCTGTGGATATAACCATTGCAGTTACAACTGTGAGCAAGTCAGACTTATCTTTCATTGAGACCTGAATCTGCAGGTATTTGGGAAGCTGGTGTGTGGAGGCAGGACTCTTAGGGTGAGTAAGTCAACCTACTACCCAGGTCTGCATCTTGATGTAGTTCTCTTGTTCTCAAACCTGCTGCAATTCTCTTAGAGTTTCCAATAGGCCTAAGTATTTTATAGGGGAAATGACATGTAATACTGAATTTAGTGAATTTTTTAAGCCATATGCCTCTTGCAGAAAACTAGGATGTACTAGCCAGGCGTAGTGGCGCACGCTTGTAATCCCCGCACTTGGGAGGCAGAGACGGGAGGATCGCGCAGGTTCGAAGCCAGCCGCACGCACTAGCTTAGGAGACCCTGTTTCCAAATAAAAAGTATAAAAAATAGGTCTGGTAGTGTAGCCCGGAGGTAGAAGGGTTTCCAGGAACCCCAGTACCACCACCAAAAAAAAAAAAAAAAAAAAAAAAAAGAAAAAAAGAAAAAAAGAAAAAAAGAACTAGGATGTTCTATATAGGTAGGATTCCATTAGTGAGCTGTATTAAAGGCAATGAATCTCAAATGATTTCTCATTTGACTCCACTTAGGCAACGCAAAGCTGTTTGACCTACTAACTCCATCTAGTCTCATTTTCCAGTGGAAAAATAAATTAGTGCTAATTTGGGGTGGGGGGAGTGGATTATGTATACGTTTGCTCTAGCACTGGAGTAGGATGACTCATTGGAACCACAATGTATACATGTTGTAGAGCCTACTTATTGGAAAATTATAGCCCTACAATACTGTTGATGCAAATAAGCTTCAATATACCCTGTAGGGTTAACCAAGCAACCCACAACAAAATAAACTGATAATGATAAAGCTAAGCCCACAGTAATTCATAATTAAAAAGCACTGATGGAAGCAGCTGAAAATTGCAACCAACTCAGGGCCACACTGGTGAAGAGTGCTGATAAAGAAACCTTCTCCCAGACTTTGGAAATGTCGACTCTACCTGAACATGTGAAATCAGAGCCTTTGACTGCAGCAGACAAGCACAGCTGGTGGCTGGGCCCCATAGCACAACACTGCAGGGCACTCAGGAACCCCTCTATTGCTTTCTTACTTGATTACAAATATGCAGAAACGAAACCTAATCAAATTGCACATAACTGGGTGGGGTAGGTAGCTCAGTGGTTCGATGTATGTTTAGCAAGCTCAAGGCCCTAGGTTTGAGCCTCTGCAAGAACAGTAAGAAAAACTGCACACAACTTGCCATAGTGTAACCAAAGAAGATTTAAAAATAGTAACAGCAGTATTCAGTTCAAGGCACATGAAGTTGCCTCTGGTACATGAGGATGAGGATGCTATCCTGTGCCTTGTACCTCACTATGGAAACAGTTCCTGCTTCCCTAGCTCAAGCAGACTAAAAGGTGCATTTGGGTTTACAAAGTGCTAGAATTCTCATTTCAAGATGGGAGAGGATTTCTTTTAAAACCCACTGTAAAATAATTCCCAAGATATAACACGAAGGGGGAGGGAAGCAATGTATAAGACAGTAGGCATAATGAAAAAAAAAAAATATATATATATATATGGTACTGGGGTTCCTGGAAGCCCTTCTACCTCCGGGCTATACTCCCAGACCCATTTTTACATTTTTATTTGGAAACAGGGTCTCCTAAGCCAGCACGTGTGGCTGGCTTCGAACCTGCGTGATCCTCCTGTCTCTGCCTCCCAAGCGCGGGGATTACAAGCGTGCGCCACCACGCCCGGCTTATATATATTTTATTTATTTTTTTGTGGTACTGAGGATGGACTCAGCAGCATTGTACCTCCGAGCTACACCTCCAGGCCTATTTTCTGGTATTTTTATTTTTTGAAACAGGGTGTCACTGAGTTGCAAAGGGCCTCGCTAAGTAGCTGAGGCTGCAAACCACGATCCTCTAGTCTCAGCCTCCTGAATGCTGAGATTACAAGTGTGTGCCACAACGCCCGGCATATATATATATTTTAAATCTCAAAGACTTTATGTACATGCAGGATTCATCTGTGTACACGGAGTCTCTCTGGAAGTGTGCATAAGGCATGGATTAAAACAGCTGCCTCCATGGAGGCTCATAGCTACCTGAAAAGAAGAGAAATGGAGACTGGGGTTTTTAATCAAATACTCATGCTTTTTGAATTTTGTGTCTTAGCTATTAAAATAACAAATAATTTAAATTTAGAAAAGAGGAGAGAAAAACTTACTTGGCTTACAGAGACTCAAATTTCTTCCTCCTCTACTAAGGATGGAACCCAGGGCCTTGCACATGCTAGCCAAGTTCTCCACCACTGAGCTGCACACGCAGCCTCAGAACTGATTCTTACCTCAGTCTCTCTCTTTTTCTTTTTAAGAGACAATGGTTAAGTTTGGTTTGTTTGTTTTCTTTTTCTTTTTTTTTTTTTTTTGTACGTGTGGTACTGGGAATGAGCCCAGGGGCATTCTACCTCCAATTACACTCCCATCCCTATTTTATTTTAAACAGGGTCTCACTAGGTTGATGAACGTTTTACTACTTGCTGAGGCTGTCCACGAACCTGCGATCCTCCTGTCTTGGCCTCCCAAGTATTGGGATCACAAACGTGCGCCACCATGCCCAGCTGGTGCCTCTTTTCACCTTTAAAACCACAGAAGTGCCTTAGGCTCATGATTCAAGAATCCAAAGGAAACATTTAAATGAGGGTTGTAAAGCCAGACCCAAGCCGGGTTCTGGCCCAAAGCAGAGAACTGTCCTGAAACACAATTTTGTGATGTTACACTTGTTATTTAAAAATTTTCCTAGTGTCCTGATGTATTTTCATACCGTGTATGTGTAAAAGACAAAAAGGAGGCTCAAAGGAGGCGCTTCCATAGATGTATATGTATGTGAGAATGCCAGTGCCAATCTCAACATCATGCCCGGGGAGGGGAGGGCGTGGGTGGGGCCTGGGAAGTTCACCAAGTGCTGTGAATGGACACCCCATCATTCTGACCTACATTATGATGTGAGACTACAATGTAGCGATACAGTTATACGCAGAAATAAAAAGCAAAAATAAAAAAAGAAGTGTTCTTAATAAGGGCATTCGTACATTTGCAGTTTGACCATAAGGATAAAAATGACCAAAGAAGAGACAGAATTTATATAGCAAAGCATGTTTAAATGATGCGTTCCCCTTGACTCACCCCGCTTCAGTATTGCTTGAGGAGACAAAGCAATTATTGATCTTAATTTGAGACCAGGAATTTAAGAGAGAACAACTGAAACACTACACTACTCATGTTTCCCTAATAAAAAACAAGACATTTCGCTAATTAAGTGAAAAGGAATTGTATTCTCGTACATAAATGGACATGACAGCGCACTGCCTTTATATTTTAAATGCTAATTATACTGAGTAACAGTTCTTTTTTTCAGAGCAAAATAGCCAAAGAAAAATATGCAGGGCATCTGGACCTCCGGGTCCCGAGTTCCTACAGAGAGACAGTTGGGTACAAAATGACGAGGGAACTAAAGGAATGTCTTGGACCACGAGGAGGCCTGACTTTGGGTGGTGTGGAAACAGATCACAGTGAATTCCCTAAGCCAGAGATGGGCCACGCAGTGGTCTGCAGTAAAGGAACGGGGTGGTCACTTTGGGAGGCAGCAACACAGGCTGGTGTCTGTTTTATTTTCGAAAATTCTATAATGATATAATATCAGCACAAGTGACGATTTATCCCAAGGCCTTGGTCCAATTAAAGGCACAAGTGTTAGGAACCATTAAACCGCACTTCTGTCTCGGAGGGCATCACCCCCTGCTCCTTGTTCCCCTAGGTCCTGCCCTCCTCCCCTGCTTCTTTTCTTTTCCTACAGAACCTGGCGGCAGCCTGGTACACGCAGAGCTCCACAATTCAGTCAGGTTCGCATAGCAGAGATACAGGCAACCACAAGCTCCGAGTCGCCCACGCAAGGAAACTGCTCGGCTCTGGTCTAAATGACTTACATTTTTCCTCTCTTGAATTAGCTGGTAATTACATGTGGGCAGACTTAGCCAGAATGGTCTACATGATCAATTAGAAGGCAGAAAGGAGTTCCTTTCTTTAAAGTTCAAGGGTCCCTGTTGAAGAGCCCTACTTCCCAAGCGATGCTCCTGTGGGCCTGCGCCCAGCTCTCTGCAGTGCCTGGGTATATTGTGCCTAACGATAATGAATCGAGTACTTATTTTGCAGGAAAATATAGGGCATTTCCATTACATGCAATCAAGCAAAAAGGCTGCAAAATGTGCCACTCCATTAATTCTAAACAGAGTCCTTCCCAAATGTCACCGTGAAACCAGAGTATGGGGTGATTATAAATCTGAAGGAATTAAGAGTAATTTTCATTTGTACAAAGGATTTGAGGGGCATGACTCCTGCCACACATGCACTATTAATTGGGTTAAATTCAATTTGCCAATTTCAGTGTGAATCATGGAGCCCTGACCTAGCCTGCCCTAAGTGAGTTCAGCACATCCTGTCTTCTTTGAGGATGTAGGTGTGTGGGGGTACACATGTGAGCGTACAAACACACTTAATGTATTTTTGGAAGTACTGGGGATTGAACCTAGAGGTGTTTTAACTCTAAGCTATACCTCCAGACCTATTTTTTTTTTTTAAATAGGGTCTCATTAACTTGCTGAGGCTGGCCTCAGACCTGTAATCCTCGTGTCTCAGTCTCCCAAGTATTGGGATTATAGGTGTGAGCCATCATGTCCAGCTACATACATACTTTAGATGGGCAAAGAACATGATGTAATTGTCTCATTTTAATGAATATGCTATTCAAAGAGGAAAACCCAATGCCAGCTTCTGGCGATCACCGAGCCTCTGTTTCCCTATCTGTAATAGGAGACTGTAACATCTACTTAAGTAGAGTCATGATGGTTAATGAACTTGAGCTCTTGGCATGGTGCCTGTTATTGTTTATATCCATTAATGGCAATGATGCCCTTTGTTTTCATTTTCTGGGGACTCTCTAGGGTCTAAGCTGATTTCTCAAAGTACTCAGAGGGAAATGTGGATGGGGCACCTGGCTGGGGACCACTTTCCCGGGTCACCACTGGGCCAGTCTTGGGGGCCTGGGAGGCAGAAATCAGCCAGGGGTTATGGTCATTTCCTCCTGATTTCAATTCCCACTATCTCTGGTTATCGCTGGGCTTGTGGAAGCACATAGAGCAGGAGACGGGACCAAGCAGGGAAGGTGGCTCGGAGAACTATCCGGTCTGCCCACAGCAAGAGCGGCGGCTGGGCGGCAGGGCGGCAGGGCCTGGCTGTCACTCCACGTTGCGGTACTTGGTGAAGAGGTTGTACAGCACTCGCAGCGTGGACTTCAGGTCACAGTTGACGATGTCTGTGGAGAAAACAAAAACACCAGCTGCCGCAGAGGGGCCACATGTCCCCAGGTTGGACTCACTGTCCCTGCCTGTGTGCTACTCAGCCCATCTGCCCAGGGCGCCTAGCAGCGAGCTCCTGGTGAGCAGGGGCAGGTGGGAGTGGAAGGAGGGGCAGAGTGTGCAGCCAGTGCTTCGAGCAGGGTGCAGCAAGGGAGAGGGACTAGGGTGCAGGGTCTTACCCCTCGCTAAGATAAAGTGCCCCCAAAGCACGCAGGCTTCTCCCTGGGAACAGCATCTTTGAACCAGAGGTGCCAGCTATGGCTCTGTCCCCTGAGACTTCCGTCCCTGTTACATTTCTATCTGACTCTGGCACTTGCTACAGTGCCAACTGTGCATGAAAACATGGGGATGTCTAACTTGGTATAGTGGCACATGCCTGTAATCCCAGTACTTGGGAGGCTGAAACAGGAGAATCGCAGGTTCGAGGCCAGCCTCAGCAACCTAGAAAGACCCTGTTTCAAAAAAACCCACAAAAAACACAAAAAAAGCTGAGGGTGTAGCTTGGGGTAGACTGCTCCTGAGTTCAATCTCTAGTGACACACACACACACACACACACACACACACACACACACACGATATAGCTGGGCATGGTGGCACACACTTGTAATCCTAGTACTTGGGGGGCTGAGATGGGAGGATCACAGGTTCAAGGATAGACTCAGCAAGTAGTGAGACTTTTATCAAAATCAAAATAAAATAGGGCTGGGAGCGTAACTCAGAGGTAGAATGCCCCTGGGTTCAATCCCCAGTACCACACACACACACACACACACAAAAGTATGGCTGGGGTTGCAGCAGGAGGGGGGCGAGATGGGAAATCAGGCCCAGGATGTTTCTCCTGTCATCAGAGAGGAATGTGGGACCCACTGACAGAGAAGGGGCCTGGCCAGGAGGCCTCAGGAAGCAGCTTGCTTCAGACAGAACAAGGCAGAAGGTTCTGAGGCCCTAAAGGGAGGTCGGGGTTGGAAAACATTTCCAGGCGAGTTCCATTAGGGGTTTCCAAGCTTCTTTTCCTCCTGGAACAATGATAGACACCCCCCATTCCCCCAGGGAGCTCGCCAGGCAGAGAAGAGGGCCTTGAGTGCCAGGTGAAGGTTTTACCAGGTGTGGATGGACCCAGCTCTTCTGTGTTGCACATAGATGAGTGTGATAGGGGGCGGGGGTGTAAATTAATTAAAAAAGGAACCGTGTCTGTTATTGAGGAATGCATACTTAGGTAATCAAATTATAAGGAAAAGCAAAACCAAAAAAAGTCAAAACCCTGAAGACGCTCACTGTCATCGGGGGAGGGTGAAGTTCAGAGGGTAAAGCCCAAGGGCTGGTGGGAGCTGGCATGGCTTCTGTCCTTGACCTAGCTGGGGTCATGTGGCTTTGCTGATAACATTTCACTTGCCTGTATGTTTATGCTTCGGGGACCTTTCTGTTTGTATGACATTTTCTCACAACAACAAAAAAGTTTTTTGTGGTACTGAGGATGAAGCCTTGGGACATTCTACCTCCAAGCTACACACCCTGTCCTATTTTTTATTCTTTGTTTTGAAACAGGATCTCATTGAGTTGCAGAGGTCCTCACTAAGTAGCTGAGGTTGTCTGCGAACTGCGATCCTTCTGTCTCCTTCTCCCAAATGCTGGGATTACAAGCGTGCGCCACTACACCCGGCTTACAAAAAATGATTTTTAGCCAGGTGTGGTGGCACACGCTTATAATCTCCGCATTTGGGAGGTGAAGACAGGAGGATCACGCAGGTTTGAAGCCAGCCTCTCTGGTTTAAGAGACCCTGTTTCCAAATTAAAAAAATAAAAATGGGCCTGGGAGTGTAGCCCGGAAGTAGAAGGGTTTCCAGGAACCCCAGTACCACCAAAATAATGATAATAATAATAATAATAATAATTTTTAAAAGCACAGCTGTGCAGGAGGTGAGACGAGGTAAGACAGGATAGTAGGGGATCTGGAAGTCAAAGGCGGGAGAGATGGCGCTGTGCCACTGGGGAGAGAGGGCTTGGGGAGGAGGGTGGGACCCTGGCCATGCCCTGGTCATAGAAGCAGGGATCCCTCTAGAGCACGCAGAGTGGGAGCCCTGTGGCTTCTGCAGCCTGGCATGGTTCACAGATCTTGGCCTTGGGATTCCTGCAGCTGGGGTTGCCACCACCAGGTGCCCTGAGGTCCCAGGCTCTGCACAAATGAACACTGATTGGGCTGCAGCCGAGGCTGAGGCAGAAGAACCTCCTGAGGCTCCCCTTGGCCGGTTCCCTCCTAGGTCCAATCCTGATTACTCACCAATCCTGCTCTGCCCCAGCTGGGCCCAGACTCGTGCCAAACTCTCCTGCTGAGAGAGCACAGGCTTCCAAAGACCTGCTGAGCTGCCTGGAGCTCACAGCTTCCCTTTCTACTCCTGTGTTGTTGCATCTATACTTCTGAGCCTCCACCTAGGACCCTGGCCAGTAGCTGAGCCCTGCATGAGGCAGGAGCCTCACCCCAAATCACCTTCTATTAGGTGGAGTCCTATGCTCTCTGGACTGACTCCTGTCCTCTCCCCCTGACTGCTTGGTGTTTGTGTTTCTTAAATTTTATGCAAGTGGCAAATGCCTGTAATCCCAGTACTTGGGAGGCTGAGACAGGAGGATCTTGGGTTGGAGATCAGCGGCAGCAATTTAGCAAGACCCTCAGCAACTCAGCAAGACTGTGTTTCAAAAAAAAAAGTTTTAAAAAGGGCTAGGGGTGTAGATTAGAGATAGAATGCCTGAGTTTCATTTCCAGCACAACACACACACACACACGTCTGCAAGTCACACCCTAGGAAGTTCCTTGAAGGATGGACTGTTAGGAAGGTGGAGGGAGAGTGTGAAGGGGGGCAGTGTGGTCCTGGTACTGTGGTTGGCTCCTGTCTCCTCTTGCCCTTCCCAACCCATTCTACCCAGGGAAGCCACGGGGCCTCCGGTGTGACTGGGCAGCCTGCCTACTGCACAACTCCAGCACACTGACCACAGACCACAACATAAACAAGGCCTCTTAGAGTTGTGCAGCTAGCTCACAGCCATTTTGCTTAAGATAAGGTTCAAAATCCTAGACATGGCTTTGTAAGGTGAGGCCTGACCTGCCTACGGTTCTAGTCTTATTTCCTGCCCTGTCTCCCTTCACTCCGCAGCCTGCCACATGGGCTTCTGTTCCTGTCTCCTTATGGGCTGTGCTCAGCCTCTGCCTGGGCTGTTGCGCCATCTAAATGACTCTTCTCTGAGCCTCCTGCAGACCTCGGCTCCAGGCCAGGGGATGCTCCGTGTGTTGTTTTCAAAGTCTCTGCACTCTTCCTTTTTGGTACTCCCTCAGGTTCTCAATCCATGACTTGCGTGTGTCTTAGATTAGTATCTACCCTGGACCTGGACTCTGAGCTTCTTGAGCAGGGAGCCTGTCTCACTTGCTGTAATGCTGGCTCAGTACCCGCAGGCACAGACCCTGCAAGGATGCTAATAGGTTCTCGAATGAATGGTTGTCTGGTGTATTGGGAGCCATGGAAGAAGATGGACAGTAGGGTCACCTGCTACCAAGAGGAAGAAGAGGAAAAGGACCGAGAGAGTTCCCAGGGGACCACAGCGCCAGCAGGTAGCTTGGGAGAGAGCAGGGCCACGAGCAGGGAGAAGGACACAACGGGCAGATGCACACGGGTCACAGATGAGGAAAGAGATATAGACGAAGGCAGGAGTATTGTCTTCTCTTTTCAAAGACTGGTGAGTTCTTAGAGTTGCCAGGGAAAGGAAATGTTCAACTTGGGAGAACATTTCAAATGCCATTTAATTTTAATGTTTACTTTTTACTTTTTTTTTTTTAATGGTACTGGGGATTAAACCCAAGGGCATTCAACCTCTGTGTTATATCCCTAGCTCTATTTTATTTTTATTTTGAAACAGCATCTCACTAGGTTGACAAAAGCCTCACTACGTGCTGAGGCTGTCCTCAAACTTGTGATCCTTCTGTTTCAGCCTCCCAAGTACAGGGATTACAGGCGTGCACCCCCACACTTGGCAGTGTCTACTAGGGTTTGAAGCCCATCTCCACTGCAACTGTGTGGCCCTGGTAATCGCTTAACTTCTCTGAATCGGTTTTCTCACTGGTAAAATTGGGCAGTAAGTTTATGAGAAACACCTGGAACATATTAAGGGCCCCTTAAATAGTTTCCTTCCTGTTTTCCCGTTTTTGCTCATTAGCAGAGCTATTATGTATAGCTGTGTAGCGTGTGCACTGCACCACTTCAGTGGTCACCACTGATACAGACTAAGCCCTGCATTTTAGGAAATTTGAGCTAATTCTTCACCACCACCACCAGGTGGGTGGGTGAAGAGAAGGCAGTTAGAGATGCTGTTTGTCATCTGTTTTTCTCAAGTGAAATGACAGCTGGCCACCCCGGTAGTCCTAGGCAGACCAGCAGACCAGTAAGAGGCTGAGCTATGTTCAGCTAGAAGAGGGGCTGAGGGTTCCTGGGAATATCCTGTGACTCCACGCTACATAAACAGAGTATAGCCCTGGCCGGATAAATTGTGCCATTAGCAACTAGTACTGCTGATTGCCTCGGTGTGGGCCCAGTGCCCCTGTCTGGGAACACACAGGACCATGGGTTCTAGGGCAGAGCTCACCAGCAGAGGCTGTCTGGCAGGCTGGGGCCACGGAGAGGCACCACTCAGACACAAGGCAACTCTAGGAGAAAACAGCATCTGACCTAGGGAAAGGGTTCATTGTCTGCTTGTCTTGGAACTAGTGACTCTTTCCATCTATTTGAGAACCATGGATGTTCAGGCTATCATGGGTATTCATTTGCTTTTCAAAAAATTTTAAATTTTTGATTGGCACACAATAATTGTTCATATTTTGGGGGTATAATGTGATGTTTCATTCATGTATATTGCATAATGATTAAATTAGGGCAATTAGCATATCCACCACCTTAACTATTTATTTATTTATTGTGGTACTGGGAATTGAACCCAGGGACTTTCTACCTCTGGGCCCTATTTTATATTTTATTTCGAAACAGAGTCTTGCTAAGTTGCAGATGGCTTCACTCAGTTTTGTTCTTAGTTTATGGTTTTTTTTTTTTTTTGTGGTACTAGGGGTGGAATCCAGGACCTTTTCTACCTCCAGGCTATACTCCTGGACCTATTTTATACTTTATTTGGTGAGGCCATTAAAAAACCTCATTAAATTGCGGAGAGCCTCACTCAGTAGCTGAGGCTGGCTTCAAACCTGTGCGATCCTCCTGTCTCAGCCTCCCAAGAGCTGGGATTACAAGCGTGGGCCACGACGCCTGGCCTCACTCAGTTTTAAACCTGTGATCCTCCTGCTTCAGCCTCCCAAGTAATGGGATTACAAGTGTGCACCACCATGTCTGGCTAAACATTTATTTATTTATTTATTTATTTATTTACTTACTTACTTACTTACTTATTTATTTTGATGAGGACATTCAAAAGCCTCTCTTCTAGCCGGGCATGGTGGCGTACGCTTGTAATCCCCACGCTTGGGAGGCTGAGACAGGAGGATTGCGCAGGTTCAAAGCCAGCCTCAGCTACTTAGTGAGGCTCTCAGCAACTTAGTGAGACCCTGTTTCCAAATAAAATATAAAATGGGTCTGGGAGTACAATCCAGAGGTAGAAAGCCTCTGGGTTCCACCCCCAGTACCACCACCAAAAAAAACAAAACAAAACAAAACAAAAACCTCTCTTCTAGGTAATTTTTCACTTCTGGAAATGAACCATTCCAGATCCTTTCTCTGGAAAGTAAACCTTTATCATGGCCTTCTCTTAAAGTGTACCCCTATTTCCCTAAGTAAACCCATTTCCCTAAGAAAAACCCCTCTCTTCTAGCTATTTTGAAATGCACAATGCCTCATTAACTATATTCACCCTTCTGTGAGTAGAACACCAGAACGTACTCCTGTTGGTAGCTTTGTGCACAGTGGCAGGCCTACCTCCACCCTCCCTCTGCTGGGCCCTCCCAAGCCCTGTGAGTCACTGCACTACTCTCAACTTCTGTAAGATGAATGTTTTGAAGTTCCACACATACATGAGATTAGCTGGTATTTATCTCTGTGCCTGGCTTATTTCACTTAACGCAGTGGTCTCCAGGTTCACTCACAGTGTCACGGATAAGTAGATTTCACCCTTATTATGCTTATGGCTGAATAGTATTCCTTGATGTACAGGTACTGTATTTGCTTTATAAATTTGTCCATTGATGGACAGGTAGGTTGTTTCCATATCTTGCTGCACTGAACACGGGAGTGTAGAGATCTTTCCAAAAGGCTTCATTTCCTTTGGCTACAAATGCAGGAATGGGGATTCTGGATCTCGTAGTTGTTCTACTTTTAATTGTTTGTATCACTTTACATTCCTGCCCACAAGAGTTCTATCACGGTATTCTTGGAATCTTCCTGCAAGTGGAATTCCGGGCCCATGGGGGACACTGACTTCTTATTACCGCTGTAACAAGTGATCACAATTTGGGGGTCTGCAACAACACAGATTTATTATCTCCATGGTTGTAGAAGTCAGAACTTCAAAATAGAACTGATCTCTCTGGGTGAAACCCATGAGTGGGCAGACGTGTTGAAAAGTTTAAGCGGAGAAGCTGTTGAACTCGATTTTCCCAGCTTTTAGGGGATGCCTGTATACTTTGGTTTGTGGCTCTCTTCATCTTCAAAGCCAGTGATGGCGTTTTCATGCTACGTCACCCTGCCTCTCGTGCCTCCCTCTCCCACATCTAAGGACCCTCATGGTTACGGTGAGACTATCTGGATAATCGTCTCATCTCCGATCATAAATTTAATATTACATTGAGACTATCTGGATCATCGCCTCATCTCAGGATCATAAATTTAATATCTAAAAAGTTTTTTGCCATGTGTATCTGTCAGCCTTCTCACAGCCATAATCTACAGACTTGACCACATGACTTAGAGGAAGGAGGATGTATAAGCTCACAGTTTTCTTTGGAGAGATTTGGGTTCAGTCCATGTGAGGCTAGGGATTGCGATCTCAGGGCAAAGCGGTGGAAGGAGGAGAGAGGGCGAGTGCATGGCCGTGCTCCTCACACCATGGAGGCCAGAAGCAAGGGAGGGATCAGGGGCAAAAGGAACCGTATATAATGCCCAAGGCTGCACCCCCAGGGACCCGCCCTCTCCATCCACACCCCTGGCCTAGGCCATCACCCAGGTAAATCCATGACAGTGCATTTATTCACTGCTGGGATCACAAGCCTCATGACTCAATCACATCAACTCTGAACATTAATTTGTGAGCTCTACAAGGGGCTCTACTATATCTAACTATAATACTGTGTAACAGAACCTATAAATGGGTTTCAAGGATAAGGAGGTGAACTTTTGTTTTGGGAGATGGGTATCACTTTGCCTATCACATTGGGTAGTATCAATCTCCAACTCTGTTTTCTAAACAGATACAATCTAAAATGATTGTATGTTTGCATCCACACTAGCAGTTTCTATTGTTCCACATAGAGTTGTAGAGTTTAAAATTGTTGCCACCACAGACTTCTGTGCGCTGTCTCCCAGAAAAATGGGGAAGGAGAGGTGAACTGTATGTATGTTACCACTTGCTGATTAAATCCATCCTCAGGTGAACAGATCACTGGGAACTAAACTGCCATCACCCGGCCAGGTTTCCAGCACTATGTGCCAGCTGGTCCCAATACTAGATTCCTGACATTTTATACATGCCATTGGCATGCTGGCTGTCCTACAGACTTCAATTGTGCCAAGTACTAGACTTCTTCTAAGTCCCCACCTGCCTGTCCAGGTTCTTAACCATATTCAATGGTAAGTCTATACCCAAATGGGGAGAATGGAGGAGGCAGGTGTATCTGAAGACATGTGTAGCCCTAAGTGGGAAGCCACTAGCTTCCTGCCAATTGCTCAGCTGCTCCGTCCATCACAAACTTGATGCTCACCTTGGCTTACCCTGGATAGAATACCAGAAGATTACAAAGCTGGGGCAGTGGAAATCATCTGAGGTGCAGACCCAAGGTTTCCAGAACATTTCAAGGCCCAACAGCATAGCAGAGAATGTGTTTTGCTGATCTTACGAACACTGTTCTCTGAGAAATGCCTCCACCACAACTGATTTGATTCAGAGACACCGTAAAGAATCACCCGTGGTCTTTAGCATTTACTATGAATTTATCTTTCCAGATAGAAGTGTAGGAACCAGAGGGAAGGCCGGGATACACTTCTCGCAAATACAGTCTCACCAAACACCATTTCAATTCTCTTTTACACATTGGAAATGTTCAGCACGGGCACCATGCCCAGTGTAACAATAAATAAAACAGATGTGCTTTTCCATTCACATTGCTCAGGAAGTTTCATATTAGGCGGTTCAATAATTGCACAAGAAATGTCATCTATATGCCGAAATATTCTTATGGATTGACTGACACTGGAAAATCATCTGTCCTGGGGGAAACAAATGCCTGAACAATAAAATATCAGGAAAAAAAGCTCATTTCTAATCTGTAATCAGGAAGCATCAGATTAAGTAGTTAAAAAAAAAAAAAGGCAGCAGAGGGATGGCCTGAATTCTCCCATTGAGTCTCTTCTATCCAGAAGCAGGGTATTACTGCATGCCTATGGGATGCTGGGAGTCCACTTCTAAAGACATTAGGGTGGTGACACAGAGCCCCAGGGGGATTGCCATGCTAGATGTCCTCTCCTAGAAGCGGATCAGGACAGGTGAGAGTGAAGGAGAAGAGGGGGTTGGCTCTGATGTCCAGAGCTGCTGAGGTCTGAGCATAAAGAGGCAAGGTCTCTGATCCCCAGGTGTGACCTGGGCTCTCTCTATCTGAATGCTCACATACCAAGGCCCTCGCCGATCCTTCTAGTTTAGCCCAGCTGCCCCTCACCTCTTCAATTCTCACAACCTCACTGTATCTCTTCCAGGGCAACTACCTTGATTGTCATTCCATTTGGGTGACTGAGTGCATTTTTTCTCCTTCCTGGTTGGGAGCCCTGAGGTCAGGAACAATCTTTACTCTCTTTTTTGTGGTACTGGGGATTGAACCTGGGGCATTTTACCTCTGAGCTACATCCTTCAGCCCTTTTTAACTTTTTTTTTTTTTTTTTGCAGGTCTGGGGATGGGACCCAGGGGCATTCGACCTCTGAGCTACACCCTGCCCTATTTTTTATTCTTTATTTTGAAACAGGGTCTCACTGAGTTGCAGAGGGCCTCACTAAATAGCTGAGGCTATCCATGAACTACGATCTTCCTGTGTCAGCCTCCCAAATGCTGGGATTACAAGCATGTGCCACCATGCCCAGCTTCCTTTTTAAAATTTTTGTTTTGAAATAGGGTCTCACTAGCTTGCTGAAAGTATTGCTAAATTGCTGAGGCTGGTCTCGAACCTGTGATCTTTCTGTCTCAGTTTCCTGAGTCCTGGGATTACAGGCCTGTGCCACTATGTCTGGCTGGTTTTCCCCATCTTGGAATATCATGATCTGAGAAGGTTGGAGCAGAGACAGTGATGGGGTGTAAAAGCTCACAACCCCCACCCCTCCCCTTGCCATTACACAGTGGGGAAGTGTGTGTGGCCTTCTTAGTGTTCCAATTTGACATACGCAGACGTTATCTGCAACACAGTGCTGACTCACCAGCACTGGTAAAATGGGATATTGCAGTCAGCGTGAGGCAGAAAATAAACTTCTGTACAAGAAAGACTATGAAGAGAGACGTGCCTTCTACTCACGGATGTGCACACACAGCCAAGTGTGAGCAAGCAAGGGCCACGGAGCATTTGCTCCTTTTGTATTTTCCTCTGGTCATATACAGTCAACCCTCTGTATTCAGAGGTTCCACATCTGTGGACTCAACCTTCTGCGGTTCAAAAATATCCAAAACCCAAAGAGCATCTGTACCAGATACTTATGAGCTTTTTTTCTTGTCACTTCTCTAATCAGCCTATCAATCCAACGGTCATATGGCATTTATATTGTATTGAGTATTAAGTTTTCTTTTTCTTTTTTCTTTTTCTTTTTTTTTTTGGTGGTACTGGGGTTCCTGGAAGCCCTTCTACTTCCGGGCTACACTCCCAGACCTATTTTATATTTTTTTATTTGGAGACAGGGTCCTAAGCCAGCGTGTGCGGCTGGCTTCGAACCTTCGCGATCCTCCTGTCTCTGCCTCCCAAGCGCGGGGATTACAAGCGTGCGCCACCACGCCTGGCGGGTATTAAGTTTTCTAGAGAGGATTTAAGTATACAGAAGGATGGGCATAGTTTATGTGCAAGTACTATGCCACTTCATGGAAGGGGTCTGAACAGTCTTGGATTTTGGTATCTTTGGGGGATTTTAGAACCAGTCTTCCAAGGATACCGAGGACTACTAAATTTTCATCGACATGTGTGTGCTGCCTTTCATCTTAGCTGGCTGGCACATAGTTCTCCAGCAAGTCAGCACCCTGTGCAGGGACAGAAGAACCTGGAAATGTGGCTCAGGGTAGTTCCTGTAGCACCTCTCCTTGGACCCTGATCCCCACAATTCCAAGTGGAGGATTTCAGATTCTTTCTTCCTACGACCAGGTGACTTAAAGCTCACAAAGTGTCTCCAGAATTGAGTTGAGTGGCTGTAACTGCTTCCAGCAATCAGCAAAGAAGTCTTCAGAAAAGAGATTTCTTTCCTCTGCTATCAAATCTGAGCCTTTCCCTGTACCCTAAACACTCATGTGCAGGGAGAAGTTCTCACCCTGTTGTTGCAAACCCAGGGAAGAGCCAAGTACCTTCTGGCCGAGGTTTTGGCTTTTCCAGCCCTCCGTCTTGCATGAGCTCAAAGGCAAAGGAGACGTTCAAGACCTGGCAAGAGAGATGCAGGGCATAAGTCCTTGTACACTAACCCTGGCACCTACCCTGGAAGTACGAGAGCCCAGCACCGTAGCAGAGGCTGAGCCAATCTGCAGGAGCAACCTGGCTGCAGATGTGGGCAGGCAGTGTGGAGGAAGGGCTTGGTGACCCAGCCTGCTGCTAGAGGTGCCCCTTATGTCCCACTACATTCCTTGTTAGCTGCCAGGATTTCAGACTCAGGGATATAAGTGCATGCACTGGGCCTGGACAGATGGCAAGATATGCTCAAAGGCAGAGGAGGGTCTCTGCTTTGGACCAAAAGCCTCCTGTCTAGCAAGCAGGATGTGGCAGCCTGAGAGGCCGTCAGAACCAGGCTGGCTAGGGTCTCAGGTCAGACTGGCCTCAAAGCCATCAGCCACCCTCCCTGTTGCCTCTGGGGAGAGATGTGGCTGGCTGTGCACTTGGCTAGGGGACTAGGCCAGGCTGCAGCGGGAGGGGAAGGCTGCTCAGGGGTCTGCTGACAGCTCCCCCCAGCTCAGCCACTCATCAGAATGGGCCTCCCCCTCCAACATCTGAGACCTGGCAGAGGAGCAGCCTCAGTGTAGGTAAGGGCAGATGAGTCAAACATGGGCTTGGGGCTTCCCTCCGTGCCCCTTCCCCTTACCTTCTGTTCAAAGCTGTCCGGAGTCAGGAAGAAGCTGTGCAGGGGCACAAAATAGCCCTCTAGGAGCCCCATGAGCAGTACCAGGTACACCCCATCTGCAAACTGGAGGGAGAAAGCCAGGTGATGTCACCAACCCCTGGGGCTCCTGGGCCAAGTCCCATCATCTCACCAAAAAGCTACCTGCCCTATAGACTCCAGGTGAGGAAGAGGGCCTCAGGCAGACAGGTCTGCTCTGTGGGAGGACTGCCTCATACCAGGCGCTGCAAGCCCGGGCCTTGATCTCAGCTGACCAGTACTTACAGAACAGTGTACCAACTCTTGATGGAGTGTGGCCGGGTTGGGTCCCATGGGAAGACTGTGGAGGCAATGTGGCAGCTGACTGTGACTGAGAAAGGCCACCTTCTCCTAATGCGGGTGGCGGGAACTCTCCTGGGGGATGAGGAGTTAGCTAGGGTGGGAGGTGATGGCCAAGTTGAATGGCACAAGGCTACTGGGTGGCGTCTGCTTCCTGGACAGAGAGAGAGAGAGACCTCTGGTGTCATCCAGGCTGGGGTGGTCCCCTTTCTCATGTCTCCCTTCCCTGTTGCTTGCGAGGCAGCAGAGTGTAGCTGTTACTAAGGTGAGCTCTGGAGCCAGGTCTACTGGGTTCCATTTCCAGCCCTAATGTGTCCCATGCCATCTCTCTGCACCTTGTTTTTCTCATTTGTAAAATGGGAATGATAATGGTATGGTAGCTACTCCATACGGTTATTATGAGGACTAAGCCAGTTCACATGCGTAGTGTCTGTGAACTGCTTGGCATGTGGGCAGCACTTAGTAAATATCATCTATTGTCTTGAAAAACAATGCAACTAGGTCTTGCTGGAGAAGCAGGACCAGGCTGAGGCCACAGCAAAGTTTCTAGCTCAGTAACTTCCTGGACAGTGGCGGGGTGTGAAGGGCTGGGGAACTGGGTCTGAGGGACAAGACGCTCCCAGGCTAAGTGCAAGAGAGTGCAAGTCTGCTCCAGGGAGTGTGCTGGGGGACCATGGCCAGCTTGTGGGGACATGGGGACAGGGGAGTTGAGTGTGCTTTGGAAGGCGTCAGTGTTTAGCTGTGGAGGTGGCAGAGGTCAGGTGCATATCTGATATTCTACAACTTTTCAAAGGAGGCAGGACCACCACAGGTTTGAGGGTATAAACAGCAGGTGCTGGAGATTGTAAGAGGCCAAATTTCTTGGAATTGCTTTAGATTTTTTTTTTTTTTTTTTTTTTTTTTTTTTTTTTTTTTTTTGCGGTACTGGGGATGGAACCCAGGGGCATTCTACCTCCAAACTACACCCCCAGCCCTATTTTTTATTCTTTATTTTGAAACAGGATCTGATTGCAAAGGGCCTCACTAAGTAGCTGAAGCTGTCCACGAACTGCGATCCTCCTGTCTCAGCCTCCCAAAGTCTGGGATTACAAGTGTGCGCCACCATGCTTTCAGAATATTAATTGGAGTGAAGAGCAGGAGTGAGGACCAGAACCAGAGTGTGCATTCACTGAGCTCTGCAGGGTGCTGGCTGGGGCTCTGGTTCAGCCTTGGTTAAGGGCCAGAGATCCCAGGCAAGGCCTGACCCTAGGGCAGGGCCTCTCTGCCTCTGCCACCAACTCAGGAGGGCTGGGCCTGAGCATGACTCATCTCAGGCCACCCACGATGGGCACAGGAGAACAGAGCTCAGAATCTGTGTCAAAATCAATGCCTTCCTGCTGAGAGCTAGGCAACTGGCTTCATTCTGACTGTGGCTGGAATAGGTTAGGAATAAAAGAATCCAATCTGTGAACCCAGGAGGGAACTTGGGTTAGGGTAAGGGCAGTTCACAGCTTGAGAGCCACATACCCTACAAGCCATGGCTGGTCCTGCTGACTGGGCAGGAAGAACAGGTGAGACCTGCAGACAGACACCCAGAGTGCTGGGTGGTGGCCCCCTGCTCTCGAAACTAGAGGAGAGTGTTCTGGAGTCTATTCTAGCTCCTCCGGGAAGCCTCGATTTTTACAGTGTTCCTTATTTCTCAAGAGTATATGAAGTTTGTTTCACAGCCATAGATTCTCAAAGTCAGTGATACTGGCCCCCTGGGAGGGAAGTTGGAATGACCCAGGACAGGGGGAAATAGCCTCGGGTGCAACTAGGGGGGAATGAATAAAAATAAAGGAGGCAGTGGAAGTGTCCAGGGAGGCACAGAGTAATTGTTTTTATAAAATGAGTATTGGTAAAGCTGTAAGTTTAGGAAACTATGGGGCTCTAAACATGTATGGGAGAGACCTGTCATTGGCCTTTATAGATCATGCAGGTGGCCCCCAGAAACCCAGGAGAAAGCCTCACTGCAGGACTTCATCCTGATCAAGAGAATGTGGGGAGTCAGGGTATGCTACATTAAAGACGAGTTAACGTGTATAGAGGGTAGAAAAGAACCCTGTAGTAGGGTTAGTAGTAGATGCCACCCTCACCAGGTGACCCTGGTCAAGGCTGGTGGGCACCAGTGATATCTCGTAAAGAGCCTGGGAGGAAGAGTTGCACTTAGGGAGTGCTGTCTCATTAGGAAGGAGAAAACCAAGGAGACAAATGGGCCTGCATGCTTCAAAATATCAGTGTCCTGCCAAGAAAGGCTGGATTGTTCTATGTTAAAAAAATAAAAAGGCTAAAGAGAGATGACAACTAAATGCAGCACATGGGGAGATTGGGACCACTGGCAAAATTGGGACAGAGAGTGTTTTTTCACAACCATGTGACATTGCCATTTTAGTAGGTCAAATCAGCCACATGTCAGCTTTCATACAGTTCAACCTAAACAGATGAATGTATCATATCAGTGTTAAAGCTGCCTGTGATCCATGGCAGGACTGTGGTTATCAAGGAGAATGTACTTGCTCTTAAGAGACATATGTGAAATATTTAGAGGGAAAGAGGGAAAGAAAAGATGTGGCCAACTGTTAATAATGGGTCTGTCTGGGGGAAGAGTATACAGGTATTCCTTCTTGCAACTTTTCAAAATACAAAGCTGAAGAAAAAAAATCTACAAAGCAATTTCATCCAGCCCAGCTCTCTGTGCAGAGCAGAGCAGGGTCTACATTGTACCCCTCTGTGTGGGAAGCTGGGGTGTGGGGTGGGGCCCCTGGGGTGGGCACGTTGAGCCCTCTCTTTGAGAGGGCCCCCGCCCCGCCCTGTGCTGCCACCCACCTGGGTTTCCAGTTCCGTGACCTCCAGGTTCAGCTTATTTAGATGCTTGTTCACGAACGTGATGAGTGTCTGAAAGAGACACGCAGGGCCAGTGAGACAGAGACTCCTGCCTGTACACACGCGGAAGGCAGCCAGGACTCCCTGTGAGGACCAGCGGCCTGCGCAGAGGCCTCTGGTCTCGGGGAGAAGAGAAGGCTCCTGGATGGGCACCCCATACGTTGCAGGGCCCAGAGAAACAGGGGAGTCCTGAGGGGCAGGGCAACAAGTGGGGTATGTCAGCTGAGGGCTGGGGGGGCTGGGAGGCATGAAGAAGTATCAGAGATGAAGTGACCCCACTTGGTCATCCCTTCCAGAACCGTTTCTTTGGTGCATCTACCAGTGACCCAGCAGACGGGGAATTCTCTGTGGCAGGAGAGCTGGGTTAGTGGGTGGGCAGACAGGGTGAGTCTGTGGTGGGAGGGGGTGCTATACCACCGCGAGGGAGGGTCTCCTGGCCTCCCGCCTCCCCCAGGCACTCCACGCCTACCTTTTTCACCACGTTGAGTTTGTCAGGTGCGTGGTCAAACAAGGTGTCGAAGGCATCACGTTCTGAAAGACAAGAAGTGTGTTGTGGAGCCCACGGAGTGCGTCCGAGCGGGCCGGCCACTGGGTGCCAGGGCTCTGGCCTTTACAGGTCACGTGGTCGGCTACCGCAGGGAGTGCTCTGGGGCACAGCTTGTGCTAGCAGCTCAGAGATTGGGGCTGAGAGGGGGTTGATTTCTTACCCTCAGGACCTTTTGTGTGTACGTCCACACAGGTAAACACATCCACCCTATATTGGGCGGAGCTGGGTGGGTTGGGGGTGGCTCTGCCAGGCTGTTTGGCTTTTCATTTCTCCTCACTATTCATATTCTACTGTCTCATGATGTATTCACGGTTCTAAGGTGCTTTCGTAGCTTTTTGGAGTTAGGATGTTACCCAAATATCAAATCATTTCACCCTTCAATTTTTAAAAACAGGATAGCAAGACAAGCATAGCAAGCCTTGCCAGAGGGCACAGACAGATAAGGGATGGGGACCAGTGAGCTCCAGGGTGGAACGTGAGCGCCTCCTCCTGAGGGACCCGGGTCATGCTGACTCCGCACCTGTTTCCTCTTCTGTAAAAAGCATCTTCCCTAGTCTTGTCAAGGGGACGGCAGGTGCGGACATAAGGGCCAAGCACTCTAGAGACTCCGGCCTGTTCTACCAATGAGTGCTGTTTGTAGCATGATCAATATATTTCAAAATATCACCCAGATTAACTATCAGGACAGCGGAACCCAGGCATCTCTTGCTCCCTGCAGGGACTGTGCTTACTACAACAGCTGTGCAGCAACAGGTGAAATGGCGGAGGGGATCCACGGCAGGGCGGGGGGAGCTTTTCCAACACAAATGTGGGCTGGAAGGGTTTTTGGCACAGGCTTTTCCCCCTCATGTACTAAATGGCCAATCTGAGACGGCTACACAGGTGGTCTCTGACCCTCATGGACTCAGTAAACAAGCCTGAAGTTCTGAGAAATGGGAGAGGGAGGAGCTGTGGCAAGGGAGCCAGGAGAGGAGACAGTCCTTGTGTTCATACTCCTCTTCCTGTCCTATGCATGGAGCGAGATTGCCCCGTAGGCGCCAGGACCATGCAGATGTACTGAGTGTTCCTCCCACCAGTCAGCTGTCCCTCCCCACCCAGCCAGCCGTGTCCCAGTGCAGACACATGTCCAGGTGGCAGGCTGAGTGCCTGCTCCTCTCAGCTGCTGTAGAATTAACTAGCGCCCACCGTGGCCGTCAGTGCCAGGGGAAATCTTATGCAACTCACCATGCCGTCCGGAAAGAGCCCTGGAGAAAAAGGAGAAAGAGAGCAGTGTGAGTCTTCTCTGGACCCCGTATTCAAGGCTAGTCCCGTGAGAGGACCCTCTGCCACTGCTGGGAGCACACCCCTCCCTGCCCACTGCCAGCCTGTCTGTGGTTGTGGAGCTCAAAAAGCCTTCTCTCGGCGTTTTATTCTGTGATGTCTGATGATTGTGGCTGTACAATAGTACCACCTCTCCTGTCCTCTGTTAAACAGAAACACTGATGTCAATGCAAAAGTTCTGCACAGTGATGCTCACTGGACGATTTCTTGTCTGAATAAAGTTATGTTATTGCTGAAACTCCGGCAATCACAGGCAGCTGAGAGATTGTTCTGGAATCTGAAACTTCATATACTCTGACTCAGTTTTAAGAAAAAAAAAAATCAGGCTCAGGGGCTAAAGATTCCCAGCCAGAAAATCCTGGAATTCTCAGAAGCAGAGGTCAAGCCACCCCTGATGTGGCATGTCGCTGCCTATGCTGCTGTGGGCCACTGCCTGGGGAGACTAGCTTTGTCGCATCTGTCCATCCTGTGATGTCCCCAGGCTGCACCTGCCATTGACTCAGGACAGGTTTTCTCTAAGAGGGCAGGAACTGGAATCATACTTGTATCAGAGAAACAGCCAAGTCTTAAGGTGTACAAGTATTAGAGACAGATCACTTAAGCTTAAATCTTGCTATGCCGTTTTTGTTTTATTTTGTAACTTCACACAAGCTACTGGACCTCTCTGGGTTCCAGGTCTCTCATCTCTAGGGTAAAGATAATAATGATGAAAAAAGCTGGGTGTGACGGCACACGCATGTAACCCCAGTGCTTGGCAGGCTCAAATAGGAGGATCGCACAGGTTCGAAGCCAGCCTCAGCTACTTAGTGAGGCTCTCAGCAACTTAGGCCCTGTTTCCAAAATGAAGTATAAAATAGGTCTGGGAGTATAGCCCAGAGGTGGAAAGCCCTGGGTTCCATCCCTAATACCTCCCAAAAAAGATAATAATGATGAATAATGTGAACATTTAATCTCTAGAAACATTTTAGCCTATTTAATTCCTAGTAGAGAGCAAATACTCAAAACATTTTTTAAAATACATTTTTGGTTCTCATTATAATTCCTATATTGGCTTATTCACCTGTACACCTATTATCCACTAAATGACCACTTGCATGTAGTGTCCTGGAAAGAATAATGAGCTTTGAGTTAACTGGTGAAAAGACCAAGGACAGTTTCCTTCTTCACCCTCGGGCTGTGGGGCATTGGTGGCTGTAAATATTACATTATGTTTATTATGAGCATCAGTAGGTATAAAAGTGCTTCCAAAATTGTACTGTGTAGTCATTATTAGAAGTTGCAATTATGTGTGTGTCCTTGTGGCAGAAATGTCAGGGAGAGAGGGAGGGAGGGAGAGAGAGAGGAAAAAAAATTGACTTGAGACCACAGAAAGTATCACAGGCAGATGAGAAATTGTTCTGGAATTTGAAACTTCACATACCCTGACTCAGGAGTTTCCTGCGGGCCCATGCTCCTCTATGGTTTGTCTTTCTCTTTTCCAGAAGGAGAAATAGTGGGTAGAGGGCAGCCCAGCCTAGGGCAGGTTGAGGGTGGGGGCACAATGAGGAATCTCCTTCTCAGGGAGCCTGCCTGGGGCAGCTTTGTCTCCCACTCCTCAGAACCAAAGCCAAGACTAGGTGTGCCCTCTAGGTCATGTGACCCTTTGGCTACCACGATGGGCCCTTGGAATGAGTGGGGGCTCCTGGATGAGGTCCCCAGGGGCCATATCCTGGGCATCCTGGGAAGGGCCACTCTCTATCTCTGCCCCTTTTAAGACATAAGCACAGTGTGATTCAGACAAGCAGAGCCCTGCAGTCCTGTGAACCGTGGCTGGAACTTCTAGGGGCTGGGCAGGGCTTGGAAGGTGTGTGTCAGCGGTGATGGAGAAGTGGGAGGGGGGCCAGGGAGGCGTTGCTGTCACCAATCAAATCCTCACCAGTCTCTGGGTTAGGAAAACACTCCCTATTTGGAGATGAGGCTCCTGCCAGCTGCCTTAGAGGTCCCTTCTACTCTGTTGCTCTCGTTCACAGGGGACAGAGGGAGAAAGTTGGGAGAACAGAGAAGGCTTGGGAACTCACTTTGCCCAGCTTTGCTCAGCTCCTCCCAGTGATCTCAACCCCCCACTGGCTGCTCTTTCTGCCTAAGAGAACAAAAAACGCTGGCTCCCCAGGGCAAGCCTTTTATCTGCCCTGATATTCTAATTTCCAAAAATAAATTGAAAAACAAAACAAAACAAAAACCCAGAGACAATTCTAAGGTAGAGAGGGGCTTTCTGGGTCATGGCTTGTGACCAAATAAATCAGTTTCAGAAAAGGAAGCAAAGCGTCCTTTTGAAGGTTCACAATTTAAATTCCACCCACTGTTTACAGCATGACGATTTCATGCTGGTTGGCTTTTTTTGGGTACACTTTTTCCTGGAGTGCCACAAAATTAGAATTTTTCAATCACCACTAATTCCCCTCTCCCCACTTCCCCACCCAAGTTTGTACCTTAAGCATCAAGAGGCATGTTTTGAATGCATGGAAAAGGCTAAACTATAATCATTGGCTGCAGGCTAATCCCTCCTGCAATCCCAATAAATGAAAACTAAATATCAGCAAATGGATGAATTTCGGAGAAACATCTGTGTTCCATTACAGAATCGCTGGCAACAATGGTGTTGACATACTCTGTGTTACCAGTTATTTCCTCTTGGATTTGCCGAGACTGGAGGATTCCTTCTCGTTTCTGGAATGGGGGTGGGGAGAGGGGTTGGGAGGAGAAGAGAAAAATAGGCTTTAGAAAAATACAGAAAAACTGATTAGCATTCCTGACATTGAGAAAGTTCTTGGTGTTTAAGCAATGAACCCAGAGACAAGATCGTGCTAGGAGGGAAGAGAGGCCCTGATTTGGGGAGACTGGACTGTACCATTGGGACATAAGTGCAATTAGTGTTTAATCCAAAAAAGTAGGCTGTTTCTTGGACGGTGAGTCTTCCCTTTCTTTATTGCAAGACGGGTCTGCTGGAAGCAAACTGTTTGCCTCCTGGAGTAATCCACAGTAAACCAAATGGAAATGAGGGCCAGGGCGTGTCTGCCCTCCAGCTGAGGCCGCAGAGGGAAGCTCAGAAACACATTTAACTGAGGGACTGGAAGGAGGAACCCAGGCCAACTTGGAGGGCTCAGACAGAGGCAGAGGATTTTAATTTTTTTTTTTTTTGCTTTGTTTTGTCTTTTCACTGATATATACGAGAGCTTTTAAGTATGTGATGTGGTCCTTGATCCTAACTTAGGTACCAGGCTCACTGTGCAGACCTGCCCAGCCAGTCGGCTGTGTCCATCACCTGTCCACCCCTCCCATCGACACATCCTCTTTCTTCTCGATCTCATTCATCAGTGCCTTCTGTGTGTGAGAATTTAGACCCATGACCATGCCGTCTGTGATGTGGTTTCAGGTCTGAAGAATTTAGAGTAAAACAGGGGTGATGAAGAAGGCACCTGAGATGGGTTCCTCTAAATGGTCCTGGTTTATGCTTGAGATCCTAGCTTAATTATTAATAGGACCTCTTTCATTCTCAAAAGTGTGGTGAATAGAAAATGATGTGGTCACTCTATGCATCGAGGGCTGCTGACCACAGAACCTGCATAAGCACTTCCAGGTTGGATGGTCAGGGAAAACTTCTCAGGGGTTTGGGCCCTGGAACGGGAACTTCGAGGAAAGAAAGGATTTGGCTGAACATTCATGAGAGGTCCAGTGGGAAGAATGGGCTCAGACAAAAGGCAGAGTCTGGACAGCACAGATGTGCTCAGGAGGCTGCTTGGAGGGAGGGCAGCTGCCGTTGATGTGAGCAGCTTTGAGTTACTGAAGAGTTTAGTCTTTACTGCATGTCACGGGACCAGTGAAGGAGCATTAGGGTTCTGACGGGCACCAGGAGGAGAGTCACTCTGCCAGGTCCCCACACAGCCTGCACCAGTATTAGAAGGACAGTCTGCACAAGGCATGCAGTTGACTGAGTGAAATCACCCTCCCAAAGGCTGAGATGGGTGTGAAGAGGCGGTCTCTGAGCACGGGGAGCCTCCTGCCAAGACTTCCAGAAACATCCTCTACATGTCCGGTAGCCACAGACACTAGCACCCTTGCAAAGTACTTTAACAGTGGGAAAGGGGGAGCTGGATAAAGCCCAGAGTCTATCCAAATTAGATTAAAAGTGGAATCCCAGAGCAAAAAAAGGAACTTACGAAAAAAAAAAAAAAAAACATAGTGAAAGGGGACCAGATGAAGATAAATCAGGACTTTTTCCAAATTCAGTTTTGAAATATGTCAAAGTTTCACATGGGGTTAATAGAATCCTTGGCTTATGAGGCCATTCATGACCATATAACCTTATCCTTAAGTTCACACAGAATCAAATACTTTTATATAGAATGGGAAAAAAACAAAAATCAAAAAAACAAAAAATGGCCTGAACAGCCCCTCATGGCATCTGGACATGAATCATTTTTTGTCCCCTGGAGAGTTCTCCCTACAGTTCCTTCAGTGCCTTTCTGCCAGTTTGGAGTCCTGCTTCTGTGCTCATTCTCTTGATAAAGCAAAACATTTCATAAAATCTGACTTGCATGGATGCTACTTTATGTATGGCTCCCTTTTCTCATGTTCTCATGCTAACAGGTGGGCCTACAGGAGAAATTAAATCAACAACAGCCCCTGATAGCCCATAATTGACCTCAAAATAAGTCATGTGGTATGGGCTTTCAGCGACCACAGCTTTAAAATAGAAGCCCCCTCTCTCCTCTCAAATCTTCAATCATCTTGTTTGTATTTGTTTTTTTTTTTTTTTTGGTCTATAATAATCCCAACAGGAATATTTCATTATTCCTTTTTTATTATTATTTTATTTATTTATTTATTTTGGTGGTACTGGGGTTCCTGGAAACCCTTCTATCTCCAGGCTACACTCCCAGACCCACTTTTATACTTTTTTTTTTTTTTTTAATTTGGAAACAGGGTCTCTTAAGCCAGAGTGGCTGGTTTCAAACCTGTGCAATCCTCCTGTCTTTGCCTCCCAAGCACGGGGATTACAAGCCTGTGCCACCACGCCTGGCTTTTTTTTTTTTTTTTTTTTGGTGGTACAGGGGTGGAACCCAGAGGCTTTCTACCTCTGGGCTATATTCCCAGACCTATTTTATATTGTTTTTGGAAACAGGGTCTCACTAAGTTGCTGAGAGCCTCACTAAGTAGCTGAGGCTGGCTTCGAACTTGTGCGATCCTCCTGTCTCAGCCTCCCAAGTGCAGGGATTACAAGCGTGTGCCACCATGCCCGGCTTTCATTATTCCTATTAGAGATCTGTTTATTCAAGATGGTAATAAATATACCCAGATATTCAATAAATGAATGAATTGAAGTGGACTGTCACAAAAGAGAAGACACAAAAAGTCAGTTTGCACAAACATATTTATCTTCACTAGCAATGGAACACCTATGCATGAATATATAATGACAGTATGCTTATTCATGAAAAAAGTAAAAAAAATTGAATGTCACTGATACTTAGTCACAAAAGTACTCTTTCATGAAGTACTCTAGAATCATAATTTTTAAAAATACTGTGTACGCCGGGCGTGGTGGCGCACGCTTGTAATCCCAGCATTTGGGAGGCTGAGACCTGGAGGATCGCGGTTCGCGGACAGCCTCCGCTACTTAGTGAGGCCCTCTGCAACTCAGTGAGACCTGGTTTCAAAATAAAGAAAAAATAGGGCAGGGGGTGTAGCTCGGAGGTCAAATGCCCCTGGGTTCCATCCCCAGACCAGCAAAAAAACCAAAAAAACAAAAAAAAAATACTGTGTATATGTGTGTGTGGGGGGGTACTGGGGATTGAACCTGGGGGCATTCTACGTCTAAGCTATACCCCCAAAAGCCCTATTTTTAATTTTGAAATACGGTCTTGCTAAGTTGTTGAGGCTGGCACTGAACCTATACTGTCTCAGCTTCCTAAATACTAGAATTACAGGTAGGTGCCACCACGCCAGGTTTAATAGGCTATTTTTTTTTAACGAGCAGTTGTGGGTTCATGGCAAAATTGAGAGGCAGGTGCAGAGATTGCACATACTCCCCCTTGCAGGCCCCATCTGGTCCACTATGGGCACCTCACAGCAGAGTGGGACACTGCCCATAGTTGGGGGCCTGCAGGGGCACACCAGTCTCACTTATGCGAGTGTTCGCTCTTGGTGCTGTATGTTCTGTGGGTATGGACAAATGTGTCCACTAATGTATTCTGTACAGCAGCACACAATTGTTTCACTGCTCTACAAATCTTGTGTGCTCTACCTACTCATTCGTCGTTTCCTAGGGGTAGTTTGAAACATATGAGATGGATTCACACATTATTGACTACTCACAACACAGTAGAGACAGCCTGGGTTCATTAGGATGATGCTCTGGGTCAGCCACATGCCGAGCATCACGCCTGCTACAGGTGAAGAGCTCAATAAACAGGGACAATTAGTACCTGGCAGTCAGCTGCACTCACAGTCCGAGCCACACAGCTTCGCGCTGCTGGGGACGGCCTTCTCTGCTTCCTATTTGCAGTCTTGTCTCCTGGCAGGCAAGGCTAAGGTGTCATGTTCCTATTAGACCCTCTTGATGCTTCAGAGTTAAGTATCCAGAAGGTGTAGATGAAATGCTTTTTCATTAGGGCACGACTGATCAATTGGTTAGGAGCACCATGGTTTCCTCCCTTGCTATTAACATCTGGCCCCTGAAAGCTCAGCTCAAAGCCCTTTTGTCCTGGAAATTGGCCTGGCCTGATGAGGCAAAGTTTACCAGCCCTCAGGCTTTCCCTTACTGAGGGATGGCAGAGCTGCCATCTTGTTCTCTGTTCCAGAACTTTGGCTAGCCCTAGACAGCTTGTACAGGGAGCTCTCCCCTGATGCATGTTTATTTGGAAAAGAACAGAAACAAGCAAACAAAATGATGACCTTTTGCTAAATGGGCATAAAGTTGGAAAATAAAATTGCATTTGAGTATTTAATGGGGTTAGGAGCAGAGTGAGATAGTCACGGGGAGAGAGCACACCCTCACTGTGGAAATTACACAGCCATATGTGAATGGAAATCCCATCCAACAATCTGGAAAAGATGACTTGAAGTCCCAGCTGTGCTCACTGGGCGAAGCGAGAGCAGCAGTGCCTCCGGTACTGACAGGGCCAGTTGGGGTCTCTCTGACACACACTCTCACTTGCACATGGTACCACCTCCCCCAATACCTGTGCATTATTTGTTAACAAAAACCCCACAAAATTATGATTCTTTGTGGCTTTTAGGGTACCCAGCACACTCCTGTACACAAACGCACATATGTGCATGTGCACACACATCTTTCCTCCTGATACCACTATATGTAGACAACTCACAAGCCTATACACCACAAACCCTCAGATCTAGATTACACAGACATTCCTCCAACAAAACATGTGAAGCCCAGGGACATACTTCACACAAAGCTATACTGTATGCAAGCACATTTTCTTCCATGTGGTGCACTCAGCATGCATCAGAAAGCTCACTCCCAGGTCTCACAATACAGCACACCTGGCCACACTGGTGTCTATTCAGCTGTCCTTCCAACAATCTACCCAATGTGCCTCAACTGTTGCAGGAACGCAGGCTCCACAACTTGTCAATGGCTTAGATGTTTGTAGTGGGGTCCATCTTACCTGGACCACGACCACTTGGATAGAAACGTGGTCTGGGAGTCGGATTGGTGCCCGGAAATACTGTGACAGAGCAACCAGCAGGTGCAAGATGGCCACCAGGCTTTTGGCATGAACAGCTAAAATGAAAGATAATTTAAAAATTAGTGTCTCTTCTTCCAAGTTCTAGGCAACATGCAGCAGTACTTCTCCTAACATCAGGGGACACTGTTGGGCATCACACACTTTACCCTTCGCCCCCTCAGTTCTTGGCCGGGTCCTATGGAGTATCTTTGTGAGTCCTATTATTGCTGAGTATCCAATGTATCACCTCCATTCTAGCCCAGGTTCTCATCAGGCCACTGACAGCTGAGTCTGAGCTCAGATCAGCTCTCCCCAGCCCCATCTTCCTGTTCACTCCATCTGAGTAGCCATGGGTACGTCTGCTCTGCACCCTCTCCCTTCCCAAGTGACTGCAAGCTCTGGATTATTACCACGACCCTTGCCCCAAGGCTAGACATGAAGCAGATGCTTAATAAATGGACGCTGATTCAGGAACACTGGATCCCTTCCTTTGTTCAGGGCTCTTAGGATCTCTGGAGGAGGACATGAGGGTTACCCAAAGGGCTTTGTTGCTCTCAACTGCCTTGAATAGTCCATGTGGGCAGTGGCCCTAGGGGAGCAGCTGGGAGCTCATGGTCCTGACCCAGCTGCCTTCCACAGCTATTGAACCAGGTGCTGAATGTTAAGCTGTTTATACCAAAGGAGGTGGGGCCCCATTGGGCTGTAGTTTTCTCAGTAGATGGGGAAAAAGATGAAGAAAGATAGACTTAATGAGGTGTATACAGGGTTAGGCAGACTGGGGCTTGAATTCTGACCTCATATCTCTACCATTTATTTACTGGCTTCCAGATTTGGGGTAGGGCAAGCCATTCAAGGCTCTGAATTCTCATTTGCTCATTGTTACAAATGGGGAAGATAGCACCTATGTGAATGCACAAGTCAAGGATTTCCGCAGATAATGAAGACAAAGCTTCCGGAGCACAGCAGGTGTCTAGGAATTAGTGCTATTTTTTTTATTATTAAAATGTATGTGAAAGTACTTGGCACCTAGGCAACTAAAACGTGTTAGCTTTCTCCCCTAGCTGTGTCATAAAAGGAAAGACTTTCCATGTCTGTCATCTACCTTCACAGTCCTACCAGCTCCATGGCTCTTAATTACAGGGAGTATTTAAGGGAAGAACCCCAAATGCCCATTTGTGTACTTAGCATGCACAGGGGCTGTTATTAGGGTTTTATTCTGTCTTCTCTGGGATTGATGAGTCTGCCTTAGCAGGAGCTATGAGAAATCGCCAAGTCAAGGAGATGATTCAGACATCCCTTTGGCATTCATTAGAGTTTCTTGCTATCATGGTTATTTCAAAGGAGGCCTTGTCCTGACTATAAACAGCAGCTCAACATTACTACTAAATAGTATGAGATGGCGCCGGACTCTAGCCTTTGAGAAGATTCAATTCTGAGCATTGTCAACTAAATTTTACCTACAGTGATAGCCTCAAAAAAAAAAGGGGGGGGGCTCTTGGTGAGGGTCATGAATGTGGGAGGCACTGGGTTTCATCCCCAGGACCACAACAAAACAAAAACTCCTGAGACTAACCCATTGGCACGGGGTGGTCACTGAGGACCCAGATATGGCGTAGTCACAGAGGGACAGAGGCAAAATCAGGGTTTGCTCTTCTAGTCATAATTGTCACTGCATTCCCAGACCTGATGTCTACTGCCCCTCTCCCCTTTAATAACAAAACATTATGCTAGAAAAGTTGTGGACAAACCAGTTGTTTTTTATCATCTGGTGCACTATCATCTACACTGTCTGGGGGAGCAACACAGAGCCTTCTCAAAAGCATCACACAGATATCAGGTCCTTTGCGTGAATGCTCTGCATTCCTGGGAGTTTTTCCAAAGAAATAATCTAACATACATAAGACAAAAATGTTAACTATGGTGTTAACATTTTATCATTAAAAGCAAAACCCTGGAAGATGCCTATGTCCAGTAGCAAGAGGATGGTTTAAGATTAGTGCTTTTTTATGTTATTAAGCAGAGAAATCCTGTATGCTAAAAACTGACAGGCAGAACTTAGGAGAAAGTATATGACAATGAAGGTCATTGAGTTCTAACTATAGCCCACACATGGTGCTTGTCCTTTCTCCAGTGGTGCATAAGTTTCTCTTTACAAATCCCAAGCTTGGGTCAAATAGTTTAATAATCACTGTTTCTCAAAGTTATGCTATATCCACATGATTGGATAGTTTGCATGCACTGAAAATCACTGGGAAGACAATGTAACTCTAGATATCAATAACGTAATGTTAGAGAGAAATTTAATAGAAATAAGATAAGAATATGCATTTATGAATACGCATGCCTACACATACAGATATGTGTGGATATATACATACACATATGTGCACACACAATCAAGTTCTTGTGGCCATCATTTGAAAAGAAATATTAAGAAGAATGGAAGGAGTTATGCTGGTCAGCAGAGATGGTTTAAATTTTTCCTCTTTGAAAATTTGCTTTAGAATAAAGATAGGTCACCTTTTTATTTTTATTTTTAATTTTTGCAGTACTGGAGATTAAAAAGATAAATACCTTATCTTATAAATACTTTATCAGGGGCCTTCTATCTCTGAGCTACACCCCAGCCTTATTTTTTATTCTTTATTTGGAAACAGGGTCTCACTAAGTTGTGGAGGGCCTCACTAAGTAGCTGAGGCTGTCCACGAACCTGCAATCCTCCTGTCTCAGCCTCCCAAGTACTGGGATTATGAGTGTGAGCCATCACGCCCAGCTGATAGGTTACCTGTTTAATTAAAAATAATTCTGAGACGGGCGTGGTGGCGCACGCTTGTAATCCCCGCGCTTGGGAGGCAGAGACAGGAGGATTGCGCAGGTTCGAAGCCAGCCATGCGTGCTGGCTTAGGAGACCCTGTTTCCAAATAAAAATGTAAAAATAGGTCTGGGAGTGTAGCCCGGAGATAGAAGGGCTTCCAGGAACCCCAGTACCACCAAAAAAAAAAAAAAAAAAAAAAAAAAAAATTCTGACAAGTGCTCCATGACTAGGCACCCTCCTCATTGCAGCCACTCAGCAGGTTTCCTGGGAGTTTTCCCCTGATGCTTAGAACGTAAAGCAGTCATATGCCTGTGCTCAGGCCAGGATGGAAACAGAGTAAGAGCAAGGGCCACACAGATTCACTCTATAAGCTGGGAACCGCAATTGCTGTGCCAAGAGTGTCACTCCAGAGCTGGAAACAGTTCTGAAGGGAGCTGCTGAGTTAGAAACAGGCATCCAAACACATCCTGTGCTGGAAATATAAATTGGAGTAGCTTTTCTGGAAGCAATTTGACAATGTGTGTTATGACCTTAAAAATGTATGTATATACCCCTTGGCCCTAAAATACCATTTCTAGGTATTTATCCTAAAAAATAATTATGGCAGTCAGTGAAGAAAACTCATCAGGCTGTATTGATATTAATAAAAAAGTTAAAAGTAATCTAAAAAACCATATAATTAACTATCAGGAAACTAGTTAAGCTATGATATAGCCACATGATGTCACATAATATATTAAGGTGACAAATAGAACATTTAATGATTTGTAAAGACATACAACTTCCAAACAACATACAAATGTTGATCTCATTTTTGTAAAAACACACATATATGTGTATGTGAAGGTCCCTCCTAACCTGTGGTTTTGCTTTCTGTGGTTTCAGTTACCCATGGTTAACTGTTGTCCAAAAATATTAATGGAAAATTTTACAAAAAACAGCTCATAAGTTCTATATTACACATCGTTCTGAGCCCACCAAGGGTGGTGTGCACATATGTTACTATAACTATGAACTATATTATGATGTGAAACTATAATGAACCAATAAAAGTTAAAAAGAAAATTTGAGCTGTGCTCTTCTGACTTGCCCAAGACATGACTCATCCTCTGTTCAGTGTATCCACACTGTATATGCTACTCACCTGTCAGTCACTTGGTAGCCATCTTAGTTACCAGATGGACTGTCTTGGTATCACAGTGCTTGCCTTATTATACATAATGATGGCCCTCACAGTATATCAGTAGCGATGCTGGCAATTCAGATATGTCAACGAGAAGGTGTAAAGTGCTTCCTTTAAGTGAAGAGGTGAAAGTTCTTGACTTAGGAAAAAAAAAACTATGCTGAGGTTGCTCAGGTCTATGGTAAGAATGAGTATTCTTCCCATGAAATTGTAGAAAAGTAAAAGAAATTCATGCTAGTTTTGCTGTGGTACCTCAAACTACAAAAGTTATGTTCATAGTGTGGAGTTGAATGGGGATTATAAGAATTATGTATATAAATGCTTAGTTAAAATGGAAAAGGTATTTAAATTTGTTTCTGTATAGGAAAAAGTGGTATATATAAGGTTTGGTGTTACCCATTATTTTAGGCATTCAGTGGGGGTCTTAGAACATATCTACCTTGGATAATTACATGTATGTATATATGTACACACATGCACATATAAAACATATTTTGCACACTAATTACTAATTAATACATATTCAAATGGCTTGAAGGAACACATATTCAGAGCCAGACCCTGAGGTCAGCTTATGGGGCTGTATCTGTGGGCTCAGTGCCAGGCTCTACAGAAGACCCTCTGGGTCAGACTCATGGCTCCATTATTCATCACCCATGTGACCCTGGACAGTGATATCCCCTTAGAAAATATTATGTGCTTAATCTGTTTCAGTCATTCTTCCTAGTTCCAGGGATTTAGTGGTGGAGAAATAAAATCCCTTGTTCTCATGAAGCTTACATTCATAGCGTCTTAACCCCTCTATGCCTTGATATCGCCTATCTGTGAAACGGGGATAATAAAAACTCTTACCTAAGGTGGTTCAGTGAGGAGTACAAGGATTAAAATGTGGAGTGTTTATAAGTGTGTTTAGAAGTGCACAAGGGAGACATTAAGTACCATAACATATGCTGGAGAATAACCTTTAAATTTCTTTTAATTTATCTGTGTTTTCTAAATTTTTAATAATGAAAATTACTGTTGTAAATAGAAGAAAAGGAAGAAATCCCTAAAGTCCTAGATTGAGAACTGTAGTAACCTAGCAGCTTGTCCCTACCCTGAGCAGAAAGATGATCGGATGTCCTCAGATCAGGCCTCATAAATGAAGAGGGCTGAGGTTTCCCCTCAGTGCCCGCCATATTCCTATGGAACAAGCCACTGCCTTTGTTAGTGAGCCCAGCTCAGGGAGCTCACCGCCCAGACGATTACTCCCTCTGACCTAGTAATTCATCTTGGTTCTGGAGATCTAGCTAAGGAGAATAATTCAAGAGAAGCAGAAGCCAGGCGTGGTGGCGCACGCTTGTAATCCCAGCATTCGGGAGGCTGAGACCTGGAGGATCGCGGTTCGTGGACAGCCTCAGCTACTTAGTGAGGCCCTCTGCAACTCAGTGAGACCCGGTTTCAAAATAAAGAATAAGAACTAGGGTAGGGGGTGTAGCTTGGAGGTCAAATGCCCCTGGGTTCCATCCCCAGACCCGCAAAAAAAAAAAAAAAAAAAAAAAAGAGAAGCAGAGACACAAGCTAACATCCAACTTGGTGCTATCTGGTTTTTGCAAGAGGTTGGAAACCATTATTAAAAGGATCAATATTAACCCAGGGATTAAGTTAAATATAGGATATCTACTCCATGAAATAAAAGAAGCTATCAAAAATTATAACTACGAAGACCATGAGGACATACAGAAAATATGTATAATAAAATATTAAGAGAAGATAACAAAACACAGTGGTACATATGACTTAAACAAGCAAAAGTATGCATTGGTGTGACCAGTAACGGACAAAAAACCCCAACTAGATTAAGGTGGTAATATTTGATAACATACACCTATAATCCCAGTACTTGGGATGCTGAGACAGGAGGACTGCAGGTATAAAGCCAGCCTCAGTAATTTAGCAAGGCCTGCAGCAACTTAGACCCTACTTCAAAACTAAAAGATAAAAAAGGACTTGGAGGTAAAGCTCACAGGTGGAATGCTCCTGGGTTCAATCCCTAGTACCACAAGTAAAAAAGGAAAGAAATTAAGCACAAACCACACAAAGCATTCAAAGCCACTAAAGACAATATTCTTGATGTGGCTTTAAAAAAAAAATTCCACCTTTCTAGTGATGTGTGCATGTATGCCTCTACCATCTTGTACTCCATTAAGATGTATGACTACAATGCACCAATACAAAAGAAAAAATTCCATCCATCCATCTCAGCCTTTCCTGACTAGATGCCATGACAAGTTGAGAGGTGTTTGTTCTGTTTTATTGCAGGGGGACAGAGTGCTGGTCCTTATGTGAGGAGGCAGGAAACAGATCAACCAAGCTCAGTGGGTCTTTCTTCCAGGCCTGCTCTAGTGCTCATCACTACTGTGGATCTCAGGACATAGACACGCTGCCAGAACCAGGGATCATCATTCTCCCCCAGTGAACATTATTAGTGTTCCTGGGGCGCTGGAGATAGAGCCCGTCTCCAAGATGGCTCCTGGGACCCAGAGCCGTGGCCTCCCCACTCCTGCCCTTAGGACCTCCCATTGCTCGGCGTAGAATGTCTCGTTCCCAGCATCATATGCTCTGTGCAGCATCTCAGCAACTCACACTGCAAAAGGAGGTGTGATCATGCTGAAGGAGGTACCCATTATTAGGTGCTAGAAACCTGAAGAAGAGAGTACTCCTGGCAGCTACTGGGTCACTAAGTCTAGAGGTGAAGATTCATTTTGTTTCCCTAGGTTTTAAAGTTTTTTTTTTTCTTTTTTGGTTGGGGAGAAGAACCCATTTTAAGTTGTGCAAGTTAGATGCAATAATGTATAATACTTGACTCTTTAATACATAAAGGCAAATGCAGTCTAATTTTATTAATCTAAATTCACACTGTTTAATCTATTACAAAAGAAGAAAACACCTTTGGACTCCCTCACAAGAGATAGGTTGGGTTCATGTTGATTCTGATAGGGACTCAAACATCTGCATTAGACACCAGGCCCTTGTGGTGGCAAAATAGTTAATGGTTTCACTTTCTTAGAGCCTCGAGCTATGCAAGCTGTGAGAAGCTGAAAATTTAAAAATCCCATCCCAAGGTTTGCACCCTCAGCACTATCTTCACTCCTTCTACTCACAGTCCACATTCCACTTGATGCTCCTGGGAGGAAGCTTCAGGGTTTCATTGATCTTCTCCAGGACGGTCTGCAGTTTTTGCTTCTGAGCAATCTCAGACTGGGTGACCTCGGCAACATTTAGCTTCTCACTCTCAAGTTTCTCTGGGTGACAAGGAAAAAGACAGTTGCTGTTTGTTACCTTGGGCCATCAACAACCCTAATTCATGCCCTTCTCCATGTGCTCACACGTGCACACACTCATCCACCAGATGCGTACAGAGGTCCCTCAGTCTCCAAGGGGGATTGGGTCCTCCGTCCCCCTAGAGACACCCCATGAAGGCTCAAATTCTTTATACAAAATGATGTAGTATTTTCATATCATCTGTGTAATCCTATACATTTTAATCATCTCTACATTAGTTACAACATCTAATTCAATGTACATTCTATATGTTGTTATAATGCATAATTTAGGGGATTATATGTCTGTGCATGTTCAGTCCAGATGTAATTTTCGTTGAATATTTTTGATTCACAATTGGTTGAACCTGCAGATGTGGAATCCATAGATACAGAGGGATGACTATATAGGGCCCTCATGAGGGGAGGGGTTCTACTCCTAGTCTGATGGTGGTACTGGTGGCAGCAATACTGTGAAAGAAAGCCTTTGACTTGTTTTGAGCCCTCAGGACCACAGGAGTAGGGCATTTAACTTAGTGTCTATTTCAACACTTGTCTATCATTTGAGAGTTTCCCCTTCTTTCCAGTTCTGTCTTTTCCATGAATATCTCTGGGGTTCAACTAGACAGTTTCTCTGCTTCCCCTTAGCAGTCAGGTTCTTATTCAAGGCCTTCGTCCCTTCTTGTCTATGGTATATGCCACACCCAATCATATTTATCTGATAGAAGCATCTTCTTTTCTTTTTAAATACACCCAGAAGGCAATGCGTCATATTTCATCCATGCTAAGGTACACATTTTTCACATTTTAACATCCCTAGAACCAGGTTATGTCTTAAAATTGATGGCATCCTACAGTTGCCGCCAGCCAGGTGAAATATTTTTATAAGAGTTATTACTGCCTCCATATGCAGGAACTTGGCTATTGCTCTTCACAGGATGATCACTTCCATGTTTCTTCAAAAGGTATAAAATGAACCTTCTAAGCAAGAGGAAAGCATTGGACAATGGCTGAGTGGAAGTGACCTCTCTAAGTAGTACTCATACAACAGAGTGCTTCCAAGCCAATGTTTCTCAGGCATGATGACTTAAAACATAGTCTAATCATTTTATTAATCTAAATTTATGTTTTAATCTATTACAAAGAAAAAAAAAACATAACAACTTTGGGCTCCTTAGTGAGAAATTTGTCACCTGTTTCTAGATTCACTTAATCCACACTCCATAACCCATTCAGGACTGGTAGACCTTATACTCTGAAGTGTGTATATGTGTTTTGTGTGTGGTACTGGGGATTGAACCCAGGGGCATTCTACCTCTGTGCTACACCTCCAGACCTATTTTATTTTTTTACTTAGAAACAGGTTCTCACTAAGTTGTGGAAAGCCTCACTAAATTTCTGAGGCTGGCTGCAAACTTTGGAACCTCCTGTCTCAGCCTCCCAAGTATTGGGATTATAAGCATGTGTCACCATTCCTGGCTCCTGAAATGTGTTTAAAACATCTTTTCTCTGTAATTTTAAGGGCTGCCATACAAACAAGTTAAACTTTCCATCCATGGTTTCCTATTGCATATGATATTTGTATTAGGAACTGTAGCTCACACAAGTCAAATGTTCCTGGGTCATTCCTTGGAGATAAAGCTGCCCACTGGAGAGTTTCTGTAAACTCTGTTTACTTAGGAGTCCTTTCCAGTAACTTGTAGGATGATCTAAGGCAGTTTTCATCTACAATGGTCTGGGATATTATCTTTTCTCTTTAGTTGTTTCAACCATACTTCTAAAGTTCAGGGATCTAATAAGCTTATATGTTATATCTAAATGTCTTCTTTTTTAAATGGTGAGCCTGAAGAGAACCTGAGTGCCTGTCTCATTTTAGGCTGGATTCTTTTTTTTTTTTTTTTTTTTTTTACAGAACTGGAGATGGAACCCAGGGGCATTCAACCTCCAAGCGGCACTCTCTAGGCTGGATTCTTATCTCTGTTCCTGTCCTACTAAAGAAGTGACAAGCTTTTTTCCTTTCCCTGTTATTGTTGGGCGATGTAACTGTCTCTATAGAAGCGACTTGTTTTCATTGTATACTATAACTACAAGCATTGGGCAGAGGCTGCCCAAAGGAGCTAGATTGAGAAACGTCTGAAGCCTTATCTTGGCTTAGAGGGAAAGACTGCTGGGATGGGTTATTGATGACTGTCTTGGGAGTGGGCAGGGAGGAGAGGAGTGGCATGAGAGCCACTTATGTGAGGGCCTTGCTGTATTACATCACTGTCTATGAATTTTCATATTTATAATCTTCTATTGGCATTGCACTTGGACCAAATAGCTTAGGTTTCCGAGTCTGTTTTCTAGGTCAACCACTTTTTCTTGCACTTTTGTCTATTTTTTTCTTGTTTTTCAAAAATCGGTGGGCCATACTAAATACACACTTGGTCTCTTCACCCCCCCTTCCTGGCACAGAGCTTCTATAACTCTTATAACCTCCTCAGTGATGCTGGCTGATAGAAGCTTCTTTTGTTACGTTTGGTTTTTTTGGTTCCCAGTTCCTGAAAGAGCTCCAAGTGATGGCTGAAGTCTGTTGCCCGAGGAACCAACCATGTAATTAAAGCCTTGGTACTTTTGGCCCCCACCTCATCTCTGGGGGTGAGAGAGGGGGTTGGAGCAAGTTTAGTTAAATCACCAATGGCCAGGGATTTGGTCAATCATGCTTAGGTAATGAAACCTTCAGAAAAAACTGTAAGCAAAGGGATTTGGAGAGCTTCCGGGTTGGTGAATATATCAAGGTCTTAAGCCGGGCGTGGTGGCACACACTTGTAATCCCAGCATTTGGGAGGCTGAAACCGGAGGATCACGGTTTGCAGACAGCCTCAGCTACTTAGGCCCTCTGCAAACTCAATGAGACCCTGTTTCAAAAATAAAGAATAAAAAATAGGAAAAAATAGGGCAGGGGATATAGCTCGGAGGTCGAATGCCCCCTGGGTTCCATCCCCAAACCTGCAAAAAAAAAAAAAAAAAAAAAAATATATAAAGAATTTGCTGAAGCGTGGTGTGTCCAGAGTGGGCATGGAGGCTGTGGGCCCTTCCTTCATACCTGCCCTACACTCACCTCTTCCCTTTAGCCCTTCCTGACTTGCATCCTTTAGAATATACTGATAAACTCAAGTGCCTTCCTAAGTTCTATGAATCATTTTAGTGAATTATTCAATCAGAAGAGGAGTGGCAGGGACCCTTGATCTATAGCCAGTTGATCAGAAATACAAGTGGCCCAGACTTGTGACTGCCATCTGAAATGAGGACATTCTGGAGGAAATGAGCCTTAACCTGTGGGGGCTGCACTAAATTAGGGTAGTCAGTGTCAGAATTAAATTGCAGGATACTCAGCTGGCATGTTCAGAGCATTGCTCAGCGTGGGAAAACGCATGCATTTGTTGCCAGAAGTATTGTGAGTAGGGAAGAATGCGGGTTTCTGAGATTAGATTTTACACCTTACTTACTGGAGCTCTCATTGCTTTTCTGTTCCCAACAGTATTTTTTTAAATATTTTTATTTGGTGCATTGTAATTATATATCATATTGGGGTATATAATGATAAAAACATACATTCACACAACTCTTGGAGTATGTCCCTTTCGATACCACTTCTTCCCCTCCCCATACAGGTCTCTGAGGTTGGAACTGGTAATCTTGTATACATACGTGGTATTATTTCAACTGTTAACACTCTTTAAATCTTTGTACCCCCCTCCTCCCTTCCCTAAACCCCCTCAATCACTCCACTGGAGTCTCTGCTTTTCTACCTGATGTTATTTTTATTTCTAAATTTCTCTCTGGCTTCCATATATAAGAGAAAGCAGACCTCTCCCTCTCCCTCTCCCTCTCCCTCTCCCTCTCTCTCTCTCTCCCCTAGCTAATCTTGCTTAGTATAATCTCGAGTTCCATCCATTTTCCTGGAAATGACAGGATTTTGTTCTTTCTAAATGAGTAAAATTCCATTGTGTGTATATACAAGATTTTTGTGATCCATTCATTTGTCGATGGACACCAGGCTGGATCCGTAATTTGGCTACTGTGAATTGTGCTGCTATAAACATGGATATGGGGTGTATTCATTTCGGGTCACCCCCCTATGCCATTTTGGCATGGGGCTGTATTTCTGTTTTCTGTATTTTTATCTTTCTAATAAACTTCTTTAAATCTTCAAAAAAAAAACACATGGATATGTATGTATCATTATAATATTCTGACTTCAATTTCTTCAGAACAATGCCCAGTAGCCCTATTGTTGGGTCACATGGTAGTTCTACTCCCAAGCTTCTGAGATACCTCTACATTGATCACCACAGTGGCTGTACTAGTTTGTGGCTCTACCAAATGTGTATTAGGGTTTCCATTTCCCCACATCCTGTTTTTTATTTATTTATTATTTATTTATTTATTTATTTGCGGGTTTGAGGATGGAACCCAGAGGCATTTGACCTCCGAGCTACACCCTCTGCCCTATTTTTTACTCTTTATTTTGAAACAGGGTCTCTCTAAGTTGCGGAGTGCTTCACTAAGTAGCTGAGGCTGTCCGTGAACCGTGGTCCCCTGGTCTCAGCCTCCCAAATGCTGGGATTACAAGCGTGCGCCACTATGCCCGGCTTCCCCACATCCTTGCCAGCATTTACTGTTGTTTGTGTTCTCGATGGTTGCCATTCTAACTGGAGTTAGATGGAATGTCACTGTAGTCTTGATTTGTATTTCAAATCAAGAAATTTGTTGAACACTTTTTCATACATTTTTAATATATATTTTATTTGGAAACAGGGTCTCTCTCTTTTTTGTTTTTTTTGGTGGTACTGGGGTTCCTGGAAGCCCTTCTACCTCCGGGCTACACTCCCAGACCTATTTTTACATTTTTATTTGGAAACAGGGTCTCCTAAGCCAGCGCGCGTGGCTGGCTTCGAACCTGCGCGATCTTCCTGTCTCTGCCTCCCAAGCGCGGGGATTACAAGCGTGCGCCACCACATCCAGCTTTTTCATACATTTATTGGTCATTTGTAGTCTTCTTTTGAAAAGCGTCTATTCTAGATATTATTCCAGCAAAAAATGATTATTTTAACTAGTCTTTAATACTAAAATTATAATATATTTTTCCCAAAATTAAAATATTTTTCTCTTGCTTTTTAGCATCTGTCATTGCTTACTCAGGAGAAGAATTTTTGTGACTTTGTTTTCTTTCTTTTACATTACAAAGATTTTGGAAATGTAATTCTGCTTTACTTTTTCTATCTTGGTCATTACATTTAGGATTTATCTTTTTGCTTTCAAACTTTGTTGGATATTTTATTTTAGACATTGATTTGGCATTAAGTAGATTTACATACAGAATATATTGCAAAGTGATCTTTATTAACACACAGAATTCTTTCTCTTTCTTTGATAAAAATGAGATTATAAAATACATTTGCTACTGGCTTTTCCCCAAATGAACATATATAATGAGTATCTTTCTAGATCAATACGTATAAATATATTCATTAAAAAAACTGTATAATATAGGGCTCGTTATATATTCAATCCTACACAGGTACACAGGCAGGTTATATCCTACTTTTCCTCCATTTGCAATAAGGTTGCAATAAATATGGTGTGTGTATTGCTAAATGACAATTGCTGGTAAAAAATAAAAGGTTTGGCTTTACAGTGTTTCTTCTTTCATCTTATCAAATCCTCTCACTAGTTCTTTTATTACTTGTATGAGTTTTTAGCATCCTCTGGGTATGCAAATAAGATAAAACACTGTTATATCTATTTTGTAAGCTCATATCAATTATTCAATGTCATATATATACTGAGGATTGAACCCAGAGGCATTCTACCTCTGTGGTATACCCCCAGCCCTATTTTTTATTCTTTATTTTAAAACAGGGTCTCACTAAGTTGCAGAGGTCCTCACCAAGTAACTGAGGCTGGCCGTGAATTTGTGTCTTCCTGTCTCAGCCTCCCAAGTTATGGGATTACAAGCATGTGCCACCACACCAGGCTTCAGTGTCATATTTTAAAATAAAATATTTATTTGAGAACCTCTTCTACTATTCCTACCCTTTACTTTAAGATATTTAATCCATAACTTTTTTTTTTTTTGGTGGTATTGGGGTTCCTGGAAACCCTTCTACCTCTGGGCTACACTCCCAGACCTATTTTATATTTTTATTTGGAAACAGGGTCTCTTAAGCCAGCGTGGCTGACTTCGAACCAGCGCGATCCTCCTGTCTCCGCCTCCCAAGCGCAGGGATTACAAGCGTGCGCCACCATGCCCGGCAATCCATAACTTTTAAGAGGCCCACTCAAATTTTCTATAGTTAAATAGCAATGTTATTCATTGTTACTGAGGATTTGAAGATAATTTGTCAATACTCCTAGTTTTCTTCTTTTGTTCTTTTGAAGGCTAATATTAGCTAGCTTTTTGAAATATATCTATTGCTAACATTTCATTCTTCCAGAAAAAATGTTTCTTGAATGTTTCTATAGTTCTACAAATTGTTCATAATTAGCTTAACTGTTTCCTAAGTGTATGATTTTGAAATAGAATGTGACTTTGTTTTCTCAGGCAGATTATTTTGTGAATATTTTAGTTGTTTTTGAAGTTAGCATACACAGATGTTTTTGAAGAGATTTTTAGAAAACAATGCAAGGGTATCACCAAAGTTCTAAAATATAAAAATAGGGCAAAACAGACTCAATTATTCTGAGTGGTGGAAGAATTGTGATGTTCTAACATAGTCATCATATCTCTCATACTATATTAATGTAACCAACCATCAAAGAATTAGAATAAGAAAATACTCTTTCCAGTATGAATGATTCCTGAGTTATTTAAAAATATTTTTGTTTCCAAACATATGGGGAGCATTTGTTAAAATATATTTTTAAAAACTTACATCATAGAAAATTTGGCTTGTGTGCTAATTTGTTGAGACTTGCTTTAAGGACATAGCCAAATTTTGTAAGAGTTCCATGTATAGTTGAAAAGAATGAGGGTATTCTAGTATGCAGGTGTATCATATGCTAGAGGCAAATTAATCTGGTTAACTGTATTGTGCAAACTGTCTGTACCTTTACAAACATTTTTCTTAATAAGTTAAAAATCTATTGCTGTGATAATGGATTTGTCAAATTCAAGTAATGATTATAACTTTAATTTTTATTTATTTTAATTTTTTGCAGTACTGGGAATGAAACCCAGGGGCATTCTACCTCAGAGCTACATCCTCAGCCCTAAATTTTATTCTTTATTTTGAAACAGGGTCTCACTGAGTTGCAAAGCGCCTAAGTAGCTGAGGCTGTCCTTGAACGGCGATCCTTCTGTCTCAACCTCCCAAATGCTGAGATTATAAGCATGCGCCTGGCTAATTTTAATTTTTATATTTCAATATATAGAAGTAAATATAACTTTAAAAATTTACATATTTCTAGTGATTTTAATTTTTTATCAACATATAGTGACCCTGTAATAATGCTTTTTGCTTTAAAGGCAATTTTGTGTGTGTGCGTGTGTGTGTGTGTGTGTGTGTGTGTGTGTGTGTGTGTGTATGTGTGTGTCAATAGGGATTGAACCCAGGGTCATGCTGCCTCTGAACTACACCTCAATCCTATTTTTTAAATTTTGAAACAGGGTATTGTTAGGTTGCTGACAGTCTTACTAAATTGCTGAGGCTGTCCTCGAACCTGCAATCCTTCTGTCTCAGCCTCCCAAGTACTGCCATTACAGGTGTGTACCAGCACACCCAGCTTATGTTTTAAAATTCTTTCTTGTGAGGTGTGGTGGCACACGCTTGTAATCCAGGATTTAGGAGGCTGAGACAAGAGGATCGTGGTTTGCAGACAGCCTCAGCTACTTAGTGAGGCCCTTTGCAACTCAGTGAGACCCTGTCTCAAAATAAAGAATAATAAAAAAAAAAATAGGGCTGGGGTGTATCTTGGAGGTAGAATGCCCCTGCATTTCATACCCAGTACCACAATTTTTTTTCTCACTTTTTACCCTTTAGTCTTTCTATATTGCATTCTGGGTGATTTCTTCGAGCTTATTACTTCCTTCTTCAGCTGTATTAAATCCATTAAAGTCTCTAATTTCATATTGTTTTCATTTCTGGAAGTTCTGTTTGTTTTTTTTTCTTCACATCTACTTGTCCAGTTTTTAGTTTCTGTTATATCATCCTTTACAAAGCCTCTTAACACAAATTAAACATGGCTCATGTTATATCCTATAACTTAACAGTTCTGATATTTATAGTATTTGTGTGATGAATCTATAATTTATTGTTCCTCTTGACAATGCTCTGGGTGGCTTGCTACTCATGTCTTTGTTGATTTCTAATTTTAAGCTCATTTCCCTGGAATTTTACTTCAGGGAGTTCTTGGTAGCCTCGGTTTAGAGTTCATTTGCCTTTAAAGGAAAGAAATAAGTTTTTTTTTTTTTCTGCCTTGGGGCACTAGTAACCTGGGGTAGCTTTTAATTAAATTTCTAGCTTAGGACTTTTATTTTTATTTATTTATTTTTTTGGTTGTACTGGGGATGGAACCCAGGGGCCTTCTACCTCCGGGCTACACTCCCAGACCTGTTTTATATTTTATTTGGAAACAGGGTCTCTTAAGCCAGCGGAGGCTGGCTTCGAGCCTACACGATACTCCTGTCTCAGCCTCCAGAGCGCGGGGATTACAAGCGTGTGCCACCATGCCTGGCTAGCTTAGGACTTTTAAAGTGACATTAGTTGTGGGGATCCTAACCCTAAATCTCTGTGAATACAGATTCTGACAGGAATTCTCAGCAGCAGACATTTTCTTTCTTCCTTCCTTCCTTCCTTTCTTCCTTTCTTTCTTTCTTTCTTTCTTTCTTTCTTTCTTTCTTTCTTTCTTTCTCTTTCTCTCTTTCTTCCTTTTCTTTCTTTTCTCTCCCTTCCTTTCTTTTGGTTTTATTTACATCCAAGGCTGAGATAGACATTTACCCTTACTGCCACTCTCTGTGGGATATGATTTTCTATTCTACCCACTGAAAGCGTTGCCCTTCAAAGACTCGCTTTATTCTCTGGTCGCTGATCCAATTCCCTATCCCAAAGCCTCAGACTTTACTCAGGCTTTATTTATTTTTGGGTACTGGGGATTGAACCGCTGAGCTGCACCCCTAGCTTTTTTTATTTTGAAACAGGGTCTCATTAAGTTGCTGAGGCTGGTCTCAAACCTGTGACCCTCCTGTCTCAGCTTTCCAAGTACTGGGATTACAGGCATGTGCCGCCATACCCACTGCTAAACAGGCTTTATCTCCTGATTGTGCAGTGTACGCTATTAAACCTCAGGCTGTTAACCACTGGGAATTAGCACCTGCCCCACTGGATTTACAGTTCCCTTTTGTTCTTGGAACCAGAAGAATTTCCACCCCTTTCATACCAGTTCAGCCATGCCATACAAAAACATGTTTTTAAAGGCTTATCCAGATTTTTAAAGTGTGCTGTACTAAGAAGATTTGTTTGAACATGTAGTGACTGTAATTCTGAAAACAGACATCTAGTTTCAGAGCTTATTACATCGACTAGAACCCCGGAAACAATGTAAGAGTTGGGATAGTTGCTATTTCTGACTTGTTCCTAATAATGTATCTTTGCTATTTCACTATTTAATGTTTACTATTAGGTTTTGTTTAATGGTTTTTATCATATGTAGTAAGTTTCTTTTTCTTCCTGTTTTACTTGGGAAGAAAGTTAAAATGTTAAAATGTACATATATTGAAATGTGTGAAATATTTGAAATATATTTGGCAGATATATTTCATATATTCGAAATGTAGCAACTATTATTTGACATTGACTCATAGATTAATTCACTCCAGCTCTGAAATTTATATGCACTCACCAACTTTTTTTTTTTTTTTGGTGGTGCTGGGGATCGAACTCGGGGGCATTCTACCTCCGAGCTACACTCCCAGCCCGATTTTTTATTCTTTATTTTGAAGCAGGGTCTCACTGAGTTGTGAAGGACCTCAGTAAGTAGCTGAGCCTATCCACAAACTTGCGATCCTCCTGTCTCAGCCTCCCAAATGCTGGGATTACAAGCGTGCGCCACCATGCCCAGCCTATTCACCAACTTTTTAAGAGCGATCATATATAAGCATGGAAAAATTATTCAAGCTGTAAAAATTATGATTCTTTCCTCCCATTGCAGCCCCAAGTTCCCTACTCTAATTCCATAGAGATAAGATGACCAGAGCGATTATATAGAACCACAAGCATGAAATGTCTCCTCTTTAACACACACAAAGATGAACTGGGTCTGATGCTGCCCCTTGCAGCAGCACTCCCTGATCTGATGCATGAAAAAGGGCAGATAATTTCTGTTGGATTTCTCCCTCAAATGTGTTACATTCATATAATCATGAGAAGACGTCAGACAAATCCAAATTGACCACCATTCTACAAAACCACTGACCAGTACTCACTGGAACTGAAAGACACAGAGAGATCGAGAAACTGTCATAGACTGAAGAGAGTTAAGGATATTTGACAACTAAATACAATGTGGGAACTTGGATTAGATCTTTAAAATCCTGCTACCAAGGCAGGAAACAGCATGATACAGAAAGAAAAAAACAAAAAAAGGATTTTGAACCAAAGAAACTAAGGAAATAAAGAGTTCTGAGCTAAGGTGGCCATAGCTGGACTGGAGAATAACGGTGAGAGTCAACCCTACCTATCATGTTGGGCACTTTTCTAAGGGCTTTGCCTACTAATTGAAAAATGGGATGGATATGATGCATGATATTTGGGCAAAGAGACTAAGAGGAGCAATTTAGGATGACTCTTAAAGTTTCTCATTTGAGCAACTGACTGTGTGGTGGTAAGGCCATTCATCAAAGTAGAAGATGGAATAGACTTCGTAGGAAGGAAAAATATAGAGAGTTCAGTTTGGTTGCAGCATGGCTGTGGAACGTCCAGGTGGGGACGTCTGCAAGGGTGTAGCTCAGAGTAGAATGCCTCTGGGTTCAATCCCCAGTGCCACACACACACACAAAAGACTTTAACAGTCTGAAAGAGAAGAGCATCCTGGAGCTATAGACCTGGTAGCTATGATTATGGTAGAGGTGATAGCTGAAATTGTGAGTGGGAGGAATAGTACAGGAAGTGGGTATGAAAGAAAAAAAGGGGATGGAAGACCGAGGAGCCCCAGCCATGACTGAAAGAGGAAGCACATAAGAAGAAGGTGGAGAAGTAGGTGTCAGAAGTAGATGAGAACCAGGAAAACAAGAGGAAGGAGACACCACCTGGCCAAGGGAAGGGGACGGGAGGTTTGGTCACATATCAGCAGAAGAGGAAGTCTGAATTGGCACTGATGATCTTGGCAGGGAATGTCCATGGAAAGATGGGAGGTGGCCAGCTGTGCCGTGGGAGGATGGTGAGCCAAAGGGAGGCAGGTACAGTGAGTGCCAGATGCTCTTTTGAGAAATTTGGCCAGGGAAGAAGGAAGATCGAAAAATAGCCAGAGGAGAACCCAAGGTTACAGGGTCCACTCAAAACACTAATTTCAGATCCTAATTCTTCCCAGGAACTCCTGATACATATACACATTTATCTTTCTTTCTTTCTTTCTTTCTTTCTTTCTTTCTTTCTTTCTTTCTTTCTTTCCTTTTTTCTTTCTTTTCTTTTTTTTTTTTTTTTTTTACTAAAAATTGGTTCTTTCCGTTGGATATCCTGCCTGTAAGATTTGATGCCCAGCCTTAGACTCACATGGTTCTAAATCTAAGATTGTAAAAAGAAGCATGGTCTCTGTATTGAATCACCTTCTTGCTGTGAAAGCTGAAATATGAAATAATCTAACCCAATGATATGTGCTGCCTGACTTGTGTGGCACAGATGTGATGCTGGGCTGTTTTGTAGCCATTTCTGAAGGCGAGATTACTCCATGACCATGTTCCATTACTTCATGGCCACGTTCCACCCTTGCTTTGAAAGCTGAGCATAGAATATTTCAAGATGGTTTCAGATCCTGATTAGAAATTTGCTGGAGGGGTTAACAGCTGCAGTCATGGGGAGAGATATTCAGTGAGGCACAAGGCTTCTCCATGTCTACACGTGCCAAAGCTTTTTCATTTCCATTCTGTACTCAGTTGGAGTTCACAACCCTTAAATATTAATACTCATTAATATTGATGTTTGAGTACCAAATCAGCTTAGCTTCCTAGAAATTCCTAGAGGTTATATTAGCCATTCATTCATTCAACAGACATTGATTAAGTGCTAGGCAACCTGATGGGACTGGAAAAGCCTGGATAAATAAATAAGATATGGCTCTTGACCTTAAGAAGCCCATATACATTGACATACATAGCTACAATGTGGAAAGCCTTAAAATAAGCCATGTAGATATCCATATGCAGGTATATATTTACATAGGTTCGGTTTCTCTTATCCAAAATGCTTGGAACCAGAAGTGTTTCAGGTATTTTTCAGCTCTGGAATCTTTACATATATATTAGGAACTACATTGAGGATGGTACTGAAGTCAAAACATAAAATTTATTTACAGTTGGTATATACTTATGGTACTTGTACACAGCCTGAAGAGTTGTTTTATAGAATATTTTTTAGTGCATCTGTGTTTTGACTGCAAGTCATCACGTAGGGTCAGGTGTGGAATTTTCCACTAGTGACAACACTCAAAAGGTGCTAGATTTTGGAGCATTTTGGATATTTTAGATTAGGGATGCAAAGTGTGTGTGTGTGTGTGTGTGTGTGTGTGTGTGTGTGTGTGTGTGTGTGTACAGAAGGCACATGAGATGAGAAGATTGAGCATTAATGATTTACCCTGGTAGATAAGGAAAGAAGGCCTCAGAGGCAGGAGGAAGAGCAGGGGCAAATATATCAAGGTGACCATGCATGGTGTATGTATTAATGTAGCAATAGTGAGTGTGAAATAGTAAAACTAGCACCAGGCACTTACTGGGCATTCATGAGGTGTCAGGCCCTCTTCTACGGTCTTTACACGTATCACCTCACTGCACTAGCTGCGCCTGTGGGAGCCACCAGACATAGGCTGAGGTGGGATGAGCTGTGCTGAATGTGGTGTGGGGAGATGTTTTCTGGCAAGAGGGAACCACTGAGAGTTCTCAGTAAGGACTGGCAAGATGATACTTGTGATGTAGAAAGAGTCCTTAGCTGGCTGTGCAGACAACAGATTGGAAGAGCTGAGATGGGAAGCCAGAGATGTGAGTTTAGAAGCTTTTTCAATAATTCAGACAAGAGCGAATCAGACCCATGAAAATGGTGAGAGGTAGATTCAGGAAAGGCTTTTGAACAAGGGGAATGGCCTGGATGACATCTGTGTCCGGGAGCAGGCTGGCAAGGAGGAGCTGGGGGGCTCTGTCCACCCAGAAGGGAAGGAACAGCTTTAGGAGAGTGAATGGATTCAGTCTAAGGCACACCCAGGTAGAAGAGCTGGCTGGTGGATAGCTAAGAATTGGAGAGGGAAGTTTGTGCAGGAGATAGGAGGAGCCTACCTTCACTCAAGCTGAATTTGTCCTTTCCACACTTCGGTCACCTCTGAATTCCCCTTACCTTCCACTTTGGCCTTAGATTTTCACATGAGCTGCTCTGAAGTGACCCATGGGTACATGATCACCTTCACAGAGGCATACTGTCACACATACTAGCACCCATCCCAGAGAAGAACACATACACATGAGTGTCTATGGATGACAGAAGTCTAAAAACTCACACCCATGTAGATATTCCTAGAAAGAGTGAGGTGTGTTCTCCAGCTATTCAGAGGGGTCTTTTCATTTACCCAAGCCTGCTAGAGGGAGCAGGCCTGCCCTTCCAGCAAGACTCCCTCTGCAATCTCTTCATGTAATACAGGTTTCAAGAGGACATCTAAAGCTCTCCCTGAGCTGTTACCCCAAGTCCACCTCTAGAAGAGCCTGAGCAGCCATGCACCACAACATTCAACTCGCCTCCTACCAAAGAGCTTCTGCAGGACTTGTCCGTCATATAAGTCTTCAGCCAGGTCTTTCACAATGATTCTTTCTCCAACCAACACATCATTAATCCAGTCAATTAATACCTACACAGAGAGAGAGCAAGAATAAGAATCGTAGGTATTTTTTCTAATAAATTAGCTTTCTTATTCTGGGCAATTAAAATCTACATGAACTTCTAACTTTATTTTATTTGTTTATTTATTTATTTTATTGGTGCACTGTATTCATACATCATAGTGGGATACAAACTTTTGTAGACATACATGCACACATCGCCCAGTCAGCCCTCACTGGATCCCCACCCCATTCTCTCCCCATCCCTCCCTCCCATGCTTGGCTTAGTGGTTGACATCTAGTATTATAGCAATTTATCCAAAATTAAAAATGATAATCTCACATAACAGTTTCATTTGTCTGATACCAAGCTTTTGATGACTTAAAGATAACATTTCAATATTTCTTTTTACTTTCTTTCTTACCAGAGAATTTTTTTTTCTATTTTTTTTTTAGGTGAAACTATCATATATTTATATATTTATTTTTCAGAAAAAAAACTCTATCCTAATATGGAATATGGACTCTAGATACCCAAAATGATCTTGAAAAAGAACAAAGCTAGAAGATATATATTTTCTGATTTCAAACCATATAAAGCTACAATAATTGAAACAGTGTAGTACTATTCTAAAGGCAGATATATAAACCATTGAAGTTAAATAAAAGCCTAGAGCTAAATTCTTCCCTATATTGTCAAGTTATTTTTGACAAGGTTTCCACGAACATTTGGTGGTAGAAATAATAATATTTTAACTAAATATTGTTAAAACATAATAATTACATGGAAAAGAATAAAGTTGGACCCTTACCTAATCCCATATACAAATATTAACTCAAAATAGATAAAAGACCTAAATATAAATCTTAAGACTATAAACTTTTAGGAGAAAATCTGGGTCATAAAACCTCACAACACTGAAATTGGCAGTGATTTCTTGGATATGATTTCAATAGCACAGGCAACAGAAGAGTATACAAACTCCCTAAAAAATAAAAAAAATATATTGTATATCCAAAGACAATGTAAACAGAGCTAACAGTTACTAATAGAATGGGATTAAATATTTCCAAATGCTATATCTGAAGGTATATTAATATTCCAACTATAAATCCTAAAAATTAACAACAATAAAGGCAAACAATACCATTTAGAGATAGGTAAAAGACTAACATAGGTAATGAATCTCCACAGATAACCAATCTTAGTTGACTGTTGGATGGAAACTCTTGTTTCTCTGGTTCTGGTGTGTGTTACCTATTTCTTCTTTGTAGTTAATCTCTTTGAGTATTTTCTCTAGTGCTGGTTTTGAAGACAAAAATTCCTTCAGTTTCTGTTTGTCATGGAAGCTTCTTATTTCCCCATCTAATTTGATAGAAAGTTTTGCTGGGTAGGAAACTTTTGGCTGGAAGTTGTTTTCTTTCAGAGTTTGGAATATGTTACTCCAAGCCCTTCTGGCTCTCATGACTTGGTTTGGGAAGTCTGGAGTGATTCTAATTGGTTTGCCTCTGAATGTCACTTGGCCCTTTGTTTTTGTTGCCTTTAAGATTCTCTGCTTGGCTTCCACATTGGTCATTTTGACAATTATGTGGCGTGGGGATCCTCTTCTCCGATCCTGTCTAAAGGGAGTTCTATAAGTTTCCTGGACCTGTGTATCAACCTCTTGCTCTATGTTTGGAAAATTTTCTGCTATTACTTCCTTGAAGAGATTGTTGATCCCTTTGGTTTCACTTTCTTTTCCCTCCTCTATTCCAATTATTCTTAGGTTAGCTCTCTTAAAATGGGCCCATATTTCTTCAATATTAGATTCCTGTTGTCGGATATTTTTTCCTAGATTAGAAACTATGCGTTCATTTTTGGAATGATCATCTTCTTGTGTTCTTCTGACATTTAGGAATGCGTGCATCTACTCCTCTGTGAACTCTGGTGTCCACACTCCTCTATCATCCCTGAACCTGTGTGCATGCATCTCACAATCTATGAGTCTAAGGCTAGCTAGTTATTTTCTTTGAGCCTCTGGTTTCCTATCTCTAAAACTGAGGATGAAAATATCTCCTAGGTTACATGGTGGAAAATAATTCTGTATGACATGGGCCAGATTCTTGATTAAAGGAAGACCTTAGTTATCAAGAACTGGTCCATTAGGACAGTTGGTGAAGTGGCTTCTGTCACCCCATGCTCAGGAGTGTTCATCATCATGGAAGGAAACAAACTTGTGCAAGGTTACAGAGCTCACCGGGAGGAGACAGGAGTGGGTCCTTGGTCAGCTCACCCTATAGTGTGTGTACTTCTCTCTGCAAACTACTACTCAGGGGGCTGCACAGACTTCTCTTGTCTGCCTCTCAGTAGCTGTCACCAGCTGGAGACTATGTGTGCCAGGCATTGAATGGAGGCGTTACAAGTGATAGCTCATCTATCAACCCCCAGAAAACCCCTAAGAGGCATATATCTTTACCTCCATTTTTCAGGTAAGGAATTGAAACTTAAATATGGTCTTTTTTAGTTTTTCCCTTTTGCTTATTAAGATATTATTTAGCCAGGTGTGATGGCGCACGCTGGTAATCCCCGAGCTTGGGGCAGGGAGAGGTTTGAAGCCATCCTCGCTGGCTTAAAAGACCCTGTTTCCAAATAATATATAAAATAGGTCTGGGAGTGTAGCCCAGAGGTAGAAGGGTTCCATCCCCAGTACCACTAAAAAAAAAAAAAAAAGATATTATTTATTTATTTATTTATTTATTTATTTATTTATTTATTTATTTGGTGGTACTGGGATTCCTGGAAACCCTTCTACCTCCGGGCTACACTCCCAGACCTATTTTATACTTTTTATTTGGAAACAGGGTCTCTTAAGCCAGCATGGCTGGCTTCAAACCTGCGCAATCCTCCTGTCTCCACCTCCCAAGTGTAGGGATTACAAGTGTGCCCCACCTTGCCCGGCAAAAGATATTATTTATAATCAAAGGAACCAGTTTTAAGCACATGGTGATGAGTTTGGGTCACTGTACACACTTGTGTGCCCCCCATCATTGTCAAGATGCAGAACACTTCCCTGACCACGGAGGCTCCATAGCATGTTGTTCTCTCAGGACATGATGATGATGAGCACCTACTATGTGCCATGCATGGCCTTTATCCAATACTTTAAGACTCAGTCTGTCCTAAAGATGCTTGTATGGGATGGGGTAACTAGTCCAGTTATAGGATTACAACACTGAAGAATTCCAATCCAGGGGCTGGGAATCCATGGTGCTACAGGATTAGTGGTGGCTTCCAGAAAGACCTGTGTTTGAGAACACTCTTAAAAGAAGACTAAAGCTGAGCATGGTGGCACATGCTTGTAATCCCAGTACTTGGGAGACTGAGAATCACAATTCACAGATAGCCTCAGTTACTTAATGAGGCCCTTTGCAACTCAGTGAGATGTTGTTTCAAAGTACAGAATAAAAAATAGGGCTGGGGGTGGAGCTCAGAGGTAGAATGCCCCTGGGTTCCATCCCCAGTACTGAAAAAAAAAAAAAAAAGACTAGACTAGTATTTCAATGTGGTCAAAACAGCCTTGATCTAGAAAATTCAACCTCTACTGGAGGCAAGGAGGTGGCCCACAGGTACTGTGCTTCTGGACTGCACTCCAGGGCATGGATATAGATCTGGGGATCAAAGCTGAAACTTGAACTATTCAGAGCTTGTTCTACTATGTCTCCCCTCTTTGGATATTTCCTGCACATGCAGCAGTACATCCCAGTACAGTGAATGCCCTGGCAGGACAGCTTAGGGCTAGGCCCTCTCCAGCATCCTCCAGCACTGCCCACACAGGAGAGGTACAATGGAAGGCACAGCCTCAACCTTCTCCCTGCACATCAAGGTGAGGGCACAGTGCAGATGACAGCAGGAACAGGCTAGATACCCAACATTCAAAACCCAGTCCACTTGTGGGGCTCAGAGCATGGCCACCAGCCTAGGCTACCTTCTGTCTGCTAATTCCTTGAATTCTGGGATAAGGCACAGGCAGAAGGATATTTCCTCTGAGAAGATTGCCCTTGGTCCTCCAGTGCCTCCTGACATGCCCCTGCTCTACCAAGGAAGCTATAACTATGGCAACAACATCCCTGAGTCTGCTTCCTTCCATCCAGTGTTCACTAAATAATATATGACACCCTCTCCTAAATCCTGGGGGGTTACAACGATAAAAAATAAAAGGCAGTTTAACCCCAAGAGACTCACCATTGAGTGAAGGAGAGAGAAAAGTAGTAAGTTTTGTACTAGGATGTGGAGACTACAGTGACAGAACTAAAAACAGGGGGTCACTGAGGCACAAAGAGGCTGAGTCATAGTACAGAAGGCTTCTTGAAGGACGTGACTGTGCTTTGACTTTTAGATAAAGAACAGCTAGAGCACGGCCCCCAAATACCACCTGCAGGAGTGTGGGCTTCACCCTGTAGTCAATGGGAAGCTCTAGACAGGCTTTGATCAGGAAAGGGATGTCTTTGGATGACTCACTTGCCTTTCTGTCTTACATGCAGCTTAGTAAAGCTGAAGAGGAAGGACACAGGCCAGGACCGAGAGGAAGAAATGAAGAGTTTGGAAGGGATGACCAGATGCTGGCTACTGTGCCAGGTACGTGACATATGCTATTTCATTTATTCTATTATTTGGATTCTAACTTCTCCACTCATCTATGATCACAAACAAACCACTTGGCTTTTCTGAAACTCAAGTTTCTGCACCTGAAAATAGGGTGATACTAAATCCTGCCTTACAGGGTGTTGTTTTATGGTGCTGGGGTCACACATGCTAGGCAAGCACTCTGGTGATGAGCTACATCCCTCGTCCTAGCCTGTCTGAGTGCTTTTTTTTTTTTTTTTTTTTTTTTTTTTTTGTGGGTCTGGGGATGGAACCCAGAGGGTTTTGACCTCCGAGCTACACCCCCTGTCCAATTTTTTATTCTTTTTTGAAACAGGGTCTCGCTGAGTTGTGGAGGGCCTCACTAAGTAGCTGAGGCTGTCCATGAACCGTGATCCTCCAATCTCAGCCTCCCAAATGCTGAGATTACAAGTGTGCACCACCACGCCTGGCTTGCCTGGGTACTTTTGAAGGTCTTGGGTAAGGGCAGTGGAAGGACATTATGAATGCTCTGATCCTGGCCAATATGAGCTCATTTGTCACACATCACTCTTATCATCTAGATGTCAATCTACTTGACTAGGGACTTCAGTGCCTATATATTCTCTCTGCAGTGGCTCATGGAGCATCTGCAGAGAACAGGTGGTCTATAGACACCAGGTGGGCCCAGGAGAGCTTCTCCTAGTTTCTCCTTACCTTCACCAGTTCCTGAAGTTTGGGGTCACTGCGTGAGTTGGGATCCACCATTGTCCGCACTTCATTCTCCTCTATAAAAAGAAAAGGAATTGAGTGGGGCTGGCTTTCCTGGAAGGTGCTAAACTCATCCAGAAAGACAGAGGGAGTTACCCAGCATGGTGTCCTCAGGGTCCAGCTCGAAGGGAATGGGGCTGAGGGGCAGGTTGATTGCATTCATTCCCTCCTCTTGAAGCTCTGACACTGCAAGACAAGGAAGGGCCTGGTCACATTTCAGATGACTGATGGCAGGGGGCGGATCTCTGTAATACACACTTGATACTGATAATCGCCCACGAAGGTTAGAGTGCAGCTGTTAGTCTGCGATCAATTGATGGCTGCTCCTTGCTAAGAGGATCCAATTATCCCCTTAATCTGACCTCTTCTGCATGTTGCCTTTCCTACTTTCCTGAGAAACATGGAAGTCTCCCTAGCACAGAGCTATGTCTCCTTTCAGAAAAGATCTCAGGAGAAACAGAAGTGGGTTGGGCCCCAACTTCTTTCTTAGGCCACTGCCTGACCCTCCTTCCAGGGCTTACTGTCGGGGACACAGTGGGCACCAGTAACTGGTGTGGAAGAACCCAGTTTGAGGCTAGGTTTATATGTGAGCCTTTCCATCCTTGTTCCGCCCTCCCCCTGCACCCAGCTGCTGCACAAAGTCTCAGCCTCTTGCCTGGGCGCTGGTCCAGGGCCTTCTCCTCTCATGTGTGGGGGACTCAGGGCCAGTCACCCCACCCCACCTCTCGAGGCCTGCTCCCTCAACTGGAAAGGAAGCATTCCACTGGATGACCAGTAAGCTTCTCAAATCCTAGAAATCTACAATTGCATTTTCCTTGAGAAACACTAAAAGAGGTCCATAGTCACTAAAGGCATCCCAGTCTGTTTTCTTCCAAAGACCCCTTAGCCCCGCCTGTGGAGACTTAGTTTTAAAAAAAAAAAAAATCCTGCCACCAAACCAGTTGTGCAATGAACATTTGCTGAGTGCTGACCTTGGATTACCCCTCCTAAAAGCTGTGACTTACATCCCCTTACTTTCTGCCAATTAAGCACAGAAAGACCATTTTCTCCGAAGGCTTTGGGCACCGGGAGGTTCTTAAGGAGCTAATACGGCAGCTGCCATCAACCTTAATAAAAGCAACGGCCCATCTTTCCATTTTATTTATTTATTTATTTTATTGACTCTGGCCTCCCTGATTGCCAGCACAGACTTGCAAGAACTCTTAAGCACAAGGCAGCCACTTACAAAGAGTTCTTTCACATGGGCAAACTCAGCGTAGCTGCAGTTGGGTAGGAAATGAGCTGCCTAGCAAAGACAATGAGAGAGATGCTACTTAAAAACACACACTTGCATCAGGTCCCTTGCCCTCTAATCCCTCCAGAGCCAGCCTTTGACATTCACCGTGAACACTGGATCACTGCTCGGTTACTATGTAGAGTCTCCAAATTCACAGACACCCACCAGGGTAGAAGTCTCCTCCATAAAATATGGCATAAAAAAAAAAAAAAAAACGCAGATGGCACCTTCAAAGCTTAAGTATTCTGGAAGTGTAGGACTGTATTTGTTTTCCAACTACCTCAGACTTCTATAGTTTCTAGTCCCTCCAGTTTGCCCCCCCTCCCAAAGAGCAGGTGATTTCTCACAAAGCCACACAGCTTTTATTACTCGACAGGCATTGCCATGCAGGCGCTGGCCAGTGGCTATAAAGCCATGCTTCAATATAGATGTGAGGCTGAGCTTCCTGGTTGGTGAAGACACTTGGGACCATTCAGCATCTTCTTGTCTGTAGCTACATTCTCCCCATAGTTCTATGGTGTCTTATAGCCACGTATGCTACTTAAATTTTTTTTTTTTTTTTTTTTTTGGTGGTACTGGGGTTCCTGGAAGCCCTTCTACCTCCAGGCTACACTCCCAGACCTATTTTTACATTTTTATTTGGAAACAGGGTCTCCTAAGCCAGCGCGCGCGGCGGGCTTCAAACCTGCGCGATCCTCCTGTCTCTGCCTCCCAAGCGCGGGGATTACAAGCGTGCGCCACCACGCCCGGCAGTGCTACTTAAATTTTAATGAACTAAATATTTAGTTCCTTAGCTGTACCAACCACATTTCAAGGGCACTACATATGGTTGGTACTTACTATCCTAGATTGCACAGACATAGAGCATTTCTAACATCACAGCAAGTTCAGTTGGATGGTGCTGTCTTAGGGGATCCCCTTTATTTAATCCTGACGATGTTTACATTTAAATCACCAGCCCAGGCTGGACCCTGAGATCCAGGCTTGTGAAACTAATTGCTTACTGGATGTCTTCTCTTAAGTCTATTAATAGAGCTCTCAAACTTAGACTTTCCAAAGAGAAATCTTGAGTTTCAATACCCTCACCATCACCCTAACAGCACAAGAGCAAATCTGTCCTTTCTGTGGTGTTTTCCTCTTCAGTAGATGGCCTCACTGTTTATGCAGTGGGTTGAGCCCAAATCCAAGGCATCACCCCCAAGTTCTCTTTGTCCCTCACCTTTGCATCTCACACAGTGGCTAGAGTTCTAGGCTCCACCTCCAAACCAACACCTGCATCCAGACACTTCTCGCCATCTCTCCATCCTGGTTCAAGCCACTATTACCTTCTACCTGAACCATCGGTGCCGCCTTCTAACTGGCCGCCTACTTTCTCTTGAATCTCCCCATCCTCAACTACTTGCCACAGTGTAGCCAGAAGGTTCTATAAAATGTAAGTCGATTCTCTTGCTCTAAACTTTCTGATGGCTTTTGATCATGCTTAGAATAAACCTTGTCTCCTTGCAATGATTTAGCCCTCCGCCTCCCTCTCATGTTTTATTTTCTTCACAGGAGAACTCATCACAATCTAAAATACATATTATTGATATATCTGATATCTACTTTTCAGAATGTAAGCTGAGCAAGGACTGGCACTTTCCCGCTTCTGTTCACATTAGGTGCCTCAAAGGATAGCACGCCTCTGATGATAGCATGGTCATGTCTGCTTGGATCCAAATTCAAGACCTGCCACATAGTAGCTCTGTCACCGTGGGCAAAGTCATCATCTCTTGTGCCTCGGTTTCCTCATCTGCAAAATGGGAGTGAGAATGGTATTGCCAACCTTCCAGGGCTAATCATTAAATGAGTTAATGTATGCATTCAGAAGAGTGCCTGGTAGGAACAATTTAAATATGTGATGCTATTAGTATTATTCAAAATGATAACTCAAGCATAGTACACAGTCAAGAAATGTTTGCTGGGTAAATAATCCATGATTTGGGACCATCCTTCACCTGCACAGGTTGTGTATGTAGGCAGACACTGCCACCATAATTTATGGGATGGAAAGCTTATTGGGTGGAAATTTCTTGCCCCCAGGAAAAAGAATACGCTTGCATTTTAGCCTGACCCTGTGTGCCTGCACATTCCTGGGGCAGCTTATATTTTGTAAAGGAAGAAAAGCTGCATTTGTCCCAAGACTGTTGCACAGCCTGAGCCAATTTGTAAACATACAGCATTAAACATCTCTGAATGTGACCAGAAAAGCAATATTTACAGCTAGTTCTCCTAAAGGTGGGTCTAAATGGGATCTCCTACATGCAGATCATTGTTAAAAATGTTTTCAGATGAAAAATCCATAGCCAGAGTCCTCCTCCTGCCCTGCTTCTTTAATTCACTCCCAGAGACATAGCATACCCAAGAAGAAAGGCTGAGATATGTTTGCAAAAGAAATGTGTTTTTTTTTTTAAGAAATGATTTGATACAAGAACATCATTCCCATTCCATTAACTGCTGACTCTGAGCCAACTGTTAGTAAAAGTGAATATGCAAACTGCCCAGTTCAGCCCTGGCCCCCACCCCATGGGGCCCCATTAGTGACCACTTTGCCAAAACAGCCCTCCTGCTTTGGAGGTTTCGTTTGTATTAAACCAGAGCAGGGCCCAGCAGAAGCCTCATGCCAGTCCCTGCAGTTGCAAAGTCAAAGAGCTGCGATTGAATTTTCTCGGCACAGAATACGAATATGATGTTTACCCCCCGAACCTCCTCTAACAATCCGAAACTAGGTCTGAGTGTGCAGCCCTCAGTGTCTCGCAGCACCATTAGTCATAACTTAATAAACAGCTTAAATGCCCAGCTGAAGGTCGGGCTTGGGAAGGCAGGGAGATCGCCTCCACACCCGAGGCACTCACCCTGAGAAAGGGGGCTGTAATTTTCCAAGAAGCACAGCTTGATGCTGGGTTCCAGCTGCACATCGGAAAGTATATAGATAGGCTTCAAAATATGAAAGTGCCAGATGTGAATCCTACCTCTGTCTTTACCAGCTGTAGGGCCTTTTGTGACTTACCCTCCCTGAAATTCAGTATAAAGCAATCTCTACATCAAAAGCATCGCGGACACTGCTGCCTTCTTCCCCTGTATTTATTCTGTTACTGAAAGAGTTCTCATTTTGTTCCAGGATACACCCCTCCATCCTGTGCCTCAAGGTGAATGCCCCAGCGCTTTGAATGAATACTGATGACCTCAATTCTGATGAATCGTGATGACCTCAAGCACTGTCATTGGACTAGCCCCAGTCTGAGCGGCGGTAGGAAATTTCTAGGATCTTCTAGGAATAGTTTTCCTCTATTTTGAAAAGAGGTCCAAGGATGTGGTGGCATATTTCTCCTTCTAATCATTTTTGTATCAGGATGTTGCACCTGGAATTTGCTGCAGCCATTTTGTAGCTATGATGTGAGATAGCCCAGGGAAGAAGCCAATATGCTAAGGTTGTCAGGAAAGAAAGAAAGAAAGAAAGAAAGAAAGAAAGAAAGAAAGAAAGAAAGAAAGAAAGAGAGAAAGAAAGAAAGAAAAGAGAGAAAGAAGAAAGAAGTTGTTTCTTACTGATGCTCTTGAGCCACTCTAGCCCTACAGGTCTTGTTATAGGAGATAAAATAAATTTTCTTATTGTTTTGGCCAGAAGAGCAGGTTTTTTTTCTTTTTTCTTTTTTAAGACTTAGAGATCAATCTCCCTAATGAGTTCATGGAGACCCAGTATTTAAAGTTGAGGGCAAATAGGTCTGCAATTAAAGACTTTTTTCCTTCTCCAGGAGGAACATAAGAACTATAGGTCTCAGATACTCCAGACTATGTCTAGAAATTCAAAGAACACCAGAAAGAAAACAAGTATAAAGAGAAGAGTGAATAAAGGTTTTTAAAAGTAAAAAAGGATCCAGTTATGCAAGTCCATTAAGTCCATTCATCCAACCCATCACCATTACTGGGCGTCCCCTCTGTGGTAGACCCCACACAGTTGGGAGACTTGACACAGACCTGCTTTAGTCTGTGCACAGATGGACGGAGAGGCAGGCCCATGAACCCAGCAGGCAGTATGCACTTGGAGGTGAATGCTGACTAGAGGACTGTGGCAGCTCAAGTGAATGAGCCTCACTTTGGATGAAGATGACTGGGAGGGAGTTCCAGAAAAGGGAGCATTTGGACTTTGAAACATGTAAATTTTCACCCAACACAAGTATACCACAAAAAGCACAGCTGTGAAAAATCAGCAAAGTGTAGAAAAACAGGTTTTGAGAGATTGGTGATTACATTTGAGTATCACACAGGGGTTAGGAGTAGATAAGCATGTGGCGTCCAGAGTCTTAGCTTAGGATCTTGAAATCAACTGTTAAAAAAAAAAAAAAAGACATAATGCCCCTAAAACTCCCAGAAATAATAAGTAGTAAGGTTGCAGGATATAAGGTGGAGGTATAAAAGTCAGTTATATCTTATACAGTAGCAATGAATGATTGAAATTTTAGTTAAAAACATGATATCATCTACAATAGCATAAAATAGATAGGGTTGATATGATTATAAAAGCCCAATAAGGAAGCATCAAAACACATGATTTCAAATTATACTATAGAGCTTTAGAAATAAAAACATCATGGTACTGGCACAAAACAGACACATAGATGAGGAACAGGTTAGCAGATACAGAGACAAATCCACACACTGATTTTTTTTTTTACAAAGATGACAAGAACGTACATTTAAGACAGCCTTTTCAACAAATGGTATTGGGAAAACAGGTTATCTGTTTGTACAGAAAAATGGAGTCAACCCAAGATGGATCAAAGACCTGGAAATTAGATCAGTGACTATGAAATTACTATAGAAGAGCATAGGTCCAACACTCCAACATATAAGCACAGGTAAATAATACCTTATAAGCTCAGGAAATCAAAATAATAATTAATAAGCTGGGTATGTAATCCTGGCACTTGGAAGGCTGAGACTAGAGGATCGCAGTTCGCAGACAGCCTCAGCTACTTAGTGAGGCCCTCTGCAACTTAGTGAAACCCTGTTTCTTTCCTTTTTTAAAAAAAAATCTTTTATTTTTGAAACAGGGTCTCACTGAGTTGCAAATAAAGAATAAAAAAAAGTAGGGCTGAGGGTGTAAGCTCAGAAGTAGAATGCCTCTGGGCTTAATCCCCAGTACTGCAATAAATAAATAAATATATAAACAAATGTATAGACAACTTCATTGAATAAGGCTGGGGGCATAGTGCTGAGCTCACCATCTTTGGAAATGAGTAGAGTCTGTAAAGCCCAAAGATCCTGCAACTACGCATTGAACTTGATAAAGTTATTTCCCATGGGAGTATGGTTCAATAATTCTGATCTGCTTCACATGTGTACTAAAACTGAACAATTAAATAAATGGACAGTGGATGGTAGGAGCCAGGTTTTCCAGATCAGAGTGGGAGGCTACTGACGAGCAAGGAGGGAAGGTGAGGCTGATCCACGTGGCACTGGACTAGAGTTGGAGATATCAGTAAGAACTCATGTTTAGCTTAATATAGACACGTGATTAGATACAGAACTAGAGAGATGGGTACCCCATGGGTTAGTACACACACACACACACACACACACACACACACACACACACACACACACACACACTTCCTTACTGTGTTAGCTTAAACGACCTACAAGAAGAGCCCCTTAGAAACAATGAACAAACCTGGGGCCCAGATCTTGGTTTCTAATTAATCTTCCAACAAAAAGAACTGGGGTTCCCTGGAAGAAGTGGCTAATTCTAGGACTGGAGATAGAATGAGCCAGAAAGTGAGGATATAGAAAGGAAGAAAGAAAGAGAGAGAAGGAATGTCAAAAGGATAAGGAGCTGACCGAGACAGCCAAAGTTGGGACAATTTGGACAATGAGATAAAGTTGTTATGGATCATAACCTAATGTATAAAAATCTACATAATCCATGCTAACATAAATGACTGGGTAAGTTAATATACAAGGGAGAAGAGACCAATATTCTGTGCAGGATTCCATATATTTTACAGGGATCCTCTGGCAGGAAAGAGGAGTAACTCCCTATTCCTTAAAAGTGGGCTGTACTCCGCCCAGGGCACAGGCTTTGAGCTGGGCCAGCTGCAGTCCATTCGTTCAGAAGGCACCACCTCCACCTCCTACAAGAGCCTGGCCAACCAGACGCGCAACGGAAGCCTGTCTTACGACAGCTTACTCACTCCTTCAGACAGCCCTGATTTCGAGTCAGTGCAGGCAGGGCCTGAGCCAGACCCTCCTGTAGGCTACACCTCTCCCTTCCTGTCAGCCCGGCTGGCCCAGCAGCGGGAAGCCGAGAGGCACCCACGTTTGGTGCCAACTGCCCCAGCACATCGAGAGCCCTCACCAGTCCGTTATGACAATCTGTCGCGCCACATTGTGGCCTCCCTCCAGGAGCGGGAGAAGCTGCTGCGCCAGTCACCCCCACTTCCGGGCCGTGAGGAAGAACCAGGCCTGGGGGACTCGGGCATCCAGTCAACACCAGGCTCAGGCCATGCACCTCGCACTAGTTCCTCCTCAGATGATTCGAAGAGGTCGCCATTGGGCAAGACTCCACTGGGACGCCCAGCTGTTCCGCGTTTTGGCAAGCCAGATGGATTACGGAGCCGGGGATTAGGGTCCCCTGAACCAGGCTCAGCTGCCCCGTACCTGGGCCGATCTGTGTCTTACAGCAGCCAAAAAGCCCCACCCGGTGTCTCTGAGACAGAGGAAGTGGCCTTGCAGCCATTACTGACACCCAAAGATGAAGTACAGCTCAAGACCGCCTACAGCAAATCCAATGGGCAGCCCAAGAGTATAGGCTCGGCCTCCCCTGGCCCAGGCCAGCCGCCTCTCAGTAGCCCCACGAGGGGCGGAGTCAAGAAGGTGTCGGGGGTGGGTGGCACCACCTATGAGATTTCTGTGTGAGCCTTTGGCACCTCCCTCCCCCACACCTCTGCGCCTACACCAAAGGGCCCCAGGTGGCCACCTTCCTTCCCTCAAGGGGCTCCCCTCCCCTGCATGGACATTTTTTAAACCACCGATTCCAAAAGGATGAGGAGTGTTTTATAAAATGCAATGGGGTTGGGGAGTTGGGGCCCTGAGACTGGGGTAGCAATCCCCCTGTTACCTTTTAAGACCTTCCCTTCCTTAATCCCTGGACCAGACTCAGTGGACATTTGTGCAATTGCTCGCCCTGGAGGGAACCAGATCATTTTTAAACCAGAAATAATTTTTTTTATTATTGTTACGGATTCTATTTTTTTCCTCTTCTGCGTTACCAGGTGTGTGTGTACATATATATATATATATATATATATATATATATATATATATTATAAATATCAAAGAAATTATATATCTATCCTGGGATGGGGAAATGAGGGAGGGATATATATATAAGGAGGGGGAATTTTCCCTTTCCTCAGACCAGCAGGAAAAGAGGAAAGACATTTAAGTCTTCCTTTTTCCCATGGTTCCCTCTTTTGTTCCAGTTATCAACTAAAGAAATAGCGCCCTTCGTTGGTGCTAAGTGATTAGGAAGAAACCTGGGGAGAGGCGAGCCTGGGGTCTTGGTCAGGAGGGACTTACTTTGGAGAGGAGAGCTGGTTTTCTAGCTCACTGGTATTCACTTCCCCAGGAAAGGGGTCCAGTTCCATGACATTGGTGGTGGTGGTGGTGGTGGTGATGAGGAAGAGAGCTTGGTCTAGCTCAAACAATTACTGGATAATACCCCCTTCTTGGGGGAGAGGGATTAGGGTAGGCTTCAGTGACTCCTCTCAAAAACTTTCCCTTCGCTTACACGGTTACCATGATTTTAAAATCCAAGGCCAGGAGAGAAAAAAAAAAAGCAATATTTTCATCACATGCCAAAAACGGGGTAGAGAGAAGGAGCGGCAGCCTGGCCCTCCACGTGTCCCCTGGGTGTTGCCCCTCAGCCCATCTCAGTATGGTGCTGGGTGGAGGGGATGCCTGGGTTCTCACCTCTAAATAGGTAAGACCCCAGCCTCTACACAGAGGCCCTTTTATTTTTTATTCTGATTACCCATTTTAAACCAACATGGAATAAAAAGAAATCCTGATCTAACCAAAAAAAAAAAAAAAAAAGTGGGCTATACTTAGTGGCTTTCTTTAAGAGTGTCCCTCTGGAAAAGAGAGAAAATAACTTTACAGCTCAAACACTACAGATGATCAAGGTCGACATCAGCAGTCACATGTCATACACTGATATCACAGGATAAACACGGCACCCTACTGCTGTGGTCTTCTTTTTCAAGTCATAACCCCGACCCAAGCATGAGCAAAATACCACACAAATTCCAATAGGAGAGATCCTAAAAAACACTTGAAGCCAGGTATGGTGCCACACACCTGTAATCCCAGCACATGGGAGGCTGTGACAGGAGGACCGCACAGGTTTAAAGCCAGCTGTAGCAACTTAGTGAGGCTCTCAGCAACCTAGTAAGACCCTGTTTTCAAATAAAAAAAAGGGGGGGGGCTATGATTGTAGCTCAGACGTAGAATGTCTCTCGGTTCAATCTCTAGTACCACAAGGTACTTATCCAGAACTCAAAACTGTCAAGGTTATCAAAAGAAAAGTCTGAGAAACTATCACAGCCAAGAGGAGTCCGTGAAATTATGATAGTGAAATACAATGTAGAATCCTAGGGCAGAATGACTACCTCTGTTAAAAATACATATGGATAAAATAAATACATATAGACTTCAGTTAGTAATACTGTATCTATCATTGTCATTAATTATAACAAAAATACTATATTGCTGTAAATGTTGATCAGTGGAAAAATTGGGTATGGGATATATGGGAACTGTACTATCCTTGCAATTTTTCTGTAAAACTATCCTAAAAATAGTATATATTTTTTTTAAAAATCAATCTGAATTTGCCATTATTGCAAAAAAAAAATAGTGTTCACAGTGGAGGGCAGTCTGTGATTTTATGTGCCACATGTTTCCTCCCATCACCAAGGAGACAGTGGTAATTTACCCATCATCAGCTGAGTTCTGTAGAAGCATTTGTATGGGGGACAAAGCACAAAGATAATTTCAAAGCCCTACAGTGCGCACTGTACTCATTCCCAACTGAGTACCCAACTTTCCAGAAAGAAAGCACATAGTTGTTTTTTAAAAAATTGCTTCCAGAGCTGAGAGGAAAAGACAGAGCTTCCTTATAATTTAAGGATGCCTAGCAGGGTCATTTCTACTTACCCAAAAATGGTCTGTCTCACTAGTAAGACTATCACTAAAGGTATAGTGGTCTCTTCAATGATTTTCTGTAAGAGTTTTGTATATCCATGGTCCCTGATAGGGGTCTTTATATTAGGGGCTTTTATAATTTTTTTATATTATAATAGTGGCCAAAGACCAAAACTTTGATAAAATAATACAAATGTAAGCTGGGCGTGGTGGCACACACTTGTAATCCTCGTGCTTGGGGGGCTGAGACAGGAGGATCACACAGGTTCGAAGCCAGCCTCAGTTACTTAGTGAGACCCTGATTCCAAATGAAAAATAAATAGATCTGGGAGTATAGCCCGGAGGTAGAAAGCCTCTGGGTTCCATCCCTAGTACCACCGAAAAAAAAAAAAAAAAAAAGAAAAAGAAAAAAAAGAAAAGAAAAAAAAAGAAATGTATTATCCTTTTAGATTTTTATTTTTATTATTTTTATTTTTTATTTTTTTGGTGGTACTGGGGGTGGAACCCAGAGGCTTTCTACCTCCGGGCTATACTCCCAGACCTTTTTTATATTTTATTTGGAAACAGGGTCTCACTAATTTGCTGAAAGCCTCACTAAGTAGCTGAGGCTGGCTTCGAACCCGTGTGATCCTCCTGTCTCAGCCTCCCAAGCGCGGGGATTACAAGCATGTGCCACCACGCCCGGCTCCTTATAGATTTTTAGGCTAGAAATCAAAGGTGGGTCTTATTTAACAGAAGCCAAGGTGTCAGCAGAGCGGAGCTCCTTTCTGCAGGCTTTTTTTTTTTGGTGATACTGGGGATGGAACCCTTCCAACTCTGGGCTACATTCCTAGACCTATTTTATATATTTTATTTGGAAACAGGGTCTCTTAAGCCAGCGAGGCTGGCTTCGAACCTGCGCGATCCTCCTGTCTCCACCTCCCAAGCACAGGGGTTACAAGCGTGTGCCACCACACCCAGCTTCTGCAGGCTTTTGAGGATATATTTCTTGCCTTTTCTAGTTTCTAGAAGTTTTTCACACTGCTTGGCTTGTGGTTTTCTTCTGCCATCTTCAAAGCCAGCAAAGGCGGGAGGAGTTGAATCCTTCTCTTCTGTTTCTCACCTCCATGTTTCAGTATCCTGCCATTACACTAGGTCCACCTAGACAATTCAGGACAATCTCCCTATTTTAGAATCAGCTGCTTAGCAACCAACATTTCAAATGCAACCCTAATTTCCTTTTGCCACATAAGGTAACACTCACAGATCCTAGGGACTTAGGGCATGGACATCTTCAGGACGACCATTATTCTGCCAACAACAGCTTTTTCCATCCAGGGACAGGTTCTGTTCTTAATACTCACCCTTCCCTCTAACATGTGGGTTCAGTTTTCCTCCACATGAGACTGCCAAAAGAAAATGCAAAATTCCAGCCCTGCCCATTTGGTCCCTTAAACAAGAGAAGGCTTATGACTCTTAACAGAAATGATACTTGTTTCAGCAGCCACAATATATGGCACAGGAGACCAGTTCTCGGCAGTCTCAGCAAACCGCCCGGGTCTCACTGTACTGTCCTATACCTGATACAGCGGTGTTGTCACCAGGATTTCACATCTGGCTCTTGGAACACAGCCAAAGGGAGGAACTGGAGAGGCTGGTGTTGTGATGGGAACTGACAGGAGGATCCTGAGGCTTAAAGTTTCCACCAGAGTCTTTGTTTGGGTTGGTTTTATAGTCTCTGTAGAATTGGAAGGCTGCCAAGCAAATGGCCCCAGGGCATTAACTCCCTGCTCTGCGCGTGTTCCAGCCACCCTCCAATAGCTAGTGGGCACACAGGGAAATGCACGCATCATTGGTTGGCTCCAGACTGTTAAAACTATCTGAATGAAAAAAGCACTGGTTGAGGTCTCAAGCCACAGGGGTTAAATTTAAACACTACACAGGCACACAGGGTCTGGGAGTTGGGGAAAAATATACACTGTCCTTTACCTCTTGCCATGGCCGGTTATCTCTCTAAATTGAGAACCACGACCACAGCTTTGGTTTTAAGGTCAGCCTCTCCAGGTGCGGATGGTGGTGTGGATGTGCCATCCTGGGTATGTGCATTATGGAAAATGCCACTTTATTGTGCATAAGTGTGCATTTGCAAGTTCCACATGCCCTAAACATTTGTAAGGGCCTTGGAGAGAACATGGCACCTGATCTAGCAAGCTGGCCAATGAGAAGTGTGGGGGTCATGAGTGACCCAGCCAGGATAGAGCTGGGACTCCTTACCTCATTAACAAGGTAATTTCTGGTGCCAGGGCTGGGCCAGGAGCTATGAACACAGAGACAGACCTGCCTGGGCCAGCTGGTCCCTAAAGGACAGCTACCTTTGGGCTGTCCTCAGAGCCCAGTAGAGTGTGAGGTTCCTGCTAGTCACTGAGTGCTAGAAAGATACATTAGTCTAGGGGCGGGCGTGGGGGTAGTTGGGTTGAAAAACTACAAGGAGATGTGCTAAGGGCCCCAGGCAGTTTTGAACCAAGACCTGAGAGTAGAGTCTCCTTGGTCATCCAGAGGGAGCCTCAGAGGCTCTTGTTGGAAGTTCAGGACCAAGCAAAAGGCTCCGAGACACAGGTGTCCTTGTCTTTGTGCTCTGCCCAAGCTGAGTTCCCCTTCCCATCTGTCTCTGTGGTTCTTTGACCATTATGTCTATACCCTTCTTATTTATTACTCCTGAAAAGCTAGTCATTTATTTTTGTAGTGGCTCCATGCTGCTTGGAAAGTGCCACATCAACTACAGGTCCACTTGAACTCCCGAGTGGCAACATCCATGGTAATGATGGCTGAGCGTGGCCCATAGCAAACGGGGCACAGACGTGCTCTGACCAGGCCAGTGTGTGGTGGGTTAATTCTGGCATTGTCTATCCTGAAGGAGCCCTCTCTTGGGAAACCCTGGAGTCAAAAGCGATGGTGAGAGAACACACTGATTGCATTTCCCTTGGACCAGGCTCACAGCACACACATACAGTCAGTTAACCTTCCCAACATTTCTATGCACACGGACTATTCTTATCCCCATTTTATAAGTGGGGATAGTAAGGCCCAGAGAGGTTATACAGCCTGATCTTATCCCCATTTTATAAGTGGGGATAGTAAGGCCCAGAGAGGTTATACAGCCTGATCAGGTTCAACCTGATCTGGCAAGCTGGCCAATGAGAAATGTGGGGATCATGAGTGACCCAGCCAGGATAGAGCTGGGACTCCTTACCTCATTGACAAATAAGGTAATTTCTGGTGCCAGCTAAAAAGGAAAGCCCTGATTTAATCCCAGGACAGCTGGCTCCAGAGTTTACATTCTTAACACTACACTATATACTATCTCAGTTTTATATAATAGCTTTTTTTAAAAAAAATAAAGTTTAGTCCATTCAGTGAGGCAGATAAAATGTTCCCCACACAACATGTACCTCTAAAAAAGCCCTGAAAATACACATCAAATCAGGTTGCAAGGCATATTTGTTGTGAAGGTGAATACTTCTGTATTGCTGAAGAAGTCAAGAGAAAGCTGAACAGGGATGACCCACATCTGCTAAGGCTCAGGGCTTTCCCAGGCTCTCTAGGGCAGCTCAGCACTGGTGAGGTCAGACTCACAAGTGAGTGATGAGCCAGGTGTGGTAGAGCACACCTATAATCCCAGTACTTGGGAGGCCGAGACAGGAGGATCGCAGGTTCACAGCCAGTCTCAGCTACTTAGTGAAGCTCTCCACAACTTAGTGAGACCGTGTTTCAAAAGAATAAAGTAGGGCTGAGAGTATAGCTCAGAGCTAGAATGCCTTTGAGTTCATTCTCCAGTACTACTCAAACAGAGAGAGAGAGAGAGAGAGATGTGATGTTTGAACAGTATTTTTTGGTTGTGGGGATTGAACCCAGGGGCATTCTACCTCTGAGCTATAGTTTTTATTTTATTTATTCATTTAAATTTTGAAAGAGGTTCTTGCTAAGTTGATAAGCCTGGGCTTGAACTTGTGATCCTTCTGTTTCAGCCTCCCAAGTACTGGAATTACAGGCATGTGCCACCACTCCAGGCTTGAGTAGTATTTTTGCTCACTTTAAGTAATTGGTTGGTTTACTTCTGGCTCTAAAATAAAAGCATGCTCATCTCAGACAACTTTGAAAACCTAAAAAAAATGAAGAGAAAATAATTCCGCTACTTCATGAGAAACTCTGTTAACATGTTACATTTTCTCACACACTCTCTGTGTTTTATATACACACTTTAGGTGCACACAGTGTCCTTTTTTCACACCACACAACCCCACTGCATATCCTTATGCCATCAAGAATACCACTACATGGTTCCTCGCTCTCTCCTGAAGGCAGACTTCACGTATGACTTCCACATTCCTCAGCTGTTGGATACTTTGCTAGTTTCCAGGTTGCGGGGAGGCAGCTGAATCTAGAAAGCCAAGCTGCTGGCTAGCTAGGAAGGGCGAGTGGGTGTTCAGACCACAGCCCAGCAAGTGTGGGAATGGGGGACTCTGGGGACCTGATTGCACAGCCTTCCATGAGAGTCGGAGCTTGTGCTGTGTTCTTTCTCCTTCGTGAAGGAAGCCAACGCTTGGAAGAGTTCCATGGCTTCCCTTAAGAGATCCTTAGGGGATTGTAATAGCCATCTTCGTTCTCCCATGTCTTAGTCATTTGACAGCAGGGAAGAAATGCCAGGGCAGGGGTGAGGAGTGGGGAGAGCGAGACAGAGACCCAGGAAAAGCGCATTGCATTACTGAGCTGGTGTCTTGTGGGTTCTGGGTGCAATCTCTACGGGGCCTCTGATGACCTGTAGAAAGTACCTGGGGGAAACTTCCCTGTTGTTTGTGGTCACTCCCGAGGAGCTGCCTTGGCACTGCCAAGCTGCACTGGGTGCAGGGTAGGGGGCTTCAGAAACTGGAGCCCTGGACAGAAAGGGGTGTGTGACTAAGGTGGGACCCACAGTGTGCACCACACCGACTCACAGCTGGGCCGACACAGTGGTGGCCGTGGGTGCAAAGGCATCTGCTACGCCTCTCTCCCCAGGAGGGAAATCACAGGTGACTGGGTGGGAGTTCAGAAAGCATATTTTTAGGAACAAATCTGGGATGGGAACATTTTCTCTTCCTTTAAGGAAGAAGCAACCAGGAACAGCCTGGCTACAAAAACCTGTTCTTTTTATTATGACATTAGGCTAATGCCTTAAAAAAAAAAACCAAAAAACAAAAGCCAGGCGTGTTGGTACACGCCTGCAATCCCAGTATTTGGGAAGCGGAGACAGGAGAATCATAGGTTCAAGGACAGTCTTAGCAAGTAGTAAGATTCTGTTTCAAAATTAAACTAAGAAATAGGGTTGGGGGTGTAGTTCAGAGGTAGAATGCCCCTGGGTTCAATCCCTAGTACCAAACCAAATCAAACCAAAACATTCCCTTACCTTGACTCTAACATGCTCATGCTGGAGATTCTGGGGTGCTCGGGCTCTGAGCCCCAGCCTTGCTCAGTCCTGCTCTGGAGGGCAATAGGCAATGCTGGTGGACAGCCTGCTCCCAAGAGCCCAACGATGGCTCTGGGGGCCGGGGAAGTGCTCTAACTTATGCTGAACTCCTGTGGGGTCAGGGTCATACCGAGGGCTTTCTGAGCTTTGCCTCACCCTTTATGGCAAACTGGGGAAGACACATCTTCTTCCTGGGAACAGAACTAAAGTTTCAGGACTAGCTCATCCCTTGAGTGCTGAGCAGTCAGCAAGCCCCTGTCTGGTGGAACGGGGATGCATAACGCGTGCTCATTCCCTTCCTCCGATTCTCAATGATTGTGCACTTGCCGTGAGCCATGCACTACTCTAGGTAGAGTAAGCCCTTGCCATGTGAGCCAGCGGTCATCCACACCCTGAGTCTAGGGGGACTGACCCTGTCAGAGCTCCAGGTGGTGGAGAAGCGTGAGGGGAAGCTCAGCACCGCCAGGAGGGACCAGGGGGGCTCCCTGGCACAGGTGGTGCCAGACCTTTCTGTGGACAGAGCTCTGTTCTTTTCTCCATCTAGCCCATGCAGCATGCAATTATACATCTGTGTGCATATCTGAAGAACACCTGTCTCCCCCATTATTCTGAGGGCCCTGAGAGGGACCGAGGCCTTGCCCACCACTGTCTGCCAGCACCCGACACACAATAAGTGCTTAATACGTATTTACTGAGTGAGTGAGCAGGATGGCAATGTGGGCCCCTGAGCCACCTTCCCCTTCCATCTGAGTCCCACTGCCAAGTGACACTCCACCTCCTACCTGAGACACAGCACTAAAGGCTGGAGGGTTGGGGCGGTAAGAAGGGAAGCCAGGATGAGGAAGGATGAGAAGCGGAGGCACAGGGGAGGGGCAGAGAGGCCCAACATGCACTGGCTCTGTGCAAGTTTAAGACACTTGATTTGCTCATCGTTTAGACCCCCTCAGCACTAATGACTAAGTTCTCTTCAGACCTGGGAATCCACAGATCATCGTGATGGAAATGGCAGATGGCTGCCAATCATTGTGCGGCACAAGAACCCTCACAGCTCCTTGGCTATTTTTCCCCCCTACACCAGCAATCTATGTTGACAGCAAATCTGTACAAAAAGCCTATTAAAAGAAATTGTAGTAAATCAGAGATGCTTTAACTGCCTGGCGTTCTGCTGATTGCATGCCCCACACTTCCCCTGCACCTCCCTTTTGTACCGCCTTCATCTGATTCAACTCAGTGCATAATTATCGAGTCTTGACTATGTGCAAGGCAATGTGTTGGGAGCCTCATTCCCGCTATATCTTCCAGGCCTAGGGCATAATTTAACTTATAGACAAAAATAATCATGCACAACAGAAGCACAGAAACCGTAAAGACCATTTCAAAGAAGATAACACTTTACCCATGTGAGCAAGTGTGGGTAGCTGGAACCACACATTCATTCATTTAAAGAAATAGAAATTTAACTGCACTGCTAAGCAACTTTCCTGGGTCAGCCACTGCTGGGTCCCTGGGTCAAGGGATGAGTGAGAACCCTGGAATATAGCACAGTGCTCCATGGGAGGCCAGGGTTTCCAGGTCTGTGTAGGGCTTAAGTCTTTAGTGTTAAGGAAGTCTAAATGATGAGCAAAAGTACTTCAACAAAGTACCCAGTTGTTTCTTGAAGGGGGAGCTAGATGCACAAAAGGGCTGGAGACAGGACAACAGGACACATCTGTGAGAAGACTGGCTGGACTGTGGGGGTGTTACAGAGTTGAGCTGTACAGAGTTGAGCCAAGGCCACACAAGCCAACACTTAAAAAGCATGCCTTTAATCCTGAATGTAACTGGCAGCCTCAGGATGAAGAAGCAAAGTTTTACACATTTATAGGATGGCTGTGGAAAGGCTCTCTAATGGATCCATCCAAGCTGGAGTCTTCATGTGGAATATAGACATGCTAAGGCAGTCTCAGCTAGCCTGTGCTCTGGGGGTAGTGGGACCTTGATTAATCTCAGTTCCACCTTTTACTTTCTCCCCCTCTAAAATGAAAATCATGATGCATAGCTCACAGGTTTGTAATGAAGCTTCAATGACATAAGGTATATAAAATGCCTGGCATAGTGTGCATGCCTTAGTGAGAACTCGGCAACTGTTAGCTTACCCTCTCACCACCTTCTCTCCATGTGTGCCTCCTGATGTGGATACACACTTGGAGGGACAGGGGGACGGCCCAGAGGTGAGGTAATGGAGTAAGAATGACTTGGCAAGTCAGAGAGCTCAAATTCAGCATTGGAGGGGACTGTAAGAAATGATCTTGCCCCTTGCCTGAGGTTTCAAGTAGACGAAAAGTGGTAGGATGGTGGAAGAGGGTATAGAAACGGGCCCACGTGATGCTTTGCAATGCAGAGGGACGTTCTGCAACAAGTGGCATGGTGGACGTACTAGGGCAGACTGGAGAGACTGTGGACTGTAGACAGCTGCAGCAGTGGGTGATGGCTGTGGTGATCCTAATGGGCGGTGCCACTATTAACTATGGTTTGGATAAATCTTCAGAGGTGAAAGAGGTGGGAAAAAAATGGTATTCAATACCCATTGCATCTGGACTATGGTCTCTAAATAGTAATGCCATTTCCCACAAAAGGCCTCGGGGCTGATTTTAGATCTGAAAATATGTAGAGCAGAGAACCTTTGAAATGAACTTGGACCATCTTAGGCATGAAACCAAAACACTGGATTTCTACTAGATAGGATCAAAGAGGTTTCCACTGGCCAAAGACAAAAAAAATTAAGCATCAATAAAGATAATAACAGCAATGGACTGAAACACATCAGATATATTTAAGTCAATGACTTTATACTGATACCAAGAAAACAAAATAGACCTCACTGGTCACCTCTGGAGAATACTAGGAAAGCCACTGAGTTCGAAAGCTGGTGAATCTAATATTCTATCTCTCTTTCTAAATCAAACTTGTGCTTCTAGCTGGCCAAAGCCTTAATGAGGGAAAGTTTATGAAGCATGTCAGCTAATAAATGATGACAGAATAAACTGAGAACATCGCCACTTGGGAATCCCCAATGGATAAATTGTCTAGGCAATGATCACCAATGGCTCCTAATATCACAAAGAGAGAGACAGCCAGAAGTACTGTCCCTCCCCACAGAGACAGTCCTACTCCCCACCGCTATCAGTCCTAGATCTACCTAAGAACTTCTAGGAAACACAGGGATGGACATGTTAAATGACATCATCAATGTATGATTAGCAAAATCTGGACCAGCCAACACTATACAGGTATCTTCAGTAAAAATAGTTAAAGACATGAGTGTATATCCACCAATTGTAATGTATGGGCCTTATTTTGATCCTGGGCCCAACAACCTATAAATATAATAAATAACAAATAAGCTAATAAGAATTATGAGACTAAATGGCTGAAAATGTTAAGGAATTATTGTTTTCTACATATAATAGAATTGTGTTTTTTTATCCTTATTTTTAAGAGCCATAACTGAAATATATGTATGTATGTTGAAATGATATAATCTGAGACTTAATTCAAAATAATCTTCCAGCAGAGATAGAGAGTTAAATAGGAGGTATAGCCAGGTGTGTGGTGAACAATTGTAATGCCATTACTTGGGAAGCTGAGACAGGAGGATCCCAGGTTCAAAGCAGCCTTGGCAACTTAGCGAGGCTCTCAGCAACCTAGTGAGACCCTGTTTCCAAATAGGAAATAAAAAATCAGGTTGAGGGTGTAGCTTGGAGGTAGAATTCTTCTGAGTTCAATCCCCAGTGCTACCCATCCCTCCCCCAAAAATAAGAGGCATAAATGAAATAAGATCAGCCTCAAATTTATCACTGTTGAGGCTGATGAGTTTGCCTGGGGTACATTACACTATTTTTTTTTTCTATCTTTGTGTATGGTAGATGTTTTCTATAGCCAAAAGTTTTGTTTTTGTTTATGAGACAAAGTCTTTCTAAGTTGTCCAGGGTAGACTTAAACTTGTCATCCTCTTGCCTCAGCCTCTTGAGTAGCTGAGATTATAGGTATGTGTCACTGTGCCAGACTTCGTGTGTGTGTGTGTGTGTGTGTGTGTGTGTGTGTGTGTGTGTGTGAACTATGTTTACTATGTTTACACTGGGGCTTGAACCCAGGGGCATTTTATCTCTGAGCCATGTCCAGCTATGTTTTGTTTTTTTAATGGCACTTTAGAACTGAATTCTGGGTCCGGAGAAGCAAAAGTAATAACTGGCTTTTTGTAAATTGAGGCAGATTAAGGCAAGCAACCTTCCAGACTAAGGATAACATCAGGCTAAGTAAACAAAAATCCAACTAATGTAGCAAGCACTGATGAGTATTCTTATTACATAATGACTTTATTATCAAAATATATAATAAATGTGCATTGATGCCTTTGTCTATCAACTTTCTTAAGGAAAGTTAATAAAAATATATTAAGTGCAATTTTTAGAAAGAAAAAAATTACAAGTAACTAGGAAACACAGGGAAATAGTCATCTCCATTGGTCTCCACAGAAAAGTATCTGAAACAGTAAAAAAGCATCTGATACTTGTCTAGCAGTTGCAGCCTGGAAGCCCTCTCCCCACCTTCCTTCCCTTGGTGTCTGCTCTACTAGCCACAACAACCTCAGGGCAAACACAGGCTGTGCTTAGGAGCTTCCAGGGGTCCATTATAACCTCTGGATCCCAGAAGTCTCCTCCTGAGCTGCCACCCTCTCAGCTGGAACTTTCAACACAAATGCCTTTAGGGTACGGGGGCAGATTGGGGGAACTGCGTCATCCAAGGAGGGGTTCTTATCTGCAATCAAAGCACAAAGACCAGGGCAGGGGGGCGTACCTTCTCTACACCTCTTCAAGGGAGTCTGGACTCCTTACTGTGTCCATCACAGAGGCCCTGTGGCTGGAAGATGCTCGTGGCCACCCTTTCATTCCTTTATTAGCTGTGCTTTTCTCAACACCAGGATAGAGTTTAGACTGATGAGACCTTTAACATGTCAAAATTCCTAGGGAGGCATTTCAGCCCAGCCATATACTTAGATATGAACTTTTGAACTATGTTTACTATGGGCAGAAGCTGAGAAAGGTCTTGTCAAAAACGTGCATGGACTTCAAGCAAACCCATTTCAGCTCTCATTTTAATCTATTCATTCCAGATTAGGTGGGAGAACTAGAAGGAACCATTAGGCATTATAATTATTAGCATTCTCCTCTCTTTTAGACTGGAGATTAAACCCAGGAAACTCTACCTCTGAGCTACACCCGCAGTCCTTTTTATTTTTTTATTTTGAAACAGGGTCTCACTAACTTGCCGAAGATCTCACTCACTTGCTCAACCTGGCCTTGAACTTTCGATCCTCCTGTCTCAGCCTTGTAAGTACTGGGATTACAGGTGTGTGCCACTCTACCTGGATCAGTTATGCACTCTTACAGTGAGATATGCCTTTTTCATATTCCTGTCACCAATGAGAATCCTGACACCCTCTCTGCCCAGCTGTGGAGGAGCACCAGCAGTTGGGTCTCAGGAAAAACATCTATCAGGCAATGGCTCCCAAAGGCCAAATGTTTCTTTGTAGAGTTTCAGGTCCACACTTCCATTTACTACTATATAGGAGCAGAGGAGGCAAGCAGTCACATCAGGAAGGGCTTTTCTCTCCTAAGCCCGTCGACCCTTCTATTTCTTTGTTTATCTTCACCTCCCCACTTCCCCCTAAACATCTTACACACAACACAAAGGCCCCACACCCCTCCACTGGTAACCTCTGACAACAGAGCCAGGCTAACTCAGGCCCAGTGAATACAAAAACCTTCAGAGGCAGAGGGGGTGGGGGGACGTCATCTCAAACACTCGATCTCAGAGATGAGCTGGGCACTGCCAAGGCTCCCCCAGCAGATATACCTCCCCACCCACCATGGTGGGTTCAGCCCTCCTGGCTCTAACCTACCTTTAGGGCAAAGTGCCCCGCAGCCCATGGTCTATGACTGCAGCTACAATCATGGTCTCTTCTGGCCGGAGCTGACCTCTCCCTGTGGGATCCTGTGCCCCTCTGTCTTCAGGGCAATTTTCAGGAGGTCTGAAGGTCTGTGAAGCTCTCAATCTTCACAACCGTTTCCAGAGCCGGCTGCTGCCTACTCGGGTACGGCTCTTAGCTCAGCATCAGCTGAGAACAAGTGGCTGCCTATATAATTTAATATGATGCCACTCGACACTCACAGATCCGCTGCAGAGCAAGCAGGATTCTGCCTCGTGCCTCTTGGCAACCTGAAGTCCGGACTGCTTGTGTGTGTTCCATATGCTTCGAGTGGCCCGGCAGAGCAGGTGGGGCTGGGGCCTGGGTTGGCCACTTTCAAAGGGTCACAGCATGGGGAGGGGCACTGAAAAATGGCCCTCATCTAGGGGGTTTGGAAATTTCTTAGCCTATCCACAGACTCAAGGTCATGAGCATCTATGTAGGCAGAGGCAAGTTGTGGGTGTGGCTGGGTGACCGCAGGAAGCCCTGGACACAGTGGCCACATGTGTCCTCCAAGCCTTTTCTTAATGTGGTAGGGAACCTGTCCTATTGGGAGATAAAAAAGATGTGGGCGTGTCTACATTTAGACATATAAGTAGAAGCTCATAATCGTAGGCATGTGTTAAGGAAAAGGAGAAATAATTCTCTTGTTCTGGAGTATTTGTCACTGTGGCCCTTGGGGGTTGCTAGCAGTTTTACCAGGACGCAGGCCCTGGTACTGTTTGCTTGTTTCCACTTGCAGGGAGATGACCCAGTCCTGGCACTGAGCTAAATGGATTATCAGGTGCTGGGATCAGTTCATCTGCGCTCTGATGGAGCATCCCTGTGGGGACTCAGGGATGCTGGATTTTGGGGCTGTAGCAGGGATGCCCACCACTGTGGTGTGTTCTCTAGGACCGGCACCAAAGTCACCCTTCCCCAGGTGTGAGGAAGACTGAGCAAGGGGAGAGAGATGGCCTTGCTGAGAGCCAGCCCAGGGAAAGTCTCTGGATGGAAGGGATGCTGCAGCCACAGGCTCAGGGGACTCGTACTTCCTATTCTGTCTAAAATTATAGGCTGAGGTGTGAATTATTCTGGAAGACAGTGCTACAGCTATGCCCAAAGGTGCTCCAGAGCCCTAGAGCTGCTACAGGTGTCTGCCCTTCCTACCTGCCTTCCCCTTCCTTCCTTTCCTTTCCTTTTTTCTTCCCTCTTTTCCTCCCTCCCTCCTCTTTCCTTTCCCTCCGCACTCTCTCCTTTTCTTTTTTTGGTGGTACTGGGGTTCCTGGAAACCCTTCTACCTCCAGGCTACACTCCCAGACCCATTTTAATACTTGTTTTATTTGGAAACAGGGTCTCTTAAGCCAGTGTGGCTGGCTTCGAACCTGCGCGATCCTCCTGTCTCTGCCTCCCAAGCGCAGGGATTACAAGCGTGCACCGCCACGCCCGGCTCTCCTTTTCTTTTCTTATGTGTGTGGTACTGGGGGATTCAACCTAGGGGCATTCTACCTTCGAGTTACATCCCCAGTCTTTATTTTTAAAATATATATATTTTTTGTTTTAAAACAGCATCTCCCTAGGTTGCTGAGAATCTCACAACTTGGTGAAACTATCCTCAAACCTGTGATCCTCCTTTCTCAGCCTCCCAAATACTGGGATTATAGGCCTGTGCCACCACGCCAGTCTTGCAGGTACATTTTCTAAGGTGAGGTGCTTTATAACCCAAATGAAGGAAGGGGTCAGGCCTGAGGGCTGACCCCCAAACCCTCCTCTCTAGTTGGTTGGTAGCTCCAGATGATGGATGAGGGGTCTTGTTTGGTTGAGGCAGCAATGGAGGAAGGGGCTAGCAGCAGGGAGCTAGCTGGGGTATTTCTCCCTTTTGGATAAAGAGGAAACTCCATGTCCTCACAGACCCAGAAGGAGAAATCCTAGGATGTAATTACTGTGGTTTACAATCATTTTAAAAAAGGGGGGCTTTTTCATAAACATTAGCCTCATGATTATCATCCAAGCAGCACAATATTCTTTAAAACAGCCAATGGATAAAAGACAGAACACATGCAAATTCAGGTAACATTTTTTGATTAATAACTATTATGTGACTGGCATTAAGCTGAGTCCCTTGCACACATTATCTCATTTAATCTCTGTGATACAGAATTTACAAAAATGAATTTATGTCGTATCTACTGTCTAATGCATTAGAGTATGTAAAAGAGGACTCTAGAAATAGCACTGTAGGGCTGAACTAAAAGGTTCTGATTCACAGCAAAGGAAATTTAATTAAAGCCTGTAATGTCAATTACTGTCATTCATAATCATATTAGACCTCCCCAGAAATAATACAGATATAAAAGTCTAGAGTTACCTGTATGTTTGATGTAAATAGCATAAAATTATCGAGGTTCTGAAAATATCCAGATATCAGACAGGAAAAAAATAAAAGTACCTCTACCTAGCCTCCTTTGTTGCCAAATTTTATTAAGTAGGGACATGAGTATCCATCTCTTCTCTGAGAACAGGTAATAAACACTTTCCAGCATGCCTGAAAATCTGGGGTTTAACATGGTCATGAGTTTTCAGTTACTAGAGATGAGATGCCTTGCTTGTTTTGATAGGCCCCAGGAGAGGCGGGAGAGCTCTCAATGAGCTCCTACCAGTTTGGGGGCTCTGCATGGGGTATGAACCAGGTCTTTTCACGGGGTTGCACTGAGATCCAGAGGAGCAAAGGAACTACAGGAAAGCACTGGGGCAAGGAAAATGTGGCACCCTGACCAAGCCCTCGCCAGGCCCAGCTGGTCCCTCCATGGCACCCAGATCCCTGGCACTACCACTGCTCTTCCCTCAATCATGGAGACCCTGAAATAAAGAGTGGGGTCTTTGAGGTGTGAGAAAGCGGTAGGCTCCTTGCATTCTTGGGAGTATAGTGCAGTGAGAGAGATAGCCATTAATTCAAAATTATACAGATTCATACATACAAACCACATTCCACTGTGTTCTAGTTTCTGCATATACAAGATGGTCAGTACAGAATATCTAGTCCATGAGGTCATGGCAAAGATGAAATTAGCGAACATGTGTAAAACTCTTTCTTTCTTGAACAAGAATTCTGCTACTCCTATTACTAAGGGATGGCTTCACCAGTTTGTGTGACCTTGGCCAAGTTACTTAACTTTCTCATGTCTCAGTTTTCTCATGTCCAAGTTTTCCCATACTGGTCAGTTTTAGTAAAATGAGATAACAATCCTTCCAAATGAAAACGATTAAATAAGTAAATATGCAGAAAGGGTTTGGAATGATGCCTGGCACACAGTAAGTACTTGATAGTGTTAGTTGCTAGTGGTGATTATTATTTTGCAGAAATCTGGAGAGTAGAATGCTGAGACATCACGTCAGCCCGTAATACACTTATGGTCCAGCTCAGAGCTTCTCAACAGAGGCACTATTGACCTTTAGCCTGGACAATTCTTTGGTGTGGGAAGCTGTCTTGTGCACTGTAGGACATGTAATAGCATCCCTGACCCCTAGCCCCCAAATGTTAGTAGCATCCCCTTCTCTGTTAGGACAACTCAAATGTCTCTAGACATTGCCTGAGGCCCCTGGGGGACAAAATGCCCCCATAGACAACTACTGATCTGGGTGGAAAGTGTAAAGTTCCAAGAGGAATAAAGAACAACGAGAGCCAGAGCCTAAAGTCTTGAGTGAATGAGCAATGTTAAGTCGGTGAAGGGAGCCTGTCGCCAGGGAGCCAGGGCCGGTGGCTGAGGAGAGAGGGCCCTGAGTGGCGCCTCACAGCCATTTTAAATCTATGTCTTTCTTGATAAACGATAAAATCTCTTTACTGAGATTTGAGATTTCAAAACAAAGTAAAAAAATCATGACCAAATCCAACTTAATGCAACTCTAATGTGTGAAATACAGCTTTCTGTTAACATGCAGTTCCCTCTTCTCATCAAATTTCCAGTAAAGCTTTTTAGCAAAATGTCATCTCACACTGATTTAGGTATGCTGGGAAGGAGGTAAACAGGAGAAAACAGAAAAAGGAGAGAGGGCAAGGAAGGGGGGACCTTCAGGCTGCCCCTGAAAACTATTAGAACAGGTCCACTAAAGCCTATGGAGACGAGTCCAAAGGTTACCCACGTAGCAGAGAGCCTGGGCCTCCAGCTGCTACATCCCACCCATCCCTCCCCATGATAGAGACCATCTGACCTGCAGGTGGAACTCAGTTTCCAGGGGCCTTCTTGGCCTATCGCTGCCCTGGATCCTGCACAGTATCATTTGATTGCAATACAAGGCCTGGTTCCAACAATGGACAGATGCCTAGTCCGTCACCCCGGTTTTTCTCAGAGAGCTCCTGTCTCTATCGGTCCCTGTGGATAATGTCCCATCTAAGAATCTGCTGGGCACCCCCACCTACAGCCCAGTGCAGGCACCTCTGCCAGTGTCTAAGAATGTCCTGAAGCTGTTGCCTGTCATCCTTCCCTGAGTTCCTGCTGCCGCGGGGCTCTGTCTATCCACTGGCAACCCTACCACGTCGGGAGCACTCTTTGCTGCTACTGACTTTCAGCATGGCAGTCAGACACTGCTGCGCCCATGCTGGCCAGACTGCATCTCACCATTAGCTCCTGGGCCAGATCTCAGTGCACTCCTATCTTGGAGGAAGAGTCTGGTCTACATCCCACCGCCCTGCCACAACATGACCACAGTGAATGCTGGGCCGTGAGTTTAGGTTATCTCTGTTGTAGAGTAGGCAAACCAGACGGCAGCCCTGCACATGCTCCTTAACCATAACATGTACATTATGAACTGAGGACTCCCCCTGTGCAAGATACTCTGGCAGGTGAGAAAAGGAGAGAATGAACACTTATTGAAAGGTTAATTTGAACAGGACATTCATTTCTGTGCTTCAAACAATTATTTAATTTTAACTTACAAAAGTCCCAAGCGGTAGAATTCAGTTTTCATATGAGGAGACAAAGTCCAAAGCGCTAGGAAGGCCCCAGGCAGGGCCCTGAACAGTGGTTCTGTGTGCAGATGGGTGCTCCAAACCTGCGCCCGGTCCCTGAGCCAGGAGAGGGGGAAGGGTTCTTTTTGATGAGTAACTGAAACGCTATGGGCTTTTTACCCCTTTTCACCTCCCCCCTCTACCCACTTCCTTTCTTTTCTTCTCCCTTCCTTTCTTTCTCTTTTCCTTCCTTCCAGTTTTCTTTTTATAAATTTTAAGAGTGTACACGACCATCACTTCAGAGCCAGTGACTGGACTCAGCGCAGTCATGACACTGTCCGCAGCCTTCTCTCCTTGATTTTTTCTGCTCTGAAAGTTCAGGTCACACAAGATGAAGTGTGGAATTCTACAAACTCTCTCAAGGGATCTGAGTAGAAATAATTGCTGTGACTTTAAGGAGCTGCTGTCCCAGTAAGCAAGCAAGATATCTGGAAGACTTGGATATTTCCAAAAGGAAGTCAATGCCACTAAACAGACTGGGATACTGTTTGCAGGATTTGGGGCTCAGCACTGAGCTCTATCTGGCCTCTCACTCACTGCTGAGGAATAAGGATTGTCAGAGATGATCCCTAGAGAGCTATTTACCAGCCCTTCCTGGCTGTCTGTTATAAGAGGGACATGAGGGTAGGTATTTCCAAAGTTCACATTTGCATAACGAATGATCTCAACTGCACCCATTTTTATTTTTAGTAGTTTTTTTTTTTTTTTTTTTTTGCGGTACTGGGGATGGAAACCAGGGGCAATCCACCTCTGAGCTAACCCCTAGCCATATTTTCTTATTCTTTATTATTATTTTTTTGTGGTACTGGGTTCCTGGAAGCCCTTCTACCTCCGGGCTACACTCCCAGACCTATATATATATATATATATATATATATATATATATATATATATATTTTTTTTTTTTTTTACATTTTTATTTGGAAACAGGCTCTCCTAAGCTAGCGTGTGCAGCTGGCTTTGAACCTGCGCAATCCTCCTGTCTCTGCCTCCCAAGTGTGGGGATTACAAGCGTGTGCCACCACGCCCGGATTTATTCTTTATTTTGAAACAGGGTCTCACTGAGTTACAAAGGGCCTCACTAAGTAGCTGAGGGTGTCTGTGAACCGCAGTCTTCCTGTCTCAGCCTCCCAAATGCTGGGATTATAAGTGTGTGCCACCATACCTGGCTATTTTTAGTAGATTTTTAAAGCTTTAAAAATACAGCCCAGCTTGTAATCCCAAGATTTGGGAGTCTGAGACAGGACAATCACAGGTTTGAGGCCAGAGTATAAAAACTTAGTGATATCCTGTTTAAACAAATAATAATAAGCTGGGTGTGATGGTGCATGCTTGTAATCCCAGTACTTGGGAGGCTGAGATAGGAGGATCGCTGGTTAGTGAGGGTGTCCACAACTTAGTGAGACTTGTTTCAAAATAAAGAATAAAAAACAGGGCTGGAGGTGTAGCTCAGAGGTTGAATGCCTGAGTTCAATCCACACTTCTGCAAAATAAAATAAAATAAAGTAGGCTGGTGGTATAGTTCAGAAGTAGAACTTTGGGTTCCATCACCAATACCACACAAAAAACACAAACACACACATAAACAAACCTACACAAACTATACATTAGAGAGTGTATTGGCTCTTTGCTGCAGGGTGGGGTGGGGGTCATTAGACTGATTTTTACATGGATAGACCTGAAATAATTTTATAAAGTTAAACAAACAGATACATTCTACAGTTTCGAATAACATACAGAAAGCAACTCAGCACTATTAAATCCAGGCACCTAAGCCTTTCGCAGTCACATTGAGGACACAGGGAGAGAAAAGACAGCTGAGGTATACAACACAGTGCTGGAAACAGCCATCCATCCCATGTGGAAGTCTATCCAATGAAGCACCCAGCATTGACTTCTGAGACCTACTCTACATTTAGAAGTCATAGTCATGTCCTTCTTCTCCATTTTTTATGGAAAACGTGGTTCCAGTTAGAAATGCCTAACACCAGCAATAATGAATCCATGGTCCAGAAACCACAGAATACACTTTCCCCATAGGAGACCAAAGAACTGCGAAATTTAGATTCTTATCTGATCCTTATAATTGGACAAGACTGACTTTCACATGGCTATAAATATTAGTAATAAAGCGTTTATTTGTCCCAATCTATTGTATTTAAGCCATCACACAGTTATTCATCATTTGGGCTATTTCAGCATAAGTGAAATATACATCTCTGTACATATCTCAAATGCTATTTCCTCGGGATATACTTCCAAAAGTGGAACGGTGGAGTCAGTGCAGGACTGACTTTGTGATCTTTGTACATCTCATCACACTGTTCTCTAGGAAGAAGAAGAAAAAGATAATTTATAATGCCTTATCCAATATATATGAGTATATCTGCTTCTACAAAACTCTGTCCATGTTAATTTTGTGGATTTTATTTATTTTTGATAGTGTAATTGGTGTGATATAGTAACTTATAGTCATCTCAGCATGAATTTATTAATTTACCTCCCCAGGATTTGCTTCTAGTGAACGTGTTTCTCTTGTGTGAACTCTCTACTCATATCCTTGGATCTTCCATGCAATGAATCCTAATTGTGCCCTTTAGATTTTTATAGAACTTCCATAAAGTATCTGGATATCATGTTTTTTCATGTTTATTGCAACTATTTCCCCAATCCATTGCTTTCTCCTTTTCTTTTTGTTTTGTTGGTTTTCTCTGTACCCCACAAAAGGTGTTTTTTTTTAAAACTGTAATTGAACCCATCAAACTTGTCATTGGTAATTTCTTCAATTGCTTCAATAGTCAGAAAATTGTCTTTCTTCAACAACTGGGATAAGTATATCATTAAAAAAAATTAGCTCTTTAAACCATCTGGCATTTGTTGTGGTATGGGGATACAGTGACCATATTTTCTGAATCAAAAATTGGACCATGTGATCTGACAAATGCCAGTGTTCTTATGGGTAAAATGGGACAGAATATTTGAAATTAAGACTGTGATGGAAAATTGAGGACATATGGTCCCCATATGTATGGAGAAAGCTGTTATTTTAAAGGTACAGTGCCAGGCCCTGCTCTTCCCAGCTCCTGTCAACTCTAAGCAACAGAGGTTTTCAGGCCAAGTCCCAGTCTCCCAAGTCCTGAACCCAACCTTACCAGGGTAGGCAGGAAGGCAGTAGAACCGTATAGGACCTGGGTGAGGTATGTTGCAGGAAGCCCAGTGTTTGCTCTCTATGCCTATCTCTGCTTTGTCCTCCCTGCTCCCTGCATAGGAATGGCTGTACATGGGCACACATGCCCTCTGCTCTCAGACAAATTAGGTCAATGGGAAGTAGCCCAAGAAATCTAGAAGAGAAAGGAGAAGCAGTTGGGGTTCTTATTTCCTGATCCCTTCATTATGGGGTAACTATGACTAAAGGCCGTTGGTCCTGACTGTTGGGGGGCCCTCTTCATACCCCTTCTCACTATCTCTGGAGCTGGCACTATTTCCATCCTTGCTCCTTCAAGCCTAGTCCCTATGGTTACCAGCTCCAAGATGGAGCAGATTTAGCCCACTCTGTTTTCAATGAACCCTTTGTTAGGCTGTACTCAAGTGAAATACTTTGATGTGCCATCATTTCCAGCAGGGGCCACGACTGAGTCCTGAGCCCAGAGTTTTGGCTGCCTCAGTAAACAAGTATACATGCTTTCACAGAGCTAGTTTCCCCAAGACCCTATGTCCAAATTGGCTATGGGAACACAGTGGTTAAAAGTCTAGTTCTTTCTAGAAATAGACCCCTCCCCCAGGCGGCAGCCTGCTCAGCAACTCTGCCAGCCCCTTCTCTGGAGGACAAGACCTCTCAGCTCCACCCACTGATTGCAGAATTGCCATACTCTGTATAAACCACCAAGCATGGCAGTCCAGCTGCTCATACTACCATGAAATTCGGAATTTCCTATTCTGGTTCTACCTATCCCAGATGCTTTCTTCTCCCCAGGCCAGGCCTGAGGTCCTGGCAGGCTTCAGGTCCATCTGTGTGGCTACTGCTACAGTGGGCGAGGGATTAATACCCTTAGAGAGAGCAAGCACTGGGTGTTCATCCCGTGAGCTGCCTGATCTTGGTCTTTCACATCCATCTTTGGTGGCTCTCCATGTCTTCTTGGTCTTTAAAAAATGTTTTTTTTTATTGGTGCATTGTAGTCATACATATTAATGGGGTACAAGATGGTAGAGGCAAACATGCACATATCACTCATTTAGCCCTTCCCCAATTCCCACTCTGTCCCTTCCCCCTCCCTCCTTCTCATGTTTGGCTTACTGATTGAAGGCCTTTGACTGCTGGCTTATGGTGCTCTTTGGAACACCATGCAATGCCTCTTCTCTCTACTGACCTCTGACCCACAGCACTGTCCTGCTGTGTGTTGCTACTAACAACCTGGATTCTACTTCTGCCAAATCCGTACCACTTGGGCAACACTGACGTAGCCCTGCCCATGGGGAAACCATATGCAAGGAGATGCCAGGGAACAAGAAGTCAAAGCCTGCCTCTGGTGCAGGTTTGGGCTACACAGGCCCAAAGAGGACCTCTGTCAGCTCAACAGGCACCCAGGCACCGGGCTCAGTACTGCAAAAACACAACGGCAAGCACACGTGGCAACCAGGAATAAGATACTAAGGCAGACAAATGGGGGATAGATTGCAAGCAAGTGGAGAGAAGGTTGGTAAGGCATTGGAGAAATCACAGGTTCAACCTAGACCGTGAAGGTTGAGGAGGCAAGGAAGCAAGTCTAGAAGCAAGGCCTGGGGGCTGGGAGTCAGCAATGGCAACTCGATCAAATCACTGTTGGCTGAGGGCGCAGGTGAGGGAAAGTAAAAATTATGTCACACTTGCTTCCAGCCAAGCACCTGTATGTTCCTGTCCATAGTCACTCGGCTCAAAGTCTGAATCCCCAGGGTCTAGAACATGGTTGAGTGAGCATCGATAAATGCCTATTAAATATAAAAATGAAAGAATATACTTAAGAGCCAAGAGTTCAGTTTTCTATCTTTGAATCTGCAGGGGAAAGGGTTGCCCAAGACAGGAATGTACCCTGAGGTGGGTGCATTTTTTTTTTTTTTGGTGGTACTATGGATTGAATCCAGGAACATTCTACCTCTGAGCTACACCCCGAACCCTATTTTATTTTATTTTATTTTATTTTATTTTTTTAAACAGGATCTCACTAAGTTGTGAAGAGCCTTACTAAGTAGCTGAGGCTGGCTGAGAACACTCGGTCCTCCTGTCTCAGCCTCCCAAGTACTGGGATGATAAGTGTGTGCCACCACACCCAGCTGAGATAGATGCTTTTAAGAAATCAAGTCAACAAGTACCCCCAAACATCTTGATGCAGATTTCCAAGTTGCCCTCTGGCTTTTGGGACTTGCCTTTATTTCAGGTAGGGGCCACTGCCTTCTACCCCCTGAAGCCTTAGGGACAAACTTACCTCCCTCCTCCTTGCACGGCCAGGTCTTCATACTTGAGCTTCACACTTGGTTTACTGGGATGCCTGCTAAGCAGTTCCCAAGGGCTCTGTTCTGAGGCTGAGCCACTGACAGCTCAAGGGTGCACCTGTGTATATCTTTCTGCCCTAGGCTGTGGCTGCCCCCTCTTGCCTTTTAAAGGCAGCCTCACGCTCCTAGGGTTACACTTACTAACCTTGAAAGCAGTGTCTCCCTGCATTTTCAGTACCTATCTTGAGTTCCATTTGCTTTTCTTTGGGCACTGATCATCACCATCCTAGGTCAGAGGCTCAATTCCATCCTATTAGTATTAGGAATACAACACAGTCACTTACACTGGCTTCAGGGTTGCTACAAAGCTGGATCATGTGTCTTAATTAATTCTGCAAGGACCCTGCTGACTAAGTATTAGGATCTCCATTGGATACTGGGGCCCCAAAGAGTTAGGGAATTTGTCTGACTCTATAGTTACAGCAACAGGTACCAGCCATGACTCAGTGCCCCTTGTCTTTACCACTGTTGCTGTCTTCCTATTTCTTCTTACTCACTCTGAGGAGTGTGATCAAGAAGAGCTGATGGCCTCTGTCTCTGCTATTGACTGGTCCATGCATCACATAATGGTTGGAAATAGCTACAGAGGGAGACCTTTCTAACCCCGGAGTCTCTCTGATTCTCTCATTTTACAATCCTTCAACCTGCAGGCAATTCTGCACGAAGCAACCTTCTTCCTGCAACTCCCTCCAAATTACCACATGCTACTTTTTTTTTTTTTTTTCTGTACTGGGGATGGAACTCAGGAGCATTTTACCTCCGAGCTACACCCCCAGCCTTAGTTTTTATTCTTTATTTTGAAACAGGGTCTCATTGATTGCAAAGGGCCTCACAAGTAGTAGTTGAGGTTGTTTTTGAACCATAATCCTCCTGTCTCAGCCTCCTAAATGCTGGGATTACAAGTGTGTGCCACCACGCCTAGCTCTCACCGCATGCTATTTTTTGATACTCAACTATTATTATATGTTTTTTGAAGCTAGACAGCAAACTGGACAGCAATCCCCTATCTCTGATTTCCCATAGCCTTGTGGAAAATCGTGTTGCATCAGGCAAATGAGAGAGCGAATGGCAACAGGAGGGGGAAAAAATCATAAAAATGTAGTCATTTTTTTGGTTTCATCTTGCTTCTCTCAGCAGATTTGGTTGGTGACCTCTCTCTGAGTCATGAAAAAGGCTTCAAAACTTGCTCTGATTTACATCTGTAAGAAACAGAGTTTACTCTGTCTTGCATTTTTTAATTCTTTTTTTTTTATTCCCAAACCATAGTTTATTCCTTTCTATATGGGATTTCTTGATAATACCTCAGGCCAAAAATATACATACATAATAGCTTTTCAGCTTCCCATTGTGGATTAACCCAAACCACTCATTTCAGCCTGAGCCTGGAGGCTTGCAGACGGTCACCCCCTGTGTATTCTGTGAGGTTTAGCCCGGCCGTCTCCTCGGCAATTAAGTCATGGGAAAGACTCAGGATCACCAATGACCTCACTTGGAGAGTGAGCCTCAAGGAAAAGTTTTTTTTTATTTTAAGTTTTCTACCAGAGTTTAGAGGCAAGGGGCTATTTTCATTATTTTTGGCATATGAAGCCTGGCAGATGGTCTAATCTTTCACATCTCTCTATTCTGAACTCTATTCCAAAGGAAAAATAAAGAACCACAATTTAGGGGAGGTCATGAAGGCAAAGTTGAAAACTTGAGTCCTCTCTTCCCTCCACCCTGCCAAGGCGGGGGCCTCTATGGAGTATAGCCATTACTCTTTGGTTGTTTTAAGCAACAGAGCCCCCTCCTCCAAGCCAAGTAAATAAAAGAGATTCAAACAAACAAACAAACAACCTCAGTAGGCAGATTCCTAAAATGGCCCCTTAAGATTTTCTATTCTAACCCCAGGTCTGTGACTCCAGGGGTCACCATGTCCTGCCTGTTGGGTGGGTCACCTGGAAAAGGGGTTTTTGCAGATGTTGCTAGGGTAACTAGTTTTGATTCTGAGTTACTCAAAGGAGATGACCTGATTAAGCTTAACCTAATCACAGGAGACCTTTAAGAGCAGAATCTTCTCTTGCCGGCAACAGAAGAAGAATTCAGACAGACTTGAGCTAGAGAAACAGGCAGGGCAGGAGGCTGTTGCTGGCGTGGAGGAGCCTGCGTGGCAGGGGGCTGGGAGTGGCCTCTGGTGGATAAGGGCAGGGCCTGGACAAAAGCCTGCAAAAATCAGGGGCCTCAGTTCTATAATGACAAGGAACCGAACTATGCCAACAACCTGAATGAACTTAGAAGCAGGTACCCCAGCACCTCTGGGTAAGAACCCAGCCTTCCAGCACCTGGGCTTTGGCCTGTAGACCCAAAGCAGATAACTGCTGGGCCCACCTTTGATCCACAGGAGAGATAACAGATGGATGTTGTTTTAAGATGCCAAGTTGGTACTAATTTGTTTTGCAGCTACAGATAATGGATACAAACACCCGGAGAAGTTCGTGGGCACAGGAATCCAAATATGGCCAGGTCCTAAGGGCATGAAGAGAAGCCCCCAGGAAGCAAAGCTTCTTCGTCTCTCAGAGCATGACTCTCTCTCCCCTCAGCTTCTCCTTCCATTCTCCTTCCATTACCGGCTTCCTATGCTTCTGTGTGAGCACACATGGTTGCTGGCCCCACACCTAACTGACCTCACAGGGCCAGTAACTATCATTAACCAAAAAAGTCACTGTGCCCTTAGTTCAAATTCCTGTGCAAGGAGCTGGCTGCTAGTTACTCATTCATTCATCCAGCAAGTATTAGTCAGATACATACAACGTGCTAAGAATTGTCCTAGGTGCAGGGGATACAGAGGTGAATGAAAGAAAGTCCTTGTCACAGGCAGCTTACATGCTAGTGGAGGAGAGATAGTGAAAATGCAAACAAAGAGATAGCTGTTCTGCCAGCAGTGACAGGATAAAAGGAAACAGAGCAGACTCAGGGGATAAATTGAAGCAGGAGGCAGTTTTTATATGGGTGGTCACCGGTCTCTGGAAGCGGGTGGGAAGGGTACATGAGGACATGGATTTGAAAACAGGTTTGAATGAAGGGACCAGTTATGTAAATACACAGGAAGGAACATTCAAGAGAAAGAGCAGAAAATGTAAAGGCTCTGGAGTGAAAATGTCCTTGGTAGGTGTCAGGAAACAGGAGGCTATAGACCTGGAGCAGAGAATGACAGGGAATGAGGTGGGAGGGGTGGCATGGGCCAACAGGAGTAGGGTCTAAGGCTATGGTGTGACCTCAGAAAACTGTTAAGGAGTTGACTACGAGGTTGTGATGTGGATTGGCGGGTCTTCAGTCAGAGAGGTCTAAAACCTGGCCTTCCAGGCCTGCTTTTTCAGCTGGGCCTCTGGGCATCATCATTCCCAAAGAAAAGGGTGATGGGGAGTCAGGCTAGGCACCTACTCCTGCTGTAGCTCAGACCAACTCTGGCCAATGCAACTGTGTCTCAATCGCCTCCCATGTGGGAGCCCGAGGGCTGAATCCACAGGTAATAGTAGATGGCCACTGGGAACCAGAGGGAAGGTGTGTGTCCTGGAGGTTTCTCCCTAGATACAGCTGTGCCCTCTTTCCATTTCTCCCGCCAGGTAGTTTTGAAGAAGAATCAGCAGAACCACCGGCCAAGGAGTGGTCTCATTCCCTACTCACGCTTGTATCCCTAGAGAAATATTAGAACATTCAGCCTAGAAACTATGGCAGGGATCCAAAAGAGCCATTGTTCCTAAATAAGCCCTGGTTTCACACCAGGTGGATTTCTCCACTACATCCTCAAACCTGTCTGCTCTCCATCCTTTCCTACCTGGGCCATCAGACCCTCCTGGAGACATGAGCCATCCTGGGCTCCATGGTACCTGTTCTTATCCCATTCCTTCTTGGAACCAGATAGGCCAATCCCCATCCCTGAACTGCCTCTTCCCTCCTGTTTCTTTGCATTCAGGTACCCAAATTTTCCTGGAATCAATCCAAGAAAGCTTTATTAAGCACCAGTTTCATGACATTGTGCAAGGCAGGGGGAAGCTCATGCCCTGGACTCAAACCTAAATTCTGTGATTAACTAGTTGCCTTAATTTGGGCAAATAACTCAACCTCCCTGAGCCTCATCCATGAAATGGGCACAATAAGATCTACCTTGATGGGGTGTTTAGGGCTTTGGGATAATATAAGTCAAGTCTCTAATACTGGAGACAAAGTAGAGGCACAGTAAATATTTGCTGGACAAATGAATGAATCGGTGAATGACAATGTTTGACCTGTATTTGATGAATAGATATTGATGAAAAGCTAGAGGCACAAGGTCAGAGAGTGAAGAGGAAGCAGAGGCCGGGCGGCCGCCTCTTCCTTGACTCTCCTGCCTGCCCTGCACATCCCTGCACAGGCTAACTGGCAGCAGGTGAACGCTTCCTCCTTTCTGAAGGAGATTTGGATGCCAACTATGGCCTCCAGGTGCTTTTATCTCTACCCCAACATAGTAGCATCTCTACGTCCACCCCTCAAGTCTGCTCTTTCCATTCAATTCAACTCAATTCAATAGAATAAGCCCTCTTGTGCAAGACACTGTGTATATAACAGATGAAATGAGTCTCCACTCCCAGATCTCATTTCTAGTGGGGGTCAATTCATACACTGTAATCACGGTGGCACTGGAAATATGTCCATGGCACAACAGCAAGAGGAAGGCTGGTAGCCCATGGGTGAGACTTGGGAGGTTGGAGTAAGGGAGAGAAGAGAAGCTTTTTTGGAAGGAGGGGCCAGGAAGTGAGCTCTTCCTGGCAGGGGCCAGGAGAGGACAGTTTTAATTCCATACCTCACCTCTTCTTTCTAAGAGAACGTGTGCCTTTCTTTTCTCCCAGGAGAGAGTTTCTCAAGCTATCTGAAGTAAAGAACCAGTTTCATTTCTTTTTCATATTTCCAAGTCATTGCACACTGATGTGTTGCATAATCTAATAAGCTATTAGAAAATACTGAAATAACACGGTATCCAGAATACAAACACACTGATCACATGCTCAGATGTTGCAGCAATGTCGAATTGCTCTAAAAGTGTCTCCCCTGCTAATGATGGGATTGGGATAATGTGAATGTACCTAATGACACTGGATTGTGCACTTACAGGTGGTTAAAAGGAAAATTTTTATGTTTTGTGTATTTTACCACAAAAAGTTTTCCTTTCATTTTCAGTGTCTCCAGTAGAAAACCTAGACTCATTTTTAAGTCATCTTTTTGCTTTTATCTCAATATTAAATTTGCTAACAGTATCTCTATTTTTTTAAATTTTGAGATAGTGTGTGTTTCCATCCTTCCCTCCCTAATCTAACCCTGTACTTCTTCAGATCAGGGTCTGGTTCCTGCAACAATATGCTGAATGTCCTCTGTGACCCCATCCTCCAGTCAAAACCGTTACATATAAGGGAGCTAGGTTAATCTTCCTACAATGCCATTTCATTGTGTTCTTACTCAAAAACATTCAATGCTCCCTGGGGCTCTTGGCATCAAGTTTAGTGCCCTCGCTGACTTTTCATTGAAGCCCATATCACTTGCAAACATGACATCCTATTGCAAGCAGCCAAAAGCCCTCCCAGGCCACCTGCCCCATCTACTCTGCCCCACACTGATCGCTCCATCTCTAAAACTCTTACTGTCCAGTGTCACTGAGACCCTGGAGAGAGATTATTACTGAACAGGCTCTAATCGTGCTGTGTGTGGTTTCAATGGTCTGAGACCAGAACCCAGTTTGGACCATTATCTCTCAACTCCGATGCAAATGCAGGCATGCACGAAAGAGGTACAACAAGTAATTTTTGGTAAGTTTTGGGGTTGTTAGGTTTATAGTTAGCTAAAGACAGTTATCACCATACCAGTTTGATTGTCCTACTAAATTAGGTCTCTGTCTTCCTAATATGTACACTATCTTAATCCCCAGAAGAGGGAGGTACTCTTATCTATTTTTCAAATAAAAATGGAGACAAGCTGGGCGTGGTAGGGCATGCTTGTAATTGTAGTGTTTGGGAGGCTGAGACAGGAGGATCACAAGTTCAAAGCCAGGCTTGGCAACTCAGTAATCTAGTGAGACACTGTTTCCAAATAAGAAATAAAATTGGAGCCAGGTGTGGTGGCACATGCTTGTAATTCCAGTACTTGAGAGGCTGAGACAGGAGGATCACAGGTTCAAAGTCAGACTCAGCCACTTAGTGAGGACCTCTGCAACTTAGTAAGACCCTGTTTGAAAATAAAGAATGAAAAATAGGCCTGGGTTGTAGCTTAGAGGTAGAATACCCCTGGGTTCAACCTTCAGTAACACACACACACACACACACACACACTGGAGACAGTGAGCCAAAGCTAGTCACCCAAAGTCACACAAGTAGTGGGAGGAGTTGGTCCTGGATAGGATGAGTAACTCCAAATCCCATGCTGTTTTCACTGCACAGCCAACTTCTGAGATGGCAGCTCCTCTCCAGACCTTGGCAGGTACTACTCAGTAACCCTGATGGCCTGGGAGAATTTGAACACAGGACACAGTAGCTCAGACACTTTTTGAATTCCACCGGCTCTTGCATCCAGAGCCATTGACACCTACCTTTGTTATCACCACCATGGACTCAGACCAAGACAAACTGTGACGGTCTAATTCTAATTAACCTGGCCCTCCTGCAGCCAGGACAGCAACTGAAGCAAAGGGAAGCAGGCTGTCCAGTAGCCTGGAGTTTCTCTTCCCATGTGTGTGGAACTATTAGATGTTTTCAGAAGTAGCCTATGGGATAGTCAGCTCTCTGCACTTTTCCCATGTTATGGGACCAGGGTCTTGGCTGCAGTGAGAGGAGAGACAGCAGAAAGTGGGAATTAAAGTTGAGTTATGATTTTGAAGAAAATAAAACAAGTGGACAGAGAGGGAGGGAGGGAGAGAAAGGAACCTTGAGAAACACTTGTCACAGCCAAGGAAGAGGAGACCTCAAGAAACAACTGAAGAGAGCTGGGAAATAGGAGGTCAAAAGGGACCTTGGCCAGAGCAATTGCAATGGGAGTTGAGTCTGACTTGGTACATGAATAGAAGCAAACAGCAGCAACAACAAAAAATTAGTGAAGTCAAGTGTGGTGGTGCACACCTATAATCCCTGTACTGGGGAGGCTAAGACAGGAGGGACACAGATTTGAGGCTAGCCTTAGCAACTTAACAAGGAAGCTGGGTGAGAAGGCTTGGGGGAGCTGGTAGCTTTGCGGGCTGGGATGCTGTTAGGAATCAGGGCAGCAGACTAGGAGCAGGCTTCCTAAGAGTGGCTTCTGAGTGGATTGGGGTGGGGACTGCTCAGTTCCAACAGTGAAAGGACAAAAGGGGTTAAAGGCGGGGTCAGTGAAACTGAAGTGTCCCTCCACTGGTAAGTGGAGGGACAAGGATGAACAATTGACCAGGCTGGGTGGGGAGGAGACTGAAGATCCAGGAGGATAGGGAGTTGAAGGCTAGAAGATGAAGAATAAGACTTCATGAGAATTAGAGAAGAGATGGTGAAATGGAAGGTGGTGGTCAGGGTGGGCAGGTGGTCAGGACAATGGAATCCAATTGTGAGCCATGGGGGCAAAGTCACTGATGGAGTGGTGGTGAAGCCTGGGAAGCAGAGAAACTGGAGGAACTGGGCAGCTGGTGGCCAGGGCAGCAGGGAGGCTGCTGAATTCACAAGGGAAGAAGGAGGAATGTCTGATGGAGACCAAGTGCCAAAGTCCTCAAGGAGCACCAAGAGCATCAGGGGTCCCAACAGACAGGTGTGGGTGTGCCAGGCAGCTCAGATTCAAAGAGGAGGAGCTTCAAAGGTTGGCGGGACAGTGAGCCAGGAAAAGCAGGAAAGCTTGGGGGGAGAGTGGTGTCCGGGGACAAGCCCAGGCTTCCAGGAAAGCATGTGAGGAGTAGGCTACCTGGGTAGCCAGGACTCCACAGAGTGCCTGGTAGGAGGGAGAAACAGGGGCCTGGAAAGAGAAAGGGAGACTGAATTGGATGGAATGAGAAGACAAACTACATGTGATCCAAGGAGGGTTACCCTCTCATGTTTAGCTCCATGGAGAGAGGGCAACCCAGCAGTCCCCTCTGAGAAACGGCATCCATTCTCCAGAGCCCAGGAGCTGCCTGCTGTTGTCCAGGTGCGTAATGTAGCCCTTGCTGCCTCTGGCAGACCTGCAAGCAGAAAGTGGTCATCTGCCTGGCAGAGGCAGCTGGTGCCATGGACAAGGCGGGAGGCCAGACCCAGCCTGGCCTCGTCACCTGTTGCCAAAGGACAGAGGCAAAGAAGGAGGAGAAAAGAAAGTGAGGGAAAACAAAGGGACTTCATAAAGCCTTGTTTATTACTTTCCACTGAGGGCTTAAAAGGGCATTTATGCCTTCATAATCCTAAAAAGCCTGCTGTAAAGGAAAGCACAGGCCTGTCTGAACACGCTCCTTTCTATCCTGGCCTGTTCCTGGTAGTCAACTCTTCTGTAAAGCTCAGAAATACATTCTTAGGAACAATGAGGGCCTAGTTCTAATTAATCCAGCCCAGATAGCAATCGAAGCAAGGGGAATGCAGACTTTATCCACGCTTTTCAGCCTCTGAGATGTCTCTGCCTCCTGCTAGAGAATGCAAGGCTGCCAAACTGCACCGTGTGTGTGTGTGTGTGTGTGTGTGTGTGTGTGTGTGTGTGTGTGCGCGCGCGCGCGCGCATGCACCTTCCTCCCTGCCCTTCGAACCCAGATAGAAAAACTGCATGATGTCTTAAGTGGAGCACACTTAGAAAATAAGAACATGGGGAGGATCCCACACAGGAGCAGCCAACCTTAGATGTGTGCGCACGACCGTGTGAACACACACACACACACACACACACACACACACACACACACCAGTCTGCTAAGGGTGCTCGGACCTCAGCTATGGAGGTGAGGCGAGCTAGTTCTCAGCCTGCCTCACATTTATCTCTTTATTTTTATCTGTGGGATCAGGCGTGTTGGAGAGAAAAGGAGAGGCCTGGTAACAACAGCTTCCCCTTCATTCTTGGTTACTTACATCTGTGGTCAATTTTCCACACTTTATTCCATAAAAGGTAAACGAGGCACGGTACTTGCAACAGGATAATCTAAACAATATGAGCCATGTTACTGTTAAAGACCATCTGGCTGATCACGCCCAGGCCCAGACTTTTAACTCCTTGAGGTAAGAAGGATGGCCAGCCCAGAGGCCCAGGACCGCTGGTCCTCTACTGCAGAATCTGTCCCCTCCTCTTCACCTCGATTCAATGACTGCCTCTAAGGTCTCTGGCAATCTAATGTTCTTTCTGGTTCTAGGCTGGCTGTTGGTGAAACTCTGCAAGCTTTGTGAATGAGCAACTTGTAGAAAAAAATATTTTTTTAAAAACAAAATGCCTCTTCTTTCTCTTTAAAAGGAAACATTAAGAAAAAAAAAAAAAAAGCTCTATACACAACCCAAACCAAAATACTCTCAAGTGCTAGCTAGGATTGTTTCCTTCATTTCTGATTCCCCCACTTCAAGCCAAGGGATCATTTACATAATTTTCATTTCCAAAAGCAACCGACACCAGTGAAGAAACAGTGAAGCCCGTGCTTTGCTTCTATTTGGGCTTACACATTTTCCTGGCCATCTGTTCTCCAAGAAAGTTGCAAACTCAAATAAGAGCTGGGAACACTGTAAATCAGATGGTGTTTTTCATCCTTTGGGTGGGGAGCTAATGATAAGAGATTCCGGGAAAGTTTCAGATGGGCAAGGTCATTGTTAAGTTGGGTCCTGCACTCATGTGACTTTGTGTCACATGACCTCTGCAGGGCAAGGGAGGGGCTGAAACCCCCCCGCGAGAATTGGGCGTTCCCACGAGTAAAACCCCCATCTCGCGAGATGCATGCCTTTAAAAGGAGAGCCCGCGTCCTCTAGCTTCGGACAGGCGCGCGGGCCCCACGGTGCCTCGCCCTGATCCCCGGGAGAGCCGTGCCATTAAAACTTTACATGCCACGTGTACCGGACCTCTCTCGTGTTTTTCACACTCCGCCGTATGCACATTATTTTTATTTTACTCGCATTTAATTTTTTATTTTACTTATCATTTGGTGCCGAACCGGGAGAACTCTTGGGTTCCTCCCCATTTTTTCTTTTTTTTTTCGTTTTTTTTCGTTTTTTTCTCTTTTTCTTTTTACTCTCTTTTTGAGCCCTGGACTCTCCGATCCGCCAGCAGCTCGACTGTGAGGTCCCACACCAGCGCTCCGCTTGCAGGCGTTGCTCCCGCCACTGCTGCTTGGACCTCCTAAAACCGCCGTTCCCGCCTGCCCACGCCACCCACCGCTGGAATGGGACCGCGTCGCCCGCGGACTGCGCCACACCGCGCGCCTATGTCTTCTCCGCGCCTGGCGTTGCTTAGACCCGCCTGCCGGGGCCGCCTGCCTCCTCCATCTAGGTGGCCGCCACTCTGCTAAACAGCCCCCAGCCCACCAAGTCCAGCCCGCGCTCCAGCTGGTTCCTCCACTCGGACTCGCGCCCTGGCGCCCTTCACCCTGTGCCTGCCCACCCCTGCTGCCTGGGCCTGGCCATTCCGGTAAGCAGCCACATGGAATTACTGGGGGGGGGGGTCGCCAGCTGTGGCCCGCCATCTTGGACACGTGGAATCACTGGGGGGCCGCCATCTTGGCCCCACCATCTTTAACCCCTCCCACCTCATGGCCTCACTGGAGGCCTCGCCATCCTTAACCCCTCCCACCTCATGGCCTCACTGGAGGCCCCCATCCTTAACCCCTCCCACCTCATGGCCTCACTGGAGGCCTCGCCATCCTTAACCCCTCCCACCTCATGGCCTCACTGGAGGTCCCCATCCTTAACCCCTCCCACCTCATGGCCTCACTGGAGGCCTCGCCATCCTTAACCCCTCCCACCTCATGGCCTCACTGGAGGCCTCGCCATCCTTAACCCCTCCCACCTCATGGCCTCACTGGAGGCCTCGCCATCCTTAACCCCTCCCACCTCATGGCCTCACTGGAGGCCTCGCCATCCTTAACCCCTCCCACCTCATGGCCTCACTGGAGGCCTCGCCATCTTTAACCCCTCCCACCTCATGGCCTCACTGGAGGCCTCGCCATCCTTAACCCCTCCCACCTCATGGCCTCACTGGAGGCCTCGCTATCCTTAACCCCTCCCACCTCATGGCCTCACTGGAGGCCTCGCCATCTTTAACCCCTCCCACCTCATGGCCTCACTGGAGGCCTCGCCATCTTTAACCCCTCCCACCTCATGGCCTCACTGGAGGCCTCACAATCTTTAATCCCTCCCACTTTCCACTCCTAACCAATCCTAGGAGTCGGCGGCCATCTTTCCGGCCTGAGCCAGGCAGCTTGGCACTTGCTCTGCCTGCCAACTGCCTGCGCGGGCCAGGACCTCTGCCTGCCGCTTGGACCTCCTAAAGCACCGTTCCAGCTTGGTTCTCCGGTCACCGCCGGGACCTCTGGCCGGTTTGCCCCACCCGCCCCGAGCCAGGCTCACTGGCGGTGCTCCTCAGGGCCCAGCCTCAGCGTCTGGCGCGTGCCTGGAAGCCATTTTGTCTCCACGCCGCGGGCCCGGCAAGCCATGCCGCCTGCGCACCCCCACTGATCCCACCTGCACCAGCCACCAGTGCCGTCCACACCAGCCACCGGCATCCACGCGCCCCAGCTCCACCACGCTCCCAGCAGCTTCTCAGCGCTTCTGTCGCAGCCAGCGCTGGCTGGCAACACTTCACTCCGGTAAACTGCCTCCTTCCCTTGGTTAGCGGGTTCCGGACTTGGGTCTTCCGGTCCACTGGGACCCAAAAATCCAAGCGCTTGGTGACCCATTGTCCCCCGGTCCACTGGGACCACCCTGTGGATGACCAGGTCATCCTCCGGTTTTGAGAAGGAATGAAGACGTTCTTCCCTATCTCTTAACCTCTGTTTCTGAACGATTGAGCAGGGAATTTGGGGACGCCCATTTCCTGTTCTTCGTTTCCGCCCGTGAACCAATTATGGGGAGTCGAACCTTTATACTAGCAGATGCCCTGAATGCCTGTCTGCCTTGATAGGAGTTGGGAAATAGGTTGCGGTGGCCCAGGAATAGTTAGGAACTTTTATAAGCGGTCTGGTATCCCTCCAAATGCTCTCCCCCATCAGCTTCCATTTATTTTCCTGCCAGCTGCCATTTTGTGATGGCGCATAGTCACTGCCTGGTGATGTCACAGTCACCATCTTGGCCTGCGCCAGACTGCAATTTTGCTGGGTGGCCCGCTCGGGCGCGCCCTAGGTGCTGCGGGAAACGACAGGCCGGGGCTGGGGCGACACTCTCTGTCTGCCCGTGCGGAGTCCGCGTTGCCATTCTTGCTGGACACCCGTCTCGGGACTTGCTCTTTGTGAGTATAGGTCCGTCATAGCTGACAGAACCTTAACATAGCATCTAAGTTTTAATTCCAGAGAGAAACAGGCGGAAATGGAGCATACACTCCGACTTTGCCAAAAAGCAGATCCCTGGTAGCTGCCCTTTGGCTGGCGGTGGCGGCTCAGCCCCCTGGAGCGCCACCTAGGTGTGGAGGACTGCAACAACAACTACCTCCAGGAGCCTGCCTCAAGTGGGGCAAAGCCACGCCTACCAATCAGACTGCTCGGCGTGTGGCCAGGAGGGCCACTGGAACAGTGCCCTTGGAAAAGGGTGAGCCCCAGGTGCCTCAACACAGGGGGAGCACCTTTCCAGACCAGGCCCCGCCGCTGGCCCTACTCAGCCTGGCTGAAGACTGATGGCTCCTGGATCCCTCAACCTCCATCCTCTTTGCCAGCTCAGGGTAGCTCTCCAGGTACTGAGTAAACCAGTCTCCTTTTTGGTCGCCTGCTCAATCTCATGATTTGTTTTTTTCTTTAATAGCCCTTGCCTGTTCAAGCCTCCTCAAGCGCACATCACTAAGCTGTCCAGGGTAACCTCCAATTCGCACTGCAGCTATGCACCCACCTGCACCCCCTTCTGGGGGACTGAACTCCCTACTCCTCCCGGCCTGGGGCCCCTGACGACGCCCCTTGACAGCAGGAAGAAGCTAGAGGGTCCAATCGTCATCCATTATCCCTACCATCAAAAGGCCGGAATGTTAAGTTGGGTCCTGCACTCATGTGACTTTGTGTCACATGACCTCTGCAGGGCAAGGGAGGGGCTGAAACCCCCCCGCGAGAATTGGGCGTTCCCACGAGTAAAACCCCCATCTCGCGAGATGCATGCCTTTAAAAGGAGAGCCCGCGTCCTCTAGCTTCGGACAGGCGCGCGGGCCCCACGGTGCCTCGCCCTGATCCCCGGGAGAGCCGTGCCATTAAAACTTTACATGCCACGTGTACCGGACCTCTCTCGTGTTTTTCACACTCCGCCGTATGCACATTATTTTTATTTTACTCGCATTTAATTTTTTATTTTACTTATCAGTCATCACAAAAATGAAACTTAGCCTTTCTCTGAGGTGCAGCATTCCCACCTGCAGGAGGAATTCAGCATTTGACCTGGAGGTTCGAGTGTATTTTAGTCTTCAAGTTGGTCATTAAGAACTCTGGCTTTCCCCAGCTCTCTCCGTGGGGCATCAAAACAGTTCAAATTAACACACTGTTTAATTTTTTAAATCAGGCCTTGCAAAAGTCCCTCAAAGATGCTCTTCTAGTATCACAGCTACAGCACAGCCCTCATTTCCAGCCACTATCTCCTGTGGGTGTAAACACAGGGCAACCCGAATCCATCAGCCTGCTGGAAGTGGGTTTTCAGAGGTCATGGCAGAAAACAGGCTCAAATAAAATGGCTCTTACTGGCTTCTACAAGGCTGTCTGAAATCAACTGTGCCGGAACTGCCTCTGATTCTCCCCTTTTTAATACATTTTATAAAATGTTGATGATATAAACAGAAAAAAAATGACATATAAAGCTTAGCAGAAGACCAGTTGGCATTATAAACACATGAGAGAATGCGGCTTCTAGTTTGTCAGACTAGTTTAAATTCCAGAGGCCCAGATGAGCAGTTGCTTTTTTCTTTTCTTTTGTTGACTTGCCAAATAAATTTCAACATCTTCCCTTCCTCCTCCATCCACCCTGCAAGTTGCCTCTTCTGGATGCACAAGGCAGAGTATGGAGATGAAGGAGTTAATGGTCACCAGCAAAGCTCCTGGAGACAAAGTATCATCCCTCATGATCATAAATCTCTTTCAAAGCAAGTTGGACTCGATTCTACTATAGCTCCCCAAATTCAGCATTCATCTTCAATTAGATAAAATGACATTCACATCTATTTTTACTCTCTGCGTTTCCCAACATATTTATCTCATGAAATGACGACTGGAAAACACTCCTGTCCTAAACATACACATTATTTTTAGAAAGGGTTAATGAACCAGGCTAAATAATTAATAGATCTTTCATTGAAATTCACTTTTAATGTAAATTCCTAAACATTTGTGAGTGATGTTTTTAAAGAGACAGGCAAGAAAGAAAATGAAGGGGGAAAAAAGACTTAATCAATACTCAACTATAGTAGTAATTTCACAACCCAAAGCAAAGTAGGACAAATTGCATGTTAATTGACAAGTGATTTTGTTGCAATCCTATGATTGGATATTGATCACACTGCAGCCCTTCCCCTTCGGAGAGAGAGGTTCCATTTCTTGGGTGAATTGGGTGACATGTGACCCTGATCTCAACTAGTATCTCTTCCTCCACAAGAAACAAGGCTGCAGCCAGAGCAGGGAATGTTGGCAATTTCCAACAACTGCTGGGTGTGAATGATTAATCTGGTTAGAGTTAGAACCTATGGCAGATGAGAAAAAGTCCCAGGGGGCAAGTAAGGACAGCGGCTGAGCACGGAGAGCAGCACAGGGAGCAGTGATTCAGGGACCTCAACAGGGGTGGGGTGGGGCTCCAGGTGGCACCAGTCTCAGGGTACCTGCATATGGCAGGAGGCCCAGCCTGGCAGATGGTAAGGCCCTAGTCGGGGACAGGTAGGTGGACCAGGGCAAAAGAGGGCACAGAAGAACCTGTTTAAAGGAACTGGGATGAAGCCACTGGACATGGACCATGGTCTGGAAATTAGGGGCAGGCAGACACATGGGGTAAGGAGCTTTGGATTCTGTAGACCCCCACCTGCTTCTAAGCTCAGTTCATGTCTACTGAAAACAAGATGAGTCCCAAAGCCATGGGGTAGGGCTGAGTCTCTGGCTTGGTCTGGAGATGAGGGCTGAGTGCACAGCGCAGTCAGTGGCTCCAGCTCATGACTGGATGTGGGTAGAGTTAACAGTGAGGACACCTAATGGGTAACAACAGGGCACCAGTTAGTGAGATGCCAGTACCATGGGAGGGCCCAGCAGGGCCCTGGGAGGGGCTCTCTTGCCTTCCCAGCATAGGGAATGGGTAGGGGAATGGGAAGGGATCTGCTATTTACCAACCAGTACATAAATAAACTGCTGTGAGTCAGTCCTGGGAGGGGGGCAGACAGGCTATTTCACCTCCCATTTGACTGAGGGTTTTTCCACATCTGTGTGAAAGGGATATTGCTTAAGAAAGAAAAATAAGGCTGAGGGTGGAGCTAGAAGGAGCCTGTTTTGTTCAAATTTCTCAATAAATATTTGCTCTGGTGATAAAAAAAATTGCATCTGTGATAAGGAAGTGGGCCTCTTTGTTCCTGTGGCATGGTTGAGGGGAAATTGGGTTGCAAACTTCCCTAACCTGTCAGACAGGTTTGGATTTCTTTCAGGTAAAGTCAGGAGTGAGCTTTTGAAGAACCTTTTAGGGTAACTCATTTGATAGCTGCCCAAGTAACCTGCCCTTTTTATTTTTATTTGGAACAGGGTCTCACTTTTATAGGAAAAAGAAAAAGGAATGTAGCTCTGAGGTATAATGCGCTTGATTTCCAATCCCAATACTCAAAAAGAAAAGAAAAGAAAAAGAAAAGATATAAGGAAATAAGAATGAAATATACAGTTATTAGGGAGTATATCTGCATCAGGAGTAGGATAAGTATTGAGGTTTAGGCAAGGTCTATGTCAACCCCCACCCCCAAAGCATGCTCAGTATCAGGCTCAGGAGAGGAGGGGCAGCATGAGTGGCTGAGGACTGCACATTAGAAGCTACAAGGTGAGAAAAGGTACTGAGCCCTGCACCCTAGGAGGAAACTGCTGCCTTCACCAGTAATGAGGGCAGTGGCTGTGTTCATAAATTCCATAAGCCAGTTTTTAGATAAGTTATTATTAAAATATTAACTTGCAAATAAATAACATGCAGTAGTCCCAGGAGTCCCACTTTATTCATGGGGCTATGTTTACTTTCTAAGACCTTCAGTGGATGCCTGACACCAGAGTACTGAAACCCTATACACAAGCACTATGATACTGTGATAGTCAATCTGATAACCAAGACAGCTAGTGAGTGCCTAATGGGTGGGTAGTATACACATGGTGGATACCCTGAACAAAGGATGATTTGCATTCTGGAAAGGATAGAGCAGCAGGGCATTGGATTTTATCCTGCTATTCAGAATGGCATGCCATCTAAAACTTAAAATTTGTTTATTTCTGGAATTTCCCACTTAATATTTTTTTAGACCATAGTGAGTACCTAAAACCAGAAAGCAAAACTGCTGATGGAGAAGATTATTTTATACTTTATTTTTTATTTTATTTATTTATTTATTTATTTTTTGGTGGTACTGGGGTTCCTGGAAGCCCTTCTACCTCCGGGCTACACTCCCAGACCTATTTTTTATACTTTTTAATTTGGAAACAGGGTCTCCTAAGCCAGCGCGCGCGGCTGGCTTCGAACCTGCGCGATCCTCCTGTCTCTGCCTCCCAAGCACGGGGATTACAAGCGTGCGCCACCACGCCCGGCTGATTATTTTATACTTTAAAAAATGCAATAAATACTCAAAACTCATCACTTATATTACTTTATTGTCATCAATGACCTTGAGAGTATTTATGTTACTATATCTATATAGCAGGAGCATCACATTTAGTGTGCTATTGCACATTGCTTTCTAAGCATACAACCAGGAAGACCACAAAATCAGCAATGGTAGAAGTATTTATACCTTGGAGGTTGGCAAACACTGCAAATCAGGGTCTGGTTTCTTTTTTTTTTTTTTTTTTTTGTGGTATTGGGGGTGGAACCCAGAGGCTTTCTACCTCCGGGCTATACTCCCAACCCTATTTTATATTTTTATTTTGAAACAGGGTCTCACTAAGTTGCTGAGAGCCTCACTAAGTAGCTAAGGCTGGCTTTGAACCTGTGCGATCCTCCTGTCTCAGCCTCCCAAGTGCGGGGATTACAAGTGTGCGCCACCACGCCCGGCAGGGTCTGGTTTCTTATTTTGTTGATTATCTAATCTTAAGAAAGTGATGGGAGTGGGGTATGGTGGCCCCTGTTTGTAATCCCAATACTTAGGAGGCTAAGCCAGGAGAATCGCAGGTTTGCAGCCAGCCTCAGCTACTTAGTGAGACCCTCTGCAATAATCCCCAGTACTGCAAAAAAGAAAAAAGAAAAGAAAGTGATGGAGGAAATGTCAAGAAAGACTAAAAAGTGAGCCATGCCTGTTGTCACTGTATTGTAAGTAGCATTCTAAAAAGAAGAAACTAGTCTTCCAGTATTTGAAAACGTGTAAGACACAGCACAGGGTGGTGTGTCTTACGTGGGTGAGTTAAGTTCTAACATACTTAGTGTCGAAGTTAAAAGAGGTTACAGAGCTGGGTGTGGTGGCTCATGCTTGTAATCCCAGCATTTGGGAGGCTGAGACCTGAGGATTGTGGTTTGCGGACAGCCTCAGCTATTTAGTGAGGCCCTCTGCAACTCAGTGAGACTCGGTTTCAAAATAAAGAATAAAAAATAGGACAGGGGGTGTAGCTCGGAGGTTGAATGCCCCTGGGTTCCATCCCCAGACCCACAAAAAAATAAAAATATAAAAAAAAATAAAAGAGGTTACAGTTGAATGCCCATCATGCACAAAGGTAAAAGATAGTTTAGAAGATCACATGTCAGATTTAATGGCAATAAATGGATTGGGAATGAGTTAGTGGATTGGGATGAAGTTCTGTTTATTGAATCATGTCCAAATAGCAATCATAGGTTAGCTATGTCTACAAGAGCTCAACAAAAATCAACCAAAGTGCTCCATGATAATCAACTGGCTATGTAGAGTTTACTATAGGGAATATTGGGAGTGTTATTATTATTTGTGAGTTGTGTGCCACATAATTTTATATCAGTAAAATCATAATAAATGTCTATACGCATTCCTCTACATATTCTTTTTTTTTTTGAAGAGCTGGTTGTTAAGCATGTACTTGAATGAATGTCTGCAAACTGGTGTCTTCAGAAGGGCTTACTCTACTAAAGGCTAGAGGGGTATTATTTATAAAACTTTGAACCTGATCTGATAGTAGATTAATACTCAACATGCTTTCTCTAACCAACCCACAGAACTCATTCTCTCTCAAATCCCTGAAGCTCCTTCTTTTCATTCACTTAGCACTTACAAGTAATATCCCTATGTTGGCTTTTCAATTTACACTATTTTTTTTTATTGATACCCCTTTTCAATTTAGACAAAAGTCAGTTGAAGAAGCTTTCCCCAAACACTTAAAGGTTCCTGTGTGGACTTGGCACTCAAAAGCCTATTCATTCAGTTAGTACATTGGTCAACTTGCATTCACAGAGTGTGACCTCTGAACCCAAGCACTGAACCCAGGCACTGTATGCACGGACATCTCACAGTGATGAGAGTGATGGTGAGGCGGTGTTGGCCAGGATGTGCTGAGTACCAAATATGTGCCAGATGCTATGCCAGGGATAATGCATGTACCACACAGACACACCAGCATCTGTTGAATATAGTTAGTTGCCTATCCAAAGAAGGTCCTTTGAGACTGTGCCTTGGTCATCCTAGTCCGCAGGACCCAGCTCTGACCTGGCTTAGTAATGAATACATACATGAATGAGGGACTGCATAGCTTGGTGTGTCTACTTATCTAACCTCTCTGTCTCTTCTTCATCCTGCTAACTTTCCCTCCTTCCTTTCATATGAGACTTTTTTTTTTTTTTTTGGTGGTAACGGGGTTCCTGGAAACCCTTCTATCTCCGGGCTACACTCCCAGACCCATTTTATATATTTTTTAAATTGGAAACAGGGTCTCTTAAGCCAGCACGGCTGGCTTTGAGCCAGCGCGATCCTCCTGTCTCCGCCTCCCAAGTGCAGGGATTACAAGCGTGTGCCACCACGCCTGGCCTATATGAGACATTTTATACAGAAAAGGAAAGTGGACTGGCCTGAACATGGTATATACAAGCAATGTTACATTCTGGCAAGTCAGTCTTATACTCTGGCAATGCCTAACGCACACACTAAAGACTTTGCCTTTACCCAACTTCTCTGCCCATCTCACAGAGAACACTGGGCATCACTTAAAAGGGCCGCTCACTCTCCAAGGGAGGTCCCACAGGTTGGCAGGGAGCCCTGTTGTTAGGAGTCCAGTTGTTAGGTTTTCCACCATGGCAAGATCTCTCCCAGGATGAGGGAGGCTGGGAGACAAGGGGCAAGAGTGGGAACTGCTTTTCCAGGTCTGCTGCCTCCTCTGCCCCCCATCACTGCACCAGGATATGAGTAACCTGGGCACGGGTGTGTGCCCCTGAATATGGTAACAAGTTTCTCATCTCAGTTTGAGACCCTGACAGCATTTTGCTTCTAACCATTGTCTTTCATCTTTCTCCAGAAAATAAAAGTTAGTGCATGGCGGCTGTACTGGAAATTTTAACCTAAAAGCTTACAGCTTATATTTGCAACCAATGCATTGCTCTAACTTTATTTACTCCATTGATGATCCACAGGAGAAAAGTTTCTAGATAACCAATTTTTAATGCTTTTAAGCACCCAAACTTGCATTTTGAAGATGGGTCTGCCAAGTGGGGAAATTTTTCAAAATTTTTCAGATCAAGCCCACTTTTGTCCTCACCAGCAAAGAAGGCTGAGCATAACCAAACCTTTGCCCACACTCATGCAAGGCCAGCCATACTGCTGCTTATGGTGGATTTGCGTGAAAATGATCACATATTCATATAGATGGATTTATTTTTCTTAAGAAGGGATATGAGCAGGGTTATAAAGACTGATCAGACTTCAACAAGCAGGGAAGGGAAGGGGAAGAAAGCTAAAGGGTCGGCCACACAGAGGTCAGCAAATCTCACATCAGATTTAATGGCAATAAATTGACCACTTTCATTATCTCAGGCCATCTTAGTATCTGTTTCATCTTGGTTAGCTAATGCAGCAAGGAGTTATAAATAATGTTCCATATAAATGACAAAATTTTAAATAATAATTATGCTTCCTTTCTCATTCAGCTTTTCTACTGTATTAATTAAAATGAAGAAAGCCTACCTTATGAGTGATTTTTGCTTCATTTCTGATCCTGTTTTTATTTCCTTTTTCATGCTGTGCTTTAGCTTATTATTTTGCTGCTTTTCTAAAGCCTTTAAAGTGAAAACTTCAAGGCCTTTTGTTTCTGGCTAAATAAATCACATATATTCATCCCTACATATATTTCTCATTTCTTCTCCCTGTCCCCATGCTGCCCCCAAATATTCATTTCTCTCTGATTACATAGCAGCCCTAGCCCAACAGGGACCTGTTGCCTGGGCTGCTGAAAGACCCTCCTGACCTGTCTGCCTGTTTCCTTCAGCAGCATCTAGACATTCATTCATTCACTCACTCACTCATTCATTCAGCATCTCCATTCATTGCCAGGTCTACTGTTGGTACCCAATCCTACCAACCACAATGGGGCCAAAAGACCTTGTGGTAGGCCAGGCAGCAGTCAGAGTGTGGGCTCTGGAGGATTGAGATAGCCTGGGTATATCCTGGCCTCTCCAAAGATATACTACAAACATGCTATAAACATACTGTAAGACCCTAGGCTAGGTGCTAGTCATCTCTGAGCCTTGGTTTCCTTAACTGGAGAGTGAATGACTTTGGCATAGGGATGCTCTCAGTATTACGTGAGGTAATAAATGCTTATTGCTAGGAGTACTACTAAGCATCTAGGCTAACTTAGAAAAATCTTGGAAAATGCATGTCTGATTGATTAAAACATATCTCAAACCCAAATGCCCAGTCATGGGCCTGCCTTACGTCATAACAATCTTTTCCTCACCATGCCCCCAGCCACAAGCTTGCTTTTGGTTGCTTCTCAAAGCCAGTAAGCAACTTCATACCTCAGGGCCTTTGCATATGCCACTACCTGGCTGGCTTCTTCACTTGGCTTTGCTTGGCTAATGAACCATTCTTTAGTTCTCAGCTTCCAGGTCACCTCCTAATCTGCCAGAGGCTTTGCTCAGCCAGCAGGCTAACTCTAATCATCCATGCCATTCTCTTTCCTTTAGGGCACGTAATGCAATTTGTAAGTAGGCATTTATTTGTCGGTTTACTTATTTAAGACCAGTCTCCCCTGCGAATGGCTACCAAGAAGCCAGAAAACATGTTTACTTTGTTCACCTCGGTATGGCTGGCACAGCATGGGGGGGGGGGGGATGCTCACTGAACAGGGGTGCTGAATGAATGGATGGAGATGCTGGCTGGATGGGGATGGATGGCTAAGTTAGCCAGCTCGGAGGCTGACTGGCCCCTGCAGAAACCCTTCTGCTCTTTTCTCCAAATAGGTATTTTACTTTACTCAGGCTCACAAAACCTGTCCTTGGCCTCAGATTCTACTGGCTTTGCCTGGGAATGAAATGAGAGTTGTTAATTCATCAGCACACTTATCCAATAAGCATTTAGCACCACAGAGCAGGCTCTGCTTGCTAAACAAAACAAATAGACGACCTGAAACCTCCTTCCATCCCACCCCTACAGGGGTATCAGATATATGAGATGTACACAGTGATACAGGAGGTCATTAGATAACATGACACAGTGATGATAATTATTCGCCAAAATGAACAGCACACTTACAGGAAACATTAGGAGCACGAGGAGGGACATCACTCAGGAGAGTCACAAGGACAGGAGCTTGGGTGGGTCCTGCGGAGGACGGAGGGGTGAGGAAAAGGGCATCTCTGCAAGGTGTTGGAAGGAAGCTTTGGGGTCAAGGTGTTTGGAAAGGGGGGTCCTGGCAACAAGGAGGCCGAGCGTGTAAAAGTCATGTTGGGGAACACCGTGGGGGAACTGAAGGGTGGAGGGGGAGCATCGAAGAATCCTCCAAGAACGACAGGCTATGACGATGCTCGTGCCTTCCTGATGGCCGGAGCATGGTCTTCTTGTCATCCAGCACTTTGCCTAGAGATGGTTTATATGCAAAAGGGCTTGTGACTGCTAAATAAATCAAATAAAAAAATAGAAACAAGTAGGCTTGTGTCAAAGAACTGTTACAGAAAGTCCTATGCCCTCCAAATACTTCTAAAGGGGGCTCTAATGGATTCTTAGAACATCTCCAAGTTTTCAATTACCAGTTATATAAATGGTTTCAAGATAAAGAGAAGATGGAGGAAAAGAGAAATAAGGGAAGTTAACTGGCTAATGGGGCCCAGAAAAACCAGCAAAAAAGATCACTTCACATCCCTGAATGTATGATGTATGTCAGCACCTGGACTTCAATCTCAGCATAGTGACCACCGGATACCACCTTTCTCTCTTGACATATAAACTTTTGAAGCTGTTCACCACAATCAATCAAAAAGCAACAGGTACTTCTCCTTGTGCATTGCCCTCCCGTCCCAGAGCTGTCCCTGCTCTGCATTTTCCCATCCTCTTACCTACAGCCAATGTAGGCTTGATGTGCATGCCTTAGGCTTACCTCCTCCAATTTGTCGTTATGAAAATTCTCTCATGGATAGGTCTAGCAGACATCTTTCCAGCTGCTACCCAGCCCTGCTTCTAGTAGTTGGGAGAATTTGTCCCAGGACCTCATCTTTTTCTAGCTAGCATCTGTAACATATCAATAACCCCTTTTATTTTAGAGATCCTTCAGGCTAGAGAGTTTGGGTTTAGCATTTCCAACATATGTACTTTGGAGGCCACAGCAAATACTTCGTAGGAAATCCTAGCACAGGGCCATTCATTAGGACTATCTGTAATAATGGAAATATCGATTTCTGCATTGTACAGTACAACTGGACAACTAGTAGTACTAGTTGGCACTGACTAGTCACAGGTGGCTATTGAGCACTTAAATGTGGCTAATGTGGCCAAGGGGCTGAATTTTTTATTTTCATTTATTTAAATTTAAGTAAGCACAAGTGCCTATTAGCTACCAGAGTGGGCAACAGAGTCTTGGAGGCTTCACTCAGAAGCATGAGGTGCCCCTCTCAGCACTCCTATTGAAGGTAGGAGAAAATACTGCAGGAAAAAATCAGAAAAAAATGAAGAATAAGTGCAGGAAAGGCTGAAATAGAAATATTGCTTTTTTGTAGATGATCTAAGTGGATAATTGGAAAGGCAAAGTCAACCAAATGCATACCTGTGATTTAAAGTTAGAAATGGCAATAAATGGTGCTATTCCCCACTCTGAAAAGAAAAGATTTGCAAATTTATGTATCTAGATATATAAGGTATCTAATGACATAAAAACTATAATGAGAAAAATAAAAGAACACCTAAATAAACAGTTATATCCTTTCCCCTGAGTTAGAAGATTCATGATAATGTCAGTAACATTAGTCCATAAAGCAAAAATAGATTAACATAATAACAATTACATTCCTGCTAGGATACTCTAGAATGTGATAAATCACTAGCAAAATTAATAAGAAAAAATAAATACACAATAATACCAAAGAAGATTGGAGGAGGATGTACTAATCAAATTTTAAGACATATTATAAAGTAATCTTCATCAAAACTGAATTTTGCTGGATCAAAGCCAGGACAAAGACTCTAATAAAATAGTCATTCCAGAGATAGATTTAAACACTTATACGTCCTTAGGATATAGCAAACAAAATAAAACTAAGAAGCACAATAATGGATGAAGAAATTACCATTTAATAAATGCTAGTGGAATAACCTGATATCAATATGAAGAAAGTATGATATTCATAACTCAACAAATATGCTAATACTTTCCAAATTGGTCAATGAACTAATTAAACACAGAAAGCAATAAAAAATAAAGGATAGTGTATTCATTCCAGCCATAACAAAGAGATAAATTCATGACTATTATAAAACTTAGTATTATAAAGCTGAGCGAGGTAGGTAGATTCAAATACTTTGAAGTATACTTTAAGTCTCCTTAATAAAAATAACAAATACAGCCGGGCATGGTGGTGCACGCTTGTAATCCCTGCTCTTGGGAGGCTGAGACAGGAGGACCACACAGGTTCTAAGCCAGCCTCAGCTACTTAGTGAGAACCTGTTTGCAAATAAAATATAAAATGGATCTGGGAGTATAGCCCGGAGGTAGAAAGCCTCTGGGTTCCACCCCCAGTACCACCAAAAAATAAAAATAAAAATAAAAAATAAAAATAACAAATACAAAGGGGACAAAATGAATATGTTAAGTTATGAGGAATATAAAAATAGATATTTACAATTCAAAAATCATAATAAAATCTTTTATTTTCTTTTGGTGGTACTGGGGATTGAACCCAGGAATGCTCTACCTCTAAGATATACCTACAACCCTAGTTTACTTTTTATTTTAAAACAAGGCTCACTAATTTACTGAGGCTGGCCTTGAACCTGCAATCCTCCTGTCACAGTCTCCTAATTAGTGGGATTACAAACGTGCACAGTCTCCTAATTAGTGGGATTACAAACGTGCATCCACCCATTTTGATAAAAGCAAGTATTACCATCAGTAACAAAGAAGGAAAGCAAGAAAGAGAAGAACAACCGCCAAGCAGCAGTGCTGTGACTTCATATATGCAACATGTACCCTGGGGAACGGCCCGATAAGCCAATGCATGGGAAGGCGTTTCGTTTTACCAATAAAGAAGCATGAATCAAAATATAGTCCTCAACTTATGACTTTTTGACTTTACGATGGTGCCAAAACTGTACTTGGGATTTTGAATTATGGTCTCTTCCCAGGCTGATAATATGCAGGACAATTCTGGGCCGCAGAAGAGAACAACGGGTGCTCTCCTGTGCTGCTGAGCCAGGCTGTCCTCTGGGGTAGGTGAATTAGATGCATTTCCACTTATTCTGCTTGTCATTCATGATGGGGCTATCGGGACATATCCCCACCATAACTCGAGGAGCTTCTGAGATTGCTATCCCATTTGAAAACATTAAGAGCCACAATGATAAAACAAGGATAAAACCATGCAGAGCAATTGGAGAACAAACCTATTCAACTTGTGCTGGGGCTCTACCATACTGTGCTCCAGGGTACCTGCTCGCTGGCTGATGCTGTGTGACAGTCTAGAAAACCATCCCTATCTTTTCGTCCTTAATTCCTTGTTGGAGACCATAGCCCATGGAAATATTCAATAGAGAGCCCGGCAGAGTGTAAGCAACATGAACAAAATTTCTAACTGTACATGGGTAAAAACTAAAATTCAATCAGTCTAAAATGTCCAACCTGGAGCCGGGCGTGGTGGCGCACGCTTGTAATCCCAGCATTCGGGAGGCTGAAACCTGGAGGATCGCGGTTCGCGGACAGCCTCAGCTACTTAGTGAGGGCCTCCGCAACTCAGTGAGACCTGGTTTCAAAATAAAGAATAAAAAATAGGGCAGGGGGTGTAGCTCGGAGGTCAAATGCCCCTGGGTTCCATCCCCAGACCCGCAAAAAAAAAAAAAAAAAAAAAAAAGTCCAACCCCAGAAGAAAGAGTTAAGAAATTGCAACTAGTAATTCAACGGGAGTCTATGAAGTCATTAAAAACTATAAGTAGTCGTGCAAATTGATCTATGAATAGAAATATAAATATAAAGCAATTTTAACAGAAAACAACCCTAAAAGGGATAGCACCACAAAACAGTTCAAATTATACACAGAAGATGTTCACTGGCATAAACAGCCACCTGCCCAGGCTCTCAGTTCTTCCAATGGATCTTAAACTACTCAATCAAGAATATCCTCGGCTTTACCTGTTCTGATGTTTCTAGAGCTCAGATAGTTTGATCCTAGAAAAACATAATCAGAAAAAAGATATGACCAGCACCAATATTTTTAATACATCCTTTTGGCTTTTCTTTTTATTTCATGGATTAAAAAAAGGAGCACACAAACAAGATATGCAATTTCAGTTCAAGATGCCAACCCATTGTTTTCCACTGAAACACAGATGTGATTAAAAGTACTATGACTGGGCCGGGCGTGGTGGCGCACGCTTGTAATCCCTGCGCTTGGGAGGCGGAGACAGGAGGATCGCGCAGGTTCGAAGCCAGCCAAACTGGCGTAAGAGACCCTGTTTGAAAAATATAAAAATAGGTCTGGGAGTGTAGCCCGGAGGTAGAAGGGCTTCCAGGAACCCCAGTACCACCAAAAAAAAAAAAAAAAAAAAAAAAAAAACCTACTATGACTGGAGCATTGCCAATGAGAGCGTGGGTTGTGACAACCCTTGAGTGAGCAGCTAGATATCTTTTTTTTTTTTTTTTTTTTTTTTTTGCGGAACTAGGGATGAACCCAGGGGCATTCTATCTTTCAGCCATACCCCCAGCCTTATTCTTTATTCTTAATTTCGAAACAAGGTCTCACTGAGTTGCGGAGGGCCTCACTAAGTAGCTGAGGCTGGCTGGCTGGCTGGCTGCGAACATCCTCCTATCTCAGCCTCCCAAGTACTGGGATTACAAGCATGCACTACTTAAAATGGCCAGGCAGCAACACTACTGTTTAGTGATTGTAAAGGTGTGACATCTTATTTTATATATTAATTTCTGCAGTATTAGGAATTGAACACAAGCGTCTTGTACATGCTAAGCAAATGTTCTCCCCACCCCCTCAGAGCCACATCTCCAGCCCTTTGAGAAAGGGTCTCACTAAATTGCCCAAGCTGGCCTTGAATTTGTAATCCTCCTGCCTCAGCGCTCAACTAAGGTATGATACTTTGAAAGTCAGGTTAAAGAGAAAAGTAAAGTCTATTGCTGTGGCCCGGTGTGGTGGCAAATGTTTGTAATCCCAGCATTTGGAAGGCAGAGACTGGAGAATTGAGGTTCATGGACAGCCTCAGCTCCTTAGCAAGGCCCTTCACAACTCAGTGAGACCCTGTTTTAAAAAATTTTTTAAAAGATTTAAAAAATAGGGCTGGGGTTGTACCTCAGAGGTATAATACCCCTGGGTTCCATCCCCAGTACTGAAAAAAAAATCTATTGCTGGGATTATTCTGGAATTCAGATTCCCTGTGGAAGAAAATGAAAAACGGGGTTGAGGTCACCACCTTGCAAAGTATAAGTATTTGCATCAGTTCCCTCCCACCATCAAACTGAAGTCTAGTCCGGTTCCCAGGTTTTCACTCAGGTACACTAAGGATACACTGCAAACATTTCTAGATGTTTCCTAATCCCTCTTGGGAACCTGTGCACACTTTGTGGCTGAATAGGATCCTGTGGCCCTTCTTGCTAGCTTACTCCTTGCCTGTTTCTTATCAAGCCATCCATAAGGGCCTGGTCCAACAAGATATAACGAGACATATAAACTTCATGGCAGTACCACCTCTCAAAGCTGGACCAGACTGACAAAGAGACAAAAGTGGGTAAGAATGACAGCTGGCCACTGCTTGGGTTGACAACTGGACGGCACAGGAAGCTGGGACCTCAGGCAGCTAACACCTTCCCTCTTTGCTGGGGTGTGTGATGAGCATGGGTTCTGGATCCCACTGCCTGGACCTGAATCCTGGCTGTGTGACCATGGGCCAATGACTTCATCTGTAAACTGGGAAGGATGGCTCTTACCCCAGCAAACTGGTAAGAAGATGAAGTGACTGAGACTTGTAACATGCTCAACAAATAGTAAGCAGTGAGTAAATGTAGCTATCATCTCCCTTGTCTACTAAGAACAAATAAGTCTTGGGTTCTGTATCTGATCCACAAATAGTCCTTACTTCAGGAACTTACAGAGCTGTACTCTTTATCATTAGATAGAAACATCCCTTGTATGATTTTTTCTGTGTCTGCTCCAGTATCTCAAGGCACATTATTTTTATTATCCCTCATAATGAAAGCTCTAGATCTTTTTTCTATATTTAATAATTCACTGTCTATACCTCCAAATGAAATGGACTACACCTAAGCTTCCTTGCTCCTGCGTGGTACATTTGAGAGACATCTCATTTATGAAGTTCCCATCCAAATCTTAGTTCCCATTCAAATTAGTTCCCATACTAATCTGCCAGTTATTAGTAACTTTTAATAGGTCCACATTAGAAGGAAAGTCTTCAAGAACTTTTCTTTCACGCCTAGGAGTAAAGACCTCATTCATGCCTAGATCCATGAATGTGTACTCCCCTTAGTTTTCTTTATTAGTGGAACCTCAAAAGACTTTAAAAATGCATTTTGCAAACCAGTTACATATGTATTGGGGACATCTGAATAGTGTATACCATTATATACAATAGTAATACAATTGATTTAATACTTGCCAAAAAACATATTTTTATCTATAATGATAGGAGACATTTTGAGCAGCAGTAAATATGAACGTTAGAAGTGTTTCCACCAGCACTGACCTAGGTATTGCTATATTACCTACAACAATAACATTAGGAGAAGTCAGTTTGACATCAAGGAAGAGTGAGCCTCCTAAGAATGGAGACCTCCTAAGAGACCCAGGACAGGTGTGGCCTCCGGCAAGCACGGCCCTCTCAACCTCAGATTCCTTGTCTGTAAGTGACAGCTGGGCAGGATCCCTCTAAGGAGACCTTTCCCAGTGAAAGCAGGATGTCAATAATTCTAACAGAATCATGAAGTTCTCTACAGAAGACCTGTGCTCTTCTCCAGTCCCCCAGCTGGCTTAGAGTGAGAAAGGGGCCAGTGCATTTCTCACTTGTTCCTGAGGGTAGCCTCTCTCATCTTACTAGCCCTATTGGAGGATAGGCTGGGAACTCTGTCCTTGGTAAGCTACAGTAACTGCTACAGTAACCATGTGTACACCTGATCCTGGGAACGAAAGACCTTTAGCTAGTTTCCTGGTGCATCAGAAAAATGAGTGAGCTCTGTGGCCATCAGAGAAATTAAACTATGGTAACTATGGTAACATCCCTGCCCTCACACCCAAGAAATGCATGATCTGTGTTTAGAGAGGCTGGTAGGGTGTGTGTGTGTGTGTGTGTGTGTGTGTGTGTGTGTGTGTGTGTTACTAGGGATTGACTCAATAGCATTCTACCTCCAAGCTATGCCCCAGATCTTTTTTTTTTTTTAATCTGAAACAGGGTCTTATTAGGTTGTTGAGAGTCTCACTATGTTGCTGAGACTGTCCTTGAACCTGGGATCCTCCTGTCTTAGCCTTCCAAGTACTGGGATTATAAGCATGCACCACCATATCCAACTAGTCTGGTAGGATTTCAAGAATTAAAAACAAAACAAAACAAAAAAGATAATAAGAAGAAAGTTCTTAGCTCTTATTCTTTACTTCCTTGGTCACCAAAATTGTCCAGTCACCAATAACTAGAACCAAAGAGACCCTACAAAATTCTATTACAAAGGTTGACTATGTGGCTGGCAGAGTCTAAATTTCCATGCTGCTGAGGCTGGAAACCTTGGTGGCTTTGTTTTGTACTACCTGACTCTCCAGGCGCATACTCGGGGATGTGGACCAAGTGATCAAGCAACAGGCTTGCCCATGGCCTGTCACAAGGCTTGGATTTAAAAGATGAGCTGGGCCCATCAGGCTGCCTTTCCAAGGATTCCAACTTAGAAACTACGGAGACATGAGGCAGTGAGCGCAGGAGTCACTGCTGCAGGTCTGGAGGCTGATGGACCAGGAGAGGCCGTGATGTGCCATCGAGAGCAAATGGGCAGGCAGAAGGGATCAAGACAAGAGGTCAGCATGGTGAGTGCAGCAGTCTGGGAACGCAGGAGCTCCCTCCCCATGGAGGCCTCTCCTGCCGCCTTGCACCCTGAGCATCCTTCCAGCTCTTTAAGATCAGGCTCTCTCAGGGTGGCTTCTCCGCCTATGGCCTGACTGTTCTACGTTTTCAAAGTTATCATCGCTGTCCATCCTTGAGATCATCTTAATAAGACTCTGCCTCTTTGAAATTAATACCAGCTCGCCGCTGCCTGATGAACCACAAAACACAGCCATTCACAGCAGAGCCTGGCCTTGCCGCCTCTGGACTCCCAGAACAGTGCTCTTTCCATTGACCTGCCTCCTGCTTGTGGAATGATCCTCAGGGAATGCTCTGCTGTCAGGAATTCCTAGCCTTAGACACTAAAACTTCTCTACTTTTCAGGGCTTTGTAGCAGCAACCAACCGCAGCCAGGGTCCTTCCTACCATACTGCGGTTCTCTTCATTTTTCTAAGTATATAACAAACCCAAGTGCACAGGCTTCTGATAGTCCCCCCTTTTCCTGGCACTCTCCAGCTCCCCCTCCCTTGCTGACTCTGGCTGCGAAGGACTCATTGTTCCTGGAGCCCCTGACAGGGAAGGATGAAAGGAACTAAGAATTTAGCTCTGCAGTCATTTCCTTGGGTCTCTGTAAAGCCCTCCCTCTCTCTTAATTAGCAGCCTCAGCTTCCTCCCTGTTGGGCCTTTTCTCCCAGGCCTTGCAAAATCCGTTTTATCCCAGTCAGTCGAATCTCCCTCTTCCCCAGCCGCAGGAGTTTGTCAGCCTCTTCCTTAAAATTTCCACTGAACAATTCTCTCCCTAAAGTGCCGCCACCTCTCCCCCTCGCGTGGCCCAGGGCCTATCTTCCCCCACTGTCTTCGTTTTTATTATTTGGTCTTTCTGGCGCTCAGTCTTTTGGGACCTTTCTTTGGCTGCTTCATATAGTGTCTGGTAATACAGCCTTCTTGGGCTTTTTCTCTCGATTTTAGGCTGGGATCCAACCCCCAATTGCCTTCCCTTAGTTATACTTTATCTTTTTTTTATTATTATTAAGTCTCTCTGAACTGCTTGCCGGTGGCTTCTGTCTTCACGTCTTACTTTCCAAACAAAAACTTTGCTTCTTCCCTCATTTTTTCTCAACCACAAATCACCTCAAAAACCCCTCCTCAGTAGAATCGAACCCTGGGTTTGATCTCCAGTATCACACACACACACACACACACACACACACACACACACACACACAAATAAATAAAGAAAGAAAAACCCTTCCTTGGGCAGACATATCACCTAAATCTAGGCAACAAAAGTGAAAATAGCTGAGCTGAACACCAACAAAATTAAAAACTCCTGTGCATCAAAGGATACACTCACCAGAGAGAAAAGGAAACTCACAAACTGGGAGAAACGTTTGTAAATCATGTACTGGATAGGGACTTGATCTCAGAATATATATAAAGAATTCCTACAACTCAACAGTTGAAAAGCAGCCCAACTTTTAAAAAGGGCAAAGAACGCGAGTAGATGTTTTTTCCAAAGAAGATACACTAATGATCAATAACATGGGAGAAGACGTTCCAGTCACTAATCATTAGGGTGATGAAAATCAAAACCAAAATATGACACCATCTCACACCCGGCAGGACGGCTACTATCAAAAACAGAAAAAAGCAAAAACAAGTATCAGTGAGGATGTGGGAAAACTGGAACCCTTGTGCCCTGTAGTGGGGATGTAAAATGGCGCAGCCACTATGGCAAAAAAAATTTTCGCAAAAAAAAAAAAAAAAAAATTAAACACAGAATTACCCACATGATCCAGCAATCCCACTTCTAGGTACTTACTCAAAAGAATGAAAGCAAAGCCTCAAACAGATATTTGTATACCTCTGTTCAAATTATTAGCAGCATTATTAATAGTAGCCCAAAGGGGAAAATAACCCAAGTGTCCATCCACAGAATAAACAAAAGGTGATAAGTACATACAATAAAATAGTATTCCACTTTAAAAAGGAAATTCTGCCATGTTCCACAGCATGGACATACTTTGAAGACATTCTCCTAAGTAAAATAAACCAGCGAAAAGAGAAAAATGCTGTTTTGTTCCATTTACATGAGTACTTAGATTCAGAGACAGAAAGTAGATTTTGCCAGGGGGTGTGGGGAAGAGGAATGGGGAGCTGTTGTTTAGTGGGTACAGAGTTTCAGTTTTGCAAGATGCAAAGAGTTCTGGAGGTTGGTTGCACAATGTGAATGCCCTTAAAACTACTGAACGGTACGCTTAAAATGGTTAGGACAGTACATTTAAGTTATGTGTGTTTTATGACAACTTTAAAAAGGAACTCCTTGGCCACACCTGGTTACTTCAAGATTCAACCACTTAGTAAGCTGGGCAAGTTATTTAATCTCTCCATGGTTCAATTTCCTCATCTGTAAGTGGAATTAGTGAGTACCTATCCCACAAGTCATTACGGGGATTAAGCAAATCACTACACACAAAGTGTTTATGAGAAATTCTAACACAAAGGCTTGTTCAGTAGTTCAGTGATCACTGCAATAATGATTATTATTGTGAGAGTGTGCAAGGCACCACCTGAAGCATTTGCCCAGGTTACAGCATTTAGTCTCCAGCCCCCACCTCCACTTGCATTAAGCTGAAATTTTACAGATGAGAAAACAGAAGCTCCGAGAGGTCCAGTGATCAGTCTAGGTCAGCAAGCCAATGGTGGCAGGATAAAGATAAAATCTGGCTTCAGGGATGGGGCAGTTGTCTGATGGGGAAGCAATCCTCACACTGGCCCCAGATCAAGTCAGAATTGGATCTTGTGTCCCCACCATGAACTGGGGGCGGGGAGGCTGTAGTAGGGATGGCTGAGAAGCTCGGCTCTGCTCCCAGCTAACAACCCACCAGCTAAAGAATCCCAACTGTTTTCCTCCTCCTCCCACACCCATCCTGCCCCAGGGATGGGACCAGCTGGATCCAACACAGAGAACACAAGCTGAAAGCTGCATCCAGAGGTCACCACGGCCCGCAGATGGAAGAGCAAGACCCAGAGAGGAGCCCCAGAGAGTAGTGGGCAGGGCCTGCCTGGGTGGCACCCTCACTCCGCCCAAACCCGTCACCCACAGGAGACCTGAGCATCTGTCATGGAGAACAAGAGCCCAGGTAGGTAGGCAGCCTGAGCGCCCACCTAAGGCTCTCATTAGGCCCATTGGCCCATGCTGATTTCCATGGAAAAGGTCTGAGAACAGGGCAGGATTTGGGTTCTGATTCTTCTCAGGACCCAAGGGGATGCCAGCAGGAACCTTCCGATGACTTGCAATTTGGTTTGTTTTCTTTCCAATAAATAATTTCTCCTCCCCACCCGGCTCCAAGTCTTTTAAAGTACCCGGGCTGGCCTTGGGCGGCTCTGGTCACTTTTATCAGAACCTGGCAGGGGTGGGGGGCTAGTCTAGAGAAAAGGGCGCCTTGCTGGGGCTGCCACCTGGCACAGTGCCTTACCCCCAGGGGCTGTACTCTAGAAGGGTGTCCACGGGCTCTGGAACACTCAGGTCAGGCCATAAGCGAGAAGAAAGGCTTGGCACCAGGGGGGCTGGGGCAAAAAAGATCCAGAAACAGGATTTTGACATTTGGGAAAGTTTTTTTCCTTCTCAGTGTTGGGTGGAGTTCTGTAAACCCAAACTTGGGTCCTTCTCTGTGGAAAAAGAGCTTAAACAAAGCTTCTCTCAAAGTAAAAACTTCTCTCCTGTTGATTGTTTTTTATATTAGGCAAATGATGAGTGTTTATGGCAGAAAATAAGTTAGAAAAATGCTGGCGTGGACGTACATGCTTGTAACCCAGTACTTGGGAGGCTGAGACAGGAGGATTGCAGTTTGAAGCCAACCTCAACTACCTAGTGAGGCCTTCTGCAACTTAGTGAGACCTTGTTTCAAAATAAAAAATTAAAAATAGGGCTGGGTGTGTATCTTATCTCAGAGATAAGATGCCCCTGGGTTCCGTCCCCAGTATCACAAAAAAAGAAAAAAGAAAAATACTGGCAGAAAAATGATAATGATTCTAAATTCTACCTTCCAGAGTTAATCACTGTTAACATTTACAGACTTCACTAAACACAAACATACACATATTTTAACACATATGGACGCATATAAATGCTCTTTGAAAAAAGTTTCAGGTAATATAAAAATCATTCCATGTTAATAATATAGATATAGAACTACTGTATTTTAATGAGGTTTTAGTATTTCATTATTATGTATATAATGTACTTAATCATTCTCTTCTTGTTAGATAAAGTTTATTTCAAGTTTTTCACTAATGTGAATAATGCTATTATCTATGCAAGTTTTATACCCATATACAAAAATATTTTTGGAGAATAAACTAGTCAGGCTCATTGAGACACAGCTATAATCCCAGTACTTGGGAAGCTTGAGACAAGGAGGACAGCAAATTCGATGCCAGTGTGGTAACTTAGTGAGATCCTTTTTTAAAGTAAGAAATAACATAAGATTCGGGGTGTAGCTCAGAGGCAGAATGCACTTGGTCTCAATCTTTAGTAACACACACACACACACACACACACACACACACACACACACACAAAACACTAAATTCCTAATTGCAGAAATGGCTGGATCAAAAATGTTTTTGGAATATGCAGGAGTCTCACTAATCAATCGACTTCACTGATGTACACATTTCCTTGAAGTGAGAGGCCTTGGTATTGTGCTCATAATCTGAACCAGCCCTGAGCTTTCTCAAACTCAGTTCTCCATTATAATTAGTTTCAAAATAAAACTTCTTAAACTCTTTGTCTATGTGCTCACAAATGACTCAGTGGCATTTAAAAGATACACAATTTTGTTTTGACTTTAGTAACCTGCTAAACAGAGACCAACGCGACAAATGGAGCCGGAAGGACACTTGCCAGGCAAAATTTGTACAAGATTAGGTTGAACTGCCCACCTTCTAATGGTTCCTGGCCCCTCACTCACCCCCCCTTCCTCTCTCCTCTCTCCTCCTTTACTCATCCATCTATCTATCATCTATCTATCTATCTATCTATCTATCAATCATCTATCGACAGGCTCTCATTATGTTGCCCAGGCTGGCCTCAAACTCCTGGGCTCAAGCGATCCTCCAGCCTCAGCCTCTGGAGTCACTGAGACCATAGGCACATGCCACAGCACCAGTTTTCCCCTTTCTTTTTAAAACCTACTTTTTTGTTTTCTACCTCCTCCCTTTTCTTTCTCCCCTTCTCTCCTTCCTTCCTGTTCGGCTCTTCATCCTGAAGCAGCAGGGCCCTTGCAGGGGGCAGGGCTGGGAGAAGGATCCAGCTGCAGAGAGTACCCACATACGTGGCCTGTGCACTCTTCAGTTTTTGGTATTCATTATTTAAGTTCTGTAGAAAATGTAGAAAATTTCCTTTGAAGTCTCCTGACTCATCCTCCTCTTTAACATTCCCATAAACGATCTGTTTGTGTTTGGCAAGGTTCATGTCACACAGCATTTCCATCAGAGGGCCTGTTCAGGGACACAGGCAGTCAGAACAGCCTTCTACAGTGGCGCTGAAGACAGAGGACGACTCATGGACTCTGCTTTCTTAAAAGTTGCTTCGACCAGCCCTAAAGCTGCCTCTAGTTAATAATGTAAAACACATGCTCCATCTGCTTGCTAAAGGGTGACAAAACCATTTGTGTTCATAATGGCCACAATTATTCTACAGATGAAATTTTTTCTAAAGCTAGTCACACAGGCTAGTCAATCGGTTTCACCAAGGGGGAAAATTCCCCCTCAATCATTCCACTTAAGACCTCGTTGCTGAAACAGCCAGTTCACCCCAGCCTCACGATGTTGAAAGGGGATGCAAATGGAGACCTTAAACAGCTCTCCCAAGTTTTCAAACTTTCTGCCCCTAGTAAGGCAGATTAGCACCAGCAGCTCACTGGAGGAGGTGCTGGGCCTTTCACAGACATCCAGGGAGCTATGCAGGACTCTTGTGAGTTTCAGAGATTCAAAAAAAAAAAAAATCAATTACAAGCCTTCTTCTTTAAGAAAATAATAAAACTGGGCCAAAAAAGTACTGTTGTCAGCAAAATGCTAACTCTGTCTGTCTGTCTGTCTGTCTGTGCCTCTCCCCCAACCCCGATCCCTGGCTGGTGGAAGCAGAAGCTATCTCTTTGATATCAGAGCAAATAAAATTTGAATTATTGACTGTTCATAGTAATGCTGAATTTTACTACCACCATATTTCAAAATGAAACCATCCTAACATCTATACCTCAAATTAAGATCTGTGATAATATATACTGCAATCCAGAGAATGTCTTGGGTCCAGCTGATGTAAAGGCCGGTTCCTCTTGAGAGTTAACAGTGGCTGTTGTTTCTCAGCAGCAAAAGCTCTCCCCGTCCTCTCCAAATAAATCTAAATGTTGATGGCATTAGGGAGTGTTGCCTGGGTGTCAGAGCACATCTGGGGTGATGGTGGGGCAGGTAAGGCAATGTCACTTGATGGTCAGAGTGGTTGGTGTGTCCTAAATACAGAGCTGTCAAAACACACAGGTTGTGTGATTTACAACAGTAAAAGGCCCCTGAAAAGGCTTAGCATATGGCACACAAAACTTTACCTTCTTCTCCCTCTGCCATGCTGGAATCCTAGTTTCAAGTTTCTCGTTCTACCTTTGCTCCCACAGGCCCTAAGTTGTCTTCTGGGGGGTATTCACAGATTTCCAGTGTCCAGGTCCACTGCCCATCTGTGTATGTCTAGCCAGCAGAGGAACTGTCAGATGTAAATGTCCAAGTCCTGACGTCCTCCATACTGCCCTTCCTTCCTCAATACCCTCCAACACCACAGTGTTGGGAGGGTCGGCGGAAGGAATGGAAAGCAAGGCGTTAAGCGAGCCTGCCCGTGCCTAACACCCCTGCCAGCCAACAATGCAGCCAGCCTTCTGTTCTGCAAGGATCTCTGCCCTTTATTTTGTGGCAGGACTTCCTCCTGTGGAAGGAAGACCTCTTCCCCACCCCAAAGCCTCAAGTCACAAGGCTTCGCCGCTCTCCCCAGGCCCACTAATTAGATGTTAGTCAACATCGATCCAGTACGGCCATGACCCACAGAATTCCTAGCTTACTCCTGCAGACAGCTCCACACATCAAATAACAGTAAGGATCTAGTTCTGTTTTTAAAAATTACTTTTCAGCCGGGCGTGGTGGCACATGCTTGTAATCCCGGCGCTTGGGAGGCGGAGACAGGAGGATGGCACAGGTTTGAAGCCAGCCGTGCTGACTTAAGAGACCCTGTTTCCAAATAAAAATATAAAAAATAGGTGTCTGGGAGTGTAGCCCAGAGGTAGAAGGGTTTCCAGGAATCCCAGTACCACCCCCCCAAAAAAAAATTACTTTTCACAATTCTTTTCACAGCAATTGTTTGCAAGGACTCGTTTGAACATATCTTCACTTTCCAAGCACAAACTAAGAAATATTTTTAAGAAGCAAAATTTTCAGCAGCCACAAAATGAATGTCTTTCTCCCTTACCCTCAGAAATACACATGTAAACAAGAGCAGGCATTCAAACGCTTTCTAGTCCATTCTCTCATTTAATCTTACAACTCCCTAATGCTCACCATTTTAATTACCATCTCAGAGCCTTAAATTCCTCCAGCGGTGCTAAAAGACAAAAGAATCTGAAGCATTATTTAAAACTAACTTGGAGCAAAAGGGGACTTTGGGCTACTAAAAAGAAATGTCACAGTATAACCGCTGACGCTGCTCAAAGTGTGCGCGAAACAAAGCCAATGAAGCGTGCAGAATCTCTGCCGAGGGAAGTGGCCTGTTGTAAAATGTAAATACCTCCTAACTGGCATCTCTAACTTTTTTTGTTTTAATTTAAAAACTGGAGTGTAATTATCCTTTATTTACTGGAGTCACAAACACTGCCGAAGGGAAAATAAACCACTTCTTTTGGGATGAAGTTGCTGACAAAGGTTTGACAAAGAAAAATAATTAATAGTTCCATGCTGGCTCAGGGTGAGGCTCAGAGCTCAGCTAAGCGAACTTGAAGATGTGCCAGGCATGGCCACCATTGGGTTCCCGGAGGCTCCAAGCCTGGCCAATGGCGGGGCCCAGGCTGGTTCTGAGATCATAGTGGCTTTGAGAGGGATCAGTCCATCACAGGGGACAAAAGTCCAAGAGGGTTTTGCACCTCTTCCTTAAGTCATGGTTTAATGCAGAAATTGCTTTGTGTTTTGGTTGCAAACTTTCTCCTGTCTAAGAAAGTTGTTCATGGGCAATTAATGTCTTTCAGCTGGTGGTGGGGTTAGTATTCTCCAAGTTTGGCTCTGGGCTCTTCTGTTTAGAATTCTCATCTTGAGAAACAGTGGCAAGATGGCCTTCAAGACAGGAAGCCACACTGCCAACCGCCTGGAGCCTGCCTGGAGCATCGTGCCTGACCAACATGGTCCCTAGGTGTTCAGGCAGGGGAGAGGCACAGGCAAGACCATGTGCGGCTGGTTCAAAACACTTAGAAGGGCTGGACATGAGTAGTGGTGTACACGGGTAATCCCAGTACTTGGGAGGCTGAGACAGGAGGAACAAAGGTTCAGCACCAGCCTCAGTAACTTAGTAAGACCCTCAGCAACTTAAGATCTTATTTTAAAATAAGTTGTAGCTCAGAGATGGAATGTCCCTGGGTTCAATCCTGAGCACCAAAACCCTTAGGACTACTTTGTCCCTTAAAATGTGTATGTTTAGAGGTCCCATCTTCACTTTGCTTTTACAGTAAACTGTGTAAATCTCTTGAGTACAAATAGTATTAGATTCTAGGGTATCCCCCTGTGTTTTCATTTGTCTATCATGAATGCTAGGAAGCTCAGGCCCCGAAAAAGGTAAGGTATTTGTTTTATCAGTATTAATGGTGGGCTTACTTGTCAGGCTTATACATTTTCACCTCTTGTGATAATCCCTTCTCTTTCCCTGGAACAAACATGTTTTATGGCTGGCAGCTATGTTATATCCTTTTGGGGGTATGCTTGGGTGACTAGAAAGAGTTCAGGTCTTGAGGCCAAACAGAATCTGATTTGTGACCTGGACATACCCCTTAATATTCCTGGGCCTCAATTTTCTCTGCATAAAGGGAGATCATATCTTTGGAGCAGAATATGCAGGGATTATGCTGGGCTAATTTACCTTGTGTGCCCAAAGGCAAAAAGGTCTGGCATATGCAGCTGCCTCCATCCCAGTGCCTGGCATGGAACAGGCATCCAACACATGAGAGATACTGTTATTACTACTATTAAAAATGTCAACAATGAAACAAAACAATAGATCTTATTGGCTCCAGAGAACAACTTGTAATTCAAGCTCCATTATTTCAAATTAACTCAGCTATTTTTCCCCCTCTTTAGAGAAGTCAAAAAATGCCCTGAGATTTTCATTCCAACTTCTCAGTGGTACTCTTGGCTTTAGGAATACCCATTAAGAGTTTCTGATCCGAGCAGAACCATTAACAAGTAGAAAGGGGAAATTAGGAATAAAATAAAGGTCTGCTCATGCATATAACAAGATCATTTGCTCCTACAAAGATTATTTCTTGGCTCTCTGTGTCTTTTGTCCTTTTCTCTGTAGGCAGAGACCTCTGGGGTAAAGGACATTCGGAGCCCACACATGTTTGCAGAACAGGCTGGTACATCCTGTCCTTGCTACAGGGCCTGGCACATCGGTGGCAAAACAGACCTCTCTTTTGACACACTTTCTTTGAGGATTCTGACGGACCAAGACTCTGGCTGACGCCACCAGGAGCCTTCCTTCCTCCCTGCAGGCTGGTGAACTGCCTCCTGGAGCCCCCTGGTGGCCCTTCCCATATTTGCACCACACTTTCACACCCTTTGGGGCTGGGAGAAAATGGCTTTGACAGATCCATCTAAGGGTTAATCACCAGCATCCGTCACCCACTGGGACTCCCAGTGTTCTGAGGACAAAGGTGGCATGCCCCATACTAAGGCTGGCATACAGATGGTGCCTTTCTCTGTATGGCCATTCATTCCATGTCTCTTGGGACCCCACTGTGCCACGCCCCTGCTGGCCTCAGGAACAGAGGGATATGACCTAGCCTCTGCTCTCAAGAAGTTCCCAGCATAGAGATGGAGGCAGACAGGAGACCTGAGACAAGCAATATAAAGAGATGCGCCAAGCGACGCCCGGGGACAGCTCCAATCACCTCAGGGAATGTGGAAAAGAAAGCAGGGAGAAGGTAAAGGTTCAAGGGGGCCTTAGAGTCTTTCTGGAGACTAGAAACAGCCAAGCAGAAAAAGGGGGTGGGGACTTCCAGAGAGAGGAATTACTATCTCCCACACTCAGACTTAATAAGGGCCTGGGGTGTAGCTCAAGAGGTAGAACACCCCCAGGTTCAATCTCCAGTACAAAAATAAGGAAAAAAAGAAAAAAGAAAAAAAGAAAAAGAAGGAAATATCAAGCAACTGAGATACTCACAGCAGGCAGGAGGGAGAGAGGGGGCTGGTGGGACGTGCAGGGGCCAGGTGGAGAAGGGCCTTTTAGGCCACACCAAGGAGCGTGGGCTTGATCTCTGTTGGCAATTTCTCAAGTCATGTCTTAAGTTTCCTGCATTTGATTCTAATTTCATAGATGCTAAAGATCCATCCCCCTAAAAACTGTCAAGAGCATCAAAAACAAGGCAAGTCTAAACACCAATCACAGCCCAGAGGAGACTAAGGAGGTACAATAAAATGGCACTCTGGATGGGATCCTGGAACAGAGAAAGGAACCTGTAAGGTAAAAACTAAGCAAATCTGAATAAAGCATGAGCCTTACTGAATAATTAAAGATCAATGTTGCTTCATTAATTGTAATAAGTACCCCACACAAATGCATGGTGTTAATAACAAGGGAAACTGGGTACTGGTTATGTGGGAATTCTGTATTATCCAAATACCTACTTTGCTCATCCAAATAGCTAAACAATTATCAGTGATGGGCTTTAAAATACTTAAAAATTCATTTGTACTCTAACATTAGCTGCCGTTTACTTAAAGAGAGCCAGGCCGGGCACTCTGCTCTGCACTTAGCCCCTGGACCGGGACCTGCTAGCACCAATCCCCATTTTGCAGAGGAGGACAGTCAGGTGAGACAGTTTGTCTGAGGTCCTATTAGTAAGCAGGAGAGCCTGGATTTGAGAGCCATTTGTCTGATGTCAAAGTTCGTGCTTGAAGGAGGCTCTGTGTCTCCTGACTCTCGGCTTTTATACAGTGTGAGTCCATGTGAAATATCACTGAAAAAGAAGTTTCTATTTACCTATTTATGTGTGTTTTAACATTTGGGCCGCGGCTGTCAATGGGTCGGGAGGGGGGTCCTCTGGCAGTTCCCAGTGGAGGAGGGATGAGGTCCAAGATGGTTTTGGAATGAGCATTATGGCAGCTGCAGTGTGAGCGTTGGAGGGCACGGGCACTGGGCCTGCTGCCGATGCCTCCAAAGGATGGAGCTGAAGCAACCAGAGAGAATGAACTTCCCTAAAAGGATAAAGCAAAAGCCATCGTGTGGACCCCATCAAATCCAGCCCTGACCAATTATGCCACAGGCAGTACTGAGCCCCAAATGTGCCGTGCTTGGTACGGCCCCAGACAGGACTCGGCAGCAAAGTAACCACAGCGGGAGCTGGGGCAGCTGGCTGGAGTCCCTGCGTGGAAAGGCAGGTCTTGGACAGGGTGCTTCCTGCAGTCTGGGGTGAACAGGGTGCTTCATGGCGAAGGCCTGGGGGCTGCACCCTGAAGACTGGGACATGGAGGGATTCAAGCAGAGCTCAGGGAACCACGTCCCACTGGCCCTGTGCCTGGGCCATGCAACCGGGAGGTCCGAGGCAGAGAACCTAATTTCTCATGAGCTCTGCAGCTTCCCCTACTCTCTCAGAGAGCTAAAAGCAGGACTCACTTCACCAGGGCACACCACAGGCTGCTCTGTGGCACTCAGAGACACATTTGGAATCTGGTATCCCTGGGAACTAGGGGAAACACCAGCATATCCCTCAAAGCAAAGGTACCATTGTCCACAGCCTGGTCCACAGTAGGACTTAACTGAAGACTTAAAAATTCTGAATCACAGGGCATGCTGGAATGTACTAAACTGGAGCTTAAGATGTCTGGTGCAGAAACCTTGTTTTTGTTTCCTATCACTGCTGTAACAAATTACTCCATACTTAGCGGCTTCAAACAACACACGGTTATTATTTCACAATTCTGAGGGTCAGAAGTCAAAATGGGTCTGACCAGGCTAAAATCAAGACGTTGGCAGGGCTGTGCCCCCTTCTGAGGCTCTCAGGGAGCATCTCTTCTTGACTTTTCCAGCTTCTAGTGGCTGCCTGCATTGCTTGGTTTGTGGTCCGATACCCCATCTTTGAAGCTGGTCACATCCCTCTCTGACTTTTCTGATTTCCACAGTCACATCTCCCTCTGGCTCTCTTTTCTGCCTTCTCTTCCATTTTTAAGGACCCTTGTGATTACACTGGACACCGGGATAATTCAGGATCATTTCCTTATTCTGCCCACTTGATAAGCAGCCTTAATTCTTTTCTTTTCTTTTCTTTTTTTTTTTTTTGTATGACACTGGAGATAAAATCCACAGGTATTCTACCTCTGAGCTATATCCCCAGCCCTATTTTATTTTTATTTTGAAACAGGGTCTTCCTAGGTTGGCAAGTCCCACTATTCTCTGAGGCTGTCCTTGAAACTTCAATCCTCCTGGAGGCTCTCAGGGAGCCTCCCAAATACTGGGATTCTGTTTGCACATTCAATTCCCCTTTGTCACGGGATGTGGCAGAGTCACAGGCTCCAGGGCTCAGGATCTGGATATATTTGGATGTCATTATTCAGCTACCTCCTCTTCTTTTAAGGTCAAGCTATAGGAGATAGCCATTCTGTTTCCAAAATATGAATAAAAAAAATAAAAAGATCTCTTATCAGGTACCTGCTGAGCATCAACCCTCCACACTTTATATACTCGGCTTGTATTCACTATTGATGAGGCAGGTACTGTTAATAAACCAGATCACATCACTCATCTGCTAAAACCCGCTAATGACTTCCCAGGTGTCCTTGGGGAACATTCTTGAATGACCATAGAGGATCTAGCTTTGGCCCAACTCCCAGGCCCACCTCCCAACAGCCTCTCTCTGGCTCTCCATGCTTCAGCCAGGCCAGCCCTTTCTGAGCTTCTGGGACTCCTGTGTCTAACGACCCCCTTTCTGGAGCATTTGTCCTAAAGATCTTCACGCAGCTGATCTTCACCTCATTATTCTGATCTCAGATCAAATGCCCCATCCCCCGGAGGCCTTTCCTTAGCCTCTTCATCTGAAGTCACCATCTCCCTCCCCACCAAGCCACCACTACCTAAAACCCATGAGACCAGACACTGTCCATCTAATTCACAGCTGTATCTCCAACTCCTAAAAGTAGGGTTTAATATACAGTAGGCACCATTAAATGAATAAGTCTGAATTGTGTAAATGTAGAAATGAAGTGGCCAGGTTTACAGAGCCGATTGGCTGGGATCCCAATGCAGGCTATGTACCCTACACCCTGGGCTCTTGAGGAACCAACTCTGACCTCTTCGTCAGACACTCTGGCTGAGAGATGAGGGATGGAAGCCTTGGTCCAGCTTTCCTTCTCAGTGCAGGTTCTGACAGAGCCGGCCTCAACCAACCAGCAGGACCAGCTAAGTGTGGTCAGCTTGGGGAACCAGAGGCACCAAGAAGCACATGGGCCAGGTTTCACTGCTGTGACAGTGAGGGCTCGCGATGGGTCCAATGGGGTTACAGCAAGCAGGGGTGTGGAGACAACAGGGACATGCTCAGCAAGGCTGCAGACCCAGAACTGGCAGAACATGTATGAAATACAATCAGCAGAAGGTACATGTTACGAAGCAAAGGTCAGCAAAGTCCAGGGGCAGCCATACGCTGGAGCCTCAATGGAACAATTTATACTCAATCTTTAAGGACGATGAGTCTGCCGGGCGTGGTGGTGCATGCTCATAATTTCAGCATTAGGGAGGCTGAGACCGGAGGATAGTGGTTCACGGACAGCCTCAGCGACTTAGGTCCTCCACAACTTAGTGAGACCCTGTCTCAAAATAAAGAATACAAAATAGGAGAGGGGGTGTAGCTTGGAGGATGAATGCCTCTGGATTCCATCCCCAGACCCACCAAAAAAAAAAAAAAAAAAAAAAAAAAAGGATGAGGAGTCATGATAGGTTCTCCATCAGGAAAGGAGCCTGTGTTTCAGAAATATATATATTTTTTATTGTCGCTGTGGAAAGCAGTGAGGATCAGATGGCACAAAGATCTATTCCTTACCAGTCAAAGTAGATGCCAAAAAGGCCTCCATCCACAAATTACCTCTGAACCTCAAAGCCATCTGTTTCCTTGGGCTAAGCAGGTCTTCCTGTAAAGGCCCTTCAAGAGTGCAAAACAAGCATCCCCTGCGGTGACCTGGGGGAACCTAACCCTCCCGGCTTCAAGTGCACAGACTGCTTTTCTCTGTGCTGGGGATCATTTGAGCAGCTGTGGACACCTGGGAAGGTGTAAGAAGAGACCAAAAGGAGAAAAAAAAAATATATAGGATTGTGACATGTAACTAGAGCCTGAGTGAGCCCCTCTTCTCCCCTGCCCCAGAGTGAACATTTACAGTTTCCTGACGTCAGAAAACATCCTGAAAAGCTGGCTGGAAAGGCTTTTCTGTTTACTGAGCACATTTTAAACCAAACATTTGAAAATATCCCATTACAGTTTATCTCCTTTATGCTCCAAGTCCCAAGAAGAACCATTTATAGTCCTATGGCCCTACCCCAGCACCCATTCTCTCCTAAGGAATTAATCCTTCTCTATTCTAGTAATTAAATGTATATATTTTAAACATGAGAAATTTTGCTCTTTGCTTTCTTTGTGGAGAAATTAAAAAGCTGTCATCCTATTTTTCTATGGGCAGCCCCAAAGGAGCATAATTTTAATGTGTGCCTGGGGACCACTATATGAATTCCAGAGAATGAAAGCCAACCAAGCTAACCAGATGGAAGAACTCTCCAACAATTCCTTGTGCTGAGCCTCTGAAGACCCAAAATACGGTGCCTTAGCAAAGTGCCAGTAAGCTGAGAGCCATCGGGAGGGTGCTGTAGCAATGGGCCAATGTGGGAAGGCCTTGGATCCTTTTTAGCATACTCCTTCCCACCTAAGTTGTAAGAGAAACAGGATGCTATAATCTGAACACTTGTGTCTCTCCAAATTCCTAGGCTAAAATCTCAACCCCAAGTTGGTGGCATAAAGGAGGTGATTAGCCAGGCATGGTGGCGCACGCTTGTAATCCCAGCATTCGGGAGGCTGAGACCTGGAGGATCACAGTTGGTGGACGGCCTCAGCTACTTAGGCCCTCTGCAACTCAGTGAGACCCGGTTTCAAAATAAAGAATAAAAAATAGGGCAGGGGCTGTAGCTTGGAGGTCAAATGCCCCTGGGTTCCATCCCCAGACCCGCAAAAAAATAAAAATAAAAAAATAAAGGAGGTGATTAGGTCATGAGAGTGGAATACTCATAGTGGGATTAGCGCCCTTCCAAGAGACCTAAGAGTAATTCCTCACACAAGGACCTCCTACCATGCAAGGACACAGCTAACTGGCACTATCTATGAGACACTAAGTCAGCTGGGAATTTGATCTTAGACCACCCAACTGCTAAAACTATATAAGGAATAAATCTCTAGTGTTTAAAAGCCATCCAGTCTATGGCATTTTGTTATAGCAGCCCAAACAGACTAAGACTCAGGAGGAGGAGAAAGCAGAAGAAGAACAAGAGGCCACACCAAGACACTGCCCACGCCCAAGTGCCTGAGCCAGGGCAGGCAGAGCCAGGAGCAGGGCAAAAGCATGGAATTGGATGGGAAACTAAAGTTCTGATTTCAGAATAGACATCTGTACCTATCAGTGAGTCATAATGACAAACAAGATGATCCTTCTAGCTGAAAGAGCCTGGAAAGTCATGAGATATGCCTGAGAGGTCACAGAAATATTTTAAGATATGCTGGGGGAAACACTAAAGCTTTTCCTAATTGGAAGACAGTCTGGTCAATAAAATTACTATAAAAAAAATCCCAGAGAACAATGGCATCCCATTTATTGATACTTTATCAATAAATGGATGGCTAACAAATTAGAAATATGAAAAATATCGGCCAATTTTGATTGAGTGTGTAGTGAAACAAGTCTTGCTATACTTCTGCTAGGACTAAAATTGGTAAAGTTGTTCTTGGGGGAGTGCCTTAAACTTTACTATATATATAAGTAACCTGAGGATCTTAAAAAATGCAGACTGATTCAACAGACCTAGGGCAAGGCCCAAGAATCTGCATTTCTCTCAAGGCAGGTCATTTTGATGGGAGCAATCTAAAGACCACACTTGGAAGAGCAACATCCCAGAGAGAATTTAGCAATGTATGTCAAAATCTTAAATACTTTTTGACCCAGTAGTTCCATGCTAAAATTAGGGATCAATAAGAAATGCATAAAAAGAAGAGGCAGGCAAAAATGCTTATAACAATGTCATGTCTATAGTAAAAACCAGATACACCCTACAAGTTTAATAAATATGGAAATTTAGCCGGGCGTGGTTGGGCACACTTGTAATCCCTGCACTTGGGAGGTGGAGACAGGAGGAATGTGCAGGTTCGAAGCCAGCCATGCTGGCTTAAGAGACCCTGTTACCAAAAATATATATAAAATAGGTCTGGGAGTGTAGCCCAGAAGTAGAAGGGCTTCCAGGAATCTCAGTACCACCAAAGTAGTAGTAGTAGTAGTAGTAGTAGTAGTAGTAGTAGTAGTAGTAGTAATAATAATAATAATAATAATAATAATAATAATGAAATTTCTAAATATATCACGGTAGAGCCAGCTGGTGAAAAGAAAATATAATCACTAAATATCAAGTTCTGTTAGAACGTTTGGCACTATGGGAAAAATGTTCATGACATGCAAAATAAAAAACAAAATACAAAATTGGGATATGTGGCATGTGATGGTTATTCTTATGTGTCAACTTGGCTAGGCTCTAGCACCCAGTTATCTAATCAGACACTAATCAAGATGTTTCTGTGTATATATATTTTATAGGTGTGGTTTACATCTATAATCAGTTAAACTTAAGTAAAGAATATTGCCCTCCATAATGGGACTGGACTTCATCCCATCAATCAGTTGAAGGCTGAAAGAGCAAAACTTTATTTCTTAGAGAAGACAGACTTTTGCCTCAAGATGCAGCATTGACCTGCTTGCCTGTGCTTCCAGCCTGGTAGGATAATTGCCCTACAGGTTTTAAATGTGCCAACCTCACAATCACTTAAACTAACTTCTTAAAATGAATCTCTTTGTAAATATTCTTCTGAGCTCTTTTTCTCTGGAGATCCTTACTGATATACATGATGATTTTAATTTTGGAAAAACAAAACTAAAAACACATGTACATATAAATAGCATTGAAAAAGCATGAGTTCTATAACTAAATATACAGTATGACTAATTCTATTATAAAAATTAAGTATATAAACAATGAGAAAAGAAAATACCCAAATATTATAAAGTCTGAGTAATTTTAATATTTATCTTTTTATTTAATGGTTTTTCTTAGGCATATATGTTACTTTTGTAATCAGAGAAAACAATTATAATGTGACTAGCCTTCAACAAAGCAATTTTAGTTTCTACTAAAAGGTATGCTGGGTGATTGTAGACAACCTGAAGAAAGAACACCCTTCTTTACCATCTCTCCTGCTCCCCAAATAAAATACTTACTCTTGGCTTTTCCTCCAGATCTACCTAAGCTCCACTTTTCTTTTTGGCCCACTCTACCTTCCACCTCTTGCTTCTGGCCTAAAAGGGAAAATACTCTTCTCTCATATGAAAATGCCAGTTAGATGAGCAAGGTAGCAGCTTTCATTATCCCTCTTTTATAAACAAGAAAACTGAGGCTATAAGGCTTGAGCAGCACCAAGATACTAGGCTGGTAGTTGAAACAGCCCAAATTCCTTCCTTTGTAAATGGTAAAACTAAACACATGTGAATGCTTTTCATTACTGTTCCATATGGACTGTGGGAGAACCATGTCAATTGCATTACAAGGTCTTCTCCCCGGCCTTCCACAGCCTTCCTCGGCAACTGCAGACAATGGGTCATTAAGCTCCAGAAAAGACAGGATGGCCAGGGTTAGGTGCCGGGGACCAAAGGCGCTCTGGGCTCTGCCACGTGTCCAAAGCATGCTGGCTGGGGATCCTGGTGACTCAAGCTCCACAGCTGGAAGTGTGCAGGGCCACCCGTGCTGTCCCAAGTGGGGCCAAATCCAGAGCTGTCTTTCCACTCTCGGCAGCCTCTTCAGTCCCCACCTAATGATTGGCACAAGGCCCTGGCCAGCTGCCATCCCCATGCCCATGAAGACTGGTCCCATTACAGAAGACTTGGCAGCACCCCCTGCTGGCCGCTTCAAGTTCTGCCTGTGTGGACACTAGCTCTGCCCAAGCACCAAGGGCTTTCTTTCCTTCTTCCCTTCTTCTGACCCTCCCAGACTAAGCACACTCTTGAGACCCCTTTCTTGAGGCCTTGACACTCTTCATCTTCTTAGACATGGGTCCCTTTGTACCAGCATCCCTGGAACAAATGGGCTAATTTCCCCAAATCATGAGCCCTTCATTCCCAAGCACCCTGGAGCATCCTGCTGTAACCTGCCACCCTAAGACCCAGTAGTAACACAGGCTGGAATAATATCTAATGTTTGTGACCAAAAATAACATACAGAATACAAGTAGGCCATACTGAGGTATATGCCAGCCCTCTCTCTATGCATTTCTCAGTAATAAAAGAGGGCCATATGAGGTGTGTGTTTATAAGAAATGCTAAAACATCCCTGGAATAAATTGGAAGTATGGCACCAATTAGCTTAGGTTTCCACATGTTCCATCTTCCACAATTAACAAAATGTATAAAGTGGTCTCATTTCTATCAAAGAAAATAGTGTATTTGGTAAGAGAGGGAAGGAAGGCATAGTCCTCTTTGAAAGCTATTTCAGATGAGCATGTTTACACTGCCAAATGTGCAGACAGATGCCAAGCCACCAACTAGAAACCAGGACTGCTGAACCTGAGATCAACAGGTCTAAGTCAGCCCACATTTTGTAGTCAAACTAACCCTAGACAGTAGAGCTGTTCAGTGAGAATAAGCGATGTATTTTAGTAGCAAAATCTTAACTCCTTTGGTATATTTGCTAAGATGTTGCTTACTGCTGCAAATCACACAAAACAAGCTTATGTGATCCTATCCATAATGAAACAGGCTGACTAGCCTAGTTAATGTGAATATCAATTTCTCTCCATCAGTAAATGTTGAGCACGCACTTCAAGTATCTGTCCGGACACCATGTGGGTCTGACTGCATCAGAACCCTCTCAATCCCTTAGTGGAAATGCTCAGAGCCTTGACTGGGCACAGGGAAGGTTGTGGGGGCTCTGATTGTCATTGTCCAGGAGCCTCTGAGAATCAGCTCCCCTGCAGGTCGTGTAGGTTCCCATCGCCTGCCAGGGGACTAATTAGGGCACCTGCTAACCTCAAATGCAAGGATTGGTGGCCTCAAAGCCAAGGGTTCAGGGTGCTCATGGCAAAACTGGAAAAACAAGAGGTTTCCATCTTGAAAAAAAGGAAGCGGTCTCCTTCCCTCCACCATTATGATAAACAGAAATGGTGGCTGGAGAGGGTCAAGAGTAACTGGAGTTAGCAGGCAGAGTGGAGTGGGGCTATTGTGATGGGGCCTTGAAAAAAAGAGAGGGAGAGAAGGGTTAGTGGACAGGACCTCACAGCAGCCCTGTGCTGGCCTCTCCAGAGATAGGCAGCCAAAACCCATGCTAGCAGGGTTGACCATGTGTGTTTTAGCACAAAGGTTTAATGAGCAGAGCCAACCACCAGTTATAGAGAGGGACCAAGAATGACAGACTAACTGTGCCAACTACATTATGTAGAAAGAACCAATGATCAGAAACAAATACAATTAGGTTCCTGGGAGTGAGTCGAGGCCCAGAAAGGAGACTCACCAACTCTGAGTCACAAAACGAGAAAGGCGATGAGCTTCTAGAGGGAGGGCAAGACCCAGGAGCAAAGAAATCCTTCTAAGGTAGGTGTGCCCAGCCTCCACAAGAGAGCACCATGTACACGTGGACACCTCATTGCAGCTGTGAGAAAGAGAAGCAGCTCATCGCTTGGGATTTATTGAGCACTTACTATGTGCCTTCTATGCCTTAATGTATCACTCATGCCACGAGAAATGCACTAGTAGTAGTACCTTTTTTATTATTATTATTATTTTTTGTAAATTATTTTTTTTCTAATTTTTTAAATTTATTTTATTGTTGCACTGTATTCATACATCATAGTGGGATACAAACTTTTGTAGACATACATGCACACATCGCCCAGTCAGCCCCCACCCGATCCCCATCCCATTCCCTCCCCATCCCTCCTTCCCATGCTTGGCTAGTGGTTGACATCTAGTATTATAGCAAATTATCCAAAATTAAAAATGATAATCTCACATAACAGTTTCATTTGTCTGATACCAAGCTTTTGATGACTTAAAGATAACATTTCAATATTTCTTTTTGCTTTCTTTCTTACCAGAGAATATTTTTTTTCTATTTTTTTTAGGTGAAACTATCATATATTTATATATTTATTTTTCAGAAAAAAATCTATCCTAATATGGAATATGGATTCTAGATACCCAAAATGATCTTGAAAAAGAACAAAGCTAGAAGATATATATTTTCTGATTTCAAACCATATAAAGCTACAATAATTGAAACAGTGTAGTACTGTTCTAAAGGCAGATATATAAAACATTGGAGTTAAATAAAAGCCTAGAGCCAAATTCTTCCCTATATTGTCAAGATATTTTTGACAAGGTTTCCACGAACATTTGGTGGTGGAAATAATAATCTTTTAACTAAATATTGTTGAAAAATAATAATTAAATGGAAAAGAATAAAATTGGACCCTTACCTAATTCCATATACAAGTATTAACTCAAAATAGATAAAAGACCTAAATATAAATCTTAAGACTGTAAACTTTTAGAAGAAAATCTGGGTCATAAAACCTCACAACACTGAAATTGGCAGTGATTTCTTAGATATGATTTCAATGGCACAGGCAACAGAAGAGTATACAAACTCCCTAAAAAAAAAAAAAAAATATATATATATATCCAAAGACAATGTAAACAGAGTTAAAAGTTACTAATAGAATGGGATAAAATATTTCCAAATGCTATATCTGAAGGTATATTAATATTCCAACTAGAAATCCTAAAAATTAACAACAATAAAGGCAAACAATACAATTTAGAGATAGGTAAAAGACTAACATAAATAATGAATCTCCACAGATAACCAATCTTAGTTGTTTGTTGGATGGAAACTCTTGTTTCTCTGGTTCTGGTATGTGTTACCTATTTCTTCTTTGTAGTTAACCTCTTTGAGTATTTTCTCTAGCGCTGGTTTTGAAGACATAAATTCCTTCAGTTTCTGTTTGTCATGGAAGCTTCTTATTTCTCCATCTAATTTGATAGAAAGTTTTGCTGGGTAGGAAATTTTTGGCTGGAAGTTGTTTTCTTTCAGAGTTTGGAATATGTTACTCCAAGCCCTTCTGGCTCTCATAACTTGGTTTGGGAAGTCTGGAGTGATTCTAATTGGTTTGCCTCTGAATGTCACTTGGCCCTTTGTTTTTGTTGCCTTTAAGATTCTCTGCTTGGCTTCCACAGTGGTCATTTTGACAATTATGTGGCGTGGGGATCCTCTTCTCCGGTCCTGTCTAAAGGGAGTTCTATAAGTTCCCTGGATCTGTGTATCAACCTCTTGCTCTATGTTTGGAAAATTTTCTGCTATTACTTCCTTGAAGAGATTGTTGATCCCTTTGGTATCACTTTCTTTTCCCTCCTCTATTCCAATTATTCTTAGGTTAGCTCTCTTAAAATAGGCCCATATTTCTTCAATGTCAGATTCCTGCTGTTGGGTATTTTTTTCTAGATTAGAAACTATGTGTTCATTTTTGGAATGATCATCTTCTAAGAGCGAGATTCTGTTCTCCATGTGTTCTAATCGGTTGTTTGTGCTTTGAATTGAGGCCTTTACTTCATTAATTGCATCCTTTATCTCTTTTTGGCTCTCTCTGAGTTCTTTTCGAAGCACCTCTATTATTTCTACAGTTATTTTCCTGATTTGATCTTCTAGAAATCTCTGATTTTCTGTTTTATCGGGTTCTGATGTTGTGGGGTTGTGGGCATTCATTGCTCCAGTGTTATTCTTCTTTCCCATGATTTTGGAAGTTTGTGCCTTCTCTGGGTTCTTCCCTTGGGTCACTATGACTTCACTTAAGGTGCTCTGGATCTCGAGTCTGTAGTATCTCTGACCCCACTACTCCTTTACTGGGTAATACAGAGTCTCCGACCCAGAGAGTCGATAGAGGCTGCTTTAGACTATGGGGGGGGGTGCCAGGTTGCACGTTCTCATATGGTGTGATATCTCTTCCACCGCCACTCCCCCACTGGGTCAAGTCCCAGGAAATACAGTACTGGGATTTCTCCTCTGTGGCCCGCAATTTGACTCACTGTTCTTGAGTATGCAGATGTAGCTGTACTAGACTCGTTGAATTCGCTGCTGCTGTCGCCCGTGGCAATATGGCGCCGCTGCTATGCCCTCAGCCGTGAGGCTGGCTTATTTCTTCTTGGTTTTGAATTCCAGTCTTAGTTCTTGCAGCTTGTGCTGAGCTCAGCCACTGGGAGGTTTAGATGTTCCCTGCGCTGAAAAATCCCGCCTGGCTGTTCCGCAGCGACTCACCTCGGCTTGCTGTAGCCGTCCGGTGAATTCACCGCTGCCGCCGGCAGTATGGCGCTGCTGCCGCGTCCTCGGGTGTGGGGCGTGAGGCCGGTGTATCTCCTCTGTGGCTCTGAGCTCTGTTCTCAGACCACTTTCTCTCTGGAGCCTGGTGATTTTTTTGTTTCCCTGGTGATGGTGTTTTCTGGCTATGAAAGGCGCTGATTTTGTGGTAAAGAAGATTGGTTGTTAGCGAGGCTCTTAAGCCCCGCTTTTCTAGGTCGCCATCTTCCCCCTTTTTTATTATTTAAATTGTATTAGTTTATATTGAAATTCGATCAGTTTCTTTGGCCTTTCAATTGACACTTATACTTGATACATGTCATTAGGAATCACATTTAAAAAAATACAAAATGAGAAGAGTCCACAGAAACTAAAGTTTATCCAGAGTATTTTAAAGAGACTTCAGGACTAGAACAGAGAGGGGAGAATAGACTAAAGAATGATTTTTTCCCAGTTATACATATAGTATTGTTATTGTTGAAAATTTAGAAAATGAAGAAAGTATCATTTTCCCCCAACATACTGCTTCTTTTAAAGCAATTTTTGTGAGTAAAGGAAGAATGCCAAAGGATCAAAAAGTACTCCAAGGACCAGGGATGCGGCTCAGTAGTAGAGTGCTTGCCTAGCATGCTCAAGGCTACGGGTTTGATTCCCATTGCTATGAAAAACAAACGAAAAACACTCCACCAGTTACTCTATCAATTTACATACAATTTACACCAGTGAATGGATGAAAAATATTTAATGAATGTTTGACAAGATGCAACATATTTTCCGAAGGAAAAATATTTAGCCATTAGGAATGCCTTCAAACTATTAAAATAATATGGGGAAAACGATAAAGTTTAATGAAAATCATGATATAACACTGGAACATGGTTATTTTATTAAAATTGTTCATACAAGTATAAAATGAAGCATATCAAGTAGTAGTCCCTTTGTAACGAGAGAGAAAAAGCTGAAGCACAATGAAGTTAAGTCGTTTGCAAATTTCTAAAAGTTACACTGATAATAAGAACAATCCTGTAGAATTTCTTGTGACCAGGGGGAAAAATTGTATTAATTCAACATTAATGAATACTGGCTCAGCCCTTACCCCTTATGCTAAATATCCACTTACCCCTCCAAATCCACTCTCTGCCATGGTTGGGTTTGGCCAGTGGATGAGGTCAGGAATCCTGGATGTTTATTCTCCTCGCTCCCCCACCTCCCCATGGACCATGAGTTGGCAGAGACCACTTTGTTCTTCTAGAGTCACAGTTTCTATTGAGAGACCATCTTCTACACCTATGACTTCCTCCCCAGCTGCTGAGTCAGGACCCCGTCCCCTTGCCCCTCCAGGCCCGGGGTAGTAACTGCTTCCTGCATGGCCAGCCTTGGGGTGCTTTACCACTAGTCTGCCCTGACCCCATCCTTTGCAAATGGCCTCTTCACTTCTTTCTTTTTGACCCCATACAGTGTGCCAACTGTTCCTTTCTAAGACCTTGACTGATATGTTAAGTAACTGGGCATGATTTTTTAATCCATGGTCTGTAGTTAAAGAACTTGATAATTCTGATGGGTCAACTAAGTGCCCAAGACCACATGGCTAATGCAGTGGTGAGTCAGGACCTGCCACGGGCAGCCACGCACCTGGGCCTGTCCTCCCCTTAGCCACAGTGCAACGTTGCCCTTAGAAGTTGCCGTATAAATGTCTGAACTCACTGAGCTGTCTTGATGGTTCTATCTCAGCTAAAGAAAAACCATTTCAAGGGCCATCAAAGACTGACTTGAGATCATGGTTTTCCAGTCCCATGGTTCCCTAAAGATGGCGGCTCTGCCACTGGACATAAAAAAGAGTTGGTGGCACACGACTGCTTCTCAAAACCAACCCTTCTCAAGTAGCGACTGTCATTCCCATTTCACAGGTGACTCTATGCTAGGGCACAATGATCCTAGCTTCATAAGATTTGTGACCAAGATGAAAGTTGAAGCTGTGGAAGCTGGGCTGGCGCCAGCCTGCTCCACCATCCATCATATGCTGTGGAATATTAGCATGCAGGAAGTCCAGCAGGTACTTCTTGGAAAACAGGATCTCATAGTGAGGGAAAACTCTGGGAAAGCTAGACTTTACGTTTCTCTTTGCCTCTGCTTTGGAAATTCAGAAAGTATATTCAGCCTCAATAGCAGAAAAAGAAACTCCTTTAGCCGAGCTTTTCCCAAATTAATTTGAATGTAATGTGTACTTTTTTCCCACGGACATATTGTTTCACTTAGCTTTCCTAAATACAAAATTAGACAATGTTCATTCTAAAGTCCCTTAATTCACATCTTATCCAGTTGTGATTATTTGCCCATAAGGTCAAATATAGTTTCCAATGATATCTTCTGTATTGCCTAAAAATATATCTGCAAGTCTAGGAAGGAGGTCAGGGGCTTGTGAAAATGAGAACTTACTAAACATTCAAAGGGTGCCTTTCCAGGGACACTGAGAAATCACTGTTGTGTTGATAAATAATTCCTCAAGTTGTTAAGGAGCCAAAAAAGCCCTCAGAAAAATCTCAAAGGAACGGATAGGTCAACATTTGTGGCCAGACTTCACCCTAAACTTCACTTCCCACTCAGCAGGCCTCACTGTACCCTCACTGTCAGGACACCACGTAGGAAGACAGCTCAACATCTGCGCTCAGGAAGTTAAGATTTCCTAAAACCACCGGATTTTAAATGTCCTTCCTACGTTTCCCATAACTAACCATAAGATGTCAGACAGGCTGATGGCTAAGCAGCTGCAAAAGCTGATTCGTTCACATGGGCAGGTAAGACTCATTGAATATGCCCAAATCACATAAAAGAGAGAGGGAGAGGAAAATGGAAAAAGAGGAAAAAAAATGACTGAAGAAATCATGGGAATCACTCAAGAAAATCTGCAGACACTTCCCACATCATGGATATGCAATATCTGGCAGGAATTCAGATGGGGTTTAGCTGGATATGATGGCATACACCTGTAATCCCAGTACTTGGGATGCAGAGACAGGAGGATTGCAGCCTGGAGGTCTGAGTGTGGTAATTTAGTGAGATCTTGTCTCAAAATAAAGAAATAAAAATGTCTGGAAATGTAGCTCAGACATTGAACTCTCTCGGCTTCAAGCTCCAGTACCACTAAATAAACATTAAAAAAATTCAAATAAACTCAGATTTTTTTTTTTTTTTTGTGGCAGCACTGGGGATTAAACCTAGGGGCATTCTACCTTCAAGTTACACCCCCAGCCCCCTTTTTTTTCCTTTATTTTGAAACAGCGTCTCACTGAGTTGCAAAGGGCCTCACTAAGTAACTGAGGCTGTCCATGAACCACGATCCTCCTGTCTCAGCCTCCCGAATGCTGAGATCACAAGCGTGCACCGCCACGCCTTGCCCAGATTGGGTTTTCTAAAGAGGCAGACCATCAAGGCTATATAAATGTAGGCCCTGAATCTGGCAGCAGAGAAAAGGAGAAGGACCTAGACAGTGGAAATGTTCACCAATATGCACAAACTTTCTCTACAAATTTACTTAGCCTCCAACCTGAATTAGTTTGAAATCTATTTGAAGTAATTAATTTTTTATTCTAGTGCTCAAATGGCTATTAAGAAGAAGAGGATAGCCGGGCGTGGTGGCGCACGCTTGTAATCCCCGCGCTTGGGAGGCGGAGACAGGAGGATCGCGGAGGTTCGAAGCCAGCTTTGCTGGCATAAGAGACCCTGTTTCAAAAATATAAAATAGGTCTGGGAGTCTAGCCTGGAGGAAGAAGGGCTTCCAGGAACCCCAGTACCACCAAAAAATAAAAAAATAAAAAAAATAAAGAAGAGGATAGAAATGGTTCCATGCACAGAAATTGTTCAGCTTCACTGGTAATCAAATAAATTCAAATAAAAACAATCAGGGTTGTTCCCATTAAATAAATTATAATAGTGGATGCAGAAAAGTAGGTAAGCAGGCATTCTCATGGACTACTGCTCAGCACATGTATTGGCGCATTCCATGTAGAAAGCAACTTGGTAATATCTATCAAGAAAATTAAAAACTTTCATAATGTTTGACCCAGTAACTTCATTCTATGAAACCTACCCAACAGAAGTAATTTTAATTTGGAAAAATATTTCTACAAAAATATTGCATGTGTTGTATGTGTGTGTTTCTGAGGACTGAACCCAGGGGCATCCTCTGAGCTTTAGCCCCAGACCTATTTTATCTTGACAGAGGGTCTAGCTAGATTGCTGAAAGTCTCTCTACGTTGCAGAGGCTGTCCTTAAACAACTTGTAATCCTCTCGTCTCAGCCTCCCAAGTACTGGGATTATAGGCATGCACCTCTATACCTGGATATCACGGTATTTTTATAAAGGCAAATAATTGGAAATATACCTAAGCCCCACTATGGAGGGAACAGTTGGTACTATATGGCACATCTTTCAGATAGAGTACTATTATTCTATGATAGTCATTAAAAATTATACTCATGTTGTTCACAGTAACACCCTAGTGGGAAATGCAGTGACAGAGAAGAGAGAGAGACAGACAGACAGGCAGACATTGAGACTAAAAAGTACAACAACAAAATACACAGGAAAAAAACTGAAAGGAAATATGCTAAAATGTCAACTGTGTTTATCCAAGTCAGTGTAACTTAGGATGGGATGTACAGAACAGCACTGTTTGTTATGAGTACATGAAAAGATAAGAATTTTATAGCGAGCAGTTAGAAGCTTTTAGCAATTTGATATTGCTTTAATATTCACATCCCAGTACCCGGGAATCCACCAGATGAATAGGGTACAGACCGGCTTGACTGTTGTCAGACTTGAGTGGAGAGCTCCAGGTTCCACGGATGTGCAATGATCATACATACAAGACATCCTGGTCCACAAAGGACTAGAAATAAAAAACTGTTCTGGGAAAATACTTTTCTGTGTCCCCAATTTTATAGTGCTATATTGTTCCTATTAGAAAAAAACTATTTCTTAAATACAAGAAAGAAAAATAAGTGTGCTTTATTGCTATATCTTTGGGAAATTTTGTGTGGACGTATACAAACGTATACTGAGAGGCTAGATGGTAGAAAGGTTAGGAAAAAGTTTGGAACCCGAATTCTGGAACCAGTAACTGGTTTGAATGCTGCCTCTACCATTTACTAACTATGGGCTGGTGTTCAACTGCTCTGTGCCTCAGTTTATTCATGCATAAGAAGAGGTTAAAAAATAGAACATATCCTATAACTATTTATAGAGTTTAACAGAATTAAACGGCCATATGTGTGTGTGCATGCACACAAAAACATAGTTGTGGGGAGGGGTCAAGCCATAGTCAACCAACATTTCCCAGTGTTTCATTTACAAAATGGGTCAAGGAGGAATGGTAGAAGTAATAGTAGCAAGTATATTGTGTGCTTTATGTGTGCTAGGTTCTGTGCCAAGCACTTGACACAAACTAGTTCCTTAATTATTAGCAACACTAGAGATTACTCCCATTCTGCAGATGGCAAAACCAAGACTCAGAGAAATGAAATGACATGCCTAGAATCACCAGGCTATTGGGTCCGTTTCCCTCAAGGGCACTCAGCTAGACACAGGGAACAGGAGTCCTGAGAGGCTAGCCTGCAAGATCCTTAAAAGCAGCAATGTCCTGTGTCTCATTCCAAGGGAAGCCAAGATTGCCAGCCTATACAAAAGAAAAATCCAGGGCTTATTTCAGCCAGGCCCCTCACCTGGCTCCCTCACCCTGGCCAGGAAACAGCAGCTGGCCTCTTCCTCTGCAGCATGGGATGGGCGGGGTGCGCCTCTCAGGGAGTGACCTCAGCCTGAGGAAGGCAGTTCTTGGAATGTAACAGGAGGCTGCAGGCACTAATGAGTCATGCTCCCCCCCCCCCCCGCACCTCCCCCTCGGCCCTGGATATAACTTATCTTCGTCACTGGGATTTCTGCTGCTGGTTGGCTGGGGAATGGAGGAGCAGTCATCCCTAAAAGGAAATCAGTCTGTTACCAAGACCCATCTGTAGACGGGTGTGGTGGCGCACTCTTGTAATCCCAGCATTTGGGAGGCTGAGACCAGAGAATCATGGTTTGCAGACAGCCTCAGCTACTTATGCCATCACAACTTAGTGAGACCCTGTTTCAATTAAAGAATAAAAACTAGGGTGGGGGGAGGGAGCTCGGAAGTCAAATGCCCCTGGGTTCCATCCCCACATCTGCAAAAAAAAAAAAAAAAAAAAAGACCCATCTGTCCCTGCCAAGTGGACTGGAGGCAGAAGGAGGGACACTGGCAAGGGCCCAGCTGTTTTCTGGCCTGGAGGAACTCAAAGGGGCAGAAAGGCCCATCCCCAGCTAGCAAAACCTGAGCACACTGGCTTCAGGCTCTGCTTAGAGATGCTCTTCTGTGACTTTCTCCTCCAAATAGAGAGAAAGCCTTCCAGAAGTGTGAAGTCTCTAAATATTTATCCTGAAAGTTGAAGGAGGAAAACAGAAAGCCTTCCTCCGGAAAACAGAGGCAGATGGCCTGGGAGAGGAGAGATGGTGACAGGCGCGTACAGGCGCATGGGAATTTGCCTTGAACTCCAGAACATCCTATCTATACTTATCTTATACTTAGTGAGGCCCTCTGCAACTTAGTGAGACCTTGTTTCAAAAGGAAGGAGAAAAAATAAGGCTAGGGTTGTAGCTTGGAGGTAGAATGCCCCTGGGTTCCATCCCAGTACTGCAAAAGAAAAAACAAAAAACAAAAAACAAACTCTCTAAACACCATTATGTACAACCAGCACATCTATGCAAAGCAGAAAAGATTTTGCTTGTTTGTTTGTTTTTTATTTTGTTTTGTTACCGGAACTTGAACCCAAAAGCATTCTAACTCTGAGCTACATTCCCAGACCTATTTTATTTTTTGTTTTGAAACAGGATCACACTAAGGTGCTGAGGGTGGACTCAAATCTCCTGTCTTAGCCTCCCAAGTACTAATATTACAGGCATGTACTACCATACCCAGCTAGAAAGCAGTTGTAAAAATAAGAAAAATCCTCATGTAAACGCCCAAGACAAATAAGTGGAAACGAATAAACAGTAGAATGGAGGGAAACAGACCAAGTGATGTTTGCATGCATGTTTGTATTTCTTTTAATCTCACTGTGATATATAACTACATTGCATCAATAAAAATATAAAAAATAAGCAATAGTATTTCAGTTGTATAAAAATAAACAAGTACATATGCTTAGAACAGAAATTTTCTTACAGGTCCACTATTGTCTTTTAAACCTGAGACTGAGATCGCATAAAGAGGCCCTTACTTTTCAGCTTATATTTCTGGCCTCTTAGCATTTTTTTCACCATAAACATTTTTGGCTAGTTTAATAAGTATAGATGCAATGCTACTACCTGGCTAAACATGTGTGAACAAGAGGAAAGTTCCCCAAGAACAAAGACTCAGCAGTATCTGGTAGGGGCTCAAACTGATGGAGTGTCCCTGGAGGGCCAGCACTTTACAGTTACCAATTCCTTTATCACAACCTTGTAAGGTGGGTACTAGTTATGTCTTTGTGTGTGTGTGTGGGGGGGGGTCTGGAGATGGAACCCAGGGGCATTCTACCTCCGAGCTATACCCCCTGCCCTATTTTTATTCTTTATTTTGAAACCGGGTCTCACTGAGTTGCAAAGGGCCTCACTAAGTAGCTGAGGCTATCTGCGAACCACGATCCTCCTGTCTCAGCCTCTCAAATGCTGGGATTACAAGTGCATGCCACCACGCCCGGCTAGTTATGTCTTACTTTGCTGACGAGGATGGAACTCAGACAGAATGCCCCATCTCACCCAGGTTCTACCGCCAGTGTGTGGCAGTACACTCTGGTTCCCAGGGCTAGACACCTCTCAAGACCCATCTGCTGAACAAATCAACAGGCTCTCAAACTGCCAACACCTTTAAAGACTAGACAAATCGTGTAAATTATTAAACGATTACTATTGGTGGAATTGATTTTACAATGGTTTATTATTATTGATGAATTACTACACACTGTTGAGGAAGCAAGTGGTGTCACAATGGACAAAGAACCAGAATTCAGTTTCAGTGAAGAAATTCTTCTACCATGTAGCAGCTGAGAGACCCTGAGCAAGTCACTTTGCCTTCTCGGGGCCTCAGTTTCCCTATCTACAAAATGAGCACAACAGGACCTCCCTGGGCTCCTGTAAAGATTTCACACCATGTGTGAAAGTCCCCTAGGTGAACATTCGTTGGATGTATGCACAAAGAAGAGGAAAGATGTTGAGGATGGGATAAACTATGCCTTGAGCATTGCCAAGAGAACCCCATCTTTTCACATTTGCTGGATTTTAAAAGTAAACCGAAAAACTTACATCCACACATATTCCAATGATGTGAGTGGGAAAGCAGGGTTTTAATTGTTCTGATCTTGCCTCTAGAATATTGATTTAGGGCATTTAATACCATCTCCAAATGCCAGGCTTAATTTTCATCAGGTCAGAAGCCAGACTGCTGAGCACTGCTGTTGATTTTAGGTGGGGACTTGGGAAGGCCTTTGGCCCTTGGCCAGTTGTGAGCTGGCTTCACCTGGGACTCAGGAGAACTGGCCAGTGGAGGAAGCTGAATCTTTGATGGATTTTCAGTGTTTAATTAAAGAGCAGCTGGGGCCTGGGCCTCACTGTACCTTTCAACAAGCTATTTGCCATGGGTTATGTGACCAGCCTGTGCAGAAGCCATGTGGCCAGGGCAAAGCCCAGACTTTGGCTGGTCTCTCCTGTGCCCAGGAAGCCCGTGTGTCTACCTGGGAGAGACATCAGGACATAGCTTCAGAGCCCAATTCTTCAGGTACTGAGTGCTTCCTCCCGGAGGGTCCCAGAATTGGAATTCAAAAATGGCCAATGGTCCATCAGAGTCCCTACAGACCCAATGTACAAAGCAGCTGGCTGTGGGCAAGAGCAGTCAGAGCTCTGAGCTACCCCCACCACTTCATTTCCTATGGGGATATGCCCAAGGTCTACCTTCATGATTCACTCAAGTTTTCTTTTTTATTATAATTAAAATGGAAAGTTATTAAATATAAACCAAAGTAAAAAGAGCAGTACAACAACCCTACACACACATCCACTTTTTTTTTTAAATACACCTTTATTGGTGCATTGTGGTCTCACATTATAATGTAGTTCAGAGTGATAGTGACACCCATGCACAAGGCACTTGGTGGGCTTGCCCCCAGCTCCTTTCCCATGTGGAGACTAGCGCTGGTAATCTCACATATGTAAATAATGTCCATAGAAATGTTTCCTTCAGAAATTATCCCCCTCCCAGCCCTGCACCCTCTCCTAGATCCCCTCTATCTCTCCATTGGGGTTTCTCCTCTTTTATCTAAAAAGTTTCTCTTATGTCCTTATTACTCCCTAGCTTTCACATAAGAGAGAAAACATATGGCCCTTCACTTTCTGTGACTGGCTAATCTCATTTAACATAATGTTCTCCAGGTCCATCCATTTCCTGCAAATGACGTAATTGTGTTCTTCTTTATTGCTGGGTAGAATTCCATTGCACCCCCCCACACATACTTTCTACAGTGACCATGTGTGCCCACTCCCGTTTCCTTCATTGCCTCAACCCCTGCACTGAATTATTTAAAACAAATCCTAGACATTTTATCATGTCATCCATAAACATTTCAGTAGGTACCTCAAAAAGATAAAGAATTTCTAATATAACCACCACATCATTTCCACACCCTTATAAGTTAAAGTTTGTTAGTATCATCAGGTCTCCTGAGTATTTACATGTTCTTGATTGTCTCATATATTACTTTAGATGTGAATTTGTTTGTAGCAGACTCAAATAAAATTCTAGCTATGTTTTGGATTGCAACTTTAGTAACTGAGTTTCTCAAAGTCTGTCCTTTTAATGCTGTCTTCAAACCACTATCTTCAAACAGTGACTTACTATATACAGTGATGGGCCTGGAAAAGCTCTGTTTCAGCTTCCTCACCTGGAACTTAACTGTGGGCACTCAAAAAAAGATTGACTTTGGAGTATATCAGATTTCAGATTTTTGAATTAGGGATGCTCGACTAGTGAAATCCATTCAAATATTTCAAAATCTAAAACCTGAAACATTGCCGGTCCCAAGTATTTCAGCAGGGATAATCTATGTATCACTGTAGGGAAGTTTTCACGAGATTTAAGTGAAGTAGAACAAGTAAAATGCCTAGGACAATGGCCAGTATGGAGCAAACATTCAATGAACAGTAGTTCTTATTATTAATTTTGTTTCTGAAAAACAGTGACTTTGACAGCATCCAGGACACCAAAGGAAGTTACGTGAGTGAAAGCCTGCATGTCTCTCAATGTTTTTCCCAGACCTTTGAGCCACTATTGACAGGGCGGCAAGAGAGTTTGCTGGTTAAGAGCAAGCCTAGAGCCAGACTGCCTGGGTTCAAATCCCATGACTTCCACTTGCTAACAATGGCCAAATGATGCACATGAAAACCAATTTCCTTTCCTTCTGGAAAAAAATAAAATAAAAACTTTTTTTCAACATCTCTTGCACTGAAGTATGACCTCATCTCTGAGTTCTGGACAGTGGTAAGTGGCAGAAGTGATATGAGCCTTGTCCAGGCCAGGGTCCCCTCACCCCACCCTCACCCCACAGTCCTTCTTCTCTTTTGCACTAGCTGAGTGATGAGAAGTCAGAAGCTAGAAGGTGGCAGAGCCTTAACATAAGAAAGGCCTCTGTCCTTGAATGACCAAGGGAAAGAAAATCTAATCAAGAACTGTGTTGCCGGGTAAACTTTTATTATGCTAAACTCTAGAGAACCAGAGGCTTATCTGTTACAGTGGCTAGTGCTTCCTTAAACTAGGATACTAGCCTTTACCTTGAACAAGTTCCCTGGGTTCTCTGTATTCAGTTTCCTTATTTGTGAAGGAGTAACACCTCTTTTCATGGGGTTGTTATATATTAGTATAGGTAAGGCACCCAAGACAGTTCCTGGCCCATAAGAGCACTGGGAACGTGCTCACACTGGACCTGCCTGACATGTGTTATCACTGATGTTGCTAGTGTTATTATTTGGAAAATCATGGTATATACTAAGGTTTAGGTATGTATCCCTCAAAGGTCCATGTGTTAAAGGCTTGAGCCCCAGGGTGGTGCTACTAATCGATGGTAGAACATTAGGAGGTGGGATCTCGCAGGAGGTCCTTAGGCCACTGAAGTGTGCCCTTGTGCAGGACTGTGGGGCACTGCCCAGCCTCTCTCCATCGCTTCCCAGTCACAAGGTGAGCAGACTGTTCTGCCATGTACTCTCACTAATGCCTATGGCACCCTCAGCAGCAGCCCAAAGCAATGCGGTCTGCCCCATTTTGGACTGAAACCTCCAAAATTGTGAGCCCAAATAAAATTTTATCTTTATAGGTTAATTATCTCAGGTATTTCACTATAGTAACAGGAAGCTAAATCACACAGTAAAATAAGAAAAATTTCCACATGTCACTTAGATACACAAATTTTAGTTCTTTGCTATCTTCCTAGTATGACTTTTTTAAAATTACAATTTGGGGTTAAAATTGTATTCTAGGCAAGCAATTTCCAATTTAATAGTGAAAGCCAGTGGTATTATAGGATTATGACAATTTGCTTAACAGGAAATATTTCAGGAATGTAGTCATTATGCAAGAAAAAATGTGCTAATATAAGACAGAACATGTCTCTGGCGCTTCCAATCAATGTTAAAAAACAATAGGAGACATCCTCAACATGTACCTTTCTTGGTTAACTGCCAGACAGCTCATAATACTCAGGACTGAGGGATGCGTGCTGAACTCTATGGAATTTTAAAAACTGGTACCCAATTAGATATACAAATGGGCAAAAAGCACATGAAAAGATGCTTAAGAGCTGGGCATGGTGGTGCATGCCTGTAATCCTAGTACTTGGGAGGCTAAGACAAGATGATGATAGGTTCAAGGACAGCCTCAGCAAGTAGTGAGATTCTCATCAGCTTACTGAGACCTTGTTTCAAAAGAAAAATAAGCCAGGAGTGGTGGCACACGCTTGTAATCCCAGCATTCAGGAGGCTGAGAACAGAGGATCACGGTTCGCGGACACCCTCGGCTACTTAGTGAGACACTCCACAACTTAGTGAGACCCCGTTTCAAAAAAAAAGAATAAAAAATAGGGCAGGGGGTATAGCTCAGAGGTTGAATGCCTCTGGGTTCCATCCCCAGATCTGCAAAAATAAAAAAATTAATTAATAAAAAAATTTAAAATAGGTCTGGGAGTATAGCTTGGAGGTAGAATCTCCCTGGGTTCAATCCCCAGTGACACAGTATGACAACTCCTCAAAATGTCAAACACAGAGTTCCTATACAACCTAGCAATGTCACTTTGAGGTAGCTACCAAAGAGAAATTAAAATACGTATCCACACAAAAACTTATACGTGAAAATTTATCGTGCTTATTTGTGACAGCCCCCAAATGCAAAAATACAAGTATTCATCAACTGATGAATGATATTCAATGTGGTATATTCATATAATCAAATATTTTTCAGCCATAATAAGAAATGAAATGCCGATACAATCTACAACATGGATGAACCTTAAAAAATATTATGCTAAGTGAAAGAGGCTAAACACAAAAGACCACAAAGCACTTGATTCCATTTAGATAAAATGTCTAGAATAGGCAAATCCAAAGAGACTGAAAGTAGATTAGTGGTTCCTTAGGGTTAGAGAATGGGTAGGGAAAGAGGAGTAACTCTTAGGTATATGGTTTCTTTTGGAAGGGTGACAGAAAAGTTCCAAAATTTATTTACTTAATTTTATTGGTGCATTGTAGTCATACATCTTAATGTATGGCTACATACAAGATGGTAGAGGCATACATGCCTTTCCCCAATTCCCGCCCCATTCCTTCCCCTCTCTCCTTATCATATTTGGCTTAGTGATTGACACTGATATGTTTGTGAATATCTGTCATGTACATTAGGAATTTCCTTTTTCCCCCCTCCCATCCCCTCATTTAGGTCCCCTTACTTGTTCATCTATGGCTTCTCCTTCTTTGTCTAGAGTTCCTTCTATGACCCTTTTTCTCCCTACCAAAATTTATTATGACAATGGTTGCACAATTGTGAACATACTAAAAGCCATTGAATCATGCCATTTTAATGGGTGGATTATAGCTCAATAAAACTACTATTTTTTTTTTAATGTGCCTAGTCCTCTATATGGATGAGATTGCCTTTCCTATGGACTTGAGTTTCTATCAGAAACCAGAGGCATTCTCACCTCCCCGAAAGCCTTTGGGAACTGCATGCCCTATGTTAAAATCCATCTCTGAGAACAAGTAACAGTACCATTACACATACATGCTGATGTGCCTGAAGTTAAGGCAAGAGGTCACAGCTAGATGTACAGATCAGGGAGTTGTTACCAGGGCTCCCAGATGGGAGATGAAAGGTCACCTACACTCCCATGAAAACTGATAACCTATAGATACCAACCCTGTACAAACACAAGCTTCCAACTCCAGAGACACAAGCAGGGCTGCTCCCCCCCCCCCATACAAGAGCACACGCTAGACCATGAATCATACTTCCCAGAACCAATAATTCTGAAAGGGCTAGGTAGTTAGGAGCCCAAATTACTTAAATTGATGTCATAGCATTTGAAAAGCTGACATTTAGGTCTTACGAACTGAACAATTGCCATCCGTGCAATTCATGGTCCTGGACTTCTGTTTCCCACCTGCTCCAACACCAATTTAAGCAATTCTGAACTTTGATCTCCATGGCAGACTGTCTCAGATTTATTGAAGTGTCAGGTCTCGATTGTGCTAACATCCATCCCTGGCAGGGCCATTAGGAGGTGTGAAATCTGGGTGCCCATCACCCCAGCCACGTTCAGCACAGAGACAATCAGAAGGAACAAATCAATCTGCCACTCCATAGTCATCACGGGAGCCTTGCAATTTACCATAATGACAGCCACGGAGGAAGTGCAGGGTAAGGGATCGTTCTGTTCTGCGGGAATCTGGGCATGTGCTGGAAGCACTACTGGGCCCACCAAGGCAGGCCTTGCAACCCTCAGCAGAGAGTACAACTCCTCTACACACTGGGCTATTTCAGGACTTGCCTAAGAGTTGCTTTAAGAAGGAACTATGTTGCCCTTCTCCTGTGTTTTACAAACAACTTAAAAACTGTCCCTTCCTGCTTCTCCCAGCTGTCATTATTAACTACCTGTCATGGGCACCAGGGGCTAGGATACAGGGGTAGATCCAGCCTTATGGTAAGTAGAAAAATCCCTCCCAACACTAGGCTTTTCTAGCCTGAAGTGTAAGAAGGCGGAGTGAGCAGGGCAAGAACCAGGGTTCCTTTGTGAGCATCAGCCTCCCCACTCCCCCGACTCTGTGGGGTCAGTGAAGCCTGACTCCACAGTGAGACTGTGGCTGCCCCCGCCCTTCTCACTGAGAGTCCTAACCTGCTGCCAAATTCCACCAGCTTCTATCCCCACAACTCTGAATCTGAGTCCCCCACATGGACTAAGATAAATCTCTAATTCAGGACTCCAGGACTCGACAGAAACTTGAAATCCTCTGCACAGAATCTGCACCCTATCACATCAATGTCCACCTCCACACACCTATTTCCCTCTAACCCTAAACTAGGAGTGGGGCTACACACCCCTCCTGGACTCCTCCCTCCTCCCTCTTCCCCACTAGGGTTCTCAGCAGACACCCCAGGAAAAGCCCTGCTGGCCAACACAAAAACTGCATGTGGAACAAATGGTTTGAATTGAAAATTCAACGTAATACAGCAAATTGGCAGATGAATTTTTCTACCACTGAGTCCCAGGGAGCCCTGTGGCCCAGGTTCATGATACCATGGGAGCAAAGGCCAGAGCCCTGCTCCTTCGCAGCCCATCCCCCGGCCCAGGTCTCAGCTTCATCCAGGACTCCTGTGAGTCAGGCTGTGTTTTTCATAGCATAGAAGAAGTGAGTTGCTCTGGTTTTAAGAGGCACAGGACTGAGTGAAGGCGACGGAGCATGATTCACTGGGGGAATAAATGGCCTGACACATCCCTCCCAGGGAGAGCAGCCCTCCTGAGAAGGAGAAGCACTCCCTGAGGGGCCAGGTGTGGTAATGATGCTCCTGCTGGCTCAGTTCCATCCTGCAGAGATGAACTGAGACACCTGATGACTGGCTCTGGCTACAGGTGGAGGAAACTGAGCCCCGAGGCACCAGCCAGCCACGTCAAATGGCAGCTGAACTGCAGCAAGCTCCAGCACCTGTCCACTTCCAGCCTCCTGGGAGTCCAAAGGGGCGTCCTCCTGTGACTTCCAGACCCATGACACTGCCTGGGTGTCCCCGTCACCTCCAGGGTGGCCCAAGATATATCCCCAGCAGACTGGCTCCATCTTGGGATTACCACCCATGCAACTGCTGTTACCAGGTTGTGGGGTGAGTCTGAATTTAGGTGTTGGGAGGTGGGAAGGGAGAATAAAGGGAAAAGAAGGACTTCACCAAACCTCCACTTGGTCTCCCACAGGAATGGTAAGGGCTCAGAGGACAGACAGGGCATGGTGGCTGGAACACCCAGAGCAGCTGCGTGGATGACTGTTCCAAAGTCTCTGGACTTCGCCAGAGAAAGTCCTAAAATCAAGGCCTGTTTGTACTACAGCCACACTCTGAGCATGTTTCCGGCCAGACTGGACATCTGCCCTACCCTGACCTGTCACCCTCCCACCCAACCTTAGCTGACCTGGTCCTGCTGGCCAGAAGAAAACAGAAAATTTCACCCTAACAACATTGGTTTTACTTTCAAACAACCTACCAGAGCCACAATCAACAGTAGTAATTTCTCCTTGGTGATCAATTTTAACTATTGATGTAAACAAGTCAACTGTCACTACTTGACCCTTTAATTGCATCTCAGGGGCTCCATCCAAAGGAAATTATTCTAAATTTTTTTTTTTAAAAAGCCTGAAGCAGCATTATTTCTAGAAAAGAAAAAAGACAAAAAATACATGGTTAAGTAAACAAAAGGGCAGTCACTTAATGGAATGTTATGTGCCTATAAAAACTTCAGCAAGATTTGTAATAACTAGAAAAATTACCTTAGAGTCATAAATAAAAAGCAAACATAAAGACATAATATACTCACAAATATAAAAAAAGAGAAAAGCTATAATAAAAGGAATAAACCAAAATGTTAATAAGATTGCCCTTGGGAGTAGAACTTTGCATGGTTGTTCTGTTTTTCCGTAAATCTCATAGGCCTGGGTTAATTTTATAATGGGGAAAAATCTTTTTTATTAAAGAAATCAGATGCTAAGTGATTTGGCTTATTCTTTCTACCAAGAGAATATGCAACAATGAAGAATATTTCTGTGTACACTGATAAAGTCCACAGCTTCTTCCCTACATAGCCTAACATTTTCCTGAGGCTGCCATAAAGCGACGACAGTAACACTGGTAACAAAGTTGGTTTAGCAGGACTTTGGCAGGCTGGCTCTCATTTCAAGCAAATAGAATTATCACTTAGTAAATGCTAATAGAAGAGGGGTATGGTGTTGCATGCTTACAAGCTTGGTGCTTGGGAGAATGAGACAGGAGGAGCGAAGGTTTATGGCCAGCCTCAGCAACTCAGCAAGGCCCTCTGTGACTTAGTGAGACCTTGTTTCCAAATAAAAAAATAAAAATAGGGCTGGTTTCGGGGGTGTATCTCAGAGGCAAAAAGCTCCTGGGTTTGATCCCCAGTAAGACACAGACACACACACAGACACACACACAGACACACACACACACACACTAATAGAACTAGATTTTTAGTGAGTCCTATAAAAAGCTACCCGTCCTGCAAGCATCGTAGGCTGGAATAAAAATTAAGCACTTGCAAGTGTACTTTGGTGAAGAAAGGCAAGAGAGATCAGGCAGGAGTAGGTTCAAAAGAATTGAAGAAATTCAGAATCTATTTTTGGAGAGTTTGGGCACAAGCCTCTTCTCTCCCTCAAATCTCACCAATAGGCTATTTCCCCTTGTCCTTGTTCATTTAAGCACTCTACCATGAATTCCTATAAAGGCATTTCTGCAGAGTGAGCTCTCTGGCCTCTATTTACCATCCTATCCCCTATCCTGACATGGGCTTCCTTGCAGACTGGCTGCTACTGCCATACAGTCAGCACCCACAGATTCTAGGACCCAAACCTCTGCTCCCAAGGGCCTTTCTGTGTTAGCCAAACTCCACTGAGTAAAAGGATTCCTGGGAGGAGGCATTTTTATACAACACACACACACACACACACACACACACACACACACACACACACACACACATGCTGAGGCCTAAATAAAGTTCAGGGACCAGAAGAGTCATCTGAGGTTAGAACAAAGTTTGGAGCAAACAGGGCCTCCCTCAGTGGCAATATTACACCCATTTATGATCCAGGCAGTTAGTTAAGAAACACTGTAGGAGTGTTTATTAAGTACCCGGTGCTCTGTTAGGCACCGGGATACAAAGGTGGGCAGAACAAGCCCAGTTCCTGCCTTGTGTCATCTGCAGGGAATACAAGAGCGAGGGGCTGAGGCCTTGGTCCCCAAGTAGGAGTTCCTACTGATTTCAGGCTGCACACCACAGTGAAAACCTAACAGTGTTTACATCTACTGTTCTAAGTATTTTATTTTTAAAGTATATTATTATTAAATGTGTTGTGAGGCTTTCCTTGATGTTGTTCTTCCTCCATGACAGTGAATGGAGATGTCAGATGCTGACAAATGTTAACATGAGGACTTCATCTCTCCTCCTGCACTAATGGCTAAACGTAATTATGAGCTGTGCTTGTTAACCAAACAGAGATATTCCATGAGACAAGGAGACCGACTCCTAATATGGAGGTGTCCTTGGGCTGGGGCCCACTTATCCCAGTCTCCATCTCCTCCTCCCGACACAGAGGTGCCTTCATTAGTGGAGGAAAGAAAGAGATCTTTGTGGTGATGTAATTCCCAGACCACCCTACATGGACAATAAAACTAAATTTGAGAGAAGCCTGGTGAAATAAGAGCACAGAAATCATATGAAGAGAAAGGCTGTGAGGGCCCCAAGAGGTTATTTAACCTAATCCCCTAATGTGAGAAATAGGCAAATAACACCAGAAAGGGGAAGAGACTTGTCTAAAATTATACCACCAGTTAGTGGTGAGTTGTTTTCACCAAGGTAAATATGGGGAAATACATTCCATAGAAATTCCAGTATCGGTGTGTTAAATATTATGGTAGGCAGGAGGGCTCCAGGAAGAAGCTTCCCCATGGAGCATGATGGATGGTCACGAGTGGCTGCGATGCAATGTGGCCAGTGCTAAGCGGAGGAGGGACATGATCTGGGTCCCAGAGAAGGAAGTGTTCTGCCCTTCCTGGAGGTGCTATGTGTGGAAGGGTCATCTGAGTTGGGCTTAAGGGATGGAGTTTAACAGAGAAAAGGAGAAGGTCTTTCTAGACATATAGGAGAGTGTGTATAAAGGTAAGAGCATAAAGTATTTAGGGAATGAACAGTGATCTGCTGTGATAAAAATGAGAGATTTCTTGGATAGGAAATAGAAAAAACAGAACCAAAAAAGTAAAGGACTAGTTATGACAGGCTTGAATGCCACGCTAAGGAGTTTGTCCTGGGGAGAAGTTAACTTTGTGTTTTACAAGGAATTGAACCCAGAGGCATTCTCTTTATTTTTCAATTTTTATTTTTTATTTTTAAAATGTATTTATTTATTATTATTTTGTGTGTGTGTGTGTGTGTGTGTGTGTGTGTGTGTGTGTGTGTTTTACTGGGAGTGGAACCCATGGGCTTTTTCTACTTCCAGGCTATTCTCTCAGTCCTATTTTATACTGTATTTGGAAACAGGGTCTCACTAAGTTGCTGAGAGCCTCACTCAGTAGCTGAGGCTGGCTTCAAATCTGTGCAATCCTCCTGTCTTAGAGCCTCGCAAGCACGGGGATTACAAGCATGCACCACCATGCCTGGCTAACTTTGTGTTTTAAAAGGACCACATAAAAAGCCTGAGCTGGCTGGCCGTGGTCCATGGTGGTGCACGCTTGTAATCCCAGCATTTAGGAGGCTGAGACCGGAAGATCGCGGTTCAGCTACTTAGGCCTCAGCTATTTGGGCCCCGCAACTTAGTGAGACCCTGTTTTCAAATAAAGAATAAAAAAATAGGGCAAGAGATGTAGCTCGGAAGTCGAATGCCCCTGGGTTCCATTCCCAGACCTGCCAAAAAAAAAAAAAAAAAAAGCCTGAGCTGCTGGTGCACACCGGTAATCACAGGAGGATCACAGATTCAAGGCCTACCTCAGCAATTTAATGAGACACTGTCTCAAAAGCAAACAAACAAAGGGCAAAGGGCTCAGGATATGGCTCAGAGACAATACCCAGTAAGAAAAAAGGGGTGGGGGGACTGGGAATGTAGCTTAGTGGTAGAGCACTTGCCTAGCATGCACATAGCCCTGGGTTCAATCCCCAGTACTGACAAAAATACATATATTGGCAAAAGAATATAGACTAGGTTGAAAAAAATATACCACAATCTAGGGAGACTAGCTGAGTGGATTCTGTAATATTTCAGACAGAAAATAAAGAGGGTAGCCAGGTATGGTGATGCATGTCTGTTATCCCAGTACTTGGGAGGCTGAGACAGGAAGCGCACAGGTTCAAGGCCAGCCTCAGCAACTCAGTAAGACCCTATTTTAAAATAAAAAAATAAAATAAGGCTGGGGGTATAGCTCTGAGGTATAATCCCTCTGGGTTCAATTCCCAGTTCTAAATAAATAGATAAATAAAAATTAAAAAATTAAATAGGGCTGGGGATATAGGAATGTCCCTGGGTTCAATCCCTGGTACTGAAAGAAAGAAAAGAGGGAGACGGTTAAGATGGCGGCAGCCACAGTCACAGTGGTGATCATGGATGCTGATAAGGATAACCTTTCCTCTGGGAAACCCTGGACACCAGAGTTTGGTTTAATATCAGACTGGGACAACTTAAGGAGACATTTCCAGCCACGACTTCCTATCTAGAATACAGGAGAGAGAGTGAATAATGGCAGAATTAGAAGCAAGATGACAGGAGGCGCCAGCCACGCAAGAAAAGTGATTTTTGGAGGATCATCCCAGAGGGGATTGGAGAAAAGATCACTTCAGCCACGCATGCTGGGGATTCTTAACATCATATCTTGTAAGAAAAATGACCCGGGCGTGGTGGAGGGAGCTGAACAGTGCTGGGTGGGCAGTCTAGCCACGTGTCCCGGGAACTCAGAGCGCCCGGCCACCACGCTCCTATGTTGCACAGAGGGCTACAGTGCACCCAGAACAGCAGACCCTGCTCTTTGCAGTGAGGCTGTGGGCCTACGTTCTTGGAGGGGAGATAAAATTCACTGCTGCTGAGTGCTCGATCTCACAACACCTTCAAAAATAAATTAATAAATAAATAAAATATTGGAGAGGGGTCAAGATGGCGGTGGCAGCAGCCAGGACTCAGGAGATGCAGACAAACTCTATCCAATTTACCTGAAACTTTTTTGGGGAAAAAATCCCCGCAAAGGGGTACTGCCCCTGCTGCACAGGCTTAAGAATTCTGGACATCATATCATGTAAGGAAGGAGCTCAGCGGGGAACAAGGCAGAAGGTGGCTGCGCGGCGGCACCGGTGGCGTGGTGGTGCCAGTGGAGCAGCGGAGCGGCGGCACGGTGGCCACGGCACTGGTGCTGGTGGCAGAGGTGGAGGCTATAGTTTTGGAGAGGCAGACATATGATTCAACCCAACTTGATCTCCTGAAGAAACTACCCCAAAGTTAGAATTTGGAGGGGCAGACAGATCCAGCCCAGTCCACCTTGAGCTTTCGAGGAAATCTCCCCAAAAGTAGACTGGCTGCTTCTGCCACACATGCTCGAGAAGACTGGACAACATACTAACTGGCAAAAGGGTTTAGGGGGTATCAGAGGGAGCCCTGAATATCCGGGATGGGCCCAAACACTGCATGTTCTTGGAGTCATCAGCCCTCATGGCCACCGCGCTCTTTGGCATAGAGTGAGAGACCAGGGTGCACGTGGAACAGCAGAGCCTGCTTTCCGAAGTGAAGCTGTGGACCTCTGCCTTTGGAGGGAAGACAAAATTTATTGCAACTAGGTATTTGAGGTCCCAGCTTTTGCAAGACATGCTCTTCTTTCTCATATTAAAAAAAAAAAAAAAATGGAAGAACACTGGGCGTGGTGGCGCACGCTTGTAATCCCAGCTCTTGGGAGGCACAGACAGGAGGATTGCACTGGTTCAAGTCCAGACTCGCTGGCTTAAGAGACCCTGTTTCCAAATAAAAATAAATACTAAAAAAAAATAAAAAGAGGCAGATCTTCGGGAGTGTAGCCCGGAGGTAGAGGGGTTTCCAGGAACCCCAGAACCACCAAAAAAAAAAAAAAAAAGAAAGGAAAAAAAAGGGAACATCTGTAGACGACCTGCTCATAGTTACAGAGATCAGAGACAGATGCACAGCAAGGCCGGTGCTGGGGACTCTGAGGCCAGGATAGAAGCCTGCCGGGCAGCTAGGCTGGTGCCAGGGCCAGGGAGGTTGGGATTGGAGCCTTCCATGAGGCAAGGCTCATGCTGGGGCCTCCATCTGAGACCGGGATCGGAGCCCACCGAGGGGTGAGGCCGATGTCAGGGCCAGTAAGGCTGGGATCAGAGCCTACTGTGAGGCAAGGCCAGTGCTTGGGCCTCTGAGGCCAGGATCAGAGCCTGCTGAGGGGTTAGGCCAGTGCCAGGGCCACCGAGGCCAGGATCGGAGTCTGCCATGAGGCAAGGCCGGTGCTGGGGCCACCAAGACCAGGATCGAAGCCTGCTGAAGGGTGAGGCCGGTGCCGGGGACAGCGAGGCCGGGATTGGAACCTGCCATGAGGCAAGGCCTGTGCAGGGGTCTCCGAGGCCAGGACTGGAGCCTGCCGAGGGGTTAGGCTGGTGCTGGGGCCAGCGAGGCTGGGATCGGGGCCTACCATGAAGCAAGGCTGGAGCTGGGGCCTCCAAGGCTGGGATCTGAGCCTGCTGAGGGGTGAGGCCTGTGCCGGGGCCAGCCTGGCCGGGATTGGAGCCCACCATGAGGCAAGGCTGGTGCTGGGGCCTCCAAGGCTGGGATCGGAGGCTGCCGAGGGGTGAGGCCGATGCCAGGGCCAGCGAGGCCAGGATTGGAGCCTGCCATGAGGCAAGGCTGTTTCTGGGGCCTCTAAGGCTGGCATCGGAGCCTGCTGAGGGGTTAGGCCGGTGCCGGGGCCAGTGAGGCCGGGATCAGAATCTGCTGTGAGACAAGGCTGGTTCTGGGGCCTCCGAGGCCGGGATCAGAGCTTGCCGAGGGGTTAGGCGTGTGCCGGGGCCAGCAAGGCCAGGATCAGAACCCGCTATGAGGCAAGGCCAGTTCTGGGGCCTCTGAGGCCAGGATCGGAGCCTGCTGAGGGGTGAGGTCAGTGCCAGGGCTAGCAAGGCCAGGATTGGAGCCCACTGTGAGGCAAGGCCAGTTCTGGGGCCTCTGAGGCCGGGATCGGAGCCTGCTGAGGGGTGAGGCCAGTGCCGAAGCCAGCGAGGCTGGGATTAGAGCCCGCTGTGAGGCAAGGCCGGTGCTGGGGCTTCTGAGGCTGGTTTCGGAGCCTGCTGAGTGGTGAGGCCGGGATCAGGGCCTGCCATGAGACAAGGCCGGTGCTGAAGCCAGTGAGGCTGGGATCAGAATCTGCCGGGTGGCCATGCCAGTGCCAGGGCCTTCAAGAGTGGGATCAGAACTTGCAATGCAGCATACAGAGAAGTATCACAGAAAATAAAAAACCAGATGCTTTCCCTAATATGCAAAAACTAGGAAGAAATAGGTAATAGAAGGAGATCTAGTTGAAGAAAGGGCCCTATAGAGGAGCAATTAAGGTGAGGAATCAGAGGGGATAGGAGGGAGGTGGATGGAATCTCTTTAAAACTCATGATGTAAGCTGGGCGTGGTGGCACACGCTTGTAATCCCCATACTTGGGAGGCTGAGACAAGAGGATCAAAGCCAGCCTCAGCTACTTAGTGAGGTTCTCAGCAATGTATTGAGACCCTGTTTCCAAATAAAATATAAAATAGGTCTGGGAGTATAGCCCAGAGGTAGAAAGCCTCTGGGTTCCACCCCCAGTACCACCAAAATAAATAAATAAATAAATAATAAAACTCATGATGTAAGTAAACAAATGTATCAAAGTTAATCAACAATCAAGCATGGGATCAAGGGATGGGGAGGGAATGGGATGGGAATTGGATAAAGGCTAATTGGATGATGTGTGCTTGTATATCCTCATAAGTCTTGTATTCCAATGTGATATATGATTACAATACATCAATTAAAAAAATATATATATATATATAACAGAACCTATAGGATGTTCCAGGAAGTGTGTATATGTATGACTGTAATTCATAAAATAAAATCTACACCTTGGTTCTTAAAAAAAAAAAGAAAGAAAAGAAATGAAGGAAAGAAGACTGTTTAAATTAAATAAGTAATCTAAAAGAAGACAAAGAGCCCGGTGAGGCCTGGATTAGAGCAGTGATGTTCTGAAGTAGACTCTGCAGGCCTTTGAGGGAGGTGGTTAGTCATGAAGGATGAAGCAGAGCCCGCTGCTGCCCACAGGCCCTACCCAGCCTACCGCCTATCTTGTGCAGACCCAGTGCTAAGAATGACTTTGACTTTTTTTTTTTAAGTGGTTGAAAAATAACAAAGGAGACTATTATTCCATGAAAAGTATCTCAAACTCAAATTTAAGCGTCGATAACAATTTTAATATAAGAAATTCAAATTTATGTGTCTGTAACAAGCTGGGTGTGCTAGCGCACACTTATAATCCCAGTACTTAGGAAGCTGAGACAGGAAGATCACATGACTCCAAAGCCAGCCTCAGCTACTTAGTGAGGCTCTTAGCAACTTAGGGAGACCCTGTTTCCAAATAAAATATAAAATGGGTCTGGGAGTGTAGCCCAGAGGTAGAATGCCCCTGGTTTTCATCCCAGTGCCACACAAAATAAATAAATAAATAAATAAATAAATAAATAAATAAGGAAGGAAGGAACAAAGAAAGAAAACAATTTCATCAGGGCACAGCCACACTTGTTCATTTGCCTGCTATTTGGTGACTACTGAATAGTTGTAACTGAGGGGACAGGCCTGTGCAACCCAAACTACTACCTGGCTCTTTATGAAAGTCTCTGACCTTGGACATAGAAGTTGTCTACAACATTTCAGCCTTGGGTGGCCGGTGAGATGGCAGAAGAGTAGAGAAGATTTACATAAGTGGAACAAATTGTCGAAGGCCTGTTGCATTTAGAATCCTATGACACCTCTGAGAGACTGTGGGAAGATGTACTCGGACAGTGAGTAGAAGATGAAGATCTGAGACATGGATTTGGGAACCGGCAATGGGCGGATGGTGGTTGTAGTTATGGGAGCAGGTGAAATAGGCCAGAAGGAAAAAACAGAGAGCCAGGCAGAGGAAGTCAGAAGCCCAAGAAATGCTACTGAGCAGTAAACAGAGTAAGAAGGGGTCTGAAAAGAAGAGAGACAGCGAACAAATGCAGGTGGCCATTTGCAGGAAAATGGATGGCACTTGTTTTCTCTCTCCTATGGGGAAAAGGAAGAGACATTCTGAAGTAGAAGGAAGAGAGAGGATTTAAATAAAAAAGGAAGTTGAACAATGCCAAATGCCTCCCGGAGCCCAAGTGGAACCAGGATTGAAATGGAGAAAGAAGTTTGGAGACTTAGCCGGGGAAGTCACTTAAATACTGCAACAGAATCGGTTCTGCAGTGAGCTTCCAGGACTCTACACTCTCCTGGTTCTCCTCCTATCACACTGGCTCCGGTCCTCCTCAGTCTCTCTTGCTGGTTCCTCCTCATCTCCAGCTTCTAAGGGTGTGAAAGCCTCTGGCTCGGGCCTTGTACCTCTTCTATCCATGTTCAATGACCCCCTCTGAGCCTTAAACAGCTCTACACAGCTGTATCTCCACCCAGACTCTCTCCCAAATGCAACTCACAGAAAGAACCAACTGCAAATTTGGAAGTCTGATGGGCACCTTTAACAGGACAGATCTGAAACCCAGCTCCTTCTCTTCCTCCCTAAACCAGCTTGTCCCGCAGGATTGCTCCAGCACAGTTCAAATTAATCTACCTTGCCAGTCGTTCGATTCCAAGCCCCTGGATCTGTCCTCACTGTACTCGCTCATCTTCCATCCGGTCTCTCAGCGGCTCCGACCTGCTGGACCTTCACACTCTATCCAGAGTTCGATGTTCAATCCCCACACTGCTGCCATGCTGCTCCTGTCCACCCTCTCCACCTGGGCCTCCCAAGAGCCTCCTGACTCCCGGTTTTCACCCCTTTTCCCCTCCAGTCACTTAACATCACCACAGAGAGCCTGCTGGGACACAAGCAAGGCCTTGTTATTTCTCTAGGAGAACCTTTCCGACCTTTTCATCTTACTTGGAACAGAAGCCCAAATCCTACCATGGCCTCCAGGGTCAATCGTCCCAGCCTCACCCTCATTCCCCTGGAATATTCCCGCCTTCCCCTAGTGAGCTTCCTCTGCCCTCCAGTCAGGTGGGCCTCCTCACTCGCTGGCCCTCATTGATATGCAGGGTCACTCTGCTTTCGGGCCCTTGGACACGCTACTCCCTCACCCGCAGTGCCCATCGCCAGTATCTCTATGTGACTCTCCATCATGTCCATCAGGACTTGACTCAAATATACCTCCTCAATAAGGCCCTCTAGCCATCCTGTTCAAAACCACAAACCACTCCCATCCCATATTACTCTGCTTCTCTTTTCCCTGCCTGATTTTGCTCTATAGCACTTATCACCACTCAAAATATACACATTTTACCAATTATTTCATTGATTATGTCTCCTCTATTAGGACGTAAGCTTCTGAGGACAGGGATTTTTGTCTGTTTGCCTTTCCAGCACTAACACAGTGCCTGGTACCCAGAGGCATTCAAAAAATAATTGAAGAACAGATGGAAATATGGGATCAGGAAATGGGGAAGGAGAAGCAAGCGCAGACAAGGTCCATTTCGAGACCTCTGGGGAGCAGCTTAAGAGGAAACCAGCATCAGATTTCTTCAAATGGGAAAGATCCAAACATATTAACATAATGTTAGAGAACAGAGCAGCAAGAAAAAGACAGGGATGTGAGAAATAGGGCATCTGGCATTCCCAAGCCTGGGAGGAAGCCCAAAAGATCAGCCTCAGGAGCCAAGGGAGAGGGCACCTCTGGGAAGGGACCAGGACAGGATGGGAGCATGCAAGGAAAGATGGGACATGGTGGGACTGGGCTATGTTAAAAGGATTATTAAAGGATTACTAAAAGGATAATTACATTAAACCAGAGGCAAAATAGAACACTTGCTAGAATGTGTGAGGCCCTGGGTTGGCTCCCCATCACTGCAAGATGACAATGATGATGATGATGATGATGATGATAAAAAAAAAACAGGGTGCAGTGGCACATGCCTGTAATCTCAATACTTGGGAGGCTGAGACAAAAAATCAAAGGTTTGAGGCCATCACAGGAAACTCAAAGAAGCCTTTTTACAAAATAAATAAAATTGGGCTAAGGGTGTAGCTCAAAGGTGGAGCACCCCTGAGTTCAATCCCTAGTACCATAAAATGATAATGATTAATTAATTATGACATTTAAAGCTTTCATTAGACACCTTGGGCACTGAGCAAAGTGTAAAACTCTGGGGATAAGAATATAACTGATGGGTAAAGACAGGCACATCCACTGCTGCTGACTCAACCTAGGGGTACCTTCAGCTGGCAGGTAAATCAAGACAGTGTCCTGAAAAAGCACGTCTTAGGGACACATCTGGAGGAAGAAAGATGAAAAGTGGCCCTCTGCTAAGTAGATTCCAAATGACTAATCTAAGAACCAACACAGGAGGGCCATTTTCAACATAAATGGGCTGGAAACCCAGCAGAGAAGATCCATAGAGAAAAACAAAGCCACCTAGCTACAGCTCGTGAGAATGGGCCCAGATACTTTGAAATGTGACATCTTAGCAAATAGGAGAATCAGATTTGCAAAGACAGGCCTCTTGGCTCCTAAAGGGACCAAAAAAAAAAAAAAAAAAAAATCCCACAAAAAACAGTGCATGGGTTTTTGTACTTTCATGGGTTTACTTGACTATTTACAGACTTATAGAACTTTCTGCAATCTATAACAAAAAAAAAATGACTTCAAATGTCAAGATTCTTTAAAACTGAGTTGTCAATTTTAATAGTTACTATTATTTATGTGATGTATACTGCATACATCTTATTTGAGCCACAAGAATTCCATGTAAAAAAGGAACCTTTAGCCGGGCGTGGTGGCGCGGGCTTGTAATCCCGGTGCTTGGGAGGCGGAGACAGGAGGATCACGCTGGTTCGAAGCCAGCCTTGCTGGCTTAAGAGACTCTGTTTCCACATAAAAATATTAAAAAATAGGTCTGGGAGTGTAGCCCGTGGGAGTGTATCCCGGAGGTAGGAGGGCTTCCAGGAACCCCAGTACCACCAAAAAAAAAAAAAAAAAAAAAAAGGAACCTTTATTTTCATTTTATAGATAAGGAAACAGAAGCTTAGAGGTTCTAAGGAATTTGTCCTAAGGGGCTAGAACAAAAATCAACCCAAATGTGTCTAATCCTAAAGATCATGCTTTTATCTCCTATTCTCTCTTGCCTCTCTAACACTGTTTTTTCATAGAAAATGCAAGCATGCCGGGCGTGGTGGCGCACGCTTGTAATCCCTGCGCTCGGAAGGCGAAAACAGGAGGATCGTGCTGGTTCGAAGCCAGCCTCACTGGCTTCAGAGACCCTGTTTCCAAATTTAAAAAAAAATAGGTGTCTGGGAGTGTAGCCTGGAGGTAGAAGGGTTTCCAGGGAACCCCAGTATCACCAAAAATAAATAAATAAATAAAAAACGCAAGCATGAGGATATGTTTAATATATTTTAATGGGAGGGCTGGGGGTATGCTCAATGGCAGAATGCTGAATTCAATACCCAGAGGAACACAGAAAGAATCAAATGAATGAATGAATGTGAATTCTTGGGCCCAAGAGAATTCTATACCAAAAGTTAGTGATGTTAGTAATCTGATGTTAGTAATCTTAAGGCATAACTAAGAATGGAAGGTTCTGGAATACCAGGGGGGAAGTAGAAGAAGGCAGATTCAGCAAAACACAGAGCTACAAGCTTATGCAGGATACAGAGCAGGCTCTGGCCTTTCTGAAGTGGTGGCCCATGGGCCCTAGATAAGGGCAGCCCTGATCACTGAGATCCAGCACACACTAGGAACAGTCATTTAACACCAACTCCATGGCCTTCTTTGGCTTGCAGAGCCAGCCACTTGCAGCAGTGAGTAGCTACAGCTGAGGGTGGTCAACCCCTTTAGAAGAAGCCAGAGCTCACCAGTTCACCCAGGTAAGGCTGCTGAATTCACTAATAGACTCAGAAACAGAATCAAGACTTTATAGTTATATATAACAGGGATAAAAGATAATAAACTTGGTTTCAAAAACCCAACTGAGGCCGGGCGTGGTGGCGCACGCTTGTAATCCCCGCGCTTGGGAGGCAGAGACAGGAGGATGGCGCAGGTTCGAAGCCAGCTGCGCATACTGGCTTAGGAGACCCTGTTTCCAAATAAAAATATGAAATAGGTCTGGGAGTGTAGCCTGGAGGTAGAAGGGTATCCAGGAACCCAGTACCACCACCAAAAAAAAAAAAAAAAAAAAAAATGATCAAAAATCCAATTGAGTAAATCCAAACTAGAGAAGAGCATGTTTTAGAAGCAACAAGTATAAAAATGACTTTGAGTAAGCTGATAACAAACTCAATAAGAGATGGTGTGCTATAGCTGGAAGAGTAAAGAAAAGCACCCTTGGCTGTGTTAACAGAACAGTGTCTGTGCTAGAGTTTGGGAGGTGACAGTCCTATTCCGCCTGGCTGGTTGGCTTTGGACTACGGTACGATGTTGACTTTTGGGAAGCTCACTTTGACAGGGTCTGCTAGGTTTCTCCATTTCCCCCTGATGTAGGATATAAGAAATAAACAGGTTTTTATTATAGTTTTATAAATTTCATATTAACATATTTTATTATTTATTAGAGACAGGAATAGAAAGGAAAAGTAAAATATGACTTTAATACAGGAACCTGGTGCTACGGTGCTTCAATTTTTACTTCCCTAACCAGTTCTCTTTCCCAGGACTGTCTCTCCCAAATTTCTGGAAAATCTGTAGATCCTAGAGTTAACTGAAAGAAACTATAATTGCCTTGTGCATTGTTAACAAGATAGATAAGATACCTTGAGAAACATATAATTTAGGACACTCTCCAGCTTACCTATTAATCAGATAATAAAGGCCTTGTTCAGACCACCACAAAATGCCTCAGGACTAACCAGACTGTGATCATCTTTACCTACCTCCCCTAGCCCACCTCTCATGAAAGTCCTCTATCCTGCAAGCCGGGCATGGTGGCGCACGCTTGTAATCCCAGCATTTGGGAGGCTGTGACCGGAGGATCAGGGTTCGCGGACAGCCTCAGCTACTTAGTGAGGCCCTCTGCAAATCAGTGAGACCCAGTTTCAAAATAAAGAATAAAAAATAGGGCAGAAGTTATAGCTCAGAGGTCAAATGCAAAAAAAAAAAAAATGCCTGCACTCCCTAACTCCCTAAAAGATCTCTGTTCCTCTTGAGATGGCCCGCATTCTCCCTTGAATGTGTATTTCTTACTTTCCTAAATAAACTTCCATGTCTCTGCCTGGCAGATGATGAAATTTTGTTTCGTCACATTAGTCAAGGACTCCATTGATTCCAAGTTCCTGAGCTGAAGAATGGACTATCACCCCCAACACCCCCCCCTGCCCTCTGTAATCTCTTCTCTGCTGAGGAATCTGTAGGAGCTGGTTCCTACAAAGTGCCTCCCTCAGCTTCCTTGCCACAGTGGCTTCCCAAGAGCAAAAGGAAAGCAAATCTGCCTTTCTCACACCATCCTCTCCCTCACCATCTGCACACCTGACAGTGCTGTGTCCTATGACAGGTCCTGTTGGACAGCCCTTCTTCCACAGCTCCAGCTCCAAACAAGTTCCAGTATGTCCTTCCAGGCTTATTGCTAGCCCCTAGGAACTGCAGCATCATTTTGATTTCCCTAAACTGCCCTCAGCTCTGTAAATAATCCCTTCACTAATTATTTTCAAAAACCCAATTAAGTTGTCCTGTATTTTGCAAGGACTTGACTGAAACTGAAGAGATCAGATGCCAGAGAACCTTTAAGTCATGTCTATGTAGGACAGCTCTAAGAACAGAGGGTATTTGAAGCTGAGCGAGGTGGCGCACGCTTGTAATCCCAGTATTTGGAAGACTGAGACAGGACGACTGCACAGGTTCGAAGCCAGCCTCAGCTACTTAGTGAGGCTCTCAGCAACTTAGTGAGACCCTGTTTCCAAATAAAGTATAAAATAGGTCTGGGAGTATAGCCCAGAGGTAGAAAAGTCTCTGGGTTCCACCCCAGTACCACAAAAAAAAAAAAAAAAAAAAAGAGGATGTTTGGCCTGATCAAGGAAAAAATTCTAGAAAAGTAAACCAGTCTACTTAAAAGAATAAAAGGCCACCATCGGACTCACTCTCCAGGCTCCATATATAGTAGTAGGTACAGAGAGCCCACCTTATGGCTAAATGTAAACTTTTCCCATAATTGGTAAATGTGAGGGTGAGTACTGTGTCAGGAACATTGTAGGGAAATGTGAGAAAGACAGTCTAGAAAATGGCTTTCCAAGCCAGGATTTCATGACAGGCCATCAACTGTTCACTAATCAATGGTTCACCAAAATATACCCCCCCCCCTTATCTTGTAGTTTCACTTTCTGTGATTTTAGTCACATGAGCTTAACTGCAGTCAGAAAAATTACATGGAAAATTCCAGAAATAATAAGTTGTTGTGCCCCATAAATAGAAAATTCCAGAAACAACAACAACAACAACAACAGCAACAACAACAACAACAAAATTCATAAGTCTTAAACTGCACATCATTGAGTAGCATGATGAAATCTTGTGCCATTCCACCTTCTCCTGCCTGGGACATGAATCATCATTTTCTCCAGCATATCCACACTGTATACACTACCCATCAGTATCCATCACTCAGTAGCCATCATCTCCAGCGAATCCACACTGTATACACTACCCACCAGTTATCAGTCACTCAGTAGCTATCACCTAACATCTCAGTTATCAGATTGACTATCAGTACATCAGTGATTGTGTTCAAGTAACCCCAAGTCGTGGCCTAACCCTGTATCACAGCACAGATGTCACTGACCTCATCACACACTGTAGCATCACACATCATGACAAGAAGGTGAGTACAGTATGAGTGAGACTTTTAGGGAAAGACTACATTCACATAACTTTTATTATAATATAGTGTCGTGATTGTGCGATTTTAGTTACTGTTGCTAACCTCTGACCATGCCTAACTCATAAACTTTATCATAGGTATGTGTACAAAAAAATTAACACAGTATATATAGGGTTTTGTACTCCATACTACCTGTGGTGTCAGATACCCACTGAGGGTTCTTAGAACACGTCTCTTCTGGATAAGGGGGTGAACTACTGTAATAAAATTGAGGAAATGCCTGAGGATGTGTTTTGCTGCTGCTTCTTTTAACATACATAACAGAGACCTTGGCTTTTGGTCAAGGTTTCTAATTCTCAATGCCTACGTTGTTTCTAAATTTTAAGATAACTTGAAAACATAAAACTTATTTTACATCTCAGCGTCACAGCTTTCCAAAGGGAAAATCCAATCCCCTGAACAATTTATGGAAAACATTTTTAACCCAGCAACTTCTATGCACACATCCAACACGACGAGCCCTCTTGAGAAACATCTCCACATTTTCAACGAAAAACAAGGATGCCAAATCCGTCCACGGGACAAAATGTCTTCCACACAAAGCACCCAGGGGGAAAAAAACAAGATCAATTCGTCGTGGTGGGGAAAAGAAAATCATTTATGTAAAAGCCCTGAATTCACAGCAGGGTCAGGGCTCATGATGCTAAGTTTGTATCTAACCCAGGTGTTCTTGGGTGAGAGTTTAGAATGTATCGTTTACTACACTGTAGGGCTGCTAGGACTGCCAGTTCTTCGCCCATTCATTCAACAAACATTTGATATTGATCAACTCCATTAACAGTGCCCTAGAGACTCATAAAAGAGCCAAAGAGGCCCACGCTGCTGTTGTGCTGCAAAGGACTTCAGCAAGTCCTCCAAACGACCTGATTTCGGAGACCAATGAAGGCACAGGGTGGGAGTGACGGCGCCCAGGAAGTCACCTGGGACCGGCGGGCCCGGGGCGCGGAGGACGCAGCCTGCGGCCCGGGTCCCACCGCCAGGTCCCAGCGCGGGGAGCCGGCGGCCTGGCCGGGCAGGAAGCCCTCGGCCGCGGCCTCGGCGCCCCGGCACCCGCTCAGGCCCCGCGGGGGCGCGCTTCGCTCCCGCCCGACCGCCGGGGAGGCGCGCACGCGCCGCCGGGCACCCGCCGCGCGCCCCCGGCCCGCGCCCCCGCGCCGGCCCGCCGCCCTCGGGGCCTGGCCGCACTCACCCTCCTTGGCTTTCTTCCTCCGGGCCAGGGTCCCTCCGAGTTTCCCCAGGAAGGAGTCATCTTTCTTGCGGGACGGCGGAGACTTGGGAGTGGGTGACTTGGGGACCGAGGGCGACTTCTGCGGGGAGCTGGCCATGGCGGCGGAGCGGGCAGCCGAGGGCCGAGCCGGGCGCCGAGCTGGAGCCGGAGCCGGAGCTGGAGCTGGGCGGACGCGGCGGGCGGCGGCGGGGCTGAGGCTGCGGCTTTCCAAACGGAAGCGGAATTATTCCAAGCATTTGAGGCAGCTCACGCTCGCCTTTCCCTTCCCTCGCTCCCTCCCTCGCGCCGCCCTCCTCCCTGGAAGGAGCTGCGCGCTCGCTGGGCCCGAGCCCCTAGGCTGCACGGAGCTGGGAGGAGGCCCCGGGGCTACCCTCTGCAGGAGGACTTGCGGCCTTAACTGTGTGTGTGGGTGCCTGTGTAACTCCCCCGGAACCTGGAAACTTTGTTGTTGTTGTTGTTGTTGTTGTTGTTGTTGTTGTTGTTGTTGTTGTTGTTGTTTTCTCGGGCTCTGCACCCTGCACACATCCTGGCACAAATAAGGATCTGAACTGAACCACCTCAGTTACTGGATCTCCCAGCTGCTTGGAGGAGTTTTATCTGCCCTAGCATTGCTGCTTGAAGTTATTAGGCCCATGTCTAGAAAGTGAGACATGTAAGAAAGTGAGCCAGCTCCTGGGAGAAATAACTGGAGTGAACCACGATGTGCTCAGGCCCCACCACACAGGCCACCGCCAGCCTCTCCTTCAGGAATCTGTACCCATGACTGTCACCCTCCTCTTCTCCACGCCCTCCGAAAATGAGAAGATGCAAGTTCATGAGCGCAGGGCCTAGGTTATTCTTGCAAGCAGTCGTGTTTCTAGCCGCTCAATGCCTTGTGCAAAGGAGGACCCCAAATGTTGGCGAAAACAGACACTGGTAGTTACACAGAGCAGTGTTAGGAGGACTCAAACTAGCAACTAAGAAGCACCTTGTATTGTGATTGTCCACTTCCTCTTAGCCCTGTGCAAGGCCCCATTAAATGAATAATAAAAGAGCAACTATTAGTATCAAAATAATAGAGGAAAAATTTGGTGGCTATATGCTCTATTTAGGCAGATTTCATGAATTGTTTATGTAATCTCTGTCATCCATCATCTTTTCTTTGGCTTTCTGTTTTCACTTTTCTATGATACTTTTATTGTATAGCTTAAAAGTTTAGAATAGAAGCAAACCAAACACCTCAAAAATCAAGGTAAAACTCAAATTGAAAGAGGCTTCCACTTTAAAAAAAAAAAAAAGTCTTTCTTCAGTATGAATGCCATCTATTGTGGATTGAATCCTGTCCCCTAAAACCAGTGTGTTGAAGTCCTAACCCACTGTACTTTATTTAGAAACAAGATCATTGAGGATGTAAGTTGTTGATAAAATAGCATGTCAGGTCACACTAAAATATGATAGGCAGCTAATCCAATAAGATTGATGTCCTTATGAGAAGAAGAACAGGTGTACATAGAATGCCGGGAGAGGATGATAGGAAGACACACAGGAAGGGGTTGGGCCTGAAGTCATGCAGCCATAGAGCCAAAGGATGCTTAGAAGATGCAAGGCAGGATCTTGGAGCCTTGAGGAACTGTGGCTCCGCAGACACCTGGATTTTGGACTTCTAGCCTCCAAAAGTGTGAGAGAATTTATTTCTCCTGTTTAAAGCCACCAGTTTGTGGTCCTTTGTTACAGCAGTCCTAGGAAACTAGCACACCACCTAAGGGACAAAATGGGAGAGCCTACTGACCAGGATGAGGGTTCTACAAAAGCTTTGGATCCCAATCAATAATCAGAGGTTGTTCGACCACATCAAAGCACGAGAGGAATGAAATGTTGAAAACAGAGTTAGGGAGTTTGCGAAGGAGGCAAGCACCAACTAGGTTATTAACAACGGCTTTTATCGAGAACCTGGCACCTTCCGGGAGTCTGCCGGCAGTGGGGGAAGGGACCAACCAGCAACGTGTCCAGAGAGTTGCACTTAGACCCAGTTGGCCGGCAGTGGCAGAGCGGAAGTACCGATGTTTTAGCGACATCTGTAGTCTCACGACCTCTGGAGTATGTCTCTCATGTCTCGCGATGTTTGGAGTCTTGAAGCACCTGGATTCTCGCATATCTCATCTTCTAGCCTCCAGGGTCCCACCTCCTGTCCCTGCCGCAGGGTCATGTGGGGGAGGGGAGGGACCCGACCTATCAAGGGAAGAGAGAAGCTAGCCAGAGCTTCTTGGGGACCTCTTTGATCACTGGGAGCAGTGTGTACTCTCAGAAGGAAAGCTGCATGGGGTTCTTAAGTGAGAAACCTCATGCACATTCCCTTGGGAACTCTGTGATATTCGTGGTGGCCTTTGAAGGCCAGTCGGCCAGTGAGTATGCCCTCTAGGAGTCCTACTTGCCTGGGTAAAAGTGGCCGAGATGGCAGGTTATGGTGAAAGAGAAAGGGCTTCTCTCGGTGGGCAGGGAAGAGGATCTCAGCTTTTGTTGGTAACATTGGACTAAGGATGGGATGTTTTTGTAAGACCCCCGCCGAGGGGAGACCCTCAATCAACCTCGGGATAAGCGACGTCAAGTACCACGAGAGACTTTATTTTCCTTGATGCAAAAGCAAAAGGTAAAAGTTTATTAAGGAGCCAGTGCACTGGGGCCGACTCGTATAGGAGTTCAGCCCCGAGCAACTGAAAGTGTGGATATTTATAGGGAAAAGACCACCAGTTGGGGGGGGGGTAGGGGTTTGGGCCAGATTGCATGCGTTTACAGAAAATTACAGAATCATTTGAAAAGTACATTCTGTAGTCAGGTGTTAGATAAGATACCAAGTGTAGTCAGTAAGCTCCTGGGTCAAGGCGCTCTGACCCAGTCAGTATAGATAAGATGGGGTGGGCTTATCGCATATTTTACATTCCTAAGCTGTGAGCTGCAGTAAAATATATTTTTCTTTTTAACTATTAGCTGGCTGCTAGGGGCTTATGATTTTTTCTTCTAAATGGAGCCTTTCATTTTCAAGGGTCTCACAGGATAATGTCAAACTGCCTCTGATCCAGTTGTGGAGAGATGTGTCCCAAGCACTTTGGAGCAGAGGGCCCGCTTTACCCTTTGTTTCATTGTGAGACCCGCCAGAAGTAAGAACATAACCTCCCTCATCCCATAGATGTGCACTGAGTTATTTAAGTATGACTGGGCAAAACACAACATGCCATTTTGCCCTGAACCATATACATATGGAATAAGTCTGTAGAATAAAGTTATTGTTCTCTCAGTGGCACCACCACCCTATAGGGGTGGAGTGTGGGAGGGACCCAGAGGAACTACAAGCTGGAGGTAAGGAGATGCCTCTACTCATCCTCTACAGCTATAGAGGGACACTTTGTCACATAAGCAGACAGAGCAAAATGTAACAGTGAACCATATATATAAGGAATAGGTCTGTAGAATTAAGCTGTTATTTTCCTAATGGCCACTCTGTGTGCTTTCTTCTTGCTGGGAATTTCACCACCCAAACCTCCCCTGCAACCACAGCTGACTTCTGATGCTTATAATAAACTGTAGACTTTGGTAGAGGGATATCCTCCCCTGAGTATCAGCCATAGATGTCAAGCCTCCAAATCAGTAGCTCCTATCTGAGTCATCCAGCAAAAGAAGGGAGAAGACACCCGGGAACAGCATAGGGGTTAAACCAGTGTGAGCCACTTCAGAGCAGCCAGGCAGCAGAGAACACCTGAGGCCCTAGTGATTTTACTGGTGTGTGGTTCATGTCACTGGCCACTTGAGATCACACCTGAGGTCTTGATTGTCCTCTGTCCTGCCCCAGGTCAGTGTGACCTCAGCTGGAGAGCCAGGCCTTCTCGGATACCCTTGTAATTGTCTTCTTCCCTGTTATGGGTTGGTTCTGGAATGTTCCCCAGAAAATCATGTTCTGTCAATGCAACAGTATTCAGAGGTGAAAAATTGAATCATGCAGGCTGGTCTCATCAGTGACTTAGTCCATTTATGGATGAATAATTTGAGTGGATTTACCTGGTGGTCATTGTAGGCAGGTGGGGTGGGCTGGAGGAGGTAGGTCACTGAGGATGTTGTCTTTGGGACTATATTAGTCCCTGGCCACTTCGTTCTCTCTGTTTCTGTCTCTGTCTCTCTCTCTCTTTCTCTCTCGGCTTCCTCTGCCAATGCCTAGGTAGTTTTCCTCCACTATACTCTGCTGCCATGATGCTTCTGCCTTATAGCCTGCAAGTTTCAGAGTTTTTTGTACTAAAACTCTGAAATCGTGAACCCAAGTAAATTTTTTTCTCCTCGAAGGTATGTTTGTTGGGTATTTTGATCACACCAATGAAAAAGCAAATGGATACACTCCCACACCCCATCTCCAGGCTAGTGTGACCTGCAGGAGCAAATGTCTTCACTCCCATCTTTGCTGATGGAGAGAGTAAAGCTAGTCAGACCTCAGATGATTCTCTTTAGGGAGGAGGGTTGGAAGCATCACCTCTAGCAATAAAATTGAACCAAATCTCCAAGGCTAGGTGATGTCATTAGGAAACACTGAAAGGTAGGCTGGAGACACTGTCAGCCAATGGGTGTGCCAAAGGCTGGACATCTGGTCAGCAGAGGTCAATTCAGGAAGATGGCCCAAAAGGAGAGTCAAACACCAACTGGTGAGTCAGAGGACATAAGAGAGGGGACAGTACTGGGAGCAGGGTGCCCCTGGCCTGGTTAACTGCTGACATTTCTTCTGGTGGAAACTGCCCATTTTGACCGGTGGTATTGTTTTTCTTTTCTTTTCTTTTCTTTTCTTTTCTTTTCTTTTCTTTTCTTTTCTTTTTTTGTGGGTCTGAGGATGGAACCCAGGGGCATTCAATCTCCGAGCTACACCCCCTGCCCTATTTTTTATTCTTTATTTTGAAACCAGCTCTCACTGAGTTGCAGAGGGCCTCACTAAGTAGCTGAGGCTGTGTTTTTGTTTCTGCTGTTACTATTTGAGCAATTCAAAGATCACTGCAGCCATTCCAATTAGAAAGTTATACTTGAAGCATTCCCATTTTAAAATGAAAGGCTGAATACAGCAGATGGCCTCTTGTAAGGAACCCCGAGGGAAAGAAGGACTATGGGAGGAAAAGGACCAACCCATTCCACAGGTGAAGACATTCACCTGAGTTGTCTGGTGAGATCCATTGAGCAGAGGCCCAGCTACAAGCACAGCCCTGAATTAGCCCGGGTTACAATGTGTGAGTATATTCATTCATTTTCCTTTGAGTTATTTATTTGTTTTCAAGTTATGTACATTTTCAAGCGTATAACTTGAAAATGCAATAAAATGAAAATACATTAGATGCAATGAAATGAAAATATGTTTTCTTTTTTTTTTTTTTTTTTTTTTTTTTTTTGGTGGTACTGGGGTTCCTGGAAGCCCTTCTACCTCCGGGCTACACTCCCAGACCTATTATATACTTTTTTTTTTTTTTGAAACAGGGTCTCTTACGCCAGCGCGGCTGGCTTCAAACCTGCGCCATCCTCCTGTCCCCGCCTCCCAAGTGCGGGGATTATAAGCGTGCACCACCACACCCAGCATATATGCTTAAAACTGTATACACTTATACACATGAAAATGTATTTTCAGCCGGGCGTGGTGGTGCACGCTTGTAATCCCCGCGCTTGGGAGGCGGAGACAGGAGGATCGCGCAGGTTTGAAGCCAATCTCACTGGCTTAAGAGACCCTGTTTCCAAATAAAAGTATAAAATAGGTCTGGGAGTGTAGCCTGGAGGTAGAAGGGTTCCATCCCTGCCGAGATTACTCGCTTCTCCTCGGCATCTGTGTGAGGGTCTCCCACGCAGTTAATTGGCTGGTTCTCAACGTGAGCGAAAGCCCCAAGAGAAAGTGATGTCTCTGGCCAAAGTACTCCCCCACTCTTAGATATTCTTTCATAACTATTATTCTTTTGGTAATGATTCTTTTAACTTTCCACACGAATTGCTCTGGTGATGTAAGATCAGGACTGTGAGAGAAACTGAGTCCGTGGAAAATAAACTTTCTGGTAATTTGTCTAAGCCTCTAAACGTCCTCAGCTTTGCTCAAATGGTAATAAAATCTAGTTAGAATTCAGATGCAGTGGAAGCATTCCAGTCACAGTAATTACAAACGCTGATTTCCCCTCTATCTCTGACCTTCATTCTAATCATTAACTTACAATAAAAGCCCTAAAAGGGAGGCAACCCGGTGCCTCTGTTTACCCCTCTCCTTGTGATCCTGCCTAGATACAGAGAAGATAAATTCTGTGTGTGACATCAAAGCAACCTAGTTTATGAGCAGCTAATACTGCCCAATACAATAGAGCTGAAGGCTAGGAAGATTCTTGACCTTTACACCCAGTATGAGCACTGCCCGAGACAGGAAGGCCACATGGCTAAGAAATGAATATATCAGAACAAAGGATAGATATAATAAATGTGTAAGTGTGAAAGAAAGGAAATATGGTGAGAATAAGAAAGGATTTTTGTATGAAGAAGAGCTTATCCTAAGATTGTCCCAAATGGGAAAGAGAGAATCAGGGTAATCAGAAAAGAAAAGGATATTGCAAAGGGTCTGTGATAGGAATATGGATTATTTATAAGATGAATAGGCTTCTAATAAGCCTATCGTTTGAGGAAACATGCTCTGCAGCTAGGGAAGTACATTTGACAACTAAATCTAAAAACTTCATGTTATTTTTTGGTGTTTATCTGCCAAACTGTGTTGTGAGATTGCTTAAGCTTTCAGACTCTAGAAGGCAATGCGGACGACACCTGGGAGACTTCCATCGCATCCCTCTGGATCGCCATATCTCCCCATGCCTGCCATATGGACTAAGCCCTAGAGATGGAAAGTTCCAAAAAAGTTAAAGAAGATTCCATGAGAGGCCTATTCTCCAAGCCCTGGGCGTGCCTGTGTCTTCTGGAATTTGCCCTTTGGAACTGCCTGTCTGCAAGGGCAGCTGGATCTTCCGAAAGATCTGGAGAAGATCCGGAGCTAATCTTTTGAATGCCGGACTAGTTTTTTTACTTTGTTTACATGTCATTCACTATTGTTTTGCAGTGATTTCACTCCCCTCTTTTTTCTACTATTAATCTTACTGGTGAAGGATATAAATTTTCTGGGTTCTTGTAATAAAGTGTCAATTGCTCAAGAAGCTTTTGTCCATGTCAGATTGTTTCCCAAAGCGCCGTGAATAGGAACTTAAAGGAATTTATTTCATAGAAGGGAAAGAATCGCTGCAGATAAGTGGCTGCAGAACGGCACCCGAATCCATGCCCATCTTTCTGAGATAAATCAATCTCGAGCGGACTTCAACGGCCATTCCGATTGAGTCAGTCTGCCGCACATCCCCAGTACCACCAAAAAAAAAAATTCAAGTTGTACATTTTTCAAGTTATATGCTCTGTTTACATATATACATATGTCTGCCCAAATTATAATGAATGCATTTTCTATTATTCTGGGGCTGGGAAGTGGACTGACGTCTTGGGCCATTGGTACATCTGGAGCTGCTGTTTGCTCTAGTGTCACACAGGACCACTGGAGCTGATGCTCCCAGGAGTGCTGTCCTGCTCCCCACCCTCTTCTCTCTCTGCATAGTCTCCCAAGGACCTGCAAAGCCACCTCACCTCACTCTCACCTGGTGTCCCAAGGACCCCCTCAGTGCCCTTCCTCTCACACACCCTGGGCACAGGTTCTTGGTCTCTTGGTTCCCATTATCAGGACTGAGTATTTCATTGTATAGTATCTGCTTCTTATTTTATTTTTTATTTTTTGTAGTACTGGGGATTGAAACCAGGGGCATTCTACCTCTGAGCTACACCCCTAATTTTTTTTTATCCTTTATTTTCAAACAGGGTCTCACCAAGTTACAGAGGGCTTCACTAAGTAGCTGAGGCTGGCCATGAACCTATGAGCCTCCTGTCTCAGCCTCCCAAGTACTGGAATGACAAGCGTGCACCACCACACCCGGATTCTGCTTCTTAATTTTAAGGCAAAGTATTTCCTCAGGGCTCATAACTGTGTTAGGAGTATTAGATCATCCAGGATAAATAAGAGTCATCTCCCTAGAGTATTATGCTTATTGAAAGATTTTTTTTAAAAGAACGGCAGAGTTAGATAACTGGCATGAATGTTATTTTCATGTTAGAGTATATATAAAGGTAGCATAGAAGGAAACAAAAACTATCACATCAAAATGAAAGGTTGGCTTCTATTCTCAGATTTACTCCAAGCAGAGTGGGCACTAGCGTGCTGGGAGTGGGGAGAACCCATCCAAGACAGGGAAGGAAGGAACTGGCGCACATGAGGCAGGAGGTTAGGGTTAGGTGAGATACAGAACAAGACCCTGCAGCCTGGCGACCAAGGGCCCAGGCTCCAGAGGCTGATAGCTGGAGACGGTCACTGCTTTGGACTGGATGACCTTAGGTAAGTTTCTGAGCCTCCGTGTGTCTCAGTCTTAACTTCTAAAAGGTGGAGATAATAATTATCTTAAAGATTTTGCTTTCAGGATTCAATAAAATAAATGCACTTGCAGAATATATTTCAGCACCTGGCAGATGAGAAGAGCTGAATTCACTGTAGCTGTCACCATGATCGAAGCCCAAGGAGCTGCCCAGGGGAACTGTGAGGCCATCAGATTTGCTCTTCTTTTCTTTCTTTCTTTCTTTTTCTTGTGGTGTTGAAAACTGAACCCAGAACGTCACACATTCTTGCTTAAAAAAAATTTTTTTTTTTAAATTTACCTCCGGGAGAGGTAGTGCACATAAAATTACCCAACATGCCCTGAGGCTCAAGAATGGTGAGTTGTAGCTAAGGTGTAGACAGGCTGGGTGTGAGCAGAGAAAGGGCAGATGAGCCCCTGCAGGTGCCAAGGAAAGCTTGCAAGCTCCATCAGAGGCGATCGGCAGGTCAGTGCTTGCAAAACAGAAGCACTCTATACATTTTTCACTGCTATTCAGTGGGAAAGTGAATCCTTTCAAATACTGGATCAGACAAAAGCTTTGAACAATGGAGGGGGGCTTGGTGTAGACTGGTGAGAGAGCTCCTGGGACTGACCATTGGAGTGACCTGACATGACAATTTAGGGCATCCTGTGTTCATAGTCTTTCAATGAGGAAAACCAAACAAACTCCTTCCTAAAAATGTGTGTGTTGAAGGCAGGGGCCAGCTCCTTGCAGAAGGGAGTGTTCCTGCTGAGTGAGTGGAATTCAAAACCAGGCTTCAGGAAGTGAGACAAGAGCTGGGGAGGCTGGGCCAGGACAGGCCTCATCCCTCCTTTTCCAGCCCTCAGAATAGCTTTTTTTGTTGAGAGAATGCACCTGAGGTGAGCCACGCACCTCCTCCTCCCATTCACGGCTAATGGAAGGGGAACCAGGTAAGTCCTTCCAGGTGCCCTGTTGTAATAGAACATCCAATGTTAATTCTTAGACTCCCAAGCTTTGTCCAGGTTCTTTCACTGAAAAGAAAAAGATGAAATGGATGCTGCCCTTAGAAGGCCCAGGCCACGCCCACACAAATATGCTTGGATTCCTGAGACACAAACCATTTATTTTTGGTTCATTTCAGTCTTTAGAGCAGCACATATAACACATTTTCATCCACATGAATGCTTCCCAATTGATGGATCAAATTAATCTTTTACAAGCTCCTCAGCAGTGAGGTTAGAAGATAAACAGTAGGCGAAATAGTACACTTTCCCTGTATGTGAACCTACCAAAGACAATCAATCCTACATTTGAGCTCCCCACACCCAGGGACGGCCATTCTCTCTGTTCCTGTGGCGACCCCAGATGCCCCCTGCCACCTCTGCCTGCAAAGGTAGTTCTCCGATCAACCACCTGGGTGGGGCATGCTGCCATTTTCAGTTTGGAAGGAAAAGCCTGTAAATCTGCTTCCTGGGAAGAGAGACATTGCTGAATGGTCATTTGCCTCCAGAATGCAGAAAACATCAATTTCATCTCCGCTCATCAGAGCTGGAAACACCTGCCACCTCCTTTCTCGGTTGCAATTAACGCGCTGCATCTCGGCATTGATTGAGTCTTGGCAGCCTAACACTGCCAAAGTCAAGGTTTAAATGAAACGGTACAACCTGATATTATTTTTCACAGTTTTAGAAACACGAACTTATTTTTATTGCCAAAGAAGCACCACAATGGGGGGGGGGGGATACAAATCTTTATGCTTGAGACAAACGTGAGCAGAATAGGTTAGTGCTTATAAAAATAGTTCTTTATCTTTGTATTTGGGGGTGGTAGTTATTTCTTGATCTTTGCACTTATTTGGAGATGGAGAGGAGGTTTAATATTCTTTTTATATCTCTGCATCTAGCACAGGGCTTGGCTGCAGAACCCCACAGGTATTCAAAGGGAATGTTAATAAATGAATGGTTTGGGGCCAGAGGTGTATTCAGTGGTAAAGTGTCCTCCCTAGCATGGGTATGGCTCTGTGTTAAATTGCCAGCCCCACAAAAAAATATAATAAATACATGAATGAATGAATTTGGTTGGAGAGAGCACATGTAAGAACTGTCCTCTTAGTCCAATTTACATAAAGCTCTGAGCTTATAATTATCATAAACCTTTTGACTTAGTTTAGATGTTGTGGGAGATTATGAAATATTACCTGAGGCTTACCGTCCCATTCCTAGGCCTGAATCGTTTGGGCTGGACTACCTTCACTAGTGTTCTTTTATGGGCAGTGAAGGCTCTGTGCATCCTTCTCGTATCCCTGATCAAACTGTATACCAAACAAGTGTCTTCAAAATGTACAACATTTTACATTAAATAGGGTCATTTTAAGTAGTTCAATGGCCACAATATTGGTGTCCTTTTGGAAATATCATCAGAATGGTTTTTATGTACTGGTAAAATGGAAAGCCAGTATAAGTGGAAAACTGTTAAGGATGAAGTTTATGTTTTAAATGTGGCCAGATTAGGTTAAGCCTTAAACCACAGAATATGGTCTATGGGAAGATGTGAACAAATGGCTTCTTTCTTGTATTAATAGAATGTTAGGGCCAAGAGCCACCTTCTTTCCTGGCTTTCTTGGGAGAATTTTTCTTTTATATGGAAACACAAATTAATAATTCTTTTGCACAACAAGCCAGATATCACATTTGAGCATTGTCTGTTAAATGTATACAAGAATCAAAGAGTGACTTTTATCTGACTGGCAGAAAAGACTATACTTGAATATTTTTGCATATTCTAGAAAAAAAACCAGAAGTTATATAATGCTTTCTTGAAATGAGTTAACATTTCGCCAGGCGTGGTGGCGCACACTTGTCATCCTAGCGCTTGGGAGACAGTAGGATCGCACAGGTTTGAAGCCAGCCTCTGCTATTTGGTGAGGCTCTCAGCAACTTATTGAGACCCTGTTTTCAAATAAAATACAAAATAGGTCTGGGAATGTAACTCAGAGGTAGAAAAGCCCCTGGGTTCCACCCCACAGTACCACACACAAAAAATGAGCTAACATTTCTATGCTCATGCTTCTAAATGCCCGGTGGCTGAAAATATTATTCTGATGGTCTCCTTATACCTTTATTACTATACAACTCATTGCCCCAAACATCTGGGTTATTTGTGTATACCAATATATTACTAATAGGTTTCTCCAAATTATAATACAGGAAACCCAGAATTATGAGGAAATTATATTATCAATTTTCACTTAATATACAAATAAATACAAATAGATAATAGCCAGAAGTATAGTTTTCATAGGTAGGTAGGTAGATAGAAAGAGGCTTCTACATATTCCCTAATAATATAATCCAAGGTCCTAGAAGACCTGATTCTTAAAATAAGAAAAAATGGACAAGCCAACAGCAGAACTAAAACCTTTGAAACTTGGTATACCACAGAAGGTTGCAGTACCACCCAAAATGTTGGTTGACTCAGGGAAAGTCTGTATACATTCCATTTCTGGCTTGTCAACTAACCAGATTGGTGCTCACAGACAGCATCTCCCACAGAAGTGGTTCCTGAGTCAACTTCTGTTGAGAAGAATTTGGTCTAGAGTCAGAGCCAACCCTACATAGCACCGTATGTCCTGTGACACCTTTGAACACTCGCAGAAATGAGTGGTCATGGAAGCAGCAAAGAGTTCTTCAGTCTCTCTTGTCCATAACAGACTGAACTGTCCACAAATTCCACTGAAGGATAATAATCAAATACTTGATGATGTCCCTCCACCCCGGCCCACACTGTCAAGGTGCCCCCAAGGAATCACAAATGTCAGTGCACAAACTCTATCTACCAGCTTTCTTTGCATATTGAAAATGTCATTTAAAAAAAAAAAGTAATTGTGGGACATGGTAATTGGGGGCAGGTGGGGTGGGTCTGGAGGGATGACCTGCTTTGGGCTTGAATAAAAGGATTCACTGCCCTCAGCTCTACCAGGAAGACAGATGTGGTTCTGTCCTTGTCCTGAAGAGCTCCTGAGCAATCCGAGGAGTCAGAACCACCACTGGGCAGCTCACCTCTCCTGGTACCACGAGTGTGTTTTTATAGCAGCACCAACCTCATCAGTGTTTTATCAACAAATGAGTTTCCCTTTTTGCATCACCAACACTGACTTAAACAGCACTTCAAAATCGTTCATTTTTTTCCCCTAAAAGCATGCTTATCTTCATATTCCAGGGACCATATGCATAGTACTGTGGGAACACAAAGCTTTTCTAAGCCAACAGGATTTGGTGAAAACTAACAATCCTGCTGGCATGAAGTACAAGTTTTCTTTTCTTTTTTTTCTTTTTAATAAAATTAAGGCTCAAATGTTCCATTAAACTCTCATTGCTTATGTATATTAAATTAAGGCTTATAACTACACCTGGTAAATTAAATTCACCCTGGATTGAATTAACACCTGCTATATGAGTTATTTGCTTTATGTAATCAGTAATCTCAAGGTTTCTCCTCTTTCTCTGGAAACACAATTTAAATATTAACTTAATCTTTAAACCTCCGCCGCTTCTTGCTGACATTTGAAAACTGGTCATCCATGCGAAAAAAGGCAAATAGGGATGTATTAATGAAAAGGCAGCTTCTTAAGAGTTTTAAAATGTGTAACTCAATGAATTGGGAGGAAAACAATAAGCGCGGTTGGAAAGTCAAGTCTTTGTGTCGTTTTCTAGGGGAAGCCATGTGGGCAAGAGCAGCCCCAGCCTGAGAGCCTGGCCGCTGCTGGCTGCCAGCTTTCAGAGAGACTGTGGTTTTTTTCATTATTGTCTCTGAAAAAAATTCTTGAGAAGCTGTAGTACAAACGAGAGAGTTTTTTTCATTTAAAAACTGTGTACAGCGTAACTTCGGTGCCGGGGGGGAGGGAGTATGTGAGGCTCACGTCCTGCTCAGCTGGCAGCCCCTGGAGAAGACGAAGCTTTCAAAGTGCTGGTCTTCTGCCTTTTCCTTGACACGCTGCTCCTCTAAGGAATCCACCAGTTTGTCCCTTTGCTCAATCACTTGCATCATCTCCGTGAGTATTTCTTGCTCCTCATTTAAGTCATTCTCATCTTTCTGGCTCTCTAAAGAAAAAAAAAAAACTATCAGGCCTTAGGTAAGATTGGACCCCAGAGAGTTCTTGGCATGGGCATTCTTGATTGTTAAGGGCTTGTTCTGCCCTTTCATTTCGGTGGAGAGAACAAGGAAACAAATTCAATACCAGGGAGCTGCCCTTAAAGCCACAGATTAGAAAGGGGGTGCTTTGTGCAGCAATCAGCTCGGGTTTCATCTTGAGACTATGTGTGCAGCGACAGGGGAATACCCCTCTGTGAGAAAAAAAAAAAAGTTAATACAGCCACTCCCTATTGAGTCCCCAACCATCCCTCCCGCCCAAGCCAGAACCCAGCACAACAATGAAAGGGCTGTTTTCCATAACATATCTGAGCCACAGCAAAGAAATCTGTGAGAAAAGTTTCTTCATAAGCTGCACGCACCAGTGGCTGCTATTTCAGTGACAAGAATCCTTTTGTCATTTGGACTTAATGACAAATTGCAGTCTTTGAGCAGAGACCACATGGAAGCCAAGTGAGTCTCTGACTGTGCCTACCATCCTAGAGCGAGGCCCCCACCCCGGCTCCCACAGCCTTTCAGAGTGGCAACCCTGCCCCAATTGGCCTGAGCCATCCAATTCCCTGGGTGTATGTGGGGGTGGGGTGGGGGATAGGATTGTCATAGAAGGGAGAGAGTAAGGAATGGGTGTAATAACGTTCTGACATTCAATATAGGATTTTAAAGCCAGATTTAAGACATGTCAACCAAATTATTGTCACAGGAGGGGTCAGTGTCTCTCATCTGGTCAGGAAGCTGGCAGCTGTGATGAGAGGAAAATGGAGAAGTGCCATTCCCAGCCAGGCATGGTGGTGCATGCCTATAATCTTAGTACTTGGGAGGCTGAGACAGGGGTTGCAGATTCCAGGCCAGTCTTGGCAATGTGGTGACACCCTCAGCAAATTAGTGAGACCTTGTTTAAAAAAAAAAATGTAAAGGGTTGGAGATGTAGCTTGGAGGTGGAATGTCACTGAGCTCAATCCTTAGTACCTAAGAAAGAAAGAAAGAAAGAGAAAAGAAAAAGAGAAGAATAAGAAAAGCACCATTCCTTTTATGCCTCATGTTTTATGGGAGGGAAAAGAGAAGCAGGAGAGCTCTGTGTTCTAGTCTCCCTGTTCTGGGGCTCTGGAAGCCCCCAAGGGGCATGGAAGTGTCTCATATCACTGCGGGAACACTGGGGTTAGAAGGACTGTCGCTCTGCTCACTCTGGGAAAAAGCCAGCTGCAAGGGTGCCTCTGTATGTAAACACGGACCAGTGTTCTGTGGCTGGGACCAGAGGAAGGGTCTGAGTGTGGCTCCCAGATCTATATCTGCTGTGTCCAACACAAATGGGGCTGAGAAACACCCACTTGCCCTAAAGCTGTGGGCCTGCCATGGGAGCCTCCATTGAAGAGTAAAGCAAGTTCACGTTGACCCCATAGAGACTGCCTGGCCACACCGAATGGAGGATGTGCTGAGCCCAAGAGAGGCAGGGGATGCCACCAGGCTCCAACCAAGAGAATGGTCAGGCTATGGGGGGGTGCCAGCACCAAGGCTTAGTTGCTAGGGGCAGTCTGATGACAGCTCAGTGAGCACTCCACCCTGATTCTTTATGTCACCAGGACACACACTTATCTCTCCTGTCACCGGGCTGTCACCCTAGGGAGGCGTGCAGGAGGAGGAAGGGGTGGCTATCTTCAAGACTGAGCATTTCCATCCCTAAGAGACTGAGCATTTCCTACAAGGACTATTTAAATTATTGCATCAGACCAAGTTTACAAGAGAGGGATAAAGAGGTTTTTTTTTTTTTTTTTTCCCCTTCCTTACTAGTGGAAGGAAACTTGTGTGGAAGATGAGCTCAGCTATAGACAAAATGAAGAACCTACTTTCTTTGTTTGGTGTGGGTACATAGAAGAAGAACAAGAAAATGCCTAACTTTAACTTTTTATTAAGATTTAAAATTCAAAAAGTATCAAAGGTGGCTAATTGAGCCATTGCTATCTTGCTATCTTGAAAAGGAAAAAATTAAAAAAAGGTTACCAGGTGTATAAATCACATATACACCATGGTTTATTAATTTAGATATATTCCAGCATTGATATTCCTTATTGAATAAACAAGAAATAATTCCTCTTTCAGTTTAGGCCTGTCAGAGATGAACCCACCTGAACCCCTTCTGACAAGTTAAAGATGTGTACTTTTTTTTTCAGTATGTCATGTCAATTGAGTTTATTCAACTCTCCCTCTTTGGTGGTAGAATGGTTTCTTCACGTGCAATGCCCTGGCTCAGCCCTTGCTGAGGGGATGTTTTCTTCTCCTGGCAGAGGAGGCTCACCTCCCTCTGTGCCCCCAAAGCACCCATTTTGGCCCTCTGCACCACCAGTACTGGTCTGGGAATTGGCCGCTTCTGAGAGATCAAACTCCTAGAGGGCAAGAGTTGCTCGTTACCATGTGTGAAGCCCACACTAGGTTCTCAATAAATGTTTGCTAAATGAGCAGATGGACAAGTGAGCAAAGAAGTAAATGAATGGCTTTGCCCCTGTTGGCACACGGCAGGGGAAACGCTGCCTTCACAGCCCGAGTGGACGAAGCTCAGTGAGGGTGTGCTCTGCTGTGGGGCGGGCATGAAGCAGGCTGGCTTTGCACATTCCTTGGACTCTCAGCCCATTCAGAGATTTGTAGCAGGCTCTGCTCAAGTCTTTATGGGGGAAAAATGTCTTTAACAAGGACCCAAAGCCTAGTGTGAGACTCACCATCCTTCAACATTTTCTCTCTTAATTTCTGTTCCAGTCTGCTTTGATGATCTTCTAACTCTAGTTCTTGGGCCCTGGGAATTAGAAATATAAAACTGTAAATACAAGGAATTTGTGTAGAAAGTTCACCAAGACACCCCATTGATAGTAGCTATTACATATAAAACAGAGATCTTAGACTATCTTTAAGTGGAAGATTTTGCTGCTGCTGGGATCACTAGAGATCCCTAGAAAGATAACTGAGACCTACTGGACCAAAGAGATGGTGGGGAGCAGCTGAAAGTTGAGTAGGCTCTAGGAAGGCCATCCAGACCACCCAGTAGGGGTGGAGCCGAGGCGAGAGGAGAATAAAGTGTCCAGAATGGTCCAGGGGAGAAGCAAAGATTATCCTGAAACTCTTCTCTCTCTTTAGGTGCAATATGACCTCAAGAATCACTTCTAACAATATCCATATCCCTGATTATGGTCACCAAGAACACCAAAAGGAGGAAATAAAGTGAGACATCGTGTCTAGGTGGAGACAGTGAAACTTGTGAAACTATTCTCACAGCCCTAGGAGACGCGGCAGGAAGAGTCAGTGAGGCTTGATGGGCACCAGTGCTGAGAACACCCCGACTTTGCTCCAGCACCAGGAACCACAAGCCAAGAAGCAGAATGGAGTCTTCCCTCAAGGTCACTTGGGGATTTAACTTCTCAGTGTCTGGGGATGTCTGATTGGTAGAACAGCATGTGTGAGACTGCGCCCCCCTACACACATGTTATCCCAGGCAGTTCTGGGAAGGCTCTGGAGAAATGTGAACCTAGACAGATGTGGCAGTGCTAAGAGGCCATAGTTAAAGTCATGTGATCCCTAAAGCAGAGACTATAGAAAAAAAAAAAAAGGTTTGAAGACAGAAGCTTGGGAATACCTATTTGTGGAAGTTAAAAAAATAGATGGGTAGCCAGAGTAGAAGCAACTGGAAGACTGGGAGGACAAAACAAGAAGTAGAGCATCACAGAAACCAAGAGAGCAAAGCTGGGGAGGAAGGAGCAAGGTCGAGGGTGTGCACTGCCCCAGACCCAGGGCTGAGGAAAGGTCCTGGGTGCCCCAGCCGCCATCTGCATGTGTATCTATAGAGAATGTCAGGGTCACTTTGCTATACCACAATTGTTATTATTATTTTCACTAATTCTACTACTAACTTGCCCAAGGTCCTTGTCTTATTAAATACCCTGTGTTGTAATTTGTTACTGAACTTCTCTCAGCACCTGTGGGAGCCTGTGAAGGTGGACTGTTCAGATATTTGAAAGAACTCTCAGGGAGGAGCTGAATGCTGGGGCTGACTCAGTGTCAGCTGAGACCATGTTCTCCCCAGGTGGCTCCCAGCCAATGGTCCAGCATAGTGGAGGTACCCAGAATCAGGCCATTCCTGCCCAATATGGAACTCCTCTGGGCCATCTGAGTTCTGATTCTCCCAATGGATCCATCCAGCAGAGACTTCGTGCACCGCACCTGGGGCTCCTCCTGCCTCAATCTCCTTCCTTCCTCCTTTCTTTTTATAGGGATTAGAACTTCAGGGGTGTTTGAAGACTTCCCTCTTACCCCTGCTCTCCTTCACAGGTATTTCCTGTGGTGAATCTCTTGTCCTAATTCTGTCTTGACATCTGTTTCCCAATGGATCTGAACTAACAAACCAATCTAAGACACTTCTCCTTGTCTTTCTCCAAACTAAATCCTATTCTTCAATGGAGTTTCTCCAGTCTTCTGTCTAGTTGACATGCCCAAGTTCTCCTCTCCTGGAGAAGAAAGTTCTCAGATGATACACTTTCTAGGGAGCTAAGGTCACTGATCATCAGCAGCATTCACAGCCCCTGGCTCTCACAGGTGGACCCTATGAACTGACCGTGCCCACAAAGCCCTATGGACCTCTTTTGATGTTTTCTTAGTATTATTGTTCTATGTGTTTGCATATCACCCTCCCTCCCCAACCACAGGATCCTAGAAGACAAGGAGTGTGGCTTTATTTCCACAGAACCCAGCATAGCTCCTGGCACAGAGAATATGTGCTTGATAAATTTCTGTTGAATAAACTTTATAATTCAGACCTGGCCCTAAAGCAGACATATTATTGTATAAAAAGAGCTTCGTAGTCAGGTGAATGTGAACAAATTACTTAATTGCTCTAAGCCTTAGTATGTGCATCAATTAAAGGTAATCATTGGAGAGGAAGCCTTCCTCCCCACTCCTGGTATCCCCTTCCTCATTGACGAGCTCAGTGAACCTAACCCCTGATCTCCTCCTCCAATGCTGTCATTTAGGAAAAATAGACAAGATATTCTTAGCTCATCTCTCCCTTTCTTTTCCGGGCTCAGCTTGTCTTCAGCAAACACATGTTCTCAGTTACTCTAAGCCTTGCCATAGGTATTGGGTAAGATTTTCAACCCTGACACTATTGATGTTTTAGGCCAGATGACTCATTGTTGGTGGGTGGAGAGCGCGGTCCTGGGCACTACAGGATGTTTAGCATCCTTGTCCTCTGCATACGATTTATCAGTCAGTAGCTGCTCCAAGGGTGACAACCCAAAATGTCCCCAGACATTGCCAAATAGTCTCTGTGGATATTGCCCATGGTTGAGACCCCCAGGTCTAGAATAAAAGCCTTCCTCCTAGAAGCAAATGAGTCCACTGTCTTTTGTGATTAGGTGGGTAGATATGTCTAATTCTAGGGTTTGGTTAGGGTAAAGTGTTGAGGGAAATTCCACCCACCAATTAAAGAAGATGTGTCCACATCTCAACTCCTGGAAATCGTGAATGTGACCTCATTTGAAAAAGGGTCTTTGAGGACATAATTAAGGTCCATGAGATGAGCACATTCTGCATCATCCCAGTGAGTCTCAAACTTGGTGACAACTGTCCTTATAGAAGACAGAAGAGGAGACAACACTGATGCACACAGGAGAACGTGTAGAGACATTCTTAGGTGATAAAACCACTTAAGGATGCCCGGGACCAAAAGAAGTTGGAAAGGCAAGGAAAGATTCTCTCCGAGAGCCTTTGGTGGGGACATGCCTCCTTCAACACCTTGATTTGGATTTCTGGCTTCCAGTACCACGAGAGAATACATTTCTGCTATTATAAGCCATCTGCCTCATGGTAATTTATTACTGCAGTTCTAAGATACTGATAAAGTTACAAACTCATCTGGGCCCTCACACTTAGCCAATACATTAGCCATTGTTCACAATAATGGTGATATTGTGAGGTTCCATATACTGACTTGATTGTCTTATTTCTTACCTGGTTCAGAACCCAGGTAGGTAGAGAAGAGTGATAGTATTTCTTAGGTCCTCTCAAAAATGTCCCAAATTATCCCTCAGGGTTGGGATGAAAATGAAATTAAACAGCACAAATGAAAGCTCTTAGCATAATGTATGGGGCTTAGATGATTTATAGTAAATGTTCTTTTCTTTCCCTTCAAAATGGTGACAGGTAGAGTGACCTTAAACTTTTTAAGAAGAGTGTGGTGAGAGCTCTACTTGCTGATCTCAAAACCAGGCTACAGAACCTCCTTCAGAGAGGACAACCAGACGGACATCAGCCAGACAATTCTCAGCCCTTCATTCTGTTAAAGTCGCTGGAAATGTCCGGGCAGATCTCACAAATCCTTCCCTTGATTGTCACTCAGAGTTCAGAGTCAACCTTCCCCATTGCAGGTGTGTGACAGCTCTCTTTACTCGGGCCTGTGGGGCAGGAACAGATCAAATGGACTCCAATTCCTGACCCATTACCTGAAATCTATTTCAGCCACAGGACTCCACAGAGGAAACAGACAACTAAAGATTCACACTAATGCCAGCATGATATGCAAGACATAAAATATCAATTTGTTTCAATCACTCTTCTGTATGCACAAAGAGAAAAAATGCTGGGACTTCAACCTAGGAGGGAAAGCCATCCCCCCACCGCCCCCATCCCCTTGCTTTTAGGACTCACTGTTATCTGAGTTGCTTTACTTACATGATCAGTAGCTCCGACTCATATCGAATTAATTTATTCTTCTCCAGAACCAGCTTAAACCATTCCTGCAAAAGCTGTGCTTCGTCCTGTGTCCCTGAATCTGCTTAAGAAATCAATGGCAAATGGGTTAGATTGGCATCTCTCTTGCCATGAGCAAACTGCTTTGGAGCCACTTTAGTGGGCTATGTTTGTAGGGAGAGGGCTCCACAGGCAGCAGCGCCCTGGCACCCTGTTGATGCCTCGAGGTCACCGACATGACAAATAAGACCCACCTGTGCATGCTCCCGGGGCAGGTCCTCCCCGACACCCAGGGCATGGCGACTTCAGCACCAGTGGTCATACACCTTAATAACGTCCTGCCACAAAGGATGCTTCTGTCTGTCTGTCCTCCATAGAACCTAGGTGTGTGCACACATCACATCCTCCACCAAAGAAACCCTAGTGCTGGTTACTATCTCGTCTCTTTTTCTCTCTTAAATCAAAGGTCGACTGAATGCCCAGGTGGTGTGTGGCTCCCTCCAGGTGTGGTGGTGGTGGTGGTAGTGGTGATGGTGGTGGGGCTCACACTATGTTTGATCACAGGAGTGGCAACTGGAATTCTGATTTTTACCCAAAGAAAAGACAAATGAGGGAAAAATGCTATTAGTTTTGAGTCTCATGTGGAAAAAATTATATCCACATATTCTTACAGTTTAGATGGTGACCTTTATTAAACTGAAGGATAATCACGTTGGTACTGCTTCTTAGGTTATCAGTGTTAGACACTAGCTATTTTGATACTAAAATGTTTGAATCTGGGCCCATGTGAAAAGCAGCAACATCGTGGCGGCCTTCTAATGGTGCACCCTCAAATGAGAACACATGCCATATTCAAAGTTCATGAACATTCTAAAAAAGCTCTACCGGAGAGACTAATAGGCAGAGGGGGAAAAACAGAAAGAATATTAGTGTAACCTTGGATAAGTTGTTCATCCTCTCAGAGCCTCTGATGCTTCACTGGATGAACTGGAGTAATGAGGCACATGTGTAATATAATAATGATGAGCTGCTTTTATTCTACAGTGACGTGTGCCTATTGATGGGCTATGTGCCTTAGAGGCAGTATCTCCTTTGACCTTCACTAGAAAGTCACCAGTAGCTTCTCTTTATCATCACCATTTGGATAGCTGAAGAAATAGAGGTTTTAAAGATAAGGCATGGCAGGTATGATAGTACATGTTTGTAATTCCAGTACTTGGGAGGCTGAGACAGGAGGATCACAGGTTCAAGACCAGTCTCAGCAACTTAGTGAGACCCTGTTTCAACATAAAAATAAAAAGGGTTGGGAGTTTTGTCTGGAGGTAGAACCTCCCCACACCACACCTGGGCTTAATACCTACTATCCCTTAAAAAAAAAAAAAAGATTAAGGCAACTTGCCCAAGTTCATAGTTAGCAGATAGCAGAGCTAGGAGCTGACTCAGTGTGTCTTAGCCTGAGCCCAGGCTTAGTACTGCTATGCTTAACTGTCTCCCTTCCTCCCAGCAGTCATGTAAATAATGCCCCAGAACATTTTGCCTTGCTAATAGCAAGTAATTCCTAAACACTAGTTCTCCCCCCCCCTTTTTTACTGCTTTTTTACTGATAGGAAAAAGGGCCCAAATAGATGTATATGCAATATTCCAAATTATATATTTTATGGGCAGACTGGTGCTAGAATGCAAATCTTGACTTTGGATTCATTCATCCATTCATTTATACATAACACCTATTTATCAAATACATTCTGTGCACTGAGTACTACCTTAGGGATTGGGAATGCAATGATGTATTATATTACGTATCACAAGAAATTGGAGAAAGTGGGGTATAGAACCTATCCTCAAATATTGTTGGGTAATCTTTTGGATCAGATGGACTAAAAAAGCTAGAATAAAATAGAATATTGGAAAACTGTCACAACAAAGTAACAAAAAGCACTCTGGAAATACAGAGAAGGCATGAGCTGGGTTTCAGCTGGGGTGTAGAAGAACAAATATTGCTTTTGAAAGGAAATAAAAAACATGAAAGAGGTATTTTCAAGAACAGGGGACATTGTGAAGAGGGATGAAAAGGGGAAAGGAGATGCTGGAGACCAGGACTGGGGAGGGTAAAAGAGCATGTAGGGTGACCCAGGAGGCCTGGGATGTTATGATGATCTCAGTATAGAAGTCCAGAAGGCCATGCTAAGGCATTTGCACTTTACACACTATAACACAAAGGAACACTGAAGGTAGCAGAGTAAAAGGATAATATGTAAATTTTTATTTTATTTTACTTTTTTGTGGTACTAGGGGTTGAGCCCTGGGACATTCTACCTCTGAACTATACCCCCAGCCCTCTTTTTGTTTTATTTTTTGAAACAGGGTCTTGCTAGACTGACGAGAGTCTCAATACTTGCTGAGGCTATTCTTGAACCTGTGATTCTCCTGTCTCAGCCTCCCAAGTACCAGGATTACAGGCATCCACCTTCACACTCTGCTTGTATGGAATTTATACAGGAAGAATTAAGGGGGGGAGAGAAAGAGATGTTATATGAAGTGAGGGAAGATCTCAGGCAGAGGCTGCAGGTAGGTTCACCTACCTGCATGAGTAAAATTTTACCAGGGAGAACAAGGTAAAGAACAGAGTATTCAAAGACAGTAGCTGCTGAACGTAAGAATGAAGTGTATAAACCAGAGATTATATGTAACACAGAGGTTAAGAGCATATACTTTATTTTACTTGGTACATGGGATTGAACCAAGGGGCATTCTACCTCTGAACTACACCCCCAGACTTTATACTTTTTACTTTGAAACAGGGTCTGGCTAAGTTTCTGAGGGTTTTGCTAAGTTGTTGAGTCTGTCCTTGAACCTGTTATCCACTTTTATTAGACTCCCAAGTACTAGGATTACAGGTGCACAGCACCATGCCTGGCAAGAGTATATACTTTAAACTCAGACTAGGAATTATTCTTCTACCTATCACTACTACGTGGGCTTGAAATAATTAATATGGACTCCATGGGCATCAGTGTCCTTACTTGCTGGGAAGTTGTAATGAGAGTATGCACACAAACTCCCAACCCAGTCCCGGCACATAGTATGAACTCAATAAATGGTAACAGACATTTCTCAATCATATGTATATATATGATAGAAGAACTCTCAGGGGTCATGTGGTCCAGCCTTGGAGCCAATCAGGAATTTCTTCTACCTCCTCCCTGAGAAGGTAGTTATTCCATTGTCTAGCATAATTCTTCATGTGATCAAGGAGCTCCCTGCTGTCCAGGGAGTCTACTGCAAGCTGAGTTAAGCACTGAAAACTTTTCTCTATTGGCCTCAGTGGGTTGGCTGCTAGCCCTGATAATATCCCCCCCACTCTGGAAGGAGAGTATATAACTATATATTGTACGTGAAAAAACTTTCACATATTTGAGGACAGATCTCACAATTCACAGAAGTTGGCTTTTTCATAGTCAGCACCTCTAGATGATTATCCTATCATATGAGGGCTTCCTACTTCTACCTTTCTTCCAATTTTGTAGAATATATCTTTAAAAAAGTTCAGAACCAAATACAATATCTATGTCCCAGAGTAGAAAGACCCTCTTATACATTCATCCTGTAACTCAGAATATAAAAGAATTTTTAGTAGCCCGAATTGCTAGGGATCTTATTCAACTTACAAATCAACTCTGGTATTTCAACCATTCTGGTGGTAAAGGGGTGGTTCATGTTTTATTTGTGCAACTGATCCTTTTTATAACTTTATTAAAGACTTTATATGCATTTTATTAAATACCATCTTGCTTGTTTTGTCCCCTTAAAAGGAAATCTTTTGAGTATCTTGTCCAATTGAAATATTTCTCTAATCTAGGATTTCTCCAAAATTGAAAATGAGCATGCTGTACTTTTATGTGACATTGAAAAACAGAATATCAGGTGCGGACTGAACTATAAGCAAGGCCCTTGACCCATCATCAGAGATCTTTCTTGGTCTCTGGATGAAGCTGACTCTAAACACACCAGACTGGTATCATCCAATCCACTGGATACCCCTGGTTCATGGAGCTATTGTAGGAACTTTGATAACAAAACAATTTTCTAAAATGGACTTCTACAATGTTCATTGGCACTACAAACATTGAAACTCCACCCAGAAAAAGAAATGTCATTTGCTTTTCCTAGTTTCTCAATAAATGCCAGTGGTTCCTGTAATCTCTAAATTCCTAAAGACTCACAATTTTTAAAATAATTATTCCTAAAATTTTGGTAGGAATCAGTATTGGTTTCTTTGCCACATAAATAGTGGACAATATATCCTCTTTAGTCTCTTGGTTTTGGAATCCCCCATGAGTTTTTAAAAACTGAGCCTACATTTGTAAGTTATTTCAATAGAAAGGGCTTAATTTGGAGTACCCAACAAATTCTGGCTGAAAAATGCTACATCCATTTGTTCTCCATACCATCTTTCATTTGCCTTAAGAACCTGAACTCACAACTCTTCCATTTTATCATCTATCCAGACTCATTTTTTTCTTCTCGATATTTGTTTAATGTTTCTAGATTATGGACCAATTTCCTTGACAGAGAAAACAGGAAAGCTGAGAGCTGAACACTCTGCCTTTCCTCACCATCTAACATTATGCCATCTGCCACAAGCCCTGGGCCTATCCTTTCTTGTTCTCAATCCAAAAGAAACAGCTTTAAAGCATGATTTTGCTGTCTGTAGAGTATTTTTTTGTTGTCATTGTTTTTCAAATTCCACCTCTTTGCTGCATTATCCTCACCAGTTCTAGTCAGACTTTTATCCCAGATTATATGCCCATTTTTCAAATTTCCGTGTCCTTCTAAAATCTGGCCCTTTTAGAAAGTTCCAACTTCACTTACACTGTCCTAAACAAACCCAAGTTGAACTAAATCACTTAATTTCATTTTCTCTTGTCAATGAAATGATCTGCAGTTTTGTTGGTTGCAGTTCGGGTTTTAGAGCCTTCCTTTCTAGTAGTCAAAATCACTTTGTGGGACTCTTTGGACAATGGCACTGTTTAGAGTTATCTTGGGAATTTGCCTTCTCAAATCACTGGGTACAGGGGGACATTGTTCTGAGAGTGCCCACAATTTCCATCAGCTCACAGTCACCCATCACATTCTGTTTTGTGAGTTCTGATGAAGCCTAGATAGCATTTCCCCTTTTTGAAGATGCCGCAGATTAAGGACAGCCTGGGCTTTGAGATGGATTGGATCTGGTGTGGACACTTACTTGGCTTTGGTCTCCTCCTGTAGAAAATGGGGAATCTTGGTAATACCACCTTATACACTGGTTGGGGCATTAAATGAGCACATATTAAGTGTAGAGCATAGTGCTTGGCACATAGTAAACCTTCAGTTAACTATACCATTGTTATTACTACCTTGTTATTTCTTTCACTGTCTACTTCTGTACTTCATAAGGAGTAGTTTCTGTTCATCTTTTTTTTTTTTTTTTTTTTTTTTTTTTTTTTTTTTTTTTGGTGGTACTGGGGTTTCTGGAAGCCCTTCTACCTCCGGGCTACACTCCCAGACCTATTTTTTACATTTTCATTTTGGAAACAGGGTCTCCTAAGCCAGCGCGCGCGGCTGGCTTTGAACCTGCGGGATCCTCCTGTCTCTGCCTCCCAAGCGCGGGGATTACAAGCGTGCGCCACCACGCCCGGCTCTGTTCATCTTTAAAACTCAGCTAGAAGCCAGGTGTGGTGGCACATGCTTGTAATCCCAGTACTTGGGAGGCTGAGAAAGGAGGATCACAGGTTCAAAGCCAGGCTCGACAACTTAGGGAGGCCCTCCATAACTTAGTGAAACCCTGTTTTACAAATGAGAAAATCAGGCTGGGGGCTTAGCTCACAGGTAGAATGCCTCTGGGTTCAATCCCCAGTGCCTAAAACAAACAACCTCAACTAGACTTGACTCTATATGGCTATACTTGATCTTGTAACAGCTGGAGATTAACAGAGCAATCTTACGTAATAATTATGCTTTGGCCTCATGAAAATGGAAAGGTCCCATGGCTGGGCAGATCTTCCCCACTGCTTGGGAAGGCTCAAAGTCTCTGTGCCTATTCAGATTCTTTGCTCACTCATATCTGCAACGGGTCCAATGGCTGCTGTTTTGGTACTGGCAGCTCCTTTGGGACAGGGCTGTGACTCCTTCTAGGAATGAGGTTGCAGCTACAATGATGTGGTCAGAAGGCAGGCAGCCACTGGTTGTGAACAGAATGGCCAGTTAACCAACACTTTTTCTCACCCACTGTTCGGGTCCTCTGTCATCCCCCTCTCCATTTGTCCCTGAACCCTCATATTTCTTTGTAGACAAAAATATCTAAGTATTTCATTTGGTCTGGAAAAATAATCAAAATTCAACACAAAACAACTTCTTATTAATTCTACTGACCCACTTTTGCCCAAGAGTGCTCTCAAACATGCAAAGCAAATTATATCACTTCGTACTGAAAATTCTTCAATAATTCTCCACAGTCAAGTTCAAGCCACCCAGCCTGGTACATCTTAGTCCCCTCTTCCTTTGTGACTGGCTTATAATGGTCAGTAACCTTTTCCTGAATGAATAATAACAGAACACACAAACAATCTATTCTTTACAGTCATTTTAAAAGCATTTTTTTTTTTAGGTATTGCAGAATATTTCTCTGTGTATTGGTGTGCAGGCTTTTCAAGTTGAGTCTTGTTTTGCTGTCTGGTTCATAACTCAGATTCCTTAGATGTGATTTTCTATCTCCTTAGAATCTGTGAGAAGTCCTAATTAGGAGTTTGCTGCAGCTTTATCCATGTGCTTGACAGTCTCACTGATGATCTGAAGCATTAAGGGGGTGCTAGAGTAACTGTGGCTGGAACTCTATGAAGTTTTCCCCAGACTGGCTGGGGCTCAGCCCCTGCCTTCTGTCTCTGACTTGTGGTCGGCTACTAGCTCCAGAGCTCATGCACCAGATTGTTAGGCTCCAACAGCCTTCAGTACCCAAAGATCTGGGTACATCTGTCTCCTGCAGACTCCTTATACACAATGATGATAATCCAGCAAGCCATGCTGTAGATCTGATTCAGTCTGGTAGCTATCTTGTGATTCCATTCAGAGAACCAATGAAAAGCAATTCTAGTCCTTTTTTTTTGTGTGTGTGGTAATAGGGATGGAACCCAGGGACCTTCTACCTCCAGGCTACACCTCCAGACCTATTTTATATTTTATTTGGAAACAGGGTCTCACTAAGTTGCTGAGAGCCTCACTACGTAGCTGAGGCTGGCTTGGAACCTGTGTGATCTTCCTGTCTCAGCCTCCCAAGTACTGGGATTACAAGTGTGAGCCACCATGCCCGGCTCTTTAAAGATTAGTTTTCCGTGCTATCAAGCTTTATTGAAATAGCATCATATCGTAGGTAATCTTTCTTCTATAGCTTTCTTGTATCAAATTCAATATTAAGTTGCAATACCTGTGTTGTCCATTCATTCTTACTGCTGTGTATATACTACTTGGGTGTATGACTGTGCCATAAATTATCCATTTTCCTGTTAGTAGACATCTAGGTTGCCTTAGAGTTCTGCTATTATCAACAGTACTGCTATGAACATTCTTGTAGCTGTCTTCTGGTCCATGTGGGCAAGGGTTTCTCTGGAAGATACACTTAGGGATGAAGTTCTTGGATTATAGGGTAGGCAAGTGTTTAGCTTCTAGCATGAAATCAACTTGCCTTCCTCATTGTGGCAATTGTACTCCCACAGACAGTGAAAAAAGTATTTTTATTCCTATCCTTTTTAAATACTTTGTATTATAATATTCTAAAGTTTTGATAATTAATTTGTTTAAAATATAGTTTATTGTCTTTGTTTTCCTCAATACTATTGTGATCAGTTTCTCTTTCATGTATTTATTGGTCACTTATTTTTCCTCTTTTGGGAAATGTATATTTATATCATTTGTCTATTTTTATATTGTCTTGTATGCTAATTACTTTTAAGAGTTTGAGATTTTTACTAGAATGCTAATTCTTTTTAGTTCTATTTGTTACAAACATATTTTCTGAATTAGTGGCTGTTCTTTTCATTTTTTTGTAGTGTCTATTGACTACCAACTTAAGGTCAATAAAGATTCTTCTTAACTTTTATTTTGGTACTGGGGACTGAACCCTGGGACATTCTACCTCCAGGTTACCCCCCCACCCTTTTTATATTTTTATTTTGAAATAGTATTTCTCTAAATTGGTAAGGCTGGCCTCAAACCTTCAATCTTAAAGCAGGGCGTGGTGGCACATGCTTGTAATCCCAGTACTTAGGAGGCTGAGACAGAAGAATACGGGTTTGTGGACAGTCTCAGCTACTTAGTGAGACCCTTTGCAACTCAGTGAGACTCTGTTTCAAAATAAAGAATAAAAAATAGGGTTGGGAATGTAGCTCAGAGTAGAATGCCCCTGGGTTCCATCTCCAGTATGGCAAAAACAAAACCAAACAAAACAAAAGCTTCAATCCTCCTGTCTTAGCCTCCCAAGTACTGGGATTATACACGTGCACTACCACTCCCAGCTTTAATTTTTGAGGTTTCATTTTTTACATTAAAGTTTTAATCCTTATGGAATTGATATTTATATAAGACCTAATTTCATTTTTTTCCTGTATGGAAAACTAATTGTCTTCAGAATCATTTATGTCTTGTGATTTGCAATGCTATCATTGGATTATATCAAGTTCTCACATATGTGAGATTATGTTTGATTCCTTTGGTGACTGTCACTACAGCATGAAAATTGGCTCCAGAAAGGTGGTGAACATTTTTTGGTAGATTTATGCCCAGGTACCTTGTTTTTGATTTTCATAAATGACTTTGCCTGTGTTATTTCACTCTCTCGGTGTTTGATGCTGAGATATAGAAATGCAACTGATTTTTTGGTTAGATCTTTTATCTAGTGACTATAATGAAGGCTTTTGTTTTTAATAATTTATTTGTACATTCATATGGATAATCCTATCATCTGAAAATAATGAAAGTGTGTCTCTTCTTTTTCCAATTTTGCATCCTGCCCTTTTCCCTTGTTTTGCTGAACTGGTAAGGATTTCATGTATCATTTTGAACAGAAGATATAATGGTAGGCAACCTTATTACTGAGTGTGTGTGTGTGTGTGTGTGTGTGTGTGTGTGTGTGTGTGTTACTGAGGATTAAACCTAGTAGGCTACACTGAGATTCTCATAGGAACCAAGCATGTGAACGGCACACATTATTCGTATTTCTAGAAACCAGCTTAAATCTCTTTTGGAGGATGTAGTTATAAATGCGAAAAGACAAGCAAACGAATACAACTCGAGAAACTGCTGACCATCCAGTTTGGCTTTACAATGATAGGAACATAAAAGGAAGGATAAAGGATCTTTTTATGTCTTCGGTGGTACTGGGGATGGAACCTGGAGGCATTCTATCTCCTAGCTACACCCCCAGCCCTATTTTTTTATTTTGAAACAGTTTCTCACTGAGTTGCAAAGGGTCTCACTGAGTAGCTGAGGCTGGCTTCGAACCTGCACAGTCCTCGTGTCTCAGCCTCCCAAATGCTGGGATTACAAGCGTGTGCCACCATGCCTGGCTTGAAAGAATCATTTTTGAACATCCATTATAAGCCAGGCTCCTCTCCTGGTGCCTTCACTAACATTATATCATTTAACCCCCCTAGAGATGGATAGTTTTAGTCCCACTTTACAGATGAAAAAATATGGCAGAGTAGTCACTGCTGTATAATGGCAGAATCACAAGTCAGACTCTCCAATACCCGTGTATTTTCCAGGGCTCCTCATTTTTGCATCATCCAGGAAATTATTATTCTCTCTATTCCTCTTCAGCAACCAAGACGAAAACCACAGAGTATAAACCAAGCTACTTCCTTCTTCCTGGCTAGATTTTCCTTGAAATCTCTCACTATAATGTGTGCTCCTGCTGCCCCCTGCTGGTAGCCTCACTCATCCTGTGTTGTCTTTGTAAACCCTTCAATCTGTGTGAAGGCGAAACCAACCAGCTCCAAAAAGGGCAAGGACCAAATGCAACACCAGCTGATAAAATGAGTAAAGCAACCTAGGGAGAAGAGTTACTGTCCAGTCTGTCCGCAGATAAATCCCTTCTCCTTTGAAGCTACTTTCAGGTTTCATCAGGTTTCCCCTATCTCCAGGTATTGAGAGAAAGCTCCACTTCTGCCATGCAGACTGTGTTAAGTTTTAGTGGAAGCCTCTTGATGCAGTGGGGTGTTCCATGACCCCATCATGCAGAACCGACCACCACATTGACAACCAACAGAGCAGGAGGTAGCAAACAGGGCCTCAACAGAGGAGAGTCTAAGAGGCTGGAGAGGCAGGCAAGGCTGGGCGTGGCCTCCCCACAGAAGGTGCTGGAAACCGGGGAAGCAGGAAATTGCATATCCTGGTCCATCACCTGGGCCACCAGGTACATGGGCTGGGGGCTCCATCGCCCTTGTCAAAGACACACACACACACACACACACACACACACACACACACACACACCGAGGATCACAATGATTTCTCATCTGGGGTGCTGGATTGTTAGATTTCTATCTTTCTTTGTTTCTCTTTTCTGGACAAAATAGGGAAAAACTCAACCCAGGGGCGGGGGAGCTTATTTCTGACTGTTGGAAAAAAAGAAAGCAGGAATTGTTGTCAGGACAATTAGGAGCTCATCAAAGCCTCATCTTGCTCATCAGTCATCATGGCCCTCTGTCCTGCACCCCAGCACAGTCCTCTAATTCAATGCACGGCTAATGAATAACTCCCAGGAACAAAAGACCCTTTCAGACTGGCTCACATAATTATTAGAGGAGTCTTGCCTAACTGTCACAGGCTACTCCTGTTTTCAGGCCTGTCTCTAAATTTGGTTATTCACAACCTTTACAGCTCAATATTATTGCTCAACTGTGATCATTTTCTAATTATCCTAATAATACCTATTAAATAATTCCCATTAAATCACTTGAACCGGAGCAGCACAGGCCGGCTCAAATACAACTTAACCTAATAAGCATGGGTCATTCATTAAGCAACAGGGCAATCTCTTAAAGGAACTGGATAGAATATGGAACTGCAAAGGAATATTACTATTGTACAAATGTTATTATAAGAGTGTATTAATTCTAGTGGCCTGGTTTGTAAATCTTCCATTTGTTTTCCTTTGAGGCCACTCTCCATGAACTGACTCTTCATCTCGTCTCTTGTCAATCTGCATGTCACCCCCACCAGAACATTCAAGGAGAAGAAGGCACATAAACCTAACAGGTGAATTCAATTGCTAAGGATATAAGGGGAATGAGTGGAATTCCCTGAATTCCCAAATTCTGGCTGTTTGGCACACCTTTGGAAATACTACCAGCTGGCCAGACTTCTTTAGGTATAACTCAAAAATAGCTTCCTTTTCTTTTCTTGTTCTCTTTCTTTTCTTTTTCTTTCTTCTTCTTTTTTAATGCTTAAGATGAGGGGTATTTTTAGAAGAGGCCTTAAAAATTCAGTATCTATAATTTATTTCAAAAAGTAAATATAGGCGAGATGCAGGTGTGGTGGTGCATGCCTGTAATACCAGGATTTGGGAGGCTGAGACAAGAGGGTCTCAGGTTTAAGAACAGTCTCAGCAAATAGTGAGACTCTCATTAACCTAGCAATACACTGCTTCAGAATAAAAATCAAAGAGTGTTTGGGGTTTAGCATGTTGGTAGGATGCCTCTGGGTTGAATTCTAGACACACACACACACACACACACACACACACACACACACAAATAAAATAAAAGATTGGAGAGACAAGTCTTTAAAAGTTTATATGTATGGATACTTAAAATTGTGCAAAATAGTACTAGGTAGTGTTCACTGAGTACCTACACTGTAGTAGATGCTCTGATAGATGCTTTGTCCACCAACACCTTAATTCTCCAAAGGGCCTGGTAACATAGGAATTATTGTCTGCATTTTTCAGAAAAGGAGTCTGGGGTCAAACATGTTAAATGATTTCCTCTCTAGAAGAACCCTGGCAACTGAATTTGAACACAGGGCTCTCTGATGCCTACAAATCTGTTTCCTACCTGGCATGTGCTGCTAACAGCAGACTGAAATATGCCCCAGCTTTGCTGCTGTCTCCTTTTCATTTCTGAGGCTTTCACTGCATTGGAAGACTCCTAAAGACAAATACCAGAGCCTCCTTGGCTGGGAATATTACAAAACACCAAACAAGGGCAACTCAACTCATGGCAACAAGGTCCCAGCAGCAGCTGGGAAATAGGCTGGGACTCTCAGCTCAAGCAGCAATGGGTGGCTGTCACTTCTGCAATGAAGCCTACTTTTGATGAGCAAACACGGGCTCTCTTGGCAAGGAATTATAGCACAGTATAACAGAGTAAGAAAAGGAACAAATACTGACAGATGAGCCACTCCATGCTAGGCGCTGGGCTAGGGGTTCTAAACAAGTTGTCTTAGCAACTCCTCACCCCAAATTTAGGAAACAGGTATAATTATCCTTCTCACTTAACAAACAAACAAACAAGCAAAAAATGAGGTGCGGAGGGTAAAGTCAGCTTTTGCCTTGCTAAGCTAGTGACAAATTATCTGTGCAGCTCCTGAAGCTGGAAGCTCCGGGCCCCTGACTAGCAGGCTCAGGAGCGGCCCTGACAATTTTGCGCATGTGACTTAGTGTGAGCCCCAGGCCTTGGGAAATCTGGCTCTGCCCCTGCACTTTTAAAAGAATGAGATCCTCGCCTTTCACTAGGCCATTTAACAAGGCACTTATTGTTGACAAGTGCTTGCAGCATTCAGTTTTTCATATTTTGTATCTCATCTACGGAAGACTGGAGACATTACATCACAAACTTAAGAGATGATACCCGCGACGGACCCTGAGCACCCCTCCAATCCATTAGCTACACCACTACTGGGCAGTCGCCAAACACATAGCTCTCTTTAAGTCATCCCTTATCTTAAGCCCTTTCCTGGCCCTCATCTGTTGGAATACATCAGGTCTTGGCCTTTGCAGAGGCCGTACCTCTCCCAGAACCATCTCCTCCTCTTACCGGTTAGTCCCTGTCACTGGTTAGTCCCCGTCCTTCCTTCCAAGTCTCATCTTGCATATGTCCTGTTCCAGGATGCCTGCCCTGCTGGCACGCCCCTAAGGCCTCTGTTCTGTTCACACTGCCTCCACGGCTGTTCCTTTCACAGCACTCATCCTGTATGGGTGTTTTTCTATTTGCATGTCTCCATCCCTTGCTGGACTATAAAGTTCTCAAGGCAGCAACTACACCATACTCATTGTGAGCGGTCTGGTGTCTTAGTGTCCAGCACACAGTAGGTCTTCGCCAGATGGGAAAAGTTTGAATGTAAACATCAGAAGCTCTCAGTGAGTTGGTTCCCTTTATTGTCTTACCTTGGGCCAAGAAATGTGCTAATTTAGTTACGCATCACATCTAATTTCTTTTATCATTATATCAGCTTTCTAAGGTAGGAAGCCATTCTTGTGTTCATTTTAGAGAGAAAATGGCTGTTTGTGAAGGTTTATAATGTGACTAGCCCATGGTGACACAGCAGTGAAGGAGAAAGCAGAGCTTTGACCTTGAGCTTCAGATCTCTGCTGAACACTCAAGTATCTCTCCTGAATCTACCTTAACTCCTGAATCACAAAAGAATATTCATGCTAGCTAGAAGAGAGCCTGGTCAGACCAGGTCAAGGTCTACAGGATAACTGATGCCCAAGGAATGTCAATCCAAATCACCAGTTTGATTTTTAAAGTGTGAAGCAGCGGTGGACTCTTAGAACCGCCTGTCCATGTTGACAGACGCCCTGCGGGTCACAAGTTCTCTTTGTATTGCCTGGATGGTAGGACCACAGACTCAGGCCTGCTGCGCCAGGGCTGCGGATGGACTCCATACCTGCTTCTCCTCGCAGCGCCTTCTCCAGCCTCACGCCCTGGACCTCGGAGGCCCGCTGTCGCTCTTCCAACTCCTCCAGCTGCCTCTGGATGGCCTGCAACGGCAGATCCCACATCACAAGGCAGCTCTGGACACAGAGTCATGGGGTGAGAGGAGTGGTCCTCATGGTTCCTGGACTCCTGGGAGCCTGCAGCCTCTGACTATGGTCATGCCACGGCGATCAGGGCTGCAGCCACAACCAGAGTAGGGAAGGGCCTTGGGGCAGACAGAGCATGTATTCTATTTTCCCAAGAAGAGCCAGCAGATACCTCCCTGGAAGGTGGTCTGGATGGGAGACCTGGCCAGCTTCTGGGGCTTGGCACTCCTTCTTTGGTTTGTCCTGCTCCTGTCCTTAACAATGGCATCTATTCTTTTCTCACACTGCAGGCTGATGCCCAGGGTTCTCTCACTATGGAAGCGGACTGTGGCTTTGTTCCAAGTACATTATTAAGAAAAGACACAAGATGTTTAACTCATTAAAGGACAGCTCATGCTCACTTTAGACTCGCCATAAGCATCTATCAAGGTGTGGGGTTGTGACTGGGTTTGCATTACATATTGATTTTCCCTGCTAGTTATTACTGTCGTGGCTCTATTAGGAAGGAAAGTTAGAGGAAAGCCTCTCTGACAGAAGTTTTGCTCATCCTCAGGGATTTCCTCTGCTTTCTCATTCCACACTGCCAGGAGGCACAGCCTTTGGCAGGACAGACTTTGCACCTGGCAGAACAAGTACTCTGGAGGAACCGTCAGCTGCCGGGGCAGGAAGCCTGCCTGTGTTCCTCCCCTACTGTGGCTTGCCTGTTTCAAACCCTTTCTCTTTAACCCCACATTCTCCTAAATGTCCCTTGGAGACATGGGTACAGTAGTCAAGGCACCTCCAACCCCTGTGAGGAGGTGCAAGGGGGCGGGGCTGAGCAGCCACCTGGCTCGTCCCAGTGGTGACATACAATATGAAACAGGTGGGAATTCCACTTAGAACGACTTAGAATTTCATACCGTCTTTTTCTCTGCCTCCCTTTTAAAGACAAGACAATCCATCTTTATAAATCCATCTCTCGCTGGTATGATGTAGAATTACTAAAGAAGGGAAACACTTAAATGACTTTACTACTGATTACTCTTCAGCTACAGCTATATGACTGTTATGAATGAAACGGTTTTACCCTCAAATTCCTATGTTGAGACCCTAACCTCCGAGGTGACTGAGAGAGACAAGGTCTCTGAGGAAGTAAGAGAGGTCAAGTGGGGTCAGAATGGTGGGGCCACTTCCTCTTATAAGGAGACCTTATAAAAGGAAGAGACACCAAATATCAATCAGTCGTGCTTCTCTCTCTCTCTCTCTCTCTCTCTCTCTCTCTCTCTCTCTCCTCTCCTCTCCTCTCCTCTCCTCTCCACATGTACACACAAAAAGGCAGGTGAGAACATAATGAAAAGGCAGCTATCTACAAGACATGAAGAGAGGCCTTGATCTTGGAATTTTAGCCTCTAGAACCATAGGGACATATATGTCTGTTATGTAAACCACTGATATTTTGCTATGGCAGCTGGAGCAGACCAATGCAATGGTTATTTTTTTTTATTTTTTATTTTTTTAGAAATTAAAGGTAAAATTCTCAGAGATTAAAAAGGGCTTCTACAGGTGCTAGCAGGTTAGGACTCAAAAGACCATTGTAATTCTTCTCTTATTACCACCTATAGCCTAGAATGAGAAATTGTCAAGTTTGCCAATCATTATCCCAAGTTCTTATCTTGTTCTTAAATGGAAAAGTTTAGGACCGAGAAAAGCGGGGCTTAAGAGTCCCGCTAACAACCAATCTCCATTACCACAAAAAGAGCGCCTTTCATAGCCAGAAAACATCATCACCAGAAAAACAAAAAAACCACCAGGCTCCAGAGAGAAAGCGAACTGAGAACAGAGCTCAGGGCCACAGAGGAGACACACGCGCCCGAGGACGCGGCAGCAGCGCCATACTGCCGGCGGCAGCGGCGAACTCAGCGGACGGCTACAGCAAGCCGAGGTGAGCCGATGCGGAACAGCCAGGCGGGATCTTTCGGCGCAGACAGCATTTAAAGCTCCCAGTGGCTGAGCTCAGCACACGCTGCAGGGATTCAGAGTGGAAATCAAAACCAGAGAAGAAAAAATACGCCAGCCTCATGGCCGAGGGCGTGGCAGAGGCGCCATATTGCCACCGGCGGCGGCAGTAGCAGTGAATTCACCGAGTCCAGTACAGCTACATCTACGTACTCAAGAACAGTGAGTCAAATTGCGGGCCACAGAGGAGAAATCCCAGTATTGTGCCTCCTGGGACTTGACCCAGTGAGGGAGTGGTGGTGGCAGAGATATCACACCATAGGAGAGCGTGCAACCTGGCACCCCCCATAGTTTAAAGCAGCCTCTATCGACTCCCTGGGTCGGAGACTCTGTGATACAACCCAGTAAAGGAGTAGTAGGGTCTGAGATAATACAGACTCGAGATCCAGAGCACCTTAAGTGAAGCCATAGTGACCCAAGGGAAGAACCCAGAGAAGGCACAAACCTCCGAAATCATGGGAAAGAGGAATAACACTGAAGTAATGAATGTGCACAACCCCACAACATCAGAACCTGATAAAACAGAAAATCAGAGATTTCTAGAAGATCAAATCAGGAAAATAACTGTAGAAATAATAGAGGTGCTTCGAAAAGAACTCAGAGAGAGCCAAAAAGAGATAAAGGATGCAATTAATGAAGTAAAGGCCTCAATTCAAAGCACAAACAACCGATTAGACCACATGGAGAACAGAATCTCGCTCTTAGAAGATGAGCAATCCAAAAATAAATGCATAGTTTCTAATCTAGAAAAAGATATCCAACAGCAGGAATCTGACATTGAAGAAATATGGGCCCATTTTAAGAGAGCTAACCTAAGAATAATTGGAATAGAGGAGGGAAAAGAAAGTGAAACCAAAGGGATCAACAATCTCTTCAAGGAAGTAATAGCAGAAAATTTTCCAAACATAGAGCAAGAGGTTGATACACAGATCCAGGAAACTTATAGAACTCCCTTTAGACAGGATCCGAGAAGAGGATCCCCACGCCATATAATTGTCAAAATGACCAATGTGGAAGCCAAGCAGAGAATCTTAAAGGCAACAAAAACAAAGGGCCAAGTGACATTCAGAGGCAAACCAATTAGAATCACTCCAGACTTCCCAAACCAAGTCATGAGAGCCAGAAGGGCTTGGAGTAACATATTCCAAACTCTGAAAGAAAACAACTTCCAGCCAAAAATTTCCTATCCAGCAAAACTTTCTATCAAATTAGATGGAGAAATAAGAAGCTTCCATGACAAACAGAAACTGAAGGAATTTATGTCTTCAAAACCAGCGTTAGAGAAAATACTCAAAGAGATTAACTACAAAGAAGAAATAGGTAACACTCACCAGAACCAGAGAAACAAGAGTTTCCATCCAACAGACAACTAAGATTGGTTTTCTGTGGAGATTCATTATTTATGTTAGTCTTTTACCTATCTCTAAATTGTATTGTTTGCCTTTATTGTTGTTAATTTTTAGGATTTCTAGTTGGAATATTAATATACCTTCAGATATAGCATTTGGAAATATTTTATCCAATTCTATTAGTAACTTTTAACTCTGTTTACATTGTCTTTGGATATACAATATTTTCTTTTATTTTTTAGGGAGTTTGTATATTCTTCTGTTGCCTGTGCCATTGAAATCATATCCAAGAAATCACTGCCAATTTCAATGTTGTGAGGTTTTATGACCCAGATTTTGTCCTAAAAGTTTATAGTCTTAAGATTTATATTTAGGTCTTTTATCTAGTTTGAGTTAATACTTGTATGTGGGATTAGGTAAGGGTCCAATTTTATTCTTTTCCATGTAATTATTATTTTTCAACAATATTTAGTTAAAAGATTATTATTTCCACCACCAAATCTTCGTGGAAACCTTGTCAAAAATAACTTGACAATATAGGGAAGAAGTTAGCTCTAGGCTTGTATTTAACTCCAATGGTCTATATATCTGCCTTTAGAACAGTACTACACTGTTTCAATTATTGTAGCTTTATATGGTTTGAAATCAGAAAATATACATCTTCTAGCTTTGTTTTTGCTTCGAGATTGTTTTGGGTATCTAGAGTCCATATTCCATATCAGGATAGATTTTTTTCTGAAAAATAAATATATGATAGTTTCACCTAAAAAAAAGAAAAAAATATTCTCTGGTAAGAAAGAAAGCAAAAAGAAATATTGAAATGTTATCTTTAAGTCATCAAAAGCTTGGTATCAGACAAATGAAACTGTTATGTGAGATTATCATTTTTAATTTTGGATAAATTGCTATAATACTAGATGTCAACCACTAAGCCAAGCATGGGAGGGAGGGATGGGGAGAGAATGGGGTGGGGATCAGGTGGGGGCTGACTGGGCGATGTGTGCATGTATGTCTACAAAAGTTTGTATCCCACTATGATGTATGAATACAGTGCACCAATAAAATAAAATTAAAAAAAAATAATAAAAAAAATAAAATGAGGCCGGGCGTGATGGCAAAAAAAAAAAAAAAAAAAAAAAGTTTAAAATTTTAAGGAAATCTGTTTTAGAAGTTGAGAGTTTATGAAGGGGAATTTATGAAATTGTCCCTGTCCACAGTATAAAAGTAGCCCCTCGAGTCAGCCATGAGGATGAGTAGGGGAGGTTGGATTAAAGGATTGCATTTTCAGCAAAAACAACTTACAGAATGCTATAATTTGGATCTGTAATGTCTCCCAAAGGCTCACGTGTTGACGGTTTGGTCTCCATCCCATGGTGCTACATGGAGGTGGTAGAACATTTAGGAGGGAGGGCCTAATAGAAGGATGTTAGTTTATGGGGGTCACACCCTTGTAGGTAACATTGGGACCTCAGATCTTCCTCTTTCTCTTTCTCTCTGCTTCCTGTTCACTATGAGGTGAGAAGGTTGCTCCACCACACACTCCCTAACATGATGGGTGCCTCATCACAGGCCCAAAGCATTAGGGCCAGCTGATTATGGACTCTGACCTTCTGAAGATGCAAACCAAAACAAACCTTTCCTCTTTTTTAGTTTATTGTCTCAGGTATTTTGCTATAGTAATGGGAAGCTGACTATCACATAGTGTTACCGGGGCAGATAAAAGGGATAACTAAAGTGATGGAAAGGCACATGGATTAACACGATTGGTCATTCTCAGTTTCTATGTCTTGAAATCCAACTATTCTTTAAGAGTAGATTTGGGGTCCTCAGGAAGATGGAGGATATCTAAATTTTCAGCTGTATTTTGTCTGTCTGTGACAGAGATAAGTGGATCACCTCAGGCAGGGACGTTTGCCATCAGGCCAGGAAATCTATACTGGAAAACTGGACAATGTACTTTCAATCCTGAAAAGAAAACAATTCCTAATAGATATCAGTTTAGTGAAGACATACTTAGGGAATTGGTGGAAGATTTGTGTCCTCACAGAGGATAAAGCAAAGGTCACTGTTATGAAGCAGTCATAACAGGATGATTCAGAAGGCCACGTGCTAGCTCTTGTCCCAGCCTCATTTTGCAGAATGCATGAGGAAAATGTGGCTGGAAGTGAGCCTGTTCAACCTCTGGTCCAGAGCCCCACCAGACATGGAGCCAGGGTCTTTAAGATATGACAAACCTCGTTCCTCAGAGAAGAGAGACTGGCTTCCCACCCAGATCCCCAGGACTCAGGCCCCTGCCCACTCACTCATGTGTGTTTTCTGACCTGAGCTTTATGAAGTCTTTTCAATTCTTCTTGCTTAACCAACTGCTTCACTGCTTTTTCCAGCTTCCTTCTTCTTCTAAGTGTCTTCTTCTCCTGTGAACAACAATAGAGTAGAAGAAATACGACTGAGAAAAATGGTGTTGAGATTTATAATGTACCATCATCATTTTCTGTCCTCTCCATCCAATGGTTCCAAGCAATTACTTAGCTTTGAGAATAATGATGTCCAATAGAATGTTTTTCACTGATGTGAATAATCTATATGCTGTATAAAATATAGACACCACTAGCCATGTGTGACTATTGGGCACTAGAAATCAGAGGAATATGAATAAGAAACCGAATTCTAAATTTAATTTAATTTTAATGAATCTAAATATAAACTTAAACAGGTGCCAGAATGGAAAGCTGGTGTGTGTGTGTGTGTGTGTGTGTGTGTGTGTGTGTGTAGGAGAGCATTTATTAAATACTACCTGTGTTTAGTTGAGGAAAGAAATAATAAAAGAATTATACTTCACATGGGTGTAACCATTCTTCCCAGGGATAATGGGTCTGGGAGATACAGGAAGGCAGACAGGCAGACACAGACACAGACACACACACACACACACACACACACACACACACACACGTACACACATACAAACACATACACACTCAGTACATGAAAAATGAAAACCAGTTTATAAGTTTAAATAGTGCTTAGGTTGAGTCTACATATCTTTTAACACCCATGAGTATCTAAATAATTTAAATTGAAGTGTTTCTAGGTTTGAAGTAGGTACAAGATAACTTCCCAATCATACCTCACTTTGCTTATACAAATATAGCATTATCGTTACTGATTTTTTGTGTGTTCCTGGGCTTGTTAAAAAATAAAAGAAACAGAAGTAAAAAAAAAAAAGGAACATTCAAAATAAATACATAAAATAAAATTCTGGATCTTGATTGGTGTCACTTCCAGGTTTTAGACACCAAAGAAAGGAGCAGGAGTGGTGTGGCCAGTTTTACCTATCATAAAGTTTGGAGACATTCTTGATCAGAGAAGCCACAGAGTAATGGCTAAGCCCTGGGTCCAGGAGCCAGGAGAAGCTGCCATTAAATCTCAGCTGAGATGTGCAAGTGTTAGTACATCATTCAACTTTCTGAACTTTAAAGCCCTCTTTTGAGGAATGTGAAGGATTCAATACCTACTTTGGAGGCAAATAGCAAAGATGAAGTGAGCTGTCACAAGCAAACCCTTTACAGAATTCTTGAAAGAGATGGGATAAATATTTAGCAGATAGCATGGATTTTTTTTTACCATCAGCATATTATTATATATTAGCACAATTGCTTTTTTACTCAATATCCATTATTTGTGAATAGGAGTATACATTTTCTACACATGCATCCTATATATACAAAATAAATGTTCAAAGTGGGTTAGTTTTACTGAGTTTGCCTTCTCTGAATATAAACATCACCTTTCTACATATCAGGATGAGTATTGATGCATGCTAGACTTTTCTGTGTATGTCTGAGATCCTATCTCAAAAACCAAAATGGAACAAATAGAAGAGTTGGAAGCTTAGCCCAGTGGTAGAGAGCACAGCAGGTTTTGTCAAAGAAGAAAAATAAGTAGTGCTATGTTTTAAGACTCCGTTTAATTTAGTGCTGGTTTTGGAGTGTCTCCTCTCTCTTCCTTTCTCTCTCCCTTCCTTCCTTCTTCATTTTCTTTCTCTTTCTTTTCCTTTATTTTTTTTCCAGTACTAGAGAAGGAACCCATAGACAGTCTACAACTATACCCTCAGCCTCTTTTTCATTCCTTATTTTGAGATAGGTTCTCACTAAGTTGCCTACACTGGCTTGGAACTTAGGGTGCTCCTGTCTCAACCTCTCCAGTCTCCCTAGACATTTCTTTTTAATACTGAAAGAAACAAATAGGTAATTTTAAAATTGCGAAAACTATCCTGGTGCCTGAGCCCTCAATAACTGTGGCCAGACGGATTGCTTGCTCATTGAATGCTTATACATCCATAAGTGGGGAATAGAGACCAAAAAAACCCTGCTCTCAGAGCAGTGTGGGTCCAAAGCAGAGGTCAGAGATGTACCTCAGAAGCCCTTATGTTTCAGGGTTTTATGGATTCCTGTTACTCTGTCACCCATCCCATGGATGTGAATGGAGAAACCACCACAAGCATTCAGCTTTGAGGCTTCAGAATATCTAAAGACCATCAACAAAAACATCCATCTTAATGGTGAAATTAATTTTTTTCTACAATACTCCTTAGGACCTAGAATCCTAAGAAATTTTCATCTTTGGAAGGAAATTCTAACTCTCAGAACTCAACATATTTCATACAGCACCATTTCTCTTTCTAAGGGAAGGGCCTCCAGATGAACTGTCCTGCTCTGGAGGAAGGGGTCCCAGGCCTTTTATATGGGGGGCCTTCCCTTAGGCAGCCAGAATCTTTTGTGAAAAGCTGGAGCCGAGGGAGAGGTGGTGGGGATCAATAGTAGTTGCCTTCCAGAGATGATCTAACTCAATCTACATGGAGTGGTCAGTTCATTTATTTCACAATTATCTCTGGATCGTCCATCATATTAACCTATGTAATTAATCCTAGAGTTTATTGAGTGCTATGTGCCAGATGCTGAACTAATTACTTCACATGTACTATCTTGTTTATCCCTCTGATTGTACTTGATTTATAAATATGGAAATCAGAACTCAGAGAAGTTAAACAATTTACCAAATTGACACAATTAGTGACTGGTAGATCAGAGTTAAGCCTAAATTGGCTGAATCCAATGTCCACATTTCCACCCAGACTGTACTGCCTTTCCTTACTCTAAATACCATTGGTACACATGAAAGACTGCTGCTCTATGGCGAGTCCTATAGAAAAAGAAATGCTCACATTTCCCCCTAAAAGGAGACCATTTAATATAACTTCTGGGGGTTTCCCCCAAGAGTGCCATGTGGTCTTGGGACTTCCCAGCAGCAAAGTTATCAAATTCCCATTGCTTTATCAAGAATAGACAAAATAGAACCTGGGAAAGGGAAGAATGTCATTTCTTATATTTTACTAAAAAGATGCTGATCCAGAAAAGAAGGATGCTGTATCTAAAAACACTCATATAGCCTTGTGACATGCCAGGTTTGATCCTTATATCTCTACAATGGTGATGAGGAGAGGTGAGGAAAGAGATTAGGGGCTAAGGAAGGAAAAGGGAAAGGCGGACTGCTGGCGGAACCAATGATGCGCTGCCCTGTGTCTTCCCATCTCAGTCTCTCAGATCCAGTGTGGGTTTGGTAGAAGGGCCAGTGAGAGGGGAGGGGCGAGGTAAAAAGAAGAGGCCCAGAGGACACATCCTGTCTCCAGTTTCCTGTGGCACAGGCTCTGTGCCACCTGGCTGAGGACACACCTGCATGGGACAGAAGAGACCGAGAAAGCAGAGGACAAAAACCTCCCCTTGTTCCTTCAGTATGAGCCCTTGGGAAGCCATAAATAAGGAATCTTCTTGCCAGCTTCTCTTCCTGTAAGAGCAGGACACGTCAGAAGCTAGGAGAAGCAGGCATGCTTTTACCACCCGGCCAGATTAAGAGACAACTAGCTCTGTGCTGGCCAGCAGGAGGACAAGGAGCTATTTGTGAGGCTGTCCTGGATGCCACAGTCTTGCTACTTCCATGTGTTTGGACCACTCCATTCTTTTATTCTCCCTGAGTGCCAGGATGGCTGATGTGGGATCGCTGTCTTATTTGAATATAGAATTAACTTAGGGTCACTCAAGGGGATGAGGGGGTAAAGAACCTCCAGAAATCAACACAACACACAATTCATTGTGTTGAGTACTGAACTAATCAGAGAACGCCACATTTAGAAACCTGTATATGTTTTTTCTCCCTCTCTCCCTCTGTCTTCTCAGACCCCCTCTTGAATTGTGCCAAGCCATGGGAGTTGGAACCCCTGATGGCTTGAGGTGATGTCAAAGCTCCTAATGCCAGAGATGGAAAAGTTGAGTCTGAGTAAATAAATTTGGTTCTCCTCCTCCCTCCACAGATCCACAGTGCTCCAAAAAAACAAACACTGCCAGAGCAGTGAAGTGCTTCTCTGTCCACCCAGGAAGCATTTTAGGTCAAGCATTTAGCGCCCCTCCTTAGTCCCAATAGAAAGACTCGGCTCACCGTAGATAATGAAAACAGCAGTGGACTTTGGTTGTGGCTGCTTGCCTCCATGTATGTGACATACAGAAACATCTACAGGCATATGACTTGTTTGTGCTATTTATCTATGGGCATGTGAGCTGTTCAAAGTATTCTGTAGAAATATTAATGTTTCCTAAGTGAAGAGGACTGCTGCCTCTCAGCAGGCACATGGCTAGCCCCTTCCACAGTAGGCTCCTCGGAGTGTCCATGTCCAGCATGCAACTGCATGGTTCATTTCATAGTTCTGATTAGAATAAACATAACATTTTCTGTGCAATCTGCCTCTAGTGCTTCTTAAGTGAAGTTGTGCCTCCCTCAGGGAAATATGCATCTGCTTCTTGTAATTTTTTCAATGGTTTGCTTGTTGGACCACATATTAAACCCACTTTTAAGAGCTGGAGTCGCCAAATGGTTTCAAGTAAATATGCCTCCCCCTTCTTCAATTCGAGTTTCTAAGATGATTTTTAAAGGAAATAATTCTTGGGGTATTCCAGGTAAAAAGAAGGGTGGCTGTCAGATGTACTGGACCATGATCTTCCCAAGGAAATCACTGCACCTGAAGCCCACGTCTGATGACAAATGGCCCCCACCAGCCCCAAACCCCAGTTTGGTTTTCCAAGTGATGTTACCTTGGACCTGGAGGAAATCGGGGAATCGAATTCTTCATCTGCTGAGGTGGAGGTGGTAGAGGAGGCAGAAGAGGCAGCCTCGGTCACCTGCGCTCTAATGGGGACATACTTGGAACCTGAAATGGGAACAGAAGAACTTATTGAACTGTTAGCTTCTTTTTCTGTTTCACATGCAAAAACTGCCTCTTCCACCTCCCCGCTTCCCCCAGGCCCTCCCTCCCTGCCCAGCCCGCCCTGCACCTGCCAGGATCTTGAGGAGGCAGTACCTAAGGGCAACTGAAAATTTGGCCCTCCACGTTAATTACACTTCTGGCTCCCTGCCAAGAGCTTTGCCGCTCTCTTCTCACATTAACAACAACGAAAAAAATACAAGGTATTATGCAGAAATCAATTAATTCCTTAAACACCATTTATATGGTGTGCTGCTTACAATGCATTCAGAGATGAAATCTATTATTAAAATGCATGTCTGAAGTTAGCCGAGTTACCTAAATGCTTGTGTAAGGTTCTTTCTGTGGAGTAATTGAATGCAAAAAAAGTCAGAGCCAGCTCTTAAACAAATCGCCCTTCTGCGGCTCACAGCATCTGGCACCCATTTTTACTACATGACATCTGCTCAGTGTAAAAGAGCTGGCGTCAGAATGTCTGGTCACAGAAAAAAAAAAATCCCAAATGTAATCAGAAGCAAAAGGACTCTAAGCCTAAGGTTTTATCACATAGTCTCATGCAACATAAATATTTCATTAATTATAGCTAAACAAATGCCACTTTTATTTTCCCAACTTGCAGATATTATCACATCATCAGAGTGATGATTCAAATGCCAGAAAAGGCAGTTTAAGATAGGGACAGCTCGACAATGCAGGCCCCATGGGAGAGCCCATGCCAGCCTCTGAACGGAAGGTGGCTCGTTGGCAGCCGCAATTCAGTGTTCCCGTGTTAACCAGAATCGCATTGTGACTCAGCTGGGGACCAGGTGTGGTAAGGGCTTCCAGGTGCTACAGCAGGCTTCCGTTCTTCTCAGCAAGAACATCTGCCCCTATGCGTCACCCTGGGGCAGGGCCATTGGTTAATATCTGGATTAACCCAGTCTGGACACTGGACACCAGAACCAGCCAGGACTCCCTGAAAGGAAACGTATACATCTTCGTTCTGCAGTGGTAGCTTGTGTCTGAATAGAAATATGCCTGGGCGGGGAGAGAGGAGGAGAAGCAATTCCAAGCCGGCTAACATTCTCTCCAGCTTGCCTTCTCCTCCCCGTAATTTTCAACTATTCACCCCAGTGGGAGAGGCCAAGTTTTACAAAATAAGGGTAATTTTAACCTCCAGGAGCACATTTACATATGCTGTTGTTCAAAGCAAAATAATGCAAAACATGTATATAATAACACGAGCCTCTCTGGGGAGGCAGTTCAGTGTTTTCCACTTTAATTTGCCAGATGGGAAAGCTCAGGTAAAGATAGAAGCAAAAAACAGCATAATAATGGAGGAGGCACTGTGAGTAGTGAGCAGAGATTGCTTCCCAGTTCCAGCCATTAAATGATCACAGCGTAACTCAGTCCCGGAGTATTGACTTCTTAGTGTGTGAACTTGAGGAACTAACTTTACTTCCTTGAGTTTCTCAGGATCATGATTTCTAATTTGCAGAACTGCTGTAGAAGGGTGAAGACAGCCAATGCCAAGGGCCCGGCACTGGGTCTAGAACCCACTGGGTGCCCAGGTCAATGTTGTCTTCACTGTAGTCGTCACTGAGTACAATTAACAACACTGTGATGTCAGGAAAGCTGCCTCATTAACCTTCATCTGTGGAAGAAGCATAAATCTAAAGTTATAACCCTTTCTTTTCTTTCTTCTTTTTCCTTTCTTTTTTTGTGGTACTTGGGATTGAATCCAGGGGTGTTCTACCACTGAGCTACACTCCCAGCCCTATTTTAGGTTGAAATAGGGTCTCACTAAGTTGCTAATGGCCGTGCTAGGTTGCTGAGGCTGGCTTTGAGCCTGTGATCCTCCTGTCTCAGCCTCCCACGTACTGAGATTACAGGTGTGTATATTTCTGTTGAATTTCATTTGAAACCAAGGGAAAATGTTTCTAAATATAATGTATTTCTTAAACGCTGGTAAGAAGGAAGTTATATGGTTATCTCAGAATCCCTCTCCTCTCCTCTCCTCTCCTCTTCTCATGGAAGTAACTGCCTGGAGTTCACTCTTCATTTGTAAAGTTTTAGAAACACTGCAGCACTGTTCTACTCTGGCTACATTAGAGTGACTGGTTCCAGAATTGCTCTCCCACCACAAAGCACTCAAATCAGGACAAAATATACGAAGCATCTGTTTCTACACATTGAACAACAGGGCAGCATGGAACTATACTGAAAACAAGAACAGTAGCAAATGAAGAAAATTTTACAGTCGGAGTAGCTTTCTGCCCAGAGGTCTTCTCTAGATCACAGTGCAGAAAGAAAGACCCTAAAAAAAGCACTGCAGATTCCTTGAGTTGAAAAGGCAGAGATCAGAGTTTGGGCAGAATGATGCAACTGGAATGTCTGGAGAGAGCTATGCAGCAAAAGAACTTCAGAAATCAGCAGGAAAGTCCCTTTTCATCTATCACTTAATAGTCAAGTAGAGATGCACAGAGAGAGACTCCATGAGATTGGGCAAACAACTGCTGGACTGTTAGATGCTAAGCAGTCTCTAAAGCTTTTACATGGCAGATATGTTCAAGTTTTACTGAGCCAGGGTAGAAAAGACATTTGAAGCAGCAGAGATTATTGAAGAGTCACATTTTGCTAATGTGGATTATAGGTAGATACACTTGAGCAAAGCTTAAAAACAAGCCTTGAAGAGATCAGGATCAGAGGAGTCCGTGAGTTGCTTTATTGCCTGGCACACACACACACACATTTCCTGTTTAACATTGTTTAAAAAGACAAATGCAAGCCAGGCGTGGTGGCGCACGCTTGTAATCCCAGCATTCGGGAGGCTGAGACCGGAGGATGGCAGTTTGCGGACAGCCTCAGCTACTTAGTGAGGCCTCTGCAACTCAGTGAGACCCAGTTTCAAAATAAAGAATAAAAAATAGGTCAGGGAGTGTGGCTCGTAGGTCGAATGCCCCTGGGTTCCATCCTAGAACCCCCCCCCCAAAAAAAAAAAACAAATACAAAACTCAAAAAGTCTAGCAGGTGGTAAATAATTATGAGGTATAGATAAAATCAGAATGAGTCTGAAGAGAGAAAAATCAGAAAATAAAAGCAGGCCCAGAAATGATACACATGATGAAATTAGAAATCTAAAATTTAAAGTGGCTATTAAAATGCGCTCAAGAATTTTAAAATTCTACCTAAAACTGTTAGAAAAATTAATTTAATGAAGTTGTAGTACATAAAATTTATATGTGAAAAATCAGTATCATTTGTACATTAATAAAAACTACCTGAAAAAGGAATCATAGAAACTCATAGAAGCAGAGAGTAAAATGTGGTTACCAGGGACTAGGAGGTGGGGTGGGGGACAGGGAATATTGGTGAAAGATTTAAGTTTTTGGCTAACTAGAAGGAATAATTTCAAGAAATTTATTGTATAGTATAATGATAATAGTTAATATATTGTATTCTTGAAAATTGCTAAGAGTATAGATTTTAAAAGTTCTCCCTACAAAATATGGTAAGTATGTGAGATGATTCACATGCTGATTAGATACACTGAGTCATTCTGAAATGTTTATATTGCAAAGCATCATGCTATACAAGATGAATATATGCAATTTTTTTATTGGTGCACTGTATTCATACATCATAGTGGGATACAAACTTTTGTAGACATACATGCACACATCACCCAGTCAGCCCCCACCCGATCCCCACCCCATTCTCTCCCCATCCCTCCTTCCCATGCTTGGCTTAGTGGTTGACATCTAGTATTATAGCAATTTATCCAAAATTAAAAATGATAATCTCACATTACAGTTTCATATGTCTGATACCAAGCTTTTGATGACTTAAAGATAATATTTCAATATTTCTTTTTGCTTTCTTTCTTACCAGAGAATATTTTTTTCTATTTTTTTAGGTGAAACAATCATATATTTATATATTTATTTTTCAGAAAAAAATCTATCCTAATATGGAATATGGATTCTAGATACCCCAAACGATCTTGAAAAAGAACAAAGCTAGAAGATATATTTTCTGATTTCAAACCATATAAAGCTACAATAATTGAAACAGTGTAGTACTGTTCTAAAGGCAGATATATAAAACATTGGAGTTAAATACAAGCCTAGAGCCAAATTCTTCCCTATATTGTCAAGTTATTTTTGACAAGGTTTCCACGAAGATTTGGTGGTGGAAATAATAATCTTTTAACTAAATATTGTTGAAAAATAATAATTACATGGAAAAGAATAAAACTGGACCCTTACCTAATCCCATATTAACTCAAAATAGATAAAAGACCTAAGTATAAATCTTAAGACTATAAACTTTTAGAAGAAAATCTGGGTCATAAAGCCTCACAACACTGAAATTGGCAGTGATTTCTTGGATATGATTTCAATGGCACAGGCAACAGAAGAGTATACAAACTCCCTAAAAAATAAAAAAAATATTTTATATCCAAAGACAATGTAAACAGAGTTAAAAGTTACTAATAGAATTGGATAAAATATTTCCAAATGTTATATCTGAAGGTGTATTAATATTCCAACTAGAAATCCTAAAAATTAACAACAATAAAGGCAAACAATACCATTTAGAGATAGGTAAAAGACTAACATAAATAATGTATCTCCACAGATAACCAATCTTAGTTGTCTGTTGGATGGAAAATCTTGTTTCTCTGGTTCTGGGGTGTGTTACCTATTTCTTCTTTGTAGTTAATCTCTTTGAGTATTTTCTCTAGTGCTGGTTTTGAAGACATAAATTCCTTCAGTTTCTGTTTGTCATGGAAGGTTCTTATTTTTCCATCTAATTTGATAGAAAGTTTTGCTGGGTAGGAAATTTTTGGCTGGAAGTTGTTTTCTTTCAGAGTTTGGAATATGTTACTCCAAGCCCTTCTGGCTCTCATGACTTGGTTTGGGAAGTCTGGAGTGATTCTAATTGGTTTGCCTCTGAATGTCAGTTGGCCCTTTGTTTTTGTTGCCTTTAAGATTCTCTGCTTGGCTTCCACATTGGTCATTTTGACAATTATGCGGCATGGGGATCCTCTTCTCCGATCCTGTCTAAAGGGAGTTCTATAAGTTTCCTGGATCTGTGTATCAACCTCTTGCTCTATGTTTGGAAAATTTTCTGCTATTACTTCCTTGAAGAGATTGTTGATCCCTTTGGTTTCACTTTCTTTTCCCTCCTCTATTCCAATTATTCTTAGGTTAGCTCTCTTAAGATGGGCCCATATTTCTTCAATGTCAGATTCCTGCTGTTGGATATTTTTTTCTAGATTAGAAACTATGCGTTCATTTTTGGAATGATCATCTTCTAAGAGCGAGATTCTGTTCTCCATGTGGTCTAATTGGTTGTTTGTGCTTTGAATTGAGGCCCTTACTTCATTAATTGCATCCTTTATCTCTTTTTGGCTCTCTCTGAATTCTTTTCTAAGCACCTCTATTATTTCTACAGTTATTTTCCTGATTTGATCTTCTAGAAATCTCTTTTCCATGATTTTGGAAGTTTGTTATTCCTCTTTCCCATGATTTCGGAAGTTTGTGTCTTCTCTGGGTTCTTACCTTGGGTCACTATGACTTCACTTAAGGTGCTCTGGATCTCGAGTCTGTAGTATCTCAGACCCCACTACTCCTTTACTGGGTTGTATCACAGAGTCTCCGACCCAGAGAGTCGATAGAGGCTGCTTTAGACTGTGGGGGGTGCCAGGTTGCACGTTCTCCTATGGTGTGATATCTCTGCCACCGCCCCTCCCCCACTGGGTCAAGTCCCAGGGAGTACAGTACTGGGATTTCTCCTCTGTGGCCCGCAATTTGACTCACTGTTCTTGAGTGCGCAGATGTAGCTGTATCTCAGACCCCACTACTCCTTTACTGGGTTGTATCACAGAGTCTCCGACCCAGGGAGTTGATAAATATATGCAATTTTTGTCCATTAAGATTATTAAGCTGGGCGTGGTGGTGCACACTTGTAATCCCCGTACTTAGGAGTTGGAGCCAGCCGCGCACTGGCTTAAGAGACCCTGTTTCCAAATAAAAAAGTATAAAATAGGTCTGGGAGTGTAGCCCAGAGGTAGAAGGTTTTCCAGGAACCCCAGTACCACCAAAAAAAAAAAAAAAAAAAAAAGATTATTAAGACTGGGTCTAGTACTTAGGAGGCTGAGACAGGAGGATTGCAGGTTCATAGCCAGCCTCAGCAATTTAGTGAGATCCTGTTTCAAACTACAGAGTAAAATAGGGCTGGGTTCCATTCCCAGACCTGGAAAAACCAACCAAACAAATAAAAAAATAAACAAAATAAAATCATAACAAGGTATGGACCTTTATTATGTAAAATATATAACTCCAGAAAGAGTAAATAGAAAATAGTTTATTTTGTTTTGTTTTTTGTTTTGTTGGTACTGGGGTTGCTGGAAGCCCTTCTACCTCTGGGCTACACTCCCAGACCTATATTATACTTTTTTTTATTTTTGGAAACAGTGTCTCTTAAGCCAGCACGGCTGGCTTCAAACCTGCACGATCCTCCTGTCTCCGGCTCCAAAGTGCCGGGATTACTTTTCAGCATTTCTTTTGATATGAATCTGCTGAATATATAGGAATAAAAATGAACAAAATGTGGGAGGGAAATATAAGAAAGAAAGGAAGAAAGAAGTTAGAATGAATAATTAAAATAAATATGAGAAATGTATCCAAATATTTGAAAATTAAAAAACACATTTCTAAATCATCCATAAATCAAAGAGAAAAAATCACAAAGGAAATTAAGAATAATTTGACCTAAATGAAATACATAAACATATCAAAATCTGAGATGCAGCTAAAGCTGTGCTTAGAGAGAAATGTATGGCTTTAAATGTTTATATTAGAAAAAAAGGTAAAAGAATCAATGACTTAAACTAGTATACAAAATTAGAAAATATGACTTATGTTTAAAGAAGTTAGAGGATGACTATCAATTGACTTTCAGTAGAATCATGGAAGGCAGAAGACATCGTGAAGTGATATCATGAAGTCATAAAAAGATACTCTCAACTTGTAATCTATATTTTGAAGAAATGTCCCTCTAAAATAAGGGCAAAAGTGAAGAGTTTTTAGAAAAATGAAATCTGAGAGGATCTCTCTTCAGCAGACTCATATCAAAAGAAATGCTAAAAAGTTCTTTAAGCAGAAGAAAACCATGATGTCATGATAGTGTGGGTAAAAAAAGGAGGGATGATGAAGACTCCCTTCCTAAAAAGAAAATATGTATGTAAATCCAAATGGACATTGGTTGTTTAAAACTGTAACCACAATTTATATGGGATTAAAATATGTGTAAAATTAAAATGTGTGGCAGTAATAGCACAAAATTTGGAAGAAGGTAAATGGAATTTAAAGTTTTCTAAAGCCTTAAGTCATACAAGAAGAGAAGAGAACTGGAGGTTCATTTTAGTTGTCAATTAACATTGTAATCTCCTGGATAATGACCAAAATAACAGTGAGCAAAGTATACATAAATGCAGCTACTATATAATATGTATAATAAAACTAATAAGTAAAAGAGAGGGTAACTGAATTTTAAGAAGGACTTCCAATTAATCCGAATAAAGCAAAAAAAAAAAAAAGCTGAGACTAATGAAAAGCAAATAAGCTGATAAGACTTAGATCCAAATATACCAACAATTATGTGAACTGTAAGTAGACAACACAAAATAAAAGACAAAGACATCACAATGGATTTTTAAAAACCCAAACTATATGTTGCTTGTAGGAAAGACACTTTTTAAAGGGGTCTTTTTGGAACCGGGGATCAAACCCAGAGCACTACATCTGCAAAGCAGGTGCTTTGCCACTGAGCTATATTCCAGCCCCAGAAAGACACTTTAAATACAAGAACATAGTAAGGTTAAAGTAAAAAGAGGGAAAAAGAGATATGTGTTAAATAAACCAGAAGACAGCTGGTATTCAAAACATCAGATGAAGACATAAAGGCAGAAAGTAGGACAAAATAAGTGACATTTCATGATAATTACAAGATAAATGCAAAAGGATAACAATTCTAAATTTGTATTTAGCTAACAGCATAGCCTTATTATATAAAGTAAAAACTTACTGAAATAAAAATAATCAAACCCTCAATAATTCTTAGATTATTTATTTATTTATTTAGTGGTACTGGGATGGAACCCAGGGGCATTCTACCTCTGAGCTACACCCATAGCCTTATTTTTTATTCTTTATTTTGAAACAGGGTCTCACTAAGTTGAAGAGGGCCTCACTAATTAGCTGAAGCTGGCTATGAATCTGCAATCCTCCTGTCTCAGCCTCCAAGTACTGGTTTACAAGTGTATATGCCACCACACCCAGCTTATATACTTTAAACATAGCTCTCTGAGCAGGTGATAGAACAACCAGACAAAAATAAATAAATAAATCAGTAAGGATGTAAAAGATATAAAAAACATTTATCAACAAATTTGACCTAATATACATATATATATATATATATATATGATCACATCCAATAACTAGAGAATATACATTCATTTTAAATATACATGAAACATTTAAATTGGTGCTATGGCAAGCCATAAAGCAGGTATCAACAAACCTCAAAAGACTGAAGTCAGCCAGATGTGGTGGTGCATGCTTGTAATCCCAGTACTTGGGAGTATGAGACAGGAGGATCCAGGATCATGGCCAGCCTCAGTTACTTAGTGAGGCCCTCCACAACTTAGTGAGTCCCTATTTTAAACATTAAGAATTAAAAAAAAATGGTTCCCAGTGTTTGGGAGGCTGAGACAGGAGGATTGCAATGGGTGGACAGCCTCAGCTACTTAGTGAGACCTCTGCAACTCAATGAGACCCTGTTTCAAAATAAAGAATGAAAAACAGGGTTGGGGGTTTAGGTCTGAGGTAGAATGCCCCTGGGTTCCAGCACCAGTACTGAAAAAAAAGACTGAAGTCATATGCAATATGTATTCTGACAACAGTAGAATTAAGCTCGAAATCAATAAAGTGGTACATTAAAAGGTAGTACATTATGACCACATTAGGTTTACTTCAGAAATGCAATAATATTTTAACATTTTAAAATCTATATAAAATAGTTTTATAGAAATAATACATATTTTATTAAAATCAGTAAATTTTAACACATATTTCTTAAAAAGTATTTGATTAAACTTATTATTTATGAATAAAATCACAAGCTAGCAATAAAAGGGAACTTCATTAATCTAAGAAAGAATAAAAATAAGTCTACAGTAGATGTACTGAGTGAAGTACAATCTCTGACATTTGGAGAAAGACAATGAGTATATGATATTACCACTTTTATTTAGTATTGCATAACAGGTCCCAGAAAGTACAATAAGGCAGGAAAATAAAAAGTATACAACTGAAAAAGAAGATATCAGGCTGTCTTTATTTACATTATTACCTATGTAGAAATTCCTACAATAAAGTTAGTAGACTATTGAGTGAGTCTAGTAGTGTTAGCATTATGTTTCCATTTGTTAATGAGCTATTTAAAATAAAGTTAAGAAAAAATAAATTTATAATAGTATTGCAAGACATAGGACACATAAAGGATAAATTTAAAAAAATATGTGCAACATCTATACACTGAAAACTAAAAGACCTCTCTAAGAGAAATCAGGGGAAATCTAAATAAATTGAGAGGTATACTATCTTCATAGATTGAAATACTCAATAGGTGTCAATTCTTTGCAAACTCATCTACAGATTCCAAGCAAAGTTTCAGCAGTTTATTTGATAGGAACTGATAAACTAATTCTAATATTTCTTCTTCTATAAACACAAAAGACCTACATTCGCCAAATTAATTTTTAAGAGCAACAAAACTGGAAGCCTCTCACTATCTGTTTTTAAGAATTACTCTAAAGTAATTCTTAAAGAAATCAAGAATGTGCTTTTGGTGCAAAGATAAGCATAAAATGGACAAGATGGATGAGATGAAAGAGTTCAGATATATACATACATAAGTATAGTCGACTGATTATAAATGTGAAAAAGTAATTCACTGTGGGAAGTACAGTCTTTTTAATAAGTGGTACTGTATGGTTGAGTGTCTATAGGCAAACAATAGCACCACAAAACATAACTTTTTTTTGTGTGTGTGAAACTGGGAATTGAACCCAGGGCATTCTGCCTCCAAACTACATCTCAAACCCTACTTTTTATTCTCTATTTTGAAACAGGGTCTCACTTAGTAGCTTAGGCTGGCCACAAACCTCTGATTCTCCGGTCTCAGCCTCCCAAGTATTGGGATTACAAGCGTGTGTCACCACGCTAGGCAAAACATGACTCTTATTCACCATAAAAATAACTAGAATTGGATTATAGATTTTAGCTGAAATATAAAAATATAAAACTCTTGAGAGAAAACAAGAAATTCATAGTGACTGAGTTTAGCAAAGATTTCTTAAATTCTAATTCATTAAAAAAGGAAAACTAATAACTTTGACTACATCAAATTGAAATCTCTGCTCTTTGGAAGATGCTATAATGAAAAAAAAACCCTAATTCTTTAGGAGAAAATATTTGCAAAGACATATCTGATAAAAATTATTTACTTACTCATTTATTGATTTTGGTACTGGGGATTCAATGTAGGGGTGTTCTACCTCTGAGATAAACCCTCAGCCCTATTTTATTTTAAAACATGATTTAACTAAGTTGCTGAGTCTGGCCAAGAACCTACAATACTCCTGTCTCAGCCTTCCAAATACTGGGATTATAGGAATAGGCTACTGTACCTGGCTTATATCTAGGACTCTTAAAACTCAATAACAAGAAAAATCTATACGAGAGAAAATTGTTCGAATGTACCCCTTATGCTCCCCAATATATACACAAATGGAAAATTAGTGCATAGAAAGGTGCTCATAATCATTAGGGAAATAAAAATCATGAAATAACACTATACACTGCACTAAAATTAACAAGATGACAATGCCAAGTTTTGGCATGTATGTATTGTAGATAGAACTGTCATGCATGTCTATAGGAAATACTACTTTAGAAAAAAATTTTACTTTTTTTTCTTTTTATAAAAAACAACCCCTATACTGAGTATTTATTAAGATAAATAGAAATATACATCTATACAAAACCCTCTACATTAATGTTCATAGCTTTTATTCACATTTAAAAACAGAATCCAATCCCATCATTATCAACTGGTAAGCTGGATAAACAAATTGTGGCATATCCACATAATGAAATACTACTTGGCAATAAAAAAATGAATTATGGATATATCTAACAATCTGGAATCCCAAAAATATTATGCTAATTGAAGGAAGCCAAACAAAAAGACAACATAAAATTCTATTTTACTAATAGAATTATGCAATTCATTTATGTGACATTCTAGGATAAGACAATACTGAGAGCACAGAAAACACACCAGTGTTTGCCAGGGGCTGGGAATATGGTAAGGGGATTGATTCCAAACAGGCATGACAGAACCTTTTGGAATAATGAAATATCTATATCTGAATTTTGGAAGTAGTTCCATTACTACATGCATTTGTCAATGTATGTGGAATATATATATACACACACACATACACACACACACACGCACACACATATATATGTGTATATATATGCTTGAACCCAGGGGCATTCTACCTCTGAGCTATAGCCCAGCCCTATTTTTTATTCTTTATTCTGAAACAGGGTCTCACTGAGATGCAAAGGGCCTCACTAAGTATTAACTGAGGCTGTCCTTGAACTGTGATCCTCCTGTCTCAACTTCCCAACGACTGGAATCACAAACATGTGCCATCATGTCCAGCTGGAAATATATATATATATATTTTAAAAAGATGATTTTACTGTATTTATATTTTACTTCAATAGAAATATTGAGAGTTTAGTAAAGCAACTGAATTTAATTTCTTTCCTATTCAAAGTCAATCAATAGTAGAACTGATAAATCATAAGGTAATCCCATGATGGAAGATTTTCCACCAGGAGAATGAATAATACAGCCATGTGTAACAAAAAGGATACTGCTCATAAATACAATGTTGAATTAAATAAACTAGAATAGAAGGTTCATTTACCCTATTAGAAGTTAGTGGTTCCTCTTGCATAGGGGAGGTGGCCATGTGGGAATTAGGGGCTAGAAGGATACAGGGACCTCTGGGGTTGTGGACATATTGTTTTCTCATCTAGCTCCTACCATTTATCTGTGTCCAGTTTGTGAAAGTCATCAAGCTCTACACTTATGAGTATTTTTCTTTTATGTATTACACTTAGAAGAAAAGTTTTTAAAATTGCCTTTCTGTATCCAAGCAATAACAAATTAGAAACAAACATGGGAAAGAACTCATTCACAAAGTAAGAAAAATTACTATATAGGAATAAACCTTTGGGAATGCAGAATACCTTTATTAACAATACAATTAAAACATGAAGCATTCTTAAAACCTGACTAAATAGAGAGCTAGATTATATTCTTAAATGAAAAAATCCAGAACTATCAAATGTCTCCAAATTGATCAGTAAAAATCATACCACTTATAACCATATCAAAAAAGTCACTCATGCCGGGTGTGTGCATGCTTGTAATCCCCGCGCTTGGGAGGCGGAGACAGAAGGATTGTGCAGGTTCAAAGCCAGCTGTGTTGGCTTAAGAAAAAAAAAAAAAGAAAAAAAAATATAATAGGTCTGGGAGTGTAGCCCGGAGGTAGAAGGGTTTCCAGGAAACTTAGTATCACCAAAAAAAAAAAAAAAAAAAAAAAAAAAAAGAAGTTACTCACCTGGGAATTCACCTAATAAACATTAAACATTGTGTGAGATCTCTACAACTACAAAACATTGAAAGAAACTGAAAAGCCAGGTGTGGTGGTGCATGTTTCCCAGCATTTGGGAGGCTGAGACAGGAGGATCCGGATTCGCAGGCAGCCTCAGCTACTTAGTGAGGCCCTTTGCAACTTAGTGAGACCCTGTTTCAAAATAAATAATAAAAAAAGGGCTGGGGGTGTAGTTCCAAGGTTGAACGCCCCTGGGTTCCACCCCCAGTACTGCAAAAAAAAAAAAAGGAAGAAATTGAGGAGGACCTTAATAAATGTAGGGATATATCTTGTCTATGGATTTAGAGACTCAATAATGTAGCAATGTTAATTATCCCCAAATTTATAAGTTCAATGAAATATCAATCAAATAATCAGCAAACATTTTCTCGTGTGTGAAGATTGATGGAATGATTCTTTAAGTCATATGGAAATGCAGAAGGTCAAGAATAACCAAGACATTCTTAAAGAAGAGCAGAGTGAAGGATTCACTTGAGATTGTGAATACTTATCATAAAATATAATGAAGACAGTATGACTCGGGTGCAAGGACTCAAGGTTGCCAAAGGACTGTACTGTTCATTTTTTCCAGATCTGATGATAGCCTTCCTCATGCCTGTTCTTAGAACATTTACTAAAAAGGATTTGTGACTGTGAATTCTTCCTCTGTCCCTCGAGATGTGTATGTATCTCTTGCAATATGGGGGCTCTTTCTAAAGGATCTGAAAGCCATTCCTTTCCAATGTAATTATGACAAAGAATAGGACCACTGTCTCCCAGACAGAATTCTTACTTCATTACTGCCAGCCTGTTGACGCAGCTGGTTTAATATGCCTTTATACTGATTGGCTGTTTCAGTCATCATTCTCACTGCTATAACCCAAATACTTGATAATTGCAACTTAGAGGAAGAAAGATTCATTTGCTCACAGCTCTGGAGGTTTCAGTTCATGTTGTGCTCAGTGAAATCTGTAGAGCTCAGGGCGTAGCAGCAGGAAGCAGAAAGCAAAAGCAGAGGGACTCTGCTCTCCCATCATGGAGGCAAGAGAGAGAGAGAGAGAGAGAGAGAGAGAGAGAGAGAGAGAGAGAGAGAGAGAGAGAGAGAGAGAAGAAGAAGAAGAAGAAGAAGAAGAAGAAGAAGAAGAAGAAGAAGAAGAAGAAGAAGAAGAAAGGAGAGGAGAGGAGAGGAGAGGAGAGGAGAGGAGAGGAGAGGAGAGGAGAGGAGAGGAGAGGAGAGGAGAGGAGAGGAGAAGAGGGGAGAGAGGAAATGTATATAATTCCCAAGGGCACACACACAGGGACCCCTCCCCAGGAATCAAATCAGCCTTCAAAATGGCTGCCTTGTCTATCACATGAAGTCTAGAGGACATTCTAAGTCCAAACCATAACACTGGCCCTTGGTAATTTTTCTCTTCCTTGACTCTATTAAGCTACTTGATCATCTACTCATTTCCTCATTCTTCCTGTAAAGCACCCTTCTACTTCTAGAAAAATCAAAGTTGAGTTCTGTTCACACTGGTGCCTCTTCCCTATTGCAATAGTATATTACTGATTAAGATCTGTCCTTCCTACTTGAGTGTCCAGCTTCACTGGCAATACCCAATGTAAACTACACATACGCACCAGTAATAGGTAAAGGGTCCTCAAAGCAATATGGTCATGAATCAAAACTGAAAACAACGTCAATGCACACAGAATGCACAAATTGTGATATATTCATACAATGGTACAAAATGTAGCAATGGAAAAGAATAAGTGAAATCTGCACCCAACAACATGGATAAATCCCCACATCCTGATGTTAGATGAAAGCAGCCAGGAAGAAAAGGCACAGACTTGTGTTGGTTTCCTATTGCCATGCAACCAATTATTTCATATTCAGTAGCTTTACAGTACCCTTTTATTTATGGCTTATCTGGACACTCTGACACAAGGTGTCAGCCGGGCTATAGTTCTTCTTATGTGTAGCTCAGGGTTCTCTTTCAAGCTCACTCCTTTTTTTTTTTTTTTTTTTTTTTTTTTTGGGTAAAATTCAGTTCCTGGTGGTTGTAGGGCATAAGGTCTTTTTTTTCTATTTTCTGGCTATCAGATGGTGGTCAATCTTTCTTCCTAAAGGCTGTCTGTTCATGGCCCTCTCACAACAGGGCAGTTTACTACTTCTTTCAGGCCAGCAGTATCACATCTCTCAGGCTTAGAATCCAATCTCTGACTTTAGGAAGACCTTGTTAAGGACTCACCTGATTAAGTTAGGCCAGCCCAGTATGATCTCCCTTTTGATTAACTCAAAGTCAATTGGCTTGGAACTTAATTATATATGCAAAATCTCCTAACCTAATCACAGGACGGAGTGAAATCCATCATTTCCACGTTCTCACGACACTCCAGGGGATTAGAGTATAGAGAAAGCACACGAGGGGGCAGGAAACATGTGGTCCTCTTACAATTCTGCCTACCACAACACTGAATTACTCCATTTTTAAAAAGTAAAGAGCCACGTGTGGAGGTGCACGCTTGTAATCCTAGTACTTGGGAGGCTGAGACAGGAGGATTGCGGGTTTGTGGCCAGCCTTATCTACTTAGTGAGACTCTCCACAATTTAATGAGATCCTGTTTCAAAATAAAGAATAAAAAACAGGGCTGGGGGTGTGGCTCAGAGGTAGAATGCCCCTGGGTTCCATTTTCAGTACCACAAAAAAAGAGAAAGAAAAAAAAAAAAGAAAGTGAAAAAAAAAAAGTAAAAAATCCCTGCAAAAATAATAATTGAGGCTGCTAGCACCCTTGTGGCCAGCACCCTTGCTGGCTGGGGTATATCATGGGGGAAGAAGCAGGAGGGAGGCCTCTGCATGCTGGAAATGTCCTATAGCTTAATCTCAAAGGTTCACTTCCCAAACATGAAGGTTTGCTTCCCCCAAATTCATCAGTTGTAGATTTAATATTTGTGGGCTTTACTATACGTATGTTATGCTGCAATAAGAATTTTATACAAACACAAAAACAGTTTCAAGGGGGCCTTCTTTAATTATTCATAAGAATGATAACTAGCATTAGAACTGTTTATATAAAATGGGTACCAGTAACTGATTAGTTTATGCCCCTAAGTTGTTTAAATACCTTGGTAAGTTTATATAGCTATACCTTCAATTTATTTGGAAGATTGTCTTGTAAAAGTACAAATACTAAAATTTCAGTCTGGCTCTTATTCAAGTGATCACAGATTGGAGGAACTTCCTTTGAATGAGTGTGATACTGTTTGCTCTTCTTCATATGAAAGTGTGCACCAATGACCGTGCACACGTGTGCACAGGCATGTGCATTTTTTGGAATGGGCAGGGAGGAGGAAATAAAAGGAGATTAATAGGTTTAATCTGTTAGACTTGGAAAAGTCTTTACATTCTTTGATATGAAATAGGAATAAAAACTAGACCCAAGCCCTGCTTCCAGAGCTGGCCAGCCCTGACTTAATATCTTCTTACCGTTCTATTAATGAAGTCATATCATTTTCTAATAAATATAAATGAACACAGCTCTCCATGCTAAGTAAATCAGGAAAATGAATTTGCCCCAACCTATTATAACTAGCACATACAAAAGTCATATCAATGTGATGTCAATTATCCATAAGCCAATCATACCTATGAATTTAATGCAAAAATCTAAATAAAATATTAGCAAACAGAATTGAAAAGCATATTAAAATAAGATACAAAGCCTGGTGGTATTTATTTCACTAGTGCAAGGATGGTTAAACATTAGTAAATCTAATATAGAATTCATATTTCAAGCAAAGGAGAAAAAATAATTTAAACATCTGAAGACATTTGATAAAATATAACATCTAAATGTAAAAAGACATTTGATAAAATATAACATCTAAATTACTTTTGGAGATACACTATATATATATATATATATATATATATATATATATATATATACACATACAGGTCTGGGGATGGATGGAACCCAGGGGCATTCGACCTCTGAGCTACACCCCCTGCCCTATTTTTTATTCTTTATTTTGACAGGGTCTCACTGAGTTGCAGAGGGCCTCACTTAGTAGCTGAGGCTGCCCTTGAACCGAGTTCCTCCAGTTTCAGCCTCCCAAATGCTGGGATTACAAGCGTGTGCCACCATGCCTGGCTTACTTTTAGATATATTTGGATATATTTTAAAAAGATATTTGGGTCAATCCAGAAGCAGGGATCATTTTAAGTGGGAATAACCATTCTCATTAAGTCCCAAATTTTGAATTTTGTAACTATTTCAACAAATTGATACAGATGCATTAAAAGGCTGGAAATCACAATGGAGAGCTTATATGTGTTAATTAATATTATGTTAAAATCATTTTTAGCTGGGCGTGGTGGCGCACGCTTGTAATCCCCGCACTTGGGAGGCAGAGACAGGAGGATCATGCAGGTTCGAAGAAAGCCGTGTGCTCTGGCTTAGGAGACCCTGTTTCCAAATAAAAATGTAAAAATAGGTCTGGGAATGTAGCTTGGAGGTAGAAGGGCTTCCAGGAACCCTAGTACCACACACAAAAAAATCATTTTTATAATGTGGTCATATTTTTATTATATAATTATATTACATATGTTCAACTTTTTGTAGGTATTCCATATGTAAGATGATGGAACAAAATTTCAGATTAGGAATATAATAAGAAAATCATTATTACAACTTTTATTGAGTTGTCCTGAAGATTCCAGAAACAAAAGAAACTAGGGGAACAAAATGAGAGGTATATAATTTAAAAACAGAAAGTAAAATTATTACTTGCAGATGTTATGAATGTGTATTTGGGGATAACCTAGAGGTATCCATTCACAAACTCTTACAAAAGCGAATGCAGTAAAATTAATAAGTAATTAATGATTATATAGAAAGCAATAACTTTTCTTTATGTAATGATGGTAAGAAGATAGACCGAAATAGATCTTGTTTATAATAGCAACAAGAACTAATGTATCTAGTAGTAAACTTAATAAATGCATGTAATTTATACCATACAAAATTGTAAATATTCCTGAAGGTCACAAAAAATAAGTGAACAGATGGAAAGATAATTCATGTCATATTTATAACTTCTTGACCAGTTTGTTTATAAACTTAATCTCATAAAGAACTTACGAGACTTGAAAAGCCAGAAAATTCTAGAAAAAGATCAATAATGGAATTCTCTTCCTACCAAATAGTAAAATACATAAGGTAAAAATATATACATACAAATATATACAGTTAGCTAACTAAAATAGTGTGGTACTGATACATGATGGACAACTTGGTGGAATATAATAGATGGGACAGAAATAAATCCAGGTGTTGGAATTTGGTATTTGATAAAGCTGTCATCCCACATAACAAAGAAAAGGATTAGTTATTCGCTAAATTATTTTAGGATGACCAGAAAATATCTTAAAAAATTAAGGTTGGATTCATAACTTCTATTTTTCTTTTTTTCTTTTTTGTGGAACTATGAATTGAACCCAGAAACATTCTACTTTCGAGTTAAACTCCCAGACCTTTAAAAAATTTTTATTTTGAAACAGGGTCTCAGTAGGTTGATGAGAGTCTTGTTACATTGCTGAGGCTGTCCTTAAACCTGAAATCCTCCTGTTTCAGCCTCCCAAGTATTGGAATTACTGACATGCACTGCCATATACCTAGTTCATAGCTTACATTTTACATTAGGATAATTAGGATAATTTTTAATGTAAATATTGAAATGTGAAATACAAAAAAGGACCAAACAAAAATATTCAAAGAAAATTATAGGAAAGTTCCGTAAACTTGGACATTCTTTTTTTTTAGAAGTATTACATAAAAATAAAAATTGTGCGCAACAAAACCCACCATAAAGCTAAACAAAAACAAGAAACTATGATAAATACTTGTAATCCATAGCATCACAAAAAGGTAGCTCCCTTAAAATAGAGTTCCTACATATCACTAAGAAAATTCCAACAAACCAATAGAAAATTGGACGAAGCACAGAAGCAACAGTACAACAGTATACAGGAAAGGAAATATAAATGTCCTTTTGACATATGAAAAGATGCTCAATGGCTTTATAGAAATTTAAACTACTCTGAGGTCTGTTTTACCTATTATATCGGTGTCCCCATTGCTCTGTACTACATTATGATGTAAGACTACAATGCACAAATAAAAGTATACTTAAAAAAGAAGAAAGAGAGGCAGATAACCTGCTGGTTAGTGCAAGAATACGAACAACACGGGTGCTTTGCTGCTGGGAATGTGATCTGGTCTCTGTGATGGAGGACAATAGAAGAAAACCCATCTAAAGTCCCAGTTTGCAAGATTTTTGTTTCAGCATTTCTACTTCTGGGAATTTATTATCCTGCAGATAAATTCACACATATGCCAATGGCCCAAGTTTTCAGTTAATGGTGTTTTGCAATAACAAAAGATTTGAAATAACAAACATTAACATCACTGGGGACTGACTGCATACATTATGGTACACCACGCTGTGGAATGCTAGACAGCTATGAAACAAAGGAGAAAGTTCTTTATGTACTAATCCAGAATGATTTCCAAAATAAAGTTAAAAGTACAAAAAAAAGTATGTAAAGTATGCTACCACTAGTATAAAAAAAAGGAATATGTAAATTTGCTCTAACATAAATAAGTTCCTTCTGGGAGAGTGCCTACGAAACTGATAATATCTTTCATGAGAGGTGGGGTCTTAATGGCTCATAGAGAAGGAAGGGAAGGAGGACTTTTCATCTTGGGCCTTTTGTACCCTTTGGTTTAAAACCATAGGAATATAATAATATAATAGTATCTACAAAAATACATCACACACGAAATTTACAATGTAGTTACACTCTAGCCTGTCTGTGCTGATCCCAAACTGTGCTGCAAAGTTTCTTGTTAATCTGTATAGATGTTTGATTGGCAAACAATAGATGATGAATAATTTTGTACTCGAAAACTAAAGTTCCAAAATAAAAGTTAAATAAGAAAAGGGAAAAGATAAAAAGAGTCATTCAATAATAAAAATAGTAGGACCACAGTTTGCTTAAAGCAATCAGACAAATAACAAAATAGAAGTCATGTGAATGTTTAGCTAAACTGTCCCTCATAAAATATACAAAATCTTTGGCAAGGTAGAGAATTGATGAAATAATATATTTTGCTTTTTACTAGATATTTTCACGTTGTTGGATTTATTCTGACTCCTTATGTTAATTTCAGAATTAAAACTAAAATCTACATTTCTATTGATAACCAAATATATAAAAATTTCTATTTTAATTTTTTCAAAAATCTTAACTTCAACTTTTCCTACTTTTGTGAAAATTTAATTTGAGAAGCAAAGCAAAGAGAAAGAGGCCTGTCTGCATCCAACGAGGACAACTAACTGACCAGCACGAAGTAGAGTCTGATCAGGAAAGACCCACTTACTTGCATCTCTTGCTGGAGGAGGAGGGTGGGCTCCCTGCCCCAGGCAGGTGTTTCTTAAGGGCTGCACCAGCTTCTCCTGAGGTGGGACGCTGCTTCCAGGCAAAACCTTCCCCTTGGAGCTGCAAAAGAGGTCTCTGACGTCCTTCCTTTGTTTGGATTCTTGGAGGAAACTCTCAACAGACTTGTCTTTGAGTCTGAGGGAAGGAAGAAGGGAGCTTTTTCCTCTAGGACTCCTGGCGCCATCTGGTAATGTCTCTTGCAAACTTACTTTCTCCAGGAGCTTGGGGACATCTTCGATCTTACTGCAGGGTGGGCACTGGAGTGCAGGAAACATCTTAGATGGCCGATTGGGCAAACTTCGGGAGCGGAGGGCAGGATTAAGAGGACCAAGGTTCGCGGACTGGGCAGCCCAGGCAGCTGGGGTGCCCAGGGAGAAGAGTGCTGGGGCTCTGCTGGACATCTGCCTCACGGGGGACTGCAGGCCCCCATCTCTGCTGGAACTGGTTTTCCGAAGGCTAAATGAGCGGACGCAGGGGTGTGGCTGGCCAGTGGGCGCGGGTTTTGATTCTGGCTTGGCACAGGCCTTCTTCCCTCCTTCAGAGTTGGGGAAGATGGGCCCCAGGGACCTTCGGATGGCATTTGCTATGAGCCGCAGTGGGGACTTGGGAGGGGGTACGCTGGGCGCACGGACTTCAGGGGTCTGTGTCTCCTCCTGGGGCTCTGTCTGAGCAGGCAGGGTGTCTGACCCTGCCCCAGGGAGGGTCAAGGGGTGGATGGGTTTCAGCGCCTGGCCTCTTCTGCAGTTCTCTGTGCTTTCCTGGGAAAGCCGCCCTCCAGCCTCGAGGCGCAGGCTGTCAGTCATTCTTTGGTCATTCCAGTCCAGTAACATGGTCTTCTGCTCCTGAGTGAGGACTAACTTCTTCAAGCCCAGCTTCTTCTCTGCTGGCTCTGACCTGCCCTCCTGTCCCCACTCGGGTCTGATACACCCTTCTGCTGGGTGCTTTTGAGCCCTAAGAGAGAGCTCTTGGTCTGGTGAGTATGGGTCCTTCCCCCAAGGGGGGTATGGGTCTTTATGGATGCTTCTTGTACTCACAAGAGGGGCTGGTGCTTCCTGATACCCCTTGGAAGCCACCTGGGCAGGGTGTGGTGAGCCATCTCCGCCAGGGCTCACCAGGCAGTATTCTGCCCGCTCCAGCACTGCACCGTGAGGCAGATAGAGGGGCATCTCCGTGGGCGCCCCCTGGGTTCTGGCTCGTCTCAGGAAGATTGGGGTGGAAGGGCTGAAATGACCTCTGGAGACCTGTGAGTGGGGCTTGTAAGTGGTCACCTACAGGGGAGAGGAAGAAATAGCAGATACTAAAAAATTCCCAGCCTTTACATGGGGAAGTCAAGTCTCCATTCATACCCTATTTCCTGCCTTTCTCTGGATCTCAGATACCCAAAGTAGAACAGAATTTTTGCCTAAGAAGACTTCAAGGGGTTGTTCTTTGTTCTAAGTGGCTGATTGGAACCTTTGGAATCTACCTGGAGCCCCCCAAATCCACACTGATCAAAGGCCACTATGGATTGGCTGGGTAGCAAGGCCGGCAAGCTGCTCTTGAGCCAGGGAGCAGAGAGTATCGACCTCGGGGTGACCAGGCACAGGGAAGAAGACAAGACTCCACATAGCTTATTCGTACATGGTCCTTATGAAGGGCATCTTCTTCCCAGAGGCATGTTCCTCTAAAACCTAGAACCCAAGACTTCTTTGGAAACCACCAAAGTGAGGAATCACAGTTATCCTTTTAGACTGGAGCTGTGGTGGCAGAGGGATGGTCTTCAGGAACTTTCAGTGTCCCTTCTAAATTTCACACCTTATACCATTGAGAAAGGAGTCATTTTCAGGAAGCAGGAAGTTGGCTCTTGGCAAAGGAAGACCATAGGACTCTAGGAGTGGCTGTGCCTGTTAAAGGCTCGGAGACAAGTATAGGAGGGGGAGGTACTTCACGAGAGCACACAGCTCTTTTGTCTACTTCCTGGAGCCTAGAACATGGCCTGGCAGATGCAGAGACTTATTAACACACTAGAAAGAAAGAGTGCAACCTGTATATCTAAGATGACATCTCCTCTTCAAGGAGGATGCTGCTTCCAAGGTGCTCAAATGCTATCAAAGGCACCCCTACTCCTGTGCCTTCAGTTGGGAGCTCCTCAACACCCTCTGCATGTCCCAGCATCCCCTGTAGCCCATGGTGCAGCCCAACACCTGGCGCAGAGTTCATACCCCAAAGACTGTTAAGAGAGCAGCTGTGTCCTTGTGGGTGGCTGAGAAGGAACAGGGTGAGTTTTTATCAAAAGTACATGTGAAGAAGGCTTGGTGTGGACCCTGGACAGCCTCTCCCTGGCCCTGGCCCTGCACTTGTGGGGACCTAAGAGCACTTAGCAACCAGAGTTAAGTGTGGAAGGCAGGAGAGAGCCCAGGAAGCTAACCTTCCTAATGCGAATGCAGAGGCCTAGGGTGACTCACCTGAGGTGGGGAGGAATCATCCAGGGTGAGCTCAGGGACGCTGTCTGAAGAAGAATAAGAAGATGGTGGGGAAGATGAAGGAGAAGACCATGAAGAAAGAGGAAGAGGAGAAGGTTCCTTTGCAGGTGACAAAGTTCTCTTGTTCATTGGTGTCAAATCTATCAAGGAAAGAACACTTCATTATAAAGCTGTTGTTGCTTTATTTTATCATGAAAAGAGGAAATTTTAGCCAGGTATGGTGGTGCATGCGTCTAATCCCAGCAATGCAAGAGGCTGAGGAAATGGGATTGCAAATTCAAGGTCTGCTTTGGCTACTTAGCAAGACCCTGTCTCAAAATAAAAAGAGCTGGGGATATAGCTTAGTGGTGGAGCACCCGTGGGTTCAATCTCCGGGGTTTTTAAATGGAGCTCCAGTTCTATAAGCAGAGCCAGGAAGAAGAAGGCATTAGAGGCTGACTCAGAGGTTCCTAGTGCCCAGTGTGGGACTTGTAGAGGAGAGGGAGGGTTATGTGGGTAAAAGGAGGCACCAGGATGAGAAGTCAAAGGACTCCTGTGGAAATGCTCCTGGAGATGGGGCCTGGACCCTTTAAAGTGCTTCTTGGAAATGGACAACTTCCCTTAAAGTTCCCCTAAAGCCATGGAGGTCAGGAGCTAGGTCTGTATTAACTCAATAAACCATCTGAGGTTCCTTTCCACTAGATGCCGGAGGATTAGCTCTGGCATGGACAAGGTTAACATTCACTGCTAGTGAAAGGGGCTCCTCCTCTCACAGGTGCATGACGGGCTCTCAGACAGGTACAATTAGCTCGAGATCTTGAGGGAACACAAGGTTACAGCAATATCCAAACCACTGGAAGGTATAGAGTAGAGTTTCTACCAAGGTCCTGTTGGTTAAGAAACAAGCAGGCAGTAGTGTGTCTGCTCAGAGATGCATGTGTGAGGAGTGTGGGCAGGCCTTGGGGAGGAGCCTCACTCCAAACTGTGAGCAGCTGGAATAATCTGGTCTCACGAGCGCAGAATTGTGACAGCTGTGGCCTGTAAGATCTTCCAAGCTCATGTGTGCCTTCTCTTCTTCCTTCTCCTCTTCCTCTCCTTCTGAGTATGGTAACCTTAAATCTGCAATCTCGAGTATCTGATCTCCATATTGGACCATTTCAGATCACTGGTGCTCAGAGAGACTGAGAAAAGCGCCAGGTAGCCTTTAGATGTGCCCCTCAGGACTGGACCCTCAGCCCTCTCAGTCTCCCATGAAGCATGGCGTACACAATGGTATCCCCCACACTCCTCAGGACCTCCGTGCCTACTGGCCACTCTATCTCATGTCCTGCTTTGGGCTGCTCAGCTGACCCATTGAGCTTTCCCTCCAAAGTGTCCGGCCTTCACTTCTGAGCTCAGCACGATGCGCTGGTCTCAAGTTTCCCCAAAGCTCTGGGTGAGAGATTCCTCAGGGGCCCACACAGGCCAAACCCAGCCCCTCTAGCAGAGTCCCTGTTCTCCGGGGTGGGGGGCTCCTGGGTGAGTTCTGGGTATTCCGCCCTGCTTTGCTCACATACAAATGAAAAACATGTCAGATGGTGTATCCCAGGCTCAGGTTCTGAAAAGACGGCTACCAACACGCAGGGTCAAGGAGCGCCCCAAGGGAAGCCTCCCAGGCGGCTTCCGAGGGAAGAGGTACCCGGGGCCCAGCTGACATGAGGGTAGGCGAGGAGGTGCCCCCCAGGGAAAGGCTGCAGCTGAGAGAGCTGCAGGGGAGGCGCTGGCTGGCCTCCCACACCCGCACCCCACCTCCGCCCACAGGGAGATGGCTCCTCGGGCCTAAAAAGGCAAAAGCTGTGAGTCAGTTGCTGCCTTGCTTCCTGTCCTTGGCTTGCCAAATTCCTACCAAATTCCTTCTCCCCCTCTTCCTTGCCCCCTCAGTCTCTTCTCCCCGCCATCTTCTGAATCAAACTCCTTAAAGTGTCTCAGAAGCAGCCCTGGCTCCACAGGCGGCCTTTGTGTTCTTCCGGGCAGTCTCAGGGAACTTTATGACACAGAGCCAAGGACACCTTGGGACACACGCCCGGTTGGAGAGCCTCAGGGGGTCACAAGGTCATGACCTAGAAGCTGTTCCTCCTCTGACCCCAGGAGCTGTTCCATCTCTTCTCCTTTCCTAATCCCCAGGCCCACCCTGGGGTCTATAGTGAGGTCTCTCTCTCCACACTTGATCCTCCCTCACTGTCTTAGAGGTGGAGCTTGGGGAGGATGTGAGGAGATGAGGGAAGCATGTCCCTGAGAGGGGTACAGCGTCAGAAAGGGAGAGCGAAGCCAGAGCCAAGCTGAGCAATGACGGGATGCCTCACCTGCCTGAGACTGGTTATGCCTTGGATTCCCTTAGAAGACCTTAAACGGGAACCCAGGACCCCAAACAACCCTTTTACCTTCATGCCAGCTGCCTGACACTGAGCAGGTTCCTAGCCCCTCAGCTTGCTCAATGGGACGTCAGTGCTGCTTCATGGGAAGATAAAGGCATAGAATGGGACAAAGAGCTCCGCCCAGCAGTGCAGGACACAGATGCTATGAGCTTGACTAAATATGGATTCCACCCCCTTCTTTTCCTCTCATGCACACAGTGGCATTCAGTAAAGGCACTGCTGAGTCTGTAACCCATTGCAGAGAGAGCTGCCCACCTACCCCAGCCCAGATTTTTCTCTCTTGGGCCTGGGAACTCCTCATTTGCCAGCTCAGACCTTTCCTGAAAACCTTGGTGCAGCCCAGCCAGGCTGGCTGCCTAAGCTCTGCAGAGGCCTTGGTCCTGGGTGCTGCTGACTCTCAAAGTCCCTTTGTGTATATGGGGTTAGTCCAGGGCTTGGATTACAACTTCTACTACGCCCCATCCCCAAAGCTTGTGCTATTCTTGGGCCTTCAGAACGGCCAGCTAGGGAGGGAGCTTCACGTTCTACTGCCAAAATGACTGCTTTGGTGGTGCCCAGTTTTCAGGAGGACTGGGATTCCAGGGTGCAGCTTCCCAGAATTCAGGGGCCATGTAAACCTCAAGTCTCTCTCGAAGTCTAGGAGCGCCCTCTAGGGGCAGCATCCTGAGAACCTGAACCCCTGTGCTCCATCTGCAGGCTGTCCAACCACCTTGGACCCAATTCATTTGTTCGTTCGTTCATTCATTCATTCATTCATTCAGTGGGAATGGGGATGTAGCTCAGTGCCTAGCATGTACCAAAGCCCTAGGTTTGATCCCCAACACCATGTACATACAAAATAACACCTGTTCATTGAGCAAACAAGGGCTGGGTGCCTTCTCTGGGCCAAACTATGCTAGACAATAGGCCCCTAGAAGTAATTCAGCCTCAAACACTGCTCTCACACCAGCTTTCCTGTGTATCAGAGCCTGATACTCTTTGATAACTAAGGGCTCAGGTTTCCAGGTCTACCCAGACACCTCATGCTGTGTATCAGTCCTCTCTGTCCTGTGTCTCCTCCAGCACCCTGACCCTGCTGTGAGGTCTCCATCAGTCTCCATGCTGGGAGCTCCCTGAGGGTATGACTGAGCCCTGTACACGGGTGGCACTCAGAGGTGCTGTGATGGACTCTGTATCCATGAGGACCTGCCCGAAGAGCAGGATCCCAGTGCATCTGGAGGAGACGGGAGGAGTGAGGTGACACATGGAAACTGCTAATTTCCTCCATACTCTCCCGCTCACTGCCTGCCTGGGGGCTGTCAGATGACTCAACCATCATTTGAGATTGTTTTCAGATGAGGTGGCTGGCCCAGGTGTGCAGCTCTGGTCCAGCTCCCAAGGTGGCCTCTGTCCCAGCCAGTGGGGGTTGGGGGCTGCTGGAAAGTGACTCACTGGCCAGGAGTCAGTGCTGACTCAGAAGGAAAGAAAACCAGGGCTCCCTTCCAATTGCAATGTTTCACTGTAGAAGCTCTTGCGGAACCGAAGGGCTTGCTGGAACGAGGAGCCTCTCCTAGAACAGGCTGGAGAGGGGAGGTGGGAGGCAGCAGGAGACACAGAATAGGACAGAGGCCGGGCCCCTCCTCCAGGGCCCTGAGCTACTGTTGGAAAACACCCTCCAGCCCTGGAGGCTACTGTGTGTGTGGTCACTGCGCCCTCTTGTGGGGGCTCTGGTCCTCACCCAGCCACTGGCTGCCTCTTCCCTAGGACCAAGGCCCAGAGGGTGTGTGTGTGTGTGTGTGTGTGTGTGTGTGTGTGTGTGTGTGACTTTCATTACTGCTTTGCCTACAATTGCATCCAGCCAAAAAGGCAGACATCCTGGCCCAACTCTTGTGTACAGAATCAAATCGTACAGGCCCCTGAGCCTCAGTTTCCTCATTGTTGTCTCAAAAATCTTGGAGCCCATCATTGCTAAGTCCCCTGTCTCTGTGACTCCAGAGTACGGGGAGAAGGGGGATGGCAGGGTCCCAGATCCCTTGGAGAATGCTTCCTCTGGTGAGTAGCGGAATCAGGTCAAGTGTACATTTTTTTTTCTTGCCCCTGAGGTCCAGGAGGCCATGGTGGAGAAGAAGACACCATGTAAGGAATGAGAGCAGCTGCCCCTGAGACTCCACCAGAGAGCTCCCGCCTCCCACCTCCCACCCCAGCCGGTGACTCACTGGACTGGTATTTTCTTCTGCAGTTCTGCTGTTTACTTGGAGCAGGAGACTGGAAGCTATTGGCCCTTTGCATAGCTGTGGTGGAAAAAAGAAAGGGGCAGGAGGGAGAGTCCATTAGATATGTAAAGAGAGATTTTCTCTTATGGCCCACTTACCAAAAGTTAGTAGATGAATGGTTAGTGTGTGTGTGTGTGTGTGTGTGTGTGTGTGTGTGTGTGTGTTTTACTTGAGATGGAACCCAGAGGTGTTCTATTTCTAAACTACACCCAGCCCTTTATATGTATTATTTTGAGACAGTGCCTCATCAAGTTACTCAGGCTAGCTTTGAACCTGGGATCTCAAATCTCAGCACCCCAAGTACTGAAATTATTGGCCTGTGCTACCATAGGTGACTCTTTTCCTTCCCTCATAACACACTTCTGTTTCTTCATACCCACTTTTCATTCATTCACCCGTCAAATAATGATAGAGCACCTGCTTTAGGATAGGTACTACCCTCTGTCAGAAAATGCCTCAAAGTAGAAGCCATCACTGTATGTCACTGATTACTCGTGCAAGCATGTGTATATACATTCATGTAGACACAAACATGTCAGCATGAATGGATACATACATTCATTCATTTATATCAGAGCAGGGCTTTCAAGCTGAGGTCTTTAAAACATCACACCCATGTTCCATATATGTAATAGAGGAAAGCTGGATCTGCTTTGGTTGGAGCCGGGAAGCTGCAGGAAGTTCTACCCTCTGCTGCCCACTCCCTCTTAAAGTCCCCCAAATCCTGGAAACCAGTTTTGACTGAACCTCTGCCAGAGGATCCCATGTTTATTGGGCTTACTGCCCCGTTTCAAAATTTAAGAATTACTCTAAACCCTCACCCCGGAAATCTACCTTCTTTAATCAAATATACAGAAAGATATGGTTACAAATTTGTGTTCTTTTATGTATCTATAATTTGTTCCAGCACCCCACGGGGTGGTATTGTTCACTTTGGGAACCAATGCTGGAAAATCCAATTGCCAGACCCCTTCTCATGGAGTGGTTACAATGGAAAGACTTTTGCAGGATGTCATATACTTTCTACTAAAGCCCCTGAAGAATAGCTGAGCAAAACAAACATTACATTCAGAAGAAAATGGTTTTTGTCCATTTTGGGCACAAGAATGGGCAGTAGAATCCAAATGCTCCCTGCTCCCAGACAGGACCCGCAGATACCGTCTCGATCACTGTGTTTCCATTACAGCTGGCAAGCAGGAAGGGGCTGAATGCACATCTGAGTTCTCACAAGGTGAGGCCAAGCCTGGGAGAAAGGATGCCTGTGGGAGGGACTTGGCCTTGGGGACACGGGGACAGGGAAGGCCAAACAGAACTCCTAGAATTCAAGGCTTGGCCAGCATGTTCCTTGTCCCTCTGTAGAAATGGTCCTAGGTACTCTAGTCCCGGCCAGTTTGGTGTTGGGCCTAAGTTCTTTTTCCCTGCCAGACTATGGAGCACAGATGTTAGCTGCTACCAATAAGAGATCTTGGATCCTCTCCCACCCTTTCCCTATTTGGAGAAGCCTTGTGCCTGCTCTGTCTGGCATTTTTCCAGTCCCATGGGCCCTCTTTCAAGGTCAAGTCCATGGGTCTGAGGAGCCCTGTGCATGGACGCAGAGCAGTCCCCTTACCCAAAGCCAGATGAACAGTGCACCAAGTGCTGCCACAGGGTCAGCATCAGTCTGTCCAGGCTGGATGTTTTGCAGGAGGAGCAACAGGTCAAGCGCAGCTGCCCCCTACTGACACTTAAGAAGTCACACAAGAAAAATGTAAGACTTAGAGCTCTGATTGCCCTCCTCTGCTTTTAACGTTATGGAACAGAACCTATCAGAAATGCCCAAAATTCATGAGTCTTTCCATGACGGTGCTAGTGGGCCACACAGGCACACATTGTTACCACAGCAGGAACAGCAGGGTGGATGGTAATGATTTGCTCTAGTGGCTCTGACCAGCACGAAGCATGGCTGGCTCCTGTCTTTTTCACTTATGTCTTTTTTTTTTTTTTTTGGTGGTACTGGGGTTCCTGGAAGCCCTTCTACCTCTGGGCTACACTCCCAGACCTATTTTCTGTATTTTTGAAACAGGGTCTCTTAAACCAGAGCAGCTGGCCTCGATCCTCCTGCCTCTGCCTCCCAAGCGCAGGAATTATAAGCGTGCGCCACCACGCCCGGCTTCACTTATGTCTTATGTGCATTTAATTCATGGATGACATAACCGCATGAATACACTTCTCGATACCATCTCTTTGATGGGAGCCTTGTATTTATTTTAAAGGAGTACTTTGGAGATCACAGTATGTGACCTGCCGCAAAAGGAGTACGAGGGGAAGCATTTTGCCATATGGTGCTGATGATCTCATTTTAAAGTTATAAACTAGCTGTGTCCTCCATATGCCATTGGACCATCCTGTTTCCAAGTTATTGCCAGAAGAAAGTGAACAAATATAAATTTTTCTATGCCAAAATAATTTGGGGGCAGACTGACATCCTAAATTGAATTGGTTTCTATTCAAGGATCCAGTGCACTTGATCAATATACTTGCACACCTGCATAGAAACACCTGGTTGCTTATACCAGATGCACACATGGGGCCCCACTATAGACTCACAGAATCTGACTCTCTAATCTTAGGGACCTGGGAATATGCCTTTTAAGCAAGATTTATAAGAAACACTAAACTAGAAGGTTATGGTTTGGATTTTCAATGTCTCCCAAAGGTCCAGTGTGTTGAAGGCTTGGTCCCCAGCCTGTGATGCTACTGGGAGGTAGCTGAGACTTTAGAAGGTGGGCCTAGTGGAAAGGAGATCATTTGGGATTGCCTTGAATGGGATACGGAGGGCCTGGCCCCTTCCTATTTTTCTTTTCGTTTCCTGGCTGCCATGAGGGGAGCTGTTTCCCCTACCATGTGCTCCCATCATGATGTACGGCTTCCCCGCAGGCCCAAAGGCAGTGGGGCCGCACAGCGATGCATGGAAGCCTGTAAAATCATGAGCCCAAATAAATCTTTCCTCCTCTTATAAGTTGTTTATCTCAGCAATGAAAAGCTGACTAACAGAGCTGTCCTGGTGAGTGTTTTCTATGGCTTTCATAGCACAGAGTGGAAGTTATCTTTCATGCCCTTGTGTTAGACAAGCTCTGGGTTAAAGGACTTTGAGGACATAACAGGTTCCTTGATATGCTGAGGTGGTCTGGAAATCTCTTGATAAATGGTAGCAAGATGGATAAAACATAAAAAGTATCATTTAAACCATTATGCATTTACATTTACTGTTATAAAAGGCATACATTTCAGGAACAATCAAATGGAAGTGATTATGGGGCCAGGGTGGGGAGGGGCACGAAGCCTGCACACCCTCCAGGCTTGCCCATCTCTGGAAACCTCTGTGTGCTCACCAATCCCAAAGCTCTTCTGTTGTTTAGGGTTTGCAAGGCACCATTTTTAAGCATAGAATCCAGTGGCATTAAGTAACATCTATATTTTGTATAACCATCACCACTATCCATTTCCAGAACTTTTCCTCATCCCCAAGTGTAACTGTCTTCATAAAACAATAATTCTCACCCACCCCATCCCACCCCCAGCCCTGTTAACCAACATTTTACCTTTATGTTTCTATGGGTTTGACTACTTTCCTATAAGTGGAATCATACAGCATTTGTCATTTCTTTACGACTGGCTTATTTCATTAAGCATATGCCCTCAAGTTTCATCTATGTTGTAGAATTTCATCCCTTTTTAAGGTCGAATAGTATTGACTTGAATGGATATGCCACGTTTTGTTTGTCCATTCATCTCCTGATGGTGTTGGGTTTGTTTCCCCTCTTGGGCTAGTGTGCAAATATGCTGTGATGAGTACAAGTGTACAAGCCAGGAGTCTTTATTTTTAAAGGCAATATCCTGGTCTTTTCTGGCCTTTTCTATACCCACCTAAGAGGCATTAATACAGGTGAATGAAGTTCAGTAATATCCACTCCTGATGTTAACCTGTCATTAATTGGAAAAGTAATGGGCTTACCATAAACAGCCCTTAGACTTATGCCAGAGATGTTAACCTTACAAGGTGGCCTGCCTATCAGTGATCAAAGCCATGGCTGATAAAGACCAAGTCAACAAAAGATTGATGGAAAGTCACATGCTCTATCCACTTATCTGTCATCTCTGTATTTTATTCTAGGATTAAACTGGACTGTCAGAAGCAAAACGCTTTGGCCAAACTACCTTAGTTTACTAAGCCCAGGCCATGACTTGCTGGGTCGTGTTTTATTGTCATGACCTCACACTGCAGCAAAAAGGCCTTAGGAAAATGATGGCTGAATTTTCTAAGGAGTCATTGTTTACAACATGATCTAATGCATCTCTTGATATCATCTGTTTGACATGAGCCAGGAACTTTTTATAGAGTTAAGCATTAAGCAAAGTTGTTCCTGAGCTGAGAACTGTTGAAAACCAATATGTTTTTCTCTTGGACAGTGAGAACAATAATTGTTTGTGCTTCCTTTTTATTGCCGGCTGTTTAGAACTATGCTTTGTCTTTCTGGAGTCCATGTCTCCTAAACCTGCTTTGTTAATCTTGATTTGAGGCCTCCTTTTTCCTATGCACAGTCATATAATTTTGTTTTACATCTTCCTCGTAAGTTGCTTATAGTTCTATGGCAATTGAACAGAGAGGATAAATAAAATGGATGGGTGAAAGGCAGGCTCTGTATCCGTAAACAGGGAAGCTGGAGACCTGGGATATGGAAGGGGAATGGAGGGCTGGCAGTGCCCAGAGGAAGGCTGGACAGCCTGGGCACCCGCCAGTACTCTGTTCACTGCCTGTGCTGAGCTTTTTCTGGAAGGCCCTACAAATGGTACTTTAAAATGTGTTTTGATGACAGTATCCCCTATTTTTTAAAAGGTTCTTGTAGAAAAGTAAATTCAGAGTTTCCAGGACTTACAAAATGTCTGTAGAGTTCTTTTCTGCCCCAGCCTTGGTCTTCCTGGAAATAGCTCGCAGGAGGACTAGGTGGAGATTCTGATCTTGGCCACCAGAGGGCAGGGCAGGACCAGTCGCGCTCTAACGGCTGCAGAGGCTGTTTATTGGTCCTGAAGGTGGCAAGTTTCTTTTGTCCTGTTTCTCCCCTGGCTTTCCAGAAGCCACCCAGAACTCAGACCACTTGGTCACAAAGTTTTTGTTGACTGAATTAAATCACTCAACTTCAGCCCCCCATCTTTTTGTTTGTTTGTTTTGGTACTAGAGATTGAACCCAGGGGCATCCAACATCTGAGCTACTCCCCAGCCCTTTTTATCTTTGATTTTGAAACAAAGTCTTGCCAACTTGCTGAGGCTGGCCTGGAATCTGAAATTCCATTACAGACGTGTGCCAACCACGAACTGTGAGTTCTCTGGCTGCCAGGCCAGGGAAAGATGCTCATTCCTTGTGCACACCTGCAAAATGAGCTTCCTACTCCTCACATTTCAGGGTCCCCTGGGCTAAGGTGGGAAGGTCCAGATGCCCACTGACAACTTGCTTACTACTGTGCAGGGGAAGCTTGGTGCATCCCTTGAGCCTCACACCAGTGACAGCTATGCTTTCCTGAGAGGCATGTACCTGAATAGTTCTACAAGGTCATTCTTCCTGGGGTGACACGCTGTCCACAGCAGCCAGGCCCACATCCCTCCCTTCAGGGGCTGTGGGATGCTGGAGGGCACCTGAGGTGATGCTCACACCACAGGCAGCTGTTCTAGTTAAGCAAGACCTGCCCCTACCCTCTCTACTGGCCGGTGACACCCCGCAGCTGACTAGGCTCCCTGGACATCTTTGCTTGGGACTCTAAAGCTTCTCATGGGGAAGGATATATCATACCTGGGTCCAGGTCCCCACCCTCACTAGTACCCCAATCCTCAAGAGTCCTGTCCACCACCTCTGAGCATGGGGAGGCTGGCTGGCAGGGTCTCTGCTCCCCCTCTATGTCCCAGAATAAAGCATGGGGACCCCCTGCTCACCATGTATAGGCTGTAGCTCCTCAGGGCCCTTTGTCCTGGTTGGGGGCTCCCTCAGGGAGATGTGCCGGGTTAAGGGCTTTGGCAGAGGTGGTGATCCTGGCTGCCAGGCTCTCTCTTCACTGGGCTTGGCACTGGGGGCTTCACTGCTGCCATAGTCAGACTCAGTGTCAGAGCTGGAAGGAGGAAGGAGGGTGGATGAGTGACAACCCTGGACCCCTACTCCAGCGCACACCCACAAGACACGCATCCCCAAGAGCCCCCAGCAGATCTTGGAGTTCAGGGGTTTCATTGTCTTGGTACCTAGCCCCCAGCCTTGGACTTTGTCATGGCCTGAATTATATCCCCTGCGAATTCATATATCGAGGCCCTCAGTCCCAGTACCTCGGAATGTGACTGCATTTAGGGAGACGCATTAAAGTGTCATTAAGTTAAAATGGAGTCACTAGAGTAGATCCTGTAGTTCCTCATCCTCTTTGACCAGTGTTCTTAAAAGAAGAGGAAAATGGGACAAGCCACAAAACCAGGCATGTCCAAGCCCAGGAGAGAGGCCTGGGACAGATAACGTCCCTCGGGGTCCCAGGTAGGACCAACCCTGCCAACGAATTGATCACGGACTCCAGCCTCTAGAATGGCGAGAAAGTACATTTCTGTTGCATAAGCTGCTCGGTCTGTGACACTTTGAGACAAAGCCCAGGCAGACTGACACAGACTTGGGTCAGAGCAGCAGAAAGGTCCCAGCAAATGTCTGATGGGCAATTCGCATGGAGGCCGGACTCACCTTCACGTATCCCTGCGCGTGACTTGTAGTGGCCAATCAGATGCCACGGGAATGTGTCAAGCCAGGGTCTCCAGAAACCTTGTGTAGCCCCCCTTTTATGCGGTACTGAGATGGAAGGATGGAACCCAGTGGCATCCTACCTTCGAACTACACCCCCAGCCCTATTTTTTATTCTTTATTTTGAAACAGGGCCTCACTAAGTTGCAGAAGGCCTCACTAAGTAGCTGAGGCTGGCTGTGAACCTGTGACCCTCTTGTCTCAGCCTCCCAAATACTGGGATTACAAGCATGCACCACTATGCCTGTCTAACCCCTTCTTGAGAAAGCTGGAGCTTCAGGGTGGAGGATAAACTATCAGTCCTGTCACCCTCAGTCACGCCAGCTGACAGCTAGCTATAACTCAGAAGTAGGACCCAGGGCCACCTCTGAAGCCTGCCTAGCTTCTGGCCTGCATGACTTAGAATGTAATAAATGGGGTTCAGTCACTCTGGGCTGGTTTTGTTACTTACAGCTTTTGTGAGAATCAATGACTGACACAGACACCTTTCCTGGCCACCCAGTCCCAGGTAGCCGCCCGTCACTCTTTCTCATATGCCCCTGTTTACTTTCCTACCTGGTGCATGTGTGATGTCCTTCTTGTTAAGTGTTTCCTTGCTTTCTGGCTATGTGCCCAATTGCATGAAAGGGGTGTGAGAGCGAGGACTTTGTCTTGGTCACTGCGGCACACTAAGTCTAGTAAAGGATCAGCCGTCAGTCCTGTTGCTGCCTGACCTCCGAATGGCTTCGGTTGTCTGGAGGAAGGCTGGAGCCTCCATTTCTTATAGTCACTCTGGGTGGGGTCTGATGCAGGTGGCAAGGATGAACAGTCATGGAGGCACCAGGGATTCCTTTCCCATGCCCCTCCCTGCCTGTCCTGGCCCCCCCATCACCAGGCATCACCCTGTCAGGGTGGTAGGCTCCAGGACCCCCTGCCTGTGACAGGTGACAGCCACTTGCAGGTTGTACCCTCCTGCTGCAGACTGCATGACAGTCGCCTCCCGGGAGAAGACATTGGTCCAGGGCCTTTCCCTTCTCTGAGAAAATAGCTATTGACACATAGAGTGTTTATTACGCGGTGGGCCTTGTTCTGCATACTTCACATATGTCCACTCTTCCATCCTCACAGCTCACCCTGAGACAGGCTCTACGACTGTCCCCATTTGACAGGCGAGGAAAGCGAGGCCCAGGGAAGTCCCTCTGCAAGTGAGTGGAGAGCAGGCCAGACCCCAAGGCTGCCACTCCTCCAGCCCTGCTGCTGCCCCATCCTGCTACAGCCGCGGCATACCTGCTGTCCTCGCTGGTGACCAGGACACACACGGCCAGCACGTCCTGCCCAGCTCCATCCTCTCCAGGGCTGATCCTCACTGAGGTCCACTCGGAGGGCAGTGGAGAGGTGACATCACCTTGCAAATCACCCGGCTCTGGCTCCGGGATGCTCTTCGGCTTCTTGGGGGAGGTGGGCTCATCTGTTGAGAGGAGAACAGGGTCTAGAGAGACGTGGAAGGAAGGGCTCTGGCAGCACACCTGCTCCACCAGGGTAGGATGCTGGGAGGATGCAGGCCTGGGCTACCCAGGTCGTTTACTGACTTTCTAACATCTGTGCCATTGCTAGAGCCCCACTTTCAGCCCACCAGAGGCCGCAGTATTTAAGGTACATCTCCTGTGTGCAGAGAGCAAGCACATACAAATTCTTTGTAATTTAGAGGGAAGGCCCTGAAATGTTCAGAGGGCCACCCCAGGCTCACTAGCCTCTGGGCTACTGTCAAAACTACAATGTCTAATCTGTTGCTAAATCCGGGGGTGACTTCTCAGTTCATCTGCTCCACACACTGGCAGCACCAGACCCAGCCGATCATGCCTGCTTTTCAAAAGTGGCCTGACTACTGGGCTCCCTCCTTCCATTGCCCATCTCCTTCCTGGTCTCCTTCGCTGGTCCCACTGTCTCCCACTGGTGTCAGAATGCTGAAGGGCCGCAGGGCTCAGGCTCTGAACCTCTTGGCTTCACCAATGCTCTTGATGATCTCATCTGGTCTCTGGACAAGCTTGTTGCTCTGGTGCATGCCTGGTATCCCAGCTACTTGGGAGGCTGAGGCAGGAGGATCACAAGTTCAAGACCAACCTGGGCAACTTTGCAAGACCTTGTTTCAAAAATAAAATGGGCTGGGGATGTAGCTCAGTGGTGGGGCACCCCTGAATTCAATCCCTAGCATAGCTAATAATAATAGTGATAGTAATAATAATAATAATAACAAAAATAACCAATAACTCTAGACAATGATGACTCCCAGATTTATATCTATAGCCTGGACATGTCCCCAATTTTAGACTTCTATGTACTACTGCGTTCTTGGCATCTCCGTGTGGATATCTTCCAGATATACCAAACTCCACATGTCCTAATTGAATGCTATTATCTATCTCCACCTCACCAAAATCTGTTGCACATCTGTCTGCATCCCCAGAAATGGCAGTGTGGGTCACCTGTGGCTCGGGGCCAGCAACTCAGTGACATCCCTGATTTCTCCTCTTATTCTTCACTCAGGCCACCCACCAATCCTTTTGGCACTACCATCAAAATCCCAGAGTGCAGTCCACTTGGGCCCAGCCCCATCACCTCTTGTTGGATGAAAGAAACCAGTACAGGGGCTCCCAGCCTACCCTCCTGCCATGCCCTGCCCCTCTGCCTTTCTCAACACAGCAGCCAGAGTGACCCCATTAAAATATAAGTCAGAGCCATGTCCCTACTCAAAACCTACCAGTGAGGCTGGGTGTGGTGACGCACACTTGTAATCCTAGAATTCCAGAGGCTGAGACTAGAGGATGGAGGTTCGCGGTCAGCCTCAGCTACTTAGCGAGGCCCTTCGCAACTCAGTAAGACCCTGATTCAAAAATAAAAAGACTAAAAACTAGGGCTGGGGGTGTAGCTCAGAGGCACAATGCCCCTGGGTTTCATCCCTGGCACCGCAAAAATACAAAAAACAAAACAAAACCCAAAGGTAAAGCTGAAGTTACCCAGTTCGGCCCCCCGTGGTCCCTGTGTCCTACCTGTTCTACTGTCCCTGGCCCTCTCTGGTCCAACCTGTCCTTCTCTTGCCATCCTCAATACTTTCAAGCTTCTGATTGAATGTCCCTTCTCAGTGAGCCTCCCCTGACCATCCTGTGGAAAATGGCAGCCCACACCCTCAGGATCTCCCCCGCCCTGAGGCTTGCTCACAGTGCATCTCACTTCCTAATAAACTACAATTTGCTTTGCTTATTTTGTTTATTGTCTCTCTCCCAGGACTAGAATGTCAGCAATGATTTTTATTTCATTTGTTGTTAGAATTATATTTGGCAAATAGTAGATGCTCAGTAAATACTTGTTGAATGGATTGAGGTGTGATGGGCTACATCTTGGCTGCTGACCAGTTGGGCAGCCAGTTCTCTCTTCACAGTAGAACAAGTGTCTTTTTTCCATCCTAAGCTAAAGAAGCTAATGGTCTCATTTGAGCTTGGCTCGCTCTCACCCCTAATCCCCAAATAAGGGTCATAATCTCTCTCTCCTGTGTTCTTAAGAGCCTACTGGATCTTTTCCATCAGTATTTAACTTAAATACCCTGGAGGCACTCCCCCCCACTTTTTTTTTGCGGTACTGGGGATGGAACCCAGGGGCATTCTACCTCCGAGCTACACCCCCAGCCCTATTTTTTATTCCTTATTTTTGAAACGGGGTCTCACTGAGTTGCAAAGGGCCTCACTAAGTAGCTGAGGCTGTCTGCAAACCATGATCCTACTGTCTCAGCCTCCCGAATGCGGGGATTACAAGTGTGCGTTTTAATCCCAGACCCTTCCTCCACCTCATTCTCTCTTCTTCCTTCCTCCTTTCCAGTCCATCTTCTTGGAAGACTTTGCTTCACTCACTTTCTCTATTAAAAAAAAAATCAATCCCTATCCTCCTGTGTATGCCACCACTACTCCAAACTGTCCCCAGCAGAGTCCTTGGGGCCCGCCTTGTTGCCAAGTCCAATCTCAGGGCTTCGGGTCCACCTGTGGCCCCTGACACTTTCTCTCCCTGTCTCTCCACCTGCTCCTCCTCAGCACCCCGGCCGTCCAGTGGAGCCTCGAACACTGGTTCTTCATGCTGTGGAACCCTCTCCTCTACCCCACACATTCACTCTGGGAGATGTAATCTACTTTCCCACCTGCAAAGACAGCTCAAGAAATTCTGATTTTTATTTGAAATGTCCCATCAACTTAAAATACTACACTGGTCAAACAAAACATAGTCACAGGCTGGCCTAGCCAGTGGATTGCTAGTTGGCAACCCCTGGTGTATGTACAGACTTGCTTGTGTGCACACGTTGTCTACACATGTGTCAATAGAACTGGGGATGGGAGGCGTCTGAGGACTATCACTGGACACTTTGCTATGCGAGGATGATGATGGCGGTGGTGGCGGTGGTAAGAGCAGCAGCAGCTTACTTTCATTGGGTTCTTAATATGCACATATACGAAGTTGACCAAACTTGCACAGTCCTCTGAGAAAAGCAACATTTTTTTATCCTACTGAGAAAGTTGAGGCCTGATGAGGTTAAGACACCAGCACATGGTCATAAATCCCTCAGGGATAGGGACCAGGCTATCCCTGAATACAAGAGATCCCCAAATGGATGCCCAGGCACCTGGCCTTTATTCTGGTAGTTGGGGCTGGAATATGTCCCCAGTTCTCTGCTTGCTGTTTGTAACAGAGTTATACTTTAATCTTGTGTCCATGAAGTCCTTCCTGCTAGCACAGGTGGGTCATGCCTAGCCACTGGAAGTTCATGGATGTGAGGTGAGCAGAGGCTGTAGACGTTTGCTAGTCTAAGTGTCTAACTGGTCACTCACTCTCTTGCCAGATCACCATGATAAGAGCTTGTTCCATCGCCAGGCGTGGTGATGCACGCTTGTAATTCCAGCATTTGGGAGGCTGAGACAGGAGGATCGTGGTTCCTCCTACTTAGTGAGGCCCTCTGCAACTCAGTGAGACCCGGTTTCAAAATAAAAAATAAAAAATAGGGCTGGGGGTGTAGCTTGGAGGTAGAATGCCCCTGGGGGTGTAGCTTGGAGGTAGAATGTCCCTGGGGGTATAGCTTGGAGGTAGAATGCCCCTGGGGGTGTAGCTTGGAGGTAGAATGCCCCTGGGTTCCATCCCCAGTACTTAAAAAAATAAAAGAGCTTGTTCCAGATGGCTGCCGCTCCTTCAGCCTGGGACCCTGGTTGGGGGCACATGGAAGAGCTCAGCCTGGTCAATCCCAAGGAAGCCTAGTCCACCCTTAGATCTGCAGCATGAAGTAGAGCCACCCAGCCAACCTGCAGACTCATGAGTAAGGAAAGACAGGGTACAAGCTACTGAGTCGTGGGGGGCTTGTTACATAGAGTTATTGTGGCAGGACTGACTCTATATCCACCTGTGTCTGAGAACAGGCATGCTAGTGTGGCCGGTGAGTGATGTGTCCAACAGATACTGTATCCTCCTCTGACCAAGGTCTGTGCTGGGGATTTGAGATGAATCAACCCAGCATAGTCCCTGACTTTAAGGACCTCTCTCTGTCCCTCAGGGGAGATAAGGCATGCTCAGAGATATTTATTATTATTATTATTATTATTATTATTATTATTATTATTGTTGTTGTTGTTGTTGTTATTATTATTTTGTGGTACTGAGGGTGGAACCCAGAGGCTTTCTATCTCCGGGCTATACTCCCAGACCTATTTTATATTTTATTTGGAAACAGGGTCTCACTAAGTTGCTGAGAGCCTCACTAAGTAGCTGAGGCTGGCTTCGAACCTGGGCGATCCTCCTGTCTCAGCCTCCCAAGTGCAGGGATTACAAGCATACACCACCACACCTGGCTTCAGAGATATTTAAATCATAAGGTAAACCATCTAAGAAAGAGAGGTGGGAGAAGGTGGAAACCTGTCTTCCATGCAGTAGACGCTTGGTGGAAGGCATCATTTGAACTGGGCTTGAGGATGGGCAGAATTTGGGACTGAGAGGGGAGGTGGTAGTTTCAGGGGTGGGCTGCTGGAGCAAAAGCCAGGGGGAAAACAGCCGCTGTCTGCATAGGAGGCAAAAATAAGTCCATGTGGCCGGGAGGCAGGATGGCCTGGCAGAAAGCCAGGGGGCACTATTCCTTGGATACTCAACCAAGAAGGGCTTCCAGTGGCAAGCTTAAGGGTGGGTTTCCCTGCAGGAGCTGGGGCCTGGCATCGCCAGGTTAGACTCACAGAAAGGTCACTCTGTGCTGCAGTAGGAGGTGGACTAGGAGAGTGGAGAGGAGAGAGGTGAGCCTGGCAGTGAGTGTGAGGTGGCAACCAGCAGTCGAGGTGAGCTGAGCCAGGCTGTGCTGCACCAGACCAAACCCTGGGTCCTGCTTTTCTGTCACTCATTCATACATGTATGCATGTACAGACTCACACACTTTATTTATTTATACTTATGGAATTCCCTTCCCAGTTTTCCAAGGCAAATCATGAAGCAGGACATGCCCCTCCCCTGCTCCTGTCCCGCCATAGGCCACTGTTGGTCTCTGGGGCTCAGTACCATACCAGGAGCAAACTTCTTCAAGTCAAACCTTTCCTTCCTGGAGAGCTCCTGTCCACACGCAAACCCGGGTCACTGGAGGACTGGTGGAACTGGTACCAGTGATGGGAGGGCTACTAACGACAAGGAAGCAACACCGGCTCCCTTTCCAGTGCCCACTCGGTGCCCGTCACCTTTGACCTCGAGAACCCAAAGAGGACAGTATCATCGCTGCATGAGTGGAGGAAAATGGAGCCCAGGGGAGTACCAGCTGGGCAGCATGGCACAGCGCCGGTGTCTCTGTAGCCGATGGACTGCCACTGACCCAGAGACAAGAACCATGCCCACACTGCCACCCGCCCCGCCTCCTCCAGGCAGGCTGCTGTGTCTTAGACTACCCGAAGTCATCCGTACTTAGGGAGAATCCAGGACTACAATGAGGCTTGTGCGTACCAGGAGGGGAGTGTGGGAGGTGGAAGGGAAAGATCCACACCTCCCAGAGTGGCTGAGCCCACTGGTGGCAAGCAGGTCTGCTCAGAACTAAGCCCCTTACTCTCCTCTCAGTGCTCTGGCCAAATCCCTGCTCCCGAGACAGAGGAGACTCCAAGAATACTAGTTCTGGGGACAGGCTCACCTTCAAGCTTGGAAAAGGCAGAGCCCCGCCATCTGGGGAAATGTCTGATCTCACACAGCACCCCCAGCAGCCACGTCCCAAGGCCCTTTCCTGGCCTTGCATTGTGCGCCATCTCTGCAGCAAAAGGCTCTCTTGTCTTCCACTCATCTGTAGACTCTTCCGTTTGCCCCAGAACCCAGGGAGACAACAAAGCGACGCATCTTCCCATGACTATTATTAACCCCACTTTATAGGAAAGAAAACTGAGGTTTGGAGGAGTTGTCCAGAGCCACTTCTGTCTCTGGGCTTGGAGAAACTTGCCCTGCTGTTATGTCCCCTCCTCTCTCTGTAGACAAAGGTTGAAAAAGAAAGTTATGAATACCATCAGAACAAAGGAGCCCAAGCCAGGAACAGAAAAAAGGTAATGCAGGCAGCCACAAAGGTGTTGGAGGAGCCAAGGAGCCAGATGGGGACGGTATGTTCACCCAGAGGAAGCCACAGTGAGTGGAAAGGGCTGGGGTTTCTGAGCCCAGGGAACTGGCCACTGCTGCAGGGCTGGTGGGAAGAACTCCCAAGCTTCTCCCAGGATCCTACTCTCCACCTCCCACCTGAGTAGCCACTGGTCAAACCTAATAGGAATCCAGTTGCAAAGCACCTTGGGAAATGTAGTTCAAAGGGGTCACACCTCTCTTTTACAAAGCAGAGCAGGGGAAGGGCTGGGAGGAAATCTAGATTTCAAACAGGAAGATGCCTAGGGTTCTAAGCACAAAGCAGTCTCCCAACCTTTTGGCAGGTGGGCACTGATGAGTGAGGGGACACTGACAAGCCCCGGGTGGAGCAGAAGGGCCGTGGGAAGGAGTGGGATAGGCAGTCCCTCTACCCACTGCCAGGGGATGTCACAATTGCTCTGGGAGGAAGATTTGTGCATGCCAGGTTCTTTGTGGTTCATGGCTCTTTAAAGATAAGGGTTCAAATGTCCAAACACGAGGGTCTTCTGAGAGTGGATCCTTGGGGCATATTAATGGGAATAGAGTATCCAGGGAGGAATACTTCAGGGATGAATGAACTGCTGGCCAGTGCTGGGGCCAGCTGACTGTCCAGTCCCGTTGTACTCTTGCTAGGCGTCCCAGGCACAGCGAGCAGACCTGTGTCGCAGGTGTGTAGACACACAGGCACACCCTCTGCTGCCCTGATAGTAGCCTTAGCAACAGTCTTGCTGCTGAGACCAAACACAAGCCAGAGGGAAGCTGCAAGGTGTGGGAGGGAACAGGCCCAGCTCTGCAGCTCCCAAGCAGCAAGGAAACTGGGTTTCTGCTACTAGCAGCCAGTTCAGGGCCTTCATTCTTGGACCCTCTGTTCTTCCCACCTCTCCCTTGCCACTAATAGGCATTATGCCAGTCAGTGCTGAGCCTCCAGCATTGAGCAGAGGTGGACCTACATCTGCACTCTCTAAGAGAAATGGGTGGAGCACTCCAAGGCTCTGGGAAGTCAGCCCTTGGCAGCCCAGTAAGGCAGGAAGGTCACAGGCTCAGGACCATGTCCTTCCTGCCTCTGCTCATGGCCTTGGCCTAGGCAGTAGCCTGTTCCAGTACTGAGCAGGTACTCCCCTTCCAGCCCTCAGGACAAGCCTCTGATGGGGTCCCGACACCCTGGCATGGTGTTCTGGCCTGGTTGGGCCTGGTGCAGATTGGGGAAGGGGAGGGGGCGACCTAATCTTCCAGCACTTCGAGGCCTAACAGTTGAGCTGGCTTCATGATCTGTATCTAGGGTGTGCCCTGCTGCTGGGAAGGCAGCCTCGCTTGGCTTGGGTTACACTTGCAAAAGGACAAAGCTCAGGAGATCAAAGCCAGGGTGAGCCGACCCCATGCCTGGGGGAGGGTGCACACTGTCCCCTCCCCTCTGCTGGGTCTCCCTCCTGAACCACGGCTGGATGTCAGGAGGACCTTCCTTAGCCCAAGCATGCTCTCCAGTCTGAAACCCAGGCCAGAGGGCAGAGATCTACAAGTCTTTATTGAGGGCCTACCATGTACTCTACCTGTTGGGGTTACTTGAGCGTTCAAAAGGCACAGAGATCCCCGCCCTTGTGTTCTAGCTCAGAGGAAAACCAAAGCAAGCAATAGACATAGAAAACGAGTGGGTTACACGATGTGGCTGGAAGTGGTAAATGCCATGTTAAAACTGTCTAGTAGTTCAGGACGCAGTAGTAAAAGCAATCCTCTCCATGAGCAGGCTACATGAACTGACCTGAGCTAAGGACAGGGTCAGCCACACACACGCTGGGAAGGGTGTTCTTGGCAGGTGTAACAGTCCGCGCAAAGGCTCCAAGGCAGAGTGTGCTGGGGGCCAGCGGAGGCCGGTGTGGCTGGGAGAGTGTGTGTGAGAGAGAAGTAGGAGCGGTCAGAGCACAGGGCCAGACTGCAGAAAGCCCTCTGAATCCTGTGTGTGGCTGTGGTGTTGACAGTGTGAGCTGGGGAGCTGTGGGGGAGTTCTGAACAGGGGAGAGACCAACTTGAAGATGACTCCAGCTGTATGCTGGAAATAGGTTGAGGGGTGAAGGTGGGTGCAGAGGCCACTGTGGTGCCTCGGGAAGGAATGAGAGTGGCTGCGGCCAGGGTGCGTGAAGGGGGTGAGAAGTGGAGGGGTTTTGGGGTGCTCTTGGGATTTGCAGATGGATTGGGTGAAAGCAGAATTGAGAATGACCCCAAGGGCATGAGCAACAGGAAGAGAAGGATTGCTCTTTCCAGCTGTGGGGAAGGCCAAGAGTAGAGCTTGTTTCAGAGAAATCACGGTTGGAGATGGACATAGGAGCGGGAGATGCTCCAGTGATTCTTGGCAGAGTACAGGTGAAGGTGGCCGTAGGTGACTGGAAACACAGCCAGGGCTACACACCTTCTTGGCTCAGACTCAGGTGCTCCCTAGAGCAAACTCGAGTCCTGGGAAGATGGCCAGAGCTTCTATTCAGAGCTGAGGCCCAGGGACCTGAAGGGAGGCGGCTGGTTGCCTTTAAGAGTGCTGGGGACTCAGAAAGAAATAGATGGTGCTGCCCAGAGTACAGTGGACCCCTCTCTAGTCCCCAAGCTGTGGATGTCCTGTCAGGTGTCCTGAGCCCCTCTCGCTGATCCAGAATGTCTGGAGAAAGTCTTCCCTGACTCATTCCTCTGTACAAAACCAGGAAAGTGCTATCAGGAACTTGGCAAAGCACCGTGGTGGCTTACCCCAAGTGCCAGGCTTAACAGTCCCACATTCCCCAAACCCAAGGCCAAGACTCCATTAGTCCCAGTTCACCCCCTCGTGGGCAGGAGGGGGCTTGCCCATGCCACTGAGTCAGAACAAAGTGCTGGGTCAAAGCCAGGACTCTGGGCAAGTCCTGGGCCTTACCATACACCCGGGTCCCCGCAGACCAGGCGACTGGCTCCACGCCTGGGCCCCAGTGCCTCCCTGCTCTTCCACAGTTGAAGAGGTCTCTGCGTACTCATCTTCCTAATGTCAGGGAGATGCTTCAATAGGATGTTCTTAATATCACCACTGACCTCAGGGTGGCCCCGAGGAGGTGAAGAGCTAATGAGGACCTGGGCATTAAGTCCTTGGTCCAGTGCCCAGCTCAGAGAAAAGGCCCCACTGGGGCCGTGAAGGAAGCAGAAACTTCTATTATGTATTTAAGGAACTTTTAAAAAATGTTATAAAATGAATATGTTCACAGAAATAAAGGCAAACAGCTTGCCCATTCTGGAGGAGCTACTTAAACTACTTAACAGTCAAACGCACAGAGATTTAGTTCTTTGGCTGGGTGGTTTCCTTACAACAAATCCCCTGGGGTAGAGTTATTGGGCCCTGAGGTCAGAGCGCTTTTCTGGATCTTAGTGATTGTTGTCATATTGCTTTTCAGGAAAAGATTGTCCAAGTTGACTTTTACTCACTAAGTTCATTTTTTTTCCTTTACAATTGACTTCAGTTTTTTTCCCCTTTACTAATTGAGGGGGGGTGCAGCATAATTAATTTACATTCCTTTAGAAGCCAAGAAAGAACATTTTTGTAAGTGCTTCTGTTTTTTTTTTTCTTTTCAGTGTTTACTTTTTAAGTTTGCTTAAGTGGGAAATATTTGTTCAGAGCCTTCACCCACTTATTATCAAGTCATTACTCAGTAAATATTAACTAATCACTTGGACTGTGGGAAGCACCCAGGAACACTTACTTTCAATGAACTCTTTAAATACCATAGCACTGATCATCTTTGTTATTAAATTCAATTCAGATTTTTCCCACCTGCCTAGTTAATATTTTAATTTGTACTAATATATGCTGTTTTTCTAAAATTTATATAATCAGATTTATCTCACACTTAATATAAGTTTTAATCTTAGAAGTTTTTTTTTTTTCTTGTGCTACCGGGGTTCCTGGAAACCCTTCTACCTCTGGGTTACACTCCCAGACCTATTTTTATACTTTTTTTATTTGGAAACAGGGTCTCTTAAGCCAGTGAGGCTGGCTTTGAACCTGCGTGATCCTCCTGTCTCCGTCTCCCAAGCATGGGGATTACAAGCGTGCGCCACCACGCCCGGCTAATCTTAAACTGAGAGGATCAAGCTGGGCATGGTGGCACATGCTTGTAATCCAAGCATTTGGGAGGCTGAGACCAGAGGATTGCAGTTTATGGCCCACCTCAGCTATGTAGTGAGGCCCTTCGCAACTTAGTGAGACCCTGTTTCAAAATAAAGAATAAAAAATAGGGTGGAGGTCTATTTTTTAGAATACCCCTGGGTTCCAGGCCCAGACCAGCAAAACAATACAAAACAGAACAAAAACTGAGAGAATCACCCTATGGTCTAATATTTAATTCTTATATATAATTTGATTCATATATATGTGTGTTATTCTGCAGTGCTAGGAAATTCTATTTAATATTTAATTATATTATTTTACTTTTAAATATTAAGTCTTTAATCCAGTGTTTCTGGATCAAAGAATATTCTTCCAAGCACTATTTGTATAGAATGGATACCCAAACCAAAACAAACCAAATGCAAAACCAAAATCAAAACAAGAAACCAATAAAATCTTCAAGTAGGTATGGAGAACTGACTTAAACAGTGAGCTAAACTTTTTTACTAGGGGACTCCTCAGAGACTTAACATGCTAATGAAGCCTGTGTGTATCCCCAAGGTTAGAAAGGACTGGCAAGATGAGTACAAAACATTTCTCAAACTTTGTGATTATGAAACCCTTTGTTCATGAAGCACCTCTGGGGGTGCCACACTTTGGAGAACGTTGCTTTAATCCAATTTTAGATGAAAATGAAAACCAGGCCATAAGCTCCACAGAGTGGACAGCTTTTGTCTAGGCCAAGAAGTCAGAGACCTTTTCTGGATCTTAATCATTGTTGCCATATTGATTTCCAGAAAGATTGTCCTAGTTTACTTTTTATTTATCCCAGACTGTCTTCCTAACACACAGAAGATGCTCAGTTAGTTGGACAAATTCATTTGTTGAATAAATGAATGAGCGTGTGTATAAAGAAACAAGAAAATCAGTCTGCAATACTGAGGCATATACTCCATAAAATTCTTGGAAGCACAGGATCTTTGTATGGTTCCTTACAATACTCGTAGGATCTAGAAGAAGGTATAGGATAAATAACTTGAACAGATACAGGAATGAGTCACTTGCCCGACCTATCACCTGACTTGCAGTACCTAATACCCTTCTTTGAATGCAAGGGAAAGAATACAGGGCCCCTGGTCATGACCTGAGGTGGCTCACAAGGCAGATCCAGGCCTCAGAAGCTGAGCAGGAGATCACGGCCCCAGAACTGCTCCTTTGGAGGTGCCAGGCCCTCATGAAGTTCACAGATGACTTGTTATACTATCTCTGGATGCCCAGCTCATCAGACTTGGTAATGGCAGGCATCCGACCCTGTGGAGGCTGAGGACCAGAATCCTTTGGCACTGCCTAGACTAGCAAGTGAGACTCTAAATCCTTCCCTTAAACACAGCCTGGAGTTGGGTAGAACCTGCCATGGGTGCTGGACTCAGTGAAGGCAGAGCCTCTTAGTGCAAGGTGCTGAATGACCTGAGCCTCTGTGGGCAGGGGAGGTTTCTGAGGATGGCAAATGGCTCTGCATGACATGAGCACACTTGCTGTGTTCACCGCGATCCCAAGATCAACCAACATCTGGCCCTTCCTCCTTACCTTTCACTCATTACTCAGCTGGACCAGTGTGTAATGTTCAAGACCTACCTGTGCTCTACAGAAGCCCAATTCCTATAAAGTTCATTGGTAAATCTCTTACAGGGCCACAGCTCGGAAGTGGGGACATGAGTTCAGGTTGCTGTCAACACAATCTTCCTATTTGCTGAGGTCACACTGACTCTCACCTATGCTGCCCAGAATCTAGCACAGCAAAGTTTTCAAGGAAGAGATCCCAAAGCCTGGCCCCAGAGTGTTGGTGATATTTTCCAAATATTACCTCTGGGTAATATTTCAGAATGCCCCAGCACAGCCCCAGAAAGTCCCCTGTCACCACAAGTACCAGTCCCACCAGCAGTTTAGGGAAGATGGACCTCCTAAACCAATCCCTGTGTTTGAAGTTTTAGAAGCTTCTATGGCAAAGAAGAGAGGAAACAATGAGCTTTATAAAGAACCATATTTATTTTCATTTACAGCATCAAATACCATAAATAAAGCTAAACATTGTTTGCTGTGTGCAAAATACAGGGTTCCATGTGGCACTGTAAATGATTACCAGAGGTCACAGACATGCCTTGAGATGGGGAAGCTAGCTAAAGAGAGGCTGAGAGGGAGGAGGGCTCTCTGGCTGACATTCTAGAAAGGGAAGGAGACTCTGCAAGAGAAGATAAGACAAGAGCAACAACTTTGTACCAGCCAGGCTCTGCACCAACATGGGGAGGAATGCAGCATGCAGGGCTGGGCAGCGGCCGGGAGGTCAGGGTGGTTTGGGCCACATGCAGGATAGATAGTGCTTGCAGCCTGAGACTGGAGGGCCTGGCCTATATAAGCTCCCCTGCAGGAGCACTGTGACTGTCCTGTTCCAGGTAAGGGAGTCAATGGGCATAAGTGCTTGAAGCAGAGCCAGGAGCATTTACTCTGGCCTCTCCAGGGCCAGGCCTGACCTGAGCCATTTCTCAGAGCCAGTCCTCTCCTGTGACAGGTTGAAGCACCTGAGCTGTAGAGGCTTTAGGAGCCAAGGGGGCTAACAGCCCCAATGAGCCTCTTGAATTTATGGTGAGGACTGCAGTAGAGGAAGGATTTGCTAGAATAATTGTGATTATGTGCTTACAATATGGAGCATGGATCAAGCTTGTGATGAAGACTGGTGGCAATCTTTTTATATCCCTCCAAAATGAATCAATCACCTGAGGTTTCCTGAACAATTAGTAATTTTACGTTGGAACCAATTTAAGAAGATGCTGCTATGCATAACCTTTCTCAGAGGCTGCTAGGCAAAAGTGTTCTTTTCAAAGGTGACAGAGCCCTCCCTGGATGGTATAGTCTCATGATCAGAACTAACCCTCCCACGAAGGCAATTGGTTTTGCAGTTGCAAATGGGAAAGCATGCACTCAAGCTGGCCCAGGAGACAGAGGAGAGGCAGGGCATGCACCGAGGGTGGACTGGACTGCCGGCTCCAAGGCTCCGAAGCAAGTTGAACAAGGATTTTTGAGCGGAACAACCAACCCCCCATGCTGTTGACCACCCATGCCACAGAATGAGTCCATTAGTATGCAAGACACTCAGAGTTAGCGCAACCAGTACCGCCGGCGGGGGTGGGGGGTGCGGAAAGCGGGTTAGGGGTTAGTACCACTCTCTGAAAATTGCCAAGAAAATCAGTCACCTCAGAGCAGAAGTGTGTCAGCCAAGAAGTGGGTGTAGCACTGGAAGGCTGAAACGAACTGACGGCCATAGTGTGAAGTTGGAGAGAGAAAGATAGAAAAGAGACCTTAGCGTGAGAGAAAACAAGGAAATGAATGACAACAGGAGAAGACCCTGGAGTTGAAAATAAAACAACCATTAAAAGTAAGGGGAACGGCCCCCTGGCAAGTCACTGTTTGCTGAGAAGAGACGAACCTTCCTGGTGGCAACTTGAAGTTTATTTGCACCAGTGGACACACGTGGTCTGCATGTTACCAACCTTCTGTGACACTCTGCTCAGAGCTCATAATACCTCTGACCCCCGTGTCTTCTCTGCCTCTATTTTACTCTGGTGCCTCACACTGGCCCGTGAAGACATAGTGGAGGTCTTGAAATGTCTGTCCCCCCCAGGGCCTGCCCACTAGGAAGGTTCAAGGTCTCAGAACACACAAACTTGTGACAGGCACACCCTGTCTACCGAAGTAATTCAGACCAGTCTCCTTCTGGATATAAAAGACATTCTTAGTCATTGTGTACTGGCTTTGCGGAGCACTCCACAAAGCTTTCCAGCCCACCTCAGCTGGCGGCACTTACAAGAGCATGGCTGTCTACAACAGGACCTCAAGAATTTACTTTCTACAATCAAATATAAAAGGAGTCAAGGGCTCCTCCATCATGATGAATATTTAAAAAACCAACAAAAAAGGGAGAAAAATATGATGTGAGTCATCGGACTGAGAACAGTTCCATTAATGACAGAGGCACTGATTCCCACAGACTTGGCCATTGACATGTGCCTCTTTTTCCTAAGGATTTCAGGGAAATTTTTGTAGAATTGCACCCCCCCCCCCGTTTCCTCCAACTCTATAGAAACCTGTCATCTCAAGATCTCAAGATCTCTGGCTCCTAACCCACACCAGGCTGCCTCTCTAGTGAATTCCTAGCAATAACAGCTGAGCTCACTGGAGCCCAGCAACTCTGGATATGCTGAGCCCTATAGGTCTTTTTCTATCAGCCCCACAATTGCTAATCCAGGCTCTGTACCTGTGCATATCCAGGCAGCCTGGGGTGGGGACAGCTGAGGCTCTTCCAGACACCCAGAGTAAAGAATGCTATGGGCCTGCTGCTTAACTTTTGCCTTGATGCAACCAATTTCTTTGAATGGGTTAATAAACGGCTTTTGCTTCGAGCCTTCCCTGCCAGTCAAGAGGCAGCATAGCTCTCCCTAGAGGTCAGATACCTTCCTTGCTAGGGCGATGTGAAAATGGTTTCTGTTTTGACCAGATTTGCAGGGCAGCCTCTCCTCTAAGCAGTCAGGACACCTGCAGGTGAGGCTCACTGAGCAGGGCTTGCTTCCTGAGCGCTCGCAAAGACCCTCAGGTTCAAAGGACATGGCTTCTTTCTCTGCATTCAGCCTGGCCACTGTGGACCCTGAGTGGCCTTAGCTCAGGCTGCAGCCTGGGCTGGGGACCTCATAAGGAGCCCCAGAAGCTAAAAAAAAAAATGTCACCAGCTAAAATAGCTTGTTCTCAGCATTGCATCAGCTTGCCAGAGCTCTCCAGAGTCCAAGGGGCTCTTAATGCAGTGCCCATTAGTGGAAAGAAGAAAATGTATGTTTGCAGCAATCTAGTTGAAATCCCGTGGTTCTCTGTCATTTGGTTATGATGTGGTGTGGGAAAAAGCCTTTAAGCTTCTATTTTATGTCAAAATAAGGTAGCAAAACAGTCCTCCTCCTTTCAGGAGGCTAGGTAGCCAATAACATGCTGCTATGTGCGTTTGAAGGTTCCATTTTATTCTGCCCTTATATTCTTTTCTTCTAAAATCATTATACTTTCATATTGTAAAACTTATGCCCACCGGTTGACAGGAAGCATCTGGTTACATAAATTGAAAGGCACTGGTCAGGAGATGGCACATTCACTTTGGTGTATATAAAATCCCAGATTGTCAATTTTGCAGGTAGGGATGATTGAAACTTAACTGTGATGTTGAAGGGGCTTGTAAAACCAGTTATAGACTTTAAATCCACGTTTAGAAAAACTGACACTCGTAGAAAAAAAATGCTTTCTCTTGGCTTATTAAAAGGTAAAAATTGAAATGTAAACCCAGAAATATGGCTCACTTTGGTATAAAAAACAGTACAAAGGTATATTTTTAAAAAATCCTTCATGTCGGCCCTGGCGCTAGCACCATGAGTAGATGTTCTCTCTGTCAAGACCAGGTGGAGGTGGTCAGTGTGAAACTCTTTGGCTTGGAGCAAATTGGATATAGATACTAGACTTCCTGGCCAGAGCCTTAGCAAACTACCAATACATCATCTCTAAACTCTGGAAATGTTAAGGCACTTCAGGGCAGCCAGGCACTTCAGTGGAGCTTGACCGGGATGCACCTGAGCAACCAGTTGCGGATGCTCTCCAGGGAATCTTCAGACTCCCGGTACATGGATGCCAGGACCTCAAAGAAGGCCCACAGGAGCGGCAGCCCAAGGCTCAGAAGCTCGTACGTGTAGCGGTAGTTGTAGGCATTGTCCCTGACATGGTGGCGGGCAGCGCGCAGGAGTCCCTGCATCCAGTTAAGCAGGCCCCGGGGGATGGCCAGCAGCCCCGAGGGGAGCAGGCCCCTCGACAGCCTGAGAGGCCAGCTCAGCGCCCTCCGAAACAGGGAGGTGGAGATACCTGGGGGGCTGCCTTCCGGTGTGCCAATGGCGGCCACTGCACAAGAACTTTCAGTGGGAGGATCTCGCCGGGGGGTTTCCTGCTCCTGCCATGTTCCTTCCTCCTGAGAAAGAGATTATAAAGAAGGTGTTTAGTCCATAAGTCTTACAGGGGACTCCTCCAACAAAGCAGACTGAGTCAATAAAAACCTAACGTGGCAGATCTTGGGTTCCACAGCTGCCCCCACAGTCTCAGCCCTCCATTCATGATGCTGAAGATGGGTACAATTTTTTGGGGGAAGCAAACTGACCATATAGTTTATAAACCCTTAAAATATTTGAGTATGGTTGTCCTCTCACCAGCAACACTACTTGTAATATACAAATATATCGATATATACTAGGTAAATAAATTTGAAACATGGATAAAGATTTTTATATCACATGCAAAATAAAATAAAATATTTGTGAGAGAGAGAAAATATTAAAATTTATAAAAATATTTATAAGAGAAACATACCAAGCCATGTAAAAGTCTAACATTAAGACTATTGAAATAGATTATTGGCCATGCACAAAATAGAGTGTTTTATAGGCATTAAAAATTATACTCTCAAAGAATTTTTAATGTCATGGGAAGCCATTCTTAATAAACACTGTTGGTGAAAAAGAATGATATAAAACTGTAGAGACAGGATTTTGATTAGGTTAAGACACATTCATATAGAAAAAAGTATAGAAGGAATGTTACAAAAAATCAAGAGTTTTCTCGGGTTTAGTGATTAGGCAATCTAATTATCTTCATATACTTTTATTTATTTTCCAGTTTTCTACATTAAGCTTACATTTCTAGAAGGAAGTTTTAAACTGTTGGCCTTTGCTGGTGGTAGATGATTCAACAAATCAGAGAAAAGATGTTTGCTAAAAACTGTGGGGAGGTGCTATCACATGCCACCTAACAAATTCAAGAACAGGTCACTTTGCTGACATCCAAAAGCCTGTAAAAGGACCTGGAAACTCTGGAAGGCTGCCCCATACCAGGCATTCTTTCTGCAAGAAGCATGCTCTGGCCAGGTGGGCCCCAGGCACAGAAACACCATGTGGCTTTTGTGTGGCTGAGCATATAGTTTCATCCCTGGCTTCAAGAGAAGCCAGACAGCTGCTCACCTGGGAGCAGCATCTGGAACAGAGCAAACCCCAGAGAGCCACGGAACACACTGAGCAAAGGAGCCACCTACACCAGGAGGTGAAGGCTCTCTCCTCTATCTCATGTGGACACCATCCCCCCAGGGCCAGAAAAGTTGGCCTAACTCTGAAGAATCCTGTAATACCTTCTCCTTTTAAGGTGCTTTCTGCTCCACCAGCACTTTCGAGACAAAACATACCTCTCTTTGTTGCTTCAACTCTGCCCGTCTCTTCCGTTGTTTGCTGTTAGTTTTACAGTGAATGAAATGGGGCTTGCAGTAAAATTTGCCTGTAAAAAAACAAAGACACACATATACAAATACGCACTGGCATAATACACACACACACACACACACACACACACACACACACACACACACACACACCAGGGCCATACCAGACATAAAGCAAGTGCCCATTGCTGTCCAAGTTAGAAGACAGTAATGGAAATAAGCCCAGGAGAGCGTAAATGTAGAAAATGGCTTTTGTCACCTCTCCCAAAAGAATTGATATCTCCTGGTCAATGATATATGAGCAGATGTGAGGTGTGTCCTGTCCAGGCTGCACATGAAGACCCTGTGATGTGTCAGCTTGGCAAGGCCATGGTACCCAGCTTTTGGTCAAGTGTCAGTCTAGATGTTGCTATGAAGCTATTTTATATGCAATTAGCTTTTAAGTAGTAGACTTTGAAAGAAAACATAATAATCTCCACAGTGTGGGTGAGCCTCAGCCAAATATCCAGAGATTTTAAGAGAAAGACATTGAGGTCTCCTGAGGAAAGAATTCTGCCTCCACGCTGCTTTCTGACTGTAGCTGCATCACCAGCTCTTTGCTGGGTCTCTAGCCTGCCTGCCCGCCCCATGGATTTCAGACTTGCCAGCCCCGCCAATTGTGTAAACCAATAAAATCCCAGTGTCTGTCAAAATGAATGAACATATGAATGAATGAATGAATGAATGAATGAATGAATGAAGTGGCCCTGAGATGAGGCAGCTATATCCTTTGTTGCCTTAGAGAAGCTACTCAGAGACCTCCAGCAATGGGGCCCTCCCAGGATGGGGTAAAATCCTCAGATAATCCTCAAACCAAGCCCAGAACATATTTCTTTGCAAGATCAGTTGCCAGGGAACAAAACAGGTAGTTTTGAGTAGCAGCACCCCTGGTCCTTCTTTTGGGGATCCCTGGGGGTGGAGAAGGCTAAGAACAAATGGCTGCAGTGACAGGGAGGAAAAGCCACAGGCAGGGCACATACGCAGGACCACGGGGCACCTTCCTACTCCCTGCTGTCACAGTGACGACGGCGATGGTAATAACGGTAATCACAAGAGAATGAGATGTGCGACCTGCCGTACCCCAGGCACTGTTCTAAGTGCTTCCCATGACTCAACTTATTGATCCTCATGACGACCTGATGACCCAAGTACTGTCATTATCCTCATTTTACAGAAAAGGAAACAGGGACCAAGAGGTCAAGTGACAGGCCCAGGTTATGTGGTTAGTCTGGATTTGAACCAGGCAGGTTCATTTGCGGTATATAATGCTAAGCACTATGCTATTTCACCCCTCATCATATATATCAATATAGAGCAACATTTATAGCAATATATGATAGCAACATAAAGCACTGGAAACTAGAAAACAATTACTCTTTCCTGGATGATCTCTGATAGGTAACTTATTAGAGATATTATTATGATGGCTATTTTCATAGCACCTGCTTTATAAGTACAATCAATAGACCATCATTTTTAAGCTTTTAAAAGTTTATTTATTTATTTATTTATTTATTTATTTATTTATTTATTGGTGGTACTGGGGGTGGAACCCAGAGGCTTTCTACCTCCAGGCTATACTCCCAGACCTATTTTTTAAAAATATTTTATTTGGAAACAGGGTCTCACTAAGTTGCTGAGAGCCTCACTAAGTAGCTGAGGTTGGCTTTGAGCCTGTGCAATCCTCCTGTCTCAGCCTCCCAAGCACTGTGATTACAAGCATGCGCCACCATGCCCAGCTCATTTTTAAACTCTTATTACATGCCAGGTATGTGTTGTGCATGTGACACAGGATGTTAGATATGATTTTCTTGGCCATGCAGAAACCACGGAAGGTGGCATGGCTGAATGAAGAAGCTCATATAAAACTCTTAGCACACAGTAGCTGTCACCAGTGCCTAGTGCACCATATCGCCAATGGCCTTGCCTTTGCTCCAACACAGGTGGCCTGTGTCCCAGGACCTGCTGGTTTCCCTAAGCAGCTTTCTTGACAACTCACACTCCCTGTTGTGAAGTGTGGAATGTCCCAGAGCCTCCGTGGGGCTGGGAACCCTGGGCCAGGTCATGTGAGGCCTGGTCCCATGCTGTGGGCCCAGGGGGTTACCTTCATCACAGTCAAAGGCATAAGCAGCCAGGCGCAAAGTGGTGGCACAGATGCTGCAGCGGAAGCACTCGCGGTGGAAGAAGTGGCCCTCGGCGCTCAGCCGCTCCATCACGTACACACGCTTCTTGCAGAAGTAGCAGGTGTCACTGCCGCCCAGATTCAGTGGGAACACCTTCCGCATGGATTCCTGGGGGAAGAAGAGCAGTGGGTGAGGGCTGAACGAGTCTGCGAAGGCCGGGCCTAGGTGTCCAGGAATTCCAGGCTGAGTCATGGCACCTCTTGGGCTGGGTTTGCTGCTCGTGTCACCAAAGCAAGGAGTGAGCGGTGGGAGATGCAGCCCTGACAAAGGACACAGCCCTGCAGGGGTGTCCCAAAGGCTGGCCCTGCAGGGGCGTTCTTCTACCCTGGATGCTCTGATGGAGGGGCCCCCACTCACAAACATGGCTGCCCAGTGGTCTCTACACAGGGTCTGTCCTGGGAGTTAAGTATTGCTGGGGTCTAGAGTGGGGTCCCTGACATGGCCCTGCTGAGGCCATTTCACAAGTCCTTGTACCTTGCAGTGACTCAAGTCAGGCAAGGAACGTGTGCGGCCTCAACTCAGCTGTTGCCGTGAGTGCGGGAAAGGGAAAGCTTGAGTCTTACGGTGCCCAGGCTGCCAGTCCAGTTCCACAGGCAAAGGGGTAGGGGGAGGGCCAGGCCAGGCCTGGGGGATTTGAGGGCGATGTGCCAAGAGCAAAGCAAACAGGCTGTCAAAGCACATCACTGGTGATGACAGCAGGTGGCCTGGTGTGCGGAGTCAGAGGAAGGGCACGTTCTCCTCACTCCCCATTCCTCCATCTGAGGCACAGGGAGGGGTGGTCAGCCTGGACACCCTGAAGGCAAGGACTTCTGATGACAGACATGACCTCCTGGGGCCTATGCCCTGCAATTCTTCAGAGCCAAGGCAGCTGGGAAGATTCTGATTTGGAAATGCCCCATGAGGGACCTGAATGAGGTTTTTTTAAGGAGACACAGCCTCCCTCTAAACACTGCTCCTCTGCTAGGATCCAGCCCAGTCTCAGCACTCTCTTCTTCCCAGAGTAGGGGAGCCTATGGAAGGCTGGGCAGTCCTCTCTGCAGCCCATGCTCTCCTCCAGGGGGCCAGGGCCAGTGTCTGCGGGTGAAGGCAGAGGGGTGCGTGTCCTTACCAGGTCTGGAGAGGTGGCCTGGGTCTTAGGTCTGTGATCATTCAAGTACAGATTGACCAGGACTTCAGCTGCAGCCCCTATTCCGCTGGATACTTTCCCTACCGTCAGCTAACCAAGAGCAGAGGCGGAGGAGATAGAGACAAAAGGAGAGGCCAGTTAGCACCCAGAAGGAAAACACAGTGAGCTGGGTGTGGGAGAGGGCTCCGCACCCACATGCAAACAGCACCCGGTGTCCCAGGGAGGCCCCCCTGCCAGGAGCATTCTGGAGATAAAGAAAGAGAAATAAACTCTGAAGCCACAAGAAAATAAATATGGTGTGGTTCCACTTCTAAAATCACAGACAATACTGTAGTGGTTGCCAGGGGCACCGGGGAGGGCAAGTGGGGAGTTATTGTTACAGAGTTTGTTTTACAAGATGAAAAGATGGGTGGTGTAGACAGTTGCACATGATGAATGTTCTGAGCACCCCTGACCCGTACACTCATAGATGGTTAAGATGGTAAGTTTCATTATAAGTGGATTTTGACACAATGAAAAACTGGAACAAATATTATAAAACAAAGAGCCCTGAGGCCCGGGTGAGCCAGGTGAATAGCAGAATCATGTCCATGGGGTTCAGGGCCTTCACCCGGCCTCTGGCTGCCCAGATGGGGCAAATGAGTCCCAGAGGGAGGAAGGGATCTACCTGAGGCCATTTAGCAAATTAAGTGCAAGTTCAGGATGGTTCTCAGCTAAAGGCCTTCAATCCTCTCTCATCAGAGGCTGGGGGAACTGTGCTGTTTGGACCCAGTAATTATCCAAAAGATTTGTGTTGTCCTGTGTGATTGTAGCCTGCAAAAGCCTGTGAGACAGAGAAGCCAAGCAAAAGAGAGAAGGAAATCAGGAATGGAGACCTCAGAAAGAAAGCCGGTCTGCAGGTACCCTCCTCTTGCAGATGCTCACCTCCCTGCAGACTGCCACTGAGTGGGCAGGGAACCTGCACAGACCGGGGCAGGATGGGGCCCAGCTCCACTGTGGACGGGTTCTGAGACCTGGCACAAGGCACTGGATTCCCTCATTTAGTAAAATGGGGATAGGTGCGCCTGCCCAGTAGGTTCCTGGGAAGGACTGAGTGAAAGAGGGGTGTTCGAGTGCATGACACTCAGCAGGGGCCAGGCCACAGTAACCTGGACCCCTCTGTTCCATCCTTCTCTGGGTTCAGCCCTTCAGCTGTCGGGTCTCTACTGAGCTCTGTCTGTATATGACCTGAGTCCATCTCAGCAGGACCACAGAGCCCTCTACAAACAAGCAGTGGCTGGAGTGGAGGGGACAGCTGGGCCACCCTGGGTGGTTGGTGGAGCAGGGGGCCGGGGCTCCACGGCAGTGCCTTTGTGTCCCAGTGCTGGTGCTGGGTGAGGCCACCCAGAGCGCAAGAGGTGGCAGTTCTGCATGGGCCCTGGAGCACTGCCCGGTGATGGGCGCTGAGTGCTGGGATCCTGAGGGTACCCACAAGCGTGTGGATCCCCACACTGTGTTGAACAGCTGGGGACTGGATAAAGTGGACAGCAGCTGTAGCAGAGCAAGGCACAACCATAGCCCTCCACCCCAGCAGATCCAACGCATCCCCTTGTCCCCATCAGCTCTGAAAGCCTCCCCTGGAATGCTGCCATCTTTAGATGGGGGCAAACATGCATAGCCAGCGGATCTGAAAACTCTCTTCCTGAACCCCAGACTCTGGAGGGAGGGGCTCTGGACCCTGCTTCACTTTGATCTAGCTTCCAGTGGGGATGGCTGGAGTGAGCAGCACTGCAGGCTGCAGGCCTCTGGGCAAAGGTGATGCTTCGAGGACCACAGTGGCAGTGATGGGTACGTGGTGACGTGAGGCCCTCCATCTGAACCCCAGTGTGCTCTTAAGAGGCCACATCTAACCCAACAACGGAGAGCCTCAAATACACAGCACAAAGTCTGGGGACCAGCAAAGCAAAGGGCAGTGTTAGCATTAAGGGCTACACAGGGGAGGGATGCCCTGCAGGCTGGAGAGAGTGACAAGCTCAGGACCTTCCTCCTTCCCTCTTTAAGGAAGCCCCAACACTAAGAGCAGCTTTGGAACAGTGGCCTCACATCCTATGTGTGGCTCTTGGGGACTACAGAGAATGTGGCTGCAGGACTGCTGGGGGTGTCAGCTCCCTCTTGCTTCTGCAGACGGGGGCTCCTCAAACTTTACAAAGCCTGCCACTTCTCAGGAGCAGCAGCTGCCAGGCCAGGCCCCTCCCACCCCTGTCCCTACGCTGGACTGGCGGGAGAGATGAGGATTGTGCTTTGGGCACATACTCTGCCATTTCCAAGAGACTATGAATGCCAAGAAACTTAGCTCTGGCTTCCAGGAAGGTTCAGGTTTATTGGCCCAGGACAATAAGCCATTGTTTTCCTAGCGTTCCATCCCCTGCTGGAACCAACCCTCAGATAGGAGCTGTAGGGTGCAAAGTACTTTCTAAATTTCTAGCAAAATAAAGAAGAGAAGGGAAGGGAGGAGAGGTATAGCCCAATCAGCTCCTTTGGTGGGTGTCTCACTAGCCTAGTGTGTGAACTGGCCTCACAGAACTCTCCCAGGAAAGCACCCAGGCAATGCCATGACACCCCTGCACAATTACTGCCAACCCTGGTAGAGAGTTGAGACTATACTTTCTGAGGCTTTAAATACGACTCCCTAATGAGACCTTATTAACCACTTAGCTAATAAGCACATTGTGTCATGAGCTTCTGAGCAATTCTGACTTAGGGAACAATTACAGAAGCCTGCAGAGTACTGTGAGAATACACCCGTGAGTCTCAGCCTGCTCGGTTGTTCTACCAGCACAGGGCACTACCCAGGCCCCCTGGCCAGGGGCTCCAGGATGAAGGTCACACCTAGTCCTTCTATCATGGGCCAAAAGGATCCTTTCTCCTTGTGACATCCATACATGTGATCTGAGAGACTGACATTAAAAAAAAAAAAAAAAAAGATTTGAAACATCCCTAGGGAAATCAGCATTGAATCTCCCATCTACCCTTCTCAGAATCACCAGGAAATAGATGAGTACTTCTTGGAGAAATCACTAAAAAACAGTTAATGGAGAACCTATCTCATGGGATGAGAGGGGTCTTGATGCCCACCCCAATGGCCACTGTGAGGCAGATGTTGCCCCAAGATGTTGATCCAAGGTGGTCTTCTATTTCCTGGAAGCAGGTGGCTTTGTGAGAATGAAGGTATAACTGGCTGGCCCCTGCGAGGTCAGTGCTCCTCAAACAATTTGTGCACAATGACCAGCTTTTGTTTTTCTTTTAAAATCTGAGGCACTTTGGCTGGACACCATAAAAAGAAATGATCAGACATTTGCATGAGTGGTGATGTCAAGGTGTCTCCAGGTCCAAGGCTCTCTTCTATACTCACTAGACCACAGGCCAGTCCCTGCCTGGGGACCACACTTTACCACTTGCTCTAGTCAATTGCGGAGTTACCAGGCTGTCTGCCTTTTAAGACCTAAAGGAGTGCTTAATTTATGGAGAAATTTCCAGAGACCTCATCCTGGTGTTGGCCGTCTGCAGAGTAAGAGCTGTAAGTTTTTAGCAAGGAGATTTCTACATTAAATGGCAAGCTATGTATATTCCCGGGGAGGCCTGGTGGTTAAGAAGAGTGCTTATGATTTTGTTGGGAGCAATTTATCCAGATATAAAATTGGGTAATCTGATGATTTGGCCAAAAATGGTTTCCCAGTCACAGAACTGCTTTTGCAACTCTATATATGTCTTTCAGCATTCTTGTAGTTTCCAAGAATTTGGGCATCTTTCATGATTTTCTCCCCTTTTAAATTCAAATTATTTTTCAGCTAATTAATTTTAAAAAGCTAGAATGGTTGGTTATCTTGTGCAGGCCACCATCTCCTCTTATATTAGGTTAATCTCACATACACCACTTCCCTTCTGTGAACCTCAGCTCCCTCATCTGTAAGACGAAGAGGGCATTGCCAACCTTGCAGGGTGGTAAGAGTCATAAAAGAATGTGGGCCGAGCTTCATATGGCACTGGGCCCCCAAAAGCCCTCCATAGATAGCCCTCCATAGAGTCCAAAGCACTGTGTTCATGAAACTTTGCATTTCCATGATCTGGGATTTCTTTTATGCTCTCTTAGAGAACGTTCACTCTCTTTTGTATAAGCAAGAATGATATGGCCACTACCAACCTCCCCTAGCCAACCTAGATTCATACACGGCAACACAACTTTTATAAGCACCAGTGGCAGGGGCTGCAGGAGGCGGCTAGACCTCCACCACGAGGCATCCCTCAGGCAGTCCTGTAGTGGGAGCATGTCTTGCACTGCCTGAGCTGGCTTCTCTCTCCAGCCTGTGCTCCCTGGTCTCAGAATCTTGCCTTCTTCATTTCCATATTGCTGGCACAGGGAAGAAACTCTGAATGGAGGAATTAGGCTCCTAGGCCCTTTGTGTCCAAACAATGGTAATGTCCCTCCTTGGGCCTGGAACTCAGCCACGAATTCCAGGTGTTTAGGCAGCCTCTCTGCAGAGGTGTGTGGCCCTTCTGAGCATCAGCAAAAGCCCGCATGGCTTGGGCAGGGTTGAGAGTCAAGCTTCTGGGGCTTGAGAGCTGCGGATTTAAGGGAAGCAGGGCATTCAACAGGTAGGGCCAGAGGAGGGCTTCTGTGCTCATGTGGGCAAGGACAGCCTCACTGAGGAGTCTCCAGATAAGAAAACCTCAGAAGACAGTCTGCTGGACCTGATTCCTCAGCCATCCAGCCAAGGCTAGGGGAGGGGAAAGCAAGAAACTAAAACTGTCAGATTTGTTCAGAAATTATAAGTGCAAGTCGAGGATGGTGGTGCACACCTGGAATCCCAGTACTTGGGAGACTGAGACAAGAGGCTCACATGTTTGAGACCCGCCTAGACAACCTAGTGAGACTCTTGGAAATCTAGTGAGACCTTGTTTCAAACAAAATAAATAAATAAAATAAATAAATAAAAAGAGCTAGGGTATAACTCAAAGGTAGAAAGCCCCTGGGTTCAATTTCTAGTACCCCCCCCCCCCAAAAAAAAAGGAGGAAAAAGGAAAGAAAATGAAAGGAAAATCATGCACACACACAGAGCTGAGATGCAGCTAGCCTTCAGGGCTGTGACTTCCTAGTTGGAGCCCATGTCTGCCCACTTTCCTCCTGGTGCCAGGTGCAATGCCTCTGATATGCATTTAGCATTTAGATAGATCTCATAACCTTCTGATAGGTGGGGAAACTGAGGCTCAGGGAGGCTAAATCACCTGAGGGGGCACTGTTCTTAAGTGACTGACATGGAAATAGAAACCTGACAGTGACTTTCTTTCCTTTAGGAAGAGAGAGATTGGTATGCATTTTAGGTAAATGATCCTTCTTCCAGAAGTCTCTTCCACTGGGAAAAGGCCCATTAATCCATACTACAGGCATTTTTGCATATATTAGGTCATTGTGGTATTTCAGTCACTTCCAGGAAGGCTATTCATGTCTCTATAGGCCAGAAAACTAAGGCTCAGAAGGCCCACTGCCTTGTCCAAGGTCACATAGTGAGTAACTGGTGCTCTGAGCTTAAGCCTGATATAACCCTGTCTCTCTGAGACACACCAGCACTCTGCAAATTCAAACTCGCAGGCTTGGATGCACACTGGAGACCCCCACAAAGCCGCCTAGTTCTTTCCCAGGACAGAGGGAGGGGCAGTGAGGTTGGAGGTAGCCTTGATCTATCTGTGTACCAGATGCAACAAAGGCAAAGACCCAGCTAACACTTGCAGGAGAGTCTGTTTCCCTCTAACATGCAAATCTCTAGAGCAAAGCCTGCAAATCCAGTTTTAAAACAAATATCTTCAGGGGTAGGAAAAGCTCCTTTTGTAATGCTCATTGCTCTTCTGACCCAAGAGGACTAAACCACAGTTCCCAGCCTGGTGAAGTGCTCAGCTATGCAAATGCTCAGCCACCATCTTGCAAAAATTCACCAGCCTCAGACAAAGGCAGTAGCCATGCCACAGGCTAAATCCACATGGTATCCCTTGTTAAAAAATAAATTAATGAGCCGGGCGTGGTGGCGCACGCTTGTAATCCCTGCACTTGGGAGGCTGAGACAGGAAGGATCACACAGGTTCGAAGCCAGCCTCAGCTACTTAGTGAGGCTCTCAGCAACTTAGTGAGACCCTGTTTCCAAATAAAGTATAAAATAGGTCTGGGAGCATAGCCCGGATGTAGAAAGCCTCTGGGTTCCACCCTAGTACCACCAAAAATAAAATAAAATAAAATAAAATAAATAAATAAATTAATGGTTGATAAGGAGCAGATACTACTATAGGAGACTGTTTTTTGGGGGGATGGATGAGAGAAAAGGTGCTAGAGATGTAAGACTGGACATGGATCTCAGAGTCCAGGGTTTTGAAAGACAGGTTCTGGCTAAGGTCTAGGTGGTACATGAGAGGGTCTCAAGACTCCCCATTCCTTTTCAAGCCCAAACACCAAAAATCTACTTTGAACTTTAAAGCAGAGCATTGACTGAGACTGCAAGTATAGTTTGAAGGCACAGGCCTGACTGGAACTTTTGGAACTGGTGACTCAGTTTGCATTCTTTTGGGCAACCCACGGTCCTCATGATAAGGGTTGGCCAGGTCTGCTCCCATGAGGGGGTGATTAGTCCTAGATCCTCAGGAGTGGGGTGTGGGCTCTGGGACATGCTGCCTGCTGGGAGATTGCTAAGGCCTCAGATTAGTTTCCAAGTGCATGTTCCTTTCTTGGCTCCCAGGATTGAGCAACCTTGGGTCACTGGGTAATCAGAACAGCCCATCCTCTGTTTGGAAGAAGCACCAAGGCCCCAGGCCCTCTTCTAGGGAGATATTTGTCGCCAAGACAACATCTGCCTTAAGCAGCAGCCAGTTCTCTTCTCAGAGGAGGCTGGATTCTGCTGCACCGTGCATGTGCAAAGCCCAGTGTAGAATCAATGGCGGGGTGGGGTTGGGGAAGGCAGGGAAAGTTGAAGGTGCTGAAGCTGGCAAAATGCTTTCTTTCCAAGACTGTTACAACTGAAAAACACCTCACAACTCCCTCCAACTCCCTCCTTGACCACGTACAGTAGATTCACAGGGAGTCCTGCAGGGGCCCGTGAGTGTGGGCACTTAGAAAAACTGAGGCACAGGGAGATTCGGTGATTTGGTCAGTTTCCAGGGTAGCCTCTTCTAACTCCCTGATCATTCCCAGCCATACTTGAAAGGCACACCAGCCTGTAATTAATTAGATGGAAGCTGCTAAAATAGCCTAATTATACCATGATCTGATGGCCAAGGCTGACTTGGGAGATAGGATGAGAAGGAAGAAGGCACAATTATTCTACTACAACCTGGGAGAAATAAGAACAAAGTTGCAGAGGTGACGGCCAGAGGACCTTGGGTTGGCCAGCACAAGGACAGAACTGCTGGCACCCTCCCTGCCCGGGTGTGGGGCTTCATAAGGACCCAGTCTCTGGGATGGTGCCTCTGACATGGCCTCCACTCATGTTGGCCCTACAATGCAGATAGATCACTGGACTGGGAGCTGAGAGTCCTAGGTTCCAGGATCTTCCCTGAACCTTTGTCATCTTATCTGTGGCTCTACTCAGACATCACAGGAAGATGCCTCCTGCCCACCCAGTTAAAATTGCTCCCTTTTGCCGGGCGTGGTGGCGCACGCTTATAATCCCCACGCTTGGGAGGCGGAGACGGGAGGATCGCGCAGGTTCGAAGCCAGCCTCACTGGCCTAAGAGACCTTGTTTCAAAAAAAAAAAAAAATTGCTCCCTTTCCCTAACACTCCAGGCCCCTGGTACTGACTCTAATTTCTTATAGGAAATATTGTCTTTTAAGATATTAGGATATAATTTCCGTATATGTCATATTATTGTTGACTTTTTGCTTCCTCTCATAGGAATGTAAACCTAATCAGGGCAGGTATTTAACTCTGAATCCTTGGTACATATCCAAGAGGCCCGAAGTACCCAACACTGTGCTGTCATTTGATAATATTTGTTGAATGAATGAATGAATGAATGCTCACTGGCGTAATGAGTGACATTGGTTTGAGGCTGCCTGCAGAGCTCAGTAGAGAAGGCTCAGTGGGGCTTGATCATGACAATGTGATGGGGATAAGCTTATCGGAGGGGCTGGGCCAGGGAGAAGCAAGCTGTGTACCTGGCTGAGCAGTTGGGCCCTGCCACACGGCCAGGTGTGCTCCCCTCCCACGATTCCATCCAGGGTGCCAACCACCTCCTCCCACAGGAAGCAGTATCCCTGGGTAAGGCTCCTCTCCTCGGGGAGGGGTAGAGGAACCCCCTGTCCTGAGCCCCTGCTGGTGGTGGTGATGAAAAGGCCACTCACAAAGTTCACCCCCATGTGAACCAGAGGCCACTCTTAGACAGGGAGGAAGTGGAGGCCCAGGCAGGGCAGGAGACTTAGGCCAAACAGCGGACCAGGGGCTGACCTGATCAGAATGCTGGATATCTTGACTGTGGCTACATTCAATGGCACGGAGGGCTGAAGTGTTTGTGTTTCCCTGTATCACATCTCATAGCTCCTCTGGGGGTGCCTGTTGGGGACGTTGGAGGGGTGGAGCTAGTAGGTCCTTCCCCTGACTTGCAGGCCCTATCTACACCTTTCTCCCCACAGAGGAGGAGGCCCACCAGGGTGGAACCCCCAGCTACACTCCAAGAGACAGCTTCTAATCGTTCACTAATGCAACAGTACAAAGCCGGCTTGCATATCTCCTGACAACAGAAGAACAAACCAGCAGTCCCTGGACAGGGGGACATTCAGCACTGCTTGCTCAGCCTCAGCTGTAATGGCTGTTCATGGATGCACGCCATTGTCTACTTAACCAGTTAGCTCCCTGCGTCCCCTCTTCCTCAAGCCAACCTCTGCACGGCTACGGGAATCATCCTACGACAGAGTGGGTCCTTTGGTGGTTTACTATAACCCAGAGGAGAAAATGAAATTCCTTAACACAGAGCCCATTTTTTCTCTCATTCTTCCCACCCCATAAAACGTTCATCCCCCAATTCAGGCAATGCTATACACTCTGTCTCCTCCCTTCCTGCCAGTTCTGCCTGTCTGCCTTTGTGCATTCTGGCCCCGCTCAAAGCAGCCTCGCTCTGCACTCCTGTCTTGCAAATCCTCCTGCGTAACCTTCAGCATCCAGCTTCCATGTTATTGCCTCTTCTGTGAACCCTTCCCAAGCTCCTCTCTCTTCCTACAGTCTTGCCCTTTGTGTCTTTAAACAAATTAATATATAGTAGCTGAGCATGGTGGCATGTACTTGTAATCCCATTACCTGAGAAGCTGAGACAAGAGGATTGCAGATTCAAGGCCGGCCTCAGCAACTTAGTGAGACCCTCAGGACCTTAGTGAGACCTTGTTTCAAAGTAAAATACAATATAGGGCTGGGGATGTAGCTCAGAGGTAGAAAGCCTCTGGGTTCAATCCCCAGTACCAAAAAATGAGAAAATAAAATGTGATTTGATCAAATTAACACACAGTTATAAGGCTTACCATGTGAAACTACCATTTTGTTGAGGCAAATCAGCCAATTATCAGCCATTCCATACAGTAAAAATGTGATTTACAGGCCAGGGCCATGGCTCAGTGGTAGAGCACTTGCCTAGCATGCTCTAGGCCCTGGGTTTGGTCCTCACAGTAAAAAATAAAAACATGACTTATTTCTATGATACTGTGCTATTTTCATTAAAACTGTAGTAAGGAGATGGCACCCCACCCCACTCCCTCGGCATCTGGCACAGTGCTTGGCATCCGCTGGGTCTCCGGTTAACGCTCACTGGATGACCGCGCACTGGTTGGCAGGTTTTTGCACACTGCCTGTTCGGCTATGCTTGTGCGCTCTAACACAAAACCCAAACCGAATCCAGGACTGTTGTAAAACATCTTACAAATTTTCACCCCAGCCAAGCCGAGCTCCAGATGTTTGTGTGTGCAGGCCAAGCAGAGCACGAGAACAGCTGGGAACATGCAGGGGGCGGGGGCCGCGTGACTCAGGCTGACTACCTTTCTGGCAGGAGAGGTGGAGTCGACAGTCGTTGGAGAGGAAGGAGCAGCTGGGTCAGGAGATGGAAGGCAAGAGGGAGAAGACGGAGGATGAGTATGAGACAGGCCTTTAGAGGGTAGTTTATTCTGCACAGAACAGAGATAGAGGAAACTAGGATTATCCACGATGCAGCCCCAGGCCTCGTGCAGGAGGAAGACAGTGAGGCCTGTATCTCAGGACAACACAGAAACCTGTCTAGGGAGCCACGCGGATCACGAGGCTCCTGTTTTGCACGACGTTTGGCTACAGCTACCCCAGCTGCCTCGTCACTCTGGAAAATCCCGAGCAGCTCCCTCCTGCTCCTGCCTGCATCTCCCTACACACAAACGCAGATTCCTGAAGCCCTCACCCAAGGGGGGGCTGTGGGCTGAAGCAGCAGCTGTGAGCTTAGGCAAGGAGAGCCCACCCGTGGCCGTCCTGGGGCAGTTGGCCATAGCAGTGGCAGACAACTGTGCTGGCCTCCTGGCAGCTACGTGGAACCCGAGACATGAACTAAATGCAAAGTATCCCCACCCCATGTCAACCACTCCACCAGGCAGCAGAGACAAGGGCCTGTAGGAGACTGTGGCTGCGGCAGAGGAGCTGTGCTGTAGGAACGGCCTGTGAGGAGAAGGCTCACACCCACCCACAGGCCTCCTCCTTACGCTTCTAGCTCCCTGAGAGCACGTGCTCTTTTTTCTTCAAGTTTCCAGTTAAGTATCCGGCTTGCAGGGGGCTGTGCTCTGTATGCCAAGGCAAGGCTTTTTGTCTTAGCTTGATATTGCCCCTTGCAAAGGGGACCCCAGGTCATGGCATGTTTTGGCCGCATCATTTAGTGCCTCCCTGATCAAGAGCCCCAAACAGCAGAAGCAACTGGTTTGTTTTCATCTTAAAGGACTATGAGTCCTGCAAGTGATGAGCATTCCCTTTTTACAGTGGCCCTTAGGAATCTCAGAGTCTACTTAGAAACTATTTCAGGTTTAACCCATTAAGTCTCAAATGTTTAATTCTATATAGAATGATGGAGCATAAGCACCAGTTTTTCTGTTTGGTAGCACACAGGCCTCTGACTTGGGCTTACTCTCCTGCCCTGATTTTCCCTCTGTCATGATATAGCACTCATTTTGAATCTCTGCATTTGGATCCTATATGCCAACGTACACTCTTGAGAGCTTTGGGAAATGAACAGCTCCTCATGCTATTAAATGAAGCGGCAGGACGGAACTGAGCACCGAGGCTGGTTCATGGTCACCTGGCTGGGTGCCCAGCACCTGGGGCTCGGGAGGCCCTGGGTTTACCTGTGGGAAATCCTCGTGTCCAAACATGGAGGCGAGGTGGGCCGCCTTCTCCTTAATGTTCTTTTTGTGAAACTCCCTGTTGGCCAAGTTCTGAGCCCTCTTCTGCAGTTGAGGCAAGAAAGGAGAAAGAAAAGAGAGAGTAACAGCGACATGAGGGTTGCCTCCAAAGGGGAGGTGAGGGAGCAGCTGGGAGCTTGTCTGCTCTGTGCACATAGCAAGATAAGAGACAGGGAGTGAGCAGGGTGTGGGAAAGGGCAGGCAGGAAGTCCCCAGACATGGATACAGGCAGGATGAGGCGTGATCTTTCTTTCACCTGTAGAATCTTTTCCTCCACTTGCTGTAGCCGCCGCAGCACCCCGGAGAGGGCCAGCGCTCCCTGGCAGGCAGGAGGTAAGGCGGCGAGGTTTTCTGGCCTACCCAGCTGCAGGTCAGACTTGGCCCTGGCTCTCCACGGCCTGCTTGGGCACTCGCCACCAGCAGACACTTGCTTGAGTTCTCTGAGCACCTGTCCCATCACAAGCACAGAGGGGAACTGGGAAAAGGGAAAATCAAACTTCCTCCCCCGCTGCAGCTTTCCATAGACCCCACTGTAGGGAATCTCCATGAGGACCAAAGATGGAGGACACACCCGGGCACACCTTAAGAAAGATTCCCAACAGGGCTCTCAGGTTGCCCTCTGCCACCTGTATCAGAATCACCTGGTACTCTTTGAACAATGCACAGCCTCGGGCCTCTCCCCAGACCCAAACCTATACAGACCCAATGGCACACTAAATCATCTAGGATACTTTGAAAATACCCAAGTCTGGACCCAACCCCAAAGATGCTGATTTTATATGGTCTGAGTGAGCATGAGACATTGGTATTTTTTTAAAAAAAGGTTCCCCAGGTGGTTTGCATACACGTGGACATAAAATCACCCTGTCGCATACATACCTATCTCATTTGCAAAATACCTAACATTGATTGCACATCTTTGGGATCTGTAGTCACATAGATGGATTCTATTAAAATTCTAACCCAAAGATGCAAGCTGGAATGAGCCACAGTCCCTCCATGTAGCTCCGTCTGCTCATATAGCTCAGAGTCACTGGGCACTGTACAGAATACCCCCCAGACAGCAACACCAAGAGCGTGGTGGTCGCTCGGTCAATGTCTCTGTCTGGCTGAAGGATCAGTGGCATGCATTTCAAGTCCTGCCTTCGTGGTTATTCTTATCTACAAGGGTGGACACCTTAAGCTGTGCCTGTTTGCCCAGAGAACCTGCAGTCTGCCCTATGGGGCAGTGGGGGATGATCCCACACCTCAGATCAAAGTTCCCTGTGACTTTACCAAAACAGCATCCATGGAGGAAGCCCTACCTGCCTCTTCAGAGGAGGTGATGGGCTGGGAGTGGGCTCTTCCAGCTTGGGGCAGCAAGAGTTTACAGGTGGATCAGAGGACGAGCACGGGACTGGCTTACCTATCCCTGAGACTCGGCGTTCCTGGGAGGAGAAAGGTGAGTTCGGAGAAGCAGCAGCAGCCATAGGAGACAGAGAGGAAAAGGCGAGTGAGACCGAGAGGTTTGGAGGGAGGAGAAAAGAGGAGCAGGAGGTGCAGGTTGCAAGCACAGAGCAGAGTTGGCTAGGCTTCTACAAGCCAGGCCCCACTGGGAAACCTGAGCCACGGATCTGCGTCCATGTGAACAGTGACTCCTGGAGTCCTCTCCTCTTGGACAATGTGTCAACCCCACAGACCTTGCTTTTGGGTCAGACACAAGGTCCAGAGCTGGCACTGCCTGACCCATGCCAAGCCAGGGTGGCCAGCCCAGGAATCCTCCTGGAGATAGAAGAGCCTCCTGCTCACTCCAGGATAAGATACCCAGTCCTAATGGGGCTGCACCAACACTTGGGGACTGTAGGAGACAATCGAGAATATTGTCAGAGAATTCTGCACCTCAAGACAATGTCCCTTTGAAATAAAGTCACTTTCTAAGGAAGGTTAGTTAGTCTGGGTGGGGCACGCTCTACTCCAAGACCAAGGAGAGCTCTGTGATTGCCTCCAAAGCTAGTGGACCAAAAATCTGTCCTCCAGGCAGGCATGGGACAGGTATTTGCCATAGACAAACTGAGTCTCTTTCCCCAAACTGTTGAAGTGGGATAATAGTGTCACCAAAGAAATTCAGAGGAGCACACCGAACTGTGGACTCAGACCCTAAGCAGAGTCAGGAAGAGGTCTGCAGCCTGACCCACACCTGCTTTTGTTCAGACACAGCAATCCTGCCCAGCTGCGAGGCTGGAGAGAGGAGTGAGTGGAAGTGCCTGGGAGGCTGGCTCAGGTCTCTGGGGCTGTCTGAGTCAGCTTCCTGTGGTCTGGAAGAGCCCTCTCAGCACAGACTTCACAGTCCTCCCACACACAGCCAGCATCTCGAAAGCTTCCTCAAGCTGTACCAACTCAAAACTGGCTGCAAACCAAGTCAGAGTTTTAAAGCAAAAGCAAATGAGGAAATGAATTTATTTAATGCAGAACAGGCATCAGCGATCCAAATCTGGCCCATTGCTTATTTTTGAAAATAAAGTTTTATTGGAACACACTCCTACACACTGGTGTAGATATTGTCCACAGTGGCTTTCATGCTGCAGTGCAGAGCTAGGACATTGCACCAGGATAGCATGGCCCCTAAAGGGTAAAAATCATCACCCTCTCTCCTTGTGAAAAGTCTGCTGATGCTGACCATGCAGCTCGAGTCTGTTCTGCACCAGGTCTGGCTGGCGACCTCCATCCTCCTATAGCCTGGACATTTCTGCTGGCTTTCCCAGCAGGGTCTGTCACCTGAGGCAAGTCTAGCAAGCTTCTGATATGACTCACCTGCTTTTGGACTGAGGGGTTCCGAGTGTTCTCCTCAAACTTGGCCAGCAGCTGATTTGCCATGGACTTGACTTTGTTCTGATTTCCGCCTTCTCTACTACTGCCGCACTCTTGATTGGAGCCCAAGCTCCGGCTGGAGAAGGAGGATGGCTGCAAAGGTTAAAACAGTAGTCGGAGGTTGGAGCCTGGAACCCAGGAATCAGGGCGGGGCCTGGGCACTCAGGACAGGGGAATGGCTTCCTCAAGCAGGACTTCCTCCATGGACTGGGCAAGTGAGGCAGAGACAGCAGATACTGGGAGAGAAAGGGCTTTCCAGAGGGTGTGTCTCATCCCTCCAAAGGATGGGCATGGCCAGGGCTGGAGCCAGGCAGTCAGGGTTTGAATCTTGACTCTTTCTTTCCCAGCCCTGGAATCTTGGCAATTTATTTAACTTCTCCATGGTTTCCTCACCTATAAGATGCAGAGAGAAGAAACCACTTCAAGTGGTTATTGCTTGGACATCAATTATAACAGAGAAATATTGCATAAATAGTTTTTAAAATATACCCTGTAGCTGAGCAGAGGTGAAGATTGGGGGTAAAAAAGTACAAGGGCACCAGACGTGGTAGCGCACGCTTGTAATCCCAGTGCTTAGGAGGCTGAAACAGGAGGATCACACAGGTTCAAAGCCAGCCTCAGCTAGTTAGTGAGGCTCTCAGCAACTTAGTGCGACCCTGTTTCTAAATAAAGTATAAAAATAGGTCTGGGAGTATAGCCTGGATATAGAAAAGCCCCTGGGTTCCATTCTCAGTACAAAAAAAAAAAAAAAAAAAAGTACAAGGGCTGTGGACCATGCAAGGCACAGGCTCTGGGCTTCTTTTTCTTCTCTGCACTCTCTTCCCAACGTCAACCAGAATGGATCAGTGTTTGCTGTCTTTAAGACTTTGAATTTAGAAATAATTTTAGATTTACACAGAAGTTGTGAAGAGAGCACAGCTTGATGTTGCCTTTCATATAACATCTGAAACAATCATGGTATTCATCAAAACAAATAAATTAACAGCGGTCCAGTACTGTTAATTAAACTACATGTTTTGCTTGCATTGTATCAATTTTCCAATTAATGTCCATTATTTTTGTTCTAGACTTCCATCCAGCCCCCTCCCCACTGCATTTGGCCATCATGTCTCTCTGTCTCTTTCATTTGGTGACAATTTCATCTTTTCTTGTTTTTCATGGCCTTGGCAGTTTTCAAGAGTATTTGGCAACTATTTTATAGAAAGTCCCTCTATCCGGTTGGTCTGATGTTTTTTGCTGGTTACGCTGGGGCTATGGGTATCAGGGAAGGATGCGACAGAGGGGAAGTCTCTCCTCATTCCATCCTCTTGGGCACATGATAGCAACATGACTTACAAGTGGTGATATAGACCTGGATTGCTGGGCTAAGCTGCTTTATAAAATGGAGTTTGCGATAAGATTTCTCTAGCTCATTTGCTACGAATAAAAAAATAAAAATTACTTGTTTTTCATGAGAATGTCGATTCCCCCTTCCTGTCATCTCTCTTCCCACATACCAAGGAAGCATAAATGGTACTGCCACTCTGAGGAGGCGGCGAGTGAGTTTCTCAGGGGGACTGTGGATCTTTCCCATGGGAGTAGCATTCTCACAACAACAAGGATGTGTTCACTTGGAAGAAGATTATGGGAAGAAGCAAGCTTGAATCAATTGTGTTTTGAAGGGTTCCTAAGAGTGGCAGCCCCATGGGAAACCACTCTGAAGTGCTGGACAAATACAGAACAAACAGGCGCTTCCTACTTTAAAGTGTGAGATGTGACCGTGCATATCAGCGCCGGCTTGGGGGGGAGGGGCGCTCACTGGGTCATCACTGTTGGGACAAGACCAAGGCCAGCCAACACAGTGGACACAGGCTGGCACTCTCAGACACTGATGGGGGCATGAATGACCTGAGGTGGATCTTCAAAAGCAGATTTGACTTCAGTAGGTCTGGGGTGGGCCCCAAAGTCTATGTTTCTCACACAAGCTCCCAAGTGATGCTGACGCTGTTGGATCTTGGACCACACTTGGAGTAGTAAGAATTTAGAAAGAATTATTATTTGATAAAGCTCACTTGAAGCAAAACAGGCTAGAGTCGTCTCAGAAGCAGCAGAGGCAAACCAGACTTCCTCCCCCCTCCCCCGGAGCTCCTGGGCTGCCAGCACCAGAGCAACACCATCACCTCCTCGAGAAGTCAGGGGTGACAGGCAGGGAGGCTCCCAGAGATACGGTGAATCCAAGGGAGGAGCAGGCTCCAGCGAGCCACCATGACCGGAGAGAAGGGGCATCCAGCTCCGCCCTCCTCCCAGTTATCTCCCTACTCGCTGGCTTCTTGCTCCCACTTCAACCAAGAGTGGGAAGCCACAGTTCTGGACAGGATTACCCAAAGAAGCCCTGGAAAAGCTTCAGACAGAAGCGATTAGAACTCTGTGGATGGGAGGAGTGTGTTCACATTTTGAGATATGAACTGAACCCCAGGCTTCTTTTATGACAAATGGGTTGAGCTGTGGGCAGTGGCAACGGCCGTCCTGGCTCTGTCTATTATATAGTTCACTGCTGTGAGGGGGAACAAGTCACGGGCAAGAACAACAATGTCCTAAAAAATACAGAAAGCCAGGCGTGGTGGCGCACACTTGTAATCCCTGTGCTTGGGAGCCGGAGACAGGAGGATTGTGCAGGTTCGAAGCCAGCCGTGCTGGCTTAAGAGACCCTGTTTCCAAATAAAAAAGTATAAAATAGGTCTGGGAGTGTAGCCCAGAGGTAGAAGGGTATCCAGGAACCCCAGTACCACCCCCCCAAAAAAAAAACCAAAAAAAAACCACATACACACACACACACACAAAACAAAACCAAAACAAACAAACAAAACAACAAACAAACAAAAAATAAACCAAAACAAAACAACAACAAAAAAACAGCAATAAAACCTCTTCAACCATATAAAATTTAGAGGTCTCTTTGAATTACTATAAATCAGGTATCAATGTTATATTCAAATGATTTCACGTCCCTCTCGAGCATCAGCCAGTGGGCTGGCTAACGCTGGCCTCCTATGCACCACTGATGTATGCACGTTTGCTTTTGTGGCACTGGAATGGCTCTTTTAAAAATGAAGTGAAGCCGGGCGTGGTGGCGCACGCTTGCAATCCCCGTGCTTGGGAGGCAGAGACAGGAGGATCACGCAGGTTTGTGGTCAGCCTTGCTGGCTTAAGAGACCCTGTTTCCAAATAAATAAAAAATATAGATTTGAGAGTGTAGCCTGGAGGAATAAGGGCTTCCAGGAACCCCAGTACCACCAAAAAAAAAAAAAAAAAAAAAAAAAATGAAGTGAAGCCAGGCATGGTGGCACGTGCCTGTAATCTCAGTACTTGAGAGGTTGAGACAGGAGGCTGGCAGGTTCAAGACCAGCCTCAACAACTTAGTGAGCCCTGTTTCAAAACAAAAAAAAGGGTGGGAGTACAGTTTGGTGGTAGAGTACCATGGGTTAAATCCCCAGTACCCCCCACCCCCGCCACACACCAACACACACACAAAGTGAATGTCTCAGATATCTTTAAATTGCTACCTAGGGAGCAGGAAGTGGTAACTCTGCTTCCCCTAACCAATATTTCAGAAGCAGGTGAGAGATCAGCCCTCTCCTTTGACAAAATCACCTTCAATCTTTCCCTTCTACCAGAAGGTGGCGCTTATGGGCTCCAGGACATTTGCTTTAAAGACATTTGTAGAAAAGGAAAGAATGAGATGACGGAGAAAAATAGGCCTGCTTGTGTCTCTTTCCTAATTACTATTACTAGTGACCAATATTAACTAGCATATGTTTAAGGCACGATACTTGGTATTTTTTATATATCATCCTATGAATCTTTAAAAATCCCGCAGTTTCATACATTTAAGATGTGCTCTTACACTTTACAGATATGACCCACACCCTGGGAGACCGGATTTCTCTTACATAGCTTGTAAGTAGTGAAGTGAGGACCAGAGCCTCCACTGTTTTGCCATGGAGCCAAGCCTGGACCCACTGGTTCATGAGGAAGAAACTAGGGCTGTGGTCGCTGTTGGGTGGGAGGGCCCGAGCCACTGGTTGTCAGGGAACGGGCCTTTGTTTAAACAAACCCTGTGCACACAAACCTCGTCCAGGTTACTGAAGCCTTTCCGCCTCCGCTTGTTCATGTCCTTCTCTTCAGTCTGGCCGTCTACCTGCAATGGCCGAGAAAGCATGGTGAGCTCAGGGCCACCCAGGGTTCCACTAACATCCCTGAGGCCACAGCGCTGGCCTGGAACTAAAAGTGCACATGAAAGTGTTCCTGCTATAAATGACCCTGCACCATGACGAATGCTAGCACAGAGGCACGTCCAGGCACAGTGGGGGGAGCCCGGCCCCAAGCAGGGTTTGCTCAGAAGGGCTGGGAACTGCATCCTGAGGGACTGCGGTGAAGCATCCTAAGGCAAACAATGTTGGTGAGCCGGCGGGTCAGGGATTATCTCTATGGAAAATTGACTTTGGGCTCAGAGTAGTTTTTTTTTTTTTTTTTTGGTGGTACTGGGGTTCCTGGAAGCCCTTCTACCTCCGGGCTACACTCCCACAGGCTACACTCCCAGACCTATTTTTTTTTTTAACATTTTTATGTGGAAACAGAGTCTCTTAAGCCAGCGAGGCTGGCTCCGAACCAGCACAATCCTCCTGTCTTAGCCTCCCAAGCGCAGGGATTACAAGCGTGCGCCACCATGCCTGGCTAAGGCTCAGAGTAGTTTAACTGCATCCAAGGTCATAGCCCTTAGGTGTTAGTGGGCTGCCTTATGGAAACCACCTGGGGTCTGTTCTGCCTCTTAAGAGCCTCTCCTATGGGAAATGACACTGACACCAATGAGCCCCAGTGGGATTATTCTCAGGACTCAAATAGTATATCCAGGGATTTGGTGGCAAATTAAGCCTGCCATTCAGTTACCATCATGCTAGTTTGTTATTTTTGAGTAAGCATGTTTGTTATTTTTGAGTAAGCCAGAGGACTAGAGTGACCAGAGAGCCCAATTTGTCTGAGATAGTTCAGATTTACTGTCTTACCTTTTCAGCCTCACTATTAATAGTGCCTATTCACTCTCAAAAGTATCCTGGTTTGCACCATGCATGACACAGTTGCCCCTTGCATTGGTTGTGCAAGGCTGCACCATGGTCAGGCTATCTGCTGAAGGAATGAGGGGGACCACATGGGTGAAGGGCTGGGATGGGTGGAGAAGCTGAGTTCAGTACCTCCTTGCATCCTGCAAGACTATCTTCCACACAGTAATAAGGAGTCTCACTAGGCTCCTTATTTGTGTCTGGGGCTGGGCCTCTCTACTCTGTGTCTCCAGTCTCTGCTCTTTCAGGATCATGGAGCTGTAGGCCATGACCGACTGTGTGTCCCTTCTCTCACCAACCCTCACTGAAGGCCCAGATCATATCTTAGCCTTTTCACCACTACAGATGTGGGAGGAAGGGTTCAGGCCACCTGCTTCCCTCAAACCTAGGCACGTGGCCCAGCTAGCCCAGAACTCGTAATTTACCCAGTCACATGAGGATCTCTTTACCCCTAGCTATTCTGAAAAACAACAAGGGTGCCCCAGCACCCAGGCACCAGTACCAACTTGCCTCCAGCAAATGTTCCCCGAAACCCCTTTTCTTCCCTGTGTTTACGGAACCATTTTTTTTTTCAAAGAAAAGATCAACCGCAGTTTAGTCATTGATACTTGTTCAAAAATTTGACCCAGGCAGTATAAAATAACAGATCAAAGGGCCCTGCCTTCCCTTCAACATTTCCCCAGCTTCTCATAAATCATTATTCTGTGAATGGAAATAATTCCAACCCCTAGGCTTGGGCAAACACCAAGAGAAACAGATGACCTTATGCGCAACAATGTTAGGTCTTAGAGGCACAGGCTGTCTGGTCCCCAGCTCACAGCCTGGAAAGGCCACGCTGGCCCTGAGACTGGAGCTGGGTGAAAGTACAGAACATCCTACCAACAGGAACCCTTCCTGCATGATCTTAAGGCTTTCTGCTGTGTGTGTGTGTGTGTGTGTGTGTGTGTGTGTGTGTGTGTATGTGTGCGCGCGCGCACGCGTGCGCATGTGCATGTGTGTGTGTGTGTGTGTGTGTGTGTGTGTGTGTGTGTGTGTGTTTCCACCTTGAGTGGAAAAGTCCTTTCCTTCTCTTTTACACTTAACAGCCCAGACTGGGACTGTTCAGTCAGATCCTGTGTACATTGAATCCAGCCGTGTTTCGCATCAAGGAGTTCCCGGGAGTGTGCTCAGTCAGCAGCTCCTGAGAAGACCCCAAACACTTCTAGAGAAATAAAGTGGAAAAGGGCAACCCCAGCTCCTCAAATCCATTCTCCTGGTCCTGAGACAATAAAATACAGTCTATACGGAAAGGTTACCCACACACATACACCCAAAGGTGTCTACTCTTCTGTATGGAGCTATCAATGGAGTATTGATTCACAACTCAGATCCAGGTTAAGATGAAAAGGTTAAGAAAATGTAAACTCAGAGATTTATCTAAATTAAAAGACCTAACTTGGAAACCAGAATGGACTCAGTTCTCCTATCCACTTGTAACTAATCAGATTCTACAAATAACTGGAAATACAAGGAAGCAAACTCTTATCACACCAGTCAGAAAGAGCATGAGAATAAACAACTTACTTTCTTTTTCTGTTCCTGTTTCCAGCTCTTTTGCCCTAAGAACATTTTCTTATCATGATTTCCCAAGGATTTGAAAGAGTCTATCTGCCAAAAGCATTTATTAAACTAACTTGGCTCCCTCTTTAAAAATTCAAAGGCACATATCTGTCAATCTGATTTGTTTGATTAGCATAAGATAACCATATTCCCATATGGGCAAATTAATGTGATTTTGGCCCCGTGCAAGCACACATTATATTTAGTTATCCTAAATATAGTTTAGCCTAACCCTGGAGAAATCTAGATTGGGTCATAAGAAGAGAGACTGGCCATTTCAGGCTATGGCCTTGTTGAGTTAGGTATCATACCTAGAAAGATGAGTAGTAACATGAACAAGAGTCCTTTCTTGAAAAAAAAAATCATGGGTTTAAGTACTGGTGCTAATTATTTCCTGGCCGTGTGACCTCAGAGAAATCACCCAGTTACTCTGATTTCAGTTTCCTTACCTATAAAAAAATCTTACAGTTTCTAGTTTATAAGCTGTTATGAGATTGCTATAAAATTGATGTAGAATTAAAGAAATAAAGATACAAAGAAAGGAGACCAATAGGAAAAGGAGAAGAAACTTTAACTTTAAATAAAGAAAAGCCATGAACACCCTCACCTTTACTCCTGAAGACTGTTTTTCCTCTAGAACTAAATTCTTAAAAAGTCTTTGAGCTGGGCATGGTGGTGCATGCCTGTAATCCCAGTACTCACGAAACGGAGACAGCAGGATCTCAGGTTCAAGGCCAACCTCGGCAATGTTGCAAGACTCGCAGCAATCTAGTGAGACCCTGTTTCAAAACAAAATATAAAAAACACTGAGGGTGTAAATTAGTAAAACGCCCCTGGGTTTAATCCCCTGTACCACGTTAAAAAAAAAACCCTTTGAATCTTAAGATTATTGTGAGCCTAGATGACGAATGCTTACATATATGGCTAGTTTACACAATGTATTTTCTTTAGACTAAATAAAGCCAAGGGAAAAATGTTGTTAGAGACTTATGATATGGGTCTATTCCAAACACTATCTATTGATAGGATGATGTCAACCTAGAGATCCTAAAAGGACCAGACCACCATGACCGGCCCTGTGTCTATGATTAAGAGAACTGAGCTCACCAGGCTGATGTCACCCTCCCACCCACTTCCCATGTTCATTATTTATAGGGCTTCAAAAAGAAGAGCCCATGACCCCAAAAGTGTGTCTCACTCTTGAGTACCTACACTCCTTCTCCTTTGAGCGTATGTCCTGCTCCATTATTTGCTTTCCTGAATAAAGCTCCTTGCTTTGATAAGTAAATCTTTGTGCCTCTTTTGAAATGTCTTAAAATCCTTTTCTGGGTTGCCTAAGTCAAGAACCTGCCAGGTATAATCCCAGTACTTAGGAGCCTGAGAAAGGATTGTAGGCTTGGGGCCAGCCTCAGCAACTCAGTGAGGCCCTCTGCAACTTAGTGAGATCCTGTTTCAAAATAAAATAAAATAAAATATGGCTATGAAGGGGGGGTGTAGCTCTAAGGTTGAGGTTGAACACCCCTGAGTTCCATCCCTAATACAAATAAAAGTGCCCATCAAGGGGCTGAGTGGAGGTCCCCTTCTCCCTTTTGGGGATCTCATCAAACTCCTATCCAGAGACAAAATCACAGATGTGAAATACTTCTTAAACTGTAAGTGCAGCTGAGGAGGTAGCTCAGTGGTACAGTGCTTTTCTAGCATGTGTGAGGCCCTGGCTTCAATCACCACCACCTCCAAAAGAGCCCACACCAAACCAAACCAAACCAAACCAAACCAAACCAAACCAAACCAAACCAAACAGGTGTTGGAAATTATTAGTGGGATTAGTTTTAGCAATAATTTTTTTATTTTTTGGTGGTACTAGGGATGGAACTCTGGGGCCTTCTACTTCCGGGCTACATTCTCAGACCTATTTTATATTTTATTTGGAAACAGGGTCTCTTAAGCCAGCTGAGGCTGGCTTCAAACCTGCACAATCCTCCTGTCTCAGCCTCCCAAGTGTGGGTATTACATGCGCCACCCACGCCCGGCTTAATTTTTTTTTTTTTTTTTGTGGTACTGGGAATGGAACCCAGAGCCATTCTACCTCTGGGCTACACCCCCAGCCCTATTTTTTATGATTTATTTGGAAACAGGTTCTCACTGAGTTTCTAAGAGCCCCACTACGTAGCTGAGGCTGGCTTTGAACCTGTGCGAACCTCCAATCTCAGCCTCTCAAGCACTGGGATTACAAGTGTGCACCACCGCGCCAGGCTAGCAATAAGGTTTTAAACATCTGAATTCAAGGTTCTGGCTTTTGACGCTCACCATCTGTATGACTTACCAAAATTGAATCCTCCCACCTCCCAAGTTTCCTCACCTATCACACTGAGAGGAGACTACATCCCAGACTTCCTCAAAATGCTAACATGAGAAACAATTGAGATATATATGAATAGGCTTGTGTGCTGTCAAGTGCTCATCAACCATGGTTGCAGGACAGAACTAAGTGTCCAAATAATTTTGTTCATCTTTCTAGAAGACAAGCATCTTCATTTACTCAGCATTCCTAAAGGAAAGAAAGCCCTTCCCCAGTGCCACGTCCACAGCATGTACTTGCCCACGTCATCTTTACAGCAACGTGTGATATCTCATCATATATGTTATACTATATATAACAATATGTTAAATATATAGTTAACCCTCAGATTTTTCTGCCTGGCCTCAAATTGCATTTCCGATCTGTAAATTTGCTCAGAATTCCAGGCTCTGGCGGTAGAGGAGAGCAGAACGAGCTGCCTGGGCAGTGGACTGCAAACCACAGATGCCTGGAGGGCCACTGGAGGGCCTGAACTTGCCCAGCCTTGGAAGCTGGCAGTCCTGCCTCTTATAAGCCTTCCTCAAATGTCTAAAACAAGAAGGACAAGAAACCTAGTAGGAGCTTTGGCTGCTGGGTGGAGGGTTCTGTGAGAGAAGATGGGGAAGGGGATTGGTAGGAGCTTTGTAAGTCCCTCTAGAAAGTAAGCATCCAGCATGGATATGAGGACTCAACATGAAACATTTGCTGAGTGGATAGGTGGATGGATGGGGAAATGGATGGAAGAGACACTTTTAACCTTTGGTTCTTTGGAAAGTGTCTATGCAGGAGGATCAGGAAGAAGAGTAGAAAGGACACTTGGCCCACTCAGGCCAGGCGTGGGGATAGGAGAAAGTCATGCTGTGAGAACACCACTCTATGAGGGGCCAGGGTTGGAGGAATCCTGGGGCTACCTGCTTGACTTCTGGGATGGGCTTTCCAGGGCAGGTGGCAACTTTTGTTGCATTGTCACTCAAGGAGCGGTCCTAGAAGGAGACAAACCCAGGTACCTTGAGTATATGTATAGTGTAATGTGCAGCAATGTGCAGAAGGACTGTAGTGGCCATAAATATAGGCATCACCCATGTGTGGTAAGTCTAGAAGAGTACAGAGTACAAAGAGGTAGTCTGAGTGTGTGGTGTATGGTATGATGTGGTGGTGGTGGTGGTGTGTGTATGTGTCAGAGAGAGAGAGAGAGAGAGAGAGAGAGAGAGAGAGAGAGAGAGAGAGAGTAAGTATAGGAATGACAGAGTCCAGGGATGTATGCTCAGGTGTCACCTTCATGGTGACCAGAGCCCTGGAGATACCAGGAATTGTCCATGTTTGTAAAAAGTCTTTAAATGCTAACCAGGACCACAGGCAGACTTAGAGAAGTGGACCAAAGGCTTTTTAAGAGGAAAATATAACTCCTAAGCTCTTCTTTTCTTAGGCATGAACTGTCCAGCCTTCAGAGATAATCAACCCAGTGGGTTATCACTCATGGTGGGATAAAAAAGCCACTCTTCCTAAAAGAAAATAAGGTCGTTGATGAAGAAAATCCCTTTTATTTTGCTTAAGTTGATAAGCCTTGCAGGGATTTGGATGTGATCAGGAAGATTAGGGAAGAGAGAAGAATTTAATACCAACCAGGAGGGAGAGAGATTCTTAAGACTGGCTTGGTGGGGAACGTAGACCATCTTCAGGGTCAGATGCTGCATTGTTAATGAACGTGCACAAGCTGCCCAACTCCCTCATCAGGATGCTCTTCTGGAAGCTGGGCAGGTTGGGGCTATGTACAGATGTACTTCTATGTACTCACACTGGGTAGGGGGATGACGGCATAGAATCATGCAGACATGACCTAGCTTGGGTCTCATTCTGCATGGGCTCATGAGCTCGGGCCCTGAGGGCTGCTTGGTATAACTGTGGTGGAGCCTTTATGTACACAGACAGTGTGTGTGGTTTTTGGACTCTTGGGTGTTGACATATGTCTGTGCAAGTACAGACTGGGATGGACTCAGCATCTTTGCTTATGGGAAGTGTTAAGGCCCAAGATGATTGCAAATAGGTCCCCTGGCCAAAAATGTATCTAGATGTAAGACAACATGTGGTAGAATAAGGAGAAGGAGCTCCTGTGTATGCTGGGATGTTTCAGTGATGACCAAAGTACAAGAGTGACCTGTTGGACTTACCAGCCCACCTGCCCACCCAGAAGAAATATTCCCTGGGTCCTAAGGAAGAGAGGGCAAATAAAGCCCACAGCAGCACACGCTTTCATAACCAAATGCTCCACCTACCCGAAGAGTGGGGCAAGTTTCAGACATTAAGTGCACCAGTGGGAAGGATCCGATCTGTGGATCTTGGCTCCTCTCAGGATGGGCAGCCAAGAGATATGCTGCCCAGGGCTGGGCTCGGCAGGGCCCCAAGCTCCCCCAGAGTCTCCCAGCAGAGTCAGAGGAAGTGGAAGGAGGCCCCCGCAGCCTTGGAGGCCTTGGCTGTGACTTCAGCCTTCTGGTCATGTTGGCTGGCAGCTCAATTCGCTCACTCTGCAAACAAAGGTGTGGTAGGTGGAAGGTTTACAGTCCCTCTGTGGGAGAAGCTGGAGCGTGGAGAGGGCTGCTGCTTGATCAGGGGCTTCCAGAAGGATTGTTCTGGCTTGCTAGCTACAAAGCAGCCTGAGGCAGGGGTCCTTGGGCTTCCAGGGAATATTGGCTGGGCAGGAGCTCACAGCTGGTCTCTTGAGGACAGCTCTGGCTCAGAGGACAGCTCTCACAGAGAGCTCCGAGTCAGGGCAGCCCAGGCACAGAGGGCAGGTGCAGCGCATGGTTCCAGGCTGTGCTGAGAAGCCCAGAAAGCAGACCCCACACCTCTCCTCCCCAGCTCAGCCCACAAGCTCATCCCTTCCTAGAGCCAGAAGGGGCAGAGGCACGAGGCTCCTCGAGTTAGCCAAACGGCAGCTGTGGCATTCCTGAGAGTGGGGAGCCCAGTCCTTGGTGGAAAAAGTGACCACTGCTCCCATGACGGAGGGGAGGAAAGGCTGGGCGGCTCCGCTGCGCCCTGGGCGGAGGACCTGGTGGAACCGGGCAGGAAGGACCTCGGGAGGTTCAGAGACATGCAGCGGCCTGCAGCCTGCTGAAGGGGCTGGCGAGCTACAGGCAGGGTTCTTCCAAACACAGCCCTGCCCCAGCCAGCAGCCTCGCTCTGCCCCATTCTCCATGATCCTTCTTCTCTCCTCTGTTCCCATGGACATCCCATAAACTCCTCATTCCAGTCCTGGACCTCTGACACGTGTCTTCTGCCCCAACACTTCCAAATCCTGTCCTCTCTCTGCCCAGCTTTGCCTGGGCCCGTCTTATAGAAGCACCCTCCTCCCTGGGCTTGATGACTCCCTCCCTGTCCTCCTGACCATCCCTTCCTCGGCTCCTTTCCAGGCCCTTCTGCTGCTCCTTAGATTCTCTTGTTCCCAGAGGTTCTGACTTGGGTCTTGGATTCTCCCATATCTTCCTGGCGTCTTATCTCCCCAGCTAGACTTGAAGTCAAGCCTCAGGCCACTTCTGCATGTCCTAAGCTAGATTCAGGATGGGTGCCTCTTAATGAATGAGCAAATGAGGTGAAAGGCTGAGGCACTTGGGGCAAAGCAAAGCAAAGAAGCATCAGAACTAGAATGTGACCTTAAGCAGCTCACCCAGCCTACTGGGCCTCTATTTCTGTCTGTAAAATGAACATAAGAAGCAAGGAGATCGGTATTATATCTCCCATTGAGATGCTATCATTCAAATAAAACCATAGTTGCGTATTAGGCCTGTGGTTCCCAAACTGTGTACCAAGGAACCCCATGGTGTCATAGTAAACTCACAGAGGGGCTGCAGGATACTTTAAAATATTTAGAAACATATGGTGATATCTATCAGAAACCTGGAAAAGTACTCCGATTAAGTTATTTGGACTTATCTACTTGATAAACAGAACTATTAGTCATTTCTTTTGATCTTAGAGACACTGAAAAAATTACACAGGCACTAAGTGCTATAAGTCGAGAAAGTGTGGAAACCTCTTTTGTGTGCCTTAAACCAAGGACCATATGTTATTCACTTCTGTATATTTGCTCCTCTCATCATGAACAAAGAAAAGCTACAGCCCTAACATTAGCATAGAGTAGGGCTGAATAAATGTTTGTTGAATGGCTGAAAACAATAAAATTAAAGGAACAGATGCACAAATATAGCAGCAACACCGCATACTTTGGCCGTCATCGTGGCCATTGGTCTAAACTGCTGGACATGTCAGAAATTGTCTCACTCCACCCCACAGGAGGCTCTGCGTTGCTAATTGGTTTTTACTTTTTTAAAAGTATTCACCAGCAGGTCTTATTCTCTGTGCTCTATAACTACAAAGTTATTGACACTAGCTGTGCAGTGCCAGGGAGAACTTCCAGAAACAGTTACAAACCCGAGATTTATGCACATCTTCCGCGAGTGCTTGATCTGTGCAATTTATCAGCATAAACAGAACGCGGGCATGAAATTCTCCTTCCTCTTACCCTGTCCACGTGCAAATAGAAAGAAAACAAAAACCAGGCCAAAACTTACTCGCGGAGTCCTCTTTCTTGGAAACGTGAGGTTGAGATAGTTATTAGAAATGGAGGATTTGGCCAAGCCCAGGTCAGTATTTTCTCCATAGTTTTTACGCCAAGAATCTGTTGGAGGGGGAAAAAAGCACAACTGAGATTTAGATCATGGGCCCAGGAGGTGTGGTGTGATGGGGGTGTGTCACACTGAGGTCCCTCTAACAGAGTTCTCGCATGCTGGACTAAATATGTAAATGGTCTGAGCAGAGTGTGTGTGTGTGTGTGTGTGTGTGTGTGTGTGTAAGAGAGAGAGAGAGAGACAGAAAGAGAGAGACAGAGAGAGACAGAGACAGAGAGAGAGAGAGAGATATGGGGCAGGAGCAGGGAACCCTAGGTGCTATTTCTTGCACAGACCCACACACACACAGGGCCTGGGAGGGGGTGACCCCTATTTGTCCCCAGTCAAAGAGAAAACATCAGACAGCTCCTGAGTAGAACACACCAGTGTTAGGGGGAGGCATACTGGGACTGGAAGGACAGAGAGGCCCGAGGGGCTGGGCAGAGCCCCCGTGTAGCTGCTTACCCACAGGCCTCAGTGGGGAGCCCCGGAAGAGTTCGTAGAACTTGGAGAGGTACATGACCATGCTGAGCTTGTCAGGCTCCTGGGCTGACGCCATCTCTTTGCCCGTGGTCACTGGAGGGATCCCAAACTCACGCTCGGCCACATCGAATGCCAGTTGGTTGTTCTTCACAGCATCGTCTTCGTTCAGAGAGTCGAAGTTGCTGGAGAATCGATTAGAAGGTGGAGAAGTTGGGGGAGAGGTGGACCAAGCAGACCATGCTTAGCCTGTGAAGAGCGCCATGGGCTGACACTCAGATAGGTAGGTGCAGTGACCCCAGCCCTACCCACCTCCCCAGGGGATGTCACCCCCACACACCAAGGGAGGGACAGAGCAAACATGGGTCACGGTCATGTGTTGGGCCTGGGCTCAAACCATCAGAAAATGGAAAATCTATCAGCTCCTTTACTTTTAATCATTTCCTTTAAGCTTTCATGTTTTAATTACAAAAGCAACCTGGACTCCTTTTAAAAAATCAAGTTATATATGTCATATAAAGTAAAATGTGAGACTCCCCCTCCTTTCACATGGCAACCTTGCTATCTAAAGGTGCCAACTGATGACCTTAGTAGGTTTCCACCAGTCTTTTTTGACAGATTTGCACATGGGTGTGAGGCCATGCTGCTGTCAGTGTCACTACAGATGAATCTCGGCCAGGCGTGGTGGCTCATCTCTGTAATCCCAGTACTCGGGAGGCAGAGACAGGAGGATTACAAATTCATCCTCAGACAGCCTCAGAAACTTAGTGAGACCATTTAAAAACAAAAAGTTAGAAGGACTGGGGCTATAGCTCAGTGATAGAGTGCCCCTGGGTTTAATTCCCAGATCAGTACACACACACGCACACGCACACACACACACACACACACACACACACACACCCTTGCTTTGGACATCAAAAAGTGTCTTTGCAATGTAACCTCATCTTCCCAAGAACCATTCCTTTATTCTGAATGTATAGATGGAGAACATAAAGTCCAGAGAAGCAGGAGCTTCCCAGTGGCAACCAGCTAATGGACCTGGGTGTCCAATGCACTTCTCTTGGCTATAAACCTCCAATACTGGTCTCCAGAGCTTATCTTGCCCCTACTTCCTCCTGAGGGTAGGGTGCCAAGGTGCAAATGCTCAGATGATTGCCAAAGTGTGGCCCTTGGGATGGGGCCTAGGGTGGTAGTGAGAATGCAGCCACTGAGCTGGGGACGACATTTCCCCTCACATATCAGGGATGCAAAGCCACCCTCTGCTGACAGCAGTCAGTGCAAAGGTAAAAGAGCAATTCTAAGAAAAAATTCAAATAAAAAACATGCAGAGAGAAAAAAATTGAACCAGGTAGTGGGGAGTCTGCATCCAGTAGAGTGACCCTGGTATCCTAGGTCTCTGGGGTCCAGCCCAGGCCCCGGACTCACATCAGCTCTGGCCGGAAGCGATGGATGATGGCACACAGGGCCAGACCGCTGCGCCAAGACGTGGTCAAGTCAGTGACGTTGACATGCTGGTAGCCTTCGGTCTGCTGCTGGCACCAGGTTAAGAGCTTGCTGGGCCGAACATCTGACTCTGCAGGGTGAAGAGAAGAGGTGATGAGGCTGGAGGCATCACTTTCCACTGCTGCCAGGACTAGGGACCAAGAGGACCAAGAGCAGCAAGGAGAGGGGCTGAGCACAGGCACGGCCAGGGGGCCTGATCGAGACTGTGCTGGGGGCAGGATGCTGGGATGGGAAGCATGCTGACCTCCAGCAGAGGCTCCAGCCGGGCGCTGGAGCACAGACCCTGCCAACAGCCTGCTCCTCCAGCAGGGACGATGGTGTGCTGCAATGGCAGGAGCCGTGTAGCGGTAGCAGAAGCATAGCAGTGTGAAACATGCGGGTAGGTTGGCCTCGAGCTGGCCAGGGAGAGGCGATCACCACAGGGTGTGCATTTGAGCTGGCTCTTGAAGAGTGTCTGGGAATTCATCAGACCGAAGAAGCCATTCCAGGAAAACCCGGCCATGTAGTGGCAAAGAATCTGGAAATCCCTGCCATGTTTGCACAACAGTAAAATGGCTTATTACAGTAAACAGTGTATTTTCAGTGAGGTGTGGTGCATGGAGGGAGGGAAGGAGGAGGCTGGGTTTGCCTAATGAAAGAGAAGCGCAGGGTGAGGACAGGCAGAGGCAGCCAGGTGTCTCAGGCAGGACGGTGCTCTGAGGGGAGTTGGATGCTGGGGGATCTGTTCATTGAGTCAGCATGTCCCCTGCCATTGAGCATGCCAGAAAATGTACTATGCTGTGCCAGGCCCAGGAAGATCAAACAGCCAAGCCCAGGAGCCTGTTGTCCAGTTGGAGAGACCAGATCCCCCATATAGGAAACAAGGAGAAAATAAGGCAAGTTCTGTGGAACGATCCCACAGTTCATTTTCCCATGCTAAGCACTCAAACTTAATAACCTTTTAATCTTCACAATGATCCTACCTACAAGTGTCCTGCTCTTGGTCACCATGATGAGGGAGTTGATGAACAGAGAGGAAAGGTACCTGCCCGAGGTCACACAGGTAACAGGGGCAGAGCCAGGCTGGCTGCAGGCCCCTCCCCACAGAGCCCATCCCAGCCACCTAGCCAGGGCCGCTTACCCCTCCTGGAGAGGCTGACGGACCTCCGCACCGAGCCTAGTCTCTCGAGAGGGTAGCGGTCCAGCTCCTTGGTGACATATAGATGCTTTACCTGTGAGTAGAGAGAGCACATGCCTGCCCACCGGTCTTCCCAGATCCCAGTCGCTGGCCCCTGTAGCTCACCTGCCTGCTTACCCCCATTGCTGGATGGCAGGGACCTTGAGAAAGGAAACCCTGCAACAAACCTTACGTGTTCACCCAAGTGCGGGGGAACTGAGAGTAAATATATCTAGTTAGATAATTTAAAAAATTCACACCATTCTCGGTTCTATTGATTGAAGAGGTGGGGTGGTTGGGTGACTCTGAATCAATGGGGTGGTGTGTGTGAGGGGGGAAAGGGAGGAAAATGGACTCTGAAACTGTGGGTGGGAAGTAAGGGAGGATATTTGGCCAATAGATTATTTGGAGAAATAGGATCAGCATTGCATATGCATAGTGACAAATTAATACATGCAAATATATGTACATATGCAATATTATGTACAATATATATGTACATATGTACATATATACACACTCTATGTCTTCCTGTTCTCTCCACCTTGAAAGAAAGCCATCTATATTGAACTCCTGTTTCTCTGGGGAGAAGATCTGGCCCCACACTTGGGCTAAGAGGCATTGTTGGCCTCAGACCCAGGACTGTGCTGAGATTTTATGAGACTCTCCCCTTCCCTCTGCCCAGTGCAGAGTGACCCAGCCAGGGCCCAGGAATGGACTTACCTGATGGGGCCTGACACAGTGTGAGTTGAGGTTTGGGTACCGTGTCCCTGGGTCCAACGTGTACTGCTCAAAATTCTTGTTGATGTTCTCTGGGGTTGTTTGAGGCAACAGCCGGTAAAGACTTTCTCTGGAGGGAGACAGGGCCCCGAGGTCAGGGATTGCTTTTCTCTTCCCCAACGCCTTGTCCCAGGGCCTCTGGATGTGTGTGTACCCCTCTAATGACATGCCCAGCACCCATGGCTCTGAGATATGCAAAGTGTAGGGAGGTCCAAAGGGGCCAAGAGGAAGGGGCTTCTGGGAGGCAGAGATGCTGGCCTCCTCCCTGGGAAGAAGGGAAGGAAGCAGGGCTGGCGCCATGGCGACCTGTGGTTTGGGTGTTACTGCCACTCAGTCACACTGCCTCCTGCGCTCCTGTGGCTCTCATGGCCACAGGCCTCTGCACTCAGGACCATCTGTGGCTGGTGTTCCGGCCAGTCCTGACTTCTCCCAGGCCACTAGCTGCCATGGTCACATTGCCCACATCAGGGGTCTGGGAGAAAGCCTAGGATCTCAGCCATGAAAGAGGTCTGGTAGAATGTTTGCTGCTATCCTTTGAAGACTCCATCATATAAATCTCTCTGGGTGCTGGGCAAATGAGCAATGTTGGAGACCCCCAATCTCAGGGCTACCATAGATAAGAATTTATCTTCAGTACCAGGATCTAAGACCGTGGGCACTAGAGGAATTGCTGAAAGAGGTGGATCATGATGGAGAAAGTCCTTTGGAGACCCTGATGATCAAGTCAGGCCACATGTGGGAAAGCAGATGAGCTGAAAACAGAGGCCCTAGTGCAGCCAGTGTCACGCCAACTCCACCCTGAGCCTTTGACCCACCTGGCTCCATCCAGGAGCTCTTGTGTCAAGCCTCACCTTTCAGCCAGAAGCTCCAGGGGAGGGGTGCCCTGGTCCCAACTCTTCACCATCCACGCCGTGTCAAAAGCAGCCAGGAAGCCACGTGCACAGCCTGTGCCCATGGGCCAAAATGGCTAGAAAAGAACACAGGCAAAATTCTGGTTGGTTCTAAGGACTTCCGCTTACATTCCATTACACCCATAACTCTCTGAGTATCAGTCTAAGCAGGTAACAATGGCAGGATCCAGAGGTAACAGGGCAAGAACCCTGTGTCCACAGTAGGTCACTACTAGCATCAGCAGCTATAGCACAAAGTCATATGTGAAGGTGCCAGGGCACAAGGCTGGCAAAACAGAAGGGGAGACAGAAATCAGGAATGCCTCCTGGGAGGCTGACATAGGAGGATGGTAGGTTTGGGTCAGTCTGGGCAACTTAGCAAGACCCTGTTTCAAAACAGAAAACAAAAAGATCTGGGGGTGCAGTTAAGTTGCAGAGCACCCCTTGGTTATCACAATACAAGGGGGAGGTACATTTATGCCAATTTTAGAGCGGATAGGATGTTAATCTTGATCCATGGAGAATAGTGTGGGCAAGGCTCAGTGGCTGGAAAATGTTGGAGCCTGATGAAAGAAGAGCCCATATAGTTTGGGTACATCACAGAGCAGGGCAGGAGTAAGGGAGCAGGTTGGAGAGGGAGATGAGACAGCGGTGAGGAAGCCAGGTGCTAGACCAAGGAACTGGGGCGGGGAGAGTCCAAGCACAATAGAGAGCAAGAACTGAGCCAGACAGGCTGAGTCTAACTTGTCCACAAGCACTGAAGTATGGTTTGGAATTTGACTCTTCAAATTGTTTGATCAGTGCTTATATTAAGATAAAATTGTATCTCTCTGCAAACATTCATTTTATCTAAGGGTCCTATACTTGCAGGCTTGAGCAAGGAAGCCGTAGATGGACAACCAGACTTTGGGTCCCCTAAACCTGTCTTGTGCCCTATAAGATCCCCACACTGAAAGGCTGTCCCCATGGGGAAGAAGTCTCAGCCCAGCTCAGGATGTACATGTGCTAAGAAGGTTGGCTTTATGGTCAAGACTAGTGCAACTTAATCTTGTACTCCAATTAAGAAGTCATGCCAGAAGAAGCTGGAAGTAAGAAAGCCCTCCTAGCTACCCAGGCCAGCAGGTTTCTCAGAACTTGGTGGAAGAGCCGTCTCGGCACCAGGCTAGCCTTGGCAGAGCCTGCTCACTGGCTGACAGCCTGTCCTTCCCTGGGAGACATGACAGCAGATACTGCCAGCTGAAGATAAAAGCAGGGATCTGTCTTGTAGCAGGGATGAGGGGTCCACATGCAGACATTACCTCGACCAAGCTGTCGCCCACCAGGGCCACGAGCAGCTGGTGTCCCTGACGCTCGCGCACCAGGGCTGCGTTCTCTGATGCATACATGGAGGTGAAGTCGAACATGGCCACATCGGGCTGCCCGTAGTGGTTCATGGCAAAGTCTAAGGATGGCAGCTGGTAATTGGTGGCAAAGTCTGCAGCTTCCCGGGCATAGGAGAGGAGGTTGTCCTGGTTCACGTTCTCTGCACACAGCAGCATCTCCGTATCGATGTAGTCCTGAGAAAGAGCAAACATGGTACGGCAACCTGTCCCTCTACAGGGCAGTATTCATACCTGCTTTACGCAAAAAGCCTTGGAATGGGTCTGCACTGTGGAGCTAATCAAAACAAAACTAGAAATCAGAGCTGAGGGAATAAAGAGGAAGCAAATCCGCCAGCTGTGAGGGATAACACAGTTGTGATTAAGCATCACATTTGGCTTCGAGCTTCCTGGCACCCAAGGCAAAGGGGAAATGTGATATGTTACAGAGGTTTCCTTATCAGAAAGAAGGAAGCATAGCAATTCCTCAGGAGAGGCAATTCTTTTTTTCTTGCTGGCACTAAATTCTACAAGATCTGTTCACATAGGAATTTTGACAGAGAACTCTGAGAGTTGTAATGAGCAGTGTTCTTGATAATGGTCTCTCAGTAAACAAGAAACACATTTTCACATGGCTGGTTCTTGTGATAACTCTCAATACAATTAAAAGACAGAGGGGTGAGCCAGTAGGTGTGATTTAATAATGGATTACACTAAGCTAATGTGGTCCAGATATGCTGTGTTTGGTGGCCAAAGAAGATTAGAAAAAAGAAAAGATAATGGATATTTAACATCACTCTCCAACTTTCTTTCCAGAATCAGTTGCCCGTTATCCTGAGAGGCTAAGGGCTGCTCAGGCTTTGCTCTTAAAGCATTCATTGTTCTACTTTCCTGCTCAGGGCTGGAGTACTCTGAACTTAAGCACTAGGGAATCCAAGCATCCTGGTGATGAGCCACAAATATCAGAGGATGAAGAAAGAAAGAAAGTTTAGACTATCTCCAGGGCCCAATCTGCTGTTCACCTGGCAAAGAAACTAAAAGGCCACCATTCCCAAAGATAAAAGCAAAAGTCTGGAGGACCAGGGCGTGAGATGCACACAGGCTGGTGGTGAACAAGCACAGTGGGTCCACTTCCACCTCTGCTGTCACTGACTAGACATTTGGGCAAGATGCTTAATTTAGTTTTGAGTCTCCAATCTCCTGTTTGTAAAATGAGAATAACAACACCTACTGTGTGGAGCCATGCGAAGATGGAGTGAGACCGTACACATGAAATCTCCAGCGCCATGCCTGGCGCATAGGCAGTGCTCAGTGGATGGGAACACTTGTCCCCAGCCATTCATGTTGGCACAAAAGGCAGTGTATGGTGAAGTGCAGCCTGGACCCACCAAGGCACCATCAAGAGTGTTTACATGGTCTCAAAAGGCACAGCCTCAGCTGCACCCAGAGCGGCCTCCAGTCTCCATTTTCTGAAGGGTCATGATTTTAGATGCCTTTTTCCGGGAATTCTAATATTTCCAAATCCAGACTACAACCCCTAAATTTCTCCTAGCACTGGCCCAAGAGTCCTTTGTCAGGTCTTGGTGTCAGGATGGAATTACTGTTGGTTTCCTTTCTGATTTCTGTTTCTAGAGGCCATGGTCATTGGCCTCTGTGGAGGCCAGCTAGTCATTCAACAAATATTTACTCAGTCTCTTCAGTGCCTATAGGAAGATGCTGACCCATACAGGGAGAGGACAACAAAAAGACTTGTCATTCCTCTGGGGGGTGAGAGAAGAAAATAAATCTAAGTGTCTTGGGGTAGATAGGCGAGGTAGATGCTCCAGAGCATGCTGCTCACCGGAACACTCAAGCCATCGCTCCTGATCCGTGTACAGCCCACAGCCTCCTTCCAGAGGAGAGCGCCTGTCGGGTTCCTGACGCCCTTTGGCACCAGCTCAGGAAGCCTCTGTGGGGGTGGGGAGAGGCCTTACTGAGGTGACCGCAGGCCTGGGGTCCATGTCCAGCTCCCCATGTCACCATGGGGGCAGAGCAAGTAACTCTCGCTGCCCTGTGCCATGACAGAGAGCCCAAGATGGGAACATGGAGGGGCTGTGTGACAATAGCCAAGGAATTGAGTCACCATGAGTAACATATTACCTGGACAAATGCCCTGGGGCGACCTGCAGGTGACAATAGCATCTTAGGAGGCCAGAGCATTCAGCCAGTGGAACGCAAAACCCAGGTTCCACTGCCTGACTGCCTGGCCCTCTTCTGCAAAGGCGCCCACTGGCCTTGCACCTCTGTATCCAGAGTGGTCCTGCACTGTCCACACACTTAGCTGTAGGCAGGGGAGGCAGCCTCAGGAAGGGGCCTGCAAGGCACAGGGAAGATGAAGATGTTGCCTCTCCAGGCTGACCAGTTCATGGCAGGGTGCCAGCTGTTGAAGCCCAGGCCTGCAACTCTGAGGGTGTGCTGAGCCAGCTTAGCCCAGCCCCTGTGCACAGCCCTGAGCTGGTGTGGATAGGGCCCTGGGGAGAGCTGGGTTACTAATGCCACCCGCCAGCTGCCAGCTCAGGCTGGCAAGAAGATAGGCACATTGTTCTGACAAGCAGCAATGAATGGTCACCACGCTGGCTGGGCTGCAGCCCGGCCCCTGGGGAGCAGGCCAACAAGGGCTGTACAGTGCTTATCTCAGTATCAGCAACGGGGAGGAGAGGGGCTCCAGAAGGGCCAAAACTTGATGGAGGGGGCTGCTGATCTTAGGACCACTTTCCATGGCTCTTCTAACCCTGCTCCCTGTTTATACTTAGTTTGAAGAACCACAAAGCAGAAGTCAGGAAGCCAGCAGGACTTAAGAGCAGGTGTCCGAAAAAGGCTGAGATGTTACCAGGGGGAATCTATATGTCCACCACATGCCAGGTACCATGCCAGGGGCACTGTGTATGTAGAGGTGTGTGTGTGTGTGTGTGTGTGTGTGTGTGTGTGTGTGTGTGTGTGTGTGTTTGTTCCTCTTAAGAACTCTTTTGGACAAAAATCATTATTCCTATTTTGTAGACATAAAGACTGAGGTTCATAAAAATAAATAGCTTGACACAATCCTGAGTTACTATGTGGCAGATCCAAGCTGCATCTCGAGTCTTTCTGACTGTATGACTGCCATCTGGCTCTCCCATACCATGATGGAAGGACAGAGTGCAGATGACAAAGCACCTCTATGTTCTACCAGGACAAGGAGCTGCCATCTGTCTCCAAGTGACATGTGCCCTTTCAGGAAAGGGGAGAGGCTGATGCGACTCGGGGAAGGCAAAGACCACACTGGTCCACATTAATCCTGGGTGAAGGGCTTGCACCCACGTGCCTCTGTAGGGGCATCTTTCCACATACAGGCACAGGCTTCTTTAGCTAGCACCCGTGACACAGGACAAGGAAGGCATGGGAGGAGTGGCCCCTCTGTTTCCTCCCTTTGCTCATTTTTTGGCAGGACAATAATTTCTTGTCCCACATCTGCTGATGCCACCAGCCCAGGTCACAAAGGAAGAGCCTGGTGAGGAATCCCAAGGCAAGAGGTACGTACGTTAATAATGACACCTTTGTCGAGCAGGCTCTGCTTCTTGGCAGTCATGACAAAATAGTGGGTACAATCCTTGTAGTAGACGATGTTCTCAAGATCGATCCCTGGAAAGAGAAGCATTGGGACCCAGGTTTACTCCCCCTGTGCCAGCTGCGCACCAGGAGACTGAACTTGGCCTCATTTCCAGTCTCATTTATCTAGAGAGCTTTTGTGTAAAATAGTGTTTAAGATGTATAGAAGGCTGAGAGAGAGAAAAGAGAAGTCCACATGTTACCCAAATCAAAGCAGCTGGCTTTGGTAGTCTCAGAAATACAATGCTTCTTTTAAAATTCACCATGTCCATAGGGGTTGTAGAGCAGCAGAAAGGGGTTAAAGTATTACAGAAAGTGTTGGATCTGGCTGTGGGTAGGGAATTTAAAAATGACACAGCCAGGATTTGAGCCTAAGCCCGAATGGCTCCCAGTCCTGCCCGGCTCTGTCCTCCTCCATGTGGCCAAAGCTGCAGAAAGCTGTGAAAATTCTCTGAAGGCCATGCTAAAGGGTATTTCTACCACTGGCCTGCTTGTGTGTGAAAAGGCAGGTGCAGTAGGAACTACTCAAGTTAGAGACCCGGGCCACGTGGTTTTGCACTTCCCACCACTGTAAAACATTTTACACACTAGGTTTCTGAATTTAAAATCAGGCTGTGAGGTCAGAGCTGGGTTCAGTGGTTTGCAAAGGGTCATCTCAGCCAACAGCATCAATACTACCCGAGAACTTACTGGAAATGCAAATTATCAGCAGCCTACTCCAGACCTACTGCATCAGGAATAGAGCCTGCACCCCATGCCTTAACAAGCTCTCTGGTGATGCTGATGTATGAACCACCGGCTTAGCTTCTATGAAGGGACAGGAAGGAACAGACCCATGGTGACCCCACTGGCATTCCACATGGGGCATGCTGGGTAACCATAGGAACACCTTTACTACAGATAAATAGGAAACATCCATCAACACAGAGGGCTCCCAGGAGAACCAGAGGAAATATATCGCTGTCACATTGTGAGGGCATTGTCCTAAAACAATGGCCGAAGGTGACAACCACAGCAAAGTTTAAAGGAAATTCACTAAAACATTTGGAAAAACACATTCAATGTCCTGTCATAATTTATATTTGGTGGTTCAAATATTTATTTTCTTGGCTTTAGAGGGAAAGGAAGGACTGGAGAATTTTAAAGGATATAATAGGCTGGAAGGAAATATTAAAACTCAATAAATTTGGCATGTTGGTGCACACCTGTAATTTCAATTACTCAGGTGGATGAAGCAGGAAGATCACAAGTTCAAGGCCAACCTTGAAAACTTACTGAGACTCTGTCTCAAAATACAAAAAATGAAAAGGGCTAGGAATGTAGCTTAATAGAAGAACAGCCTTGGATTTAATCCTAGTACTACAAACAAACAAAAAACAAAAAAATACCCAAACCCTCCAAATAATGCAACGGTGGAGAAACTGAAATGTCATGCTATGGGCACATATCCCTGTGGCCAGCAAGAGGCATTGTCTGGCTCAACAACTAATCCTATTCCTAGAAAACAAGCTTAAAGAAACAAGTCAATAGAAATAACATTATCTTTGACAGTAAATTAATAAAAGGTCTAAAACAGAGGTCAACAGGTTTTGTTTGTTGCAAAGGACCAGAGAGTAAACATTTTGGCCTAGCGGCCCTGTCTTAAGTGCTCATGGTGGAATCAGCCATTGATAGCAACATAAATAAATGGGTGTGGCTGTGCTATAACCAACCTTTATTATAGGCACTGAAATTTGAAATTCATATAATTTTCATGCATTCCCAAATATTATTCTTTTGGTTTTTTCTTTGCCCTTAAAAAATCAAAAACCAAGTCAAGTGTGGTGGTACATTCCTATAACCCAAATGCTTGGGAGGCTGAGACATGAGTATTGCAAGTTCACAGCCAGCTTCAGCCACTTAGGCCCTCCACAACCTAATGAGACCCTGTTTCAAAATAAAAAATAAAAAAGGGGGCTGAGGGTGTAGCTCAGAGGTAAAATGCTCTTATGTTCAATCTCCAGTAAAACACACACACACACACACACACACACACACACACACACACACACACCATTCTTTGCTCAAAAGCAACAGAAAAACATGTGGCTAGTTAGTGTGCTAATCTCTGGTTTAAAGCTTAGGCAATGACATTTATTGCAGCCCCCCCCCCCCACCGACAACCAGGAAAACTATGTTTAAAATGTGATGTTGAAGCTGGCCATGGTGGCACATATCTGTAATAACAGTACTTGGGAGTATCACAGGTTCAAGACCAACCTCATCAATTTAGTAGGATCCTGTTTCAAAATAAAAACTAAAAAGGGCTGGGGTATAGCTTGGAAGTCAAATTCCCAGTATACAGCCTGGGTTCAATCCCCAGTACATAGCCAAAAGAAAAGAAAAGAAAAAAAAAGTGATGTGGAATGAGAAAATGAAAAATCTGAACAAAATTTAAGATGTGATGTTGAGTATTAAAAGCAGAATAGCAAAGAATATGTGTGTTATGATTAGAGAGAGACAGAACATGTAAAAAGTAAATCTGCAAACAGAAAATTACTGAAAAAGTGAACATATAGTATTTTATGACCACAAAAGATTGCGGCTGTGCTAGATGACCAGATGGTAGATGATTTACTTTTAGTAGAAAGATTTTATTTAACATTATTATTCTACTGTGTTTTCAAGGAAAAATATAAATTTTTATTCAGGTTAAAAAGAAACAATACCGGATATGGTGGTGCACACTTGTAATCCCAGCATTCAGGAGGCTGAGACCAGAGGATCGCAGTTCACGGACAGCCTCAGCTACTTAGTGAGGCCCTTTGCAACTCAGTGAGACCCAGTTTCAAAATAAAGAATTTAAAAAAATAGAACTGGGGGTGTAGCTTGGAAGTAGAATGCCCCTGGGTTCCATCCCTATACCACAAAATAAATAAAAGAAATAAAAGAAAAAAAAAGAAAAAAGACTGGAATTCATTTGATTGCACAAACGTACACACTTTATAGCATGTAAGTCTCAGGAGAGAGGGATTATGTCTCCTTCACTGGTCTAGCTCAGGCCCCAAGACAGCATCTGACTTGTACAGTTGGTATTCAATAAATTTTTGCTGAGCTAATCAGTACTTTCTAACCTCCAGCCCCATGGGTGGGTGACAGCTGTGGCTGGTGATGGGCATCCCTGATCACTACTCATGAGAGGGCAGCTGGTGTGCTGCACAGATGCACCTAGGTTTCTTCGGTAGCACTTGTCAGGCTCCCAGAATGCTCCTTTCTCTCACATTGACCTCAGGCATAACACCTACTGCTCTACATATGAGGGTCCCTTCAGAACAGGGAGATACTTCAAGAGGGATCAACCTGGACTTTGTACCTATAATAATACTAAACACTGGCATATAATAAACACTCAGCAGTTGTCTACCAAGTAAATAAATCTACTAAGTTCTTATTTATTTGTTCTATATGTTACCTATTTTTATGTAAAATATCCATGACATTCAAGAGTCACACTTTCCATTTACTATCACAAGGAGACATCTCAGACTGAATCTCAGGAACCTAGGAAGCCGGCATGCCCTGCTGTACAATCTTAGAAATTGCAGACAAGAGCCCAGTTTGGAGAAAGGTGAAGGGTCTCACCTGTTTCTTCTTTTAGGTCCTGAAAAAATTTCTGGTTGAAGATGAAGGCCACACCACTAATCTCTTCCACCTTGGCCTCTGCGGTGCTATTTCTGTTGATGAAGTTGGCAGTGATGGCGATCGCCAGCTTCCCGCGAAATTCTTTTCTTCTGAACCCTGTGTGAGGGAGGGGACAACGGGGTCAGTCTTCTGGATTGGATGTGAACGTTGAACAACATGACTGAGAAAGCTAGTCTTGGTGCCTGCAGGCCAGAGGAACCAGGACTGTGTGCCTCTAGACGGTAGAAGTGGGCAGACACGTCAGGTTTGTTCTCTGGAGGAAACGTGTCAGCAGAGACTTTCAAAGACAGTGAGACTCTGTCCTTCTCTAAAATCTGTAGGACGACAAGTGACAAGTAGTCCTCTCCAGGGGGCAGTCATGGGGCTCACCTTTTCTACAGGTGCTGGGTGTGTTGCTACACACTATCATGGGGCTGCAGGCCCTGGAACTTACCATCCAAACTACTTTGCTAGAATTTTTCATATTTTTTTCTTTTGAAACGTAGGGTTATTTGAATTTCTACAGGACAGAGATTTTAACAAATGTCCTTTTTTGTCTCTTTATTGGTATGGGTTGTACTGTATCTCCCCAATCTGAAATTCACACACTGGTGTTCTAACTCGTGGTACCTCTGTATGTGATTTTATGTGGAAACAGGGTCATTGTAGATGTAATTAGTTAAGTTGAGGCTATTCTAGAGAAAGACTTTGTTATGGTTTGGATTTAAAAATGTCCCCTAGGCCTCAAGTTGAAGATAAGGCATCCATGTAGGAGGTGAGACATGGTTGCTGAGGAGGGGTCCCTGGAGTGTTATCTTGGAACTATGTACATGCCCCTCCTTCCCTTGCCCCCCCACTTTCTCTCCCTCTCCCTCTCTCTCCTTGAAGCCTCTATGAGGTGAGAGCAGTGTCCCTCAGCCTGTGCTCTCTCTGCTGCACTCCACCATGCCCTGAATTCTGCAGACATGACCTGGATTGAAACCACTGAAATCTTCAGAACTGTGAGGGAATAAATCTTCCTCCAAGTGTGGTCATCAGGTATTTTGGGTCACACAGTAAGAATGCTGACTGAAACAGACTCTTATTCCCATATGACTGATGTCCTTATATATGGGAGGACGTCGAACACAGAGCTGTGCAGAGGGAGACTGCCCTGTGAAAATGGAGGCTGAGATGGAGTCGTGTTCCTGCAAGCCCAAAAATGTCAGAGAGGGCAGCAAACACAGGAATCCAGGAGGGCTCTGGAGCCCATTCTTCCCACAGCCTTCAGAAGGAACAAACCCTGGTGAAGTGTGGACTTCCAGTCCTCAGAATTATGAGGCAGTACATTTCTCTCATTTAAGTTTGTGGCATTTTGTTAGGACAGCCCCAGGAAACTAATGTCTGAACTCCCAGGGAATGGAACTTAAAACATGTCTAATAACTGTATAGTGAATGAATGGTATTCTAACTTATAATTAATCCAGTACTCTAATTCATTGGACCTATTTTTTAACTTAATTTTTTAATCGACACATAATTATACACATTTATGGTATACAAAGAACCATGTTTTTGGAGAACAATGTGGTCCTTGAAGGGTCAAGCTCAAAAAGCAGAACTTTCCTTTATCTAAGAGATACCATGTTGCTTTTAACCCATGGTTTCAAACTAGTACCACCAGTATAAATCAGTACAATGTGTAGACTAGTTAATTATGACTGAGGGGTACTTTGATACATTATATAATAAGCAATAATTAAATCTGGGTAGTTAACACATTATTCCTGGCTTCAAACATTCATCATTTCTTTAGGGTAAGACCACTCAAAAGTCCCCTCTTTTGGCCATTTTGAAATATATATTACATATTGTTAACTACAATCACCCTACTGTGCAGTTGAACATTAGAGTTTATCATCAGTTCTTAGTTTTTAATGGTTTACATAAAAAGTTGTGATGTAGGGGATTCCAGCAGGTGGTCACATTTCAATGGAGCATCTTCTCCTAAGCCTACTTTTTCTTAGCATCTGATTTTTCCTACTGTACTGATTCTCCTTCCCCTCTCCCTTCTAAGAATGCTTATTCATGTGTTGGAAACTTAATCTTCAAATTAATTAATTAATTAATTAATTATTTGTGTGGGACTGGGACTGAGCTACACCCCCAGGCTTATATTTTTTTTATTCTTTATTTTGAAACAGGGTTTCACTGAGTTTCAAAGGGCCTCACTAAGTAGCTAAGGCTGTCCACAAACCCTGATCCTCCTGTCTCAGCCTCCCAAATGCTGGGATTACAAGTGTGCGCCACCACGCCCAGCTATATTTTATTTTGAAACAAGGCCTTACTAGGCTGCTGATAGTCTCACTAAGTTGCTCAGGCTGGCCTTAAGCCTGTGAGCCTCCTGTTTCATCCTCCCATGTTCTGGAATTATAGGTTTGTGCCACCATGCCCAGCTCCCAAATTTATATATTAATGGCACTTGAAAAGGCGGCCTTTGGGAGGCAGTTGGATCATAAGGGCTCTGTTCTCAAAAATGGATTAATGGGCCATCTCAAGAGTGGCTTTGTTCTAAAAGTGAACTCTCCGGCAAGCTTCTTCTGTCTCACCAGCTGATGCCCTCGGCCATGTTATAATGGAGCAAGAATGCCCTCACAGAACTTGGTACAGTACTCTTGGACTTCTCACCTCCAGAACCATGAGCCCAAACACCTCTATTCTTAATAAATTACCCAGCCTCAGTCTTTTTCTTATAGCAGCAGTCTTTCTATTATAGCAGCCTTTCTCTCTCCCCACCCCTCTCTCCAAGTCTGGGGATAAAACCCAGGGGCATTCGACCTCTGAGCTACACCCCCTCCCCTATTTTTTATTCTTTATTTTGAAACAAGTTCTCACTAAATTGCAGAGGGCCTAAGTAGCTGAGGCTGTCCTCAAACCTCGATCCTCTGGTCTCAGCCTCCCAAATGCTGGGATTACAAGCATGAGCCACCACGACTGGCTGGCAGCCTTTCTATTATAGCAGCACCAGTCATACAGCTACAGACCTGCCAGACATAACCTTTCCCTGAAGCCACCTTTGAATTCCCTGCACATCTGCTTACTACGTACTCTGGCTTTATGCTGATTCACAATCTTCTCTGTCCAAAATTCCTTTGACTCGAACCTTGGGTTTCTATATAGTACCCCTCCTTGAAGTTGTTCTCCATTAGAACTTAGTCAAAGGAACAGAAATGCCCATTATTCTCCAGTCCAGTGTTTCTTAAATGGGGGTGATTTTATTCCCCCAGGTTATATGTGACAGTGTGTGGAAACATTTCTGGTTGTCACAACTGGGGTGCTACTAGAATCTACAAGGTAGAGGAGATGGGTGCTACTAAACATCCCTGACAAAGAATGACAGTCCCAAGTGAAGAATAATGGAACCCAAAGGTCAACAGCTACAATAGTGTGAAACTTTGCTCTAGTTTAGTCTACCCAATTTGCTCACATGACTCTATTTACCCCACCCTTCTTTTTATGGTCATGAAATGGCAAACTATACTAAAGTTGACTGTGGATTCTGGGTTTTCAAATATTCAGACTTTTAACAAACACCTAAATGACTCCACAGATTCTAAGAGTGAAACATCCAGATTTGAAGCTTAAAAATGCCTTGTTAAATATTGGTTATTGATTGTGGGGACACGGGTATAAAAGTGATGAAAGAGGGGGAGTGGAGAGGATGGGAAAGGGCTGAGCAGGAAGGACCAGACATCCTGAATTATGTGAGATCAGCCTTATTTCAGGACTGTCCTTAGAGAAGGTGCCTCCTGGTCAGACATCTATAGCTTGTGGCCTTGAGGGGCAAGACCGAAAAGAGAACTCTCCCTAGTTTAAGAGGTACCATTGGGCCATACTGTTTACAACCTATGGTTTCAAACTAATACCTCTAGCATAAATCAGTACAACTTGTGGATTAGTTAGTCTGGGGGCTGATCTGGCATAGTGGTGCATGCCTGTGATCCCTGTGCTTTGGAGTCCAAAGACAGGAGAATCTCAGGTTAGAGGCCAGCCTGCAGCAACTTAGCAAGATCCTTAGCAACCTAGGGAGACTTTGTTTCAAAATGAAAAATATAAAGGGCTGTGAGTATAGTTTGGAGGTAAAATTCCCCTGGGCTCAATCCTCAGCATCACAAAAGAATAAGAATAAAAATAAATAAATCTTGGGTTGGGGTAGAGGTGACCAGCATGTCTCTTGGCAATGGGGTTATGGGGTTTCTTTCTCAACCTGCCTGTATCTCATCTCAAGAAAACACACTCTGCTTCCAGCTATAGGACCCAGAGAAGTGAGGTTTAGTACCCAGGCAGTCTGGCAGAGCTGATCTAACTCCCCAGGGGTAGGTGTGATTAAGAGTTCTAAAAAGAGAGGCCCCTCCTTCCATTAGTAGTGTACTTGGACATGGACAAATACCATTAGTAGCTTGAAGTGTTTACCTTAGATGAGGTAAGTATGAGAGTGCTCAGCACCTTGGCTTGCATATCAACGGGGCTCAATAAATGAGTGTTGGCTTTTCCCATGGCACTGTACCTTATAAAGCATTTTAACATACTAGTCCTTCTCCAGCCTGCACCATAATGCTCTGAGAGCGTTCTGCTACCCACATTTACCATTGAAAAAAAACAAGGTCCAGAGAGAATGAAGTGTCTGTCTTCCATGTCCAGACCCCCAGGGGGCAGGGCCTCTTTGCCTCGGGTAGGTCAGGTTAGTCTCCCCTTCTTTCAAGACCCTCCTCCAGCTTTGGCACCTGCCATAGTGCCCACCCTTCTCCAGGTCCTTCCCCCTGTTCCACCCCAAGAAGAAATGTTCTCACCTTCTAGGGTGTTCCTGCGGCCATCGGCACCAATAATGACATCAAATTCAAACTCCGACAGGGCGTGGTCTGCGGGGAGGAATTCTGCCCGCCAGCCAATTTCTACCAGGACAGAAAGGGAGATGAGTTGTCAGGGGGAGGAGGAAGGAGAGAGTGGTAGTATTCTATGTCAGCCATGAGAATTGGACAAGGTGCAGGCAGCACATGCAGAGGAAAGGCCTGGATGGCCCACCTCCAGGCTCTATCTGACGTTCTCTGGCTCCAGTATCAGTTCAACCCAGGAAAAACTCGACCAGCAGTGCCAACTCCGTGCCTGGCTCACTGGCCCACACTGGAAATCTATTCCTGGTGATTCTCAAACTAGCCTCCCATGCACTGTATTTTTCTCAGCAGATTCTACCATGTCCGCCCAAATCACCCAGTTCCTTCTCATTGTTAAACAGACCCCAGAGGATGTGCCATGTGTCACAAAACCAGTTTGATCTTCTATTTCTTGCTCAAAATGTTCTATTGTAAGGCACACTGCTTTTTGTAAAAGAAAGCATTTTCAGGTGAAACTTTGGCTGGTCCTTCAAATTAGCATTGCACGCCCATTAGAGGTAATGGCTAAGAGGACAAAAGTCTCTGAGTGCCAGATGACAAAAGTCTAGTCTGCTACAAAACCCAATAAACGCCTCCCCTAAATTCCTGAATATGCTGGCAGATGAAAAAAGGGAGGTGTGCCCTCAGCAAGAAGGCATGAGGTCTGCAATACCAAACTGACTCAAAACTCCGAGCCTTGTAGGCAGAAGGTTTTGACAGTAAGAAGGGTGCAGAGGCTTCCTGAGCAAACTCTGACCATGGGAGTCTGGAAGATCCCAATCTAACTAAACACATTTAAAGGAGGAAAAGAAATATTACTAAATTGGACATATCTATATGGCTCAATTTTATGGTTTATAAGTTAAACTTTAGTATGGTTAAAAACATTATGCTCTTCCTAGATACCTTGAAGTTTTATTTTGTAGTTGTTCTAGAAGGCTCACTTTATTTCTTGGGTTCCGAAATATTCTGTGGGCATGACAGGTACATCTATATATGTGTGAGCTCACACACACAGCTTGTAGTACAAGTCAATAAAATTTACCAAGCCAAAAAACTATGTCTTCTTTCCTGCCACTTAGAACTTACCTGTCAAAGTATTATCTCCGCGGGGCAGGGTGACCAAATGACAAAATCTTTTGTTTGGTTTTGGGTTTTTTAGAACTAGGAATTGAACCCAGAGGCATTCTACCTTTGAACTACACTCCTAGCCCTTTTTATTTTTTTATTTTGAAACAAAGTCTTGCTAAGTTCCTGAAGCTGGCCTAGAACCTGCAATCCTCCTTCAACCTCCAAGCACTGGGATGACAGGCATGTTCTACCACACCTGGCTCACATGACAGGTTTAATGGTTTAATAACAAGTCCTCCAGGAACTGAAGAACAAACCCAAAGCAATAGCAATGGCCAAAAAAGGTAAGCTGTCCTCAGACAGAAGTGTGCCAAACAGCTCCCAGTAAAAATAACTTGCAGAAACACCCGCTGTAAATATGACTTCCAGTTTGTAATTCTGAACTTTGGGATAGGAAAGGAAAACTATACTGTACTTTGATTTTCTTGATCTTCAGGAGGCTCTAGAACCTTCACGAACTCCACATTCACATGGATTTCCACTCCCAGTATCAGGGCCACCTTGAATAGGATGAGCTGCAGTTGACGAATACCTGGTAGGAAGGGAGGAGAAGAGAGACAATCCATCAGGAGCAATGCCTGAGTGCCACCTGTATGTATTCTTTGCTCAGGGATTGGAGCATGGCGGTGTACCAATAACGGTCATTACTGAGTGCTGAGTTTGTGCCAAATATGCTGTGTTTTCTCATTCACTCTTTGCAGCAGGTTAAATGTTTGGGACAACTGTTATCCTCATTTTATAGTGAGAAATTGAGGCATAACAAGGCTAAGTGACTTGCTTGAGGTCACACAGTAGCCAAACTAGAATGTGGGCCCAGATCTGTCTGAATCAAAGACCCTGTTCCAGCCAATGGATGCCGCCACAAGGAGGAAGGCTCTGTCCTTCCTGCCTCCATCCTAAGCTGGGCTCTGGGCTGGATAAAAGATAGAAAGATAGAAAGAAAAGAAAAGAAAGGAAAAGAAAGAAGGAATGAAAAGAAAGAAAGAAAGAAAGAAAGAAAGAAAGAAAGGAAGAAAGAAGGAAAGAGTCAAGGGCCCTAAGTAAAGCTGGTGATAGAATGGCCCATTATCATAGGAAGCCTCCACCTGAGCTCTGGCTCTCCAGTGGTAAGGGCATGGTGGGGAGCTCTCTCCACAAAGCTGGATCGTGGTTCTACTCCTTCTATTCACTCTTCACAACTCCCCTAAATGCAATGGCACAAAACCTCATTTCCCTATCTTGCCCCACACCATTCAGTACAAATGGGCATCCTTGCAAATATTTTTTTCTGCAGAGTGAGACATCTGAAACTTTCTGTGGAGCTGAGCATGATGCTGCATGCCTGTAATGGCAGTGCTTGGGAGGCTGAGACAGGTTAGCCAGGCTCTCAGCAACTTAGCAAGACCCTGTTTCCAAATAAAAAATAGAACAGGGCTGGGGGTGTAGCTTAGCATCTCAATCCCTGGTACAACATGAGAGTAAACTTTCTGTGGGTCTCTCTGTATTTGGTAGGCTTAGTTCATTAAACATTTATTCAGCATCTCCAATGTGCCAGGTGCCATGCTAGGTACAGGATGAGGAACACACCCTCCAGTGGAGGACACCCAGGTGAACAGACAGGGTCAGGCATGGTGGTGGGCGTGGCAGGCCTGAGCTGGGGTCCTGCGGACCAAGAAAGGAGGAACCAAGAATAGCAGACCCTGCAGAGAGACAAAGGTACAGGAGGCCAGGGTGACAGGAACCCAAAGCCTTCTAGAGGTGTGGGTCAAACTCTCTTCAGCACAGTGGTAGGGAAAAGTCAGACTGCTATGGGAGGAAGGGGAGTGATGGTGCAGACAGTCCATATTTCTCATTTCTAGAATAAGTAGTTGGGGGTCAGGAGCAGGAATGGGCACCCACAGAGGCGTGGAGGATCTGCATGAGGGGAAAAGCAGGCCGGTGAGTGGCAGGGGAGGTGGGGGAGGAGCCAAGGGGGACCTCAGTCAGGAAGGGGTGACCAGCTGTGCCTCTGGACTGGGGGCCTACAGAAGGCAGAGGAATAAGAAGTAGAGGAGGCTGGCAGGGAGCGGCACAATGGCTCCTCTTCTCAGAGCCCAGGAGGGAGCTGTTTGCTAAGCATCAGGAGGCTGCGGTGGAGGCTTGAACCGCCTGAGTGGGGAGCAGAGGGGGATGGTAACACAGGACATGCCCAAAACTGCTGAGCAATGCTGAGCTCCAGGACACAGCTGGGGCTGGAGACCGCAGATGATCTGAACAGCAGCCAGTCGGCAGCTCCGAGGAGGCCAGGCCACCGCCGGTCACGAAGCAGCCTTTCCAGGGGAGGCCTGGCCTCTCCTTGTGGTGTCAAACTTCTGCCTCTGGCTGGTTCCAGCACACAGTAAGTGCTCAGTGAATTTCTCCTGCCTCCCTTCTCACCAGGCTGGAGACAGCCTTGATGATTCTTCTGATTATTCCAGTCCCATTCCCAGAGTCTTTCTGCACTTCTGTATACTTGAATATTTTCCAAGGACGAGGGGAGAAATGAAAGCCCCAGGGCTGAGGGCGGGAGGGGCTCCTGGATGGGGAGCCGGCTGACAGCCCCAGGACCACGAGGCCTAGTAGTGCCTGCTAGGAGGACCTCATAATGAAGGGGGGTTCCACATCGCTCTGCACTGGTAACTGGCACTCATTCTTCCCTGGGTGGGATGGAACCTCCTGAGCACTGATGCTGTAGCTTCTTGGCAAATCCAAGTTTCCCCCCTTCCCCACTCGACTCCTGGAATTTTGACAACCCAAAGTGGGAATGAACTTCAGGGCCACTGCTGGTAAATTCTCCCGCATCTGAGTCAGTTGCACGCTTTGTGGCCAATGCTTCCCTGCAGTGGTTCTCGCCCAAGCCCACTCCCTTTCCCCACCCACTCCTGTCCTCATAAGGAGGTGGCTCTCAGGGCTCTCCTGTCACCCCTCCCCATGGAGAGGACCGGCTGGGAGAATGCAGCTCTGGATTCTCAGGTTTGGGGCCCACAGCTGCTCCTCACTCTCTGGACACCGTGGGATGCAAAGCGTTTTCCTGAGCACCTACTACATACCAGGCAGAGTGCTATGCACTGTGCAAATACGATCCTAGCTAATCTTCTCAGCAGTTCCAGGAGACAGGCATTAATCACAGTTTATGGGAGACAAAACTGAGGCTTGAAGTAAGGATATTTGATTCTTCCACAGAAATGGAAGAGACTGATTTTGGACCTAAGTTGATTTCAAACACTTGAAGTCTCCCCTCAGTGTTAACCTCCTTGACTGTCATGGGTCATTGCTGCTATATAAAAAATGGCTACAGACCCCCTCCCTGCAAAGTCGTGGGCAGGAGTGCTGCCTTCTCTGGAGCCTGGCAGCACAGACTCTGTCCCAGAGACGTAGCCTTGACTAATCCCAAGCAAAGGGCCTTCGTCTATGAGAGTATTCAGGGATAGCCCAGGACCTGAAGTCTGTGTTCTCTATTTCCCTTTCCATTCTCCCTAACATCATATCTTGATGCCGTCTCTCCTGTTAGAGTTCAGGGAAATTTTGGTATGGAATCTGTCAAAGAATATGAATCCAGTCATGTCATTCCTTTGTCTAAAACCTGGCATAGAAGCTGGGCGTGGTGGTTCATGCTTGTAATCCCAGTACTTGGGAGGCTGAGACAGGAGGATCACAGGTTTGAAGACAGACTCATCAAGTAGTGAGACTCTCATCAATCTAGTGAGACCTTGTTTCAAAATAAACATAAAATAGGGCTAGAGGTGTAGCTCAGAGGTAGAATGCCCTTGGGTTCAATTCCTAGTCCATAAGACAAATAAATAAATATAAATAAATAAATAAATAAATAAATAAATAAATTTTGCTATGGCTCCCCAGAACCAGCAACACAATGTCCAAACTTCTTTGCATAAGAAGGTTCTGACTATCTGGCCCATTTAATATTTTTGTGTGGCTCCTTCCTCTGATCTTCTCTAGCAAGTGTAACTAATCCTATTAAAGCATATTTTACTATTGAAAACATCTTGACAAGCTCCCTGAGACAGTGACACCTCTGACTTGAGTTTCCACATTTCATTCAGTCATTCAACAGACGTTTACTGAGCATCTACCAACATCAAGCACTCTTTTATGCCCTGGAGGTAGAAATTCTGGTGCACAGGGCCTGGATAAGACACACAGAGGGCCTTCGCTCTGTGTGTTTGTTGGACTTGCCAGGAGGGACAATAGAATAGAGAGATACACCCGCCCAGGGTCCGATCTTGGCCTTGGTAAGACCACCTGTGACCCTAGCCCCACTCACTGATGTGGTCGATGGAGCCGGCGCAGAACTTTCCATAGAACTTCTTAGCTCCCAGGCCGCGCAGGTCGTGGATGGTGAAGGGCCAGAGGTGCAGCACGTTGTTCCGGGAGAAGGTGTCCCTCTTCTCCACCACGACCACTTTGGCTCCCAGGTAGGCAAGCTCAATGGCAGTGCGCAAGCCACATGGTCCTCCCCCGACGATGAGACACTAGGGAGGAAGAGGAGAGGCGTTCAGTGACCTCGGCGTCTGGTCGGTAGTGTACCTGAGGAGCACCCAAAGTACACAGCACATGCACACGGAGCACCTGCCATTCACCCCCTACAACCGCACCGGCCACTGTGTGAGCCCCATGATGACAAAGGCACGGAGACTTGGGGAGAAGGCACAGGAAGATGTGCACAAGGTTCCCAGTGAGGCTGGACCAGGTTTAAATCCCAGAGCTGGCATTTGGCCTCTCAGTTCCCTCATCTGTAAAGTGGGTGTGTTGAGAATCATTTAAAACCCTCATAGGGTTATTATAAATAGGATCACTTTGAAAAAGCATACGGTATATCTTTGTGATCTTGGATCAGATAATTTTTTCTTAGGTATGATACCAAAAGCACAAGCAACAAAAGAAAAAATTGGTAAACTAGACTTCATCAAAATTAATTAATTAATTATTTTTGTGGTACTGGGGGTAAAACCAGGGGCTTATTTTTTTTTTTTAATCTCTGGGCTATAATTCCAAGCCTATTTTATATTTTATTTGGAAACAGCGTCTCAATAAGTTGCTGAGAGCCTCACTAAGTAGCTAAAGCTGGCTCTGAACCTGTGCGATCTTCCTTTCTCAGCCTCCCAAGTGTGGGGATTACAAGCATGCGCCACCACGCCCGGCAGACTTCATCAAAATTAAAACACTGAATGTTTCTAAAAATGCTTTCAAGAAAGTGAAACGACAACCCCACAGGTGGGAGAAAGTGAGTCACCTATTTCTGATAAGAGCCTTGTATCCAAAATATGTAAAGAATTTTTGCAACCCAGCAATAAAAATATAAATATCCTGATTAAGGAATGGACAGGGAATTTGAATAGACATTTCTTTAAAGAAGGTATACAAATGGTTGGTAAGTACATGAGAAAATGCCCAGCACCATAAGCCCAGCAGAATATAAATCAAAGCCACGATGAGATGTAACCTCACACTCCCTAGAATAGTTATACTAGTAATGAATTTTAAAAATACTGAGAATAACCTGTGTTTTGGTGAAGATACAGAGAAATTCCAACCCTTATACATTGCTGGTAAAAATGTAAAATGGTGGAGATACTTGGGAAAAGCCCAGTGTTCCTCAAATAGTTAAACACAGAATTACCATGCAAGCCAGAATTTCTATTCCTAGATATATATATATATATATATATATATATATATATATATATATATATATATACCCAAGAGAAATGAGAACATACGTCTCTATAAAAATCAATACATGAGTGTTCAATAGCAGCATTATCCACAACAGCCTCAACAATTCCAAATGTCAATTAACTGACAAACAAAATATGATACGCCCATACAGTGGACTATTATTCAACCATAAAAATAAATGTAAGTCTAACATATGAATGGATGATAAAAACACTGTGCTAAGTGAGAGATTAGATGTAAATGAATGCATATTGTATATTTCTATCTATACAAAGGTCCAGAATAGGCAAATCTATACCGACAGAGAAAAGATTTGTGGTTGCTAGGGAATGGGAGGAGGAGGATTGGGGAGTGGCTGCTAATAGATACAGAGTTTCTCTTTGGGATGTTCTGGAATTTGTGATGATGTATGTGTAACTTTGTGAATATACTAAAACTGTTGAATTGTATGGTTTAATTGGGTGACTGTCATGGCACATGAATTAGGTCTTAATAAAAATGGCATGAGAAAAAAGCAGATGTACGATCATGGCATACGCTGGTGTGAATGTTGTTATTCTTATTGCAGAAAACTAGTCCCTATAAGGTAGTCAATTTTAGGGCAGGGGTAAATTCGGACTTTGTAATAATAACCGGAACTGCATGTGGTTAGTTCTGTCTGGAACCCAGTAGGAAAAAAACTAATCCTGCCTCACAGACTGGAAATGACTTCACAAATGAGGGTGTTTAAAAGTTATTGTTATTATCACTGTAGCCTATATCTGTTGAACACTTAGTACATATCAGACACTATTTCAAGTGTTTTATGTGTTGTCGCTCCTAATCCTCATGACAAATATAAGTAAATATTATTGGTCATTGGAAGGAAGACTATTATGCCCATTTCACAGATGGGGAAACCAAGGCACCAAAGCAGCTAGTAATTAATAAGTAATAAGGAATCGATAATTATTAATACATAATTAATTAGGAATAAGCCTATGGCTTCAAAAAATTAAAGGACTATGCCAGAATTCGAGCCCAGGTGGTCTTGCTCCAGAGCCCACAATGCTATACTGCTTCTGGTCTGCCAGGAAGAACAAGAATAGTAACAGAATATTTCAGCTGAGAGAGAGAGAGAGAGAGAAAGTTCAGGGTAGAAGGAGAGAAGAGACAGAGACAGAGTGAGAGAGAGAGAGGGAAAGAGAGAGGAAGTAAAAAGTAAGTTCAGGGTAGAAGGAGAGAAGAGAGACGAGGAGCATTGTCTGGAGCCTATGCTTTGGGACATGTGGGCAGAGGTGACAAATGGCTCTGTGCAAGTTCCACGCTAGGTCTTCAATGGACTCTGCCCAGTGTACAAGACAAGGGTCCCTCCCAGAGGAGGCACAGCCTATTGGGACAGAAGGGGAGACGCGCTACGGCCTGGAGGGTTGTAGTGAGATAGAACCACCGAGGGGCCCGGGGGCTGTCTATAGCAGGGAGCTGGTGGCAGTCTGTGAACCCCTTCCTGGTAGGAGCTCTCCTAGGGCAACAGCAAGATCCACGCCCATCCTCACTTCTCCACCTTGCAGAGGCATCTGGAAACTTCCCTCTGCTCCAGATCAACCCTTATCTTACAAAAACACATTCCCCTTCTCAGAGCAAATACTCCATCCTCCAGTTATCACTCAGCGGGGCGCCAGGGTCCAAAGGGAAAGTGCAGTCAAGCCTGTCCACAGCTCCCACACCAGTCAGTGTGGGTTACTGGTCAGAACCTTCCAGAGAGTGTGCGGACACCCAATTAGGGGAAATGAAGTCACTGCTGAGATAGACATCCGTGAGACCTCGGGGAGTGAGTGGGTGTGTGGGGCGCGGGCTTCCTCTCTGGCTTGGAGGTGCCTGGAGAGAACCCACCCCCCAAGCCCAGCTCCTTCCTTATCTCACACCCCAAGCAGCTCCTGCTTGCATAGCCAGACAATGATGGTCATTTCAAAGCCCGCTCCAAACCCCGAGCTTGTGAGATTTGCTCTGGGGTTAAGTCTGGATTTGCTGCATTTCTTTGTAGTTACTGCATCTTTTCCTGTTTGCAATTCTGTCACTCTAGGGCCTGCGTGCAGCGGGTGGAGGGTGCAGGGTGAAGAGGGCCAGGCAGGAGGCTCCTGCAGGCTTCCTTCTGCCAGGCCTGACCCATCACAGCTCCCCAGACAGGGCAGGAGACCCCTCCCCACCTGCCCAGGGTCTGCTTTGCCTTTTGTGTGCCAACAGTAGCCACGCACTACTTCTGTTCCTCCTGGCTACACCTGAAATCCCGTGGGCAACAGCTTAGCTTTCCTGCAATGCTAAGCCTGGGTACATATTTGGGGTCTGAAATTTCAGACATGCCAATCATACCATAATCTAAAGTCAAAGGAAATACCAATGGCCGGATTAGGCAAAGGGAGAGAGTTGGGTGCAGATGTTTTCAGGGTGAGGGAGAGAGCCTGTTGGCAGGGCCCACGCCAGTTCCCCTTCAGACATGCTTGTTAGGATCAGCATGGGGACTGGGCATCCTGACCAGAGGCTGAATATCCAGAGCCTGGGCGGAGGAATGGCAGAGAGGAGGGCTTCCTTGGAGTGCCGCTGTCGATGCTCTAGAGGCAGGGTGTAGCCCAAACAGACCACAGAGGCCAAGGGCTGCGCTAACTCAACCCAAATGAGCTCTCCACTTATTCCAGGTGATTGATGCCCAAGACTGACTTCCCAGAAAGGAACATTTCATTCAAATTCAGCCCCCAGGCCTTCCTGGAACCCCTGGATCAGACTGTCCACTCTTCCCTGTTCTCCTACCACTCTGTGCCTGCAGCCAGTCCTCATGCTCCTTGAAAGCTGCCTGTGTCATCTGCATGTCCCTGTGCCCACAGCCCTGCCTGGGGCTGGCGTGCAGGAGGCTCCAGTGCACGGCTGATCGATGAATGGCCTTTCCACGCACTCCCTGCTCGCCCGCCCAGGCCTGGCTCTCTCTGAATCGGGGATGTTTGGTGCATGTCAGCCAGGGTTAATGTCTGCCGATTCCCACCCAGACTGAGGGAGCAGGGGTCTGCCAAGGCCACCAGCATCATGGACATCAGCATATCTGTGTGCTAGGCTACATAAATTATTATTCACTAGGGAGCAGGCCAGTCCAACACTAGCAGGAAGTCCACTGTATAGATAAGCTCGGCAGAGTTTAGGCCGCAACGTTAGTGGAGTGGAGAGACAAACACCATGTGGAAAAATCGCTTTTCATTTATCAAGAAGCAGGAGAGGGGACGCTGGCCAACTTGCCCAGTTGGGACACCAGGGGTGGGATGGCCCCAGCTCACACAGGACCCTTGCTCCACATCGGAGGGGCCTGCGAGCACAACCCACTCATAATGACGTGGCACGTCTCCCATCTGTTCCTCTTCCCAGCTGACTAGTGAGTGGGTGTGCAGGGACTGGGCCTCGAATGTGCAGGGGACTCAGTCTCTGGAGAGATTCCAAGGCAACTGGAGCTGGGCAGGGCTCTGAAGTCTGCAGCCTTCATTTGTGCTTTTATGTTTGTTTGGGTACTATGGAGTGAAGCCAGGGTCATTCTACTGCTAGCTATACCCCACCCCTTCTCATTTCTTTTATTTATTTATTTATTTATTTATTTATTTATTTATTTATTTATGTACTCTGGGGCATTCTACCTCCGAGCCACACTCCCAGTCCTATTTTTTAGTCTTTTTATTTTTGAAACAGGGTCTCAGAGTTGTGAAGGGCCTTGCTAAGTAGCTGAGGCTGTCTGCAAACCACGACCTCCCGAATGCTGGGATTACAAGCATGCGCCACCACTCCTGGCTCCTTTTTATTTCTTATTCTCACACAAGATCTGGCTAAGTTGCTGAGACTGATTTTGAACGTGCAATCCTCTTGCCTCAGCCTCCCGAGTCACTGGGATTACAAGTGTACACCACCACACCCTCCGTCTGCTTCTGAATTCTACCTCTACGCTCCATGACCACTGTGTGTGCTGATGTCACAGCAAGGTAGCGTGCAGAAGGCCAGTTGGTGGCCTGCCCCTGCCCCACATCTCACCCAGAAAGGGTAACTAGGACATCTCTACTGTGCACCCAACATGGTCTGCCTGCTGGCCACTGTCTTAATTACACATGCATTTTATCCTTGCAAAGGAAGAAGGTGTTACGTCAACACACCTAAGAAAAGAAACTGAGGTGCCGAAAAGTCAAGAAGCTCGCTGGCTCTCCCTTTGGTATGCTGGGGTTTGAGTTAAGAGATGGAGACAGGAGGGGGAGAGATTTTCCCAGGGTCATGTAGCAGGGAGGTTGGATGGCAACCCGGGCAGCTCTGCGGGGCTTGTCTGAGATTACAGCCTGGTCCAAGGGAAGTGTGAGATAAAGTGAGGTGATCTCTCTCCTCCCCTGCACGGGCAAACGTGGCCTCCAGAGTGGAACCAGAGTTCAGACCGAGTTCACGGGGCCTCCGCATGGAAGGACGGCCCGTTCCCTGGCTGGACTTCACGAGCTTCCCCGGGGTGGAAGGAAGCTCACCGGCCGGACAGAGCTTGAGCCTGTGAAGGTCCCGAGACGCCACAGTGACAGGTGCCACTGCAGCGGAGTTAGTGCGGGCTTTCTGTAGTGAGATGGTGGCCCTGGCAGTGAGTTGGGCATTGGGAGATCATGCATGGTGCTGTCTCCCTAGTAGCACACTGACCTGCAGGTCAGCTCCCTGGGGCAGTACTCTGGTGCCGGGGACGTGCCACCAGACTTCCTGGGTGGCTCTGCAGCCTCACTGGCCCTCAGGATGAGCTACTTACAAGCAGGAAGTCCCTGTTACTGGGTTACCTTGGGCAAAATAGCTTTCTCAGAATTGTAGGGTGGAGAGCTTTCAAAATCAAGGTGCCACCCATAAACCTGTGTGAGGCTTGCCATGGGACCTGGCCTCACAGTCTCACCCTGAAGGACAGGCTGAGGGGGGTGCAGAGACATGCAGCCCCCTGAGATTCTAGCTACTGAGGAGTCTCTGAGGGGGCTGGCTAGGCAGGGCTCTTCATGGAAGCTTCCAGGGCCACGAGGCAGGGAGCTGATTCTCATCTGATGGACATGATCCTGCATGGTCCTGACTCTGTCCTGCATCTCCATCATACCCATTTATTTCTGAATAACAATTACACACCACTTAATTACTTCAGAAAACAGAGAAAATCTTTGGAAAATATATCCTATTTTCTATGCTTCTCCTAAAAAATTTAACTCAAATTCTTCTGAGAAATATCCCATCCCTAACTGGAGTTAGCAGTGCAAGAGTTCTGGATGTGGGACAGTTTTATTTTCAGACTTTCTGCCCTCAGCCTCATGAGTTAGCCCAGAGTGGACACCTGGCCTGGAAGTTCTGAGCACAGTCCTCGAGGCCTGCTTCATCTCAGGGTGCTGTTCACACCTCCTGGCATTTTACTCTGTAACACATGACTTCCTAGGCAGGGTGAGAGTGCCACCCTGGACCAGCCCCTGTCAGCGAAGAGATGTCAAAGTGCCAACTCAGTCCCTCCCAACCTTGTTGATGCTTGTGTATCTTGGCCGGGAAAGATGACAGCGATAATGCTGTCAATTGTAGCAAAAAAAAAAAAAATGTAGCTCCCACTTATTGTCTGCTTATAATGTATATTCGTGGTCATTTGGAAGGTGAGAAAACTGGAGCTCAGAGAGATTAAACAAATTCACCCTGGTTATAGACCTAGAGTTAGAACTTAACCTCTGGTCCCAGTGTCCCAGCTCAAAGTCAAGGTCCTGTATTGATTCTTCCAGGTTTTCATGGGGTGTCATACAAAAGATTATTGATATTATCCCTCCCATTCCAGCTGTGTAAGGACTGGGGAGATAGCTCTGTGGGGTTGTAGGTTCATGTTCCCACACCTCAGTAAGCTGGCTGGGGACTAGAGAAGAAGAATCTCAAACACCATGAGTACTAGATTGTTTGGTACTACCTGTGCCTGCTACTGAAATTTGAAGAAGAAATAAATTGGTGAGTTTGATTAAGAAAGGATCCCTCCAGGAGATGGACCACGAGTGGAGAATTGAAGCTGAATATTAGAGAGATAAAAGAAATGGCATGCTGAGAAAGAAGATAGCAGCTTGCGTGGCTGGGGAAGCCTGGATGTCAGACTAACCAGTTTGGATTTTACACTATTATGGGTTTGGAATAGAATGAAAGTGCACTTTAGGACAATGGGTTCCAGAGAATGGCAAAAATAGTGAGAAGAGAGAGAAGGAACTAGAGGTGGAGCGAGCCATCCCAGGAGTGCGTGAATGGCTCTCCAGAACCTTCACCCAAACTCATCGGTTCTCAGGCCTGTCGCTGCTCCTCTATCCTCCTGACTCTACAAATGGAGTGTCCAAGACCTAGACTTAGTCTCGTCTCTTCTTGATCTTAACACCATCTACTTCTATGGCTTTATAAAACCCATGATGTTCAATATTATGCCAACCCTGAAGCTCTCCTGGACTTCAGAATCCCATAACCATCTGCCTACTGATATTCCCAGCTGGTCTAATAAGCATCTCACGTGGAACCGATCCACAGCCAAGCTCTTAAGCCCATCGCTACCTGTCTGCCTCTCATCATCACAGTCTTGGTAAATCGTGTCCATTCTTCTAGCTGATTAGATGAAAACTTGGAAGCTACCTCCATCATCCTCTCTTGCCTCACAGCCATCTACCAGCAAATCCTTTAGTCTCTCCTGATGGAACAGATTCAGGATCCAGCTGGTTTTCATTCTTCTGTACTGGCCCCTTATCCAGTCCCCCATCCCTGTTCAGCCTAGACATGAGCATGCCTACCTGGTCTCTGGCTCCCAGTCTTGAGCCTCCAGTCTCCCCATGGGGCAGCCACAGTTGTGTCAGGTCATGCCCTTCCCAACTCATGACCTCCTGTGTTTTCCTGTGGAACTCAGAACCCAGAGCTCAAAGCCCAGCCTCCTCGTGGTGGCAAGGCCCCACATGACCTTTCCCTCCAGTTTCTTTCAGTCCCTTCTTCTCTGCTCTCCTGCTGATGGCTTAACCAAGCACATAGGCCTTTTTTTTTTACCTGCTTCTCTGCCTGGTACATTCCTCCTATAAATTGTCTTTTTTTTTTTTTTTCTTGAGGTACTGGGGATGAAACCCAGAGGCATTCTACCTCTGAGTGACACCTACAGCTCTATTTTTTTTTATTTTTTATTTTGAAACAGGGTCTCACTGAGTTGCAAAGGGTCTCACTAGGTAGCTGAGGCTATCCTCAAATTCTGATCCTCTCATCTCAATTTCCCGAATGCTGGGATTATGAGCATGCACCACCACACCCGGCTCTAAATTGTATTTTAAAAGGAATCTATTTCAGAAAATATACAGGCATGTTTTTCTTTTCTTTTCTCATATTAATATCCAGCTTTTAAAATAGCATTTCTAATATTTGTGAATATTTTCACCATCTACTTTTATATATTTCTAGGATCCTCTCACCTTGCCTTTTTTTTTTTTTTTTTTTTTGGTGGTACTGGGGTTCCTGGAAGCCCTTCTACCTCCATGCTACACTCCCAGACCTATTTTTTATATTTTTATTTGGAAACAGGGTCTCTTAAGCCAGTGCGGCTGGCTTCGAACCTGCACGATCCTCCTGTCTCTGCCTCCCAAGCGCAGGGATTACAAGCGTGCGCCACCACACCTGGCATCACCTTGCCATTTTTATTCTAGTAGCTTTACTAGATTTGTTTTTGCAAAATTTTAGTGTAACAATTTTCAAATATATAGAAAAGTTTCAAGAATTTTAGCCAACACCAAAATACCACTTAGATTCTATAATTAGATTTTACTCTTTTTGTTTTATCTTGTATCTATCCTTCATCGATCCCTCTGCCCATTAATCAGTTTATCTTATTTTAGTACATTTTAACTAAGCTCCAGAATCAGTATATTTCTTTACAAATACCTCAGAATGCATGTCATTGACTAGAGTTCAATATTTGTCCTTTTTAATTTTATTTTTATCTCTAAATTATTTATTTTTGGGGGGTTAAGGTAAAATTTAGACAGAATAAAATGTATATATCTGAAACACATCACTCAATGTGAAAAAGTATTCCTCCTCTTCCTCTTCCTCTTCCTCCTTCTCCTTTATCTTCTCTTGATATTGAGTCCAGGGGCATTCTATATCCAAGCTATATGTTTATTTTGAAACAGGATATTGCTAAGTTGCTGAGGCTGGCCTCAGACCTGCAATCCTCCTGTCTCAGACTCCCCATTTTGCTTCTTAACAGCACCAGTTGTCTGCCCACCAATGGTCTCTCCTCCTGTAAGCTCTGTCCACAGAACTATGGTGCTGGAAGCTATCTCAGCAAGGAGGTCCTAGCCAGATCAGAATTCCCTTAGGAGAAAAGAAGCCACATGTTCTTCTGATATCCACAAAAGGGGGTCACAAAAATCTTATACTCTTTGAGGAGAAACAGGGAAAAGAAATTCCTGAGATGGGTTGAGTCAAGATACATTCAAAGCTAAAAAATCCAGGGCTAGTTATAATCCCCACATGGAAAAAAAAAAAAAAAGCAGAACTAAAATACATAAACAACCCAGCACCCAGAAATAGAACAGTTCATTTTTAGCATTTTCTTTTTCTCTTTTTAGTTGCTTACTCTTAAAGCCCCTAGGTTCATATAGGGGTCTGCACATTACAATAATAAAAGCTAAATGTGTGCCAGGCCCATTTTAAGTCCATGTTCACAGTAACACACATCATCATCATCCGTGTTTTACAGCTGTGGTTGTGAAGCAGTGAGCCCAGATGTCTGGGTGTGAGACCACACATTTCACCACTGTACACAGAGACTATTGCAGAGAGCCAGGGGGAGGCAGGTGGCAGACCAGGGACCCAGCCAGTCTCCATGCTCCACAGCTCAGAGAATTTGATATTTCAAACCTGCCTACCTGACTGTGCTAGCCAGTTTCTCACTGCTCTTACAAATACCTGAGAAAAGCAACTTAGAAGAGGATTTATTTTGGCTCATGGTTTCAGAGGTTTCAATCCATAGCAGGCTGGTTCCAAAGCAGGGATATCATGGCAGAAGTTTTGGTGGGCAGAAGCTGCTATCTCATGGTGGCCCAGAAGCAAAGGTGGCGGGGGGAATACACTCCCAGGGCACAGCACCTCTGACCTACTTCCAACTAGGCTCCACTTCCTAAACTTTCAGCTTAACCCACCGATGAGGTCAAAGCCCTCATGACCTAATCACATCCCCAAAGCCTAACCTCTGAACAATGCTTGCAATGGGATCATGCCTTCAACACGTGAGACTCTGGGGGACACTTCATATATAAACCATAACACTGAACTCTCCTGTGGCCTCTGCAAAGGCAGATGCAGCCCAAGCCATAATCCTGGCACAGGGAAGTGCTCTGAAAAGAGAGGAGACTACATTTGAGGGTCTTCATGCAACATTTCTGTGATTCTCATCTCCCCAGTCTTGAACTTATTGGCTCTGTGTTTCTGGAGAACCCTGAATAATACACTACCTGTCTCTTCCCATCTGTCTTCTTTGGGGAAAAAAGAAAAAAAATATCCCTCACCTCCTTGCTCTTCCCTGAGAATACAACTTTCCTTTTGTTAAAATTCTCTGTAAGTGACAGAAATCTAACTCAACCTAGCTTAAGGAAAATAAACTAACAAAGAACACAAAAATAAAAGAAGGATCCTGGAAGTTTTCAGAATACGAAAAGTCAGACAAAGGCTGTGACAGCTGGAACCAGGGGCTTGAATTCCTCAGGATTCTGTTACTTTCTTATCCTGCCTTCCTTTAAACGACAACACTGCACTATATATTCATATTGCTAGTGTTTTCATGCTTATGTATTTCTATTGAATCAATTTTTTATAATGAAACTATTAGGTAATTAGGTTAACAAATATCAGTTTTTTTTAAAATTAATAGTGTCAAAATGCCATCCAAAAGAAAGAAAACGAGAGAGAAAGGGGAGGAAGCTCAGGAAGTTCCAGTGGGCCAGCATCCCTGGAGGACAGTCCAGCTTGGTGGCTGTGGGAGCAGCAATGCTGGCAGTGCTTAGCAGAAAACTTGGTGGCTTTCCGAAGAAGCCAGCAACATGGGTCACTTAATCCAGTGTTAAAGGCAGAACACAGGATAGGTATCAGCACTGTATACTTTCCCAGCCCAGAGAACTACCAGAGCTGCCACCAGCAGCTGTCCATCTGCCTGATGACAAACTCGACAGATGCCGCAGCCTGGAGTCACGTGAGGCTTCTGTGAGTGTCTTATCTATTTGCGGCCAGGACTGCTTTCAGGATATGCACTCAGTCCCTACCAGGATCATTGCTGTTCCCATTTCACAGCTGATAAATTAGAGCTCAGAGGTGAAATGACTTAACACAGTGTCTGTTGAACTCTGGCTCTGCAGTGAGCACGGTTCTATGTATGTCACATGTGTTAACTCACTCAAGCCTCACGACAGCCCCAAGATGAGGAAACCAAGGCCCAAAATGGCTCAGCAGCATGGCCAGGCGTCATCACAGTTAGCAAGTAGGGGTACTGGCATTTGAAACCAGGGGTTCTAGATCCAAACACAAGCTCATCTCCACCATACTGCACACACTGAGGACCATACAGCTAAGAAAGGGCCGAGTGTACAGTCGCCACCAGGTCCTTCTGATGCCAGCATCTGACTTGTACCTCTACATTGCCCTGGCTGTCACCTCCTCCAAAGTGTTAGGGGCACTGCTCCTTGCTGGCCTCTTTCCACTCCCTCGTGGGAACTTGAAGTGCATACACTGACATCCCTGCATCCCCTGACCACTGACGTCCACAGACAAGGATGACTCCATCAGTGGATGAGGGCTTTGTCCCAGGCTGGTCTCTACAGAAAGGCCACTATAAGGCCTGCCAATGGACCTGCATGAGACAAAGCAAGGTGTTTTTTTTAACTGTCACCAATTCCTATTCCTCAGAATTCAGCAAAGGAGAGACTATTTATCTGAGGCCAGCAGCTGTCCATGCAGCTAGCCCCTGCCTTTCTGTAGCTGGAATCTGTACCAGTACTTATGTCCACAGTTAACCGCACACCCAGAGTCTTAGTGTGCCCCCAAGAAGGGGACAACAAGTAAGAATGTGCTGTAAGAACACACTGCAAGAGTAAGTTGGCTATTCTTATTTCCCCTTTCTCTGAAGCTTCTTGTCTCCAGGCAGATTCTGAACAAATATGGCTCAGGGATCTCTGCATGATACAACTTGGGTATGCAGAAAGGTCAAGACTAACCTTCTCTGGATTGAGAAGCCTGGGAAACAGTGAAGAAGTGAAGCAGGCAGCTCATTTGCCTGGATCCCATTTGCCTGGAGCCTGAGTGCTCAGGAGGCTACTGGACCATTTTTTCCTTTTGCAGCAAGTTGCCCAGCCATCTGGCCTCACAGGTGCATGCACTGTCTGAGCTGGAAGGATCTTAGATCAGGGGTCATCACATGTTTTCTGTAAAGGGCCAGGTGGTAAATATCTTAGTCCTTTTTTCCCAATTGCTGGTTTACACAACAAGTTCTCTACTCATGACCCTTTATCCTTACAGGGTCAAAGAAGGTATTTGAGGGAGCACATAGGCCATTTTTATTTTTATTTATTTTTATTTTTTAATTTTTTTGGTGGTACTGGGGTTCCTGGAAACCCTTCTACCTCTGGGTTACACTCCCAGACCTATTTTTATACTTTTTACTTGGAAACAGGGTCTCTTAAGCCAGCGCGGCTGGCTTCGAACCTGCACAATCCTCCTGTCTCTGCCTCTCAAGCACGGGGATTATAAGCGTGCGCCACCACACCCGGCTCATAGGCCATTTTTAATACCTCTGGAGTCTAATGGATTTTCTTGCTGGTCCTCCTGCCTGGGACTTTGCACATGTTTCTTTCCACCATTCAGGTCTGAGCTCAGACATCACATTCCTTTAAGATATCTTTCCAGCTCCAACCCATGATTCTATCATATTTCTCTGCTTATTTTCTACACAATGCTTATCACACTCTTATATCCCTTTTTTACTTATTAACTAGTTCCCTCTGTGTGTCTACCAGGGGCCTTGCCTCTCTTACTCATGGGTGTGTTCCTAGAGGCTGGAATAATCCCTGACTCATAGCAGAGTACCTGCACGTATTTTTGCCAAATGAATAAATGAATCAAATCAATCCTATCTTTACCCCAACCAAATGAGGATGTACACAGAAGCTAGTTGAAATATAATAGTATTTTTGAAGATACTGTGTTAGAGTTTTAGAGAATAATCTTATGAAGTGAGGGATAAATGAATATATGGAATATAACTTATTTCCTTATATAAATAAGTACTTAAAGTTAAGAACTCAAACATACTTATCTCTTAAAAAGCAGAGATAAATTTTAAGCCCAGGTCTATCCTATTCTGGGCCCAGGGTATTAGTGAAGCCCTGACTTAATTTTGCCTAGGATATTGTTAATTTAGTGTGAAAATGTATTATCCATGGCTGATGAGAAATGCCAATGGCAGCGATGTGCCGCTGAACTTTGCAAAAATAGAAGAAAGTTAGTTACCGGACATAGGCAAGCTCATTTGTTAAGCAATTTGTTTCAAACTGTAGATTTGGGAGGGAAAGGAAAGAATGAAGTTGGAAGAAAGGTAGGGATTTTCTCACATTTTACCAATGAGATGCCTAGGCTCAGATCAGGAAGTAACTTAGGATGTCACAAAGTCAGCTCAAAGTAACAGCAAATCATCAGGTTTCTCAAGGGTACAGCCATTTGGTCAACTGAGCCTTGACTCACTTCAGAGGCTAGGATACACATCTGGTACCCAACCTGCAGAAGACAGCCATATGGGGGGGCAGTTTGGAGTCCTGATGCTCCAGAAGTCTATTTCCAGTGTGTCAGCACATAGAAGCCTTCCCCAGCCAAGGAGCCAAACACTTCTCAGACCAAGGGAGGAAGGCGAGGCCCTTCTAGCACTCACACAAGCTCTCCAGGGATTCCAGACTTGCCAGTGGAACATAGTTTTTACTCAACTTGCAGCTGCCATGAAAGAAATGAGCAAATTCACTCAGAAGTTCTCGGTACCTCCAAGTGGATCACCTTATACCATAAGTGGCTTGTAATTAGAATGTTTTCAAAACTGTGACTAGACCACAGTGTCTAGACATCAGGAGACTCCAATCCTACATCATCCTGCCCACCCACGATTACCATGCAATAGATGCCTACAACCTGCCAAAGAACACATTATGTTTTCTTTATCAAAGCATCTATAGGGGCACATTTCTGGAAAGTCTCTCCTCACAGCCTGCTGGAAGCTACTTGGGAACTCTTTCTGCTGCCAAGAGGAAGGCATGCCTGGGCATCCAGAGCACCTGCTCTCTGGAGGCAGGCCTGGGCCAGTGGGACATAAGCCACAGCTTTGGTAACACCCTCAGGCTGGCTCAGGAAGTCCACATATGGAAGGCAGGACTTCCAGAATCTGGGTCTACTGCATCACTGCTGTAACCCTCCAGGGAGAACAAGCTACTTCCTCATCCCAAACTCAGGGAGGTAGTTGTGGTGGCGGTGATGATGGGGTGATAAGATAGGTGAAGACATGGTTTAAGCTCTGCTGAACTATTAAAAGAAAATATGGCGTTTGCAACCACTACCTTTAACCCCCTATAATACTTGTTTTATCTCTGTGAGATAAGGGGAAAAGGATAGCACTCAGCATTCATTCATTCTAAAAATATTCAACGAGATCATCCTTCTTCTAGGCAACTTGTGGGTGCTAGGAAAATACACATATGTCACATTTCCTGCCCACAGGCACTCACATTTTAGCAAACACAGACAGTGGAGGAAATGTCTTCCCAAGCAAGATGAAGTTCACCAGCCTTACCCACAAAGCAGTGGGAAAGAACAGAGGCATGGACGTGGAAGGAAGCCATTCCTGGGCAGGTGAAGGGGTCCCACTAAGGGGGAATGGAAATGGAGGAGGGCTGAATGACACGCTTAACCTGTAGAGATTAAGAGTTTACAAATTTGGATGAAGGGCAGAGTAAGGAAGTAAAACTGACTCGGATTCTCAGAGAGGGAGGAGGCTGTGAACTGAAACTCAGAAAGAACAATACATTTAGGGAGTGGGAGCAGGCGGGAAGTATGAAATTAGAAATCTGGCTTGAAATTTGTTGAGTGTCAAGGTACTTATAGAAAACCTGGGTGGTACATAGAAATCCCAGTGGTTGATCCAGAGAGCCAACAGAGCAAGAGACACAGATGTTTAGCAGTAAGAGTAACTTCTGTCCAGTGGTGGTCGCCTATGGATCAGCTATGCTACACGTCAGTCTCGCCTACTCTTGACGAGAATCCTACAATGTGGGCGTTATTGTGTCTATTTCACAAATAAGAAAATGGAGGCACTGAAATGTCAAATAACCTGCCTGAGGCTGCAGAGGTCTGATTTGGGCCATTATGCTCTTTCTTCTGTGCCCTACGATCTCCAATAAAGCCACTGCAGATGAGAGTTTAGCTCCTCCAAAGTGAGAGTAAAGCAGCGCTGTCCATTGGGATGGGTTTCCTCAGCCTCAGCACCAGTGACATTTTGAGACAGATCTTTTTTATTGTGGGGCTGTCTTGTGCATTGTAGGGTGTTTAGCAACATCCCTGGCCTCTACTCACTAGATGTTAATATCAATCCCTTTCCCCCTGGTGTGACAATTTAAAATGTCTCCAAATATTGTCAAGTGTCTCTGGGAGGCAAACTTCACACTGGTTAAGAATCACTGCAATAGAAATACAATGTGAGCCAAACATGTAATTTAAAATTTTCTAGTAGCCACATAAAAAAAAAAAAAAGAAGTAATGCCGGGTGTGGTGGCGCATGCTTGTAATCCCTGCGCTTGGGAGGTTGAGACAGGAGGATCGCACAGGTTCGAAGGCAGCCTCGGCTACTTAGTGAGACCCTGTTTCCAAATAAAATATAAAATAGGTCTGGGAGTATAGCCCGGAGGTAGAAAGCCTCTGGGTTCCACCCCTAGTACCACCAAAAAAAAAAAAAGTAATAAAAAGAGAAAACTAGATAAAATTAATTTTAACATTTTATTTAATCCCATAATCCTAAATACTATTTCAACATGTAGTCAATCTATAAAGTATTAATGATATTTTTTACGATCTTGTTTTCATACTAAGAGTTTGAAATCAGCTGATTTTTTGCATTTAGAGCACAGCTCAGAGTGGACTTGTCATATTTCAGGTGCCCTAGTCACATGGCTGTTGGTTCCTATACTAGACAATGAAGAGCCTGAGGAGAAAAAGGAATTGCCCGTCTTCATGAATAGATGAATGAGGAGGGGCAAAAGCAATACCGAGTGGTATGGCTGGGTCATGTGATGGCTCCATTCCTAGTCTTTTGAAGAAACTACACTGATCTCCAAAGTGGTTGTACTAGTTTAAAATCCCAACAATAGTGTATAAGCATTCATTTCCCCCTACTTCCTTGGCGACTTTTATTATTGTTTTTATTCTTAATGATGGCCATTCTAATGAGAGAAAGATGAAATTTCAGGGTAGTTTTTATTTGCATTTACCTGATTGCTAAGGATATTGAACATTCTTTTTCATATATATATATATATATATATCATTTAAATTTTGTATTTCTTCTTCTGAGAAATATCTTTGTCATTCAATTTGTACATTTGTTGTTTCTTTTTGAAGGGATGTAGTTTTTTGAGTTCTTTATGTATCCTAGATATTAGTCCTCTGTCAGCACAGTAGCTGGCAAAGATTTTTCTCCCATGCTAAGTGAGATGAGCAAGACTCAGAAAATCAAGGGCAATATGTTTTCTCTCATATGCAGAAGCTAGAAAGAAAATGGAAACGAAAAGGGACCTCACAAGAATGAGGAGAGAGACCATTAAAGGAATGGAAGGAGATCAGGAGAGGGAGGAAGGGAAGTGAAAGGCAAGTTATGGGAAACAGTCCAAATAATACCATGTGCATATATGACTGTATCACTACAAATTTACCATGTACAATTACAATGCATAAAAAATAACAAATAACAATAAAAACAATGTTGATACTAATAAAGCAATGCTGACCAACAGACAGAGATGCAAGACACCTTTTTGAGGATTCCAAGAGCTTGAGGTTTTCCTTTCCCCTCTGAGGATGTCCCCCTAGCACCCCACCTAGGGGATAAGAGTGAAGGAAGGTGGAGGGGAACCAAGGATAGCCCTGGGGAGGGGACCGGGGAAAGCCCACCCACACAGACGATGGTAGTGAGTGTGGGCTTTGAGGGAAGCAACCACCAACCTCCAGCACAAGGCAAAAGTCAGACAGATGCAGATGGCTCATCTACACAGAGGAACGCCCAGTCTCTTCTACCAGCAGCTGCTGACGTGGGGCTGATTCCAGCCCAAGGAACCACAGAAACAAAGCCTTCGAAACCACAGTGACTGAGTCAACTCAAATCACTTTGAGAAAAGCCAAGACCCTTCCCTGGGACCACTCAACCACAGATCAGCACATCCTTAGGGTTATTCAACAAAGGGTTGAGGGCTTGCTGCTGTCTGGACTTCATTTCTATAGCTACTTGGCCACTGCTATCCCAGGGAGGGAAGGATTACTCCCCATTGTGTAGATAGAAACACAGGACCACACCCCTAGAAAGTGCCAGGCCAGGATGTTTCAGTGATTATATTTAAAAAGAAGAAGTGGGGAGAAACCCTAACTAAAGCACATAGTTCAAAAATAAAATAATCTTAGGAATGTTCCCTCTTGACTACAAAATCATTTAATGAGACAACGTTTTGTACATATAATAATGAAGAAAAATTTGACAACTAAAAACCAAATAGTTCCATGGAATTAAAGAGAAGTGGGAGGATAAAGGCACGGTGAAGGGGGTCAGGAACAGGACTGAAGGAGATAGCAGGGCAGAGACAGATCCCCACAGGGAAGAGAAAAAGAGGGGGCAGTGGGGACAGGGTCCTTACTTGCTTGAGTCTCAGGCCAAAGCAAGAGGTCCCTTGGTGAAAGGGACCACCCAAGTTGCTGGAGCCTCTGAACAGTGAATAGTGTTTCTCCTCAGGGACTTGGACTTGCAGGTACCTGGGGTAGGGGGCTAAGCTTCTGGCCTGCCTCCAGGGAGCTGCTACTCCCTACCTCTCAGCTGATCAGTCCTGCAGGGAGCCTTCCCTCACCTTGAGTCCCCAGTTCCCACCACCTGTGTTAGGTGCCCCCGACCCATGGACACCTTCAGAGGTAGCTGAGCTCCCTTCTACACACTCACTAGTCACCCGTGTCATGACTGGCACTTTCCCTTATACCATCCCTTCCCATTGTCCTCATTTGCAAAAAGTAGATGGAGGCCCAGAGACTACAGCTCACTTGTATTCTTTCTACCATATTTCAGGAAGAATAGTCTGTGTGCTTTCAAAAGTACTATATAGAGAGATATATCATAATGTTAAAGGGAAAAGTTATATATAGCATCTATACATACCCAGCATGCATGTGAAAAGAGCTTTGTAAATTATAATGTTTTTTATAAATGAGAATTGTTATGAAATTCACTCAGTATCAGAAAACTCATTGCCTTCTATACAAATGTATGGACATGTTTTCAAAGGAACTAAGGTCCATGTAGAGCTCCTTCTAGTCTGTTTTCAACTAAGGCAATAAAAAAAGAGTATCCAAGCCACATCTAACCCCTGCTTCATCCCTGTGTGGGAAAGGGCTTATTTGTTTTTCAAAACCCACTTCTTAAGCACTGGAGAGCTTGCAGCCACTTCCCATGAGTTTCCAGAAACACAGCAGGCCCCAATGAATCCCATAAAAGCAAGTCTGTTCCCAGCTGGCTAGAGGCCTTCCATCTCCCAGAAACCTCCCATGGCTCCAGGGTCCTGGGACTCTAATGAGAAAAACCGGGTCAACCTCTGAGTTCCAGAACTCCTTTGTTGAGCACCTACTATGTGCTTGGAAGACATATTGTATATGGTGAAAAAGGTATAGCATTTCAACATTGCTGGCAGTATTTTGGAAACATAATTGCAGGCTGCAGTTGGGGTTCACTGGAAGTCATTTACAGAGGGTGCAACACTATAAAAGTGTCACCTTGGTTTCCTACTAGAGACACCCTAGAGATTCTATTTATACCCTGCTTGTGGGCTTGGCCATCTTCACTGCCTACTTAGAGAGCCGAGCAGGATAGAGAACCCCAAGAGCTAGAACTATGAAGGGAGGGCTAAGACCTAAGAGCCAGAGGGCTCTCCCAGTTCAGGCACCTGGTCTCCCATGGCCTCAGTCTGCTCACTCATGAAATGGAAACAGTAACACCTGCCTACATCAGAGGGTCACCAGGACTCTCAGGTTTCAGCCAGCCAGGCTAGCAGGAGAAGACCAGACGGACAGAGGGATGGGAAGGAAGCATGAGTGGCTTGCACCAAGAAGACAGAAAAGATGCTGCCCTCCATGGGAAGGCCCTCTGGGATGGCTAATACGAGGGTGTTTCTTCACGATTCCCTCCAGACCTGAACAATAGTAAATGGCTTTTGTTCATCCACGTATTGAGTGCTTACTACTACTTGATTGCCAGTATCCAGGACAGTGCAACTGGGTTTCCATGCTTGCCTTCCTTCCTTCCTTCCTTCCTTCCTTCCTTCCTTCCTTCCTTCCTTCCTTCCTTCCTTCTATCCATCCAGTGTTGGTGAACAAGAGCTGTTGCTCTAAGCCCTTGGAAAGCACTGTATTTCAACAGGAGGCATCCTGGGAAAGCAGGTTGGGAGCCCTTCATCTGGTGTTAGCCTTTTCAGAACTCTCCAGGCTAAATGAGACCTTGCTTCCTCTCCACCTGCAATGCGAACTCCCCGGAATGAGAGAGATTCAGAGACTGAGCCCAAAGAGCTGAGCCGAAAGCTCCTTCAACAAGTTGTATGATGGGAAACCTCACCTGGGGTTTGATGGGGAGTCAAATACAGCAGAGCCCTGTATGGCTGAGTCGTCACTGGTGGAATTCACCACATTAACTTTACCCAACCCTCCTCACTCAGCAGAATGAAGGGATGGATCCTCTAGCTCATTCTCATGTCAGCATGAATATAGAAAGGCTCAGGGAGGGCTTGGTTGAATACATACAGTGTCTGGAATCTATTTTTATGAAACCACTCAGAAGAGCCCAGACAATTTCATCACAAACCTGAATCCCAGACATTCTCTGGTACAAATGACAGTGTGGGGCACTTCGGAGCAAGGCATCCTACAGAAAGTGAGCCTGGCGTTTCTCATCCCCTCTCCTGGGCTAGAATTCTAAAGAAGCAGTCAGTCACCAGCTCTGCATCCTCCATGATCAGGGATGGCCATCAGCAGGGCCTTCAGCTTACCCTCTAGACAATGGCACTCAAGGAGCAGCTCCCAAGGCAAGGGCAGCTAAGAGAGAGCCCCACCATACAGATCCCTCCTCTCCTGACAGTCATAATGGCAAAGGTAGTACTCATATCCTGTCCTGGACACTGCTCTAAGTAGTTTACACCTATTAACTTATCCTGGACTAATAACTTTCCTCTGAGATGGATACTGTTATCATTCCCATTTCATATTAAGGAGACTGCGGCACAGAGAGGTTGAGTAATGTGCCTAAAGTTACGTGGCTGTAAGTGAGATGCAAACCCAGGCTGGTCTGACCCCAACTCCACTCTGTTGGACACAGCCCCATAGGCATCCACTCTTTCACTTCCTGGCAGATAGAAGTGGAATTCTCAAGTCAGTCTACTCAATGGGGCCCTTGGAACATCTGCCTCTTCTATGTCCTGGGGCAGGAAGCTCCCTCCCTTTCTCCTTGACAGTCCCCTGCCAGCATCCTGCCAATAATACTTGACACAAGACACACCATCAGCCTCTCTTGACTCAGCTCAGTTCCATGAACCTTTCTTTTACTAGCCTGAGGAGGTGGGAGTCTGGGTTTGGAGCTGGAGGGAAGGCTGTGTTTCCAGGTTGGCCCGAGAGGAGGACATGCAGAGAGTACGAATGGATGCCCTCAGGCTGACTTGAGACATCTTTGTAAGGAAAGGTGAAGCAGTCAGCGGGCACAGCACACACATTCACTAACTCTGAAAACCTGGGTAGAGTAGAGCATGAAAGTTTCCAAAGGCCAGGACAGATAAATGACCAAAACCCCAAACCACAGCACATGTCATCTGAACCCAGTGACCACAAAGCCTTCCCTGATCCAGAGCTTAATTAAGAAAAACAAAAAAGAGAGCCAGGATATGGCTTCATAACGGCATGGGGCCATTCCCCTGCCCCGCCAACTCCCAACATCCTGTACAAAGAAAGCATTCCGTCATCTTAGCACCTCTCAACAAGACAACAATAGGCTACATGTTTCCATCTAAGAACTGCTGGCTTCAACAACAGATGAAGAGGAGAGAGAACGCAATGGGTCGCAGAGCCACCGAGGACAATGAGTAATGGGTTTCCCAGACCTGCTATCGGATAGTCCAGACGCTAATCAGGGGACTGGTCTTTGGACCTGTTATCCTAAGGCCCTCTCCCAGGCCACAGGGAGCAGCCTACGCATTCCCACCTTGTGAGCTCAGGCTGCAAGTGGCCAGCAAAGCCAAGGTGGGCAGCGGAAGGGTCAGCAAAGCCCAGGAGCCCGATCCCCACTGCTGCTCCAGGACAGGAAGACAGGCTGTCCCAGGAAGTCTTAGCACCTCTGTCTCGGGCAACCATGGACTGTGTGGGGACCAGGAAGAATCACAGCATGTTTAAGAGAAACCTTAGAGAGGCCATCTTACTAACACTGATAGAAACTGATGTTAAGGACTTTTTATTGCTGGGAGTGATGAGTGTGTGTGTGTGTGTGTGTGTGTGTGTGTGTGTTCCATTTTAATACTGCTGTTTTACAGATGCAGGGATGAAATCGTGATCCAGTGAAGTAACTGGCACAGGGTCACAAAGTTAATAAGAGAAGAAGAGATTTGATTAAGATGCACAAGGGCTCTTCCCAGCAGCTTCCACTACACACAGAGTGAGGCCTCCTGCCCCTCTTGCCCCAGGTCTCCTGCCCCTCTTCTCAGCTTCATTACATCAGCCTGGAGTCCTTTGCCATTTTTATGGATCACTTCGGCAACCTAGTAAACCTATGGATGCCTTCTTAGAAGATTATCTATAAAAGTATAAAGCTAACTGTCAACACATCTCTAATAATAGGCAAAGTCACAAGATCTAGCTGAAATCTAACACCTTGCATCATTTCCAAATGTAATGAGTGTAAGCCCCGTATCGGGATGCCTCCAATCCCTGCAAGGAGAAAGGAAACCTGTGGTTCCACATGTGATGGGGTCAAGGCCTCCTGAGGTCCTTTAGCTGCCTGTCTTCATCAGTGGGGGATAGGTTCCATTTCAGGCAGAAGTTAGTGAAAATAAAGACTTTTCCTCATTCAAGTTCACAGACCTCTGAAGATTGATGATCCTTGTAATGGACCAGCATAGCAATGAGGCCCCAGCATGGAGGACAGTTGTCAGCCTTTTTCTTAAACTTGCAAGATCAAATAGTTAAAATGGCAATAGTGTGTATGCGTGCGTGCGTGCATGCGTGCGTGCGTGCGTGTGTGTGTGTGTGTGTGTGTGTGTGTGTGTGTGTACTGGGGATTGAACCTAGGGGTGTTCTACCTCTGAGGTATACTCCCAGCACTTTTAAAAAGCTTTTTTTTTTTTAAATTTTGAAACAGAGTCTCACTAAGTTGTCCCATATGAGCATGGGATTTGGGATCCTCCTGTCTCTGCTTCCTAAATACTGGGATTAGAGGTGTGCATCCCCTGGGTGGACATACTTCTGGAGTACTATAACTGAAGAGACTGTAAATAAGTTGTCAAAAACTATTTTAACTCCTTAATGGCTTTATGAATTTTGAATCCACACAAAAAATCATATAAACTGAATCTATGGCCACAAATTCCATCCTTAATTCCAAATTGCAAACTATCAAATCCATAAAACAGTTCTGTGGTAGCCAGGCATGGTGGTGCACACCTGTAATCCCAGTACTTGGGAGGCTGAGAGAGGAGAATCACAGATTTGAGAAGAGCCTCAGCAAATAGTGAGACGCTCAGAAACCTAGCAAGACTCTGTTTCAAAACAACAATAACAAAATAAACTGGGCTTAGAAATGTAGCTCTGAGGTAGAAGGCCCCTGCGTTTAATCCCCAGTACAACCAAAATACAAACAAAAACCAAAAAACCAACAAAACAAAACAAAACAGATCCATCATTTCAGGAAATGAACTGAGTACTTCTAAGCAAACACTCAAATGTGAAATTCTAAAATAAAAACTCATTCATTCAGTCATCATTAATTCAAAAACAATAACGTAGTCAGGCACAGTGGTACACAACTGTAATCCCAATACTTGAAAGCCTGAGATAGGTAGATTGCAGGTTCCAGGGCAGTCTCAGCAATGCAGCAAGACTCTCAGGAACCTAGAAATATGTTTTTGTTTTGTTTTCTAAGACAAAAATTAAAAAAGGGCTAGTGTTGTAGCTTGGAGGCAGAACCCCTCTAGTACCAATAACAAACAAACAAAAATGCTGTTGCTTTTCTTAAATATTCCAGACAGGAATTCTTTTGAAAATAAAGGCAAGAGTAACCTCTGAGTCCTCTCTATATTCTCACCACCCAAGATGAAGTGCTAAAGAGACAGTATGTATGGAGAGATAATGTATTTTATATCTTGTTTATGGGGAGGTGCTACTGGGTATTGAACCCAGGGCCTCACACGTACTAGGCAAGAGCTTTTCCCGTGAGCTATATACCAGCTCTAAGTTGTTCAGGTTGGCCTCAAACTTGTGATCCTCCTGCCTCAGCCTCCCAAGTGCTAAAATCATAGATGTGTGCCACCAAACCTGGCTCATTCATATCTTTCTGAGGGTCACTTTTACTGAAGTCCTAAAGCAAATGTTGATCTACTGCAGAGAAAAATCTGGGACCCTTGGGTTTGAGCATTTTTGTGTTTTTACCTGTATCTTTGTGACATTCCAGGAAATTCAGCCAGTTAGGCCTCAGGTTCCTCATTTTGAAAGCAACGACAATGCTCCCAGAGTTAGGAAGAGAATGAAATGAGACACAAGATGCAGTTGCTTTGTCAACAAAAAATGTTTCATGCTGTGGCGCTGTGTAAGTAACGCTAGCGAGCGACACGCCCCACCGTGTGATCAGGAGCTTCAGAGTCAACCTGGGGGGTCACGTGGAGAGAGGCTCCTGCAGCCCGAGGGGGCCTTGACTCCATGTCCCCTGAGCTCCTTATCACTGAGTTCAGCAGCAACAGGGCAAGGGCCAGGGGGCTCTTCATGGAAAACTCTGGCAGAGTTGGGTCCTGCCAAAGCTCAGGTCTGCTGTTTCTTGCAAAAGAACACAGCCCACTTCTTCCCCCTCCAGGATGGTGGCTCACTTTATACACCTTTAGGGAGAAGAGAGACTCAAAGAGTTACTGACCTGCCCTGTTCTAAGTCCAGAGGAGGCCAAGTACCCAAGGGTATAAACTCAGTCATGGTCTTTGCTAACTCCAAGGCTCTTGGTGACCACAAAAAAGGCATTGCTCCTGGTACCAGGGGAATGATGCCCTGAGATAGGAAGCGGAAGAGAAGCAGTCTTTTGAAAGATGATGGTTTAAAAGCCAGGCAAGGCAGAGCATGACTGTAATCCCATCACTTGGGAGGCAGAGACAGGAGGAACACAGGTTTGAGGCCAGCTTCAGCAATTTAGTAAGACCCTCACAACGTAATGATATCCTGTATCAAAATAAAAAATAAAAAAGGCTAAGGGTGTATGTAGTTAAGTAGAATGCCCCTGGATTTAATTCTCAGTACTGCAAAAAGAAAGGGAGGGAGGGAAAAATGGAGAGTGGGACGAAGGGAGGAAAGAGAAGGAAATGGTGGCGGACATCTTCCTCCTGAGCATGTGAAGACAGTGCCTTGATGACCTCATGGGACTCAAGAGAAAGGTGTGGGCCAGGGACAGGAACATGGAGTCATCTCCATGAAGATGGCAGGTGCTTGTAGCTGAGAAAACACACCCAGCAAAAGCGAGAGTAGTCAGAGACTAACCCAAGGGGGACATGAAGTATGTTCTGTGGAAGAGGAAAAAGGGTGTGATAAACGATTTGGTTTTTTTCTTTTCTTTTCTCTCTTTGGTGGTACTGGAGTTCCTGGAAACCCTTCTACCTCTGGGCTACACTCTCAGACCTATTTTTATAGTTTTTTATTTGGAAACAGGGTCTCTCAAGCCAGCACGGCTGGCTTAGAACCTGAGCGATCCTCCTGTCTCCGCCTCCCAAGCACGGGGATTACAAGCGTGCGCCACCATGCCCGGCTAAATGAGTCCAAAGAAGTTGCATCACATCCTCATCTAACACCATGTATAAAAATTTACTCAAGCCAGATCAAAGACCTAAGCACAAGAGCTGAAACTTAAGACTTCTAGAAGAAAACATTTATGACGTCAGATTTGGCAATGCTTTCTTGGATATAACACCAAAGGCACAGGCAACCGAAGACAAAACAAACAGCTGAGGCTCATCAGAATTTGAAACTTCTGTGCAGTAGAGGACACCTCCAACATTATCACAAAGGAAACCCACATAATGAAAGACTTGTACTTCAAGAAACTTTCCCAGGAAGGGCGCTAGGAGCAAAATCTTTCCACCTCAGAATCCTTATGCACAGGCCTCCAGTCATGGCTTGCTACCCTGAATTTATGTCTTAAGGCAATGACAGGGAGCAGGAGGTACTGTGCACACCAGGTTGTGGTGGGATGGGATTTGTACAGAAAGCTCTACTCAGGCTCTGTGTGGCAATACACTCAGCTTATCTTTCCAAAGCTGTGTAGAAGCTTGAGGGTGAATCACTTTTATATAATTTGTATATAATACATAAAAGAACATGTATACAAACACATACTACTGTGTTGCTAAGCTATGCTCTTCAGAAGGTTAGGCTTATTAAATACATTTTCCACATGATAATTTCAATTTAACTATGGTTTTATAAGGATGCAAACTCATCATAAATTGAGGAGCATCTGTACTATTATATTTACAATGTACTCCCCCTTAACTATATACTTCTATAACTACATATGCTATAGATTTCAACATTTTATTGGTGCATATGCTAACGCATTGTATAGAGAGCTGGTAGCTTACAACTGCCCACTGAATATCAACTGAAAACCCTACATCCGGCTGTCCTTGTGTTTTGCAAAACCGATTTGCTGAATGAAAGGTCAAGTAATAAAAAATACCCAGTTGCTTGACCCTTGAGACATTTGGTTCTCTTGAACAGTTTGACCTCTTTCTCAGCCCTTATTCTGCCTCTGCCCCATACCTTTCACAGATGTTATTGGTAATGTACAACCTGCACTCCCAATGCTGTCTAAGCATCTGCTTTGAAGAACTAAGCCTGTGACAAATGTCTGTTAGGTGTCAGGCATTATCCAAGGTGCTAGGGAATCAGCCAAGAACATATAATCAATAACTCCTACCCCCATGGAGCTTATATTTTCTTGAAGTTTCTGGAAATGCTTTTGCCTATGTGATAAGATGTATGTAGCTAAAGCAGCCCCTTTGACCTCCTTCCTGCCTTGAAAGCAAATGTGATGACTGGAGCTAAGCAGCTACCTTGTGGCTGTAAGTCGACAAGCACGAGGAAAGGCTGCATTGCTCATCACGGCAGTCCTTAGCCACATGTGGCTATCAGCACTTGAAACGTGCCAGTCTGAATTGAGGTAAGCTATGAAACACACACGGTATTTCAGAAATTTAAGATTAAAAACATAGCACACCTCAGTTACCACTTTTCATATTTGTAACATGTTGAAATTATGATTGTAGATCTTTTAGGTTAAATAAGATATAGTATCAATTTTTTTGTGCATGGTCCTGGGGATTGAACCCAGGGGCATTCTTCCTCTGAATTAGACCCCAGATCTATTTATTTTTATTTTGAAACAGGATCTCATTAAGTTGTTTAGGGCCTCATTTTGTTGCTAAGATTGCCCTTGAACCTGCGATTCTCCTGTCTCAGCCTCCTAAATACTGGAATCGGAGGCATGTGCCACCAAACCTACCTTATGATTAAAATTTATTTCACTATTTCTTTGTAGTTTTTTACATGTGGCTACTAGATCATTTTAAATTTCACAAGTGGCTCACATTATATTTTTATTAGACAGCACTGGCCTGGAGAATCAGAGGAGATAGCTACTGAACCCCCTGCTACCACCTCTGTTGTAACTTCTTGTTAAAAATAAGCCCCTATTTGTTTTAGTCTCCATGGTCAAGTGTTCAGTTACTTTCAGCTGAATGCAGTCCTAGCTAATTCAGCAGAAGAGAACAACTTAAGAGCTGGGCCCGATGAACTGTCCAGACCTGCTCTGCAGCAGGAGGCAGAATTCAGCCTGGTTCTCACCCAGTGGAGAGGAAGAGCCATAGAGGTATCCACCCCAAGTAGGACTCTGAGTTAAACCCCCAGCCCTATTTTATTTTATTTTATTTTTATTTTGAAACAGGGGCTCATTATGTTGCCAAGGCTGGTCTTGAACCTGTGACCCTCCTGTCTTTCCAAGTACTAGGATTACAGGCGTGCACCACCATGCCTGGCTGATTGTTACTTATTATTATTGTGAAAAAATCAAAGCAGAACAAGAGTCTGCAATGAGCAGGAAAGCGGGAAGCCTGGGTACGCCTTCCAGTCTGGGAAGCAGAGCATTAAACTACTTCATGGTTTCCTTTGCCCTGCCTAGCGGTACACATTTATTTGGATAATCCCAGCCAGAGATTCCCTAGGGCTTTGTGCAATCCTGGGTGGGCCAGGAACTGCAAGAGAGTTTTTGTTTTTCTCCAAGAAAAAGGAAGGCTGGCTTTCCAGCCTCACAAGCCTATTGGCCAATTTCCCATTCCTCTTGAAAGTTCCATGAACTACCAGATGCTAGTCAGGGCTCAGACAAGGCTGTGGTCACCACCCCACCCTCCCCTCAACTTCAGGGAAAGGATGCTTGGGGAGAGATACTCACAGGCAAGATTGGGCAAATGCTTATATAAGGAAAGGAAAAGACCGTCTGGCACTGGCTCCTGCAAACCCAGTAGCAAGCCTCGGAAATCCCAGAGCTCCCCAGGACAGCTCCAGAAAGAAGCCCCTTGACTGACAAAATTCATTCATCAATTCCATGAGTATCTGCCCTGTGCTGGGGTGAGTATGACATGGTCTCTGTCCTCAGGGATCTCACAGCCAAGGGGAAAGAAAGAAACAGAGCCATCCTTGTAACCATTGGTCAGCCAGCTGACCAAATTGTTTGAGAGCCTACTGTACCACCAACCCCAGACTGAGATGGACAGGAGAAGGGGGCCATGGGGCGCAGGTGATACTTACTGGAGCTGAATCATAAAAATAACAAGTTAGAACCAGTGTGGTGGTGCACACCTGTAATCCCAGTACTTCAGAGGCTGAGACATGAAGATCACAGGTTCGAGGCCAGCCTTGGCAACTTAGCAAGACTCTGTTTCAAAACAGAAAATAGGAAAGGGCTGAAGGTGTCCCTGGGTTCAATCCTTGGTACCACACACGGAGAGAGAGAGAAAGAGAGATAAAGAGAGAGAATATGAGTGTGTGTGTGTGTGTGTGTGTGTGTGTGTGTGTGTGTTAGCCAGGTCCCTATTTAGTACAAAATCATAGCACAGATCTCTGTAGCCAGGACAGGAAAGCTCTCATTATCTTACAGAATTTATTTATTTATTTATTTATTTATTTATTTATTTTGCGATACTGGAGATGTGACCTAGGGGCATTCTACTTCTGAGTGACACCCCCAGCCCTAGTTTTTCTTTTTTATTCTTTACTTTGAAACAGGGCCTCACTAAGTAGCTGAGGCTGTCCACAAACCACAATCTTCCCGTCTCAGCCTCCCAAATGCTGGGATTATAAGCATGTACCACCACACCCAGTATATCTTACAAAATTTTAAAAGAGAAATATACACGTTTAATGTAGTGTATTGTATATTTCTCCCAAAAATGAATTTATTTTCACTGATAGAACAAGGTTCTTCTTTTTTTTAATTTGGTGGTATTGAACCCAGGGATGCTTTACTACTGAGCTACATCCCCAGTCTCTTTTTAAATTTTATTTGGAGAAAGTCTCACTAAACTGCCCACATTGGCCTTGAACTTGCAATCCTCCTGCCTCGGCTCCCCAAATCTCTGGGATTGCAGGCATGCTAAAGCAGTCTTCTTAATGAAGCCATGTATCTCACTCTGAACTGTGAACCACCACACAAATGTTAGGTGGCAATAACAGTAATGACGAACGTAGCTCCTGTAGAGGTGGGGTGACCCCACCATAGTGCTGCAAGGCGGCTCTTCCTCAGCGGCCCCATCTTGGACTCCAGGCCTCAGAGAGAGCCACTCAGCACCCACTCAGGAACACCAAGGATATCCAATAGAAAAAAAATGTCTGTACCTGTTCAGGACAGAAACTTTTTTCAAGTATTTTTGGCCTGTGGTTGATCAAATCAATGGATGGAGAACCCGTTGATACCGAGGGTTGACTGTATATTCATAAAATTGATTGTGGAGTTATAAAATGAACTGCACTAGACCTGGATAAATCACCATGAAGACAATCAAAAAAAGAGAGTTGTTTCTTCTCATGCATAATCGTCCACTGCACACAGTCCTGCAAACCCACATTCTCTGTGGCTTGTATTCACAGTGCGGTACTGCCACAACCCCACGGGAGCCCAGCTGGCCAGCTTGCTTACTGTAGTGGTGCCAGCAGTCCACTGTCAGGGAAGTGGACAAATACAGAACCCATCCATACTCGCTGTTCCGTGAGTGCAGAATTCCACAACACAGAGACGAACCTCAGCTTAATTGGTTGGGACTACAACTGTCCATATTAGGCAAAGTGGGACTTAACCTGCCTCAGCCAGCACAGCCTGGTGGGTGACTTCAGGGGTCAGGAATGTCAGATAGCCTTATCCAGGGCGAGAGATAACAGCCTTCCACTCCCAACACTTCTCCATCGACCTCTCACCTCTCGTGCTGTGCTTTGCAGAGGCACCTCAGGAACCACGTGACAAGTGGGCCCCTGACTGAGAACCGGCCTGGGCCCCCACACTCAGGAGGTGCCGCAGAGGCAAAGCTGGGCCAGGATAATGCAATGAGAAATGGTGTGGGCGACCCTACTGGATGCTCACAAAATATAGACTGCTCACAAGATATAGACGTTTCCTTCAAAAAAGGTGGTAGAAGAGTGCTCGTTACGCCAACTGGCTTCATTCTTGCTGGTGACAAAAGTTCGTGAATCATTTCCTGCAAGCGTGTTTCTATGGCTACAGTGTGCGGATGCCACCTGGTCTGTGTTGATGACCTGTGACTGAGCCATGTGTGGGAGGGGGCAGATGGACCCTGGGCTGGACTAGTGGGAGTGGCACTGCAGGAAGGACTGGGGCTCCTTATCAGTGATTCTCCAGGTCACCCGGGTCTAGAACCCACTCCTTGCAACCTGGACCCAAGAGACCTTTGTGTCCAGTCTCCCCCTGTCATTCATCCGATCTTCCCTCCAGCTCTCACCCTCTCTCTACTCCTCCCTACTCCTCTTTCTCATTACACAGCAATACCTCCTTCCTACAATCTCTGTGTTCCCCCAGTTCTCCAAGGCAAAGTCCTACTCACCTATCAAGCCCATATCGTTCCTCCTTCCCCAGGAAGCACTCCCAGACTACCCCAGGCACAGTTAGTCACTTGTTTTTCTAAACTCTTGCATGCCACTGTACACACCTCTCTTACAGCACTCAGGACAATAATGGATAAATGTCTACCGATCACTTATCATTAGGCAACATTGCCTTCATTAATTCTTACAGTAACTCTAGGAAGTAGGCAGCATTATTATCTTCATTTTACAGGCAATGCCACGGAGATATTAAGTAACCTGCCCCAATACACGGAGCCATAAAGTGGCTGTCAGTTAGCTAGATAAGTGTCTGAAACTCACACAGCAGTTGCTCAATAATTATTCCTCTGATGAATTATTAAACAAGTGAATGAATATAGAAATAAGTATATTTCTCTCATCTTTCAAACCATCTTCCTGTTGAATGCCTGGTTAAGGTGCTGGGCACTAGAAACACCTGCTGGTGGGTGAATGGACAAAAGAATATCAGAACAAACCACAAGAGTCCAAGTTCTGGCATTGCTGGCCCTTGCTACATTGCTTTGGCTTCCTGGGCCCCCTATTTGTCACCTGTCAGATGCAGAATGGTACATAACATTCTCAAGTTCCTCCTAACTTTAAACGTTTATAGAAAAATGACTCAAATACATGATTTTGTGATTACAACAATCCCACAGCAAATGATGTACCACAGGTTTTTTGGTTGGGTTGCTTTTTCTGGTAACGCTTCTCAACTGAATATGGCATTTGAGCCACGAGTTACCCAAACACAGAGCCAATATCAATCCTAAAAGAGTTTATTTGGCTTGATCCTTGGTTCAGCCTGTTCTTATCCAGAGTTACACCCAGGAAACATAAACGCGGTGTGTGAACAAGACAGTATCTGTCTTGTGAGAAAACAGAAGCCAGGGAAAGGATTATTAAGTGCCCAGTGAAACTCTCATAAATCATAATCAATATAGAACGATGAATTCAAGTAAGACTGCGCAGTGACACCCGAGCCATTGCTCTTGAGACCTTCTACATCATTCTCCATGTCTCCTGGCTCCTCCACCAGAGACCTGCTTCTCTGAATAGAACCTGGTCTCTAGTATCCCACCACCACCAACAGCACATGCAAGTGTGTACACACTCACGGGTGACATCATGACTTAGCCCATGGGGGGGGGGCTGATGAATGCTCACGAAGTGCTGAAACCCAGGTCCACCCCGGATGGTGCTGAGATGTGTCCACATCAGTACCAAGGTAGGGATCTGACTGAAGTGCATTTATCCCCACGCCACCTATTACTGAACAGAAGCATGGCGTTGTGCCCAGGACCTGCCACACCTGCATTATCTGGCTCAGCATTTACATGAGCCACATGTTTGCTAATGCACAGTGTTTCTCATTTGGCTAAGGCTAAGCGTATAGCTCTACACTAAAGGAAAAGTAAACACTGTGTGCGCACCAGACAATGTCTATGCATCTGGGAAGAGAAGCAGGACCTCTCTTCTGTGTTTTTGCCTCACAATAAACAGGATGAGCACTGGCCTCAGGGAGCTGAGCATTAATCACCCACACATGAACCCAATATGGGGAAGGCCTGGACCAATGCCAGAGGAAAAGTAAACTGCCAAGGTCACCCGTGTCCCTCCTGCACACTCATGTCTTTGGGGACCTGCTCCTCCCCCACGTCAATCGTGGGAGGCTTGAAAGGCCTCATAAATCCAGAGGTAGGCCAATCAAAATTCTTCCTGGAGATTGTTTCTAATATTATGTTGGAAGAGAAAAGTTCTAGCCTTCTGGGTCATGGAACTATAAAGATATGAATGAGAAGCTACCAACATGAGAAAAACTTATCTGTAGGAAGGAGGAATGGAGCCACCAGAGTGAAACATCCAAGACATGGGGAGGAACAACTGAGTCTGGACCACCTCGTTTCCATGAGTTGATGATTTCCCTGTTTCATTTGGTTAGTTTGAGCTGGGGTTCTGAAATGCACAGCCCGAGTGACCTCACAGGATCACAGTGCATTTTTACAGTACATTTGCAATTGTCCTCTCCACTCCTGGCACCCAGGGAGATTTTAATGAGATGGGCTTTCACACATTTCAGCTGTCTTTGTTCCTCCTCATAAGAAAGGCATAAAAATTCCTGGGCAAAAGCCACTCTTACTCAGCATCTCCAACCAATCCCTGTGCGTCTCAGGTGACAACGGTGACCTGCCAACCACAGGATACCAGGACTCTGCTCTTTGAAGTCACCAAGGCTTGCAAAATGAGGGCTGGCCAGGCAAGCCAGGCAACCACCCAGATGGTGATTTTGGGAAGAACATCTTCATGTGGGCTGACCTTCCACACATTCCCCTGCTGGCTGACATGCTCTAAAGGTCCAGCTTTGGGTCATCAAGAGAGACCTGCAGCACCAAGTGCTGGGTGTGTGGCAATGGCATTTCCTCATAACACAGGAATCCTGAAAACCCTCCCAGAGACAGTGCTTTGCAGCCCAGCCACCGGACTCTCTTCTATGGGACCTCATGCATTCATTCACTTTTATTTTGGGAGAGAGCTAAAAAAATAAAAAAAGGAAACTTTTTTTTTTTTTTTTGCAGTACTGGGGGTTGAACCTAAGGGCATTCTACCTCTGAGCTATATTCCAGCCCTATTTTTATTCTTTAATTTGAAACAGGGTCTCACTAAGTTGTGGAGGGCCTCACTAAGTATCTGAGGCTGGCCATGAACCTGTGATCCTCCTGTCTCAGCCTCCCAAGAACTGGTATTACAAGTGTGTACCTGGCTTTAAACTTAAAAAAAAAAAAAAGGAAAGTCATCATATACAGTTACTTAGAAGGATAACTCTGAAAGCTAAAAGCTTCCCACTCCTCCAAGTCTAAAGAACTCTCAGTGAACTATAAACCATGAAACAATAATGACCAGGATAGGGAAAATGGGGCAGAAGTACACCCAAGACCCTGGGCCCACCTCTTCTCCCCTCTTTTTCCTACCACCCCACATCCTTTGCCTGAGGCCAGAGCGTAGCAGCTTGTGGCAGGTGCTGAGGATGGCAAGTGTGTCCTGGACCAAAACAGTCAGTCTCCTTTGCCTGATGGAGAGTCGGTGTGTCCCAGGCTCCAGGAGATCAGCAGCTGTCTCCCCAGGGCAAGGGAAAGAGGCCCTGTCCCACGGTGGACTCAAGGGCTCCTCATCACCAAAACAAAAACACAACAGTACGGATTGCCATGGAGAGTTCAATCCCCTTGTCCTGGGACTGGTACCAACTGGAATTCCAGGGCTCTTGCGGGGCCACCTCCTGAGAGCTCTAAATACAGCACACTCAATCTCAACCTAAACACCAGCTTGGACCAGTGCCCAGGGCTGACGGCCCCCTTAGGGCGAGCCAGCGAATCTTCCCTTGGAGCTGCCTGTTGGGTGGTGGGTGCATCGGAAATGACGTGATGCTCAGCTCAGTCCTGTGTTCCCTGATGTGGCCTAAAACCCAGCAATAGGAGATGCAATCATTTGAGGAAGGTTAACTACACGTGTGGCCTGCCTGGGAAAGGGAATGGGGAGGAGAAAAATACAGAGGTGTCAGGAAGAAAAGAAAGAGGAGGGAGGAAAAGGAAGTAAGAACCAAAGATTTATTTCTTAGCCAACATTTTTAATTAAGATTGGGGCATTTTTAAAAAATGTTGCTCCCAGGGGAACACAACTCTTTAATTGCAACTATCCATGAGACTTAGGGGTTAAACCCTGGGATCAAACAGACTGAACTTACCTCCCAGTTATGTGACCTCATGAGAAATACTTGACAGTTTCCACATCTACAATGGCCCAAAGGACGATGCTGGTGTTCAATGAGGTAGGTGGTGGTGGGAGTAGTAATAATAGAAGTAGGATAAAAACAAGAATTTGCTTCTTTGTTTTTTTCTCCTTTGGGAAGGACACAGAAGGGTGGCTGGGGCCACCTTGATAAGATGGAAACTCCTAGCCAGGATAAGCTGAGCATGTACGGACAACGGAAACCTTCAACCAAGAAGAACAATACAACATTCACAGCCACATCGATTAAACCTTAAAACAGCAAGACAGAAGCTGCTCCCTCACTCCCACCTGTCCTTTGAGGGCCTCTTACCTTGGTGTTTATGCAGGATTTCCCTCGCTTGTACTCTTTGTGGGAGCCACGCTTATCCAGCTTGTACCACAGGGCTTTGGCCTTCCAGGTGGTCACCTTGGACTTGAGCTTGGAGTAAAAGTTCCTGTGGTCCAAAGGGTCTAGGTCCAGGTGTCGGGTGAGGATGTTGAAGGCCTGGAGGGTACCTTTGCACGTAGAAGCCTGAATGAAGTTCTCAAAAACCTGCCCGGCCTGGCTCTGCTTCTCGTCCTCATTTTCCCCCATGGTTCAGGAGCCTAGTGGAGCAGTGGTGTGGGCAGGGCAGAGGGGATCACCATGGAACACCTGGAAAAGCGTCACACCTGCAAAGACAGAAGGAGACGGAGGTGAGCTTCATGCGCAATGAGAGGAGAATGGGCACTGGGAGAAAAAGATGAAATTTCTTTGAGACAATAAAAGGCTTATCTTCATTTAAACCTAGACCATCTGTGGAAAATGTAGAACCATATCTTCTAACCTGGCAAGGATGCTTTTCTGGCAATCTCTTTTTCCTCAGCACCCTCTGCTCCGTGGCTGAGAACCACAGATTATATGAAGCTATATATACCCTGGCTCACGTTGACGGTACCTGGTCAATCTTGCTACAAGCCAGATGGCTCTGGAAATAATGACTAGTGAAGGAAAGCGCCAGAGAAATGCACTAGATGTATCACCGTTGAAAGCCTACCACTCTTGGTGCACGGAGTCAGTTGGCTAATATGAATGCAACTCGGTCACATCCCATCAATGCACAGAAAAACACCCAAAGCTCATTCTTCTCTAGGTTCCATGACCATCCCACCTTAGACATGAAATTTTAAAGTCTTTCCTCATTAGTTACCAGAGGACAGGTGTTTCCCCATACCCCTGTTTCTAGATTCTGCTGGAAGCACACCACCTACCTCAGACACACTGAAGATAGAGACACACAGACAAGAGGAGCCTGTGCTTCTCAAGGCTGTGTGCTGGCTGGAACAAGTGCTGCGGCTGAAGGATGGTGAAATGCAACGGGTGCTCATTCACATCACAAAAATAGCTGTCTGCATTTTGGCATGGTCCTTTCTCTACACCACTCTAACCTCAGGCATTTCTTAGGAAAGTCATTTAAGTTTCAAAGGGACAAAAATGAAGTAGGGCTGATTTTCCAAAGCACCAGTTATTTTTCTGGAATCCGAAGCTAGTGCAAGAAGGCTGGTGTGGAGGGGCTGGGCTGGCCCGCCTCACGAGAGCTCGGGGGTCTGTAGACAGAAGGGGTTGGCAGACTGACATCTCTGGACAGGGCCTGGCAAGGGTGGTCAGCAAACACAGGACAAGACCCACAGGGCAGCTTCACACTCCCCATATAGGCACACATATCGTTGGCACCTGGGTTGGTTTTATAATATTAAAAGCAGTAATAGCTAATCTCTTCCTCATTCACTCAGCAACAATTACTGGTGGCTTACTCAGTGTGTGTCAATTATCCTGCTGGGTTCTGGGGACACAGAGATGGCCAGTGCAGACTCACTTCTGGCCTGGACAGGAAGACAGGACATTAGAGATGATTATGAGATTACAGGCGAGTGTTTGTGAAACAAAGTACGTGGGAGCCCAGAGCAGCAGGTGTCTAGCAGAGCTTCAAGGAGTCCTGAAGGGCCTCGGAGGGACATGCCAAAGAAGCTCCAGTTTTAGGAGTGAGGAGAATTTCACGAGAAGAATGAGGAGTGGACATTCCAGGAGAAGGAGACACCAGATAGAGGCAGAGTCTAGAAAGAGCTGGTAGAGTTGCAGAATGACCACAAGTTCAAGGGGCCAGCAGTTCAGAGAAGGTGTGTGCAGAAAGAAGGGCGATGTCCGGGGCAGATCATGGAGTATGTGCCCTCCAGGGTGAGGGCACTGATAGCTCGTGTACGACCCTGTCTTCCCCTCTTCTCCCAATACTTCCAGTGTGCCTTGCACTGTGCTTGGGTGGAGGTAGACTAGCACAAAGTCCTTGCTCTGGGCCAGTGCTCTCGGAGGCCTTACCTGGCCACCCTGGCCCAGACCACTCAACAAGCACCACAGGCTGGGCGGGCCAGCTCTGCCAGGACTCTGCCTGGCTGGGATGAGACGAGATTCCTTCACGAATGCTCTCAGCTCCTTTAATACCTACCAAGCCCGCTTTAGCATCGCTCACATAAACACTGGCACCTTTGGTGGCTCGGCTTTCTCCACGTGCCATACTCGCCACCCAGAAAGCATAAACAGAAAGCAGGACGCATTGGCTTTTCGCAGCACATTAACATTCTCAGACTTTATCTATCTTTGGAAGCACTTCTCTGCCAGCCTGGACAAGGGGTGCGGAAGCTGGCTGACAGTTCAAGGTTGTCTGGATTCGACTGCTCTTCTGTCTCCTTTCTGAGCCTGTGCAGGTGGTCTAGGGGCCCAGGGGCTGAGTCCAAACCTTATCCTGGTGCTTCACTGCCCACAAAGCCTCATACAAGCCACTTCACACTGAGCCTCAGTTTCTTGTTTCACACATAAGAGATGAGGGATAATCTCCACCTTGCCTGCCGCAGGGAAGAGGAAGAAGAAAATGGGGTGCTGGTGGAGCCTGGCCTCGGGAGGCCTCGGCAGATGTGCTCCTGCCTTCAGCCTTCACAACACGGGCACATTTCCAAGGGATGCACCAGATTGAAAAATTAAGTTTTTTAAATCAAATCTCCAAGTTGCTGACTCCTCCTTGGCTAAAATCATGCACTGTCCTAGCAGTATCAAGCCAGATCTGACTCTCAGATGATAATTTATAAACTGGAAGAACTCGTCTCCTCCCTACAAAGAAAAATGCACAACTTAATCTTGGGCTTCGGTGGAAAAAGAGCCAGAGGTGGTGCAGAGGGCTATGGGTGAGTGAGGGAGCTCCAGGAACTCGCTCTTATCTAGGGTGAGATAAAGGGGGGTGCGGGGAGATGGCCTGACAGGAGGAGATAAGAACAGCCTTGGAGAGTACCCCGCAGCCTGTACCAGGCTCGGACCTGCCTCCCCAGGTCTAAATAGTTGAATCTCAGCCTTTAAAATCAGCTTGCCAGTTTCAGTCAAAGACCTTAGAGATGATGCCAACGCCCACAGTGGGTAGCTTTCTTCTCAGGAGAACAACAGAGTATTAGAGTCAGGCAAAGCCGGGTATGAATCTGGTGTCAAGGCTGTGTGACCCTGTTGGGTAAGTTATCTCATCTGTTTCAGCCTTGGTTTTCTCATCTGTAAAATGAGGTCAATACCATTCACTTCATAGGGTGGCAAGGGATAAACTAGACCAGGTATGAGACATAGTTAGCACCTGGCAGCTACAGGATAGCTAGCATTCATTGTATTCTTCAAGTAGCCCAAACTTCGACAAAGCAAAAGGAACGGGTGCATATTCATACTCTGTAGACCAGCTGCCCAAGTCAAAGAAACACGTACACTTTAAAACGAGTGGACGGAAGCTTTCAATTTGAAAGACCTGATTCAAACTCTCTTCCTAGCCAGGTAGCCCTGGACAGATGGCTGAACTTCAGAGTTTTGAGTTTCCCATGTGTTAAGTGGGGAAATCTCATGCAGAGTAGTTTGGGGGGATGAACTGAAGACACACAGGGTACAGGGTGCTGTTGTTAATGAACTGAGAAGCACTCATGTGCTGGTCCACAGGGCTCTGCGGGCTTCAAGACTTTGCTTTCAGAGGACTGGTGTCCTGCCTTTGCTGGTTACCTGTCTGTTCCCTGCCCCAAAAGAAGAAAGCCAGGGTGTGTCAACTCTGAGGATCCTGGGGGCTAGCTGTTGTTCAGGTTTGCCTTGTTAACCGCCACCCACCTGCTGCCTTTTTAGAGTCTGACATGTAATAGAAATAGAACCAAGGAGCCAGAAATATGAAAGGTTCCGCATTTTCTGGGAAGAAACAAGATGTGATGCCGTAGTTTCCAAGAATAGCCTTGAAGCAGCTTGGTTTTTGCCAGCTGGAGTCCCTTATTTGTGGTTTTTCTGTTCCCCTGCCTATGTGACTTCATGAGTCACCAAGCAATTCCCTTCTCCTGCCTCTGACCACTACAAATTAACATCCGCAGCCTCAAATGGCAGGCGACAGCACTGGCAATGGGCTCAGCCCACAGCTCCTGGGAGACAAGGTCAAGGTTTGCACAGAAGCCCCAAGACCCTCTCACAATGAGTGACGGAATCTCCTGACCCCAGTTCCGCCTCCCTCACATTCGGGACTCTCATACTTTCTGTCTTCCCTGAGCCTTATCACCTACCGGAGGGCAGCAAGCTATGGGGCCAGGCCTTGGGAAAAATGACAGAGTGCTATAAAAACGCAAGGAGATCTGGGGGAGGGATGCTGGACAGGACCTTCCCATGAGACAGCCCTAGAGCCCAGGAGAACAACTTGACCCTCAACCCCAACCCGAGGCCCATGGACAAGATCTGATTCAAGATCGATATGGTGTAAAAATAACTCTCTTGCCAGTTACACTGCCACGCTGCCTCATTCAAACCCACCAACTCCTGGGTCTACCTCACCCAGGAACCAAGAGCAAGCTCAGCATAAAAGGAGATGCTCACCTTGTGCTCCCAGTGGGGTAGGAACTGGGGATATGGAAGACAGTCCTAGCTGCCTGAACCCAACACCTGAGGTGAGGCCGGAGCCATCCATGACCTGGCAGTGGCAAATGTCTCTTCTACACGCTGCATCTCTGCAGAGCCTGACACAGCAGAAACACCTGGTTCTCAGGTGGGACCTGCAGACCTCATTTGTCCACCTGGCTTTCTACCTATCAGGGCACTAGGCGGCTGACTTGAACTAAAAGGAGCAAATCCAGGGTTGGAAAAGGACTGAAAAGGCATCCAGAGACTCACTATGAAAGCCCGGCAAGATCTCAGGCTGCAACCAGGGCCTGAACACCCCACCCGTCCTTCTAAATCAGGCCTTCCACTGTGAGCCCAGGTTCATTCTGCCCCTGTTATTCCAGTCTTGGGCCCTCCCACACACTTCAGTGGTGAGTGGACCCCACTGGTCTGGCTTGAAGTGCCCGCGCGTGTCCTCATTTCCTTACCTCCATCACTCCCTCTCTGAGCAGTTCACAACTCCAGTTTCTAGCAGACCAGCTCATCTCAAAATGGACAGTGGGAGGTGCCCACAGGAGACAAGCTCCAGGCAGAAAGTGGAGTGGTGGTTTCCAGGGGCTGGGAAAGGGAGAGTTAGTGTTGAATGGGTGCAGAGTTTCAGTAGAAAATGATGAGCATGTTCTGTGGATGGATGGTGGGGTCGACTGCACGACAGTATGAATGTGCGTAACACCGCTGAACTGCATGCTTAAACCTGGCTAAAATGGTAAATTCCCTGTTCTGTATACTTCACCACAAAAAGAATAAGAAAGCACACAGGACACAAAGCCACCATGATCACCATCTAAGAGTGGGAGGTGCCTAGGCCCAGTACGGCACGTGTGCCCTAATTAACAATGAAATTAATATCTAAAGTACTATTGCAGCTGGGCGTGGTGGCTCACGCTTGTAATCCCCATGCTTGGGAGGCAGAGACAGGAGGATCGCGCAGGTTTGAAGCCAGCTGCATGTGCTGGCTTAGAAGACACTATTTAAAAAAAAAAAAAAAAAAAAAAAAAAAAAACATGTAAAAATAGGTCTCGGAGTATAGGCCGGAGGTAGAAGGGCTTCCAGGAACCCCGGTACCACCACCAAAAAAAAAAAAAAAAAAAAAGTGCTATTGCATTAAATCATACTAATGAAAGAAACTTTCTAGGTTTGATTTGGTTCAGTAAAATAATTTTAGCTTATGTTTTTCAGTCATCTGGGCTTTTCCCACTCTTTCTCCAAATCCCATTGGAGCACAGGAAGCCTCTTGAAGCTCAGCCCCACCAAGTGCTGTTTGTATCCCTTGTTCTGCCTTCCTCTGGCTCTGAGCACTGCCACACAGCCCCCACTCCTCAACCCCCAAAGTTTGGCTCCAGGTTCTTAGTTCCTAGGGGCTCACCACACCTGGAAGAACACTCTTGACCCAGCCTGGGTCCTGTTGGTCCCTGGAGGGCTGCCATCAGACCGCAGCCCCCAGCACGCAGGGAACGTTCTTTTCTGCGGCAAGCCACTTCTCTGAAAGCTTCCTGAAGACAGGTCCAGGTCAGCCCTGGTCTGTTGGACACACTGTTGGCATAAATGAGCACACACAATGACTGTGTAATCGGATGAGTGTCTGTCCTTCAAAGTCAGGGCTTGGCATGTTTTTTATTGATTAAACATCACCTTTAAGGATAGTACCTATGCAGCGATCTGATTCATTAGGAAAGTCCCACTGTCACACAATGAGACTTCCCCATTTATAAAAGCAGCATTGGACTCATCATGTATCATGATGGCTGCTCTTCAGCAGGGCCCAGGGATGTGACTACATCTGTACCCTGCAACTCCTGGCCTGCTTCCCAGCCTCCTCCTGCTGGAAGCACCACATTTCCCTACCCCAACTCCTTTCCCACAGCGCTCCCACAGCCCCCCAGTACTGACCTTGATTATAGTCAGTTATACTGTTGATAATAATTTTTTATTTCCCTATTCCCAGTTCTTAGCACAAAGATCCCTCTATCCAGTATGTGGTACAGGAGTGAACAAAGGGGTGATCCTTAAGAACATAATCATTGTTGACATTGAATGAGCATCTGTGAGGTTTCAGGCAGTATGTTAAAAGCTTTATATAGATTGATTCATTAGATACTAGAATTATCTTCATTTTTCAAAGAGCTAGAGCCAGAATCTGTGAACTTGTGATTCGGAGCCCAATCGCCAGAGTTCAGATACACATCCTTAAGCACCACCCTGCACTGCTCCCACAGGACATGGATGGAGCCACTGGTCCACTGCCTCGCACACCAAATCAGGGGCAGGGGCTCTGGTTTAGACCATTGATTCATGATGCCTTACCACCCTTTCTTCACCAAACTCCAAATGCCAGGATCATATTGAGATCTCAATGCAGTACCAAGTGAGAAGAACAACTAACACATCATAAGCTAAGAGGTGGCTCGGTCACGGCAGACATGGCAGAGACAGGCTGACTGGCCCCCAGCCTGGTAACTCCTGGGCCCCTTCCTGCTGCTGTGTGAGCTCAGGTAACCAAGTTCTGGGTCATGCAATGTGAGTAGGAAGGACCTATGCCACCTGCAGGAGTCACCTGTAAGAAGCTTTTACATGATCCTCCCTGCTCTTCCCCTGCTCCAAAGCACAACAGCCTGGAACCCGGCAGCACAGATGGCACAGCCACAGGGAGAAAGAAGCCAGGTCCCCTGGATGCCCACTCGGAGGAAAACCTTTTATAACTGAACACATGTCTTCATCTTTACATACATGAGAAATAAACTTGTAGCATGTGAAGTCGCTGAGAATCAGGGGTTCATCTATTTGGGAGCCAACATCACTTAATGAACATAGCAGGTACTCATGGAGGGCATGTCATATCTGGCATGTGCCAGAAGGTATTTTCTCCTCTAAGGAGGTTGGCCACATGGGAGTCTACATCCTGCTTCTATCACCACTGTTGTAGGCCAACTCTCAATAACATCAGTATTGTTACTTTATGTCTCACCTGCCATGAGGACCCTAATATTCTGGCAAAATTGTGTGGCCCCCAGAAATAGGCCTGCCTGCCCCCTCTATGTAGGCATCCACACATACATACCCTATCTTAAAAAAATATACACACACATCATATATATATATATATATATGATGTGTGTGTGTGTGTGTGTGTGTGTGTGTGTATACACATACACACATCCTTTCCCTATTTGAAATGGTATGAGATAGGATACTGGGCAGAGAAGCTAGTGTACTTCCTTGGTTTCAGTAGCACCCGAGCCCTCTGGAAGGCTCCTGAGGCCCCTCAAGCCACATGGTGTAGACGAAGAAACGTGCACCTCTGAGTCACAGGCACTCCCTCCAGCAAGTCATAACAACACAGTCATAACAACACAGAAATAAAATGGAGGTGCCTCTTGCCATGCCAGATGCCCATGCATGCTGGTGTCAGCACTAACGTATGGAGTAGGGATTGCTTCCTCCACCCAGCCCCAGGCAGACCAAGCCCAGCCACGTGGAATCTGGTGAAGCAGCTCATTCTCCCCTGAGCAGCCTTCGCCCAGGTAGGACAGCAGCGGAGAGCTGATGTTCACCGAGTCTGTGCCACACCTGTGAAGTCACTCCACAAGTGACCTTTTTGTTTGGATAGCATCACCTCTTCTAACTGGCTGAAATTAGACCAGAGGGACTTGAAAACCCACAATTAGTTGGGAGGCAGAGGGATGCTGGAGTCATGGCAAAGCACATTTGGAAAGAGATCTTGCCAATGCCTGCTCATGATGTAATCAGCACCAGGTCCAGAAACCCAGGTTTAGCCACAGAGCATTCCTACCCTGAGCCACTGACCACCTGGAGGTGTCTGATGGTCCCCGATTTTGGAGAATTGTGCCACTCCAGCATATTTTCCCCCTCAAAAAGATTCATTGTCCAAGTGTTTTTGCTTGTTTGTTTTCTGACTTTGTATCAGTTTGAAGTCACTCCCCTCAAATGTGCACAAATTCAACCACAATTAAGCCAGGCATAGTGGCACATACCTGTAATCCCAATATGTGGGAGGCTGAGACAGGAGGATCTCAGGTTCAAGGCCAGGAGTATAAGTTAGCAATATCTGGTTTCAAATTAAAAAAAAAATAAAAGAGGGCTGGACATGTATCTCAGAGGTGAAACATCCCTGAGTTTAATCCTCAGTATGAAAAAAAAATCAACTGCAGTTAGATCTAAATTTATTTTTATTAGAGAAAACAAAATTGTATTCTTCCTTTCATGACCAAGGTCCCCAAAAGAAAAGCCTGTCCTTGCAGGACTCCCTCCTCATCTCCCCTTCATCCTTCAGCCCACATGATCTGGTTTCTACTCTTACACACATACCCATGCATCATGCCCAACGTAATCACCCACTCTGTTGCTAATTCCAGTCCCCACTTCTCGCCTTATCTCGCTTGTGGTCTCTCTGCATTTTCAGTCGTTTGCAGACTCCTTCTCTTTCCAACTGTTCCTAAAAGAGAAGATTCTGATCTTTGCCCTCAGGACCTCAGCTCTCCCAGCTTCAAACAACATCTGTTGTCATGGTGCCTCTCAGAGCTGCGGTCCAGGCCACGTGTTAACTGCCCTTAGACACTTGCCCTGGTCTCTTGCATCACCCGCACCTGCAGCCCCGACTTCTGTGAATGGCTCCATCTGCAGCACACTCTCTGGCCTCATCCTCAGAGAACTTTTCTTGGCTCCTTTCCCCTCGTTCAGCAGAGCCAGCTGGTCACCAAATCCTGCCTCCTCTAGTCACCAAGTCCCATCTCCTCGATAGCCCCATCCACTGCCTCCCATCCTTCCTCGGAGGTCCAGGTCTCCATCTGCTCTCGCTGGCTTCCTCATGGATGCCTTCCCTGACTCCACATCACCTCCTTTCAAACCCCCAGCCCAGTCCTCAAACTGCAACCAGAGAGACCTTCATCTCAGAAGCACACACTTGGTTGGGTCCCATTCCTGTTTACAACCTTTCAACAGCTCATGTCCATCTTCAGGTTGGAGCCTAAATGTCTTAGTCAAGCAAAACAAAAACCACCTTCATGACCCAGCCCTGGCCTGCCTCTCTGGCCTCTCCTCTCCTCATGCCCAGGCCCCTTGTCCTCTAGACTTACAGAACCATCCCGTTTCCTGATACCCTGCACCCTTCTACACTCCCATCCCTGGGTCTTGCCTGTGCTGCCCCCTCTGTCTAGAAGGCCCATCCAGGTTCTGGGGACTTTGTGAGATTCCAGCTGTCTTTACAGCCAAAACTTCCAAGGAAGCAGATATTGTGGGTCCCTGTATGGACCCTGGAATCAGGAAGACTGGTTGCAAACCCTAAGCCACCACTTACAAGGTGTGTGATCCCAGATGAGTTACCTAACCTCTTTGAACCTCAGTTTTCTCATCCATAAAATGGGGATAATAATAGTCCTGACCCACTGAGCTGTTTGAAGATGAAACACAGTGGTACTCGGCTGAGCAGTATTCTTACTGCATTGTTCTTTGAAGATGTGTGTGTCCCTTTTCCCACACTGTGCTCTGTGGAGGTTTGTTTGATGGTGTCCCACACATGATTGTATTGTCTACTTGTGGGCCTGTCTGTTTACTGAGCCATGAGCTCTCTGAAGCCAGAGGCTGCATGCAGTTGCATCTGGCACCTGTGCTATGGCAGTACTAGATGTTCGGTAACATGTGTTTGTGTATAAATCAAAGCAAGAGCATCACATGAAATTCAGGATGGTGGTGGTGGCTTGGATCATGCCTGTTCATAAAGCTCAGGGGCCCCTAAACTTCTTGAATAAGTCCAAACCTCCTTGCCAGGCTCCCCAGGCCTTCCCAACACCACCCCGTGCAGCCCCCTCTTCCTTGTTTGGCTCAGTTCCCAAAGGCACTCGCCCTGTGTGCCTTTATTCTCCCTTGCTTCTATCTTGTGCACCCATCCTCCAAAGCAAAGTTAGTTCACAGTACTGATTGAAGACCCATTAGGAACTTCATGGTCTATTCAGAGAGTCAACTTCCCTGGCTCTTTGTAGGCAAGATAGACGCCAAGATGTGTGGACACAGAATGCGGAGATGGGAGAAGTCCAGCGAAGGTGGCCCGCAGCTGACTCTCATGGGCTGAGCTGGAGGGCTCAGGTGCACAAGCTTCTTGCCCCTTTCTCGCTGTTCTTTTCTTTGCATTTTTCCAAGTTCTAGAGTCTACGCCAGAGGCCACAGACCTGGATCTACAGCAGATTCACCAGAAGTATACAAAAATTTGCCTCCAGAGCCCGCGCCTGGATAGAATCTCTGTAGCCTGAGGTCCAAGAGGGAAACTGTTTTCAAGTCCCGGGAGTGCTGTTGACCAGCCACGCTTGGAAAACAGTAACCACATTCAATTCCGCCCATTCCATTTGCTGACAGCCTACACTGCCCACAGACCTTGCTGGCTGTGGGTGCCGGGTGCATGAGATAGACCTTCCTCCCCTGACAGCTGTGATCTGTTGGGTGCAGGCCACAAATAGTTGAAATACAGAGGTCATATATGGCACAGACCAGGCCATTGGCACTTTAGCCTTGAGCCCATCAAGTCTCTTGTATATAAATCTTGCCAGGACAATTCACATATAAACTTACTAAAGAAAGGGCCAATGTCTTTTGTTTCTATTCCCCAGGGTATCTGCCTCAGTTCTGCGTACTCAGTTGATAATCAATTGATACTTAAGATTCAAATAATTCAGCTGCTTGTATTGTATCTTTTTTGGTTAACTCGCCCATAAATGAGTTTCCTGCTCATCTGTATATTTGTAATCCAAGTGCCCGTGTTGCTCTTGCCCCTAGTTGATAGTTATGTTTGTTGAATGAATGAGTATTTACCAGTAAATATTTCAGAAGGAATGGAACTGCTTCCTTTTCTAAATTTTAATATTTGAATTGCAGACCTTTAGTTTGGATGAATTTCTTGATATGTAATTACATAGGCTTTATTGTCTACGCTGCCTTAAAGTTACTGACGACATTCATAATGCCTTCCTGGGTCTTGCCAGTTGGCTGGTCTCTGTGTGGAAGTGCCAACACCAGGAAAGTGGGTGCTTGTCTGTCTTTCCACCAAGCTGTCCACCCAGCCTGCAGTCCAGCTGGCCACGCCCTAGCCCAGTTTCCACATAAAGGCCTGTAAATTCCACTCAGTCTTTATGAACAGGTGTGTCTACCTGTGCAGATAGGTGAGCCCTGCCTGAGTCAGAAAGGACTAATGGACTGTTTCAAGCCTACATACATGTCAACACACTTTGGCAGGCAGGATCTCAGATGGTTTTAATGTCAGATCCCAGCTGAGTGTGGTGGTGCACCCCTGTAATCTCAGCATTTGAGAGGCTCAGATAGGTAGATCGCAAGGTTCAAGGCCAGCCTCAGTAACTTAGCAAAATCCTGTTTCAAAACAAAAAGTAAAAAGGCTTGGGGTATAGAATGTTCCTGGGTTCAATCCCCAGTATTAAAAGAGAGAGAGCCAGACATGGTGGCACACGCTTGAAATCCCAGTACTCGGAAGGCTGAGACAGGAGAATCATGCAGGTTCAAAGCCAGCCTCAGCTACTTAGTGAGGCTCTGCTTCCAAATTAAAATAGAAAATAGGTCTGAGGATTTGTCCTGGAGGTAGAAAGCCCCTGGGTTCCATCCCAGTACCATGAGAGGGGCAGGGAGGGAGGGGGAGGGAGGGAGGGAGGGGGGAGGGAGGGAGAGAGAGAGAGAGAGAGAGAGAGAGAGAGAGAGAGAGAGAGCGCGATGGCCCTTATGTTGCAGAGAAGCAGTATGACAAAGCAAAAGATAGCCATTAGGAGGCTCTTGGGAGACATGTCCAAGGTGAGACTCAGTCAAGGAGGGCAGGCAGAGGTGGCCAGGGATGGACAATGGACTGCCTGCTGCTTTCCCCAGGCCAGCATTCCCCATGGCCTGTTGTTGAGATCAATGTTTGTTTCAAGCCCTGAACACCAGATTCGATCTTGAGGTGACGCAGATCAAAGGTGAGCAGCCCTCCACGCCCTTCCCAGGGGACAGCTTTATCAAGTCACTCCCTTTGCCCCAAGGCCCCAAGGGGTCTCTTCTAACGTGCATGCTGGGTCCTGGCTAGCACTCAGGAAACTTGTGGAAACCTGTTCACTTCCTCCTCTCTTCTGCTGGAAGGTGGAAGTCCTGACTAAAGTTTGCGCGCTCATTCCTGTGTCCATCCTGCAGACCTGGTAGTTACACAGCCTCAGGAGAGCGGGCAGGCTGGACACCCACAGGGTGAAGCAGCTCTGGGAAGGCCTTCCTCCCGTCCCTGTCCTGAGGTGGAGGTAGCTCTCTGCCCATGGAGGGCATACTGCTCTCAGGAGGCATTCCAGAGGTCTGAGTAGAAGGAGAGATAAAAGCCAGGCCGTGGTGGTGCACGCTTGTCATCCTAGCATTTGGGAGGCTGAGACAGGAGGATCACACAGGTTCTAAGCCAGCCTCAGCTACTTAGTGAGGTCTTTTGCAACTCAGTGAGAAAAAAAAAAAAGGAGAGATAAAGACAGCTTTGGCCTACTGCCTAACTGCAGAGAAACTGAAGTCTCCTGCAAACCATCTTCCCCAAAGATCTATAAAGCAAAGTAAGTAAAGACAGAAAGGCTCTCTGATCAGATAGGGTAGAATCTACTCATAAAATACACTCCACTGCTGAATGGAGGGTTAAGGACATTACTGCCTTGATAGTTTATTTTACCTTCTAGGAATGGGCACAGAGAGCTGGTGTGTGTGTGTGTGTGTGTGTGTGTGTGTGTGTGTATGAGTGTGTGTGTGTGTGTGTGTGTGTGTGTGTGTGTGTGTTTTCTGGGGATTTAACTCAGGGGCATTCTACCTCCACACTACACTCCTACCCCTTTTTATTTTTTGTTTGGAAACAGTATCTTGCTAGGTTGTTAAGAATTTTACTATATTGCTGAAGCTGTCCTCAAATCTATGACCCCCCTGACTCAGCCTCTCAAATACTGGGATTATAGGTGTGTCCCAACCATGTCCAGCTTGAGGGCTGGGTTTTAAAAGTCTGTAACATTTGTCTACTTGGAGGCTGCAGCTGAAAGCAACACAGACTCCATGGGAGGCACAGAGACCTCAGGATGCTGACTCTTCCCAGAACACTCGGAGGCCATGTCTCCCTGAGCTCAAAAATTCCAAGACAAGTGCTCAGGCCGGGCGTGGTGGCGCACGCTTGTAATCCCCGCGCTTGGGAGGCAGAGACAGGAGGATCACGCAGGTTCGAAGCCAGGCGCGTGTGCTGGCTTGAGACCCTGTTTCCAAATAAAAATACAAAATAGGTGTCTGGGAGTGTAGCCCGGAGGTAGAAGGGCTTCCAGGAACCCCAGTACCACAAAAAAACAAAACAAAACAAAATCAAGACAAGTGCTCAGGACTGGGCAGGCACCTTGACCACTTGGTGGGCCACCATGCCTCTTACAGGGCCCAAATACCAACATTCATCAGCACCAGGGGAGGGGACCACAGAAAGAATGACCAAGCCAGTGAATTTTCCTGGTGGTAGGGAGCCAGTCTCCCATGAACCCATCATAAACTTGTGTTGGCTGAATGAAGATGCTGGAATCTCTCCTTGGTATTTGGGCTCATGTTCTGAAAAACATATTCACTAAAACATGTAGCAACTGTCCCAGGAAGGATTTTTTCCCCTCAAAAAGTCAGGAAAGTTAGGGCTCCAAACATGGCCTTGTTGATCTAAGACCAAAGCCTTTGACTTCAGATGGTTTTTAGTTTATGGGTCTATTCATCTTTGCAGAGAACCTTTCAGGCCCAAAGCTCAATTTTCAAAACTGATCTCCTGGCCACTTTAAAAGACTAATAAGAAAAAGAGTTCTGGCTCACCCTCATGACAAAAAATCTACTTCCTGGATGCTTTTGCCTTACAGACATTGTTCTTAAAAATAGTTATATATTTTCATTGGTGCTTTTTTTTCTTAAGTAACTTTCTCACCCCATACCCCCAGCTTCTGCAGAATTATCGTGTGACCCTGTCTGGAATGCAAATCAGTCCCTGGAGAGACCGTCTGCACTCAACTCAGAAGGGTGTTTGCTATCAGCTTATTTGGCAAGAGGAATCTGAGACATTTTAAATATGAACTGTTGGCGTGCCCGTCCCACCCCACTCCCTTAATGCCCAGCCAATGATCACCTCAATTTTATGAGACACAAAATATAGAGAATAGACACAAACTACCTGAAAAAGGAACTCCCTGTGTGTAGTTTTGCATGGGACGCTTGGTAAATTCAGACCTGGAAGATCTTTGCTGGTCTACCGATGTTTCTTGGAATGAAATTCACATTACAGCAAGTGTTTTCCAAAGCCTTGGACAATCTGGCCCCAAGGTCCCCCACCTCCCCTGGCTGATCTCTCAACTCAATGTTCTATTCCTTGTGCTCTTGGCTAAGAAGAAAACATGCACACAACCAACCCTCACTTCCAAATACTGAATTAGGCCCTTTCTTGCCACCACACCTCTCCTTGAAAAAACCATGTTTCTTTCTCTGCCTGGCAATCCCCTATTCATCCTTCAGCATCCAAGTCCTGCAGCACCTCCTCAGTGCTGTCATCCCTGTGTGCTGCTCTCTTCTCGATGCTTCCAGAGCATTTTCTATGACAAGGGGTGTCTCAAGGATTTGGGGCTCATTCTCTTTTGCATCCTAAGAACCAAGCCCAGGACCTGGCACTGGGAAGTCCCATGATAAATGCCTGTAGCCTGAGTCAATGCCTGGCCTATCTTGCTTCAACCCTCTTTTCTGTCTGCAAGGAGAGGCCACCTGAAGTGTGCAGCAAGGAAGGGCTTCGAGGGCAGACATCCTGTATCTGAGCCCTGGCCTGTGGGAAGTGAGCAAGCTGCTTAACCTGGTCCATCTCACTTTCCTCCTCCACACACAGAGTCACATGCAGCTCTCAGAGGGCGGCTGTGAGGATGAGCTAGGTGATTTATGCAAACCTCTTGCCTGCCCACTGAGAAAAGCCCAATATAGAAATCCTTGATCTCAGAGGGAGTGTAAGCCAACAGAAGTCCTACAGAAAGAAGTGAGGGCTTCTATCCTGGTCCACAGGACATCAATATCAGGGGTAGCAAAGCCCCAGCTCTGAGCAAGGGGCAGTGTGGCTGCAGCTACTTCTGCCTTCAGAACCAGACTTGCTTAGCAGCAGAGCCATGTTACTGCCTGAATGGCAACCCCACAGGAGGCCACCAGTGCTTAGGCTCAGCCCTCATCTCCTCTTCCTGCCTTGAATTGATCTTTCACCCCAAGACACACCATAAAACAGAATGATGCTGACTGGACACTGGTAAGTACCAAGAACAAGGGAGACAGCCTGCATGGAGAGCAGCTGGACCTCCCCACGCTGCTGCACCCAGGTTTTATTAGGCCTGATAAACGATGAGGTGGGGCCCTGGTAACACCTCAAACTTTCAAGTTCAGGGTCAAAGAGAGACAGAAGGTGTGGTAGCTACGCCCACATGAGGCTGGGGAAGAAGCCAACTGTTGGGAAGCAGGAGACCTGGCTTCTGTCTCTCTCCTGCCACTAGCTTGCCTTCCAGGTCGGTTTAAAATCATGTCTCTGGACCTGTGGCTTTACTTGTAAGTGTGAGGACTGGGTTAAACCACTTAAGCTCTTTCCAGCTTTAATACTTTGCAACTATAAACCTTAGGGACAAACCCCTCTTCCCTAGCTCTTCTCCTTTCTGTGTTCATTGTCTATGACATCTCTTGTCCCTCACTGAGCAGCCTTCTACCAATGCTATATCCTTTCATGATCCAGAGTGTCTGGCCACCCCTGACCACAAAGCCTGGCTGCAGTTGGAGCCATATTCTTAAGAACATATTTACTACTCTTTGGTCAATAACTCAGTAGAATGTTGGAACCTCAGGGCACCAAAAAATTAGATACTTAATACTCCTCAATCCTATTCTCCTCTTATACCGACCCAGCTTTCTTCCTTAGATCCCCAACACTCTTTCACAGTGAGGTGAAAGGGAAGTGTTTTCCCATGGTGCTTGGCGGGAGGGAGGCGAGGGCAGCCACAGGCTCTGTTATCTGTGCTCGAGCATGGCCTAGGGTGGGGTGGGCCAGGAGGACTGAGCTTACAGAAGAATGCTCTGGGAGGAGATGACTAGGGAGACAGTGGTGCTGATTAGGAAGAAGAGCTGAGAGCAGACACTAAGGACCACAGGAGTCCAGGAGGCTCCTTTAAAATGCACCCCCGCAGCTACACACATCCTCCAGACCTCCCTTGTTTCCTCACTATGAAATCTAAGAGCCACAGAAGCTGGTGACTTGCCAGGCCACAGACCCAGGCTATGAACAGTCATCACTGGGACACAATCCTTGGGTCTCAGCTCACTCCTTTTTCCATTCAACTCTGTTGACCTCAAAAGTCTAATGAGGTCAGTGGATCCCCTGCAGACTTTAAGAAACATGACTATAGTGTCTCTTAGGAAAAGTGCCGGTCTGGCCGATGCTATGCTAACTTCCTCCCCAGCCTGTGCACGCCCTCCTGACTTGACATAGATCTTTCTGGGTTTACACCAGCCCTTCAAAAAATCTTGGGGAGTTAAGAGATCAGTGAGAAGGGAGAGGTGGGCCTCCCTGTCCCTACAGAATCCTAACTAGATAAGATAACCCACAACGGTCCCTCTTTCTCAGTCCAGAGAAAGTTAGTGAGGGGAGGGTGGTGGGAGGAGGAGATGAAATTCATTCACCGGAAGTTTGACTTGTTCAGGCCCAGAGGACACTGGACTGGAGGGTGCTCTGGGGGTTTATGATAACAAACAATAGGCTCTTCCCCCATGGGGACCTGTCCAAGAGGAGTGTCTGACAGATTATCTTAGTTTCAGAAGGAGGAAGCTCTGAGTAAAAGAGTCAAAGAATTAATTATTCAGGGGCATGACCCAGTTACTGGGGGTGAGGTTGGGTGAGAAGGGAGCTCACCAGTTCCTTATCATGGCAAGAAATGCAAATACTTCACAGGGTAGTGACCCCTGTGCTGCCAACAAGAAATCATAGTTAAGTGGCAGGGGAAAAAAGCCAAAGGTCACTCATTCTACAAATATTTATTGAGCTTCTCTTATGTTCCAGGGACTTACACATGGTTGCAGTTTTAGTAAAGAAAAGAGATCATCATAAACCAGGACCTAAGCTATGTCCTAGCCCAGCCCTCAGACAGCTTTCTTACCTCCACCAGTTTCCGGCCTAAGGCAAATTTTTCATCTGAAACATGGGAGTAAATCCAGCTGCCTGATTATGAAGATGAAATGGACTTTTAAAAATGGGAAGCACAATGTAAATACGAGGTAAAAACAATAATGATATAACACGAACACTTTTCCTGCCCTTGAGAAGTATATAATCTGGTAATGTTTTGGAAAAACAAGCCAAGGTACCTATTTGGCAAACATCACATTCTCTATAATTTGGGCAAATTGTATGTTTCAACTTGCCAATGGAGACAGAGCAAGCAGTCGGTCCTGATCTCCAGTCTGTGTGTCGGAGAAGTTACAAGAAGGGGTGGAGTTAACACGGGACTCATGTGGTCCCACGTCAAAGCCTCCACTCAATGAATGAGCCGGGAGAGACCCAAGATCCAAAGCGGAGAAGAGAACACCCAGACACATGGTCCATCAAAACAAAACAAAATTCATCTACACACCACAGGAGTGAGCCAGCCGGAACTGCACACGCTTTGGATAGCATTGGTGCACAAGCCCCTCCCCCCCACACTTCAAATAGCATTGGGACTTGCTGTTTGCTGCGCGCCTTCCTTTGTGGTCACACACTGTGCCCTGTGTTTCTGCAGGCCAGAGGAGGGCATCTTCAGGCAGGCTGCAGCAGACCGGCGAATCCAGGCCTCTTTCTCTGGGTCCTTCCCAGACATTAAGAATCAGAACACCTGAGCAACTTTCCCCTGGGTCCAGTCACCATCTTCCCATCCCATCCTCGTGTGGGTTCTCTGAATACCCACACATGCTGCCCCCGGGCCCTGGCCTCTTGGACTGGGCTTTGGTGCTCTCCTATGAGCCAACAGGAGAGACCACCAGATGTGTCTCTGAGGAGTGTCTGGCACATTGTGGACGACACAGCAGAGGGACAGTGAGTAGAGTAGGGAAGGGTGGCATGAAGACACTAACCATAGGCCACAAAGGGACCATGGACAAATGGCACCATCATCATTTCTGCCTGCACCCAGCCTTCCAGGCCCTAAGCCTCCATGGACCTCAGAAACCATAGGAAGATGAAAACAGGTCTGTTCTCCTCCGAGAAAAGCCCGCATGGATAAAGATGCTGCGATTCCATTTCCAAATTGTGGACCAGGGGTCTAGGATGCTCTCAAGTCACTCCCTACAGAAGCCGCCTGGCTAATCTCTGCCTTGCGCAGACCTGAGCAGCCAAGAGGCTGAAGCATCCTCAGCCAAGGGGACTGGGGACTCAAGAGCTGCCCTGCTGGCCTTGCATCAGGGAGGCCCAGCCATATGCCACCAGTTAGATGGGTTTCTCACCTCCCTTAACCAATGTCAGCCTTGACCCTGCCTCTTCCAACAGCTGGGAGAAACTGTGCAATCTTGGAGCCACGGGCAGAGACAGAGGGCTAAGGAGGGAGACTGTTTCTTCAGTGGGTCACATGAACTTGGGAGAGAGTCCAAGAGTTCCCATACTTTCATGAGCCTGAAGCCAGCTCATCAAGAGCTACTTGATGAGTAAAGGTGATCCACGGAGCCAGGTGTGGTGGTGCACACCTGTAGTTGGGAGGCAGAGACAGGAGGATCACAGATTCAAGGCCAGCTTCAGCAGTTTAGCAAAGACTCTCAATAACTTTGTCAGATCCTGTTTCAGAACAGAAAAATAAAAAGGGTTGAGAGTGAAGTTTGGAGGTAGAATGCTTCTAGGTTCAATCCCTAGTAACACACACACACACACACACACACACACACACACAACAAAGACCCACCACTGTGACATACTCACTCGGTTCTCAGGCATTTCAAGGGCTGAAGCCTTCCAGGACAAGCCCCACACAGGTTGCCATGTTCCTTTAAAAACAAGAACTCAAATTAGCAGCAGTTCCATGACCTGATATTGCAGCCTCTTATCTTCTCCCCTCCAAGTGGTTGTACATGGCTCCAATCATGGCTGGGTTTCATAAGCAAATTATTATTTTGTCTCCTAGTGCTCCTTTACCCAGCAAGAGGAAATGAACAGAGAATCTTTCTCTCTGTATTCCAAGTTTTGCATGTAAAAAAGACTGCTAAGCAAATTCTGTTGTCTGCCAATGTCTGGGCACCCAAAGGCCTTACCCTATCTCTACACAAAGACATTGCTTTGGTAAAAACAAAAGTGCCAGAAGTTCTAAGCTTAAGACAACATATGTAAATCAAGCTAGTCTAAAACTTGTTAACAGCATGCCAATATGAAATGTGTCATACTCCCTGAGATGGAAAGGTCCAAAATACTGAATAAACCAGAAGGTTATAGTAGGGAGCCCTTTGATCATGGCTGTTTCCTAAACAAATTATTATTTTGGCTTACAGTGACCAGCCTGGTTATTTGGTTACATGCTATTGCTGCTGTAGAAAATGCCTCTGCACCTGTTTTGGAAAATGGGGCCTATGGTTATAAAACACTTTCAATGGTTTACTTTCACATTAAAAACAACAACAACAATGTCTAAGAGACAGCCTCAAGAAGACAAAACCAAGCACAGATGCAAAGCTTGAGAGGTAATATCCACTGGCCAGGAAAGTAAACACACTTTGCTCAACAGAGCAGTAGGCCTGCTTACACACACACACACACACACACACACACACACACACACACCCTCCCTCTCTGGCACACAGAGATCTGTGTCTGGAGTATGGAGGTGGAGGTGGGTTGGGGTGTTGGACACAGTGCCCACAATACTCAAGCATTAATGGGAAAGAGCCCACTACTTGCTGAGCACCAGTCACACACGGAATCAACCCTAGACAAGCTTCGTCCCAGTGACTCAGTGGCTCCTCACAGAAGAGAAAGAGAAGCGTGGAGAGTGGGTGGCACTGGCGAAGGCCTCACAGGAAGGCAGGGTTTAAGCCCAGGCCTGCTGGCTCAGTGCGCAGGTACCAACCATAAGTACCCTTTGTCTTTATGCTTTATGCTCCCCATAACGTCAGTAAACCAGACAGTCCTAGAGTCCAGCACCTCCAAGCTCCTTCCCTGCAAGCTAAGGGTGCTCTGGATGCGTGAACACCTGGCGCAGCTGTGGTGGCCCACATTCCCTGTGGGCCTGGCACACTCCGAGAGCAGTCACCTGGGCAGAAGCTGCGGTCCTGCCCACCCTCAGCCCCAGTATCAAGCCCACACCCCTCAGGGCCTGTGCCAGCTGACAAGCAGGCTGGCCCGCCCCAGCCACATTCTATCAGCCTGAGCTGTAGGCACCATGCTGCTGCCTCGAGCCAGAGGTCAGCACGGCTGAGGGCCTAAACTTACCTCCCCTGCTTCTCACGGGAAGACTCAAGGGGCAGAGTGGGGGTGCTGAACCCCCAATGCAAAATTCTGCTGTCAGTCTAACCAGACTTTCAGAAATAGGAACCACCTCCTGCTCCCTGGATCTCAGAAACAGAAGTCCCTGTGACATTACTGAGGCCAGAAGAGAGACAGGGGGCTTCTGAGGTTGGGGTGTTTTCATAGTGGGATGGAGGTGAGCATAACTGGGCACAGGAGCTGACCACTGGGAAGATTCCCACAGAGGCCTGGGCACAGTCAAAGAACAGACCAATGAGTACCATCTCTGGCCCACAGCCAATCACACTTTGTGCTCCTAATAACACCACTAAACGGACCGTGGAGCCCGGGACCTTGAAGGGCCTCCATTTCTTCATCTAGAAAATGAGGATTTTGACACAATTGATGCTGCCCTCACCTAGGACCCCTGCCAGCTGCCCCTTGCTATGGATCCTGACTTTCAGAAACACCAACAAAACTAGTTAGAGGCTAGAGAGATGGGAACCTGTGTGCAGGCTCTATGTTGGGAGGTTAGCATGTTCGACCTCAGCTAATCCTCCCAGCAGCCTGGAAGGAGTAGGACAGTATTACTTTACAGAAGGGGAGACTGAGGCAGGGCACTGCCAAGTGCTTGGCCCAGAGTCTCGGTTGACACTGACAGCAGCCCTGGGTCTCAGGCAAAGCCAGCATGAGTGCACCCCGTTCTTGCTTCTAGACATGATGGCTCCTTTGTAACCAATCAGAATGAAGAAATGCCACCTTCCCCAGGGCTTGCCTTTATGCCCATCCCATGCAAGGAGTGTAAGGTCTTCAGTCCCCTTTGGACCTGAAAAGATTTCCAATGAACACCAAAGAACATGAGAGGCCCAAGAGAGGGTACCCAGGGGATCCTTCCTCTTTGACACTCTCCAAGCCTAGCTGTAGAGAGGTAGGGTCTTTACTGGGGCACCCTAAAAAGTTAGGCAGTGCCTGGTTCCCTAGCACTCAATGAATATGTATTGTATAAAGGAATGAGTGAATACAGAGCTTTGAGGCACTGATGGCTTGTTTAAGAACCACGTGGCAAACCACATCATCATAGCAATAGATGCTGAAAAAGCATTTGACAAAATCCAACAGCCATTTATGTTAAAAATACTGCAGAAAATTGGGATAGAAGGAACGTACTTCAACATCGTTAAGGCAATATACTGTAAACCCAAAGCCAACATTATATTGAATGGGGAAAAACTGCAAGAATTTCCTCTAAAATCAGGAACAAGACAAGGATGCCCACTATCACCACTCCTTTTCAATATAGTCCTTGAGACTCTTGCCGCAGCAATAAGACAAGAGAAGGAAATCAAAGGAATCCACATAGGAAGAGAGGAATTAAAATTATCCTTATTTGCAGATGACATGATCCTTTATCTGGAAGACCCAAAGAACTCAACCAAAAGACTTCTGGAGCTGATTGACAAATTCAGCAAAGTCGCAGGATACAACATCAACCTAAAGAAATCAGTGGCTTTTCTTTATGCCAACAATGAATCCACAATGAAAAAAACAAAGAAAACAGTTCCATTCACTATAACCTCAAAACCAATAAAATACCTAGGAATAAACCTAACCAAAGATGTAAAATACCTCTACAACAAAAACTATAAAACATTAAAGAAAGAAATTGAAGAAGACCTTGGAAGATGGAAAGACCTCCCGTGCTCATGGATAGGCAGAATAAATATCATCAAAATGGCCATTCTGCCAAAACTGATCTATAGATTCAATGAAATTCCCATTAAAATACCAGCGACATTCTTCACAGACCTAGAAAAATCAATCATGAACTTTATATAGAGAAAGAAAAGACCCAAAATAGCCAAAGCAATTCTCAGCAATAAGAAACATGCAGAAGGCATCACAATTCCAGACTTCAAATTGTACTATAGAGCAATAGTAGTAAAAACAGCATGGTACTGGCACAATAACAGATATATTGACCAGTGGATTAGAATAGAAGATACAGAAATAAATCCACACATCTTTAGTCAATTAATCTTTGACAAAGGGGCCAAACTCATACGCTGGAGAAAAAACAGCCTTTTCAACAAATGGTGTTGGAAGAACTGGCTATCCATTTGTAGAAAGATGGAACTAAACCCCTATATCTCACCATGCACAGGAATCAACTTGAGATGGATCAAAGACTTAGAAATTAGACCAGAGACTGTGAAGTTAGTAGAGGAGAGCATAGGCTCAACACTACAACATATTGGCACAGGCAGTAACTTTCTCAACAAAACCTCCAAAGCTCAGGAAATTAAAGCAAGAATTAACAAGTGGGATAGCATCAAGCTAAAAAGTTTCTTTTCATCAAAGGAAACCATCAATAACCTAAAGAGGAAGCCTACAGAATGGGAGAAGATCTTTACCAGCCACCACTCTGATAGGGGGCTGATATCCAGAATATACAAAGAGCTCAAAAGACTCTGCACTAGCAAAACAAACAACCCAATCAAGAAATGGGCAAATGAACTGAATAGACATCTTACGAAAGAAGAGACACAAATAAATGGCCATTAGATACATGAAAAGATGTTCTACATCATTAGCCATCAGGGAGATGCAAATCAAACCCAAACATCTAACCCCAATCAGAGTGGCAAACATAAGGAAATCAAATAACAACAAATGCTGGCAAGGATATGGGGAAAGAGGAACTCTTTTACAACTGTTGGTGGGAGTGAAAACTAGTTCAGCCGCTATGGAGATGAGTTGGAGATTCCTTAGAAAACTGGGAATAGATCCACCATATGATCCAGCTCTACCATTCCAAAAGGGTTGAAATCTGAGAACTACAGTAAAATATGCATACCTATGTTCATAGCAGCACAATTCGTAATAATCAAAATATGGAACCGACCTAGGTCTCAATCAACAGATGAATGGATTGCAAAATTATGGGGAATACAAACAATGGAATTCTACTCAGCTATAAAGAAATACAAAATCACGTTATTCACAAGAACCAGCCCTAAGAAGACAATGAGTGACCTCCAGCTTCTAAACAGAGTCCCCTGCCCAATGGTCCACAGCTACAGGCACCCAGCGGACCCCACACAGCCGTGCACCCCACCCAAGAGGGCCAGGCCTACCCTGCACTTTTCAGAAAAGAGATTGTGCACACCCTTTGTACCATGAATGTACCAAGGAGGAAAGAGACTCCTAGGAACCTGTCTTGAATCCTGTCCCACCTTTTTGCCTGGGGAGAGGAAGATAGGGACATCTGTTAGGAGAAAGGGGGGGAAAGGATACTAATTCACTTTTATTGAGTCTCCCTGAAATCTCCTAATGCATCCAACAGCATAAGCTCATCCCAGTCTGGCTCCCGCCCCTGGAAACCAAGAATCCTGACTAACAACGCTGAAGAGATGGCTGCTTTATCACCACCAAATCCTGCCCTGGGAGGAAAGCCAGCTGTCCATCCTCAGCGAGACCCAGGAAGCCAGGGCAAGGCAAACATGTGCAGCAAGGCATCTGCAAACTGAAGTGAGGGTGCTGCTATAGCTGCTGGACGGTGCCCTTCCTGGCAGGGGAAGATGCTGAAACAGAGTGAGCAAACAGGTCCTGTGGTCCCCGGTGGGCCCTCCCCTCAGACCTCCGCCCCTCTGCCATAAGCATCAGGAGAAGAGAAAACAGACAAAGCTGGAGCTGGTTTTTGTTGATTTCAAAGTGGTGCAGGAAAAAAAATCTAGACAGCCCGATTCCAGTTCTTTGTAGAGGAAAAAAGTAAAGGAGAAAAGAGGGAGGCAGGGACGGAAGAGAAATCATCCTGTTGAAGCACTTAAACTTACCTGGCACTGTGGGCCAGATTCTTTCCTGTGCATTTCACTGACCCTTCAGCACAACTTGAGAGCTCGGTGATCATCCAGCCCATTTTTCTGGTGAAGAAACTGAGGCTCAGAGAGAGCTCAATCAGTTAGGTCAATAACTAACTTGCCAAGGTCACACCAGTGGTGCCTCTTTCGTCTATGCTTGCTCTGATCCTGGAGCCTGGTGTTTCCTTCTCATGTGGGCCATTTCAGCTGCACCCACCCCTGTGATCAGGCCACCAAAGTGATGTCCACCTGCTCCGCCATCCCTGACCAGCCATCATAGGAAGGGGCTGCCCAAGGGCAGACAGGACAGGCAGCGTCTTGATGCCACAGGTGTGTCCTTGGTCTCTGGACCTCAGGATTTTTCATCTCAAAGAGTTCCAGTGTGAACCGGGCATGGTGGCGCACGCTTGTAATCCCCGCGCTTGGGAGGTGGAGACAGGAAGATCGCGCAGGTTCGAAGCCAGCCTTGCTGGTTTAAGAGACCCTGTTTCCAAATAAAAATATAAAATAGGTCTGGGAGTGTAGCCCAGAGGTAGAAGGGTTTCCAGGAACCCCAGTACCACCAAAAAAAAAAAAAAAAAAAAAAGAGTTCCAATGTGATATGAATGCAAATGGCATTTATCAGTAAATTTCATAAGGTGTGCTGTTCAGGATCCCATGGGGCATGTGTTTTGTTATTGTTGTTTTTACTCAGTCACTTGACCCAAGAGACTCTGACTTCATGGGTAGACTGCGAGGCCTGCCACGCCACATGGCACTCATGGGTAGACTGCGAGGCCCGCCACGCCACATGGCACTCATGGGTAGACTGCGAGGCCCACCACGCCACACGGCACTCAACGGGGCTGTCTTCACTCTCTTCATCTTCTCACTGCCTTCTGAGATGTCACCAAGAATAATCTATCTCTGCACATCCATGACTTTTGTTTGTTTATTTTTGGTACTAGGGATGGAACCCAAAGGCCTTCTAGCACCAGGCTACACTCCCAGCCCTATTTCATTTGATTTGGAAAAAGGGTATCCCTAAGTTGCCAAGAGCCTCGCTAAGTTGCTGAGGCTGGCCTGAGATCCTCCTGTCTCAGCCTCCCAAGTACTGGGATTACAGGCATGCACCACCACATCTAGCACACCTATGCCTTTTAATAGACCCTCCTAATTCCCTTCAAAAGAAGAAATTCCACCTTCAGATATAGTTTTGAAGGATTTTAGAGAAATGGAACAAAATAAAATCTCTGGCCCAGTAGCAAAAATTAAGAAGCCAAAGGCACAGACCTCCCCACTCTGTTGCTGCATTGGCAACCACCGCCTGCTTCCCGGGAGCTCCAGCCAAAGACTACCAAGCATAACCTAGGCAACCCGCAGAAGGGGATGCAGCCAGCCTCCAATGTTTGCTGAAGAATTACACTGGTAGCTATGACCTGGAACAATGTGGAAATCCTCCTGCCCACAATAATGTCAAGCAGAGCAGCCCTTGGCAGGGCCTGGTCTGTGTCTGTGGGTGTGGAGAGGGTCAGTAAACCATTCAAAGGGTGCTTCGCCTGCTGACCCCACAGGGCATCCGCCAGCCAGGACCCACCTGGCAGCTAAGGCCTTTCTCTATTTTCCAGCAGCCAGAATTGGGTGGCAGCTGCCCCAGTACAGGAACTAGCTGGGCAGGTGCTTTTCTTATTTCTCTTTATCTTTTCACAGCTTTACTCTGCTATTTAAGATATGAAAAGCATAGAATCTAAGTACTTGAGACACTGAGATAGAAAGATTTCAAGTTAAGATCAGCCTGAGAAACTTAGCAAGACATTGTCTCAAAATTGAAAAAAAAAAAAAAAAAAAAGAGCTGGAAGTGTAGTTCAGTGGTAGAGCGCCCCTGGGCTCAGTCCCCAGTACCACACAAAATTAAAAATAAAGAGGAATCCAGGCACAGGGACACATGCCTATAATCCCAGGATTTGGGCGGCTGACACAAGAGGATCACAGGTTCGAGGCCAGCATATGGTATGGTAATGTAGAAAGACCTTGCTTCAAAATAAAAAATGAAGGCTGGGCGTGGTGACACATGCTTGTAATCCCAGTGCTTGGGAGGCTGAGACAAGGAGGATCGCACAGGTTCAAGGCCAGCCTCAGCTACTTAGTGAGACTCTCAGCAACTTAGTGAGATCCTGTTTCCAAATAAATTATAAAAAATAGGGCTGGGGTATATCCCAGAGGTAGAAAGTCCTTGTATTCTACCCCTCCCAGTACCACAAAAAATAATAAATAAATAAATAAATATAAAAATGAACAGAGCTGGGAGTGTGGCTTAGTGGTAGAACATCTCTGGGTTCAATTCCCAGTACCACAAATAAATAAGTAAGTAAATAAATAATAAACAGGAAGCTGGGCACAGTGTCAGGTGCCTGTTATCCTAGTTACTTGGGAGGCTGAGACAGGAGGATCACAAGTTCCATGCCAGGGCATGATAATTGAGGGTGACACTGTATCAAAATAAAAAATGAAAAGGAATAGAGGATATAGCTCAGTGGTAGAGTTCCCTACCTAGAGTTCTACCCCCTGCTACCACAAAAATGAGTAAATAAATAAAAGAGAAAAGAGAGAGGAGGAGGGAAGGAGGGAGGAGCTGGCCAGCTTTTCCTCAGGGCATGGCGTGGGTCACTCCCCAGGGCTGGCTGCGAGGTGGTGCACACTTTGCCCTGTCTAGTGCTAGAGTGGTTGCCACACCCTGAAAGGATTCAGTTAGGACAACTGGGCCAGTTAGAAATCAGAAAGGGACTAGAAAGCTCCCTGGGTCCCATTTCCTGCCCTCACCCCAACCTGGTTTCCCTTAAAAACAAACCAGGAAAGATTATTCAATAAGCGCTTGCTATGTGCCCTGGTGGGGACTGTGAACAGTGCTGACAAGCATGGGAAACTGGGCAGGATGGAGGATGCAGGGCACAGAGGCAGGCGGAGGGAGGGCGCTGCCTGGGGGTCAGCCAGCACCTGGGCTGTCTCGGCCTGGCACTCGCTGGTCACAGGACCTTGGGCAAGTCATGTCAGCTCTGAGCTCCTCTGCTCCCCCTTGGGGGATGATGTCTGTTGAGAAAGCTGGGGTAAGCACGAGATAAGATAATACATATCAATGACTAAGAAAAGCTGCCATATGTTCCAGATAAATGGAAATGTGTGCAATGCACTTTGCACGCGGATCATTTCATCTAATTCTTCCAATTTCCTCTGAGGTAGGCAACACGTCTTAAATTTCAGATGGGGAAATTGAGACTTGGGGAACTAAAACACCTGCTCAAATTCTCGCAGCTCATAAGAAGCTGAGCTAGAGAGTACACCGCAACGGGGCGAGCAGGGTCCATACTCCTGCACTCCCTCCTCCTCTGCGGGAAGCGAGGGGATGGAGGAAGAACACTCAGGAAGTGGGGAAATGCTGAACTGAGGGCTGCTGGCTCTCCACCCAGGAAGCAGATGGAGAAAGGAGGGGGGGCTCTGCTGGAGAAATTAGGACGTCTTTCTGAAGTAGGCAGGGCTGGATCCAAGCCTTGGAGGAGGAGGAAAGGGCCTCTAAGCTAAAGCAAGGGGGCAGGGATGACCCAGGTGACAGAGCAGAGACTGGGCCAGATTAGAGGCTGAGAGAAGGGGGGACCAACTGAGGCAGGATAGGAGAGTGAGCCGTTCCTGGGGGGTTCTCCTGGGCCTTTTCGCTCTGCATCTGCTCCTTCAGTCTCACCCAATCATGGGGTCACCAAGAGACATGTGCAAGTAAAGGCCCAGTGACCTCTTTCCTCCCACAGCAGGCTGAGGACTCAGTGCCATAAGCAGGTGGGTTTGCTGAGTCCCAGGCCCAAATTCTAGCCCAAATCATACTCTGGGTGCCAGGAATGTAAAATGCTGCCATGGATGCCCCATCCCCCATACCCAAGGTCCCCAGGCGGGAGAAGGGGTGCTAATAAAAGTAACAGGGCCATGAGACTTGAGTTCCTTGTGTCCAGGCCCTGTCTAACTGGACTTTGGATCCCCGGCACTTACGGGACAAGGTGGCACTCGATGTTCTTTTGTCAAGCTGAACTAAACAGAAGATTCTTCTGCCTAAGATCTCTATGGCATTTAAGAAGTCTGGATTAAGTGCTGTTCTTAAGCCCTGGATCTAGTTCTACCCTCACTCAAAGGGTCATCTGCTTCCCATGGTCCCCCTGCACCCTCTGCACCCCAGACTTGGTGCTCCTCACCCCTGCACCTCAGCACCTGCCCCTTCTCCTGGGTAATGACTTGGGTTCCCACCCAGCCCCTCCAGTCATCCCAAGGGTCCCTTGGGATGCATGTTTGGCTCTTACTGCAAACATTAAAGCTATATCGCTGTCCACACCATCTCCACTCCCTGCCTCACCCCAGCCTTCAATCATGAGTCTCAGCCCAGACCTCAGACCTGCAGAGAAAAGAAAATGGGCCTGCAGACAATTTAAGTGACCCAGATGATCAATGATGGGCTCAGTCTAAACCATCGTCATGTGCTGTTTGGAAGAAACAGGACCTGGTGGGAGAGGGGCCAAGAGCAGAAATGCATCCACATCTGTAGTCACATGGGCTCCTCTAAACCCTCTCCAGGAAAAGGACTGAAGGGGGAAGATGCCATGGCTTTGGGACGTGGCCAGCCTGAGACTCCTGAACAAGGCTTCTGGGCTGAGCCGGGCTGGGGCGCCACATTCATCACCATTCACCCATGTGGGCAAATTTTCCAACCCTGCAGGGCTGGTAAAAGGGGCATGGTGACCAGTAACCCACAGGATGATTGTGAAGTCCAAGTGAAATAGGAAGGTAAACATGCTTAGCAAACTGTAAAAGAGCCCTCAGAAGTATCAGACATTTTCTACAATCCTGGGAGGTGGGGTCTTCAGGTCAGAAGATGTAGCAGGAAGGAGGACTAGGAATCCACTTTGGTCAGACCCCTTTGACCCCTCTCTACAAGGCACAGTCCCCAGAGGTTGAAGACTAAGCGAGTGGTAAAGACCAAGGGCAGTCTAGTGGAAGGGAGAGAGAGTTACGCCAGAAGCTCTATCCCCAGGCAGAACAGGATGTTCTATAGAAGCCACACAGGAGGGGAAATGGGGCATTTCATTCTGGACTCAGAGATCACAGGAGTCTTTCAGAGTAATATAATAATCATTAGCATTATTCTTCCTCCCCCAGGTTTGCTGCAAGTCATGCAGTATTCTGAATGGTTTATTTGTTTTGTTTTGTGATACTTGGGATTGAGCACAGAAGCCTTCTATCCCTGAACTACATTTCCAGCCCTATTTTTATTTTTTATTTTGAAGCAGAGTCTCGCTAAGTTGATGAGCATCTTACTACTTGCAAATGCTGTCCTTGAACCTACAAAACTCCTGTCTCAGCTTCCCAAGTACTAGAATTACAAGTGTGCACCACCACACCCAGAAGCTCCAAGAGTTTAAATGTATTTTCTCATTGAACTCTCAGATCAGCCCTTGAGAGAGGTGCACAGCCCATAAAATGAAGCACAAGCAAATCGACTCCTGCCTTGGTCTTGTGTGACTGGTTTATGGTGGAGCCAGGATTTGAACCCATCAGACTCTACTCCTCCAGAGCTTGGGGAGGAGAGTCAGTCAGATGTGCCTCAGACAAACTATGTGGCTAAAAGGCTCTGATAAGGCCCACAGGGCTGAGTCACTGAGAGAGGACTCTGTCTCACCCACAATCTTCCTTCCTCTCCTACCCATGGGCTGCTTCAGAATCCAGAACCAGGGTCTCCCCCACTCTGCAACACTGACCCTGGCCCACCCGGGAAGTCGGCCCTGCCTCTGCCTTCCTGGAAGCCCATGTGAGCAGGTAAGACTGAGGGAGACTGATGCAATAATCTATGTCAGTGTCTACCTTTTCACAACAAAACACCCATGCAATAGTCCGAGACACTAGCCAACTGTATGACCTTGGCAAGCCTTAGCCTCTCTGGGCCTTGGCTTCCCCATCTGTAAGATGCGGTTCATGGAAACAGAAGGAAGTCAACAAGCTAGAGGAAGGGGAGCTTGGAGGGGAAGGGAGAGGGGAAGGCAAGAGGAGGTGCTGGGGAGGAGTGAAGTTGATCAAATTATGTTACAGGCATGTGCCAATATGCCATGATGAAACCCACCATTCTGCATAATTAATATGCACAAAAAAGACATAGTTCACACTGATTACAGGACCATTGTTGCAGAGATAAAAATGAGATATGTCAGTGTTGCCCCTGCCCTGCCACTAGCTCCATACATAGGAATTGGAGGCTACCCAGGATCCCACCAGAGCATCTTCTCCACAATATTGGCAACAGCAGCACTTTTAACTTGTATTCATCCTCCATATAAGAAGTCCACTACACCTATCACCCCACTTAATCCTTAAAAACACCCTTCTTTTTTTATTTAACTTAGCTTTAGGATTTCTAGAGAGGATGTGCCCAGCACATGCATTTTACTAACACATACATATAGAGAGAGAGTCAAGCAAGCTAATATTTATTGGGCACTTAGCATATGCCAGGCATTGTTCTAAGTATTCTATATTTAGTAACTCATTTCATCCTTCCAAATATGTTCTTGTAAGGTAAGTACTGCTTTATGCCCACTTCAAAGATGGCACAGAGAGGGGAATGCCTAAAGAGCCAATTTTTTCAGGTCCTGGTCATCTCCTCCTGGGATCTCAGCCTCCCAGTTCCCATCTTTGAACAAGGCCAGTAGAGAAATCTTCCCATACCTGGCACTCCTCTACTCAAGTACACTCAAAGGCTCCCTACCACCTAGAGCCAAAGATTCCCATAGATTAAAGAGGATCAACTGGGGACACAAGATCGCTGCAGGACCTGGCCTGGCCTCCGTCCTCATCATCCCAGACACTTCTCTTGCTAATTTACAAGTCCCAGTGACAGGAAGAGTCAGCCAGACCTTCCCTGACCACTATGTAAAATTACCCTCCCCACCCAGCACACGTGTGTCCTCACCTGCTTTAGTTTTCTCCACCGCACCTCTCATCCCCTGACCTCCTACACACAGTCTAGGAGGGGAGAGACAGTAAACAAGCTCTATTGTCTCTCCAGCTTTGAGAATATGAGCTCCAGGTGGCAAGGGATGCTGCCCTGTTTTTGTTTTGTTTGTTTTGTTTTTTGTTTTGCTATAAACCCTGCACCTAGAACAGTGCAGGCACAGAGGAAGAGTCTGTAAGCATCTGCTGAAGGAATGAGAAAGCAGACATTGAAAAGAGCTAAGAATATGTCCGAACAGAGTGATGGAGAGAATTGCCCGCGCACCTCCCTCCTGCCTCCTGCTCTGGAGAACGGGAGATGCCTGGATTGGAATGTCTGGAAGCCAAGCCCTGTCTTACCCATCCTTCCTGTGAGTCCCCAGCCCTGCTCTCACCATCCTATCTCGTTCTACATTCATAAAATCTGTCCATCTCTTTCATCCAGGCTCCATGCACCTGTGCTAAACTGCTCACCTGCCAGCCTCCTCTCCCCGTACCACCTTCACCCCAGGCCTCGCCCACTCTTCCTGGATTCAGTACCCAGGAGAGGCGCGCTCTCCCTCCCACATAGCCATCTGCATTTCACCCACGCTGCGCTGCAAGATCAAGATCAAACCTGCCGCTGCCACATCCTCCTCCTCCTCCTCCAGGAAGCTTTCCAGGTCTCCCCAGCCTTTGGAAAGCACTCCCACACCCACTATTGTCTCCTCTGGTCATATGGACTTCATCATGAACTCCCTTGTGACTAAACTTCTATAACTGAGCTGAACTGTCACCAACATCTCCTGCCACTTGATTGTTTTACACACTTATGTCTTGTTTTCCCAAGTACACTGTAAGTTCTTTGGGAGGGGAAGCAGGGCTTTATCCGTCCTGTCATCTCTACAGCCCAGGGCCCGGGGCACACAGTAGGCGCTTAATAAGTATCTGTCAATTAACTTCCCAAGGTAAACAAACCACCTTCCCAATCAGGCCACTTCCTAGAAGAGCCTCTCCCCACCGCCTGCCTCTTCCCTTCAGGAGTCTGCTCTTAGCTGGGTCCACCTCCTGCCCTGCTGGGTTTCCAAAGGCTCCTACACCTATTCCAATCTCCTCCCCTGCCTGAGGCAGACCCGAGTTCATGAAACACCACAGGTCTGGGAGAAGAAAGTACAAGATCCCCTGGGCAAACCCAGAGGGCCAGAATGTTCCAATTTTCTCCAATACTGGAGTCCACCAGTGGGAAAACCATGGTGGGAGTTAACGGTGATTCAGAGCAGAAAACCAACACTGAAGAACAGCTGGGGCGCTCCCGCCCAGCACCAGCTCTCAGGAAACTGAGATGATAACAAAGGGCTAATCTTCAATTCCTTCAAAGCTGAGCTGTGCAGAAATGAGAGGGGAGGGACGTGGGGTGGGCTGTTCCCTGCAGACCCTCCTGGTACAGGCCTGGGCCAGGCTCTGCAAGGTCAGGAGGCCCAGCCCAGCCAGCCCCATACCTGCAAGCCAGACCAGGTGAGCCGGAAGTGCCAGGCCCTGACTCAGGCAGGAGAGTCACTCTCTTTCCACCTGGCCTCACCAGTTCCAAACTAGCCATTCAGAATTCTGGATTCTCTGAGGTTTTTTTTTTTTTTTTTTCCCTATAAAATTTGAATAGGAAATACAGTCTCTGAATTCTAAACTGAAAAGCCCAGGGGCCCACAGGAAAGTATGGGCTTTGGAAAGTTTCCCCCTAGCCCTGGCCCCTCCACGAGGACCCACTCTGAAACAGGCCAGCCCCTTCTCAGGGCCTGCCTCCTTCCCAGCAACATTTTACATGTACCTGCAACTAGAAACATGTGTCCTTTCTTCACAGGACTATGTGCACTGCTCTGGGGCCACTTTTATCTTTTAAAGGTATACACTTGAATTAGGACAGGGAGATCGTCTCTCTGCATAACAAAATAGATGTACACCGGTGTAAAAAGGCCAGGGAACAGAGACTCATCCTGGAGAACACACAGGTGTCAAGACTGAGGCCTGCAGGGACCATGTAGTAGAAGCCCGGGGCCTTCTGCTGACCCAAACCCAGCTAGCCAGAGAGGGCTGGTCGGTCTGAGATGGCAGGATCGACCACTCCAACTGACCAGAAGCCCCAGAAGCTAAAGGCTCTGCCTGGCTTTGTTGAGAATCCGTCTTCCTAAAGAGGGAGGAAGCATCCATGGAAACCGGGACTGGCCTAATTCCCCAGTACCCAGGGCAGCAGTGGAGTAGGCCGGTGACCAGGAGGGCACAGGAACTGTGGGCAAAACAAGTCATTGCCTGGGAACTTTGTGAAACCAAAAAGGGGAAGTTCTTTCATGCTGAGATTGTAAGACAACAACTGACTGATGATGTTTACGGAAGAAAAGGACTGCAGACTCCAGGCTGAGGAAGAAAGTGACTCAGAGCCTCTGAAATGCAATTCCTAACATGCAAACAGAAGAGAAAGGGAGAGAGGGGGGAGGAACTGAGTGGAGGGGAGCATCCTTCCCCCAGGAAAGTGAAGAACTAAGGAAGAGGTGAAGGGAGCTGAGATGGGAGGGGAGCTTGGTAGTTTGTTGTTGTTGTTTTTGGTAGTGGGGATTGAACTCAGGGGCATTCTAACTCCTGTACCCCAACCTTACCTATCTATCTATCTAGCTATCATCTATCTATCCATCTTTATTCTTGAAACAGGGTCTCACTAAGTTGCTGGCCTCAAATCTGCAGTCCTACTCTCTCAGACACTCAAGTACTGAGATTACAGGCAGCTGGCTTTTTTTTTTCCCCTCCAATTCTGGGGATCAAACCCATGGCCTCATGCATGCTAGATAAAATTCTATCACTGAGCTACATGTCCAACTTGCTTAGGTTTTTGTTTTGTTTTGCTTTGTTTTTAGTGGTACTGAGGATTGAGGTCAGGGGCATTCTACCTCAAAGTTACACCCCCAGCCTTATTTTTTATTCTTTATTTTAAAACAGGGTCTCACTAAGTTGCAGAAGGCCTCACTAAGTAACTGAAGCTAGCCACAAACCAGCGATCCTCCTGTCTTGGCCTCCCAAGTACTGGGGTTACAAGATTGTGTGCCACCATGCCCAACTTGGTTAGGTTTGTAAGAGACATCGAGATACTTCCAATGACTTCAAGTCCTCTGGGCCAGCGATGCTCTATCCTAAAAAGGATAAACTGAAAAATTTACAGATGCAAAACGGCACTGATCCCCATGGGGCAGGCCGGACACACCTGAGAGTGGTGCTGGAGCCCTCTGAGAACAGAATACATGATGGTGAGGCAGGCACATTTCTTTCTTTCTTTGATGGGCTACTCTATGGTAGAAGGAGAATTGCAACAGACATGCCATATCTGGCTCTCAGAAAGCATCATGTCATAGGTCAGAGAAGCAAAAGGACAGAATCCAAGCGAAGAGCAGCTGGAGCCAGTGCTTCCAAAGCAAACTGAATCAAGTCTGATGTCCCTGGAGGGGATATTCCTATTCCTCTGCTGTGGCCCTACCATGAATCTGATATAGAATTCTGGGCACTCCCTTCACTGAAAATACAAAGATGTGGACAAACCAGCACATGCTTAGAGGGGAACCACAGGAGAGATAAAAAGATCTCAACCCACACCTAGGTAGTTAAGCTGGGAGGAGACTCAGGAGAGGGAAAGAGTGCTATCTTTGAATGCCATATCTTGTTGATTAGAAGATGCACTTGTTTCTAGTTATTTCAGGTATAAAATGTTCAAAAGCAGAATGTATCTTCTAATCTCCCAGCATCTACCAATGGCTCTCAGGATGCGGCTGTCAGCGCCTCACATATGGGAAGTTGGCTGTTCCGCCTGCTGGCAGGTTTGGACATCTGCAACCTCACTATTTCAGGAGCCAAAACGTTTGAGGACCATCCAAGTCCCAGTTGTTGACACAAGACTTGCATCGACACCGTCTGGTAAAATCAAGAAACTAACATCAAAATTACAAAATGGGAAGCCGGGCGTGGTGGCGCACGCTTGTAATCCCCGTGCTTGGGAGGCTGAGACAGGAGGATCATGCAGGTTCGAAGCCAGCCTCAGCTACTTAGTGAGGCTCTCAACAACTTAGTCAGACTCTGCTTCCAAATAAAACATAACAAAGGTCTGGGAGTGTAGCCCAGAGGTAGAAGGCCCCTGGGTTTCACCCCCAGTACCACACACAAAAAATTACAAAATGGGTATCAGCACCTGGAAAGATTTCAAAAATCAACAGTGATAAAGAAATGCATTACCACCTGACCAGAAGATAATAATATGTCAGAAAACATAAACATTGATGACTCTGAGTTGTAAAATAAAAATGTAAAAAGTTGGTTGCTAAAAGAGAAGACATTCTAGAAATGCCTTAATCAATTTCATTTTCTTTTTATATGCATGCAAAAATGATATGAAATAAAAACATGTACAGAGTCTAAAAATATTCTTTCAGTAAATATAAAAACTTTAGGTGATAACAAAATATCGTGTTCCTGTTCAATTAGCAGTATTTTCACTTTCTTGGTGATTATATATATAATCACCAAGAAATACATATATATATATGTTTATATATAAATATGTATATTTATATATAGAAAATAATGGTACATCGTATTACCAATGGTGTTGATTTTTACAAAAGCAGGATACTTGAGGATCTGGCATGTGGTGTTCTCTGTGTCTTCCTGGGGGAAGGACTGGGATGGAGTGACACTATAGGGTACCATCAGGAGGACCTGTCTAGAGATGGGACAGGTCACTTCCCGTGTACACCCCAGGCTAGACCACCCCAGTGGAGAAATCAAGCACCCAATGAAGCTGAAAAGGCTCTCCCATCCTGCAGTTTCAAGGTTTAGGAATAGATCTTCTCACCACAGAGAGAAAGGTATCCCACATTTCTTCGTAGAATACATAGGTTCTTTGACTGAGCCATTGTCTTGAAAAGGCACGAGTGGGTAAAAGCCACTTTAGGAAATAGTAGGAATGAGAGCCCTGCAGTAAAGAGGAACCCTACCTACATCTGTGCCCCAAGACTATTGTGGGCCAATTCAGCAAAGGGCCAGAAGGAAGAGGTCACCTGTGCACCCTTTACATGCAGGTGATAAGCAGATTTGCTGTGCCCATTGCCCTATTTAATCCCCACAAGCACTCTGTGAAATAAGCAGTATCATTCCCCATTTTCAGCAGAGACACCTGGCTTTACACACCCATGGCCTGTCTGTGATCACACAGCAGGTTTGCCAGAAGCCTTGGTTGACTCAATGAAGGCCCTAAGTGATCAATCAACCAATCGGTGAAGATTCGACCTGATCTCATACTGGGAGAACTGATGCTGAGAGGAAAAAAATTAAAAGGAAAGAAAACAAGCCAGTTCAGTTTCAGTGCCACATCCAACCCCAGCGCCCATTAATAGCCACCACAAGTGTCAAACTCATCCCATTTGCTGCTTGCTGGAGCAATTTATTCCACTACATAAAGCAAAGGTGCCCCTGAGATGTATACGGCAGAGAACAGGTGCAGTACCAGCAGTCAAATGTCAAAGCTGTAAACGCACCAGGCTGCCATGCCTCTTGCCTGCCAAGTTCATACAGGAGCAGGTGGAGGCCAAACTCAGCCTCTACCCACTCAGAGGGGAGACTGAGGTGACTAAGGCCACAGCAAGGAGAGAATTGGCATCAATTCAGATGATGGCCTGCTACACTCTAGGAGACCAGCTCTCCCCCCACCCCCACACTTCTCACTCTGGCCACCCCTTGGGGAGGAGTCACCCAGGCTCCTTGCCCCATCCCAGCCTGGCTGCCTCACCACACACAGGCAAAACACTGCTGCTCCTGCCCCGGGGGTGCCCACTCCAGAGGGGCCCACACCCTTCATTCCTTTGTTTACTCCCCTCAAACTGACCTTGCGGTAGGGGAACAGGCAGTGCATAAGGCTCAGCCTGCAGCAGGGAATGTGGAACTGTGGCTATTTTCTACAGAGTGCAGACAGGCCCATGTGGGGACACCAGCTGCAGAGTGTGACAGGCAGCCCATATTCTAAGACTCTGAGTAGAGAATTACAAAGGAGGGCTGCCCTCCTTAGAAATTGCAAGGACTCTCCCACAAAGAAAGCTATGGGGCAAAAATCAGGAACAGATCAAGCCTCCATTGGGTCCAGCCTTGAACACCCCAGGCTGTTGCCCATGGCACACTCCCCATGGCACTCCTTAGTCCAAGCAAGTGACAGCCATCTGTCCGTGTGTAGCTGCAGTACCTGAAAGGCAATGCAGGCCCTCTAAGGTCATCCCACATAATCCCACTGACCTGAAGGATCAGCTCCTACCATTCCTCTCCATGGCTTCACCCCACTACCTCACCCAGCGCCCAGGGCCCACCGTACCTCAAGCCTGCCTAATTCCAGCCTGGGCATCTCTAGGCAGCCCCTGTTTCCATCCTAAACGTGCCTCACTTTTCCACTTCTCCTGTGCTCATCTCTGCCAATGGAAATTCTACCCATCTTCCAGCAAGTAGCACCTCCTCCAGGAAGTCCCCCAACTGGCCACACTGTGTTACTGTGCACATTCCACAACCAGCCTTGGTGTAAGCATCAGGGAGCCATCAGGCCTCAGAAGGGCACTCGGCTCCTCATTTTGTCCCAGGACCCCAGCACAATGTCTGCACACTAGCAAGCCTTGGCCTATGGCTATTGATGCACCGAGCACCCTATTTACAGTCCTCCCTGGATTTCCTCCTCCTCCTCTTCTTTTACCTCCTTCTTGTCCTCCCAGCTGATTCACACACCCCCCCCCCCATTCTCTCAAGGTTCAGGAGGCAGCTAATTGGAGATAAAGGAATCTCTAACAACTCTGTGTCCTTCCCAGTCAGACTTCACATTTTTAACAAAGGTCCTCTGTAGACAAGGACTGAAAAAAAGGTGGGAATTTGAAGGTCCAAGGCTCTGGGGAGGAGCCTTGATAAGGAAAGATCTGGAGACCAAGGCTAGCCAGAGCTACAAGTGTGCACACATCTTGTGCTCAAAGACGCAGAGTTGTTAGAGAGGGAGTGGGGCAGACAAAGCTCTGTGGTTCATTAAGCAAGACTGAAGGCAAAAACAGCAGTCCAAGACTGAACAAGGAGCAGAGCCTGGGGGGACTGACTTGACTAACTGATAAACATACCTCTCTGTCCTCTGCTCAGCGACAAGAAGCTTCTGAGCCTCAGTTTCTCCAAGGGAAAGCAAGGAGACAGTTCTGAGAGCCAAATGGTCTCAGCAGGCCCTTCCAACCTGGCCTCCCAAGGTCCTGTGACTCACGTCTGTCCTCCTGCTCCCAGCCAGGGAGGTCAGCATTACTCGAAGCAAACCCAGTTTTACTTCCTCCAGGCCTCAAGCCCCACCTGAGTCCCAAGGGAGGGTGAAGCAGAAAAAGGCCTCCCAGCCAATCCGCAGGCAGCAGTACCAGTGGGCTCCAGCCTCAGGTGGAAGGCAGGGGCACAGGTGGGGGAAGGATGGTGGTTGCTACAGATACCAAAAATGCTCCTCTCATTCACACCATCTGTCTGAACTAGGGGGAAAAGAAAGACAGTTGCCTTCACTCCCTGACCTACCTTTTTAAGAGATTACAACTGCCTGCTAAATTTAAGCGCTGCTCTAAAATCAGGACATATAAGGTTGCTCAGCCTGGATCTGAAGGGTTTCATAATGGGTAGAGCTGGGGAGCAGTGAAGAATTAAACTTGGAGGCAATCTAAGCAGCATTGTGCAGCCATGCCAATGAAAGGCCTTTAAAAATAGCCTCCCGCTTCTCTCAGGCTGAAGATGAAGATGAGGTTTCAGCAATAAACAGACATCTGTGAGGAGCTTCTGACAAGATACAACATAAACAGCCCAGAGCACAGCCATAAACAGCCTAGAGCCCTTTCCAAGAGCACCTGGGGAAGAAGGAAGGACCCAGAGCCAGGGAGGTAGGGAGGAGGGTTGCAGAGCTGGAGGACAGAGATGGAGGTGGGGGTGAAGGCCTTGGTGGGGTGGAGGTAGGCTCCCCACTAGCAGGAGGAAGTGGCAGGGGGAGCTCAGCTTGGCTCCTGCAGGGAAACAAAAGCTTAGGGCCCACCCACAGGACTTCCAGGAAATCACCCGGGGAATCCATGCCAGGGTTGTTCAACCTGGAAGTGGGTCACTCTTTAAAAGTGGAAAAAACCTGACAGTTCTGAATGTGTACCTATGCAAGGCATATATATATATATATATATATATATATATATATATATATATATATATATTTATTTATTTGTGGTACTGGAGTTCCTGGAAGCCCTTCTACCTCTGGGCTACACCCTCAGACACCTATTTTTTATATTTTTATTTGGAAACAGGGTCTCTTAAGGCAGCGAGGCTGGCTTCGAACCTGCGCGATCCTCCCGTCTCCGCCTCCCAAGCGTGGGGATTACAAGCGTGCACCACCACGCCTGGCGGGTACTACACAATATTTTAATTCCATTTTTACATCATTCTCTCAAGATAGATGCAATTACCCTCTTTTTATAGACCAAAGTACTAGAGTTCATTAACTTGCCCAAGGTCATGTGGCTAGGATTCGAACCCAGATCTGTCTTAACATATTTTTGTTTGTTTGAGGGTTTTTCCCCTATATTACCTGCATCATCATCATGACCTGAGGCTTACTCTCAGTGCCATGCCCAGATTCTCTGAACCCCCACATGTAACACAAGGGGATCCCTAAAAAGCAGAGTTGGCAAGTGGGGGTGGAGGTGGACAACAGGTAGGCTCTGGTTGACTTAAAAAGTTGCTGAGTCTCTGCAGCCCTGTGGGCCCCATTTCTTCACATGCTGGTGGCTTTCCAGCAGGCCTGAGGAAAAGCTGAGGGTTAAATAGACATGAGATAGACCTAGATGATATCTAGAAAGACCCATAGGAGACTGGGGACAGCAGCTGTCAATAAGAAGAGAACCCTGGGGGATGAAGGACAAGGGAAGAATGGAGACTGACTTGTCTTCTGAGTTCTCTTTGTCTGTTACCATGCATCTAATAAGTGCAGGGATGAGAACTATGCATCTGTGTGTGTGTGTGTGTGTGTGTGTGTGTGTGTGTGTGTGTGTAGGGGTGAGTCTGTACATGTGTGTTTATATACAGGTGAGTAATACACCTGTCTATAAATTCTCCGCCTCCCAGCACAGCAATATGCTGAGACCCCTATGCATGTGTGTGGTGTGAGTATCATACAAATAGCACCATGCATGTGGTGTGTGTGTGTGTGTGTGTGTGTGTGTGTGTGTGTGTGTGTAGGTGAAGACTTTGCATCTATGTATGTGTGTGGAGTGAGTAGTCTTTAAGAGAGCACAAGATATCAGATACAAAATCAGACAGCCAAGCTAAAGGCAAAATCGTGGATCCTGCAAGATACCCTGGCTCCCCACTGGGGCACACCTGGACTACAGAAGCAGCCTGAGACTTCATCCAGTGTCTCCTCCCTCCCAGTGAAGGATGGCCAGGAGGCTCTCCCAACATGGGCCCACAATCCCCAAGGCCCCCATGCACATGCCCTACAGGACATTCCCTAAGAAAAGAGAGTCCTGTCCCTGAGGGCCTGGAAAGAGGCCTTCCCGAAGCCCCTGCTCATGCTTCTGTTTCACCCAGCTAGCAGACACCTCCTTCCTCCCAGCAGGGAGCCCCGACTCTTAGTGCCTTTACATCAAACTGTGCAGCTGTCCTGACACATGCAGCTGTCAGTGCCCTGACTCTACAGAGGCTGTAAACACCGCACACAGCACCTCCAGCCCCCAGTCTGTTCCCCTGGGACAGACAGGTGTCCAGCAGAGGGGTCAGCAACCAGGCGCCCACAGACCCTGGGTCCACCCTGCTCCAGAGAACAACTCTCCTGAGTAACTGAAAGGCCCAGATGACTTTTCTCAAGGTGCTTCTTCAGCCTCCCCAACACCTCATTCTCCTGGCTCCCAGCACAGCAATATGCTGAGACCCCACAAATCTCCAGATACAGGCAGTGCTCAGGTAAGGGGCCAAGGCCAGCCATTTGGAGTCCCGGTAGCAAAGAAGTCATCTCTGCACATCAGTACGCACAGTAGCAAAGCCAGTACCAGCACGGGGTGTTCTCAGACTCCTGCTCCTGTCTTTGGAACTCAGGCTTGCAAATGTCCTACAAACCTGCTGTTGCAGCAGCTCAGGGACCAGCAGCCCCTGTCCAACTCCTTGCCACCCTCCTCTGGTTGCCAGCACACCCCCATTGCCCAGGGAGGGGGAGAAACCTGAGCTGCAAACCAGCAGGAGAGAGTCCCTGGTCTTGGGCCTGCCCTTTCCCCTGGGTTCCCCCAGAAGAAATCTGAGCAAGCCCTGGGACGCAGGTGCACAAGGTATCCAGCTACTGGAAAGTGGAGACTTGGGGTGCGGAGGAAGGCAAGGAAGGTGCTCTGACCCTCAGGGAGAAAAACGTTAATCCAGATAAAGAATACCCTAAAAACCCCAACCCTAGAAACACAGCACTATCCCTATACACACAGCTGCCTGCCAGACCCTGATGAGACAGAACAGCTTCTCCCATCCTGAGCGAGCGGTAGTGATGTCCGGAGGCAGGGAAGTTCAAAGCAATCACAATGAAAAAAACACAGCACACCTGGGCATCACAAAAGGCTCTGTATTTGGGACACAGAGTGGCTATTCCCTGACAGCTAAAAGTGAAGGAAACCACTAAAAATCATACCATGGTGGCCCCATTCCTGCAACGACAGATGTAGCTTTGTTTGTGACCAGAGGGCCCACATTACCTATCACGCCCACCAGCTCTGAATTTCTGGGACCAGATGATCAAAGCTTTAGAAGGACCAACTTATCAGCTCCAACCAGCCATGCTTTTTCCAGTTTCGGGGAGGGTGCAGGGAGGAAAAGAGACACTGGTAGAGGGAGGGACAAGGCTCCCCGGAGAGAGCTGGGCAGGGTGTTTGGCCACTGAATATTTTCCTAAGAGGACAAGATAGGCCACCAGGGCCAGCAGCCAGACCCTGCCTGCTCTGTCCTAACACCCTGTGCCATTTTGTCTTCCCTGATGGCTTCTCCTCCCTGAATAACAAAATCAAAACTGAGAGCCTAGTGTTGAAAAGATTTCCTCTGGGGCACAGCAAAACGATATTCTCAGGAAGGAAAGGGAAGAAGTGAAGCAAGGGAGAGGATGAACTCTCATCTCATGAGCGCCTTTTATGCCGTCCCTCCGCCTCAGCCCCAGCTTTCCGAATTGTCTATTTTAGCAGGACCAGGGGCATTCTTTAAAATGATGAGTAAAATGATGATGCAAGCAGATATAAAAATCCCAACAGCTCTGTGACTTTACACATGTAGCTACACCAAATATACACCAAATATACATATAATTTTGTCTACCACTGCAAATCATTTGGAGCTCTCCTTTTTTTTCTTTTTTAAAAATGGTACTGAGGATGGAACCCAGGGGCATTCTACCTCTGAGCTACACCCCCAGTCCTATTTTTTATTCTTTATTTTGAAACAGGGTCTTACTAAGATGCAAAGGACATAAGTAGCTGAGGCTGTCTAAGAACCATGTTCCTCCAGTCTCAGCCTCCCAAATGCTGGGATTACAAGCATGCACCACCGTGCCCGGCTTTAGAGCTCTCTTTATTTAAAAAAAAGAAATAGAAAAAAGGAGCTGGGCATGGTGGCACACACTTGTAATCCCAGTACTTGAGAGGCTGAGACGGGAGGACCCCAGGTTCTCGAATAGCCTCAGCTACTTAGTGAGGCTCTCTGCAACCTAGTGAGACTCTGTTTCCAAAAAAATTTGAATATTTGGATTTCCAATTATAAAAACAAAATATTTCCACTACAAAAATTTTGGGAAAAATACTGAAAACTGAATAATAAAGAAAAATATCAATTTTAGTACTAACATCCAGAACAAGACTCAAAATTTTTGTCATGTTGGAAAATTTTGTTATATTGGAAAAGGCTATGTTTGAAAACAAAGCCAGCAGAAAACAAAAAAAATCCAGCTCTTTTTATTTTATTTTATTATTATTATTGTTTATGTGTGGCACTGGAACGTTCTAATTTTGAGCTATACCCTTAGCCCTTTTTAATTTTTTATTTTGAAACAGGATCTCACTAACTTACTGGCACACTGGCCTCAAACCTGTGATCCTCCTGTCTCAGCCTCCCAAGTACTGAGATTACAGGCTTGTGTCACTGAGCCTGGCTTAGCTCCTTATTTAGAGGACCATTGCAGGGAAGAGCCTTGCTGGGGAGTGAGAAGACACCTCCCACAATGCCCACACCCAAAGGAGGATGGGCAAGGGAGGCCTGTCAGAAGCGCAGACCTATCTGCATCTTTCCTCTCCATCCCCAGCCTCTGGGCTCCTTCAAGAGGTTGCCCATGAAGGTGCCAGTTCTGAAGCCATCTCTACAGAACAAATTCAAATAAGGTCATTGCATGGTCGTAACTGTGGCAAGTTCGAAGCCTGGGCAGAACTGACCTCAGTCTGTAAGTCCCCTATATATCTGCAGGAGCTATGTGCTCTCAGGTCACCAATGTGGTGTCTGCACTTCCCCTTCACAAGCCAGAGCAAGAGGCTGAGCAACACAGATAGGTGTTTTTATTATTTCAGGATGTGTACAGGCTCACACTTGCTGGGGTACATCCACACAGGATCAAGACATCTTCTCTTAAACCTCTGATCCAAATGCATGCATGGCAGTCACACGGACCCACGAGGGTTCACTTGTTCAAATAGACCTTTCTTGCCAGACATGGTGGCACATGCCTGTAATCCCTGGACTTGGGAAGCTGAGACAGGAGGATCTCATGGTTCAAGGTCAGCCTCAGCAATTTAGCACAACCCTCAGCAACTCGGCAGAATAAGAAATAAAAGAATTTTATTTTCAAAATAAGAAATTTAAAAAGGTCTGGGAGTATAGATTGGAGGTAGAATGCTCCTGGATTCACGCTCTAGTACCCAAACAAAAATAAGCAAATGAACAAACAAACAAAAAAAAATGTTTCTTGAGTGGCGATGATGCAACAACAGCCGCTCGGTGAGCCTCAGCCTCGTCCCACACTTGGGGCTTGGCAGAGTGGACTGGATGTGGCTCAGAGTGGGACTCTAGTCTCCCGGGGGCCGAAGCCGACCCTGGGGGCGGAGGCAGGAACCGGAAGGGGGTGGAGACAGGCACTGAAAAGGGAGAGTGAATGCAGGAGAGGAAAGGAGCTTCTCCTGATCAGAACAGGCACAAAAGGAACCAAGGATCAACTACAGCATGCGCCCTGGATCCTGACTCCAGAGAACCAGCTTTGAAGGTCACCTCTGACAACCAAATCTGCCTGATTATGGACAGGTGGTACCACAGAATTATTATTGATTCTGTTATGTGCAATAATAGCAGTGTGGTTCTGCAAGAGGTTCTTTTTAAATAGATGTATTCTGGATTTTATAGGAAGGAAACGACATAACATCAGAAATTTGCTTTAAAATGCATCTGAAAGAAAGGACAGAGAGAAAGGAAAAAAGAGAAAGAGAGACATAAGACTAGCATAAGCTGCCATAATCTTAATGAATGGTAAAGCTGGCTAATGAGTCTGTGGGGCTCATTCGTGTGTGTGTGTGTGTGTGTGTGTGTGTGTGTGTAGCACTGCAGTATATATTTCATGGGAGATGCCCTAACAGGGACCAGTATGGAAGGCTAAGGGAATGCAGAGCAAAGAACAAGGAGGATTTGTGAGAGCCAGAAAACAAATATCCAAAGTCTATGAGTGTTTTCAATGCCATATGAGTGTTTTATAAGAGTGAGGAGACATGCCCACAGTCAATGACAGCATATGGTGGGGAATAGTAAGTATGGCAGAGAAGCGCTCCACGCCAAGTCTCCAGACCTCAAGAGGACAGTCACGAATCTTTCTACTTCCCACAGTGATCTGTCCCTCCCCCCAATGGATAGGGCTGGAATCCTAGCTTATCTCCTAGCTGTGTGTGGGTGCAAGTTGAAACCTTTCCAAGGCTCAATTTTCTCATCTGTAAAATGGGGGTGGCCCCACCTGCTTCTTCTGAGGGCTAATGCAGGGCTCTAATGATATAAAGAATGAAAAGTCCCAGCACAATGAACAGTATTCTCTTCCCTGGATCTTTAAAGAACATAAATTGATAGCCCTCTGAGAGCTTCTAAGATTAGAAATGTTCAGTCTAGGTCTTTTTGTACCCATACCCCAGCCCCTTTGACCAGAGCCAAGCCTCTGCACAGAGAAGCCAGGATCTCTACTCTTCAGCAATGGGGGAGGAGGGCAGACCTATATCCGGGAGGCAAACTCAGGTGGGGTATGGATATGGGCAGAGAGAACAAAGATACACCCCAACCACAGGCAGGAAAGAAATGGGAATTGTTTGGTTGTTCTTTCCAGCTTCTGGGAATGAGATGCTATAGCCACAAGCCAGAAGCAGGCAGGGATAAAAGTGACATTATATTTTTATAAAGGTATTTTCAAGCCATGGATTTCAATCACCTAACAACCACAACTAGTATTTCTCAACACCTACCTTCCCCTTCAAAAAAAGAAAGAAAACCAGACTCAATCCTAAGGTCAAAGCTATTTCAACTAAAATGCTCCTTCCAGACTACTGAACAAAGCCAACTCTCAAAGGGAAAGCCAAGTCATTAGTGGACAAAGGCTCCTCCCTCCCAAAACAGTGCCCCGGTCAGGTCAACCCCATCCATCACCCTGGACTGGACCACGGGGTGAGCAATGGGTTGGCAGGTGGAACAACCTGGGCCAACTCAAGTCAGTTCAAGTGCTTTGCCAAAAAAGTGTCCCCTGAAATCCTGGAGGATAGACTCTTCCAGAGGCCAGGAGGCTCCATCGGCCTATGGTGACCATAGGTGACACAGTCCCAAGAACAGGAGACCACTTTTCACAGCCACAGAGCAGCAGGAGGGGCACTGGACTTCGCAAAGATGCAGCCAAGACCTTGTTCTGAAAATGACTCTCCCCATCTCTAAAATGGGTGTGTGTGTGGGGGGGTGAAACTGAGACTTTTTGGAGAATAACCATAAAATCAGCTGCAAACGTGCCCCAGAACAGGACCTGCTGTGTGGAAGGCACTTGGTAAATCCAGGTCCCCTCTGCTTGAAGAAGGCTAGTGCTTACTGCAGTGAAAGCCCTGGAACATCAGTTGGGCTGTCCTGGGGGTCCCAGGCCCATTTGTTGGGTTCACTGCCTCCGAGGAGGAGCCTGGCATACAGAGGGCACAGGTGCCAGAGCCCGGGCAGGCAGACATGGAGGGCCAACTGGCCGCGGAACCTGCCGACAGGAGGCTGGTTAATGACTTCATCCTTCACCCAAACCACTGAAGGCTGTGGAGAGCAGGCCAGACTGTCAGCAAGAGGGCGGACACACCACCGCAGGCCCGCCAGCCCTAAGAGCTTACAAACGAAAGCGCTTTCTGCTTTAAGAACCCAGGCCCCAGAATAAACAATGTGGAAAGAGACACACGTTTACTCTGGTTTCAACACGCCTCTTCCCCATCCAGCAAAGGCCGTTCCCAGCTTTGCCTCTGAGGGCGGCCCGGAATAAAGTTAACCCCACCTGCCCTGGCTGGCAACCGGGTCAGCCGCGGCAGGGACTATGGACAAGACTCCTCCTCTCCCCAGGGCCAGGCAGACACCGGCAGGGCGGGCTCTGCGGACACCCCGGCCCCGGTGCTCTGCGCTGGGGGTGAGCGCGAGCTGCTGGGGGAGCGTGACGCCCAAAGGACACAGCCGCCGCCGCCCCAGCCCCGGCCGGCCGGGGTTCCAGCTCGCAGCCGCCCAGGCCACTGACATTTGGCCCGACTTAACTTCCTGTTATTAAGGAGGGAGGGGAACCAGGGTGTGGGGAAGCGCCCAGTGAAGTGGCGAGAGGACCCGAAAGGCGCGGAGCACAAATCCAAGGAAGCAAAGTTTGAGAATGGTCTCCCGGCCGGTGACAGGAGGCTGCTGGCGCGCAGCGCCCACCCCGCGCTGAGTTTTGGGATTTTCTAGGGTTAGAATTGCAAGGCTTGGGGTGTTGGAGGGCGGCGGAGGGAGAGGTAGCTCGCGGTACCAGAGGGAGGGAGGCTTGTACCTCGTTCGCAGTGGTTCTCCACCCGCAGTGGCACCTGTTCGCTGCGCCGGGGTGGGGCTGAGGCCGGGGATGCCGCGGCCGCACCTGACCCCCGGGCGCGGAGCGGGGCTCAGAGTCCAGCGGGGCTGGCACGACCCCACCCGCGCCCGCGCGCCCCATCCCACGCTGCCCCTTCTTACCGAAAGCGTCGCGGGCCGCCGAGCCTCGGATCAGCCTGCCTCCGCCTCCGGCTACCCGCGCCGAGGCCGGGACCCGCGGGCCGCCTGCGGAGTGGAGAGGTAGCCCGGCGGCCCTGCGCAGGCTTAGCCGGCCGGGCGCCTGCCGCTCTGCGCGGTGCGGGGGACCGAGCTGGAAACGCCCCCATCGGTGGTGCGACCAATGACAGGGCACCCGTGGGCGGGGCCCCGCCCCCAGTCAGAGGCGTCCGGCCAATGGCAGTGCGGCGCGGAGCCCACCCCCGCGCCCGCCCCGCCCCGCCCCGTGGGGCCGGCTGTCACCGCTGCTGCCGCTGGCGCACGTGGGTCGAAGCCCGGCCCAGGGCGCAGGGAGCGGCCGGGCGCTTCCACCCAGACCAGCACAGGTCGGAGATCAGCCGAGGGCTGATGGGAGCGGGGTGTGGTGGCGCTGAGAGATGAGAACCCCGGCGTTGGTATTGCGGTGTGTCAGAGGAGAGGCAAGGGCAGGGCCTCACGCTCCTTGGCCCAAGCATCTGGAAAGCTGGCCTCATCATCCCCTTTTGGATATGAGGGAGCAGCATAGCACTTCCAGTACCTAGGAAGCCCTGGGATCTGCTTCCTTACTTTATTTAGTGACCACCCTGAACAGCAGCAAACTGCCCTGCTAGCTAATAGACCCTCATTTGGATAGGCCTTATTTTGGATAAAGCTTGTGGGAAGAGGGTCGTGGGGCAGACCACTTGTGTTGTCTTAGTCAAATCACCAAAACAGTCTCTTTTTGGATGTCACCTTAATCTCTGCCCACTCTTTCCCACCCCCCCATCATAGCTCCAGAGAGTACCATCCACAGAAAACAGTGTGAATGATGTGGGTCTGACCAAGAGATCTGATACACTTTACACAGTGTAAGTACTGTCGAACACCTGAGCAGGTAACAGTGATCTTGGAAGCAGGAAGATGCTCATGGGCAGGCAGGCGCCAGGGCTGGCTCTCCTCTGGGGCCCAGGCCTATCCTGGGGGTTAGCTCAATGTTGGCATCAATAAATGTTCTTGGGACTGAGGAGACCCAGAAGGAAGTAAACAGCCAGGCAGGCTTAGGAAATGAACAAATAGTGCTATAGCTCCAGGCTGCAGGAATTCTCCAGCACAAGACCACTGTCTGGAGAGACCATGGTCCCTTGCCAGGTGAGTCCAAAGCAGTTTACCCACCCCTAAACCTGGGGCATATTTTTTCTCTACTTCTTACTGCATGATCCTACTGCCGGCATTTTAGATTTTCCTGAGGATTGTTCTAAGGATGCTGGTAGATCTTAGCATCCTTATAACTCAATCAACTTCCTGCAGATGAATTTCCCCCAAAGCTGTTTCTGCTCATTTTGCACAGTTCAGTCAGCAATGACTCAGAGGAGTGGTTCTTTGCCCTCTGCACATTATCTCCTTGGAGCCTGGAGCTACAGGTATACTATTTTGCTTTTAATCATCCTTTTTCACAGAGGTGGGAACTGAGATCATTAAGGTAAGGTAACTTGTCAAGGTTTTCTGGTTAGTAGGTATAAGTCTGTATTTGAGCCCAGATCTTCCTGATTCCAGAATCAGCTGATCTAACTGCTATGTCTGGAGGCTCTGCAGCCATGCTCATGGCTCTGGGGCACTGGACAGGTCAGGTCTGTCCCTGAAAGAATTGCTCTGGGCCTGATCCACTGCTAGTCCACCCAAGCATTCTGTTGAGCTCAGGTCTGGGAGTAATATTAGAAAATTCAAGCCAGTAGGAGTTTTAACAAATCCTCTTGCCTCTGCCCCCACTTTGACTTCACTGGAAAAGACCTGTTGCTATTGGCCTTGGGCCTGGGACACCCAAGTTGGGGATGGAGAGGGAGGCAGAGTCATTCATTCATTTAGCAAAATCTACCAAGATCTTCATGTGGTTCCTGTTCTTTTGCAATTTATAAGGCAGTAGATGAATAATCAGACGCACATGATGCTATGGAGCTCTATTATTTATTATTCAAATTTTTAATAACTCTTATTGACTTATCTACAACACAATGTTCTCCCCTCAGATTAAAATAACTTTGACACGATTTCAGGAACACTGTGGGCCAATAAAGTTTAACAGAGATAGTGTTGCTCAGTACAGAAGTTCTAGGAGCTCAAAAATGAGAACTTGCCAATGCCTTCCCAGAATATCTCCTCTCCCTTCTCTACTCCTCACCTTCCCTTAGGGGACCCAGGTGAGAAAGACCCTTGCTAGGAGGGCCTGGGAGCTAATTTTCCCTTGGATATAGGGCAAGCTGGGAACTGACAGGGCTAGCTGAATATAGGAGATATGCCTTGGGACTTCTTGGTTCAGAGCCGCCCATGACCATACAAGCCCTCCTTGCTGACCATCTCCCTTGGGGGTGGGGAAAAATGAGTTCGGGATGTCACAACTCAAAGCAGCCACCAGAGGATGCCCTGCTGGATTGGGACTAGGAGTTTATGCAGCTCAGCTCTTCAATGAAAAGATGACATAAGGTTAGGATGAACTTTAGAAGAAACATTATCTAACCTCTTAACAGATTGAATGAATGAATAAATGGATAGGTGGGTGGGCAAATGAATGAATGAATGAATGCCCAGAAATAGAGAGGCACATGTGAGGGCCCTAGGGGAAGTGAGTGGGTTCTGTGTCTCCCATGCCCTTTCTTGCTCTTAGCACACCAGGCACACTCAACTTCCTGAAGCAGCAGCTCCATATTTTACATTTAATAGCAGCCTCTTCCCTAGCCCACTTTCCTAGGATGCTGCTTGTGGAGGTTGTCTGGGAGATGCAGATGGCTACTTAGCATCAGAGGCAGGGAGAAAAGAAAGGCCCAGATTTGTTCCTAAAAATATCTTCATCTCAGTCTGAAGCAGCAAGCCTCCGCAGCCCCATGAATGCCTGCCTCTGCAGACTCTCCAGCTGGCGGTTCCTGTCACCATCCATATCCACCTGACGGTAATCTGAGAGGGCTGAGGGGGCGTCAGGCCTGGCTTCCCTTTATTTCCTGCCTAGCACAGTGCTTGAAGAAAAGTCAGGGTGGAACTGAGTGGGTTCCCCATGGGAAGATCTTCTGTAGAGAGGCCAGGATGCCTCTCGGGCATTTGATTGGCAGGGAAAAGAGTTGCTGGATGCTCACCCCCATGGATTTTGAGAAGGGCAGAGTAGTTTTGTTCACCAGCTTCTTCCAAAGGCCCCATCCAAGGACTTCGGTCTCTCAGGAGGAAGAAGGCTGGTATGTACACAGTCCACTGACCTTGTTAAATAATGAGAAGAGGCTGGCTAGCCCCAGGCCACCTTGGGAGTTATCTCTGGAGAAGACTTTCTAAGCCAGGAAGTAGAGACATTGAAATATTGGTGCCTCCCTCTAACAGACTGGGGAGTATGCAAGAAGCAAGATCACTGGGGCTTTGTTCTGGCCCCTTATCATCCTGATAGGCCTCAGAAGGCGCCCGTTATTCATAGATATGACACATAAACGTTTTCAAGGTCATTAGGAACTCATCAGGCCTGCCACACTTTTAGTGGATTTTCCAGAGACAGTTTGGGGAAGAAAATAGGATTTTTCTGGGACCTGCCAAAGTAAGTAGCATCATCAAAGACACCACGGCACTTTGTGGAGTGCGCACAGTGCTGCGAGGAAGTCGACGCTGGACAAGAGACCAATGATGCCACAAACCCAGTGCACTCGCGTGGCAGGCTGGGCCGCACCTGCAGCCCAGGTAGATTCTCACTGAGGCAAATCTGAAGCCTGTTCTGCAGCATGCTGCTGTAACTGCATGGCCTAGGGAGGCAGCTCCAGGAATGTGTCTCCAAGCCCTCCATGGAGAAGCTGGGCAAGGGAAAGGACAGGAGTCCTCTTCTCTGGCCTAGTCCATGGAGGGGACTCACTCATGCTCATGCATCCATCTGTCATGCTCATCCTACAAGCATGGACAGTTGGCTATTCCAACAGGTAGCATGGCCAAGCCGTTATTAGCGCAGACTCTGAAGTCAAGTTGCCTGGGTTTTGAATCCCAGTTCTGCCACTTAGTACCCATGTGGTCTTGGGGAAATAACGTAACCTCTCTGTGTAGCAAGTTTCTCATCTATACTAGAGTAATAGGAGGGCTGTCCTTCCTCTCCTTTCTCTCTCTCTTGTTGCAGTCAGGTCTCCACTGTTGCACAATGTAGCATGTTTATTGGTGGCCCTAATTTTTCTCTGTGCATCCATAGCTGATCCTAAGAATTCTGCCTGGGCTATAGGCATGTCCGTAGGACTGATCGCCACTGGGCTCTGTGGTTGGCCAGTGCTGGGATCCGTGCCCTGTCCTGAAGCCAGGAGAGCAGGGATGTTACCAGAATAAGGGAGGATGGAAGAGTTAGTCAGTGACCTCTCCCCACACAGACATTAGCCACCACTGCCCCCTACACAGCTCTTATCCATCTCTCTAGATTCTTCTTGAGCTATTTTCACATTTTATTCACCGCTGCTGCCTCCCCTCCCAATAAGAGTGCATGGAACATGGCAGACACTCAGTAAGCACTTGCTCAGAGAAGGAATGAAGAAAGCCCTTACAGTTCCTGGCCCCGCTCCTCATCTCTGATTCTGTGTTTCCATTGGTCCCTGCCCAGAGGCACCCGCCCCCCATGGCCTGCCATCCATCTCTCATGGCTCAACCTAAGGACTGTCTCCTCCAAGAAGTTCCCTTCCTTCAGGCCTCAGAGCATGGACCCTGACTCCTTGCAGTCCTACAGCACTCACACAGATTCAAGAAGGATAAGACCTTGGGCATCCTGAGCCCCAGGTACCACAGCAGTCACCTGCTTATTTGCACAGCCTAACACGACATTCTTCCCTCCTGGCTCTGCCATACTTCCCGGTCCCTTCCCAGTGACTCCTGGGATTACTTCTCAACAGATTACTTGCATTCACGTTTTCCTTTCAGTCTGTTTTGGGGGTGGGGGCAACCCACCCTAAGAGAGAAGGGTCAGTTCATCTGAGCCCCCATCTGAACCCCCATCGAGAGAAGACACACAGCATCAGCACTGCAGCCTCTGGGCACATCTCAAACAGTGCCCAGCATATGGGAGGTGAGAGTAAATGTTTACTGAAGGACTATAAGAGAAACTATTTTAAAACAAACAAAAACAACTGCTAGGCAAGGGCATTGTACCTCCCACCCTGTTTCTCTAATCCGTAGATCTGGCCCACATGGATTCTCAAAAGGAATGCATGCTTTTTACCTCTCAGAAAGTTGGGTCATCCTGACATCCTTCCCTGTTATCCTGTCCCACCCACACACCACCACCCCCAGTAAGCTTGGCTCTAAGTCAGGTGCATTTTGGAGTGGTTAAATACTTTTTAATTAAAATGGCATTCTTGCCTGACTGCTTTTAAAATCTTTCTCCCTGTGCAGCTTGGATGGCAGAGGACTACCTACCGCAGCCCCATCTCAGGGGTGCCGAAGGGGCTGGCCTCCCCCTTGTCAGATCAGAAGGGTCTGAGGGACATTCAGAGTGTAGGTTAAATGAGACGTAAAGGCATATTGTTGGTTCTCAGTAAATGTTAGTTTCTTTCTTTCCTACTTGTCAGTGTGGTAGTTGTGTATAGTAGCAACTTACTAAACTAGAACTACTTCCCAGGATTTCCTTGCCTGGGTTAGGACTTGGTAACAACAGACATTTATGTGAGATCAGGAAGCCACTTTGCACAAAAGTCACTCAGCACCCTGGGCACCACTGCAGCTCAGGTGTGTTGGTGGCATGGGGCAGCAGCCCGGCTTCCTCTGGCTCCTGCAGAATCTCCTCTGTCAGTTCTGCAGAAGTCAGGCCAGGCCAGGGCACATGCACCAATTTGGTGAAAGGTACATTGCTTTTAAGGGTCTGCCATTGTCAGGATTGGAGGTGGGGAGAAAGAATGTGAATCCTACCTTCTCAAATACTGCAGTTTGAGTTTATTTGCTCTTGATTTGCCCCACTTCACATCTGGGTTTCTTCTCACCTGTCAACCCTGTAGACCCAGAGCAACTTCAGAGCCTCCAATAGACATCTAGTCAGAGCCTTCTGTGGACCTCTGAGCCAGCTCCTACAGTTGTGTTTAAACTCTATAATAGTCTCCTATTCCACATTACATTACCAATCCTTCTTCCTAAAAATCATAATTGCTATAGTAGGTGAATAAAAACTGTTCCTTCTTGAAGGCCTGTGATGTACCCTATCTTCAGAATACTCATATAGGAGATTAAAGTGAGTCGCTCCATTTTGCAGTTGAGGAAACCACAGATCATGGAGGCTAAGTCCTAGTCACTAGCAGAAATAGGACGCAAGGCTGACTATCCCTCTCCTGAGCCTGGGCTCACTTAGTTCCTCTGAAACTGATGACAAACACATATCTCATTAACTGTAAAAGTACTGTAAATGTGATGTATACTTATTAGAAACAGCAAATACTCTTAGGCATATCAGGGCCACCTCTTAAAAGAAGGAAAAATACTGAGGGAGGAAGGGAGGGAACAACTGGTCCACAGGCAAGGGACTCATTGGATGAACTGATTTGGGCAATGTCTCAAAAGAGAGGGGATGATCCCTCAGTGTATAGGCGATTCTGAAAAGAAACTACTTTGGCAGAAAGAAATGCAATAGTCCTTTCTCTGTCGTTTACTACTCAGCACCCAACACAGTCCAGCTGGGAGAAAATCAAAGGCGCAATTGAGTGCACGCTGCTCTGGGTGTGTGCCTGAGAGTCACAGGATCCCAGAACAAAGCAGGAAGGCACGGGCCCAGCAGCCTTCTAAGAATGCTGAGAGGTCAGCCCTCAAGGCCCTCCAGCTCCCTGAGGACCCAGGGAGCATCTTGGAATGAGGCTGTGGCTTCCCCTTAGACAGCAGGGAGCAAAGAAAATTTGTGTCGCATAGTCCATTCTGGGCAGAGAAGGAGGAATGGGTCCTGAAAGAGGGGCAGAAGAAGGACCAGAAAAGAGATGGTATGAAGCACAGCCCATGGGCACAGCCAGGCTCTCCACTCCTCCCACCCCTCCTAGGCAGCGGCTTTGTGCGTGGTGTCCCTCTCCCGAGAGCCCTCCCTCCTCCTTTCCACCCAGGGACTAGCATCACTCCCTTCTGACTACCTTGAAGAGTCTTCCTTATTGCCTCTGCTCCTGCCTCTTCTCCTTTCTGCAAAGACTCATCCAGGTCCCTGGGTAGTTTCACATCCTTTCTAGTTGTTTCCTACACACCTATGACATCTTCAGAGAAGCACCCTGCCACCTAAATTCTTTTTCCTTCATACATTAAAACTAAGCTTTTCATTTTTTAAATCAAAGCAGTGCCCAAACAAACAGAAAAAAAAGTAGATGCCCTCATCACCCAGATATGTGGTCCATTAACCTCTTGGTGGCTATCGTTTGAATCCAGACTGCCTTCCAAAGCCCACACGTTAGAGGCTTGTTTCCCAGCTTGGTGTCATTAGGAAATGGCGGAGCCTGTAAGAGGTGAGGCGCAGTCCAGGTCTTGGGCCACCGGGGTGTGCGCTTGGAGACAGTGGGAATCCAGTCCCTTTGTCTGTCTTTTTTCTTCCTGGCTTCCATGAGATGCACAGCTTCCTCTGGCACACAGCCCTACCATGATATTCTGCTTCACCACAGGCCCAACAACAACAGCGACAACCAGCCAGGGCCTGGAACCTCCAAAACTGTGAGCCAAAAATGATCCTTTCCTTTCTTTAAAGTAGATTACCTCATACATTTTGTTAGAGTAACAAGAAACTGACTAACACATTGGTGGATGCAAAACAATTTATATTATTAATGCATGTACCTATGAAATCCTGTATTCTTTAAGGGAATATAAAATAATGGTTAAGCTTTTGGGCTTTATAGTTAAATTAGCTTGGGTTGGAACTTCAAATTTAGTTGTAAGAGCCTGGATAAAATAATCTCTGGAAATCTCAGTTTCTTCTTATGTAAAATAGAGGTAGTAAAATTGTTATAAAGTTGTGAATATTATGCTGGACGTGGTGGCGCATGCTTGTAATCCCTGCACTTGGGAGGCTGAGACAGGAGGATTGCACAGGTTCGAAGCCAGCCTCGGCTACTTAGTGAGACCCTGTTTCCAAATAAAATATAAAATAAGTCTGGGAGTGTAGCCTGGAGGTAGAAAGCCTCTGGGTTCCACCCCTAGTACCACCAAAAATAAAAATAAATAAATAAATAAATAAATAAAGTTGTAAATATTAAATTAAGTGAACCACATAAAACCCACTAACCCACAGCACATACTTAGACCATTATGTGTGTGTGTGTGTGTGTGTGTGTGTGTGTGTGTGTAAAACACATATTTAAAAATTCACCATTCAGCCAGGTATGGTGATACATGCCTATAATCCCAGTACTTGGGAGGCTGACACTCTCTCTCTCTCTCTCTCTCTCTCTCTCTCTCTCTCTCTCTCTCTCTCTCTTTCTCTTTCTCTCCCTCTCTCACCAATTTAAAAAGTAGAATATTCAGTGGCATTCAGCAAATTCATGAGTCTGTGCCACTATCACTGTTATCTAGTTTCAGAACATTTTTATCACCCCCAAAAGGAAACAACACACCCTCTAAACAGTCACTCCCATCCCCTTTACTTCTGGCCCCCAAAACTGCTAATCTGCTGTCTGTATGGAAAATCACTATTATTTTATTCGTCAGGCTTTCTCTCATAGTTTTTCCTGGTAGCTTTAATCATGGTCAGATTTCTCTCACTACACAAACCAAATTTAACTTTAAAAAGGAAACAAATAAGAACAAAAATTGTAACAAAAACTACAAAACAAAACAAACATCTCACAAAATGAACAATAACAGAATGAATGTGTAACAATTATTTGACACATTCTTGGGCCCCTGCCCTGCCTCCTACCACCAAACCCTGGGCCCTGGCTCTTGTTAAGGTGGCAGGCCCTCCTCATGGCCAAATCCATGGTCTCTTTGCAGCTTCTCTTTGCCTTCGTTGTTTTCCACGTAAGACACTATGACCACCTCTTCCTGAAACCCTCTTTTCTTTGTTCCCGAACACCCATGTCCACCTCAGCTACTGGCTATACAAGCCCTCTTCCTGCTCCTCTCCCTCTCTGGCTCTCAGCGGTGACCATACCCATCGCTCCTGCTTCCACTGTGATATAGAAGCCCATATAGACGTCTAGCCTCCCCTAATTCCAGACACTCATGTTCAAGGTTAGGCTCCATCTTGCCCCCGTGGCGGCCCTCATCTTGGGCTCCTCTGGTTTGCTAGAAGCAGCCAGCTGTGTACTGCACTTTGCTTTCTGGTCGTGTTTGAGACATCTGCGTATGTTTTGAACGTGTCCTCAGAGTTGATATGTTGAAAATTGAATCCCCAGCACAACTGTGTTAAGAGGTAGGGCCTTCAGAATTTTTACATTTTTTTTTTTATTTGGAAACAGGGTCTCCTAAGCCAGCGCGCGCGGCTGGCTTCGAACCTGCGCGATCCTCCTGTCTCTGCCTCCCAAGTGCGGGGATTACAAGCGTGCGCCACCACGCCCGGCTGGGCCTTCAGAATTGATCAGGTCACAAGGGCTCTGCTGTCAGGAATGGATTAATGTCACCATCACCAGAGAAGGCTGGTTATCTGAAGAGTGGGCTGTTATATACCCAGGAGGGTCCCCTCTTGCTGTTTCTTACCCTCTCACCTTCTGCCATGGGTGAAGACAAGAAGACCCTCCCCTGATGCTGGCACCTCAACATCAGAACTGTGACACATTTTTTTCTTTATAAAGTACCCAGCTTGTGATATTCTGTTATAGCAATACAAAATAGACTCAAACAACATCTCAGAGTCAACATGTCCAAACTGCATTATCCAGAACCTGTTTGTCAGTCTATATTACTAACTCACTAGTGATACAATACCCATCCAATTCCCCAAACTTGAATTTTCAGTCACCTTTGGTTCCTATTTTTCTAAATTTCCCTTTCCAACTGGATAAGAAATCCTATTAATTATGGCTCAGAAAAAATCTCTTCCTTCCTATCCACCCCTATTGCCACTATCTTAATTTAGGTTCCCAATATCTCTTCTGTGAATGACTAGAGTGATTTTTTTTTTTTTTTCCGGTACTGGGGATGAAACCCAGAGGCATTCTATCTCTGAGCTACACTCACAACCCAATTTTTTATTCTTTATTTTGAAACCGGATCTCACTGAGTTGCAAAAGGTCTCACTAAATAGCTGAGGCTGTCCGTGAACCGCGATCCTCCAGTCTCAGCCTCCCAAATGCTGGGATTACAAGCGTAAACCACCACACCCGGCTTCGAGTGATGTTTTTATCATTCACATAAGTCCTTCCCATAACTTTCAGAATTCTATCTTTTCGTGTGTGTGTGTGTGTGTGTGTGTGTGTGTGTGTGTGTGTGTATGTGTGTGTGTGTGTGTTTACTGGAGATTGAACTGAGGGACATTCTACCTCCAAGCTACAACTTGAGCTCTTTTAATAAAAAAAAAAAAAAAAAAAGAAACAGGATCTTACTCGTATGCTGAGAGTCCTGCTGTTGCTGAGGTTGCCTTGAACCTTCGGTCCCCCTATCTCAGCCTCCCAAGTATTAGGTGTGTGCCACCATGCCATTCTTGTCTTTTTTTTTTTTTTTAATTCAATACAGGGAACTCCCCAGTCCAGAGTTTTAAATTTATGTGTAAGCTAGTTGAGTTGGGCTTTGTGTGACTTGCAAACCAAGCTTCCTAACTCATTGCCCTTTAAGCCAATTTTTCCTGATTTTTGCTGAACTCTAGAATCATCTGGGGAAGTTTTTGAACTCCCACTGCCAATGGAATCATAACATCTGGGAGTGGGAGTATGTGTCAGTTGTTTTAAAGATCATAGGTGAGCTGGGCGTGGTGGTGAACACTTGTAATCCCAGCATTCGGGAGGCTGAGACAGGGGAATTGTGGTTCACCGCCAGCCTCAGCTACTTAGTGAGGTCCTTTGCAACTCAGTGAGACCTTTTTTTCAAAATAAAGAATAAAAAATAGGGTTGGGGGTGTAGCTCAAAGGTAGAATGCCCCTGGGTTCCATCCCCAGTACTGCCAAAAATAAAAATAAAATTTAAAAAGATCATAGGTAATCCCAGTGCACAGCAAAATTTGAGAACCACTGCTACAAGCAAAATAAGTTCAAGGCCAGCCTCGGCGACTTAGCGAGACCATGTTCCAAAATAAAAAGTAAAAGTAAAAGATCTGAGTGTGCATCTCAGAGGTGGGATGCCCCTTGGGTTCACTCCTCTGTACCACACTAAACAAACAAACAGGTATAGGAGAGTGCAGTATTTGGAACCAGACTGCCTGTGCAGTCTTAGTGGCCTAGGACAAACATTCAAAAACTCCCTGCATCCCTTTCCTCCTCTACAAACTGTAAATAACAATAGCTCTGCTACAGCAGTGGTGTTGTCAGGATTTTATACTACATGGAAAATTCTTAGAACACTGCTTGGTTCACAGTGAGCACACACAAATTGCCAGCCTCTGTCTTCATAGGTTCATTGTACACAGGTGGGTTTAGGGTACGGACTCCAGGCACTGGCTAAGAGGTGAATGCAGGGAGATAGTGGAGATGGTGAAGGCGGATGGCTTTTTGCAGAATCCCACAGGACAGAAGGGGACACAGAGTGCTGCTGCAAGAAACAGAACAGAGAGTGGTTTCTGGTGTTTTCATTTTTTAGCTGCAGGCCTTGAGCACGTGCAGATGCTGGAAGAAAGAACCAGGTGAGGAGGGGAAGCTGCAGCCAACACGAGGGAGGCAGAGCCAACACCAGATAGAGCTGTATCCCACAGGATGTGGGAGGAGATGGGGTCTGGCGCCCAGGGATCAAGAGTAGCCTTGGACCAGTGAGAGGTGGGTCTCCCAGGAGACAGAGGATGGGTGCCCAGGTGGCCCCACCCAGCTGTGCTTCCAGCTGTTCTGCTTTGTGCAGTTGTTTCCTTAGGTAAATTTTATCTAATTTTTTCTCGGGTGGCGGGGCGTTCACTGTACTGGGGTGGAGACGCACTTACTACCTGGTGGCAGAACAAAAGACTTGTAAAGTGCTTGGCCACCGCTGGCCTCGCCCTGCCCAGGGTGCCAATAGCTTGCAGTGAGGCGCTTTTCAAGGCAGGGAATAGATTCTGTTAACTGGAGGGAGGCCAGGTGAAGGGCTTATTGTTTTGTATTATTCATCATAGAGAATTCAGTTTCTTTTAAAGGAACTCTTTCTGCCCGAGGGTAACAGAAAGTACTTCCTTCTACAGAACACAACTTCATAACAGGATTCATTCATTGTAATGGGACTGACTTACCCGTAGAATCTTTTCATTAAAAGTACATGTACTTAAAAATTTGTCAGCAGAATTGTTAGAGACCTTTGTACTGTCTTATTTTTATTTTATCGTGTGTGTGTGTGTGTGTGTGTGTGTGTGTGTGTGTGTGTTTTACTGGGAATTGAACCCAGGGCCTTTCTACCTCCAAACTACACCACCAATCCTATTTGTTTAATTTTTATTTTGAAACAGGATCTCACTAGGGGGGGGGGGAGTCTCAGGACTTGCTGAAGCTGTCCTTGAACCTGTAATCTTCCTGTCTCAGCCTCCCAAGTACTGGGATTACAAGCCTGCCCACCACTCCTAGCTATGTTGTTGTTTTCAAGAGAGATAACAAGCTTCCAGCTAAGGATGTCCTGGAAAAACTCACTCCCCCTCTCTAGCTCTGTTTTTTTTTTATCTGTTAAAAAAAGAGGGGGTGGGCCTTGAGCCGGCCTCTTCCTTCCTCCCTTCCTCTCTCCCTCCCATCAACAAGTATACACTGAGCTTCTACCACAGGCAGGGCACGCCTGTGGGTGCTGTGGGGAGATAAACAAAAACCAACAGAGATAAACAAAACCCGATTACACCATTGTGCCCCTCACTCAGTTAATTTGCAGTTTTGCAGAAGCATTACAGTCATCTCCGAGGATTGGTTCTAGGACCCCGCGGATATCAAAATCTGAGGTTGGCCAGGTCTCTTATGTAAAATAGCTAGCATTTGCATATAAGCTATGCACATCCTTCCATATGCTTTAATCATCTCTTGATTACTTATAATACCTAGTATAAAGTGAATGTGATGTAAATCTTGTATGTTGTATAACTTAGGAAATTATGACAAGAAAAAAACTGTACCTATTCAGTACAGAGACAATGTTCTTTTTTCCTTAATATTTCCATCTGAAGCAGGTTAAATCTGCAGACACAAAACCCAGGGATACAGAGGGCCAACTGGACCAGCCACATTACCTGCTGCAGTGTAGGTTTTTATCACCTTTTATGTGCACACTTTCGGTGGCTTCCTAATTGGTCTCCCTGCCAGAAGCTTCCCTGGGAAGCACAAGTCAGTCCGACAGCCACCCTCCCGCCCCGCCACAGGACAGGCTCTGTCGTGCCTTGTTCTGCTCTCAGGTCACTCTTCTCATCCCCGAGGTCTTGCAAACTCCCACTCCCCCATCAGGCCCAGCTCCTCGCTGTCTCTGTGCCCACACTCCTGGCAGAGCAAATTGTTTCCTCCCCCTAACCTCCAGCCAGTCCTAACGCTCCTAACTGAACTCAGTTTTAGCTTTGATCACAGGATGGTCATTTACCTGTCTCCTATGATAGGAAAGCACAAACCGTAATTACTTTGGTTTCCTCAATGCATGACACTTAGCTGGTGCTGAATTAATAATTGTGACATCACTAATTATCACACACGAGAAATATACAAAATCATTTCTGCCTTGGCCCTCCCAGGCCAGAACCAGGCTACTGGGGGAAATCTCAGAGATGAAGGACTTGAGGGTTTTTTTTTTTTTTTTTTAGTATTTCACTCATAAGGCAACAAAGTATAACACAGCGAACACTTACCCACTTGTTCAGCCTTGATAGATCTCACGTTTGCCATCCTTGCTTCAGAATTTTTTGAAAAAACATAAACATTATAGTTAATGTATACGCGCTACCTCCATTCCTTCCAAACTGAAGGTTTATCTATGCATAATTTGCATGTTTGCTACCAAAGTATATATTTCTAAACAATGTTTTGTGCTGTTTTGTACTGTTTTCATGTTTTAAAACATGTTAACTTCATACAGACTTATACTATAGATATGAAATTAATTTTTTCTCTAAACATTATCCAGATACCTGTGGGCTTATTACTGGGCTCTGTATCCTAGACGATTGTCTATTCATCTACTCATGCACTAAGTTCCTAATATCAATGCTTCTGTAATGGGTCTTGATAGATGATAGGAGAAATTTCTCCTTCTTATTTTTCTTCAAAATCACTTAAGCTGTTCTTTGGCCTTCTCTCTTCCAATATGAATTTAAGAATCAGCTTTTAAAGGTTTAGAAAATTCCTTTAATTTGTATATTAATTTGAGAGAAGGTCTTTCTTTATGGCTGTGAGTATTGCTACCCATGAGCTGGGTTCAGCTCCTCAGCTGCTCAGGTCCCCCCTGTGTGTGATGGAATGAACCAGAGCATCCCTCCCAGAGGAATCTCAGAAAGAGCAGAGAGCTGCAGCTGGACCAGTGCAGAGCCCCGCCGGCAAGGTCACAGGCAAGCTGCTCAGGTCGATGGCTGGGGTCAGGCAACCAAGAGGTGCCAAATGCACTGACCACTCGACTGCTCGGACCTCCTGTTGCCTCTGTGGCAGATGTTACTGTCCAACACAGTGCCCTCTTCCTCCAACTCCAGGGCTCTCAGCTTCTTTCCCTGGCCCTACAGGTAGCTCCCAAAGCAGAGCCGGCACTCTATGAGAGACCACTATGCCCCCGTCCTCAATCTCTCTAAGCAGACAGGGACCCTGGCAACCACCCAATATGGATGGCTTCAAGGGAACCTTCAGGCCTACACAGGGCTCTGAGCCCAACCTGCTCTGCAGACAAAAGGGTAAGCAGATCAGACACATAACTTCTTTCCATTTTAAAGACTGCTTTCTAGGGAAGAAATAGGATTTTAGATAAACCAATTAGCCAAACAGACTGAATGGAGAATACTTTGCTGCAGAATCCAGTTTTGACTTTGCCTTCAGGCTGCTCTGTATTTAAGTGTTCAGAAGCCCTTAAAATCTGGTCCCTGAGCGCCTGGAAGTGAAGCTATTTATATCTCCTTCCACTGCTTATGGAAACAAACAAGTGCCATATATGACAGAGATGCTAACAGAGGCAGACATCAAGCTCTCTCCCTTGCTCCTCTGTCCCATTTGTACCCAGTGCATAGTGATACAGATGAGAATCGGTTAACACTCACCCAGGATCTATTATGTGTCCACCCTGGGTTAAGTGCTAAAAAGATAAAAGCCCCCTCATTCTCACCAGAATAGAAGACTGTGGGCAAAACTCCCCATTGTACACAACAAAGGCCCAGGGACCTCAAGAGACTCATCTGGTCAGAGCCACATAGCTGGTGGAAAGTAGAATTGTGAGCCTAAAGCTATGAACCAGTGACCAAAGAATCTGAGTCTAGCACATGTGCCCCTTGCTGCCTGTTGTGGAAGGGAGGAGAGGAGGAAAGAAAGGGGAGGAAGAGAGGAGATAGAGGGGCCAGGGAGAGATCATGGAAGAAAGGAGAAGGAGAGCCAGGCATGGTTGCATGTGCCTGTAATCCCAGTACTTGGGAGTTTGAGTCAGGAGGATTGCAGGTTTGAGGCCAGCCTCAGCAACTTAGATTATATTTCAAAATAAAAAGGGCTAGGAGTATAGCTTAGAGGTATAATGTTCCTGGGCTTGGTGAAGAAGAAGAAGGAGAAGGAGAAGGAGAAGGAGAAGGAGAAGAAGAAGAAGAAGAAGAAGAAGAAGAAGAAGAAGAAGAGGAGGAGGAGGAGGAGGAGGAAGAGGAGGAGGAGGAGGAGGAGGAGGAGGAGAGAGAAGGAGGAGGATGAGGAGGACGACGAGGAGAATGAGGAAAAGGAAGAGGAGGACAAGGAGGACAAAGAGGATGAGGAGGAGGGGAGAACGAGGAGGGGAGGAGGAGGAAGAAGATGAGAGTTGCAGCGAGCAAGAGGGCAGGGAAGGAGGAAGACTAGTGGTGTTGGAGCCTCTGGCCTGTCCTGGGAAGGAGGACTTCCTTTCCCAGGGTCTATGTACTAGGTCCTGTGATCACCATCCAGGGTGATTTTGTGTGTCCTTTGGAGGAGGAAGCGGAAGCAGGAGGAATGGGAGAGCAGACTTTCACAGCTGAGCCCTCTGTCTAATGGCAAGCACAGTTCTTAGAGGCCTGATTGGGACACAAGAAAATCCTGAGGCCAGTTACCAAGGCAGCACTGCCCTTAGTGACGGGGACAGAAAAACCACAGCAGCCCCCTCACCCTGTAAACTGGCAGAGGGACTTAGCTCAAAACCAAAAACCAAGGAAAACACCAGAGAGATAATCTGAAGAGTATAACTTGGTTAAGCACCAATAAAAAATAAAAGTGTTTCCAGAATACAGAAGCTTTTTATCTCTAGCTTCTGGCCATTTTTGTTGTTGTTCAGTTGCTGTCCTACATGTGTGTATTAGAGTGGATGTGACTCCCTTCACTTCCCTGAATTTGTAGGGCACTCTTCAAAGGCCCCCCAGTCTCAGTGGATGAACGGGGAGTGTATGTGTTGAAAGTGAGCTGTGGGCTTGGGGAGGGCACTCCTGAGCTCACGCGTGTAGGTGAGCTGGCTACTAGCAAGCACACATGACCAGGGCATTACCTCAGCCAGGAAGGAGCCGCTCTGGACTGACTTCACTTTCTCCTCCCTCTGCCCATCCCTGGCTCTGGGGTGCCTCCCCACTCTCATAGCTGCTAGAGGAGTTCTAGGAGGCCAACTCTCCCCCAAGCTCTCGCGGGTATGAGTTTAATTAAAAACCAGTCCGGTTTGCCCCTCCATAGGAAACAGGGTAGACAGGATGTTGGTGCCAAAGCGAGCCAAAAACCAAGTCAGTACGGGAGGCAGCCACCAGCTTCCTGTCGAAACCCTCTGGGCTCAGCTGTGAGGCCCGCCAGGACAGGAGTATCGGGGCCTGGGGTGCTCGGGGGAGTTAGCAAACTGGCTCCAGGCGTGGCGGGGGTGCTAGGCACATGGCAGGAAGAGTCCCTGGCATTTGCCAGGGATACTTGTCCTCAGGAGGCAGCAGCATCTTGCTTCTGAGGGGACTTCTTGTTTGATACACAAAGTAGCTTTAGATTTAGGAATGAGGTCTGGCCTGTAGGGGGAAAAGTTAGGGGACATTAGCAAGACCTTGAAATCAAGGAGTCCCCAGCCACATGAGGACTAGAGGACTCCCTGGGAAACCTGTGTGACCTGGAGCGGAGGCTCAGCCACCTGGTTAGGCTGGAGAAGCTGGAGCTGAGGACACAGGTGGGGGCCCAAGGAGGAGAGCTTTGTCAAAAATGCCTGGGAGACAAACACAGTCTCTCTCTCCCTCTGCCCCAGTGGAGCTCCTGCCACTGGGCAGGGCTGGTTTCACTGGCTCCTGGGCCTGGGAGAAGCTGAACAGGACAGGCTCTCCAGCCCTGGTAGACAGGCCCGGCTGGGGCACGCAGACCAAGGTCTCCTTTCTCACTGTGCAGATCTAAGGTGGGCATTTTACCTTGAACCTGCTAATTGTCTGATTCCCCCTCCACGGTATTGGCAAAGCATTTGGCTGGTGCTGACAATATCAGTTCACTTTGAAATTAGATAATTGCATTTCTTCATGTACATATTGAAGAGCCCTTATAAAAATGCAATAGAGGAAACAGATAGTGGAGGTAAAGGGTACAAATGAACACCCACCAGGTGGACCACCTCCTCCCCTCCTGCCCTCGGTAGACAGTGATCACTGTTTGGTCAATGCACTCTTCCCCTGGGCCTCTCCACCTGCTCAGCGGTGGTCATGCCTCCTGTGGTTGAATGAGGATCCAGAGAGGGTAGACACAGAACACTGCTGCAGGGAGGAAGGGTCCCTGGAAGTAAAACATCTGTCTTTGTAACGCTGCCCCACTGTGATAGGTCTTATTTCCCAAAGATGGCCCCAAAGATCTCTCCCAGTCTTTTTGCTCTTTTGCAATGTAACCTTCCACGTTCCTATCAAGAGGTAGCATCGGCTTCTCCGCCCCCTTGAAGGGTAGGATACGGTGGATGCTTCACAGATGGAATGCATTACTGTGCCAATGCTGCCACCACCCTTCCCTGGCTGGCAGCTTCTCTTCCCGCCTCTTCTTGCCATGCAGTAAGAAGCCCATGCCTCGGAGGGAGGTCACATGCTCTCAGCAGCCCAGCTGAGTCCCAGACAAGAACCAGTATCAAGTTCTGGCCCCTGAGGGAGCCGTCTAGCCTAGTTGAAACTTGAGTGGACATGCCCTGAAGTCACATGCAAGCCCCCGAGTGGACAGTGTTAGCAGAGGCTAGTCAACAACACAGCACGAGGGGCTCAAAATAAGGGAATATATAAGAAATTATTTTAAGCTGCTAAGTTTTGGGGTGGTTGGTAACTATGCAATAGGTAGCTGGAGCAGAAATAGATTACCCCAAAGCATAAGGCTTCAAACAGCCGGTATTAGCTACACCTCACAAAACTAGCTGTTCATGTGGATTTAGTCAGGAAGATTGGCTGGGGCCTGCTGGTCTTGGCCTCTGCTAAGATGATTCTCGTTCTCCAGCAGGCTGACCCAGTACTGCTCTCCTGGCAGTGGAAAGTGAGAGAGAGAGAGGGGGCGGGGAGGGAGAGAGGAAAGAGGGAGAGAGGGAGAGAGGGAGAAGAGAGAATATTGCTCCAAGAAAATCTCAAGGCCAGCTCATATTCAAAGGGTATGAAAGTGGATTTTAGTTAGTTAGTTAGTTTGGGTACTAGAACTTGAACCCAGGGACATGCTCTGCACTATACCTCCCAGTCCATTTTATTTTATTTTAAGACAGGGTCTCCCTAAATTGCTGAGGACCTCGCTAATTTGCTCAGGCTTGCCTCAAGCCTGTGATGCTCCTATCTCAGTCTCCTCCGTACTGGGGTTATAGGCATACCACTCAACCTGACTTTGATTTTCTTTTTCTTTCTTTCTTTCTTTCTTTCTTTCTTTCTTTCTTTCTTTCTTTCTTTCTTTTTTTTTTTTTGAGTGTGTATATATGTGGTAATAGGGATTGAACCCAGGGTGTTTTACCTCTGAGCTACACCCCCAGCCCCCCCCCTTTTTTTTATCTTGAATCAAGATCTCACTAAGTTGCTGAGAATTTAACTAAATTATTTAGACCAGCCTTGAATCTGTGATTCTCCTGTCTCCATCTCCCGAGTACTGAAATAACAGGTATCTGTCACCATACCCAGCTGATTCTATTTCTTGATGAAGGTACAGAGAGTGTGGGTACTAGAAGAAAGAGTATTTGTGTCTGTCTATTTTTTTTTTTTTTGTGGTACTGGGGGTGGAACCCATGGGCTTTCTACCTCCAGGCTATACTCCCAGACCTATTTTATATTTTGTTTGGAAACAGGGTCTCACTAAGCTGCTGAGAGCCTCACTAAGTAGCTGAGGCTGGCTTCGAACCTGTGTGATCCTCCTGTCTCAGCCTCCTAAGTGCAGGGATTACAAGCACGCGCCACCACGCCCAGCTATTGTGTCTATTTTTGTAATAAGTTTATCAAATAGCTAATAAGGATATTAACAGCTTTGAGGTCCTGAAATATAAATCCCTCCTCTGTTTTTGGCTTGCACCTCTAGTTAAATCTCCAGTACTTAAGATTATTTTCCCTTTCACTTTACAGATTTTGTGAAGGAAAATAAGAGAAAAGGGACCATGCAGAGTATTGGTAGCCAACCTGACTCGTCAAGTCTTCTAATACCCTGCTCTTCAAACAGTGCTCAGTGAAGTCCTGGGGTACTGTGGTGGCCTCTAGGAGGTACAAGAGAAAAGAATGAGTGTAAGCAAGAGGAACTTTGGGTCCCCACCATTACCATGGAAGCTCTGTTCTCTCTTGGGATTTACTTTGGAGAAATATTATGCAGCTTTATAAAATAAAAAGATTTGGAGTCTACCAGACTAAACCAATGTCTCAATCTTCTAGAAAAGCAACCAGTTTTAAAAGTGTCTATCCCAAGTGACCCAGCAGTTGCAGCATCCTAGCTGATAGTAGAACCCTGTCTGCTGACCCAAAGTCAATTTCCCCTCCTTACTTTCCCCTCCCTCACTGGGTGTAAGATGGCAGAGAATTGTTATAGCCTGATGAAGAGGGGGAAACTGAGGCAATCACTGCTTCAATCAACTCTTCACTTCCCCACCAAGAAGCCCCCTCATAGTCTGAACCCTGCGCCTCAGTAACCCTATACTTCATGATGCTCTCTGTCAGGCTGGATTCCCAGAACTGCAGTCAAATCAGGGCACCGGACTGTGTTGGCAGTGGGCTGGGCTGGCCACTCACCTCAGGGGAGAGAGTAGGGGATGCTGGTACAGCTGATTCCACAGGGGCAGATGGAACTCCATCTGGAGGAAGCTCATTTCAGGAGAGGGCAGGGCTAGCTCGGAGGCTGTGATGTCCTTGTTCTCCTCCCAGTGTGTTAATTCCATTTCTTCTCAAGTAAAATTTTTTAGGACACGGGCTATTTATAGAGCCTCCTAAGCCCTTTTCAGTCTGTTTCCTGTTCAAGTACTGCATTAGTCACCAGAAAGTATCTCAGGCAACCTCCCGTCCCTGCCTGATCCCAGCCACAGGGATGCTGGTCAGACTCCGGGCAGATCCCAGGGGGCTACGTGGGAAGAGGAGGCAGGGGGCTGCTTGGGAGGGAGGGAAGAGGCTCTTATCCCCCATCCTTGTGCCATGAAGATCTGAACCCAACAGCTTTCTGTAGTTTGGTTAGCCCTCAGAGACACAGAGACCATAGAGGAACCTCTCTTTGGCTGCATATTTTTGCCATTACTTGATGACCTATTTGTATGCAGTTCCTTGCAGAAAATTTCCTCCCAAGCCATATACGGTGATTTCATTGCACCACAGACTGAGACGTCTATCTGCAGTCAGTAATCAAGGCTCCTTCCTGCTTTCCCCCTATCATTTCTATACATCCTTTCCCATCGGTTGTGTAGGCTGCTCTGGGCTCCTTTCAATCTCAGTTCTCTCCACATATGGTTGGTCCTAGGAGAATACCAGATGGGAGGGACCTGGAGATCTGAGCTGGCTTCTTGTAACCACAGGCCCATGGAGCAATGGGCTCTGCAGCTGAGGAAACAAAGAGAAGACTTCCGGCCAGGAAATGGCAAAAGGGCAGTAGCCAGCCCTCCATGCCCTTTCACTCTCTGGTAGCCTTGCTTGTCCTGGCCTCTGGCTGGAATGCACACCCTAACCCGACCATGCATTCATCAAGGGACCCACTGCTGGAGACCTCCAGCTGGCCACCAACACCCCCCAGCCACCCTGAACACTTTGGTCAACTTTGACCACTCTGAACACTTTGGTCAACTTCTACAAGTCTCTAGTAAAGGAGTTGGGTGGAGAGTTTTAGATCCTGAGCTTTCTGACCCTGAACTTTCTGGAGTCACAGGAGAGAAAGGTGGAGGTAAGTCTGATGCTCTGTTTGCATAGCTTGTCATCAGACAACCTACATTCCAGAGAGGGAGATCTTTCCACACTCTAGCCTTGCCACTCCCAAGCCCCAGACAAGGAGACTTCTGTCCCTGGGACAAAGCTTCTGAGGGCCTTGAAGATGACTTGTTCTGGGTTCTCCTTGGGGGCAGTGGCCTTCTCAGTCCCAATCTCGGTGTTGCCCAACTCAGACCAGGGAGGGGTCCCCTAATGCCAGCTAGCCAGAAAGGGCCTTGGTGGAAAGGCGCATGAGCTCACGCAACCCTCCTGTCCCGCTCAGAGCTGGCACACACCAGCACCCTGAGCGGAGGAGGTGGAGGAAATGGGGCATGAGACGTGTATACCAAGCACCAGCCTGAGCCAGGCATCCCGGAGCTGCTCCTGAGCTGTGATGCACACTGACAATCTGCCCAACTATTTTTATTTCCATTTGGTTTCCATCCTAGGAAATTCATTACAGACTGTCTCCCCGCAGAACACACTCAATTACATCCTTGGGAGGGCGAGGGACCAGAAGACAACATCAGGGATGGCTGAGTCGAGCTTAGTCAAGAATGAGCTTGCTTCTGCCAGTGCTGAAGGCCTTGAGACCGATTCCCAGGGCATGGGTGATCCAGGCGCCAGGTAGGATTGAGTACCAGAGGAACTTCCCCTCTTTTGGAACTGTGATGGAGGATTCTGAAGCAGAGAGCACCTAAGTAATGCCTTTATCCAAGCTGCTCTTTAAACAAGGCCCTCTCCCACTTCCCCTTCTTAATTTGGAAAACCAACACATATGGAGACAAGTGTATAGAGCAATAACTATAAAGCAAACACCCATGCCAGGAAGTGAAGCGCCGCCAGCCCTCCCACGCCCCTCGCCCTCCCGCATCTCTATCTGAGCGCTCTTCTCCCTCTCCCAGACTTCTATGGCGTCTGCTTCCTTTTCCTTTAGTTCTGCCACCTGAGTGTGCATCTTGACAGAAAATAATTTACTCGTCTTGAAATTTTCATGAATAGAATCGTGTTGTGGGGCTTCTATGTATTTTGCTTCTTCTGTTCAGTTACTTTTATGAGCTCCATCCATGCCATTGTGTCAGCCTCAGGACATTCATTTCCTTTTCCGGGCTATGTTCATATTATTCCACTGTACAAATCCATAGTACTATTGATGTACATCTGGGCTCTTCCCGGGTTTGGGCTATTATAAGCAATGCCACAGCAAGCATTCTTGATATGTGTGTCCTGGTGCAAATATGCAAACACTTCTCCAGGATTTATACCTAAGCATGGAGTTGCACAACTACTAAGCATAGAGTCTACACAACTGATGGGTTGCCAATGGGGTTGCACCGCCCCTTGCTCTCTCTTGTTGGGCCTGCCTTGGCTATGCTGGGGGAGGCTGACCCCAGGTTCAGAATCGCTGATCCCACAGGGAGTTCTGCTGTTGAGAAGCCAATCTGTGGGTGCCTTTGCTCTTGCCCCATCTCACAAATGGGGCCTGCCATCTCCTGCCTCTGTAATAATATCTCCCCAGTGCTGAGCTTAGTACTCCTCCTATCATAGACTCAGTTCACTGTGGTACCCAGACTCATCTGCTCAGGGACATGATGGGTAGTATCGAAGGTCGATCCAAGGGTAGTGGGGTCCCAGACATCATATAGGAGGTCAGAGGAGATGACTCAGGGTGAGCAGGGCTGCTGGCAGGCTGACACTGCCAAGTGGGACATGAGGCATGATGGTTCCTCATGGCATCCTGGGTTAGGCAAGGGGAGGAAATACAAGAACTATCACTAGTCCCAGAGACCTGGAACAGACTCTAGCCTTTGCAATATCAATCTTTATATTATGACCAAAAACTCAACTCAGTCTTAAATTTATAAAAGGAGAATTTTTGAGCTTGTGACAAAATATAATAGAAGGCCTGCCTCCAAGAGAAGCTTTATCCAGAAGCTCACACAGTACCATCAGACTCCGGTACATGGACTATCTTGTCTCTGCTTGAGGAATGTCAGCCTTAACTAAGAAGGGGTGAGACGAGACTGCATAGAAAAGATACGATTCTAGAACAGGAATGGAAGGCAGCAGTTTAGGCTGAGCCTGGGCATCTGTGGGATCCATAATCAGGAACAACCTTAGGGAGTGGCCCCATGTCTGGGTCACAGTGGGTGTCCCCTGAGTATCCCAAGTGCCCAGTCTTAAGCTTGGGAATTGGTGGACACATGCAACCCTATAAAGGCATGTTAGTATACTCAGATTCCTAAAAATATTAGTCTATTATTGTACTGAGCATCTGGGAGTGGACTCCAAGAGAGGAAAGGGGGGGGGGGGGAGGAATGAATGTTCCTTCTAGACACGGAAAACACGAGTATATTTTCTATACTAGAAATTGGGGCCTGAGGCTTGATTTAGTATTTGGCACCACTTCCAGGTAGGTGCTGTTGCAATTTCTAGGGCATTTCTGTGATGTGTGAAACCAAAGGGACAGAATATTGGAGCTCAGGGATGTCTTAGAAAATCCTAGAGGTGAGGTAGCTGATGCTGTTTTAAATAACATTTACAAGGACTTTTGTTTTATTTTGTTGTTTTGGTGCTAGAGATTGAACCCAGGGCCTTGAGCATGGCATATTAAGCAAGTGTTCTACTACTGAGCTATAGCCTTAGCCTCTAGTTTTTTTTTTTTTCCTTCTTAATACAGAAAAAAGAAAATAAAAACCAGATGGCCCAATATTCAATTATGAGGTAACCACCTTGACATTTTAAAAAATAATATCTCTACGTGTTATTTATACAGAAAGGTATAAAAGGAAAGGGATAAACCAGCTCCCTTAGTCCCTTCCCTCAGGGACCCACCAACCAGAGTTTTTTCTTTGTTATGGCTCGGATATAGAGTGTCCTCCATAAAAGCTTATGTATTGACAATGCAAAATATTCAGAAGTGATGGATCACTAAGGACATGGCTTTAAGAACTATATCCTTGCTCCCACACTGCTTTCTGGCTCCTATGAGCTAAGTAGCTTTTCTCTGCCACACCCTACTGCCATGATTCTGCCCTGGAGCCAGCTGACCATGAACTGAACCTCTGAAACTATGAACCCAGATAAACCTTGCTTCCTCTAAAGTGTTCCTATCAGGTGTTTTGGTCACAGCAACAAAAAAGCTAACTAAAATATTCTTCTTCCTGTTCCTCCTTCTCCTCCTTCTCCTCCTTCTCCTCCTCCTCTCCTCTTCCTCCTCTTTCTGATCTTTCTGGTGGTACTGGGGATTGAACCAGGGCTGATCTACCAAGCTACACTCCCAGTCTTTTCTATTTTTTATTTTGAAACAGGGTCTAAGTTGCCTAGGCTGGCCCTGAATTTAAGATTCTCCTGCCTCAGTCTCCAGAGTAGCTGGGATAAGAGGTGTGCACCAGTGCACCCAGCTTATTCACAGTTTCTTATACCTCCTAGAAAAGTGTTCTTCAACAGCCATGCTCACAGCAGAGGAAGATTAGGGGAATGCTCCCTGCTATTGCACCTGAATGAGGAGGGAGCCAGTGAATGAGTGAAGATGCTCCAGGCCCTCCAGCCCCCTCCTTAGCAGGCCTCCCCACCCCACCTCCCAAGGGGCTCACTGCCCTAGTCCCCCACTCACTAGCTCCCAGCAGGGGATACTGACCAAACCTGAGTGAGAATTTCCTGAAGGCAGGATTTTCCCACTGATTACATGTCTGGTGCTGTAGAACATCTCAACTCTATTTTTTTTTTCCAACAGTGATTCATCCAGGAATCATCAGAGACAGCCTGATGCCTCCTTTCCTAGCTTTGATCAGGGTTATATAACTTCATGCTGAATTGTGCTTGAAGCCTCGCTTTCCCTTTGCCCAGGCCTCAGAAGACTAGATAGTGCCTGCGGTTCGCTTTAGGATGAAAGCCTTTTCCTTAAGCCTCCATTCATATCGTCCGTGAACATGCCCTTGCACGCCATCAGATCAGGAAGAAAAGCACAAGGCTCTCAAAAATGTTCACTCATCACATATCTACTTGTTATCGTGCATTCATCATGTGTTTACTGAGAATCTACCAATTCCCAGGCACCATGCTAGATCCTTAGCACCGTTGTGGGAGGCCTTAAAATATAACCAAGTTTCCCTAAGGCTGAGAAAGGAAGAGAGGTGACTCAGACACAAGGAGCAGTATGCAGAAGCCCAAGTGTCTGAGAGCAAGAGCCGAGGACTCAGGATGGCTAGGTTCTCGAGGGAGTATCGCCCGTGGTGAGCTTCAGGCTGGAAAGAGACAGGAGGCTGGGCGATGAAGGACCTCGAGTCCCATGGCCTTCAATGTAAACTGTATCTGAGGACCATCGAGCGTTTCAAGCAGGAGAACTGAGTCACTGCGGAAGCAGCACAGAGGTGGCACAGCCAGCTAGGACAGTGGGAGGACTGTTAAATGAGGGACTGTCTCCTGAGGTTTGGGCAGTGTGCAGTAAAACTACTAGGTCCTGTATGGAGAGCTACAGACAGGCCTGTCAGGCAGGGAGGGCTGTGGGGAAGGAGCGGTTGCTGAGAGTCACATGAATGTCACCTGGAGAGGAGTTGTGGCCCTTGGCTGGGGTCTCTCCACAGTGAGCGGGCCAGCCTCACTCTCCTGCCCTGGCCTCCTGCTGCCGCTGCTCAGTGGCCAAAGCCAGCCAGAAGCAGAGGTCAAGGAGGGTGTTGCACTGTACATGTGAGCAACAGCCCGGGCACAGAGCAGGCCAGAGAAGGGCAGAGCAATGGCCACCACAAGAGTCCTGCAGTCAGATGAGCAGTTCTCCAAGACTGGCCAGGATGGAGGGTGATTTGGAGGCAGAGGGAGGGGATGGGAAGAGAGTGTGAGGGTCTGAAGGAAGCGCTGGCTGTGAAGACAGGGAGGGAAAGAATGACTCAAACAATATAAGGAGACAGAATAGCCATGACCTGCTGAAAGACGTGAAGGACAGGGAGGGTAGAGGGTGACTCCATTATCCGGGGAGGGAGGGAGCCTAAGTTATGCTCCTGGACCAAAAGAAGTGGTTCTTTCCCAGGCAGCAAAGCTGATCATGGTGGGAGGAGGAGTGGCTCCCCACGTCCCTGATCTGGGCAGAATAATAGTGGTTTCTGGTGTTTTTCTCTTTTTGCATCTGTGCTTTTCTCTCTACCACTTATCATCCTCCAAATACCCATTTTACTGCTGGTCTTCCCTCCTTAAAGTGCTAGGGCTGCAACACAATGTCTCTGCCTCTACTTTTTGTTTGTTTGTTGGGTTGTTTTTGTTTGCTTGTTTGGGTTTTTTTTTTTTTTTTGTACTGGGGATTGAACACAGGGCATTCTATCTCTGAGCTACACTCCCCAATTTATCTTTTGAAACAGGGCTTCTCACTAGGTTGATGAGAGTCTCACTACTTGCCGAGGCTGTCATTGAACTTGCTGCCCTACTGTCTCAACTTCCCAAGTACTGGTATTACAAGTGTGCACCACCACACCTGGCTTAACTGCCTGTTTTATTTTATTTTATTTATTTTATTTTTGTGGTACTAGGGATAGAACTCAGGGGCTTTCTACCCCTGGGCTCCACTCCCAGACCTATTTTATATTTTATTTGGAAACAGGGTCTCACTAAGTTGCTGAGAGCCCCACTAAGTAGCTGAGGCTGGCTTTGAACCTGTGTTATCCTCCTGTCTCAGCCTCCCAAGTGCTGGGATCACAAGCATGCGCCACCACGCCCGGCTCAAACTGCCTATTTTAAAAAGATCTACTGGAATGAATCTCTAAGAGACTAGGAGGGAGAGATTTTTTTTAAAATTCTGGACCTTTCCAGAGGAGCTCTGAAGTCCCCACTCTAACCCATCCCCATCCCCACCTCCTTAAAAGAACCCAGGTAAACAATTTTATGTTTGCTCTAAAATGTAGAGCCTGTGTGAGCACCGGCTTGGCTTCTTCTTCGGTGAACTCCCACTGTTCCCCCAATGGGAGCTGCCTGAGAGGGGAGTGAAGAAGGCCCCACACAGCAGAAGGGAAGGTGGAGAAGGGAGGCGGTGTTGCTAGGTAGCAGGCTGTGGTCCTGCGGTTGCTATGGCAATGATGGTTTGTGTATGAGGGGGTGCTGGATGGTTACTTGCTGAGCGTCTGTACATGCAGGCTGGCCCTCCTCATAAGGCATTCCTTGAAACTATGTCATAACCTGTATCATCAAAATTTCCCAGAGGAATAGCATTTGTTCTCCATGCCTGACCAAAGATGCAGCTGGAGATAAATCATAACTGTGATCAACAATCTGTCATAAGCAGAAGGCACGAGTGCCCAAATATCCTCAGAGAGATCCAGGGCTAAAATTAGGCTCTGGCCTCATCACAGAGCTAGCACTGGACTCCATGTGTGGTCCATATGTCATGCACTTAATCACTCACCATTCATTCATTCATTCATTCATCAGAGGGCTGTGGGTTCATCCTGGCCTCTCCAGCATCAACTCAGGTGGGTTAGTCTTCTGAGCTGGCATTACACACCAAATTGCATTCCCCAAAAAGATACAGCAGCATCCTAACTCCTAGTACTTGGGCAATGCAATCTTATTTGAAAATAGGGCTTTACAAAGGTAATCAAGTTGAGACAAGATCATTAAGATGGGACTTTATCTGATATGACTGTCCTTATGAAAAGTGGAAATTTGGGCATGGACATGTACACATAAGGAAGATGATGTGAAGATACAGGGAGGATGGCATATGAGGACACAGGATTAGGACAGTACATCTATAAGACAAGGAATGCCCAGGATGGCCAGCCAGCCACTGGAAGCTAGGGAGGGGCCTGGAAGGATCCTCTGCTGTTTGCAGAGGAAGCTTGGCCATGTAATGCCTTCATTGCAGACTTGGCCTCCTGACATAGGAGAAAATATATTTCTGTTTCTTTAAGCCACCCAGTGCATGATATTTTGTTGCAGGTTACTGCAGCCCTAATAGGAGCTACCATGGGGATCCTATGTCCTTTACCTCATCCTAGCCAAGGAGCTTTAAGAGGATTGATGGGCTAGATCCTGAGAAAGGTATCCACTTTTTTTCCTATGTGTGTCTAGATGGGGTCACAGGAGAAGAGATATCTTCAGAAGAAGGTCCCCAGGAGTTCCTAGAAGGAGGAAGAGCTTGAGTTAGGACCAGAGGGGTTCTTTCAGAAAAGAATTTCAGCATGTGTCAGTAGAGCACAGAGATGTATTTAGGAAAGCCAGGACTATACATTCAGGAGAGGACACGGGCCATCTCAAGAGTGAGAGATGTTTTTTTGGGGGGGTTCCCAGCTCATCTCTTAAATTCAGTGAGGGCTGAGTGTGGGAAGGTATGTAGGGATATCAGTGTGGTGATCTCAAGATGGTCCACGGTCCTGCGGTCATCTCAGGAGCCTTAGGCTGATCATAGACTCCACTCCATCATCTGCATAAGAGATAACACTGAAAAGCCCCCTGAATTAAAAGTTTTTAAAAATGTTGTATCTCTCTTGGCTCCGTCTATTTATTGGTAGGTCATATAATAATGTACAAGGTAGATTTACAGATTTCTCAGAAATTTGGGAATGATAGGCCTGGGAGAGACTGATTTAGGGAGTAACTGGGACTTCTGAATTAGAATTTTATTTCCTCGTCCTTCCTTTATGCCTTCTTTCTTCTATTTTTTAAATTTTTTCTATTGTACCTCAGTGGGACTCTGGAGTTTGCTACAATCATAAGGATGTAAAGGCAAGTCCTCACCAGGGAGGACAGAAGGCGGCTGGAAAGAATCTGGTCATGGTGACCTTGTGGAGCTGCCATTTCAGCCACGTGTAGCTTGCCCCATCTCTGCACTTTCTGTTATGTGGAAAAACACATTTCCCTGTTGTTTAATCCGGAAGTTGGAATGAAGCCCTGTGCTGGCACAGGTGTCCTTTATGTGTGGACCGACCACCGTGTGTTCTCAGCATGTCTCCCCGCGCCTCCCTCTCATGCCCCTCCCAACCACTTATACCATAGCTCATTTACGGGCTATATCAGATTATTTGCAAAAACAGCTGCAATGATTCCTCCTATCCCTGAGCACTTTGCAAAGTGACTTTGCCAAGTTTTCTATGAAGAAGTGGGGTTTATCTCTCCATCCCTTTGAATCCAGGCATGGCCATGTGACTTTCCCTGGTACTATGTCTTGAACATGTCCCCTAAGGTGATGTGTTGGAAATTTAGGCAACAGTGTTGAGATGCAAAACTATAAAAATGATTAGGTCCTGAGGGCTCTGTCCTTGTGAAGAGATTAACGCCACGATCGTTCATTATTGTCAGAATGGGCTCCTAAGTTTAGCCCCCTCTCCCACTCACCTCATTAATGTGATGCTTTCTGCCATCATACAATGCAGCAAGAAGACCCTTACAGATGTGCACCCCTTGATCTTAGACTTCCCACATTCCAGATCTCTGGGCTCAATAAATTTCTGTTCATTATAAATCACCCAGTCTGTGATTTTCTGTTATAGCAGCACAACACTGACTAAGACACTTGGAAAACAGGAAATGAACAAGGCATAGCACAGAGCACTTGATCACTGGAACTTGCTTTTTTGACTATAGTTAGATCCGGAGACCATGTTGTAAATGGGACCAAACTGGTCTGCTGGGAAGGCCATATGGAGAGAACTGAGGCCCTCTAGCTGACAGCCAGCACTAAATATCAGGTGTGGGAGAAAAGCTGCATGGATGGTCCCAAGTGAGACCAGCAGCAGAGAACTTAAGCCAAACTGAAAGACCACCAGAATCACAGCAAATAAAGGAGCAATTGTTTTAAGCCATTAAATTGGGAGTATGGGGTAGACGTTGCATGGCAGTAACTAACTGATACACTGACAATCTAGCACAAGCTTCTAGGTCATTCACATGCCAAGAGCTGTGTGAGACACTGTGGATACAGCTAGAGAAAGAGCAGAAGCAATCTCTGCTGCCGTAGGAACACTGAGGATATCATCACGCACAAACCTGTAGGTCAGAGGCTTCTGGTCCCTTTACCCAGAAACGGTGTTACAGATATCCCTGCTATCTGCCCAGTGAGGAAACCAAGTCTCAGAGAAAGTAAAGAAACCGATAGATGTGGCAGATTGCTTCTTCCAAAGATGCTTGCTGCAACCTGATATGCTCTGCCAGGAGGCAGAATCTAATGCCCTTCTTGAATCTGGTGAGCTTTGATGCTGTACTGACAGGATGGAGCAGAAGTCACTCTGAGGTGACTCATAAAGGAAGCCACAGGTTCCACTGAGAACGGAGCACTTGCCTTTGAAGGCCCAGCTTTTCATGTGCAGAGAGGCCTTGCGTGGGTGCTCACTGATAACTCCAGAGCCTGGCCAACAGCCTGCCTGGAATCCCAGATGATTTTAGCCCCAGCTGTGGAGTCACTCCAAACTCAAATCTTCCCCCATGAGGCTCGTGTAACACAGATCAGAGGAAAAGTTCTCTCCACCATTCCCTGTCCACCCACAGGATGTAAGCACACAGCTAAATGCCGTGTGATACCATGTTAGGGTGGTTAATTACACCTGAGCTTACCCACTGGGTACAGGGAGTGGGGTGAAGTCAGGACTTGAGCCTTAGCAGGAGCCTGAGCTCCTGACCACTTCCCCTTTCTCCTCATGTCCTCACCAGAAACCCAACTCAGATCCCCCGGCACCACCACATCTTCCTTAGAAACCACTCCACTCCCCCCACGTGCTGGGCTCAGAGCGCGGGAAGAAAGGAACCGCAAACCCGTGACTCTCCTGCTTACAGCCCAGCACCCGCCATGGCTCCTCCTTTCTGTATCAACCACCATCCGCGTAACACTAGGATTTTAATGGTTTGGGTTCCATCCACTGTTTCTGGCTTGTAACTCCCATAGCCCTTGGTTGTTCCCTAAATGGCTAGAAGAATAAGTATACCTTTTGTTTAACTATTTGGCCTTTTGTCCTTGGTTCCTGAAGCAGCTTTGGAACAACTTCAGAGCCATAAGGGTGACAGTTTCGTTCAACTGTTGGGGTACTTTCGGCCTCAGCAGCAGCCTCAGAAAACAAAGTCTCTGGTATTCTACCCCCCACTCCCCTGCTCCTTCTCTCCCTAAGGCAGGTCAGAGAAACTAAAAACATCCCCTATATTCCCTTACATTGCTATCTTAGAGCTGGTCAGAAAGAAGTTTCCCTAACCTGCTTTGTCTTATAGCTCCTAAGACCCCTTCCCCCTCCCCCATTTCAGGTAGGGTCCTGTCTCATATCTGTGAGGAAGAAAAGCTTCTGAGAGGCCTCAAAGAATCTGGACAGACAGGCCGTGCTGGGTCCCCACTCAGCCTACTAGCATGACGTTTAAACATAAAACATAAGTTTCCGTTCTCCTTACCTGGGGTTCTTATCTATGCTGTGTGAAGACAACCAAAAGGGGAATAGAGAGTTTAAGTGCCATCAATTGTGAACTGCTTTCTCCCAAAGTCCATGCAATCTGCCAGCAGAGAAATGTAGATCACCCCTAGGGGCCCCGGTCACACTTGATGTCCAGCAAGGCCTTCAGGTCACTACCTGAATGTTGCCCAGGCCAAGTGCCGCCCTTTCTCCCAAGGCCAACACAACTTGTGAGAGAGAGAAAAACTCCCAAAGGGAGGGGTTCTCAGAGTGGGCAGCTGTTTACAGTGGATGGTCTAGGCGTTTACACACTTCTCTGAGTCCTCTTTCAGCTTCTTAAAACAATATAGATTCACTGCCTTATATCTTTGTGGACCAGAGGTCCAAAAACTGTCTCCCTGAGTTAGAAGGACATGCTAGCAGGGCTGCATTTCTTCTCGGGGGCTCAGGGGGAATTCACTCCCTCACCTCGTCCAGCGAGAAGGGACTGCCTGCCTTCCTTGCCTCCCGGCCCCCTAGTACCCCCAGAAGGGCCTCTAGTACTTCCCTGACTGTCCTGCTTTCCCCACTGGACTCACTGGGCATGATTGAATGACCACCTGGGTCTCCCAGGAAAATATCACCTCAACATTCTTGACCTCATCTTCAGGGCCACTTTGGGCCCAATGTAAACTATGAATGTAACATTCACAGGTCCTGGGATTAGGACATGGACGTCTTTTGGGGTTCTCTTACTCCACTGATCGCAAGCTCTCTGGTGGAGCTCACACATGGGTGAGATTATATATTTAGAGCAAAGCTGCACTCACCACCATCTATCTTTTTTTTTCTGGGTACATCTGTCCTCTCCTTGAGGTCAAGTGTGATGACCATCGATCAAATTATGGCCAGTAGGGTGAGGACAGAAGTGATGAGCACTACTCAAGGGCCTGGCCCATCCAAGTTTCCTCACATGGGCTCTTCATGTTGCCCATCCACAAGCTGAGTGAAGGACACTGGACACAGAGAAGGGCCACAGGGTGGAAGAAGTCAGGGTCCCCGAATGACACTGGAGTGGTCTCTTGCTTCTCACATTGTATTTTGACATGAAACTTAAGAATTGAAATTTGAAGATCGTTGATGACAGAGGTTAGTCTACACTAACAATATACACTTACAAAAAATGGACTTCAAAAGAACTTGTAAAGCCGGGCTTGGTGGCCCATGCTTGTAATTCCAGTACTTAGGAGGCTGAGACAGGAGGATTACAGGTTCGAAGCCAGCCTCAGCTACTTAGTGAGGCCCTTTGCAACTTAGTGAGACTTTTCCAAAATAGTGAATAAAAAATAGGGCTGGGGATGAAGCTCAGAGGTAGAATGTCCCTGGGTTCAATCCCCAGTTCTGCAAAGAAAGAAAGAACTTGTAGAAATGTATGTTTTACATTTTATAAGTAAATACAGCACTTCCTTATAACATTACTGTAGGTAGACAAGTTTACTTGATACACACCAAGAAGTGAAATCAGAGAATGTGCTGCCCCGCTGCAGGCGGCCCTCGGCATCTGACTCATTTCTGTGCTTTGTAGTGACTGATTGTGTAATTCTGAGGAAGCTCTGATGAACCCATGTAAGTAACTAGAAACGGTAATGAGTGCATTTTAACCTGTTGTAAGCTTCAAAAGCTCTTCCACAGACAGAGGTCCCCAGAAAAACTCGATTCTGAGGTCATCCAGAAACTTCGTAACTGGGCAATAGGAGTTGATATTTTTGGAGCGCTTCTACACAGATGGATTTTCTCATTGTTCACTTTCAAAAGGATCAAAGACAATTTACCCCCAAACCCGTGGAAAAAAGGAAACCCGACCCCGGTGAACAAGAACAACCAGATATGAGCCCAGTGGTCAAGCCACTGGAATTAGGGATTTCATGAGCCAAGAAGAGGGGGGGAAGGGGCAGGGCGGCACTTGGGAGAGGGTAGGCAGAAAGATCCTATGATCTTGGGAACATGTGGCCTATTTTCCCAAATGGTCCTTGTAAGCAAATGAGGAACAGGCTCCATCTCCCCATGGCCGTGTGCTTGGCTAGGATAGGAGCCGAGGGTTCCTGCAATGATCTATCAGAGGACAGAGCCCCAGCACCCACGTGTGTGAACACTGAAGGAGTGCTGGGAAAACCCTGGGACTCGAGAGTGTTCCAAGAACAGTTACTTCCAGACAGGAATTTGCACGAGGATTTGAAAGGGGAGTCCCGAGGGGTCCTATTCTTCCTAGAACTAGAAATGGTAGGAGATTCTGGAAGGCCTGGCAACTAGCAGGAAAAGGAAGTTGTAAGAAGCTCCTCCGCCCCACTGTGGAGCCCAGGACTGCAAGAGAAGCAGCTTTTCCTAGCCTGCCTGGGGCAGCCCACTCTGCCAGTCCCTGCCAGGCCAGGAGGACCCTCACAGAGAAGGAAGGGCCGAGCCCGTGTACACCCACCTCTGCGCTGAGCCTTTGGCACACAGCTCTATTGGAACAGCAACCTTCTGTGTGTGGAAGGGACTTTTTACTCCAATTTACAAATGAGAAACTAAATCTGAGCAACCTTAGGAAAGTTGGCCTAAGAGCATGTGACTATCCATGGTAGAGTTGGGATTTGAGCCCAAGCAGCCAGTAGCCAATGGCCACATGCTCCCGCACCTGCTGAGAGGGTTCTCACTGCACCCTCTGGGCTGCACCTTTGCCACAACAGTCAAATCAACCCCTCTTGATTCAGCTCTGACCAAAATAGACCAGGGTGGCAGCACCACTGTAGCTAAAAATGTTACGGGGTGAAGCCCCGACCTTGGCTGAGAGCGAGCACAGAGCCTCGGGAGCTGCGCAGCCAGGGGACAGGGCGTGCACACAGGGAATAGGGGACAAGGTGCTCCGTCTTCATCAGCCATCCTGTCCTCAGATTTCACAGGCTGGGTGACACAGACCTTCTGGAACAGAACATGGGCCCTTAGGACACTCTGAACCTCTCATTGTTTACACAACAGTGGCTATAAGCCTTCCAAGGTTGCCTCGGCAGCCACCCGCATTCGAAGAGGGGAGACTGAGGCACGGAGAGAGAGGCTTGCACTTGGACTAGGATTCAGATTCCAGTGAGTGCTGATAAGCTGGTGGACTGTGGTCCCCAAGCCTGTCCATTAAATGTCTGCTGCTCGGATTGTGGGATCCCGTTAATTAGTAGTATTTGGAGCAGCACTAAGCATCTTCAAATAAAACTTTGTCTTCGCTTCTCTGTGGACCAGATGAGCAGAGTGGATGCTGTGGTCAGAGTTCTGGATGCATGGGGTTGGCTGTGAATGCAGCAGCTCTCCTTTGCTCCCCAAATCTAAGCTCTCCTGCTAAAACAGATGTCTGCACACGGGCCCAGCCACACCCTTGGAATGGGGTTCCTCTCACGCTTAGGATGACAGATCCAGGCCTTCATAAACCCCTGGCAAGTTTTTGTTGTTTGTTTTGTGACTATGTGGTTTTAAGTCACCTTTTCTAAGTGATACTGACAGTTATTTGAATCCCACCCGGCCAGGGATCCGTGGGATGATGACATTCATTTTGCTTTTTCCTTTACTAAATTTGGCATCCAAACCTCTTCCCCCTCTACTTTCCATGATTAAATATGGCAAGCTGGGGTTATTTTGGAAATTATCTAAAGTATATGGACTTGCAATGAGAAATTACTTGGGAGCATTTTATTAGACCATAAATTGATAGAAATCTGGCTGTTTCTATAAAACTCTTAAGTGTTGTACTTCTTTAAAATTTTTTCTCATGGAAATTATTTTTATGAGAAAAAATTTAATAATTTTTTATTTTTTAAATTAAACAGCATTTGTACATGATTGGATGTGTATGGGTGTGTGGTACTGGGGATTGAACCCAGGGCAATTCTACCTTCAAGATACTTCTCCACACTGGGCGTGGTGGCGCACGCTTGTAATCCCAGCATTTGGGAGGTTGAGACAGGAGAATCGAGGTTCGCAGTCAGCCTCAGCTACTTAGTGAGGCCCTTTGTAACTCAGTGAGACCTTGTTTCAAAATAAATAAAAAATAGGGCTGGGGGTGTAGCTCGGAGATAGAATCCCCTTGGTTCCATCCCCAGTGCTGCAAAAAACAAAACAAAACAAAACAAAACACCCCCACTCCTAGTTTATTTTTATTTTGAAATAAGTTCTTGCTAAATTTCTGACAGCCTCGCTAAGTCACTGAGGACAGCTTTAAACCGCGATCCTCCTGTCTCAGCCTCCCAAGTACTAGGATTACAGGCACACAACACCATACCTGGCCATCATTGGATTTTCTTGGGCATTTCATTTTGTATGGTTGAATGTTTAGAAATTCCCACAAATGCCTTAGCATGGAGGGGGGGGGGAGTGAGGCTGCTGAAGGAGGAGGGTGAGCGAGAAAGCTGTGTAAGGCTGGCTGCTCTGGGCACAAAGGTCTATTAGCTGAGTAAGTGAATGGGAGCGTGAATGAGAGGAATGGTTGTCCAGCTGGGATCTAAGAGGTCCTTGCTTCTCCCTCCTTTCTGCAAAATAATATCAAGAAATAGTGCATGCTTCACTGAAACACTCTCCTGCTAGGTCCACCTTGAGGGGCTGAGACTATCTGGGGCCCAGGAAAATGCCTCGAGACAGTAGTCAGTCCTCCTCCACCTGGCCACTTGCTGGACTCTGGAGCTTCTCCACAGGGTTCCCTCATAGGATTCTCAGAACAGCCCCTCCAAAGAGACAGAGGAGAGATGGGTCACTCCTGATCCTGGAGCCAAAACAGCCTCTGTGCCCAGCAGCAGGAGAGGGAGGTCAGGGTCAGTTCATTGGACAGGTGACAAGGCCACCTCTAAGTCTAGGAGACTTTGGTAGGTGCAGGGTTCCAGCTAGTGTCCCAACCTTTACAAACATGTTCCCCCTATCTTATCTCCCCCACAGGTGAGAAAACTGAATGTGTAGATCATGAGAATAATAAGAAAACTGTATACTTGTTTTCAAATGGTACATCCCCTTCACCTCAGACTCTGCTAGGGTCTGACATCCCTACATCTTCTTTCTCCCCAAGCCGGTACACCCTTACCTAAAAGCTGGGCCGGCGCTCTCACCTCAGTAGGGCAGGACCATGCAAGGCATAGTCTCTGCCTTCAATTCCACACGCCTCGCCCTGCCCCTAAAAGATGCAGCCCTAAGAGATACAGTCGAAAGGGCCAGTTAGCTCCCTAGATCTTGGGCCCCTCTTTAGGTGGCTGTTAACTAGAAAATTAGGGTAAAGAATTAGAATGAGAACTGGTTAAAAATATTACTTCTCAATTAAATCCACTGACTCTTTTTCTAGGTTTAAAAAAAAATGTAACCTAAATATTGGTTGCAAGGAGAACATAGTGTCTCAAAATCAGCTCACTACCAAAATGCTCTGTGAGTCTCAAAGACTTAACTGACTTACGGAGGGACAGTGACTCACGAGAACCTTATGAGGACAGTGACCAGGAGGGCGATGGCACCACACCAAGAGGCAGCAGAGGACATGGAAACGCTCATCATGGAAAGCACGTGCACTATTTTCAAGTCCACCGAGGGCCCCGTGGAGAAGAGTGGGCTTGTGCCAGGTGGTCACAGGGGAGGACAACCATTCCCTCATTGGGAGAAGAGATGGCAGTATAATCCAAGAGCCAACAGTAGGGACCATCAGACAGGCGGGGCTGGCATAAGGTCCTAAACTCCCTGCCCTGGCAGCATGCATACATCCACACATCCACACATCAAGTTGATGAGGCCATCGCTAAGCTTTGGGACCTGAGCAGATGCACAGGGTAAATTGCTGAGTCAATGAATGGATGGATATTTGGATACTCTCAGAAGCAGGGATCTTAGCACCTACCAGGCCAGCCCAGCTCAGTCTGGATGTAAACCAGTGACATGCAAGTGTGGTTCCTGATTTTAGGGAGCTTACATTCTAGCATTCTAGTGGAGGAAATATATACATATATATAGTAGAGATAGGGTTATACAAAACAGTTCAATGGGATTACAAAAGGGGGTACACTGGCACCTCCTTTGAAGTGGGCAGAAGGGTGGATATCAGCAGCAGACCACAGACCCTTAGTGTGGAAGATGGCAAGGGAGCCCTGGGTGAGGAAAAGAAGGAGTCACCTTTGAGATCCCATCCATCCACATCACACACCATCACTTGCCCATTAGCTCACTAATGACTGCAGGTGACCCCTCCCAGAGGTAGGTATGGCTGAAGAGAGCCACCCCCTGCGGGTGCTTGGATAGGTCCAGGGTCCCAGGCACAGCGGGACAGTGGCTTCCCTTCCTTCCACCTGCCGTCCCTCACGTTCTGCCAGGATTGATTGCATAACCACTTGGCCCGAATTTAAAGCCCAGCTCAGCACGGAGCTTGTAAATCTTCTCTCACATCATGAAATGCCAGCAATTTCACAGCCAGGGATTTCTGTTCTCATAAAGTCCCCACACCAGCACGCTTGCATCTAAAAGTGGCCTCTGGACTGACAGATTGATGTCAGAGCTGCTCTGGAGGACATAGGGCAGGCAACTTCCAGGCTCTCTAAAGCTCAGGTGCCTCCACAGCCCTAGGACTGAAGTCACCACTGCCAGACCCGATTGCTGGGGCTTTCCTATAAAGGGACCCTGGAACAGGGTACCCTGAAGAGCAGAAAGATGGAAATGGTGAGCCCAGGTAGGAACCAAGGAGCTGGAAGACATTTGTAATCAACACTATTTGAGAGAAATATATACATATACATACATACACTTTCAGGCAATATGTGTGGTTGGTATCCATCTAGGCCAGTAGACATTTACTGTGACTCTTAGCCCCAGCTCTCACTAGAAGGACCTACAAGAGCTTCTAGAAGGTGGGTATACACAGAGCCTCAGTTCCTCCTGTGGAGATCCTGATCCTGCAGAATCTGGAATCCAAAAAGGGACCCTGTGTTTGCATAAAGTTGCATGGGTAGAGGCTGAATACCTGATTCATAAGAACAATGACCAGCAGGAAGGCAGCCTTCTAAAACGGTCCTCAGTGATCTCTGCGGTCTGCTCTTCATACAGTGTGTGAAGGTGGGATGGGCCTCCTGACCGGCACCTGTGAATTAAATGGGGCCCAAATGCCACCTCCAAGACTAAGTTACAAAAAGATCATGGCTTCTCTTGAAGCCTGAGGTGCCCTGTGGAGAGACCACATGTCAAGGAATCTATGTGCCCTGCCAACACCCTGTGAGTAAACTTGAGGACACATTCTCTCCCTGTTGAGCCTTCAGACGACCTCTGTTCAGGCCACTCCTGCAGCTTGAGGGTGCTCCCAAGCAAAAGGCATGCAGGGAAGTGCTCCCAGATCTTGACCCAGAAATGGAGATCATAAGTGAGTGTTGTTTTAAATTATTACATCTTGCCGGGCGTGGTGGCGCACGCTTGTAATCCCCGCGCTTGGGAGGCAGAGACAGGAGGATCGCGCAGGTTCGAAGCCAGCCGCGCACACTGGCTTAGCAGACCCTGTTTCCAAATAAAAATGTAAAAATAGGTCTGGGAGTGTAGCCCAGAGGTAGAAGGGCTTCCAGGAACCCCAGTACCACCAAAAAAAAAAAATATATTACATCGACATCGACATCGACATCGACATAGACATAGACATAGACATATACACATGCAGTAGAGATAGGGTTTGGAAGATAGTTTGTCACATAGCACATAGGTAACCAATACAAATAACTGTAACAAACAGTAATAGTTATGAGCAATCTATATTTTCTTCCTTTTGCTAATCTATGTTTTATTCCTTTTTTATTTATTTTTTTTGTTCCAGGAGCATTCTACCTCTGAGTTACATCCCCAGTCCTTTTAATTTTTACTTTGGACTAGGGTCTTGCTAAGTTGCAGAGGGTCTCACTAAGTTGCTATAGGTGGCCTGAAACCTGCGATCCTCTTGTCTCAGGCTCCCGAGTACTGGGATTACAGGTATTTGCTACCACGCCTCGATTATGTTTTTAAATTTTTTATCTTGCCATGGATTATGCTCAAAATGAAAAAGCAAACAAAAATTATTTTAAATTATTCTCAAAAATAAGTCAGGCATGGTGGCGCATGCTTGTAATCCCAGCATTTGGGAGGCTGAGACAGGAGGATCATGGTTCAAGGACAGCCTCTGCTACTTAGTGAGGCTCTGTGCAACTCAGTGAGCCGCTGTTTCAAAATAAGTAATAAAAGCCTGGCGTGGTGGCGCACGTTTGTAATCCCCACGCTTGGGAGGCAGAGACAGGAGGATCACACAGGTTAGAAGCCAGCCTTGCTGGCTTAAGAGACCCTGTTTCCAAATAAAAATATAAAAAAAATAGGTGTCTGGGAGTATAGCCCGAAGGTAGAATGGTTTCCAGGAACCCCAGTACAATAATAATAATAATAATAATAATAATAATAATAATAATAATAAATGAAAAATTGGGCTGAGGGTGTCATGGAGGTAGAATGTCCCTGCGTTCCATCCCCAGTGCTGCAAAATAAAAAATTATTCTCAAAAATTAAAAAAAACTTCAAGGAATAAATAAGAAAAATGTTTGCTGCTTCCTGTTAGGCAAAACTTTCTGAGGCAAGTTACTAAAACAGGATAATAATTTTAAAAATTTATTACTCACAATGCACTATTAAAAATATGAAGAGTCTGAGCCTGGTGGCATGCATATGCAGCCCCAACTACTTGGGAGGCAGAAGCAGAAGGATCCCTTGAGCCTAGGAGTTTATGGTCAGCCTCTGCAACATAGTAAGAACCCATCTCAGAAACAAAACAAAAACATGAAAATGAAGATTAGTCACAGACTAGGAGAAAAAAAATTGCAAAACAAATGCCTGATTAGAAACTTGTTTTCGGAATAAAGAACTCTTGGGACAATAATACATATGACCCAATTTATTGGAGCACTGTAATTATACACCATAGTTTGGGTCAGAGCAACCAACACATGCATGCGCACAGCATTTATGTTGTGTGTTTCCCTCCGGTTCCCATCCTGCTCCCACCCTTCCCATAGACAACCTTGTTGAACTTGAACAAAGGATTATTAGTTCATCATCAGATCTCCCTTTCTTCCCCCTCCCCACCTCCCTGAGAGGATCCCCCTCTCCCATTTCACTAGTGTCTCCCCTCATTCGTCTGAGGTCCTCTTTATTTCCCAGTTTCTCTCTAGCTTCCACATATGGGTAAAAACACATGGCCGTTCACTTTCTGTGACTGGCTAATCTCACTAAACATAATATTCTCGAGTTTCATCCATTTTCTTGCAAATGACACGAGTGTATTCTTTTTATGGCTGAGTAGAATCCCAATGTGTGTGTGTATACTATAATTTCATAAGCCACTCGTCTATTCACAGAAATCTAGGCTGCTTCCACAGTTTAGCGCTCATGGATTGTGCTGCTCTGAACATGGAAATGCATGTGTCCCTGTAAAGTAATTTGATTTCAGGTCCTTTGGGAAGATCCCCAAAAGTGATATGGCTGGGTCATGTGGTGGTTCCATTATCAGTCTTTTAAGAAACCTCGGAAGCCTGGTGTGGTGACGCACACTTGTAATCCCAGCATTCTGGAGGCTGAGACTGGAAAATTGAGGTTCGTGCACAGCCTCAGCCACTTAGCGAGGCCCTTGGCAACTCAGTGACACCCTGTTTCAAAATAAAGAATAAAAAATTGGGCAGGGGGTGTAGCTCAGAGGTCAAATGCCTCTGGGTTCCATCCCCAGACCCGCAAAAAAAAAAAAAAAAGAAAAGAAAAGAAAGAAAAGAAACCTCCCTACTGATCTCCATAGAGGTTGTCCTAATTTGCAATCCCACCAACAGTGTATAAGAGCTCCTGTTTCTCCACATCCTCATCAGCATGTATGGTTGTTTGTGTGATTGCCATTCTAACTGGACTTAGATGGAATCTCAGGGTCATTTTGATTTACATTTCCATGATTGCTAATGGTCATACTATACAATTTTATATTTTATTTGGAAACAGGGTCTCACTAAGTTGCTGAGAGCCTCACTAAGTAGCTGAGGCTGGTTGTGAACCTGTGCGATCCTCCTGTCTCAGCCTCCCAAGTACTGGGATTACAAGTGTGTGACACCACACACAGCTTACAATCCAGTTTTAAAATGAGCAAAAGATTTGAATAGACATTTCTCCAAAGAAGATATAGAAATCGCTGATAAGGTCATGAAAAAGCATTCCATCTTACTAGTCATTAGGAAAATGTAAATTTAAACCACAAAGAGATACTTATATGTACAGTATTTGCATGGCTGCGGTCAAAATGACAAGTGTTAAAAATATGAAGACAGTAGAACTCTCATATGTTAGTTGGTGGAAATATAAAATGGTGAGCCACTTTGGAACACAGTTTTATGGTTTCTTAAAAAGTTAAATATGAGCCAGGCATGGTGGTGCATGCTTGTAATCCCAATACTTGGGAGGCTGAGACAGGAGGATCATAGGCTCTGGACAGCCTGAGCAACTTAGGCCCTCTGCAACTTAGTGAGACCCTGTTTTCAAATAAAAAAATAAAATAGGGCTGGGGATCTAGCTCAGAGGTAAAATGTCTCTGAGATCAATCCCTAGTACCACAAAAATAATTAAAAAATAAAAGTTAAGTATGAATTTATCATTTGACTCACTTCTAGGAATCTAACCAGAATAATAAAAAAGTGTTTTCATCAAGACTCAATGCCCATATCACAGCAGTATTATTCTTCATAGGCAAAAAGTAGAAACAGTCATAATGTCCCTCAGAGGTGAACAAATAAACTATGGTATGTCTATACAATGAGATACTATTCAGTAACAAAGAGGAAGAAAGTGCTGATCCATGCTACAATATGGATGGACCACAGAAACAGTATACTGAGCGAAAGGAGCCACACACTGTATGATTCTGTTTACATGGAATGTTAAAAAAAAAAAAAGGGCAAAAGCTGGGCATGGTGATGCATGCTTGTAATCCTAGCGCTTGGGAGGCTGAGACAGGAGGATCACACAGGTTCGAAGCCAGCCTCAGCTATTTAGTGAGGCTCTCAGCAACTTAGTGAGACCCTGCTTCAAAATAAAGTATAAAATAGGTCTGGGAGTATAGCCCAGTAGAAAAGCCCCTGGGTTCTGCCCCCAGTACCACCACCAAAAAAAAAAAAAAAAGGCAAATCTATAGAGACAGAAAGTCTCTATATGGTTAGTGTGGAAGTGGATTTGACTACAAATGAGCACAAGGGAACATTTAGAAATTATAAAAATATTCTAAAACTGGATTGTGGGAATGGCTGCATAGCTGTATAGACATTAAAAATTGTTGAATTGTATTTGGACAATGAGTGCATTTTATGTTATGTAAAATCTGCCTGAGAGCTATAAAAAGTTATATTCAGAACCTTGAACCCAGTAATTCATGTTAAAGACATCATCACAAATGTACACAGAAACATGTCAATATACTCAATGTTTTTATAAGAGTCAATGAAAAACTGGAAATGACCTGAATGCTTAGTAATAGAATAACAAATGATTAAGGGGTGGTAAGCTATTAGACCATCATTGAAATGATATTTATTTATTTATTTATTTATTTGGTGGTACTGGGGTTCCTGGAAACCCTTCTACCTCTGGGCTACACTCCCAGACCTATTTTCTGTATTTTTGAAACAGGGTCTCTTAAACCAGCGCGGCTGGCCTCGATCCTCCTGCCTCTGCCTCCCAAGATCAGGGATTACAAGTGTGCGCCACCACGCCCGGCATTGAAATGATATTTAAAAGGAATTTCTAGCTGGGTGTGGTGATGCACGCTTGTAATCCCAGCATTTGGGAGGCTGAGACTGGAGAATCTAGGTTCGAAGACAGTCTCAGCTACTTAGTGAGGCCTTTGCAATTCAGTGAGACTCTGTTTCAAAGCCATTGTAATAAAAACACCATGGTACTGGCACAAAAACAGATACATAGACCAATGAAGCAGAATAGAAGACCCAGAAACAAATTCACACACTTACAGCCACTTGATTTTTGAAAAAGGGGCCAAAAACATACACTGGAAAAAACATAGCCTGTTCAACAAATGATGTTGGCAAAACTGGTTAACCATATGCAGAAAATGGAAATTAATCCCACTTTCTCACCCTGCACAAGAGTAAATTCAAGATGGATCAAAGACTTGGAAATTAGACCAAAGATCTTGAGGCTCCTTGAAGATGGCATAGGTCCAACACTGCAACACATAGGCACAGGTAAAAAATTTCTCAACAAGATCCCAAAGGCACAACAAACTAAAAGGCGAATCAATACATGGGATTGCATGAAACTGGAGAGCTTCTGTTCAGCAAAGGAAACTGTCAAGAACCTCAACTGAGAGTCAACAGAATGGGAGAAGATTTTGTTCCAGCTATTCTTCCAATAGAGAACTAATATCTAGAATATATAGAGAACTCAAGAAAATCAGCACTAAGAAAACAAATAACCCAAGCAAAAAATGGGCAAGTGAATTAAAGACACTTCATGAAAGAAGAAATTCAAATGGCCAATAAATGCATGAAAAAATGCTCAACATCATTGGCAGAGAGATGCAAATCAAAACTACCCGGAGATTTCACCTAACTCCAACTAGAATGGCAATCATTCAAAACACAAACAACAACAGATGCTGGCGAGGATGTGGAGAAGTGGGAACTCTAAGACATTGTTGGTGGGATTGCAAATTAGTGCAACCACTTTGGAAAACAGCATGGAGGATCCTCAGAAGAATGGGAATGAAGTTACCATATGATCCAGCAATACCACTTCTGGGTATTCCAAAAGAAAGGAAACCAAACTACTAAATGAATGCATGTGTATCTATGTTCATAGCTGCACAATTAACCATTGCCAAACTATGGAACCAGCCAAGATGTCTGTCAACAGATGAATGGATTACAAAACTGTGGGATATGTATACAATGGAATTTTACTCAGCCATAAAGAAAAACACAATTACATCATTTACAGGAAAATGGATGGAACTGGAGGACATTATGCTGAGATTATTCAGTCACAAAAAATAAGAAATCAGATGCTTTCCCTAATATGCAAAAGCTAGGGAGAAATGGGTAACAGGAGGAACTCTAGATGAAGAAAGAGATTCTATAGAGGAGCAAATAAGGTGACCTAACTGAAGGTATGCAAGGGGGAAGAGGGAAACTGTAAAGCACACGATGCAATTAAACAAACATACCAAAGTCAATCACTAAGCCAAGCATGGGGAGGAGGAAAAGGGAGGGAATGGGGCGGGAATTGGGTAAGGACTAATTGGGTGATGTGTGCATGTATGTCTCCACCATCTTTTATCCCATTAAGATATATGACTACAATGCACCAATAAAAAAATTTTAAAAAACAAAAATTTAAAATAGGGCTGGAGTGTAGCTCAGAGGTAGAACACCCCTGGGTTCCATCCCCATTACCAAAAGAAAAAAAAAAAAGAATTTCTAAAGACTTGGGATAAAGTACAAAATAGTTCTTATGGCTAAATTTCTCTAAGAGTAAAAAGTATATAACTATTCACTTTTAAATATAGTTGAATTCATGCTATGAATGTATGAGTCCTACATATACAGTATGATCACATGTATATATGAATGCAGTTTTTGTCCCTTTCTGGTTATCTATAAATAGTAAACTGCTAGGGGCTATATAATAACTTTGGTTTTCTTCATTATTCTTTCTGACTTTTTTTTTCCAAAAGTTGCATATTCACTTTAAAATTAGAAAAAAAAAATCTAAACAAAGCAAAGTGTTGGTCAGCCGTCCCTCCTCTGGTGGGAGCACTGTGTGAGGGGTACCCCTGGCTCAGTGGCATGATGCAAAGGGCTGGTCAGCAGCTGCAGGCATCAGTGGAAGTGAGCACACCTGGAAACAGCTGCCTGAGTCCTGTTCAGCCTGGCTCAGACTCAACAGTCTGTTAGGGATGCAGGGATGGGTGCAGGGTTGGGGGAGGGGATGCAAGGACACATTGCTCTTTATAGGCCAAGAGGAAGAGGGGTTCCTGCTGTGGAAAGGCCTGTGGGGCTTCTTTGTCTGCAGGGTTCCAGACAGGAGAGGGAGCAATGACTTTGGAAGCAAGTCCTTGAGACCTAATCGAACCCTCTGGAACCCCAGCTCTATAGGATGTGCTGTGGCCTTCTGGAGAGAGTTTAAACACAGGGGACAGAGGGACCTAGGTTTGAGTTTCTGTCAACTATGAAAGCTACCTTCTGTGAGGCCTGTCCTTCAAGTTCCCAGTGCTTGAAGAATCTCAGTTTCCCATCTCTAAAGCAGGGCAGTTGCACTGCCTATTTCCACTATGGGTGCCTGCTCACTGGCTAAAGAGGCTCAGGAGATGAGGTAGGGTGCATTAGCCACTTAGGGCTGCTGCGACGAGTCATCATAGCCAGGTAGATTTAAACAACAGAAACCTAGTGTCCCACAGTTCCGGAGACTAGACGTGCAAGATCAAGGTGTGAGCACGGCGATGCTCCCTCAGGAACCTGCAGGGAAGGCACCTTCATTGCTTCTTCCTGGCTTTCAGTGGTTGCTGGCAGATCTCGTCAGTCCAGGCTCACCCATGAATCTCTCCAGTCTCTGCCTCTGGCCCTGCCTGACCTTCTTCCCTCTGCGCACATCTCTGCTTTCTCTTCTTATAAACACAGTCATCAGGGGTGGGGACCTTGGTCCAGAATTGGCCTCATCCTAACTAATTGCATCTGTCAAGACCCTGTTTCTTTTTTTTTCTTTTTTTTTTTTTTTTTTGGTGGTACTGGGGTGGAACCCAGAGGCTTTCCACCTCCGGGCTATACTCCCAGACCTATTTTATATTTTATTTGGAAACAGGGTCTCACTCAGTTGCTGAGAGCCTCACTAAGTAGCTGAGGCTGGCTTTGAACCTGTGCGATCCTCCTGTCTCAGCCTCCCAAGTGCTGGGATTACAAGCGTGCGCCACCACGCCCGGCTCAAGACCCTGTTTCTAAGACAATCACATTCTAAGGTTCTGGCAAGGCATGAATGTCTATTTTTTGTGTTGCTATAACAAAATACCATAGACGGGGCAATGGATAATGATAAACATTTACTGGTCACATGGTCCTGGGGGCTGGGAAGTCCCAGCGCATGATGCTGGCATCGGGGAGGGCTTTTATGCTGTGTTATAACATGGACAAAAGGCACTCAAGCACCGGGAGAGACCAGGAGAGCAAAAGGGGGCCACTTTTGCAAAATAAAATTAAAAACTCCGTTATTGTTGCACTGGGGATTAAATTTTCAACATATTAATTTTTTGAGGGGACACACTTAAACCACAACAGGGAACGCTACTTGACCCAGTTCAGGAGTTTTAAGTGACACATATTTGGGGAAAATTGCCTAGAGCTGCCTCCCCTTTGAGTTCACAGTGCACGGTAGACTAGTCAAGGCACCAAATAAAGAGCGACAGTATTTCCCAGACTTGAGCACAGAACCCATCAGTATCTGGAGGAATACCGCCAACCACTGGCCTGGGAGAAGATCAAAATTCAAAGCATGGCTGGAGTTGAATGTATATCACTTTCACACCATTATAAAGTCAGAGTCATAAATCCAATCATGGCAATTGGAGAGAGCTGTGCCATCTCATTGGGGATTGGGATTTCAAATATAAATTTGGGGGGGAGACACATTTAATCCATTGTGACAATAGTTTCTTCTTGTTTCATTTTATGATGACCTCTTTTTTCCTGAACTAAGTGACAAATATCCATTTTATATAATACCCAAGAAACACACAAGCAAAAAAAAAAAAAAAAAAAAAAAACCATTAAAATGAGCCAGGATCATCTTTCAGAGATAAACAAGTGCTGATATTTTTATATCAATCTATGTATCAGCTATCAATATTTATATATTCATGTTTTTATTTTTTATTATTATTTTTATTTATTATTATTATTATTTTTGGTGGTACTGGGGTTCCTGGAAGCCCTTCTACTTCTGGGCTACACTCCCAGACCTATTTTTACATTTTTATTTGGAAACAGGGTCTCCTAAACCAGCGTGCGCGGCTGGCTTCGAACCTGCGCGATCCTCCTGTCTCTGCCTCCCAAACGCGGGGATTACAAGCGTGCGCCACCGCGCCCGGCTATATTCATGTTTTTAAAAGTAGCATTCTGCTGTAAATACATTTCTGGAATGTGACTTTTATGCTTGCCATTTTATTAATCCTTTTCTGACTCTTCATACATCTTTTAACTGTATCAATTTTTTTGGCTGCATAGTGGAGTGAGATTTAGAAATATTAACTGAGGCCCCTTCCCCTGCTGAATTTTCCGTTTCCAGGACTCTTTACCCAATCCAAGAGGAGCTGGACTGAGCTCTGACCATGGCCTTGGGAGGGGACTGAGCTCAGGCAGCAGAGGGAAGCTTGGTGTCTTGGTCTGATCTCTGCCGCTGTACTAGGATTCCTGAGAGTGGGTAACTTGTAATGAACCCAAGTTTATTTTGCTCCCAGTTCTGAGGTCTAGGATGTCTGAGATTGAGACGCTAACATCTGGCAAAGGCCTTTCACTGTGGCATCGCATGGCAGAGGGCAGAGAGAGCGAGAGAGTCAACTCACAGCCTCAGGTGCCTTCTTTGTTTTTTGTTTATTTTTCTGATCCTGGGGCTTGAGTCTGGGGGCAATCTACCTCTGCAGCCCTAACTCTATTTCTTTATCTCTTTATTTTGAAACAGGGACCAAGTTGCTGAGGGCCTCTCTAAGTTGCTGAGGTTGGCCTCAAACCTTCAAATCCTCCTATCTCAGCCTCCCAAGTACTGAGATTACAGGCATGTACCGCCACATCTGGCCCTCAGGTGCTTTCATCATTGGCATTAAACCAGTGGTAAGGGCGGAGCCCTGGTAATCTACCACCTCCCACTACCGCTGCGCTGGGTTTGCTTCCTACTAAGCTTTTCTGGGGACACATTCAAAACACAGCCCTGGGCCTTCACTTCTAGCATGACTGACACCTTGGGGCAGTTGTCCCTTAGAGAATGTGTGCTCAGAATGAGGAAAATGAGATGATCATGTCACCTGGCAGCTCATGGCAAGGAGCCGGCTCCGTGTAGACACCTTCCCTCCAAATGCCCCCCACCCCCACCCCAGTAGTCTGGCCCTGAACACCCTGCCTGGCCCCAGGGCGGAGGCCCAGGCAGCTCTCACACTGATGGGAGATAAATTTCCCATATATAGTTGGGTGTGTCTTAAGAACTCATTTCAGGGCAAAGAAAATACCATAGTTTGGTTTCTATGCAAACTGAGTTCACAGATTAAAAGCAATACCTGCCACAGCCACTGACCTCTTTATAATGCACTGTTATTGACATATTTGAACTTGAAAAATGTTTATATATAATTACTGGTGCCTCAAAACGCGCTCTCTCTCTCTGTCTCTCTCTCCCTCCCTCCCTCTCTCTCTATGCTCAAACTTTCACAGTCACTGGAAAGAACTTTTCCAGTAGCCACATGACCACTGCAAGGCAGGTTGATTAAGAAATAAACTCTGGCCTGGCATAATAGTACAGGCACATACCAGTAGTCTCAGCACTTAGGTGGATGAGGCAGAAGGATTTCAAGTCCAAGGCAGCCTGGATAACTTAGGGAGACCCTGTCTCAAAATGAAAAGGCTCAGTGGTAGAGTACGTGGGCCCTAGGTTTCATCTCAAGTACTGTTTAAAAAAAAAAGAAAAAAGAAAAAAGGAAAGAAAAGCAAGGCAAAGAAAAGAAAAAAGGGCATAAACTCTTGATCCAGGCTCTGCCTTCTGATGGCTGTGTGTCCTTGAACGAGTCACAGCCCCCCTGGGTCTCCACTTCTTTAATCTTCAAGCAGCAAAGAACAGTGATAATATGTGTCCCAGGGCATTGCTGCCAGGATGAAGCAAGCTTGGCCCTGGAATGTGTTCGTAAGTGTCAGCCATTAGTACTTTTCTTCAAGCACTTACTTAGAGACCTATTTGGCACTTACTCTTTTATTTAAAAAAAAAGCAGTAGAAAATAGAAATGTAGAAATGCTGACACCTATGAAAATTAAACGTGAGCCAGATAGAAAAGGGAATCTTCACTGTCCAATGAATACCCCCTAGACTTGTCTGCCACCTGTAGGATCAACTTAAAACAGGATTAAAGCCAGGTATGGTGGTGCACACCTAATATCAGTACCTGGGAGGCTGAGACTAGAGGATTGCAGGTTCAAGACCAGCCTCAGCAATTTAGTGAGACACTTAGCAACCTAATGAGAGAGACTGTTGTTTCAAAACCAAAAATATTAAAAAGAATGGGGTATAGCTCGGAGGCAAAATACCTCCAGGTTCAATCCCCAGTAACACACACACAGTGAAAACACGGGGAACCTGGAGACACACTGTACCAGATACTCTTGGTGCCCCCAGCCCTAAGCTCAGTCTGCCACCCCTGGAGCTCTGCCCCCTGCCCTTCCCGGGGTGCTGGAGTCCGCCCTGTAGGACCTGATGGGAGGCTGGGATGAGCACCCGCTCCGGCCCTGAGGCCAGCGTGTTTCCCCGAGTGGAGCTGCCACACAGCCCATCGTGGCAACTCTCTTGATAAGCCGCCTTTCCGAGCTTTCCTCCCTCCCTTTCTCCTTTCCCTGCTCTCTCTCTACAATATCCCATCAGCACTTCCTAGGACCACCTCAAAAACAAACTACTTGTATTCAATTTTTGGTTCCAGGTGCTACCTTCGGAAAAAATACAAACTAAGAAACATGTTATCAAATAATATATCTAGAAAGTTAGGAAGGGTTAGTAATCTCCTGTCATCTGTGATAACACTGATGAAGGGTGAGTGATTTCATCCTATCATCCACAACAGGACAAATGAAACTTGAGGACATTATGCTAAGTGAACTCAGCCAAGTGCAGACAAATATTGCACGACCTCACTTATATGTGAAACCTAAAAAGATGAATTCACAGAAGCAGAAGGGACAATGGCTGCCAGGGGGTGGGGGGATTTGGGCAAAGGGTAAGACATTTCAGTTTGGCAGCATGAATAAGCTCTGAAGATCTGTGTAGACCATGAGGGCTAGAGTTAATACTACTGCATGTATACTTGGAATATGCTCAGAGAGACGTTAAGTGTTCTCACCACACACATATAAAAGATAACTATGCGGGGCGTGGTGGCGCACACTTGTAATCCCGCGCTTGGGAGGCAGAGACAGGAGGATCGCGCAGGTTCGAAGCCAGCCGCACTGGCTTACGAGACCCTGTTTCAAAATATAAAAAAATAGGTCTGGGAGTGTAGCCTGGAGGTAGATGGGCTTCCAGGAACCCTAGTACCACCAAAAAAAAAAAAAAAAAAAAGATAACTACGTGATGCGTTGATGGCTACGTTGATTATCTTTTTATTTTTTATTTTTGATATTGGAGATTGAACCCAAGGGCACTCTACCTTCAAGCTGCACCCTTAACCCTGTTTAATTAATTAATTAATTAATTAATGGTACTGGGGATTGAACCAGGTGCATTCTACCTCCAAGCTATACCCCTAGCCCTATTTTTTTGTTCTTTATTTTGAAACAAGGTCTCACTGAGTTGTCAAGTGCCTCACTAAGTAGCTGAGGCTGTCCTCAAACTGCAATCCTCCTGTCTCTGCTTCCCAAATGCTGGGATTACAAGCCACCACGCCCGGCTCCTATTTCAGTTTTTATTTGGAAACAGGGTCTTGCTAAGTTGCTGAGATCTTCGCCAAATTGCCAAGGCTGGCCTTGAACCTGCAGTCCTCCTGTCTCAGCCTCCCAAGTACTGGAGCTGGAGGTGTGGATGTTGACTATCTTGATAGTGGTGGTCATTTCACAGTAGCTATATGTGAAACATTGTGTTATACACCTTAACTATTGTCACTTATACCTCAACAAAGCTGGAAAAACCTAGTTAGTGGTTTGATGGTGTTTTTATTTCTGGAGATGGGCTATGAACACTTCTCATAACTTTTAGAGCCTTGTTGGTCTTTAAGAATAAGCTAGAACCAGGCGTGGTGGCGCACACTTGCAATCCCAGCATTCGGGAGGCTGAGACCAGGGGATCGCAGTTCACGGACAGCCTCAGCTACTTAGTGAGGCCCTTTGCAACTCAGTGAGACCCTGTTTCAAAATAAAGAAAAAATAGGACTGGGAGTGTAGCTTGGAGGCAGAATGCCCCTGGGTCCCATCCCCGGTACCATACAAAAAAAAGAATAACCCAAATTTCTAGGGAAGCTGGCTGTGAGGGCAGAGGGCTGCCTGGACTCCAGCCGCTCCCCCATGGATATCGGGTGACTTTCAACTGCTGCTACAACCAATATCCTCTCAGCAAAATCTGGGCACGGCTTCTCTTAGACACAACTCCCTAGAGAGAAGTCACTATCAGAGGACGAGCATCTCTATGCAGCCGGTTGCCGGTGATGAGCTGATTCCCAGTGGACATGGGGGCAGAGACACAGGTCTGGATCCAGCCCCTGGGGTAAGAAGCTGAGATGAGTAGGGGTCAGGTCCAGGCTCACTCCGGGAGTAGGGTTCTAGCTCCTGGAGAATAGAAATGTTACCCAGGGAGGGGAGGGCAAGGCCTCCCCTCCCACCTAACCTCACCCATGGATGGCGGCTGCCAGGTGGCATCTCTGTGGCTAGGGCAGGGCCTTAGGGCTAGCAGCATACACGTTCCTGATGTCACTCTCCCCTGCCTGGCCTGTGGGCGTCAGGTTCAAAGTCCTGAAGGCCTAGGAATCAAGGCACCTGGAGTTCCAGTGGGACAGGATATGCATGTGTATGCCAGGGAGTTTGTGTACAGTCCTGAGAGCCACTGTGCATTTAGGTCAAAGGGATCTCTGCCAAGCTATCTACCCAGAGGCCCAGAGGCCCCTGCTCTCCTGTGTGCCTGCACATAAATTAATAAACATATCCACTGTGGGGATGATGCCCCTTAGATGCAGGGCCCTTGAGCAGCGGACAACCTGAGTTCCTGAACATGAGCCACAGGCACCATCCTTTCAAGGCTCACGAGTTTCCTCCTGAGCAGCAGAGTCTGCTGGTGAGCTAAGCTCCATAAGACCTTGGGCCCAGCTCAGCCCCTCAGCCTCAGCTCAGGGATGGAGCCAAGACTTCAGCGGCTTGACCAGGGAGGGTTCAGGAGGCAGAATCAAACTCAGGCCTCAGCCCTCTCCTGAGGTAGCTCCCTGGGCTCAGACCTGCCAATTAGAGGCCTCGAAGATGAAAGAGGAAGGCTTCTGTAAGCAGCTGGCAGCCTGGTGAGATGAAAGCCAAGCCCAAGGGGTATTTTACAGCCTCCTAATGGGAGGATTCTAGGTGTTCCTTATTGAGCGCAATCAAGAGCTTGTAATTACAGAAACCCAGGAGACTCTAACAGAGATGGCCTGTCAACCCCAGCTTCTCATGACTGGCTTTGGCAAATCACAGTTTCTCATCTGCCTATCTGCAGGTATCTGGGAACCTGCTAATTGCCCCAGACTTTAGCCGCAAGCCTCACCAGCTCCAGGGCCAGACCCTGCACACCTGCCCCCTTCCCTGCCCAGGAGCCCCTGAGCCTCATCTGTGTTCTCCAGGCAGCGCCTGATAGGTTCAGAATAGAGCAGCCCCCCTGGCTGCAGAGGGACGGCCAGTCTATCCCTTGCTTCCAGATGCAACATCCGCGCTAAGCACACCATGAATCTCATTTCCTGGTTGTCTATTTCCCCATAAAGAATGTAAACTCCATGTAGAACGGTCTGTATTAGTTTACCCTGGTTGCTATGACAAATTCTCATCAACTCAGTGACTTAAAACAACACATATTATCCCAGTTCTGAAGGTCAAGTGTCATCAGGCTGAAATAAAGAGCAAGGCTGTTTCCCTTCTGAGGTGCAGGGAGAATCTTTCCTCAGCCTCCGCAGGCTCCCAGGCCGCCTTGTGTCTTGGCTCACGACCCCTTCCATCCACAGCTCTCAGACCTCTGCTTCTGACCTCCCATCTCCTCCCCTGCTCTCCTGCCTCCCCCTTCTGCTAACAAAGATCTCTGTGATTACACGGCTCCACCTGGATAATCCCTAGCCTGCCTCTGGCCAGCTGATTGGCAACCTTAATTCCATCTGTAGCCTTGACTCCCCTGGCTGTGTGACTTGTCAGCCAACTCCAGTGATCAAAGCGTTGACGTGCTTGGGACACCACCATTCTACCTACCACAGGGTTTTACCTTCACTGCCGAATCCCCAGTGCCTAGAACAGTACCCAGCACATAGTAAGCGCTCAATAAAGACATGTTGAACGCTTAAATACAGGACTGGGTCATTGAATATTGGATTTACCACCATGGCAGACAGTTACAGGGCTTATTCAGAGCAGGTGCAGGTCAAAGTGCTTTGTATACATGAACTCCCAGAATCCCAGACAGGTCTCTAAGACATTTTGTTGTCTGTCTTGTCCTACAGATAAGGAAATTAAGAGACTTTCAGCTAGTGGGTGGTGAAGCTGGGATTTGATCTCAAATTCATTGAGCCCTGAATGCATGTCCAGCCCCTGGCTGGGCACTGTACATTTCTGATCCCATTGCATCCTCAGGAGACGCCTTGAAGGAGGCCCATGAAATCTGAACCCTGGTCTGAACAGGTGCAGAATTAAGCAGATGGCTCTGCTAGGGGTGCAGGAGGTAGTGCCACCCACCCACCCAGCGCACAGTGTGCTGCGTAGAGTTCCCTGAGTCTCCTCTGTGTCAGTGAGACCAGGGCCCTCTGCTTCCACTATGATGGGGCTCCTGCCTCGGGACCTGCCTTCTGGTCCTGCCTCCACCTCTGCAACTAGTGTGCAGGCCCCCTGTGGCCCACAGTCACCATGACCTTTGCCTGGTACTGCAGCCAATGGCTCTGCCTCCTAGAAGCCTGTCCAAGAGACAAGCTTCAAACCTCTCCCAGGACTCAAGTCCCTTTGGACATTTCTCTGATGACAACCACAGAACCCAATAGCTGAGCCTTATTTGTGTTTTGCGCATACTGGAGCTGCTGCCTCTCCGGGTTGTGACCTGTCTCTCCAGCCCCTGTGACAAGCTGCCCCCCCCAAAGGCTCCTCCCCAGCTGTTTCTTTTACCCCTCCCTTCTGGACTATGAGCACATGGGGACTGGAAGCCCCCTCCCCAGAGCCCCTGCAGGACCCCGTGCCTCCCTTTAGCTCTGCAGGACACACACCTAGGACAGGGAGGCGGCACTGTCCCTCCCACTCGCGTCTTAACCTCTGCAGTGGAAGCCAGGATCGGAGAGACTCACTTGCGCCTGCGGCTCAGCGGGGCAGCGCCTTTTCTGTTCCTGCCAGCACATTTTTCTAGGTCGGTGTCAGATCAGGGAAACCCAATACTCTATGTCCCAACGTTTTATTGGAAAACAGAGAAGTCGCTTTCCAAAATAAATAGTGTTTACAAGCAAAGTCTAGAGAAGCGTCCATCAGAAATGGACTGAGAGCCCAGGGAGGACAGACGGACACCTCTTGGCTTCGCTGGTGCAGACCCAACGCCTGTCCCAGTTCCAGACTTCCCAGAGGCTGGCTCAGGGAGAACAGGCGCATACACTCGTGTGCTGACACGTGCCCAAATGCACTGTGTTCCAAAAGGAGTGTGTTTGCATGTATCCCTGAGGGTCTCAGGACATGACTGCCATGAGTATATAAATAAAAAAGATGATACCTCTTCACTTGTGTGTGTTTATGTACAGTGTGTGTATGTGTGATTCAGATGCCAAGTCCTGTCTGGAACACACACCCTCTCCTTGCACCCCTGGTCTCAGCCCTCATCCTGTCCTTTGTCTTAACTGGTTGAGGGGCTGGCGCTCAGATCTTGTTATCCTGTGATACAAGTGTCCTTGGCCAGTTCCCTCTGGGTGCCCAACCCTGGCCCTCCCAATTCCATTTGAAGTTGTTGCCCATGCCAATTGAATCCTCTTCTGGTCACCGTGCTGGGACCAGCAATCTGAGCTCAGGTATGTTATCAGCTCTCTAAGCAGGACTGTGTGCTGTGCCAGGAAGGCCTCTGCTCTCATTCTCACAGGTGCCCCCTCCCCGCAGAGTCTCCCCACAGGCCTTCCTGCCTCTGCCCTAGAACTATCTTCCCCATGTCTCGCCTCTTCCCCAGCTCCAGCCTCCATCTGCCTGGCACATACCTGCCTTATCCAACTCCAAGGCTTCCGGGGCCTGAGTGATTTCTTCAGCAGAATTTCCACCAGAATGTCTCCCTCTGTGGATCTGCAGTGGGGCGGTCCCTCGCCGTGCTTTAGCTCAGACCCCTGCCTCCTGACCTCTGCACCTTCTCTGCTGCTGGTCCTCGGCCCAACGTCATTTCCCCACTGCTATTTTTTCTCCCACCATCTCTGCTGCCTTTGGTACCGGCTTTATTCTCACCCCCTCCTCTGTGAGGCCTGCTCCCTAGGAGCAAGTGCCCTCCCGGGTCCTGCACCCCAGAGGACACACTGTCCTGTGGATTACCTGTGTGGAGTCAGGAGGGTTCGCACTTATCTCGCCTTCCCATCTAGATGGCCATCTCCTTCCAGGCAAGAACCAAGGCCTGTGCTCCCTGGGCGTGAGCTGCGGAACCTACACAGGTGTGCTCACAGGTAGACCAGGCAGGGCAGCAAACTGGGAGTGGGGTGAGGCTGTAAACCCGAGCTGGCTTGCATTCAGGAGCTTGCCTGCCCTGCCATGCTTAATAATAACCATGGCAGCAGGGGAGGAGCCCTAATTCACAGATGAGAATATGGAGGCCAAGCGAGGTCAAGTGCTAGAGGGTCAGAACTCTCTGGGATTCTAAAGCACACTCTGGCCAGAAGAGATGGAATTTTGTACTGTGCAACTGAACTTTTAGTGATAGAAATGTTCATCCCATGCTGTCTGAAATAGCAGCCACCAGCCACGCGTGGCAACTGAGTGCCTGAAATGTGGCGAGTGCAATAAGGAACTGGGTGTGAAATGTTATTTTATCTTAATTAATTAATTAAGTGCTCACCTGCAGCTAGTGGCTACCATATTGGACAGTGCTTTCAATCATGTTCACAATAAACTACTATAGAACATGTTAGTAATCACATAGTATTGGGGCTGCTTGTTGCTGGAGGCAACTGGTTCAAAGGGTATTACTGTCTTTTGGGGGTTTTCCCCAAATGAAGAAAATCAGCGTCTCAAAAAACTTGCAACCCATCCAGGACCCCACTAGCTGCCTTTTTTATACACCAGGGGTTGAATCCAGGAGTGTTTTATGTCTGTGCTACACCCCCAGTCCTTTTATTATTATTATTATTTTTTTTTTAATTCTGAAACAGGGTCTCACTAAGTTTGCTGAGACTGGTCTTGAACTTGCAATCCTCCTGACTCAGCTTCTCAAGTACTGGACTATAGGTGTGTGCTAAGGCACCTGATGCCCACCAGCTCTTAATGCTGGCCAAGTTCCCCACCGGCTCCCAGCCTGTGATACTAGAACACCAGAATGGATGGATCATGAGAACCCAGGATGAAAAGTGCACAGGATCTTGTAGCTTTTCACCCAGCATCCTCTCCCTGCTCCCTACCCTGTCACGGCTGGGCTGGGGTCCAAAGGGTCCCTCAGCCATCGCTGAGCACCAGGCAGATGATGAGGGAACCACATCACAGCAGGGAAACCCATGCAGCCCAAAGTAGGCTCTTGGGGCTAAGGACTCAGACTCCCCCTGGCTATTCTTATTGTCAACACTTTGGCGCCACCTCCTGGCCACCTTGTAGAGTGCCGCTGCTACAGATCAGCCAGTCAGCTGTGACTGAGCCCTAGGGACTCCTAGCCCCCTGCCTCCACATAGGTGGCGGTGGGAAGAGGCAAAGGGCATCATGTGCAGCTGGTCTCAGCGTGAGGAGAGTTGGTCATGCACAGGGAGAAGGAAAGAATCCCAGGGTGTCCAGGAAGTGGAGGAATGGGGAGGGGGCTGGAGAGAAGCAGCTGAGGTGATGCTGGAGAGAGTCCAACTCATCAGGGCCTTGCCATCTGCAGCCCCAGCCCCACCCAGCAGACCCCCGTCAAGCCCACAGGACTCCTGAGTCTACACTTCTACCCATGGCTGCCTGTGACAGAGCAAGGGTGTTTGTGCTTTGGGGGATGTCCCTGCACAACCGTGCAGTGAGGGGCTGTCCCAGCAGCTCCAGCGACACAGGCTTGTCAAATGGGGCATCCTCATCTGATGGAGACTGGGGCTCTCCAAGCCGATGGTCAGGGTGGTACAGGCAGGGTCCTTGGTGGAGGGTTAGACATGAAGCTGGACCATGGGTGGGGGGGGGTCTCTCCATCAATCTCAGCCTCGCAGCATTTCTCTACAGAGCAAAAGAGCCCGTGTTTAACCTTAAAATAAACTTTGTTTATTATAAACTTTGTTTAGGCATACTAAAATTTAAATATCTTATAAGTTTCATGTGTCAAGAAATATAATTTTTTTACATTTTTTTGTGTGGTACCAGGTATGGAACGCAGGGGCATTCTACCTCTGAGTTATACCCTCAGCTCTTTTTATTTTTTATTTTGAGACAGAGTCTTACTACATTACCATGCACTGGCTTTGAAACTACCTCCTCCTGTCTTTTGACTTTTTTCAGTGAGTGGGGTGTGTGTGTGTGTGTGTGTGTGTGTGTGTGTGTGTGTGTGTGACTAGGGATTGAACCCAGGGGCATTCTACCTCTGAGTTACACCCCAGCTTCTATTTTATTTTAATTTTTTTCTTTTGAAACAGAATTCTACCAAATTGCAGGGGGCATCACTAAGTTGCTGGAGCTGGCCACCTGTGATCCTCCTGTCTCAGCCTCCTAAGTACTGGGGTTACAAGCCCAAGCCACCACATCTGGCTTCCACCATTTAAAAATGTGAAAAGTATTCTTAGCTATTAGATGATGCAGTTTCAGATGGAGGCAAAGTTTGGCTTGAGAGCTAGCTTACTCACTCCTGTCCTGCATCCTCTAACCTCTCCTCCTGGCTTCACATTTCAAGCCTCATGCAGCTATCAAGGCCCAGGATAAAGGCCACCGCCTCCAGGAAGCCTTACCTGACTTCTCCAGTTCAAGTTAGTCTTTCCACAAAGAGTACAAAGAAATTTTGTCCTCTTTATAGCACTTACTACTTGGTGGTGGTGGTGGTGGTGGTGGTGGTGGTGGTGGTGGTGGTGGTGGTGTGTGTGTGTGTGTGTGTGTGTGTGTGTGTGTGTGTGTGTGAAATCTTCCTTTCCTCTAGCAGACCTGTGCTGTCCAAAACAGCAGCTACCAACCACACGTGGCTACTAAGCACTTGAAATGTGACAGGTCCAAATTGAGATGTGCTGTACGTAAATACAAAATTTCAAAGAGAAAAAGAACACAAGGAGGAGGGTATAGAAAAAAGGGATACTGGATAAACATCTCATTGCCGAATTTGCATTTTAAAATGACAAAATATTGGATATATTGGGTTAAATAAAACATTTGACTAACATTGTATCTATTTTTTTTTTCATTTCTTTGCATGTGGAAACTGGAAAAATAAAAACCACATCCACAGTGCATGTCATTTTTGTCTTGGACGAGGCTGCATGGGGCTGAGCTTTGACAGTGACGGTGCTGGGTCTGTTTGGTCTTCTGTGTCTAGTCTGCAGAGCAGAAGGAGAAGGGGCAGACACAGGAGCCTCAGAGGGCCTCTGTGCTGAGGCTGACATCTTGTCGTATTTTCCCAACAAGCCCGTGCCAGGTGTGGAGCGAGCAGCGGTGCTGCAGCAGAAGGGCTCACTCGGCCCCCAGGCCCAGCTCAGAAAAAGGAATCCAGAATTTCTGCACAGAGAGAGGCCACCCTCCTCCCCTCCCTCTGCAGAACTCCGGCTTCAGCCATTTTCCAGCCTGGCCTCAGCCATGTCTATTGTGAAATCTGTCCAATCTCCTCTTGGGCTCTGCCTCCCCTTCCCCATCCAGACACTGCCCCACAGGTGACAGCCCCATGACCCCCACAACCACACATCCGGCCCTGGAAGCCTGCACAGGCCTCGAGTGTGGTGTCTTTCAGTGAAGTTTCCCAAGTAGAGGCATCTGAGCCTGTTGCCCAGCAGAGGCTTGGGCTTTGGTCTCAGCGGGATTCTGGGGCCCTTTCCAAGCCTCAAACCAAAGCCCAGAGGCACAGCCATCTGAGTCAGTCCTTAGCTCTGGGCCACCAGGCCAGCTCCGGGGAGTGATCTCTGGGACCACAAGGTGGCGCTCGCTGTTCCCATGACTTTCTTCCCACCAACACACCCAGACCCACTCCCAGAGACATCCAGCCACATCTGCTCCCAAGAAAATATTTCAGCATTTGGAACAAGAGGTTTTCCTGACTCTGGTTGTTGAATTTCTTTCTCAGCCTTCATCAGCAAAAGGTTGCTTAGACTCAAGAATTCTGCTATGAAAAATGCTCAACTAGCTGGACTTGGTGGCACATACCTGTAATCCCAGTCAGTACTTAAAAGGCTGAGACAGGAGGGTTGAGGCCAGTGTTAGCAATTTAGTGAGACCCTATTTCAACAGAAAAGGGCTGGAGGTGCAGCTCAGAAGCAGAAGTCCTCCCCCCAGTGCACACATAATATAAAGGTCATCTCTGAGTACACACTTAAAGGCAAGCAGGTTACAGAGCTATTGCTCAACCCCCTCCAAAGGAATGTAGAGGCCCTGGAGAGGAGGCCAAACGCACAGAAGAGCGGGTGCACGCTGAGCAAACAGCGCCCTTAAACCTGCAGGGCAGAGCCAAACGGCCCACAGACAATCAGCAGTGCTTTGTCATTCTTTTTTGTTTTATCTGTAGGATTTTTTAATTAAAAAAATTAAATCCTACATAGAAGCCACATACGTAAAATGAGGGGGTGGATTCTGGCTTTTCTGGCTGCAGATATGGGGTAGAAGGATCTCTTCTCAGTAGTCTTCTGGCGCATGTTGGTCAGTGTAAAAATGATCGACCTAGTCCCATTGGCTTGTCTCATAGGAGAATAAAGTGAGACTCAGAGAGAAGAGATGACGATTACAGTCATATCCTACCCCGATGTCATTTCATTTTTATGTCAAAGTCCCCAAATGCAGGTGTTCCCACGGGGAGTTAAAAGTTTTTAGCTGGGCATGGTGGCGCACACCTGTAATTCCAGTACTTGGGAGGCTGAAACAAGATCATGGGCTTGAGGAAGGCCTCAGCAACATGGTGAGGCACTATTTTAAGACAAAAAAATAAAAATAAAAAAAAGGCTCAGGGTGTAGCTCAGAGATAGAATGCTCCTGGGTTCAATCCCTAGTACTACCAACAAAACAACAAGAAAGTGTTTATTTTCTCTGATATACATGCAGTTTTCATTTTTATTATTTATTTATTTATTTATTTATTTATTTAGTGGGTCTGGGGATGGACCGCAGGGGCATTCGACCTCCATGCGACATCCTCTGCCCTATTTTTTATTCTTTCTTTTGAAACAGGGTCTCACTAAGTTGCGGAGCGCCTCACTAAGTAGCCGAGGCTGGCCGCGAACCGAGATCCTCCGGCCTCAACCTCCTGAAGGCTGTGATTGTAAGTGTGAGCCACCACACCTGGTTTATTTTTATTCTTAATTAATTAATTAATTTGTTTTTTGCGGTACTGGGGATAAAATCCAGGCATTTTACCTCCGAGCTTTACCCTCAGCCCTATCTTTATTCTTAATTTTGAAACAGGGTCTCACTAAGTTGCAGAGGCCTCACTAAGTAGCTGAGGCTGGCCATGAACCTGCGATCCTCCTGTCTCAGCCTCCCAGGTACTTGCATTTCTCTTTAGGTGGTGGCATTCGCGGGCAGAACAGCAGTAACAATGCTCCTTCTTTCCGTCTTGTTCACTCCATGTCTTTTCAGCATCCGCAGTCTCAGCCGACCCGTACAATACTCCTGAGAGTTTGGCAGGGCAGTAGAAACCCCGTTTATCTGAAAAGGAACCAAAGCACAGAGAGAAGTGGGCTCATTTTGTAGCACACAGTGTGTGTGTTCAAAAAAGCTAACCTAAAATAAAACACTAGCACATAGGACACCTGTGAAAATTCCACCCTATGATCTAGCGTGGAGGTTTTGCTAGGCTTCATGGAAAACTTTTTAAAAAGAGATGCAGTTGTGCTGGTGCATGCCTATGAGCCTAGTACTTGGGAGGCTGAGACAGGAGGACCGCAGGTTGGAGGCCAGCATCAGCAACTTAACAAGGCCCTCATCAGCCCGGCATGGTGGCGCACGCTTGTAATCCCCGCACTTGGGAGGCGGAGACAGGAGGATCGCGCAGGTTCGAAGCCAGCCACGCTGGCGTAAGAGACCCTGTTTCCAAATAAAAAATATAAAATAGGTCTGAGAGTGTAGCCCTAAGGTAAAAGGGCTTCCAGGAACCCCAGTACCACCAAAAAAAACCAAAAAAACAAGGCCCTCATCAACTTAATGAGACCCTGTTTCAACATAAATATTTTTGAAAATGGACTGGAAGTATAACCTGAGGTTGAATACCCCTAGATTCAATTCTGCCCCCCACAAAAAAGAGGATGCTGTTAGGTACTGGTACCCAAGCGATAAAACAAAAACAAAATTAAATAGGAGAGACTAGGAGCTTCCTTCACATTTTTTTTTAAATCTCTAGGGAAGAGCTGGTTCCTTAAATATTCATTGAATGAATAAACAATGTGACATAGATACATAAATAAGTACATTTGGTTCCTGAGACAAGTAATTAAAACTCTGCCCAAGTTAATGCCATTCCGAAAACCCACATAGAAACTTCTGGTGGACGTCTTGGGTGGGGGGGGCGAATGTCTTGCAAGTCACGGGGTTGCTGGCCTCTCTCTCCTCTCTTTTCTTTTCCTTTCTTTTCTTTTCTTTTTCTTTTCTTTCTTTTTTTTTTTTTTTTCCTGTGCTGGAGATGGAACCCAGGGGGCATTCTACCTTTGAGCTACACCCCCGGCCCTATTTTTTATTCTTTATTTTGAAACAGGGTCTCACTGAGTTGCAAAGGGCCTCACTAAGTAGCTGAGGCTGTCCGGAACTGTGATCCTCCTGTCTCCGCCTCCTGAATGCTGGGATTACAAGCGTGCGCCACCACGCCCAGCTCTCCTGACTTTCTGAACAGTAACCCACAGTGAAAAGGCAGCTTCAAACAGCGCTGGGCTCCTGCAGCCCGGTCATTGTTCAGATCTTTTGTTTGGCTAACATCTTCTTCCCACCTGCTCAGGATAGCTGGGCATTAGGTCTGGAGATGTGTACAATCGACAAGTCAGACCGCACACTTGATAATAGAGTATTTTAAGACTTGGACTTACAATGAGAACATTTGAAAGTGGCCATATGATCTGGAACAAGTGCTAGTCCGAGCATAGCTGAGTGCCAGGAGAAGCAATGCTTGGCAATCCAATTTCCTCAACCCCAGCATGCCCAAGAACACATGCTGGGCAGGTGGGTGCTGTAGGTGCTGTGGTGCAGGTGTGGTTTGGGTGCTCTGTCCCCTCAGGGCTCATGTGTGAAAGCTTGGGCCCAGTGTGGCAGTGTTGAGGTGGTGGGTCCTTTAAGAGGCGGGACCTACTGGAAAGTAACTAAGCCCTGGGGGCACTGCCCTGGGAGGAACTGAGGCTGGTCTTGCGGATGAGTTAGCTCTCCTGGGAACATTATAAAGTGAGGCCACCCAATGTGCTTGGCCCCTTCTGCATACAGCCTGCTTTTTTTCTCCTCCATGTTGTGATGCAACCAGAGAGCCCTTGACAAATGCCAGCGCCATGCCATCGGACCCTCCAGCCACTGGAATCGTGACCCAAATGAACCTTTACTTCATAAAGCAGCCATCCTCAGGTATTTTGCTATAGCAACACAGACTAAAACAGTGGGGAAATGAGGATGAATACAAACAGCCAATGAAGTTGGGCAGATAGATGGGGACAGATAAACACATAAATCACTGTGATGCAGGCCACTAATCAAAAGGAATGTAAGTCAACTCATTCAGAGCCATTAAGGGCTTGGTATGTGTCCCATCTTTTACTTATGGTTACATAATGAAACTATATATATATATATATATATATATATATATATATATATATATTGCAGAATAGAATCATATTATGCACATTCTTCTACATCCTTTCCATATTAACACATAGCAGCTTCTTAAGACGTTCTGTGCTAGTCATCCTTCAAACACTTCCCGAGTGCTGACCCTGTAGCAGGCAAGATGCTGGGAATCATGTAATGGGGAGTAAAACATGATCATTACTCTCAAGTAGCTTAAACCCTATCTATAAATGTTGCATAACTCAATAAGTCATTTTTCTAATGCTGGGCATTTAAGTTGTAACACTTTTCACTGATGGTAATGATAATAAGAGCTAAGATTTATTGATCAGCAACCAAAAAAAAAAAAAAAAAGAAATGAAAAGCAATAATGGCTTAGACACTAGGCACTAGAATCTCTCACAGCAGATATTGATGGTTGAAAAGTTTTCCAGAAAATTCTAATGTGCACTCCATCAAGAGTTTGTAAATTAATATCAAACTAGCACTTAATATATATCACCAGAGTTTTCAGAAAAACCACCTCTACAAAAAAAAGATGAAAGGACCTCCATATGAAAAAATTTGATTTCTGTTCCATCAGTGACTTTATAATGAATATGGGAGAAACTACATGGCCTTCTATTTCTCTTTATTTCTTTTCTTTCTTTCTCTCTTTTTTTCTTTTCTTTTCTTTTCTTTTTTTTTTTTTTTTTTTGAGACAGAGTCTCACTGAGTTGTAAAGGTCCTCACTAAGTAGCTGAGGCTGTCTGTGAGCCGCGATCTTCCTGCCTAAGCCTCCCAAATGCTGGGATTACAAGTGTTCACCGCCATGCCCGGCTTCTATATTCTTTTCTTACTTGCTGGTTTTCCTAACACTTATTTGCATCAATGGGTGATTTCAGTTCCATGAAACATTTGGAATCCACACAGGTTACACTTTCCTGGAGCGGCCTTGGCCCTTCCGTGGGATGAGCGCTGCTTTCCCATGACAGGGCCCTCATGTGACCATCAAGGAACCGGACAAGCCATGGCTCCAGTCACACATGTCCTGCTGCTACCGGAGCTGGGACCTCCAGACAGGAAAATAGAAAAGGAATCTGATTCCAGCAGGTTGGAACAGGTCATGGATTCATGGCTGGATATGAAGGACCAAGTGGAATGGTGCCAAATTATCTTTAGAGGGAGCAGAGAAGTGTTTTATTATCTTGAGAATGAAAGAAGGGTGGGCTCAGAGGACACTTTCCATGGTGGGGACCGTCCCTGCGCTGCAGCGCGATCAGCATCCCCAGACGATGGGCACTAAATGCGGCCATTCCCTCAACCCTGGTCCCCTCTCCACATTCTTGGGTGGCATTGGAAGCAGTGAAGGATGCTAGCTGCCATCTTAGGGGCAGGTGCAAGCTTCCACGAGTAGACACTACCTACAGACTACAGAGCAATAAAATCAGGAAAGCCATTAAGGAGCTTCAATCCACGTTTTGAACGACACTGTGGAAACCTAACGCTTATGTTTATTTGCGTTATTCTGATTTGGGGAAGGGCTTAGGGATTATTAAGGAAAAATGAAGCCAAGGATGATGGTGTATGACTGTAATCTCTGTACTTGGAAGGCCGAGTCAGGAGGATTGCAGGTTTGAGACCAGTCTCAGCAACTTAGCAAGACCCTTAGCAACTTAGTGAGACCCTGTTTCAAAAAAAAAAAGGTCTGGGGGTATAAACTAAACTAGAGGTAGAACGCCCCTGGGTCCAACCCCAGGAAGGAAAGAAGGAATAAAAGAAGGAAAGGAGGGAGGAAGGAAGAGAAAGGAAGAAAAGGAAGAAGGAAGGAAGAGTGAGGCAGAGCGTATTAAGGGGGACTGTGGCAATAGGTCCAGAGACAACTGCAACAGGGTCCTGTCATGACTCTGGACCAGCCTGGGGAAGGGGGCATTCGGAGCGCCGGGGCGCAGCAGTGGGGGCCGTGGACAGAGGATGCCCAGAAGGAAAGGTCAGGGTAAGAGGATTCTGGCTCCGCTGCACTCCCCTGGCGGCTGTCTTGCTGAAAGCAGGCAGGGTGGAGGAGAGCAGATGTCACCTGGGGGCGTGGAGGCACCTCCCTCACTCCTTCACTGGGGAACACCTTCCTCCTGGGACTGCAGAGGAGGGAACCGTGTGGGAGTGGGAGGAGGGACACGTGGCGGAGTCAGAGCGCAGGAGCAAGAGCGCTGGTCCTGAGCGCTGACAGGGAGTGATGGAGCACAGGGCTGCACTTAATCATTTATTCCACATTTCTGGGCAGAACATGTGCCAGCCTTCTGGTAAATACCATCATTGTGGAAAGTAATTAGATAGTGCACTGGTCCTCCAGAGGTTCCCAGACAAAAACAGGATTATGAGATACCCACATGACACACGTATGTCTGGGGTACACATTTACACATCGGCACTTCTATTTGGTCCCATTCCAGGCGAGAAGTCAGAGAGGGCGAAAGAATGCAAAACATCAGTGTGAAAAGAAAAAAAAAAGCTCTTTGAGAGCTTTGGTATGCTACCATGGAAAGAATCAGACTTCCAGATCATTCCTAGTTCCTTTTTTTTTTTTTTTTTCGGTGTTGGAGATTGAAGCCAGGGGCATGCTGCCTCGAGCTACACCACCAGTCCTATTTTGCTTTGCAAACGGTTTCACTATATTGCTGAGGCTGACCTCAATCCTGCAATCTTCCTGTCTCTGCCTCACAAATACTGGGATGACAGTTGCGCACCACTGTGCCTGACTCCCAGTTCTTATTTGCCACTAGCTTGGTTCTGTTTTTATTTGATTTGCTAATGGAGGCCACCCGGATCCTCACCAGCTCAGCCTCTGAGTTGACATTTGGACGCTAGGATCTACGTCGCCCGTCCCCACCCCCGGCCCATCCTGGATTCCGTGCAGCACATTTTCCCCCATTGGTTAGGCAGGGCTAGGAATGTGAATGAAGAAATCTCCAAATGTTCTCTCTTTGTCAGCTAGGACACTTAAGTTGTAAATAACATAACTTATTTGAACTAGTTTAAGGAAATAGGAGAATTTATTATAAGGATTTCAATCTTTCTGCATTATCACCAATACTTGTCATTAGCTGTCTTTTTTTTTTTTCTTTTTTTTTTTCCCTTCCCTGTGGTGCTGGAGGTGGAACCCAGGGGCATTCTATCTCTGAGCTATACTCCCAGCCTGATTTTTTATTCTTTATTTTGAAACAGGGTCTCACTAAGTTGCAGAAGGCCTCACTAAGTAGCTGAGGCTGTCCGCGGACCTCCATCCTTATCTGATGTCTTTGATCCTAGGAGCTCTGGTAGAGATTTTTCTCCTGGCTCCTGTGGGGCAGGCCTCAGAGGAAAGCCTGCCAACCCAGGGGAGGTGACCCCTGAGGGGCGCTGCTCAGCATTACGGTGGTCCTGGCCCATGGTTGGGTGGCCCAGGCTGCAGTCCATGGCTGGGCACGAACCCACCTCACCTGTGAATTAGAGTTCACTAGGCCCAGGCGATGGCCCCCAACCTGGGCTTGCAGGAAGCTACCATGGGCAGGGGCAGACAGGGAGCTGACAGAGTGGCCTGGTAAAGGCCAGTTTATAGAAGGGTGATTCCTTCAGGCAGCAACCCCCCTGGAAGGATCTGGCATCCATTACCTACCTGCCCTGTGCCGTCGCTCACAGCGGGCACAGCCGTTATCTCATTTACCTACCGGTCACCGTCACAGTGGTCCATGGCTTGGCCCTCGTGTCTCTCAGCCCTTCTTTTTCCCCTTGGTTTGTTATGTCTTCCCTGAGAGTCTTAGATATTTTCTATCCACCGGCCAAGCAGTTTTAATGCCACAGATACACTACTTTTTTATACTCCGTGGTACATGTGTGCTTTCTACATAAAGAGTGAGATACTTGCATTCCCAAAAAATAATTCCTAGCCCCCTGAGAGGTGACACTGTCTTGGAGAGAAGGCAGGTCCCATTGCGCCAGGCTCTCACTGTTACAGAAGGCCAGGCATTTGCCCTTTGATAAAATGCGCAAAAGTGCCCCAGGCATGGTGGCACACGCCTATAATCCCAGTGCTTGGGAGGCAGAGACAGAAGGATTGCAGGTTTGAGGCCAGCCTCAGCAATTTAGCGAGACCTTGTTTCAAAATAAAAAGAGCAGGGTGTGCAGTTTAGAGGTAGAATGCCCCTGGGTTCAATCCCCAGTACCAAACACACACACACACACACACACACACACACACACACACACACACACACACATAAATAAATGTATGTTTTAACAATGCTAAACACTGAAACAGAAATAGGAGTGGCCATTCGGCCATTCTGCTTGACACAGGAGCTGGGAGCTGGTGGCCACAGGAGATAGGATCAGACTGAATTCGGTACATCTTATTTCTAATTATTTTTCTCAGCTGAGTAAGAGTGGCTCTTTTTCAAGCTCCTGGAAAACTGATTTAGCACACAGTAGGACATGCAGGTGGGTGGAGGGCTTGCCCTGGGCGCCTCCTGCTGGGGTGGGGGAGGGTGTTCCTCTGCCTGGAAGAGCAGAGCCAGCTCAGCTGGCAGAATCTCTTGCACAAGCTCTTGGGCCCGAACCTCACCTCCTTGGACTTGAGGAGCAGGGCCGGCCCGCTGGGAAGCAGGGAAGAGCATGCCTTTTAAAGGCGAAAGCATAATAGAGCAATGCTGACTGGCTCTCAGGCGCTCTTCCAAATAACCCCAGGTCCACCTGGCTGTGGTCTGGGTCTCTTCCAGTGCACACTGGTGGCTCCGGATGGGCTCTGGCCCTCCTGCTCAGCCTGGGAATGTATCCTGGGGCTTTCTCTGACCTGTGGCTTTTCATGCTTTCAGCATGCAAAAATTTTAAGGGCTTTTCCACCATCCGGAGTGAAAAAGCAGGATGAATTTGAGGACAGGGCTTACAGAGTGTTTTTCTCTTTCTTTCTTCTTTCTTCTGTTGAAAATCTGGCTAACAGCCACCTGTGGTACTGATGAGGTAGAACAGAAGAAATATAATTTTAGGTAGAAAAGGAGACGACTTGGGAAAGAAAGAAAATACAGTTTTAAAATCTGGAAAGTTCATAATCTCTTAACTCCTATAGGGTGTGTCTTAGGCAGAAGCCTTTATGGGCCCCCACTTTTGATACGATGGTTCCTTTTCTCCTGTAGGCTGCCCACACTCTTAACCACGGTGACCCCTTCCCCCACCTGGGATTCCTGAGATGCCCAGTAAACAAAGGTCCAGGAGGAGGGGGACAAAAGTCCGGATACCAGCTGCCCATCACCCCTCTCCATTGCCAGGGAAACCTGAAGATTAAGAGGAAGTCCAGCCCCCCACTGTGGGACCTCACCCACTAGCTCCTGGAAGTTCTATAAAAGACCTAAAAAAGCAGCAAAGACCCTTTTTTCCCTTCTTTGCTCTTTCTCTTGCTTGGATGCCCTCCACCTCTTAAGAAGGCCTGCCCCCGGCCCTCGAATCCGTCATTTTTCCTAAGTAAAACCTCTGCCTTTCTCTCTGACTGGTGCATGTTGAAATTCTTTTTGCCATGCAAGCCAAGAGCCCACAGAAGTTATTGTGTTTTCCCATGACAGTACCATGGGAAGTATACATTTGGCCTTTGACCCTGGTCCCCTGCATACAGCTCCCAACCCTTGGGAATCTTCAAAGCCATGAGAGGATCATTTGTGTGCTAAGGAGATGATTGGTGACCAGGGCCACAGGACCGCCAGGGAAGACTAAGGATGGTTAGAGGACTGGAACTTTTGACCCAACCAAGCTCAGGCGAGGGAGAGGGGCTAAAATGTATTAAGGTGACATTTACACAACATAAACCAACCATTCTGAGGTGAACAGTTGAACGGCCCTTAGTACAGCCACAATGTTACGCACCCACCACTTCTATCTGCTTCTGGAATATTTTCATGACTTCATTGTTAAACTCCTTCCCCATTAGGCAGTTTCTCCCCTTCCTCTCTCTTTCCTCAGTCCCTGGTAATCATGACGGATGTATCTAATATGTACATTTCATTTTATTTTATTTTATATTAATTTTTGTGGTACTGGGGATGGAACCCAGGGGCATTCTACATCCCGGATATACTCCCAGACCTATTTTATATTTTATTTGGAAACAGGGTCTCATTAAGTTGTTGAGAGCCTCACTCAGTAGCTGAGGCTGGCTTCAAACCTGCACGATCCTCCTGTCTCATCCTCCCAAGCGCGGGGATTACAAGTGTCTGTCACCACACCCGGCTAATATGTACATTTTATATAAATAGAATCATCCAATATTTTTCCTTTCATGTATGTATGCTAGCATATTCAACCATGTTATGGCATATATCAGTACTCCGTTCTTTTATGGCTGTATAATATTCATTGTATGTCTATACAACTTATTTACCCATTAATCTGTTGATGAACATCTGGACTGTTTCTACTTTTTGGCTTTTGTGAATAATGCTACCATACACATGTTCTACATGTACTTGTTTTGAGTACCTATTTTCAGTCCTAGGGGTAGAACTGCCATGTCTTATGGTGATTTGATGTCTAACTTTTGAAGGGATTGCCAAACTGTTTTCCACAGTGATCAAACCATTTTACATTCCCATCAACAATAAAGGAGGGTTGCAATTTCTCTGCATCCTCAGAAATGCTGACTAGGAGTATGGACACTTCTACTGAGTGTGAGGTGGTGTCACCTTGTGGTTCTGAGTGGCATTTTCCCCATAAATAATGATGTTCAGCAGCTTTTCATGTGCTAGTTGGCTATTCATGTCTTCTCTAGAGAACTGTCTCTTCAGATCTTTTGCCCATTTTTGAATTGAATTTTTTTGTCTTTTGTTATTGAGTTTTAAAAGCTCTTTGCCTATTGTGGCTACTAGACCCTTATCAGATATCATCTCTACTCCCATGTCACCTTTTAGCCTTATCAGAGAAGTTTTTCTAACATGCATCATATAAAAAGCAATCTAACCCTAACCCTGGCACACTTGAGCCTGAACTGCAAGTTCTAACCTGCCTCAGGAACCTCAGGAATCTCCAAGTCAGTTTCTAATGTGTTCGTTCTCTCTCTCTCTCTCTCTCTCTCTCTCTCTCTCTCTCTCTCTCCTCCCTCCCTCCCTGTTTCTGACCTCGCCATGCCTAGGATGGGACCCTGAGCATATTTTTTGGCTCTGACTTCTGAATTATCAGTTGGGTTCTGCAAACATTGTTCTTTGTTCATCAGTTTTCTGAGACCCTTTACACTGGTCCATTTTCATAGGTTTTTCACCAATTTCTCCTCTCTTGGTTCTGTAATTTTAATCTAATTGAGGGTGTTCAGTGGTAACTGGTAACTGCTGCCTGAAAACACACTGTGAACTTAGAAAACATCCTGACTTCACTTTCCATCTCATCTGGGGCCGGGATCTCTTACCTGGGCTGGGTGCTACCACCAATGGCGACCCTTGTAATCACCCCAGGGGCGGGGGGGAGAAGAAATTCTGAAGGCCTGACTCCAGCACCAGCTGTATCAGAACACCACCAAGTCTAGGGCCCATCCAGTCACCTGTGTTTAATACTCACTGTCTCGGGGCCTGGATCACTGACATCTGCTGAAGTTGGAGAACCACCAGGCCAGATGATGTGGGGCCCAGGCAAACAGGCCTGGGACCATCATCCTGCAGAGATACTGAGCACGTGGATCCAGCTCTGGGGTCTGCCTCCCATCCAGAAGGAACAGACAGCATGACAGTGATATGGGGAAAGAACAGTCAGAGCCATGGAAATATTCTTAGTTAAGAACTTAGATTTAGGATAGGGAAATTAGAAAACCCCTGCTCACTGCCCTATCTGCCAACAGCTAACAATCAGCTGAGAAGGAAAATGGAAATGTGAAAGCAAATCAATGGGACCAGTCCCTCCCTTTTGTACACCAGGAGACAGGACCGGCAGGGGTCGTCTCTAAACACAAACAAGGCATCATCAGCTCAGCCTGGGCGTATCTGCCAGATAAGAGAGATAAGGCCTTGAGTAACAAGCATTTTCTGCTTCCTGTATCCTGCTTCTGCTAGTTGTAAGAAATTGTATGTCTTCTTTTCCCTTTTTTTTGAAGTTAAGAAGGTTGGAATATCTTTGTTCGGGGGCCCAGTGTGCGGGAAATTGCCAGCCTAGGCCATCAGCCACTGCATATCCTACTACTGGCCTCCATAATTTTCTTTCCTTTTTTGTCTTTGAGATCAGGCTGTAGGGAGCACTCTCCTACAACCACAGTGTATCAAAAGGAAAAGACAGATCCCTGTGCTTGGGAGGCTGAGACAGGAGGATCACACAGGTTCGAAGCCAGCCTCAGCTACTTAGTGAGGCTCTCAGCAACTTAGTGAGACCTTGTTTCCAAATAAAATATTAAAAAAATAGGTCTGGAGTACGGCCCAGAGGTAGAAAAGCCCCTGGGTTCCACCTCTAGTACCACAAAACAAAAACAAACAAACAAACAAAAAAAAAACAGGAGAGTAGCATTATCTGTCCAAACTGCTCTAACTGTGGAAAGTCTGTCCTTTGTTAACAGTGGGGCTCCTGACAAGTCCCTTCATTTCATTTGAATCTCACTCACATTTTATCAGAGGGTCAAGTGCAAATCATGTCACCAGAGGGAGGGAACGTGGAGGGGGATGTGGAGATGCTGAGGTCTCAGCAGCAGGGCCTAGGAAGGGACAGGACTGGGCTCTGGACTCCAGCAAGTTATCCTGTGAACTTCTGACCTCTCATCCTGGCCGCTCTGCCTGGGAGGCAGATAAATAAAAGGCCTGCCTGCGCACGCAGAAAGAGCCCTCAAAACCAGCCCCTCCAGCCCTCGTGATCTATTACTCCGCCTGTTTGCTGTGGACACCCTGCACCCTGCCTTCCCTGGGGCCCCTGGGAGCACACACACAAAGGGCTCTGTTCCCTGCCTGCTTTCCCCAGCCCTGCGGGCTGGGCCTGGCCACAGAGTGGATGACGATGGCCAATAATAGCTAGCACTTCTGTGTGCTTGGTACACGCCAGGCACTTTGTTAAGTGCTTTTAGAACTCTTTCTTGTCAAGGCTTTGCAGCAGTCTCATGAGGTGGATAGGGTTCCTGCCCTCCTTTTATAGGGTAATGGAGAGAAGCGGAGAAAGTCATTCCAGTCATCAGGGGCCTGAGTGAGGCTGAACTGGCACAGACCCGGAGCCCCTGATTTTACAGTGAAATTGCAGCGCCTCCCAACAAGAATGCGTTTAGAAAGTCAGCTTTTGTTCATCTCTCTTAACAGAGAAGAAACTACATAAAAGATGAGGAAACTGTAGTGAAATACACTAGCTCACCAAAGATCGTAAATCTAGCCAGCAGCAAAATTATGACGTGAACGTAAGCCTGCCCCCTCATGACAACACCCCACTGCCTGTTTCCCTGTCTGACACAGCTGGTGATGGATGGAGCCCCAATTTCTGAGAAGGGATCCTTCACCCGCAGAGCTGACTGGGGTTTCTGAGTGGCTTTATTGTGTCGCACTTAAAAGTCAGGGTGCAGGAGCCAGCCGGGCATGGTAGTGCACACTTGTAATCCCAGTACTTGGGAGGCTGAGACAGGAGGAGCACAGGTTCTCGGTCAGCCTCAGCTACTTAGTGAGGCCCTCAGTTATTTAGTGAGGCCCTGTTTCAAAAATAAAAAATACAATCAGGCTAGGGGTATAGCTAAGAGGTAGACTGCCCCTGTTCAATCCCCAGTAAAACACACACACACACACACATACACACACCACACACACACATACAAAGATTCAGGATTCAAACACACTTATGTGTGTGTAGCACTAGGGATTGAACCCAGAGGCTCTTTACCTCTGAGCTTACACCCCCAGCCCTTTTTATTTTTTTATTTTGAAACAAGGTCTCATGCACTGGCCTTTAACCTGTGATCCTCCTGTCTCAGCCTCCCAGGTACTGAGATTACAGGCATACACCAGCTGGCTCAGCTAAACATACCCATTTGATTATCTGATTATGACTTTGGGATGTTACTTTACCTCCTACCCATTTCTTTTAATTATATACAACATAGGTACATTAAATTCGGTCTTTTTAAGTTCAGTTTGACAAACATATTCCACTGTCATATGCTTACTGCTGTCATCAGGGTATGGACTCCTCCACTCCTGGCTCCTCTACTGTCAGCCCCTCTCCATCCCAGCCTCTGGCAGCCAGCGGTCTGTTTGCAGTCCTGATAGTTTTGCCTTTTCTAGAACATTACCTAAATGGAAACAGTAGATAGCCTTTCACTTAGCGTAATGCATCTTAGGTGCATCCATATCATTGTGCATATATGCAGTTCATTCCTTTTTACTGCTGACCAGAAAGGAAGGAATATATATAGCAGTACTGGGGTTCCTGGAAACCCTTCTACCTCCGGGCTACACTCCCAAACACCTATTTTTTTATATTTTTATTTGGAAACAGGTACTCTTAAGCCAGCGCGGCTGGCTTCAAACCTGCGTAATCCTGTCTCCGCCTCCCAAGTGTGGGGATTACAAGCGTGCACCACCACACCCGGCTTTCTTATATTTTTATTGGCACATTGTAGCCTGACATTATAAAGTAGTTTATACTAATAGGAATATGCATGCACACAGCACTGTCAGGCTTCCCCCGGCTCCCTCCCTACTCTCCCCGTTCCCCATACAGGATATTGACATCAACAGTAGTATTCTCACATAAACATAATTTAACATCAGTGGAAGGGTTTCCTTCTAGTTCTCCCTCTGCCCCTCCCCTAGACCACCTCCCTTGCTCCACTGGGGTGTGTTCTCCATTATATAAAGTCGCTCTTGTATCCTGATTACTTACTCCCTAGCTTCTGCATAGGAGAGAAAACATGACCAGCAAGGATCTTTTTTTTTTTTTTTTTTTTTTTTGGTGGTACTGGAGATGGAACCCTTCTACCTCCGGGCTACACTCCCAGACCTATTTTGTATTATTTGGAAACAGGGTCTCTTAAGTCAGCGAGGCTGGCTTCGAATCTGGGCGATCCTGTCTCCGCCTCCCAAGCGCAGGGATTACAAGTGTGCACCACCACGCCCGGCGACCAGCAAGGATCTTTTTTTTTTTTTTTTTTTTTTTTTTTTGGTGGTACTGAGGATAGAACCCAGAGGCTTTCTACATCCGGACTACACTCCCAGACCTGTTTTATATTTTATTTGGAAACAGGGTCTCATAAGTTGCTGAAAGCCTCACTAAGTAGCTGAGGCTGGCTTCAAACCTGTGCGATCCTCCTGTCTCAGCCTCCCAAGCACGAGGATTACAAGCGCCATCATGCCCGGCTCAACCAGCAAGGATCTTAATGCAGCAAAACCCAACAGGAGCTACCCCATTTCCTGGAAACACCTGCCAGGCTGTTGAGAGCTGTCCCTGAGAGGTCTCGGCTCACTACGTCCAAGACACAACTGTCCTGGAGTTGGTGGTAGAAAGGTGACTAGAAGCCAGGTTGAATCTAAGGTGCTCCAAGGCTTTCTTGAGGACTTCTCAGGAGATCTAAGTAATGCTAGTGGGAGATGGGAGCCCTGCGGTTTGGGCACTAACACAGGTGAATCGGCTAGGGAGCAGCCCTGGGAGGATCAGGCTGTGCTGTTGGGGGCAGAGCCAGAACCTGAGCCCAGTATTATCTAGTCCGAGTCAAGCCTCCTTCCCATTCTCCAGCTTCACCCATAGGGAAGCAAGCCTTGTTGGGCCTGGCCCAAGGCTGGGGGGGGGCGGCTCTGTGTTGAGGTCTCATGACAACAGGATCAGGATCCTGCAGAGCCAGGACTGGGTCACAGCATTGAGGGAAACCCAACTCACCTATTGGGTCAGTATCTCTAAACAGCACCCAGCTCTCTGTATTTTTTTTAAAGCAAACTTCTATAAAGGTGGCTTGATTATGCATCCAGCATCAAGAACTGCTCCAGAGAAGAAATAAATACATCATTCTGCCCCTGAGCAGGGGCAAGAATTGGGTAGAAACACATTTCTAGCTATTCTTCCTCCCCAGTTGCCTAATAACATCTATTCTTTACTCTTCCTCTTTTTGTGCGGATTCCACCAAAATTCTCTTGCTCCTTGGTCATCCTCCACTTCAGGAACATACAAGAATATATACAGAGTGTACGGATCCACCTGCTGAATAAAAAACAACACAGTTAGACTCCAGGCTCGACTCTCCAGTGCTGCATTCCAAGGGTAATGGCAGGAATAAGATCCCCTGGGCCTCTTTTGCACCCGCCCATGGAAACTTGGCAAATTAAATGTATATTTTGGATAATTAGTGGCTGTTACTCATGGAAATCCTGAATCCATGTGGATACTCTTTCCAAAGGCAGATGGAGTTCCCTTTCAGAAAAGTCTTGGCACCAATTCCCTCCGAACAATAAAAAGGTACAGACAGGCTGGACCGAGGAGGGCTCAGTGAAATCTGTGACTGGCATCGCAGCTCAGGGGTTGGCTAGCAAGGGAGGCACATCTGGGGGCCTGTCCCTGCTCTGCAGACCAGGCGGCCCTCTATTTCTGAGGGCCTCAAAGGGGGATAACCTGTAAAGAAAACTTGCCTTGAAAAAATTTGCTTTATTAACACAGAGGCAGCCAGCCCTACCCCAGACCTTTTGCATGTGTATGTGTGTGTACTACTTGGGATCGAACCAGGGGTGTTCTACCTCTGAGCTACACCCTAGCCCTTTTTATTTTGTCTTTTTACTTTGAAACAGAGTCTCACCCAATTGCTGAGGCTGCCCTGGAACCTGTGATCTTCTTGTCTCAGCCTCCCAAGTACTAGAATTACAGGAGTGTGCCACCTTGCCAGGCTCATCCCTGACATCTGTAAAAACAACCAGTGTCTTTGATAGAGAGTAACAGAAAGCCACTAACATTAGCTCAAACAAAAAGAGGAGAACAGTTGGCCTCCCTTATCCGTGGTTCCTCATCAATGGATTCAACCAATCACAAATAAAAAATATTCCTCCCAATTTGCATCTGTACTAAACATGTACAGGGTTTTTTTGTCATTATTCCTTAAACAATACAGCATAATGATTTATACTGTGTTTACAGTGCATTAGGTATTATAAGTAATCTAGTAATCTGTCTGTATACAGACAGAAAGGGGCTGGGGTGTAACTCAGTGGCAGAGGACTTGCCTAGCAAATATGAGGCCCTAGGTTGCATCCTCAGCACCACAAATAACAAAAAGAAAGAAAAAATATATGGGAGGAAATGTGGAGGTTATATGTAAATACTATGCCATTTTATATAGGGATTTGAACATCAGAGGAACCAATTGCCCAAAGATACTAAGGGATATGAGAAACTGCACATGGGGGCACATACTTCTAATCCCAGTACTTGGGAGGCTGAGACAGAAGAATAGCAAGGTTCAAGGGCAGCCTCGGCATTTTGGTGAGACTCTGTTTCAAAATAATAAGGGTTGGGTTTGTTGTTTTGGAGGTGGAACACCCCTGGGTTCAATCCCTAGTCCCCCCCAAAAGGGGAATACACGAGGAGGAGAAAACAAATTTACAGAATCTGAAGGCAGATGCTGCTGCTGGATCTCAGAAGGCTCAGAAAAGACTAGAACCAAGAGCCAGGTGGCATTCTGGCGTGGAGCACCTACTCACTTCCGGTCACCCTCCACCTCCCTCCCTTGGTCTCATGAGCTCTTCTCTAAACATCTTTCTTTCTCAGCTAAATGGTTTCTTCAACCTCAAATCCAAACAAGAATTTGTTGGTCCAGCTTCAGGCAGATGACCATCCCTGGTCTCCAATTCAGTGAGGGTGGTCGTCCAAGCAGATTCTATTTGACCCCACTGCCACCATGGACACTTGACTCAGGGATGGACATCTGTAATGGTTTGGATTTAGAACATCCCTCTAGTCCTCACAGAAACAAGGTAGCAATGTAAGAAGCTGGGGCTTGATTGTAATCTCATCAGTGACTAAATACATTGTAAGACATAGGTAATGGATTTACCTATGCAGGTAGGGTGTGGCTAGAGAAGGTGGGTCTTTGGGGTGTAGCCTTGGGGACTGTGCTTGTATCTTTGAATGCCCTTGTTTGATTGATTGCTCTGTCTTGCTTCTGGCCTCCATTATGTGAGGAGCACATCAGGTTCCAGACACCTGTGTGCTCTCCTCTCTGCTTTCCACCACCATGCCCTGAGCTCCAGCTCTGCACTCCAGCCTCACCTGGACAAAACTCCGAAATCTCCAAAAAACTGTGAACAAATAAGTCTTTCCTCTAAGTTGTGTGGCCAGATGTACTGGGATAGAGCAATGAGAATGCTGATGAAGGCAACATCCTTCACAGCTATTTAAAAAAATTTTTCCATTGGTGCATTGTAGTCATACATCTTAATGGGGTATGAGATGGTCGAGGCACACATGCACACATCACTCATTTAGCCCTTCCCCAATTCCCTTCCCAGGCATTCTGAGAAGACTCAGATTTCCTTCTGCCTCCCGCCTCCTGCCTTCAGTAGTCTCTCCTTGTCTCTTCCTGCATCTGCCTGTCTTGCCATTATCTCTTCACCTACTTGTTGCCCTGTAGCTTAGCAGGCTGGCATCTATTTAGCATTTTCTTATCAAGGCCCTGGGGGCCAGACTGGAGATGGGGGCTGGGATGAGAGTCATGTGCAATCTCATGTGGCTTGCATTCCAGCAGGGAGGATAGACACTGCAGGACTGGCAGACACGGTATCTCTGATCACAACTCTTCCCATTTCTGTCCAAAGTTATATTTGGAATAGTTTATTTAAGATGAAACAGAGACAGAAAAACAACAAAAAAAAAGAAGAAAAGGGGATGTGTAGTATAACAAACATTCCCCTTATCTAACTATACAGGATGGTTAGAGTGAGTTTTTTGTTTGTTATTTGTTTTGGGTGCTTTTTGTTTGCGTGTATGGTACTGGGGAATGAACCAAGAGGCATTCTACCTCTGGGCTAACCCCCCACACACACACACACACACACCGTGGGAGGGGGTACTGGGGATTGAACCCAGGGTCATTCTACTGCTGAGCTATGTCCCCAGCTCTACTTTTTATTTATTTATTTTTTGAAACACAGTCTCACTAAGTTGTGGAGGGCCTCACTAAGTAGCTGAGGCTGTTCACAAACCACAATCCTCCTGTCTCAGCTTCCCAAGTACTGGGATCATAAATGTGCACCACCACGCCTGGCTATATGTTTTTTTGTTTTGAAACAGGATCTTGTTAGGTGACTGAGAGTCTTGCTAAGTTGCTGAGGTTGTCCTCAAACCTGCACTCTCCCGGTCTCAGCCTCCCAAGTACTGGGATTACAGGTGTGTGCCACCACTCCCCACTGGTTAAAGTTTTAGAAATCAGTGAAATATATATATATATATATATATATATATATATATATATATAATTATTATTATTATTATTACAGGTATCTGTGTTCCAGATACTTGAGGCTCCCTGGTGTGAGTATTGTCTCCTCCTCTGAAGGCTAAGGGGGAATCCTCAGAGAAATCCCATCTTCTGGCCAGAGACATTACTCAGATCCACCTCTCACTCCAATTTTAACAGGAAGCACCTAACCATTCATGCAGAGCGAAGGGCTTCCTATGCAGAGAAAATGCCCCTCGGCTCATGTGGTGTGGACCCCATGGCTCACAGCAAAGGAGGCCACTGCTGGATCTTGGGAGCATCTCAGTAGAGAGCAGATGTCAGAGGTCAGCTTGGCTGCGAGAGGGTTTAGGGTTGTGTTTTCCTTTTGTCTGGCTTGTTGAGGAAAATGCTTTTTCTTTTACCAATTTAATTATAAAATATTTCAAATATACTGAGAATAGCAAAACAGACATGTCCATATGCCCCCATGTGGTTAATCAACTGTGATGATTGAACAGATGTGAATATTTGGACACGTCTGCTTAGAATTCCTTCATTCTGGTACACTCTCTTCTTTTTTTTCTTTTGTGTGTATGTTACTGGGGATTCAACCCAAGGGCATTCTACCTTTTTTTTTTTTTTAACTTGGAATCAGGGTCTCACTAAGTTGCAGAAGACCTCACAAAGTTGCTGACACTGGCAGTGAACCTGTGATCCTCCTATCTCAGTCTCCTAAGTACTAGAATTATAAGTATGCACCTCCATGCCGGGATCACTCTCTTTCTTAAAGTAAAATGTCATAAATGCAACTCCTGATGTCTCCCGTGTCTTCTTCCCCTCCCACGGCATGCGCATGTCATATAACATCCACAAATAGACACTACTGTTTTGTGTTTTTAAGATGCACAGATAGTGTTCTATACATTTTATTTTGCAAATTGTCAAAACATACCTGTTTTGAGATATGTCCATTATTTGTACTGCTGTAGAGTACTGAGTGTGTAGAAAGCTCAGTGTATCCTCCTGCTGAAAAACGCTGACAAGTGGTCTTCTCATTTTTTTTGCCACTGCAAATATTGCTTCAATGAATAACTTTACACATGTCTTCTTAGCCATATGGTTGGTCCGGAGTTTCTGGAAGGTAGACGCACAGATGTGAAATGGCTGTGTGGCTGCTCACTTTCTAGGAGATTTCCAGCAAGTGACAACCACTCTGTTACCACTTGTCCAACACGAAGCCAGCCCCTGCTATGATTGGTAGGACCCTCACAGAGAAAATGTGAGAATTCTGAAACATGCTTCTAATACCCCAAAGAAAGAAGCAAAACAACAAAAATGCCCCTAATGTGTGCAGAGCTTCACCAGTGGAGATTGTGGAAGGTTAGTATGCCCCTTACTAAGGATGATTGACCTGGGCCCCTCTGGCCCCTCCTGTTCTGTGGCCCTGGGACCCTCGTCTCACAATGGCCAGAGTCTGGATGAAGACCCTTCCTCCAACCAGTTCCAAACCTCCTGGGCTTCCTTAGAAGCTTTAGTTAGAATCTTTTTCATTTTATCTCTGTTTTGCTAAAATGCAGAATACATGAAGGCCTTGTTATAGGTGAAGATGCTCTGGAATACATTTCAAGAGTTTTATTGGTCTGTTATCAACATTAGTAACTATAAGAAGTAGTGAGGAAGCTTGGTGTGGGGGTGCACACCAGTAATCCCAGTACTTAGGAGGCTGAGACAGGAGGATTACAAATTTGAAACCAGCCTCAACAACTTTGTGAGACTCTGTTTCAAAATGAGGACCTAGCCGGGCGTGGTGGCGCACGCTTGTAATCCCCGCGCTTGGGAGGCGGAGACAGGAGGATCGCGCAGGTTCGAAGCCAGCCAAACTGGCGTAAGAGACCCTGTTTCAAAAATATAAAATAGGTCTGGGAGAGTAGCCTGGAGGAAGAAGGGCTTCCAGGAACCCCAGTACCACACACACACAAAAAAAATGAGAACCTAAAGGGTTGTGGTGGGGTAGCTCAGTAATGAGGAGAGGAAGACATTTAATTTGGGTTGTCTCATGTAGCTGAATCTCCCATAAACCTAAAGACTTCTCCACTCTGAAAATAGTGGTCTCCACTTTTGGGAGGGCTGCTCTAGGAAAATTATGTAAATGTACTCTTTTTCTTGAGTTTTTTAGGGTTCACAAACTGCAAATCATATCTCTGAAATGTGGGAGTTAATAAAACAGAATGTTTAGTCCTCAGAATGTCTTAAATTTCTGTACCAATTCTATTAGTTACTATGTCACCTTCTAATCTTCAACTCAGCATCTATTCAGTGAAGAGAATACCCCCTTTCTTGTTAGAATTAAATAAGATCAGGTATGTTAAGTATACAGAAAAGCCCCTTATCCACATAAAATGCATTAAGAATATTAGAAAAGAAAATGGAAAATATATACTAATATACTTTCACAACACATGTTTTAAAATGAAGTAGGTTGCCGGGCATGGTGGCGCATACTTGTAATCCCCGCGCTTGGGAGGCAGAGGCAGGAGGATCGCGCAGGTTCGAAGCCAGCCACGCGCGCTGGCTTAGGAGACCCTGTTTCCAAATAAAAATGTAAAAATAGGTCTGAGAGTGTAGCCTGGAGGTAGAAGGGCTTCCAGGAACCCCAGTACCACCAAAAAAACCACAAAAACATAAAAACAAAAAAACCCCAAAACAAAAGAGACCCCGTTTCCACATAAAAACGTTAAAAAATAGGTCTGGGAGTGTAGCCCATGGGAGTGTATCCTGGAGGTAGAAGGGCTTCCAGGAACCCTAGAACCACCAAAATAAATAAATAAATAAATAAATAAATAAATAAATAAATAAATAAAATGAAGTGGGTTATCTATACTTCATGAGAATAAGGTCCTGAAATATGTTTTTATATCTTCCACTCAACATTAGAGAATCATTTAAAATAAGAATAGAATAAAAACCATTATTTGCTTTCACAGGTTTCTTTCTATACTGCTAGCTTACCTTAAAAAGTTGATTCATGTTTACACGTTCTAAATAGATTATGTGTATGATTATATATATATGTGTGTGTGTATATATACATATACATATACATACATATACATATACATATATATACATATACACATATATATATTTGAACCAGGGACATTCTAACTCTGAGCTATACCCCCAGCCTCTTTGTTTTTATTGAGATGGGGGTCTAAGTTAGTGGGCATTGCTGGCCTCGAACCAGTGATCCTCCCTCTTCCTACTTCTCCTCTTCTTCCTTCTCCTTCTCCTCCGTCTGTCTGGATTGGGGGAGCTACACCTCCAGCCCCATTTTTTATTCTTTATTTTGAAACAGGGCCTCACTAGGTTGCTGAGGCTGGCCTGGAACCTGCAATTCTTCTGTCTTAGCCTCCCAAGTACTGTGATTACAAGTGTGCACCACTACACCAGGCTAAGCAGATATATTTCTTATCATATCGTAACTAAAAGCAAATATTCTAAATTAAGTACCATTTCCAAGTTACATGGTTTCTGTGTTAGAAACTTGACCTTTAGATTACTTGAAGTCGGGCGTGGTGGCGCACACTTGTAATCCCAGCATTCGGGAGGCTGAGACAGGAGGATTGAGGTTCGAGGACAGCCTCAGCTACTTAGTGAGGTCCTTTGCAACTCAGTGAGACCCTGTTTCCAAATAAAAAATAAAAAATAAAAAATAGGGCTGGGCTGTAACTTGGAGGTAGACTGCTCCTGGGTTCCATCCCCAATACCAATAAATAAATAAATAAATAAATAATATATACATATATAAATACATAAATGCATAAGTAAATAATATGGTTACTTGACCAGAGCCAGGAGGCTTTTGGAAAAAGCAGAAAAAAATGTACTATATATGGGTCTTGTGGCCTCTGATCATCAGTATAAGGGTTTTTCTTTCCTTGATGGCAGTAGAAAGACCTCATTTTAATAACATACTGTTCTTGCTATTTTGTTTAAAGATGCTGTTTGTTAAAGATTCCCTCCTGAGGTATTTGGCTGGGAGCTGGGAGTCTTAGAGGCTTGGGTCCTGGCTCTTCAGTGACCTTACCTGTGTGACCTTGGGCCAGTCACTTAACCTCTCTGTGTTTCATTCTCCTGTCTTGTAAAATGGGAGTGATACCTACCTCCCAGGGCTGCTGTGGGGATTCATTAGAGAAAATGCCTGTGAAGCATCTAAGGTTCTCAATGAAGGTAGGGGCTATATAAACAAAAATAATATCTAAAAAAGAATAAGTGGTGAATATGAGAATCATTCCCATATATTTTTAATTTTATCAAATTCCTCTGATTAATAAAAATCTTTTAAAAATTAAAATTGTGAATAGAATTTTAAAGCTTAGTACACAGTGAGATATATATACTTTTAGTAACTACTGAGAGTAAATACATAGCATTCAGAAGCTTTAAATCACCTAAATCTGTGCCAGATATATCACTATGTGATCAAGACAATCATTTTAGGACGTGCATCATCTCATCTCTTTCTTCTTTAAAGTCCTGGCAGGGGTCTGGTGGTGCACACTTGTAATCCCAGCATTCGGGAGGCTGAGACAGGAGGATCAAGGTTCGAGGACAGCCTCAGCTACTAAGTGAGGCCCTCTGCAACTTAGCGAGACCCTGTTTCAAAATAAGAGAATAGGGCTGGGGGTGTAGCTCGATCCCCGGTACATTATTATTATTATTATTATTATTATTATTATCATTAATTATTATTATGGCAGGGTTTCCCACCCGGGCACTCCCCGGCGGCCCCTCCCTCGCGGTACCTGGGCCGCCGCAGCATCCCTCCAGCGCCCTCCCCGCCGCCCAGGCGCGCTGCTCGGGCTCCCGCAGCTCCTGGTCTGGGCCTGTGGGGTCCTCGGTGCGGTCCGGGTAAGGGCGGCGGCGGGGTGTGGCGCCCCGCTCAGTCTCGCCTGGGTGGATTCGGGGCAGGCGGTCGCGGAGGCTGACCCGGGCTCTGCCCACCCAGGTGGGGGCGGGAGTGGGGCGCTGCGCCCACAGCTAGCAGAGCGTGCTCGCTGAACCCCGGGCGGAGCTGCGGGAGCGGGGCGCGGGCGGCTCTGGCTGAGGGGACCGGGTTCTTTGGCCAGGAGAGGGGCGAGCTGGCGCACCCAGGTACTGGGATGAGGCGGCGGGGGGCGGCGGGGCGGGGCAGCCGGCGCGAGGGGCGGGGCCAGCCCGAGGGGTGGTCCCAGCCCTGACGGCGCTCCCGGGCTCACAGGCCGGCGCGGCGCAGCGCAGAGCGGAGCGGAGATGCGGCGGCTCCGGGGCACCCTGCTGTGCCTGCTGCTGGCCGCGGCGGTGCCCACGGCCCCCGCGCCCGCGCCGACGGCGACCTCGGCGCCCCAGGAGCCGGGCCCAGCCCTCAGCTACCCGCAGGAGGAGGCTACCCTCAACGAGATGTTCCGCGAGGTGGAGGAGCTGATGGAGGACACGCAGCACAAATTGCGCAGCGCGGTGGAGGAGGTGGGTGCGCCCTGAGGGTGCGGGTTCGGGAAGAGTACGGCCGGCCGAGAGGGGCGGGCCGGGGGGGGGGTAGTAATCCGAGCGCCCGTAGAAGCACTGGCCGCGGACCTGGAGCTCGGCGAGGGTCTGGGAAGGTCCCGCGGTGGCCACACAGCGATCTGAGGGCAGCATAGGGTGGTCTCCACCCCTCCACTCCCCAGCTCCTTCTGCCTTTCTGCCAGAAGGTCTGAACCTAAGCCGGAGGACCGCTGGAGTCTCGGCGGGACCCTCCCGGGTAGCTGGGGTCCTCACAGGCCTGCATTTGCTGCCCTGAGCCGCAGTTGTCTTCTAAGGGGCAGCTGGCCCTTCCCTGTTGGGAGCGATGTAAGCAGGGCAGTTGGTATTCCAGCGCTGTGGTTTTGCAAAATGGCCCAGGCAGCTCCAGGTAGCTCCAAGTTCTAGCTTGTCTGTTGGGCTTTGAGCTGTTAGGATGCCTGTGGGGACAAAGACTCAAGGAGCCCTGAGCTCTGCTGGCAACCTGTCTGGGTTGCCTTGCTTTCTTTATTGTGAGGAAGAAAAAGAGGATGAAGTCCTTAATCCCAGCTGAGTGGATTGTGAGAAGGTGGTAGATGAGAATGCGGGAGGCAATCCCACCTCCTCCCCGGAGTGCTTTGGAGTCAATCCTGGGCTCATTTAGCTGGGGGACATTAGGCAAATCATTTAACATCCCGAACCTCGTTTTCCTGTAAAAATTAAATGTCGTGACTAAGTGTGAGCACCTAGTACATAATAGTTGTGCACTATAGAGCAGCTGTTATCATCAGGTAGCAGACACCTGGCTTCTGTCACCTTCCAGACCCAGATACTGTGTGTAGCATCCTGTTTAATCCTCTATGACGGGCCCCAAGTCTGGAGAAGGCTGCCTGGGCCCTCTTGATCTGGGTGTGGGGAGCTGTCCCTGGTGCCTAGGGTGGGTAGGCACGGTCATTGCTAGGTCTAGCTCTAGCTGTAGCCTGTTTTTGGAGAGGAGCCAGCCAACCCAGTGAGGTAGTCAATGAGAGACCAGATATCCAGGCTTGGTGGATCAGGCTTCCCCCATCCTTGCCATCTCCAACTTGGTAGTTCCCTTGGGCAAAGTCATATTGTCTACTGGGAGAAGATGCTGCCCTCCTCCCCAAAACACACACAACCTTGTGGAGTTTAGATATATTTTCCCTGCCATCCCACAAGAGTCAACCTGATGAATTTTGCAGGGAAGAGGATACTGGATTGGGAGGTGATGACATGAGCAGCTGTACCTGAATATCCACGGGACAGTCCTGAATCCCAGAATTCATGAGCTTTCTCTTTCTTGAGATTACCAAAAAGTCATGACACAGAGCAATCAAAGGGTGAGAGGAGTCAGATTGGCCCCAATGGCTTTCACCATTCTGAAGCTTCAGATTAAGGTGAGCTCCAGAGCCTTCTGGTTTCAGGGCTGGACATCTGCTTTCCTAATCTGGATTATAGGACTTTCCCTGTTGTGCATGGATTCCCAGTAAGACTCACTAGGTCATCTCTGTCTTTTTATTCAGTGGGGAAAATGTCCACCACTATTCAGTAAATTTGCTGCTTGGTTCTCTGTATTCCTGATGAGCCCAGGGCCTTGTTGTCCCTGCTCTGAGCAGTGTGGGGCCCACTGGGACTTCACACTGTGTCTTCTCTGTCCGGAGTTATCTATAGAAGTTTGCCAGGACCCTGCCCTCTCTCCCTCTAGAAGTGGCTCTGCTGAGTTGTGCTGGTTGACAGATTAAAATTTGCCACCAGAGGAGATACTGACTGTCACACTTACCCCAGCCAGTGCTCACTTCCTGAAGAGCCCTTGCAGGCTGTGAGGACATGATAAGAGAGCTTGAACACCTTCATGGCAGGAGAATGGGCAGTGGGGACCAGCCTTCCTTTATCCACTCCCAGCTTTGCCGCTTCCTAGTTGAGATCCAGGGTCTGAAATGGAGAAAATGTCCACTCCCAGAGTAAAGGGAGAATTAAATGAGAGACTGTAAGTAAATCAAATTATCTGACTATCTAAAATGGGGATAAATAAAATAGATATAATACAAGTGCCTCCCTCATGAGATCATTGTAAGGATTATGGGAGATTATTGATTCTCAGTAAGTAATAGCTATCATTATTGCCATACTAATACTAGCAGGTGTATAATCACAAAGTGCTACCAGTGTCTGAGAGATTCTCAATAGAATCTATTTTAAACATATCTTCTAAGACAGGCATGGTGGTGCACACCTAGAATCCCAGTACTTGGGAGGCTGAGACAGAAGAATTGCATGTTTAAGTCAGCCTCAGCTACGAAGTGAGGCCTCCACAACTTAGACTCTTTCAAAATAAAAAATAAAAATAGGGCTGGGGGTAAATCTCAGAATTAGATTGCCTCTGGGTTCAATGTTCAGTACCAGAAAAAAAATCTTTAAGCCAGGCATGTTGGTGCTTGCCTATAATCTAGTACTTGGGAGGCTGAAACAGGAGAATTTTAGGTCCAAGGCCACTTAGTGAGGCCTTCAACAACTTTGTAAGACTTTGTTTAAAAAATTTAAAACTGAGGTTGAAGTTAAATTTCCCTGGATTTAATCCCCAGTAACAGACAATAAAAATAATTAAAGATATTTTAAAATATCTTGGGCTGGGGATGTAACTCAGTGGTACAGCACTTATCTAGCATGCATGAGGATGAGGCCTTAGTTTTGATCCTTGGCACTGTAGAAAAAACAAACAAAAAAGAAAAAGAAAAAACTTAGTGTATAAGTATTAAAATCAATCTTAAATATTAAAAATATACTTAAGAATATCTCCAAAAATAGAATAATTCTTAATAGGTTGTGGCTATTAGTTTTCTTTAAGAAACTACCAGAAAGCCCTTTAAATCTTATAAACATAGGATAGTTTCTATTTAGTTGTTATCCAAAAGAAGAAATAAAAAGGACCTGGACCAGATGCATTAATTGTTTACATAGTTGCATCATGAATCTGCTTTCAAGTAACTTCCTGGCATTTTGTATATTCCAGCTGCTTCAAGCTGTTTATGTCTCTTAAGGGAAAATCCTACTTGTAGGATTGTTATTGGAAGAAGCAAGTCTCTAAATGGTTTCAGTCTGAGATGATCTTGCTTTCCTGTTTTATTATTCTTTATATTACTAAAAATATATATTTGAGGATGAAACCCTTCCATTTCTCCCAACCTGATTGCCACATCTGTAACTGGTACATGTTAGAGCATTCTTATCACTGCTCCTAGTCCTAGGAAGAACCCCATAGCAAGCCTGGACTTATTTGTTCAGTTTTTCCTACTTTGCCCCTTTAATAGACCCAGATTTGACCAACTTTAAAGGCCATTTTTAACAGCATTCACATTCCTCCTCCATGAAACAACTCTTGCTTCAGGTTTAAGTTTCTCTTGCTAGTGGCAGTAATAGTTGTGGTTGAAATTTCCATTGTAAACTGTACTTTTAGTCCATGGTGCCATTAAAGAACTGTTAGCTCATTCTGTTGAAACAACCACTAGCTGAGAAGGGGAAAGTTTTACAGAAAGATTGTCAGCCTCGCTCACAGCAAACTCAAGATCTGGGAACTTGTCGATGATTTGAAAGTCAAACTGTATGCTTTGGATTCCAATGAGAACTTTTAGAACATTAAAACATTCCTCCCTCCTTCTGGATATATCCTGTCTGGCATCTCCAGTCTCCTTTTCTTTTCCAGCTGTATCTTTTCCATCACTGAACACGTGGGGGCCTCTTGCTTAGGGAAAAAAAAAAGCCATTTCTTGCCAATCCGTCTCCCATTCTAGCTTCCCTCTATTTCCTCTCCACTTTGTTGGCCAATTCTTCAAACACATCATATCTCCTGCCTGCTCCTCCCACTTCTGGCAAATTAGCTTCTTCTGAAACTACTTTCTAACAGGACAATATTTTGAAAGTAGCTACATATCATTTGCTATGTGAGAGAGTTACTGTACCAGTACTTAGATTTCATGAGCCTTCATTCTTACATCAATGTCCCTGCAGTTTAGAGAAATTTGGTGTCTTGTCCAGGGTTTCATGGCTAATTTGAGGCAGGGCTGGATTGGACCCGTCTGGCCTGACTCCAGAACCAGGGGCTTTCTGCCGTGCTGCTCTACAATGATGCTGGAGACAGCTGTGTGCCCATCCAGTGGCCGTCCCTCAGTGGCTTGGTCCTTCTAGACTTATTCAGAGTCTTTGCCACCTAGAAGGCCCTTCTGCAAGGATAGCTCTCGTCTCCTAGACCTGGTTCTAGCCTGTGTTCTGACTCCATTCTCTTCCTTCCTGGGCTTCTATATTATTTCCCAACTCGTCTTCTAGAACTTTCTGTAGCTCCCCATTGCCTGGAGCTAAAGTTCTTTACTGGGGCAGGTAGAGAGGAGGGGAACTCTCAGCATCCTTGTAGAAACTAATTGATATCTGGAGTCCTGTCTTCAGAAATTACAATTTTATAGGTCAGGTAGGTGGGTATATATTTCAAAGTCTTGGGCATGATTCCAATGAGCCTGTTTGGTTGAGAACCAGGTCAACATCTTCTGCTTTAGAGCCACCCCTTGGATCTGTGGGGTCTGTAGGTTAACCCCTGTCTGCATCGTCAGCCACATTTTCTCCATTGCCCCATGTGGACCTCTGCTCCAGCCCACAACACCCCAGCCCTTCCAGGTTTTTGCCACTTTCCCAGAGTTGTCTGAAGCATTTTCACACCTCTCTGGCCAAATCTTGCTCATCCTTTGAGACCAGTCCAGCCACATCTGTTCTTCCCGGAAGCCTTTTTTCTCCTTTGAACCCTTGACTTGTTTATAGAGACCATCACCCAGAAAATTTATAGTCATCTTCAAATAGGCCTCACTTAACTTCCAGTAAAAGCATCAGCTACTTGGGAAGAGTAAAATCCTGCATTGGGAAAAGCACCTAATTTGGAATCAGACAGACCTGAGTTCTAATCCAAGATTTGCCACTGACTAATGATGTGACAGTCTTGCTCAACCTTGTTTACTTTCCCTGCAACAGGGGGTGGATGACATCTTCCTCGTAGAGTTGCTGTGAGGACTCAGGATGTCTGGTGTAATGACTCAGATGTGGCCAATACCTGAACATGGGGAGTGATTAAAATAATGTTGTAATGAAGCCATTGACCAAGTGCCAGACATCTCAGCATCATCCAGCATCAGTCCAGAGCTCTGCATAGAGTGGGCACCCACTAGTTCTGCTTGGCTTACTTGAGCCTTCATGCCCCGTAGACTTCCTTCCATATCTATGTCAGTGTTTTTGTGCTGCGCTGAAACATAAGGGATCACCCCCACCTCTGCCCCAGCTTGGCAAGTCTGGTCAGGGGAGGAAGGAAAAGACAGTGTTCATCTAGTACTCAGGGAGAAAGGATGGTGAATTTTTTGTAATAGGAAAATATTTTTTGAGGATTTGTTTTAAGGAATAAAAATAGCCCAAGTTATAGATAGCAGTGTTGGAAAATTACCAGCCATCTAAGAGAACTTCTTATTGTGACCTTCATGTGAAATTCTTAGAGTTTCTGACCGGCTCAACTAGTCCACGATGTGTCCTGCCTTTGGGTCCAGTCAGCTGCAAATAGGTCTCATTGCCAACTGCCTACTTGTCATATGTCTGGAAGAAGTCGGGTACAGACACACGTTGTCATTCATATCTGATATAGATGTCACGGGGGCTCATGGGACTGGGACGTTTGAGGACATGACCTCAGAAACCTGACACCAGCAAAGGACAAATAAATGTTCAAGAAGAGTCAGAAGGAGTGTGGCTCCCAGGAAACTAGTCAACTGACTCTCCCAGAGTCCCCAACAAAAAGTGGGGTCAGGGAGGAGACAGAGCTGTGGCCCTACCTACGGAAGATATTATGGTACCATCGTATTTTGGGTCCCCCTGCCATTATCATTACCAGACCTTGCAACAGGGATTTGAGAGCCAATAGCTTCTTTGGGGGGCAATGCCTGAAAATACTAGCAGGAAGTGGGAAAGTGAGAATAAGAAAATAAGAAGGGTAACGGGTATGCTGTAAGCTTGAGCATTTAGGGCCCAGTCCCAAGGGGGCCTTCACAGAGAGACTGTTGGTCCTATACACCTTAGAACTGTCTAGCACAGGGAGAAGAAGCTAGGATACTGACTCCTGAGCCTGTGCCTTATGGCTAGGGTGGGGCCTGTGCACACTGAGCGCACTTTTGTGGACAGAAAATGGAGAGAGATAGATATAGATAGAGAGATAGAGAGATAGATAGATAGAGAGAGAGAGAGAGCACGAGCGCACGCACGCACGCTCACAGACAGACAGACAGACAGAAGATTGTTGGCAGGTGGAGGCACTGAATACAGGTGACCTCTGGATTAGACCACCAGGAGATGGGCAAGTTACCAACGGTACTGACAGGGGCCAAGATTGCATAATGGAAATATATTCCAGTTCCAATTCCACCCATTCTCTGAGATATTTGGGGATTCATGTAACTGCATTGGTCCGCTTGTAAAATGAGGACATTATCACCCACCATCTAGGGTGGGTGTGAGATTTAGGGGCTAGAGCAGATGCAAAGCATTTGACGTAGTGTCCTGTCCTAATGGGTACCCAGTGACTGGCTCGTCCTTGCCACATCATACTTCTTATGCAAACACTCAGATATCATTCTTTGTAACTACAGAAGAGCGAAATAGAGGTGGCCCCCTTTTTTAAAAATGGACTCTCACTTATAACTAGAGAAGACAATTTTGTTCATTAAGTTCATTGACTTAATAGATGGAGGCAGAAGAAGCTGCTGCTAAAATGTCATCTGAAGTCAATCTGGCAAGCTTACCCACCAGCTACCACAACGAGACCAACACAGACACGAAGGTCGGAAACAATACCGTCCACGTGCACCGAGAAATTCACAAGGTAAGGCTGGTTGTGGCCAGCATGTCTTCCCTTCTGTCCTGCTCATCAGAGAACTAAAGTCTCATTCACATATCTCATACACAAGCCAAAAATGCAAATGGGATTGGTAAAATACAGAATAAAAAGCAGAGGACATGTTTAAAGAGGAAAGATAGGTATCAGGAATCTAAATTGTTCTTGCAATTAAGCAACAAATTAGACTGGGCTTCCTACCAGTCTAGGAGGAAATTATCTCCAAGGTTTTTATGTGTGTCTTGGGACTGGGTTGAAATAGAGACCAGTTTTGGTGAATGAATTGTCACTGTTTTCTTAGGAGAAACTCAGATTTGATACACTCCACCTTCAGAGAGGAAGCCCTTTAATACCACAAGATTAAACATCCATATATTTGCTGGTTGTTCATTCATAATTCTATAGCAGATTTTTTCTAATCTATCATCTGAGTGTCTTTTGGTCTAATATTTTGCATGAGGAACAAGCAGGTCCATTTCCAATTTGGCTTGATGAAGAAAACTTTACAAGTCTAGGAAAACATAGCATTAGCCTGCCCCTACTGTGAATTTCTATCTCCACTGTGATTTTGGCAGGACTTAGCAAGCTGGTTTGTCTGTATTCTCTTGAAGAAAGGTTGCTATGTAGATAGGTATTCAGGGTCTTTGTTGGAGGCCATAGAGATGATATTCTGTTGTGAACGTCAAGGAGCTTGGCCTCTAATCTCATCTGACTCCTATATGCAAGGTTACAAGAGCTCCCAGGAAGAGTTTGCATTTATTCAAGTGCCCATGTAATTGGTTGGTTGAAACAATAGTGTTTCTGTGCCATAGAGCATAAGGGGTCAATCTTTATGGGCTGCTGCCTGACTATAAAATAGCTTTTGTGTGGCTCTTCTCCCACTGCATGGTGATAGGCCCCTCTGGATGGATCAGCTACAAAGCGTATCGCCAGGCAAATAAATGGGTTGCCCAGCTAAACAAATCCCAAGGTGTTGCTCCTCTGAAGACTGGAGAATGTTTCTGAAAGTAATTATTTTATTCTTGTCAAAACCAGTATTAAATTATCCTTTCTGACAGTAACTAACCAATAGGTTCAACTACATATTAAAGATGCTCCTTATAGAAGTCAAAATACCTGCAGAGTGAGTCCTACCAGCAACTAGTGTGAATTTGAAAACTTAATTAAGTTTCTTGACCCTCCTAACAGATTTTATTAAATTAATCAACATCTCTGTTACAGTATTATGAGGGCCAAATAGCCTAAAGCATATGAAGGCTCAGTGGACATTGTAAAGTGCTATGCAAAAGCAAGTTGTTCTTATTTATTATTGCTGTTGTTACATTATAGCAGAGCTGTGTTACCAGCACAGTAACAAATGGGTTCCACAGAGCACCAGCTTGTGTGGTGCTTCATGAAAGAGCGGCTTAGTAGTGCTGAAACAGACTCCGAAAACAGTGTTCATATTCTCCTAGAGGTGAAAAAAAAATGCATGTTGGTATAATAAAGGCTCTCAGAAGTCCTGCACCCCAAACATAAAGGACTATAGAATTTTTAAAAATATGTTAGTTAATTTTATGTAAAGCTGGTATGGAGAAAGAAGATATTATCCCTTCTCTTCCTTTCTTTATAGGAATTATAAAGTTTAAAACTTAAAAACATGGTCCTTAACTCCTCAAAACTGGATTCCATCTCTTATGCAAATTAGGAAGTTTCTACTTTGTCCTGACTACAGACTCCTGTGATATTAGCACCATCAGAGACATTAAAGATGATGTAGGAATGAGAAATCTGAATCAGAGAAGAGAAATGACTTGTTCAAGGTGACAGACTAGATAATTGTTAGCAAAGAATGCAGGTGTCCTAGCCACTGGGCCGAGCCAGCCCTTACACAGGGCCTCTGATGGAAGGGCCTGGGTCCCATCAGGCTGGGCTTCGAGGTGCCTGCACCTAGGCACAGAATCAGAGGCAGATGATGGATGTTCATAGGGATGTGGGGCAGCTCCCTTTGGGGCTCACACACTTTCTTGATGAAATGAAACTGCTCTCCAGAACCACAAGTGCTGTGGCTGTGGCTGTGGCCAAACTTGCTGGCTTCTCATGGAAGACTTTTGTCTAGACACCCAGATCTGAGATGTCAAACGAAAGTTGACATTGAGGTTCAAGCCCAGGAATGGTAAACATAGCTGCCACCGAGCACTTGCTGGGTGTTGGGCTCCTTGTTGAGAGTTCTGCGTCACCTCATAGCAACTCACTAAGGCCAGCTCTGTTAATATCTCCTAGCACAGATTGAGGGAAGCTGTCACCCCCACCCCCTGACAGCTGTTTGTAGAGCAGAAAGATGGGAGGGCACCCAGCTACTTTACCCAATGCTTCTGCTTCAGAAAAAGAAAGAAAGAAAAACGTATAAGATTTTTTCCCAAAGCCTCTTTAATTGCATTTTCCCTGTACCTGTTCTACCGTAGATAACCAACAACCAGACTGGCCAGACGGTCATTTCAGAGACAGTTATTACATCTGTGGGAGATGAAGAAGGCAAAAGGAACCATGTAAGTTGTTGTTTGCCCTGCACTCACACCCTGAGGCACACGCGCCTTTGTTTGGCTGCCCTGACTCTAAGCCATGTGGAGGGAATCGACGCCTGTGAGCCTCCTGCCTGGTCTCTACCCACATTCTCCAGTTCCTATATTCCTGACCAGATCCTAAAGTCTGATAACAGGCTACACTTCCATGCACTTGGCATAAAAAACAAGAGATATAAAATTGAGTTGTCATGTGCATCTCAGTTTCTGAAGGGGAACAAGCAAGTGTTGCTATACTGACTGGGGTCCCTGGTGTATCGGACAGTGAAATGTCCAGAGCCTCTGCGGCAGCCGGGGCTAGGTACAATCCTAGCCCTGGCCAGGCAGTTGGAGAACAAGAGCACATTAGATGGAAAGCCAGTGGCTGAAGGGACAGAGGCTGCCTGTCTCTTCCAGCTTCAAGCTCTGGTCCCTGTGACTATTCTTGTAGGCTATTGGTCCGAAGGTGGGATGGATTTTGTTGAATTATAAAGTCCTGACATTGTAAGGTGTGTGATTTCACTGGGTCTAGGTCAGGTGGAGTCTCTGATCTAACCTCCAGGACAGAGGAGACTCATTTGTACTGTGTCTTCTCAAATTGCTGCCCAGCCATAAGGTGGACACAGTCAGCAGTACCAGTGTGCTTCCTATCAGGGAACTGCTGGGCCCTGCCTCTCTCTACCCAGATGCCTTCTTTACTACTAGATTTCTACATGGAGAGGCTTTACCACCTCTTTGACCTTATTACTAGAAGAAAACTCATGTATTGGTAATAGTTAGAAAGAGGTGTTGTCTTGGTTGGTAGTCAGAAAAAAAAAATATTTTCTTTGCTCATTTTTGCTTGTTTTTGGCATGATGCTCAAAAGTCTGGAGCTGGCTGATGTTTTGTGCAGACTAGGAGTCTGGCCAGCTGTGTGAAGGTGATGCCCCACCGTGTGAGGGTTTTGGGGGGTGATGGCAGCTATGCAGTGGAGGGGAAAGGGCACTGGCTTGACGGCTGGAGGCAAGAGTTTATCTTGAAGTAAGGTAATGATGTTCACCATCTCTTAGCTCAAGTACAGAGGCCTATGAAGCAATGATGGGTGAACTAAGGAGGAAGAGGCCATCTTCCTAAGATGGAAAGAGAGAAGGAAGCAAAACCAGAGGCAGCCAGGTAGCCTCAGGATACTATCAGGGTTCCTGGAGGGAAAGCCTAGAGTACTTTTGAGTTATGTCTGTGTTTGGGGTCTGGTGTGGGATAGAGGGTGTGAGCAGAAGCCACAGGAGTGGAAAGGGTCAGGCAAACAGAATTCAAAGGGCTGTATATTAGAAAAAAGACTTTGTCCTCCAGTTTAAAAAAGTTTATATTGCATGACAGTTCCGCTTTGTTTGGGAACTTCTCAGAGCCCCGTGTGGGGCAGCCTGCCTGTGAGCACATCCGCGCCTGTGGAGCACAGCTGCAACATGCACACCGCATGCTCCCACTCCAGCCCCAAGGGAAGCAGCCGTGTCAGGCTTTGAGCCCTGTGATGGAGATACTGAGATTCTGAGAGTGGGGGTAGGTAAGAGACCAGTTCTCAACGATGCCAGCAGTGTGCTGGGGACGGGGCATGGCTGTCTTCACTACAGTGCTGTGTGCTGTGAGTTCTTGCCAGTTTCCCAAGCGTGCATGGCCTGGTATGCTCATGTGTAGCCCTGCTGCAGGATTCAGCCAGGAAGCCAGAATCTCCACGCCTGCCCACACAGGATCATGTCATGGGGTAACGGGTGACACTCATGTGCAATGTATAACCTGACCCCTCTGTCCTACCATCCAAGGATACAAGAGGCTGAAGTAGGACAATAGATCAGAGAAACCTAGAAGGGCAGAGACTTGTCAAGTTTTTCTTTCTTTCTTTTTTTTTTTTTTTTTGCGGGTCTGGGGAGGGAGCCCAGGGGCATTTGACCTCCAAGCTACACCCCCTGCCCTATTTTTTATTCTTTATTTTGAAACCGGGTCTCACTGAGTTGCAGAGGGCCTCACTAAGTAGCTGAGGCTGTCCGCGAACTGCGATCCTCCGGTCTCAGCCTCCCAAGTGCTGTGATTACAAGCCTGCGCTGCCACTCCCGGCTCTCAAGTTTCTCTGCTCAGGCCCTGAAGATGTGAGTTTGTTGAGTTCCTCTGTGGGAATAAATGCCAGTTAGGGTAGAAAGAAGCCCAGAGGATTTGATGCTTGGCTGGCCAGTGTCTGGCAAATCCCACAGGGCTTTAGGCTGGAGACTTCTCAAGCCGCCCTGAAGGGGGTGTCACGTGGCAGAGATGGTGTTTGTAGCTCACTGCAGAGCTGGCTCAACGTCATAGGCCTGTTAAGAGTCAAGGAAGCAGGATGTCTGTTGTGTCCACAGCATTCTGCCATTCAGCCTCCTTTCCCTTTCTGGGCTCACTTCATCCTAACACAGTTGAGCCAGGGCTGAAGCACCGCCTTGACAGAGGTGTGGAGCTCCTTTTTTTCTGAGCAGGAAGCTATGAAGACTGGGTTCCCTTTTAAAGAAATGGGGAGGGTCGTGAATTGTCGCCCCATCCCCTTCCCTAGTTTTGCAGTTTAATGATTTTTACAGTTGGTTCTGAACTGTGCTGCACACTGCAGAAACAATCTATTCAAAGGAAAAGAGATGTGTCAGTCCAAAGGACAAATATCACAGGCTCTTCAAACCTTAAAGCACCATAAACAGTGGCTCAATCTTCAGGCTTTAAGATTCCCAGATGAATTTGATTAAAAATAATCAACAAGCATTCCATATTTTCCTTTAAATGCTGGTATGTGTAATAATAAACGTGGAAACCTGAGGAGGTTCACACGAAGTTGCAGACAGAAACACTATATGCCTGTCTAAAAATTGTGCACAGTCTGTTAAGGTGTTGGCCTGTTTTTATAGTTAAATGGGAGGGGGAAGGGCACCTCCGCTGGCTTGTTATTTCACCTGAGCGCTCTGGCAGTGGTGATGTGGTCTGACATCCCGGGATGAGGGGAGGGGGAAGGGCTTTTGTGCTGAGCCCTCTGCCTGACCTCTTTCACGGGCCAGTGGGTAGGCTGACCAGTACTGCGCTACTTTCATGCTGGGGGATTAGTAGGAATGTGTGTGAGAAGCTAGAGAGTGGACAAGCCATTATGCAATAGCAGGAAGCCTTTATTTATAAAAGATTCCATTCCAGCCAGCCAGGGCACCATTCTGAAAGGACGCATCCTCTCACTGAAGCACAGCTCACAGCCACGAGGCTCAGCGTGTCTCGCATTTGTTGCCTTTCTGTTTTCATCTTCCAAGGTGCTATAGCAGAAAGTCTGTTTTCCACTTGAATACACCTAGTTTGAAGCTACAGGTTCACTTGTGTACAACCAACTCCAAGGAACCGGTCAATGCTTCTGATTCCACAGGTGGACAATTTTGTTATCAAAAATGCCTAGGCAGTAGAAGTTTGGGTGACGCAGTGAGGTCCTGGTTCCTGAGAGTGACCGTTGCTGGTGGTGATGTTTGGACTGGAGACCGAAACCAGCGCCTTCACTGTTTTGAGAATAGTTTACTTGTTCTTCGTGTTGGAGCCCAGGGGAATGGAATGTTAAACCATGGCCAGACTCTTGGAAGGTTTTGTTGTTGTTGTTGTTGTTGTTGTTTCTAAGCAGTAAGCATGTCCTCCCTAGGGTGGCAGAGAGACTTCCCTGAATGTGGGCAGAAAAAGCTTGTGGATGACCTTTCTCCCCAGTTCCTCCCTGCTTTTCTCTTCCCCTGAACTCATCCTCATGAGCTCATCCCTCATGCAGGAAAGACAGGGAGGTGGAGGCCTTGCCGCCTCCCTGGGCCCCGATCTCACTCTGCAGCCCATCAAGTTCATGAACATCAGAGAATGCCAGGAGGTCTGTCACTGGGGTTAACAAAAATGTACCAAGGGAGGGGCTGCCTTCTAGGGAGACTGAGTCAGTTCCCAGAGGATCTGCCCTCTGAGGAGTCCTGCTGGTCCCAGGAGGGCTGGGAGGTCAAGTCTCAGGAATGAATTCTTCCCTTTCTGTCAGTCTTGCGGCAGGATGGAGAAGCCAGATCCAGGCAGACCTGGGTTCCACCTGCCCCAGTGCTCACGGCCTCTGCCCTCAACGCTGTCTCTGCATCGTCAAGGGAGCTGAATTATTATCCCTGTGACAAGGTTTACAAAGACTCTTTATGTGGGACTCATTATTATCAAAAAGTAATTAAAGTTGGGTTCTAATTGGTTCTCCCTTGGTTTCCAGAAACCCATTGCTAGGAGAACAAATTAGTCTGGAAGCTGACTGGCCTCTTTTTCCTGCTGGTGTAACCTCGGGCTAATTTCATTCAGCAGCCCCTGGCCTCACCCTCTGAGTGAATGCTTTACAGGAGCTCTGAGCTCTGTTCCTAGGGTTGTCCTCCATGCACATCTCCTGTGATGGGGTAAATGTTGGAAGGAGATGGAAGGAGAGATGGCCTAGATGAATGAGAAGAGGAGGGACTGATGGTCCCCTGCTGATAGGTCCCAGGTTGAGGTTGGCAGGGCATGTGCTGGTTCCTGCAGAAGAAAACGGACCTTTTGCCCTAAGGATGACAGCTTAGTCTGGTGTGAATGTCCAGTTCCATGGTTCTGTAAGCACACAGAATGTGGCCACACTGTGTTTCATAATTTAACTTTGCGATTTCTGAACAAGTATGCCTTAATCCAGTACAAATAAATTATAGGGAAAATCAAAGAAAGCTGTATTATTCTTAGAGATGGGTAAATAATCCCCAAATAAAATTGATGTGAGTGAGTGGTTTATATGGGGTCAGATTGATTCTTTCTTTCTTTCTTTCTTTGTTTCTTTCTTTCTTTCTGCTGCTGGGGATTGAACCCAGGGACATTCTAACTCCAATCTACACCCCAGCCCTATTTTATTTTTTATTTCAAAATAGGGTTTCACTAAGTTGCTGAAGGTCTTGCTAAGTTATTGAGGTTGTCCTTGAACCTGTGATCCTCCTGTCTCAGCTTCCCAAGTTCTGGGAATACAGGCATGTGCCACCATGACTCCTGGCTGGATTTCTTTCTGAATTATAATCTGGGATAGTAAATTATACTCTCCTCAATTTAAGTTGTACTCTTCTCAACCTAAATATCTTTCAAAAAGGAATTTATTAGGTATAAATTGTTCCACATCCAAAATCAAATACTTTGGAGTTCAGCCTCAGCTACTTAGTGAGGCCCTCTGCAACTTAGTGAGACCCTGTTTCAAAATAAAGGATAAAAGCCAGGCGTGGTGGCACACGCTTGTAATCCCCACGCTTGAGAGGCTGAGACAGGAGGATCTCATGGGTTCGAAGCCAGCCTCAGCTACTTAGTGAGGCTCTCAGCAACTTAGTGAGACCCTGTTTCAAAATAAAGGATAAAAAAAGGGCTGGGGGTATAGCTCAGAGGTAGAATGCCACTGGGTTCAATCTCCAGTACTATAAAAAAATACTATGAAGTTAATAAATGAGTACCATAAAAGTTGGTATAAAAGGATATCTTCAATAAAATGTTAAGTTAAAAAGCAATTCAGAGCAATGTACATAATATATACAGCATATAAAATATATGCATATAATACATAAAATATCATCTTTAGAAAAAAGTGTGCATAATGAAGCTTGGTAAAATACATACTAAGTCATTAATGGTAGGAATCTCTGGGGGGATTTATTTTCAGAGACTTCCCTTATAGATTCTTGTATTTGAAAAACATTTTTAAGACCTTGTAAATTATTTAGAAGTTTGGTAAAAACATGCATCTATATTTTTAAGTGATTCGCAAGTGTTTTCATGCTGTAATTCCTAGGAGTTGCATGGTCATCTGGGAGGTGAATCGAGGAGCTTTGTGCTCATGTGATTTCGATGAGTCAAGCAAAGGCGGATAGCGGCTGTTTGGGAATTGGGGTTGTAGCAGACACAGGAACCTTCTCAAGCTGACCTTATCGCTTCTCTGTCAAGGAGACAGGTTGGTTTCCCATTCCAAGCTACTCTCAAGACCAAGTTGAGAGTGGGGAGACCCCTGAAGGACCAGGTGAGAGTTCAGGGCCCTGGGGGTGAGGCGATGAGGACAGCCCTTACTTTGGGGCTACTGCCTCCTCCCTGCAAATACAAAAACATAGGCACTGGCCCCTTCCCTCTTCTGCCTCCATAAACACCCAGGCATTACATACTCCTGGCAGGAGAAGCATTTGAGCAAGGTCTTTGAGGACTGGGCACAGGCAGGATCCCATTCAAGTAGCACCCCTGATGCTTATTAGCTGTGTGATTTTGGTTCAGTTCTTAAATGCTCTTTGCTTTGGTTTCTCCAAGTTAAAAAAAAAAAGGAGTAACAGAAATCCATTCTATATGGTATTATCATGAGGATAAAGTACAATAATCCAGGTCCAAACCACCATACAGTACCTGAAACACAAAATGAAGAAGTCAGTAAATATCAGCCATTTGTTATTTTCTGATTGCCCCCAATTCATGCCTATCAAGATGCCCAGAATTAATTGCTCAACTCATTCTGTGGTTTATCCTTTTTTATGAATACCTACTGTTTTGGGCAGTGTAAAAGTTTCTAGCATTAAAGGGTAACTAGGCTAGTGGTAGACCAAAACAACAAGCTGTGTAATCTCTAAAGCAGAGATGGTACAAGACGTGGAGGGCACATGGTGCAGGGGCCAGGTCAGGAGTCGGGGAAGACATCGTTGGGAGACCAGTCTCCATGGTGGCTCCTGTTTCCGCTCATTCTATAAGCAGAGGGACTAACTGCCCTTTCATTTTGAACTGTCTCTTATTTTTTATGATACTGGGGATTGAACCGAGGGGCCTCTGAGTTATACCCCCAGCCCTGTTTTACTTTTTTATGTTGAAACTGAGTCTCACTAAGTTGTGGAGGGCCTCACTAAGTAGTTGAGGCTGGCTGTGAACCTGCGATCCTCCTGTCTCAGCCTCCCAAGTACTGAGATTACAAGCTGGAGTCACCACAGCCAGCTTTGCAGACTTGTCTTTTTTAAGGATGTTGTATGGTCAATGGCCTTGGGGGATACAGCCCTCCCTCCATGGCAGAGAGCAGGTGTTTGCAGCCTATTATAAAAGGTTTGAGTTCATTAAGCTTTAGATTCCTGCACATGCAATCGATGTGCCTGGTGTATCCACAACATCCGTGTTGGCCTCGGTGACTCATTGTGGAACCTGGGGAGCAGAGGACAGACTCCCTGCATCTTCACTGCTGCTACAAGAAAATCCTTTGTCTCTGACTAAGGAGACTCACACCTTCTGCTACTGTTGCAAAAATAGCCAGGCTCTCTCATCACCTTCCAAGTGGGAAGACCCTTCATGCTTCTTGGAAGAGATGGCAGCCAGGATGTATTTTGAATGGTGTCTAGGAATGCTCATTTGTGGAGAGGAAAGGCATTTCTTGCAGAGTATTCTTCGTTTAAACCAAGGAGGTACTGAGGGGAAAAGACCATGTTTGAGAAACAGTAACTAGTTTCAAACGCTAGGGCTGGAGCTAGAGCTGAAGAGGAGTGGAAACTGGACCAGGAAGCCGAGGAGTTAGGAGTACATGCTGACTTAGCAATGTGCCCTGAATTTTCGATGCTTTGATGTGCTCTGTACTGTGTACTGTTACAAGGCACCACACAAACCCTAGAGGGAAGAGCCAGGAAGATGTGGTTTAGATGGCAGAGGCATTGCTAGGAACAGGGTTCTCTTCAATCCTGCTGAATCTTGCGGCCTGAGTCCCCTTTGGGTTGCAAAGCCTGTACCCAGCCAAAAGCCCGGTTTCAGGCCTGAAAATCTGGAAACCTTTACATAGAAACAGAGCACCCGGCTTTTGCTTGGCACCAGGCCAGATAAGTGACAGTGATCAAACTTGAAATCTCATTCGGCCGATGGCGTCAGCTACAGAACAGCCAAGTTCTGTGGTCTCGGAGGAGCCTGGCCCTGGCAGGACAGAGCAGCTCCTCTGTAAGGCAAGTGGCCGTCCGCTGCCCCTGGGACCTGGATTCTGGCAGACAAGCCTGGACAACACTCATGGAGAGGCCTTGCTTCTTGGCCGTCAGATATTTAGAGCCCTGTTCTTCCTCACCTGGCGTCATTCAAAAACACTCATCAAGCTCCTGCGTCCATTTTGTTTTTAAAATAACATCAAGGATCACAACATTCCCCGATTTAGTCACTATGACTCAGAAAGTGACCACATTAACCAACCCCTCTCCAAATCCACCTAGTTCTCATTTTCAGGGTAAATCCTGCAACGGTTTACCCCAGCCTGTAGTGCTGTGATGTGACCGAGTGCTCAACAATGCTGAGGGCCCGGCATGACAGAGATAGGAAGAGGTGCAGACTGAAGTAGAAGTTGCTGCTTGTGCAGCCCCCGGCTGTGCGCGAGGCTCTGCGCTGCGGGTATCTAGCTCCTCCCATCTACCCCAGGACAGCCGTGCAGGGAGGATGCCTGCCAACCCCACTTTACAGGTGGAGTAACGGAGGCTCAGGGAAATTAGATGGCAGAGTCGTGCTAAAGAAGGTAAAATGCTGAGGCTTTACTCATCCCCAACTTCCAAAACCTGTGCTCTAGATGAGACATTTTAAAAAATTGTGATAAATATGTGGTTGGTGGCCCACACCTGAAATCCCTCTGACCTCTGACAACCAGTGGTCTACTTTGTCTTTGAGTTTGACTATTCTCGGTACCTCATTATAAGAGCATCAGACAGTACTTGTCATTTTGTGACTTAACATAATGTCCTCAGGGTGTTCATCCATGTAGTATGTGCCAGAATCTCCTTTCGTTTTAAGGCCAAGTTTTCATTATGTGTATGTATGTATATACATATATATAAATAAGTATATGTGTGTGTGTCTATATAGTGTATTACATTTTGCTTATCTATTAGCCAATAGACACGGATTATTTCCATATCTTGGATATTGTAAATAATGCTGCTGTAAACACAGCAGTGCCAGCGTCTCTTCAAAACCCTGCTTGCAGTTCTTTTGGATACTTAGCCAGAAGTAGAATTTCTGGATTATATGGTCAATCTGTTTTGAATTTGCTGAGGAACTGCTATACTCTTTCCCCTAATGGCTGTATTATCTTAGATATTTGTGTAAAGTAGAGCATTTTTTAACTAGTGCTTCATGACTGAAGGCACCAGGAGACACAGGGCCTAATTTGAGCTGAAGGATTGTCTAAAACCTCCTGGCCTCTGCTGCCCTTAGATAAGGCGATGCCTTCCTTAGCCCCAGCAGCAACCAACAGCATGACATCCAAGTCTCAGGGGTGTCTCTGAGGCCTAACCAAGACCACAGACCCAAGGTTCTTGCCCGTGGTCCGCACTCTCACCAGTGTGTGGAACCCCAGGCCTGAGTAAGTGCAGGCTTGGGCTGCACCTAGCTTCATCTCCAAAAATGTGCTCTTCAGACCACTTAGGAATCTTCGCCCCCTCCACACCTGCATTATGAGACCCTTGCCCCACCCCATAGTCTCCTGAAAGAAATTCCCAAGGCGACTAGACAAAGGAGGAGAGGCCCTAATGGAGTGATGGAGGAGGAGGAGGCAGGTGTGGGTGTGGGGAGGCTCCACGAAGGAAACAAGTCATTGGACATGATGTACATACCCAGAATTATGAATGCCGATCCCAATGTTGTGCACGGGGAGGGTGAGGGAGCGGGGTGGGAGCTGGGGACAGCGTACCAAGGGCTGTGTGCCCGAATGTCTCTATCCTTCCGAACTTCTTCATGACGTACAATTACAGTGCACCAATATAAAAAATTATATACTGCAACCATTCACCTGCAAAAGAATTAGATGCTGCTTCCCCCTTTAGGATCTCCCAGTGTTGCTATGACATGCTAACCAACACCCCTGATGCAGATAGTAGTTCCACGGGTATAGACCAGCCAACCTAAGAGCAAAGGGACTTGGGGAGAGTCTTAGCTTCTCTGCCTCACACCTGGGAGCTATCAGTCAATTAAGTAATTCATCTGAGTAAACTCCAGGTTTTTTGTTTTTGTTTTTGTTTTGCAGTACTGGGAATGGAACCCAGGGGGATTCTACCTCTGAGCTACAGACCCAGCCCTATTTTTTCAAAATGAGGATAATACCTGGAGTATTAAATAAAACAATGTGTTCACTGTAATTAGCAGACTGTCTGAGATGTAGCGAGTGCTTATTAAATCTTAGTTATATTAGCATTACCATCACTATTGACATTATTGTAGCAGCTGTATACAGTTCAAGTTCATTGCAATATAGTCTTCTTTGCATTAGAAATGGATTTTTCAGGGAACCACAAATAAAGATTCATGAAATCAAAAGTAACTCAGCAAATTAGTGAGGCCCTGTTTTAAACTAAAAAGGCTGGGAGTGTAGCTCAGCATAGAAAGCTTCTGGGTTAGATCCCCAGGACCCCTCCTTCCCCCCAAAAGTCATGGTAGACAGTTATATAGTAGAATTAAATATGAACTCAATTTTGGCTATTTCAATAAAAAGATATGTTTCATGTAGAAAAAGGCATGAAAGTTCACAGCCAAAATTTTGGGTGGACTTGAAGAGTGTCATAAATCTTCTGCCACTTGAATACAGGTTGTATCATTTATACCAAGTGACACTGAACAACACCCCTCCCTCCAATGTAGAATGTCCCAGGGTTTAGTTCCCAGTACCAAACACACACACACACACACACACACACACACACACACACACACACACATTATGACGGTGCGTACAGGGTCTCTCCCTCCCAGGATGGCGGAGCTCCTTGGGATTGCGAGGAAGGAGATGGTCAGAGGAGAATGGTTCAGAAACTGAGGGCTCGCTCACCCAATCCCTTTCGTCCTGGCCATGGACCAAGTATCAGACTTGCTGTCCCTGCAGAAGAGCACTCTCAGCCACCACTGAGGAGCACTGTGAGCGGTGGCCTGCTGCGTCTGATGGCACTGGCCACTGACACATTTCAGTGACATCATGATGTGGAATTTTCCACAGTCCCATAATCTAGGACCTCTCAGAAGAGGAAGCAGGGACGGGGCAGAGAGAGGAGCGGTTAGAATGGAAGAGTACCCAGGCCAGAAGACAGAAGCGGTCTTGCGCCCAGGCAGGTGTCCCAGGCCCTAAGCTGGGCAGAGGCCAGCAGACTCCATCGAAGCAGCAGGACGTAGGCTCGGCCCCCACGCACAAGTCCCCAGCCAGCAGCCTTTGCTTTTACCGCTGCTTCCAGGACCCTGTTTCCTGAAGGACATCTCTGGGGACCGCTTCCCCAGGGAGAACACATATCACATCCTGCAGCAGAAAGGCCAGGTCAGAGGCCAGAATTCAGACTTGGCTGCTGTGGCTGGGTTCTTTTTCGGACACATGTCACAGTCCTGGAGCCCCAGAGGGCAGCACTGTGACCACCATGAGGACGGGTGGTTTCCAGGGGCCTGAGGCACGGGCCTGGGTGCACCCTAGGCCTTCTGCACGTGCTGTACCCCCCCAACTCCGTGTCCTCTGCCAGACCACGAGGGTGAAGCAAATACAACATGGCTGCAAAATAATGTCAAAGCATGTTTACCCGTCAGTGAAACAAGGCTTTTTTCTAGGCTCATTAACATAATGGCTTAACTTGAAAAGTTTTAAAGTTCACCCTTGTTTATTTTATATTTTTACTTCACTGTGGAAGAATTTTGTGGGTCGTGTTATGGAAAGAGGAAAAATAATTTCTAAGGGCAGGAAAAAAAGCCTGAGGGTTTGGGAGTCCAGGAGAGACCCATGCCTCCATGGCCCTGCCCGCAGCTGGGGAGGTGACTTCTGTATTGAGGAAAACAACTTTGCTTTTATTTTTGTGTTGCTTTAAATTTTCCTCATCTTCTCCTACTTTCTTTTTTTAAAAAAAAGGAAATTGAGGGAATTCTTTAGGATATACTTTTAGAGGAGGGTGATAGATCAATGGCACTAACGCAACAGAATGACCTCTTTGATCTGCTTAGAGGTCAGGGAAAAGAAAGACACCTTTATTTTTGGTAACTTCTAAGTTAAATTTCCTCCAACTTCAACATAGGACCAGGACCACGTTATTATGAGCTCTACCTTTATATCAATAGCAGTCACAGATATTTTTGTGTTCTCGTCATGTCATTGCATGTCTTGAAATAGTGAGTGTGCTCATCACTACTTAGAAATCATGATGGCTGTTAGACCTGCCACTTGATCCAGTATATAAGTAGTCTGTAAAATACAGCAGCTTAGAATATTTTGATAATCATATTTCAGTGTGGTCAGTGGTCATTTTCCTTTGCAATCCTGTGTGCTTTCCTTTATCCATCTAAATACATTATTCTGAGAAGGAGTTCATAGGCTTCATTTAGTTGCCAAAGGGACCCATAACACAAAAAAGGGTAAGCCCCGTATCTTAAAAAAGGTCAGTGGTCAGCTGGGCGTGGTGGCACACACTTGTAATCTCAGCATTCAGAAGGCTGAGACAGGAGGATCGCGGTTCTTGGACAGCCTCAGCTACTTAGTGAGGCCCTTTGCAAATCAGTGATACCTCGTTTCAAAATAAAGAATAAAGGGGAGGACTTCCAGGAAGATGGCGACCGAGAAAAGCGGGGCTTAAGAGCCCCGCTAACAACCAATCTCCATTACCACAAAATCAGCGCCTTTCATAGCCAGAAAACACCATCACCAGAGAAACAAAAAAATCACCAGGCTCCAGAGAGAAAGCAGACTGAGAACAGAGCTCAGAGCCACAGAGGAGATAACCGGCCTCACGCCCGAGGACGCAGCAGCAGCGCCATACTGCCGGCGGCAGCGGCAAATTCACCAGATGGCTACAGCAAGCCGAGGTGAGCCGCTGCGGACAGCCAGGTGGGATTTCTTGCCGCAGGTAAAATCTAAAGCTCCCAGTGGCTGAGCTCAGCACACGCCGCAGGGATTCAGAGTGGAAATCAAAACCAAGAAGAAATACGCCAGCCTCACAGCCGAGGGTGTAGCAGCGGCGCCATATTGCCACCGGCGGCAGCAGCAGAGAATTCACTGAATCCAGTACAGCTACATCTGCATACTCAAGAACAGTGAGTCAAATTGCGGGCCACAGAGGAGAAATCCCAGTACTGTACTCCCTGGGACTTGACCCATTGGGGGGGGCGGTGGCAGAGATATCACACCATAGGAGAACGTGCAACCTGGCACCCCCCACAGTCTAAAGCAGCCTCTATCGACTCTCTGGGTCAGAGACTCTGTGATACAACCCAGTAAAGGAGTAGTGGGGTCTGAGATACTACTGACTTGAGATCCAGAACACCTTAAGTGAAGTCATAGTGACCCAAGGGAAGAACCCAGAGAAGGCACAAACATCCGAAATCATGGGAAAGAGGAATAATACTGGAGCAATGAATGCCCACAACCCCACAACATCAGAACCCGATAAAACAGAAAATCAGAGATTTCTAGAAGATCAAATCAGGAAAATAACTGTAGAAATAATAGAGGTGCTTTGAAAAGAACTCAGAGAGAGCCAAAAAGAGATAAAGGATGCAATTAATGAAGTAAAGGCCTCAATTCAAAGCACAAACAACCGATTAGAACACATGGAGAACAGAATCTCGCTCTTTGAAGATGATCATTCCAAAAATGAACGCATAGTTTCTAATCTAGGAAAAAATATCCGACAGCAGGAATCTGACATTGAAGAAATATGGGCCCATTTTAAGAGAGCTAACCTAAGAATAATTGGAATAGAGGAGGGAAAAGAAAGTGAAACCAAAGGGATCAACAATCTCTTCAAGGAAGTAATAGCAGAAAATTTTCCAGACATAGAGCAAGAGGTTGATACACAGATCCAGGAAACTTATAGAACTCCCTTTAGACAGGATCGGAGAAGAGGATCCCCACGCCACATAATTGTCAAAATGACCAATGTGGAAGCCAAGCAGAGAATCTTAAAGGCAACAAAAACAAAGGGCCAAGTGACATTCAGAGGCAAACCAGTTAGAATCACTCCAGACTTCCCAAACCAAGTCATGAGAGCCAGAAGGGCTTGGAGTAACATATTCCAAACTCTGAAAGAAAACAACTTCCAGCCAAAAATTCCTACCCAGCAGAACTTTCTATCAAATTAGATGGAGAAATAAGAAGCTTCCATGACAAACAGAAACTGAAGGAATTTATGTCTTCAAACCCAGCGCTAGAGAAAATACTCAAAGAGATCAACTACAAAGAAGAAATAGGTAACACACACCAGAACCAGAGAAACAAGAGTTTCTATCCAACAGACAACTAAGATTGGTTATCTGTGGAGATTCATTACTTATGTTAGTCTTTTACCTATCTCTAAATTGTATTGTTTGCCTTTATTGTTGTTAATTTTTAGGATTTCTAGTTGGAATATTAATATACCTTCAGATATAGCATTTGGAAATATTTTATCCCATTCTATTAGTAACTTTTAACTCTGTTTACATTGTCTTTGGATATACAATTTTTTTTTTATTTTTTAGGGAGTTTGTATACTCTTCTGTTGCCTGTGCCATTGAAATCATATCCAAGAAATCACTGCCAATTTCAGTGTTGTGAGGTTTTATGACCCAGATTTTCTCCTAAAAGTTTATAGTCTTAAGATTTATATTTAGGTCTTTTATCTATTTTGAGTTAATACTTGTATATGGGATTAGGTAAGGGTCCAACTTTATTCTTTTCCATGTAATTATTATGTTTCAACAATATTTAGTTAAAATATTATTATTTCTACCACCAAATGTTCATGGAAACCTTGTCAAAAATAACTTGACAATATAGGGAAGAATTTAGCTCTAGGCTTTTATTTAACTCCAATGGTTTATATATCTGCCTTTAGAAGAGTACTACACTGTTTCAATTATTGTAGCTTTATATGGTTTGAAATCAGAAAATATATATCTTCTAGCTTTGTTCTATTTCAAGATCGTTTTGGGTATCTAGAGTCCATATTCCATATTAGGATAGAGTTTTTTCCTGAAAAATAAATATATAAATATATGATAGTTTCACCTAAAAAAAATAGAAAAAAATATTCTCTGGTAAGAAAGAAAGTAAAAAGAAATATTGAAATGTTATCTTTAAGTCATCAAAAGCTTGGTATCAGAGAAATGAAACTGTTATGTGAGATTATCATTTTTAATTTTGGATAAATTGCTATAATACTAGATGTCAACCACTAAGCCAAGCATGGGAGGGAGGGATGGGGAGAGAATGGGGTGGGGATCGGGTGGGGGCTGACTGGGCGATGTGTGCATGTATGTCTACAAAAGTTTGTATCCCACTATGATGTATGAATACAGTGCACCAATAAAAAAAAAAGTTAAAAAAAATAAAAAAATAAAGAATAAAAAAATAGGTCTGGGGGTATGGCCCAGAGGTAGAATGCCCCTGGGCTCCATCCCCAGTACTGCAAAAAAAAAAAAAAAAAAAGGTCAATGGCCAATGTCCACACTGGGGCCTCTTGGGTGCTTAGATGACATGGCCTCATGGGTCCCCATGGGGAGGTTGTTGAAGGGATCTTACTGGTTCTTTCCTAGTGTGGAATCTCCTCTCTTCTAGACAGGACTATTTCCCTAAGCAGTGCCGGCCTCCCAACTCAGGTGGTTTGAATCCTGAGGACTGTGAAGAATAATTTGTGGGAAACTGGAGTTTGAAAAACATGCCGACCACTAGCTTGTGAGGTACCTGGAGAATGCTGGAGTTGAGGTTTGGATCAGATGGAGGAGTCTGCGGGACCTGCTGTCTCCGAGCCCAGGTACCGCGGCTGCAGAGCCTTAGAGACGTGCTGCCCACGACCTCAGCCAAGGTTGGCCTTTCTCTCAGAAGGCCGAGGCCTCAACTACAGCCAGGCACCTGACCCCATGAAGGAGTGCCTCCTGCCTCTGCCTCACTCTGTAGCCACCAACAGCCCCGCTTCAGGATGCAGATGTGACGTCAGGGGAATCAACCCATGTGTCAGGAGGGGTCTAACCCCTTAACCATTAGAATCCTGTTCACGAACAAGATCCCGCAGGCCCTGCTGAAGGCTCCAGCACCAGACCTTTGGGTGAACAAAGAGGAGGAGAGACAAAGATGACCACAAAGAGGTGGTCATCTGCATCTGCGTCAGTTCTCTGGGGCTGAAGTCGAGGTCTAGACTCTGAGAATTAAGATACTTGTGCAGGCACTGTCTCCAAGTAAGGAGGGGCCCGAGGCAGAGAGAACACAGATTTAAGGGGTTGGGTTAGTCCACATTAGCTTTCTGACTCATAAAAATAGTAAACAAGGAACCAGCTGAGTGGATGTGGAGAAATTCTGCCTGAGCCCATGACAGAGGGCGTGTCTGAGGATAGCCACGGGACTGAGCAGCAGAAGCTTCTTAGAGCCGAGCTGGCTCTGCGTCAATACTGAACAGGCTGGAGGATGCTTTCGCCCTGACCCTGACCTCCAGCCCCCTCCCCCGTTTTTCTTTTCTCCAATGAAAGATGGAAGAATCACACGACCTATCACACAAACAACTCCAGGCCTAGCTGAGTTCAGGTCAGCACTGTGTGACTAAGCTTAGTCCTAAGTGCTGTGTTTGAAAGAATGGCGATTTTCATTAGGGCCTGTATGTGGAGTTTACTGAGGGTGGAGACACAGCCACAGCTACCCCAGGAGGCCATGTTGGAGCATCATCCTGACCTGTGCCCTGAAGACTGGCGCTGGTCACTCCTTGTCTATGACAGTGGCGCTGCTGCCATCCAGGCTGAACGTGACCTGTCTGGGGCAGATGCTAGCGCTGAGGATGCTGGGGGTGAGTGCTGTGCAGAGTAGCTAAAGGTCTGCAGGACTGGAGGCAAGGGGGTGCAGGGCAGGCGTGATGATGTGAGCCAGACTGCTACTGTCACCCCTCAACCGGCAAGAAGAGGGTGCGAAGGGAGGAGCCTGAGGTGGCCCGGTGTGGATGAGAGCGGGCAGGGATAGAGCCGACAACTAGGGTTACACCCAGATGGGGGCCTCCCCCTGATTCATCCGTCAGCCTTCCCAGAAGGGCTTCTCACAGTTCCCTGGATGTAACAACTCCTGTGTCTCCATCCAGGAGGGCTATCACCACATCCCAGAGAATTGTAATCAAGGAGTGCTCGTGACCCTCAGACACATGACAACCCTGGAGGGCACACGTCACCCCTCGCATGTGGCTTTGGTGCTCCATGTCCATTGCTCGGAACATTTATTTTAAGGAAGAAAGCACAAAGACCCTCACTGTGGACCTCCAGCCCGGGCTGGAGGGTGACCAAGGCTGGGCTTGGAAGGGGTTTGTGCCTCAGAGACCATCCAGGGACCCAGAGAGCCCCTCCAGCAGCTGACTCAGAGACCCGGCCTCCCACAGGAACTGATGCTTAGGAAATTCACCAGGGTTCATAGCACCAGCTTGGTCTGCGCAGCCCTACCCTCGCCCCAACCCCCAGAGAACAAGCAGAAGAGCAGGGTGCTGGTTTGGCTTAGAGAGTAGCCAAGAAGGCCGAGCAGGGTCAAAGTGGATGCAAAGTTCATGAAGTCAGCCACCAAGCTATAAAGTGGCCAGCAGAGGGCGTGGAGATGGGCTTCCTCCTGAGAGACCTCCTGAGATTGCTGAGGGCACAACCTGCCAGGGTTAGGTTCTGGTTGCTTCTAGTCGGCCCACCTGCAGGGAAGTGATCCCCCACTCATGGGCACTGGCAACTGGCTGAGCCCTGAGCTCCTCACCTTCACATCACCTCAGCAGGAAGGCCGGAGAGCACAGGGCAAGTTAGGGTGCACTGTGTTCAATTATGTTACCCCAGACTTCTACATGTACTGTGCTCCCAGGTTCTGTGGGTTGGGAATCTGGACAAAGTAGTGTGGGATGGTTTGTCTCTGTTCCGGTGTCTGAGACCTCAGACCAGAAACAAGAGTGACTCATGGCTAAGGCTGGAACAGCTAGAGGCTCTTTTTACACTGACTATGGCCCAGGACCTCAGCCAGTGCTGCCGTCCTCTCCTGGTAGCTTGGACTTCCCGACAACATGGCGGCTTGGTTCAGAGGGCAGGCATGGGATGAGGGAGAGAACTAAACAGAAGCTGAGCGGCCTCAGAGCCTTAATGTCCCGCAGCATTACTTCTTCCACCAGAGCCTGAGGGCCCTTCCAGGGTGGGGCAGATATTCCAGCTTCCCATTTCTAGAAAGGACCACTGGATCCAAAGAGGCACTAAGTGCTCTGGGTATAGAAGGGGCCAGAGGTTCAAGGGACTTTGGGGATGGAGGTGCATCCTGCCTGGGGTTGCCTTGAGAAGCCAGTGACCAGCCAGCCATGGGTCACATGACAGCTGCTGGATAGGGTTCCCCGTCAGAGTGCACAGCCATGTGCAGCCACTCCCGGTCCTACCATCTGCAGCCTGGCTTCCCTAGTGTGTGTCTTGTAGACACATGTTGGTTTTCAAGCCCACACGTATCCCTCTCCTCACCAACTTCCCCTGGAGTGGATACTGAGGACCAGGACAGCAAAAAGCAGAGATGCCAGCTGCCCCCTGGGGAGAGCCAGGCAAGGCTTTAGCTCAGAGGAGACACTTGTGTTGCTTCTCAGAAACAAAGCAGCAGATAAAGGAGGTAAGGGATACCATATGCATCAGCTGAAATCTGAACCCTGGGAAGGTCAGAAAATCAGGTGGGACAGCAGGTGGGGAGCGGACCCTAGAAAGATCTGTAGGCCAGACAGAGATTGAACTTCAGGTCAATGTTGGTGGAGATGGTAGAAGGACACCCTCAGAATGAAGGTCGTATAGGACTCACAGCTGTGGTGAACCAGAGGTCAGATGAGTAGCCTTCCAGCTAAAAAAAATTGAGATCTCACTGACATATACCCAGAAAGCTAGGTTTTAAATTTTCACATCTCATTTCAGTGGCAGGAATGTTGGAACCCCATCCAGGAAGGGACACCCCATATCTCATGTCAAGGTCCTGGGGAAGCGGGGTTGGGGTTGGTCTGAAGGTTGTTGGGCAAGCGAGAACCAATGCCAAGGGAGGGGGAGCATTGAACGCTTCAGGGGGTCCAGGCACTGCCCTGTGCACTGGGGACACACTTGTTTTGTCTCATTCCCTACTCGTCACGTGATTTTATTATGCCAGTACCACAGATAGAGACTGACAGTTCCCAGGCCTGGAAGGCAGGTTGTCTCCTCCAATTATGTGTTGATTGAATTAGTGCAGTCCTCAGCCTTCTCCGGGGCCCCTCGACTGGCCTCGCTTTCAGGACAATTATGATCAGAAACATGCATAATCGGGTTTGTGTTTTAGGACAATAACTGGGTCTGCAGTGAGGAGCCTGGTTGATTGGCAGAGAGGCCGCTGGCTGGAGACTGGCCTCTTTGCTGCCACCCTGTGCGGAGCATGTGAGCTCTCCACCGCCTGTGAGGAAACACCACTCTTACCTCTGAGTCCGAGAGAGAACCCCAGTTCAGCAGATCCCTTCCCCCAGGCCTCCTCCAAGGGCTACCCCAGGAGAGCTCCTCAGGAGGGTGGGGATGGAAAGGAGTGAGGCCGGCTCTGTTTCTTTCTGGCACTCTGCACCGTCTCCAAGGACCCAGGTCCGGATTCAGTTCCTGGGAACCTGGCAAGAATATGGCTCTGTTGTTATCTGAGGCATTTCTCCTGCAGCCACCTGGGGGACTTTGGACAGCCTGCACTTGGGCTCCAGGGCTGCGTCGGGGCCGGTGAGCGTGCAGCCTGGAGCTTGCAGGCAGCTCCAGGTGGGCTTGTGGGGCTGAGTGAAGCATTCGTGTCTGAGCCTGGCTGCACAAGGCAAGCCCACCTTGACTGGCCTCCATTGTGCCGGTGCCCGGAGGGCAGGGGGCTCCATTTCACAATTTGTGCCTTTCCCTGTATGCTACCCAGCTTTCTGTTACTGTGGAAATCAACTTGCAAAGATGAAAGGTTTATTTAGGCCCACAGTGTCCATGGCGGCCAGATCCATTGCCTTTGGGTCATGACAAGGCGGACCATCATGGCGGAATATGTCAGGAAGCAAAGCCGGTCACCTCCTGGCAGCAAGGAAACAATGTGAACCAGATAGGAAAGGGCTTGGTTCCAGTATCCCCCTCAAAGGCGCACCCTCAATGACCTTACTTCCTTCCCCACGCCCCGCCTCCTCCACTGTCCACCACCTCCCCACAGCACTCCGGCTGGCAACCAAGGGTTCAGCAAATGGGCCTTTGGGGAACATTCCAAATCCAGACTGTGTCCTGTACAAGGGATTCTGCTCCTCACTTCTGTTGCTGTCCTTTTATATACGAAAAGGCTCGTTGCCAGAGGGGCTGGTGGGGAAGGGCAAGGCCAATGGGGATGCTCAGCCTGGGACGTCTTCCTGGCCCTCGTCCCCATCAAGTGTCTGATCTAGTGTTAAAAGCAGCTGGTCTGGGTTCACATCCCAGCTCCACCTCTCGCTAGCTGTGTGACTTTGGGCAAGCTACTTAGCATTTCTGTGCTTAAGTTTTCTTGTATGTAAAACAGAAAGGGATAACAATAAAGGTATTAATGAATTGTTGAATCATTGTACTCAGTCCAGTGTCCGTGGATTGTTTTGAAGATTACATGGGTTGATACTTAGGATGGAGGACAGCTCTGGCAGATAGGAAGCGTACTGTAAATGTCGGCTGCTATGGCAGTGATTGTTTTGTTATAGTCATTGTCGTCAAAAAGAATCAGATGACTTTTCTCCAAATACAGAAGCTGTGCCTACAGCAGAGCCCCCTGAAGTCCAGGTGAGGCGAAGTGGTGGGGCCGCCCTTCTTGGCCTTCCTTTTTGGAATGCTGGATCTTCTGTGCCTAGCCACAGGCCCAAGGTCGGGAGATGGCTCCCTGATGTCCTCACTGGCTGCTTTCATGGCTGACATGGAGGCCACCTCATGGTGTCCTCTGGCCAACGGCTCCTCAGCCTTGTCTTCCTGCCCAAAACCAACCCCACCCTTTCCAAGAAACACACCCACAGAGCCTTCCCCTGTTGATCAGATTGGCAGGTAAAATACTGTGTAACATTAAAATAATTCTTAGTATGATTCTGTCCCACACAATAGTTGGGGCAGAATATACTGAATTATTATTCATTTTTTATCTGAAATTTAAATTTTAGTGGGTGTCTTTTACTTGATAATTCTGGCAATCCTACTCTGAGGCCGCAAAACTAAGAGGTGATCTGACAGGTGACTTTGAGTGATGGTGAGCAGGACTGTGTTATTCCATATGGGGGACCTGGGAGTGATGCAGGAGGGCCACTATAGCACTTTCCTTGAATTTGGACCTCAAGTTCTGTCTGCGTTCTGGTCTTCTGCTTGAAGAGCACCAGCAGAATACTGGGTATGCTTGGAGCAGACGGAGCCAGGTGAGGCCCAGTGGACTACCCCTGTGTGCCTTTGGACAGGAGGTTGGGGCTGTGCCCAGCTGAAGACCCTGGAGCAGCTCCTCCCAACTGCGCCCATCCAGGCACACAGCTGAGTAGACCTGGGCACGTGGAGAGGTTTCTTTTGGAATCAGCTCTGGGTGGGTGGATATAAGTTCTCCAGAGGAAGTGCTGAGTGTTCAGGCTCAAAGAATGTGCTGAGAAGCTTCGTGTGCACAGGGCTGCGCTCTGTGGCCTGGCAGCGGGACAAGGTTTTAAAGGAGGAACAGGGTTTTCTGTGGAACAAAGCTCATTTCCACTCCTGGAAGCATGGGAGCAATGCAATGGGCTCCCTGGGCAATGGAGAGGTAGTGGTGGGAGGAGAGAGAGAGAGAGAGAGAGAGAGAGAGAGTGAGAGTGTGTGTGTGTGTGTTAGAGTTGTCAGGGGAGCACAGGTCCTGAGCTGAGTTATACTGGAGGAGGGAGAGAGAGAGTAGAGAGAGAGAGAGAGAGAGAGTTCCAAGAGTATTTCCCGAGTGACCATGCACTGAGGGTGGGGATGGCTCACTCCACCCCTCATTGTGCTGAGCCCCCCAGCTGGGCTCACATTCCCTCTTCTCTGGCTCTGTGACTCTGGGAGGAGAGAATTGGTGGGGGCAACCCCAGCTTTTGTAGAGCTAGTGCTTCAGGATAAGAGCTGGCGTCAGCTCCTGGCGCCTGCCTGGATTTTTTCACAGGTCAGCCGCTACAGTGTGGGTCAGACTGGGACCCCTGAGAAGCTGCCCACCACCCTGGCCTGGCAGACAGTTTCCAATACAAACTGTCCAGGAAAACCCGAGACACCTGTTGTGTTCCAGACACATGGGCTTTTGTTGTGTGTGTGGTACTGGGGTTGGCGCCCAGGGGCATTCTACCTCTAAGCTATAACCCCAGCCTGATTTTTCATTATTTATGTTTCATACAGGGTCTCACTAAGTTGCAGAGGGCCTCATTAAGTAGCTGAGGCTGGCTGAGAACCCAGATCCTTTTGTCTCAGCTTCCCCAATGCTGGGATTACAAGTGTGCGCCACCATGCCCGGCTTCAATTGAGTACTTTTTCTACTGAAAAGGCCTGAGACATCAGGCTTGCACCAGGGCTCCCCCTCTCACTATAACATAAACTGCATAACACAATGTCCTAGGGCCTGCCATTATGGTAAAGACAAGAGGAGGAGGACAGTGCACAGAGCTGCAGAAGGGCCCAGGACTGGCCAAGGCACTGAGGCGGACAAGCAGGCAAGCAAAGGGCAAGAAAATACACAAGCACATCGCAAACTATTCTGGAGCCTAGGCCCCACCCATCCTCCTCAGCTGCGCCTCACACCATCTTCCAAAGTGAACAAGAAAGTCCCAATTTCCCTGTAGACCAGGAAATGGACTATGAGATGATGCCACTTGGCAAGGTCCTGGTCAGGGGGCAGTACTGCACCTGACCCCAACCCAGGGCTTTATGGAGATAGGGAAAACCCTGGTGGTGGTGGTGGTGGGGGGTTGCTGGCCTGGGGCCCAGGCAGAGGCAGAGGGTAAGCCAACATAGGGCAGGAGGGAGCTCTGCCCACTGAGAGAGAGCAAGGTTCACCAGGCTGGGGGTTAGGAAGTTAGGAAGGACCCCTGAGGGATGGTGGCAGGCAGCCTCCCCTTTATTCTAAAGATTACCAAGTCAGATTTTCCCCATTTGTGGGATTCCTTCCTTGACCTCAAAATAAAGCCAGTCACAGTAGCCTGTTAAAAAAAAAAAAAAAAAAAAAAAAGCACATGTGAGCTGAATGTGGTGGTACACATTTGTAATCTCAGTACTTGAGATGTTGACAGGTTCACGGACAGCCTCAGCTACTTAGTGAGACCCTTTGCAACTCAGTGAGACTCTATTTCAAAATAAAGTATAAAAAATAGGGCTGGGGGTGTAATTCAGAGGTAGAATGCCCCAGAGTTCCATCTCCAGTACTACAAAAAAAAAAAAAAAAACAAACTCAATTGAACCTGAGTTCCATCCTTGATCTCTTGCCCTGAGCTAGGTGCTGCAGATAGAAAAGCACTTGAGGAGGTAAGTGGTTGGAGGCACCATGAGCAGACCACCTCGTTTAATCTGACCAGCAGCCTCATGAGGTTCCGCATTTTACAGATAAAGAACCTGAGATATAAAGATGCTCTATGGTTTGCCCAGGATCATTGGCTTTTAAGTACACCTGTCCTTGAACTCAGATATGGACCCCAAAGGCTATGTCTCCTCTCCATCTGACTCTAGAGTCACTCACACTGTGCAGTCTTGAGCAACCCAGCAACGTGACTAATACAGCCATAGAGTGTGGGGATCAGTGGAGAAAAGGACATTCCTGAACTATTGCGATGATGGCACTCTAGCTATATTTGAGGTCCTGGGAGTAATGCCCTAGGTCGTGAGAGAACTGGGACCTTGTTCACTCCACCCCTACAGTCTGTCTGCTCATCCTGGGATAATTAATGGCCTAATACTACCTCCACACCAAGAAATGGCCAGCCTCAGACAACCAGCTCCACCAAAACTCTGAGAAGACAGAATGCATGCAGGGCTAGGGTGCTGAAGCCTGGTACCCCCTGGTTGATCATGGTCTCAGCCAGGGAACCCTGTTCTGGACCTGAGGTTTTACATCCTTTGGAATATGCTCATGTCTCACCACTAGCCCTCTGTCTGCTTCCAGCAGCAGGAAACTGAATGCTTAGGAACAGAGCTGAATGTGTATGAAGATATGGGTAACTGGTTTCTTTGGAGGGAAGGAGTGTGTATAAGTGTACTGGTGCTGCTGTAACAAAGTACCACAAACTGTGTCACTAAGGAGAAACTTATCCTCTCATGGTTCTGGAGGACAGAAGTCCAAAGTCAAGATTTCAGTGGGTTGTTTCATTGTAAGGGCAGAACGTGTTCCAGGCCCCTCTCCTTGACGTGTAGATGGCATCTTCTCTCTGGGTCTCTCTACATCATCTTTCCTTCATGCATGTCTAGATTTTTCCTTTGTAAAAGGACAGCAGTCATATTGGAATTCACTGTAATTAATTGCATCTGCAATGACCCTACCTCCAAAAGAGGTCACATTCTGAATCATTAGGGTTTAGAACTTCAACTGAGGAATTTTGGGGGACACAAATCCATGTGGGGCATTTTGAGGTAATAGGGTACATATGGAGAGTGACTGCTTGGGGGTCTTAGGGACTTGTGTCTAAATCTTAGTCTTTCCCCACTGATGACTTGGACTCTGAGGCTCAGTTTTTCTCATCGGCAAAATAGAGATGGATCAGTAGAAGCCATGTGCCTCTAGCTCCACACAGATGCCTGGGACAACCCTGCAAGGATTCTGCTGTTGTCCAGCTCTTCCAACTTTTGGCTTCTGCTTCCCCGGAGCCTCCCTCCTCTGATAAACTCTGAACTGGAAAAATCAAAGACGCAGAAGGGCTCCTTTGCCATTTTCCATTATCTCATGATGCTGTCAGGGCAGTTTCCAGGCCGGGTGTCCTGTGCCTGCCAAATCTGTGCTGCCTTCCCATTCTCACTTCCCTGCTGGCTTCTGAGCTTTCTAAATATAGCTCCCTTCTTGGGACAACAAAGAAACCATCCTGGGAAGGGCTGCAGTCCTGATGACCAGCTTCTGGGCTGTCTGTCAGGTCGAGAGAGAGGAGAGGGACAGACCGGGATTGGCCCAACTGCAGAGGAGCCCTGAGACTCCTGTGGCTGGCTTTTGTCATTCAGCCCTAATGACTTTTATGCCTGGACACCAGGGGCTGCAACCTTGGCCTTGGCCTTGGCCTTGTGTTTCTGAATATGTGTGGGGCCCAGAACCCTGTCCCAGGCAAGCTCTGCTGGGCTGAAGAGTAAAATGATGATCTCCCAGAAGAGAGGAAAGAGCCTCAGGGATCTTTAGGGGTGCACAATGCCACCTCTGACTAGCCAGAGGGCAGGTCCTTTGCCTTATGCCTGTTTCCACATCTGTGAGTTGGGGATAATAACCACATGGGGGGAGGTTAGGGAGAATGTGTGCTGTTTGGCAGCCCTCATGCCAGGGCCTCATGATGGACGAGGTAGATGGCCACTGTAGCCTCTGAAGGCCTTGATGTGACATCTCACCCCTCCCGCTGCTCAGCTCTGGCTAGGCCCCACATCCTGCCCTTGGTGTGATCTTCTGTTTAGACTCCATGTCGAATGGAGTCCTCCCTCCAGTACTGAGAGGTAGCAGGCCCTGTGTAGTGCCTGCTCCTCATTAAACAAGGCCAACCACAGCCTCTGTGGCCTCCAAATGGGAAGCAGCCTCGCTCCACCCTCCCAGGCCTCTTTGTGCAGATCTCAGCTCAGCTGGCCAGTGCCCAGTGGGTGCCCAGGCTTCTTTAGTACTGTGGCTTAGGCTTTGGTGGGGGTCCAATGACGCACGTCCTCTCTCCCCACCTATTCAGTTCACACCAAGCAAACTGTAGGCTAGACGGTAACAAAAGCACTGAGTTTTCTTGATGGAATGTCAGGTGGAACTAGCCTACTGGGGCTCTTAGAGGTATCAAAAACATGTCAGCAAGGGAAACCAGTAACTTTAATATATTTCAGTTTTTCAGAAGTCTATGACAAGTTTCTGTGCCCTCCAGTTTTTCCATTCTTTGAAAAAAAAAAAAAATGAATAGTTCCAGCCAGGAACAGTGGCACATGCCTATAATTCCAGTGACTCAGGAAACTGATCCTGGAGTATCCTAAGTTTGAGGCCAGCATGAGTAACTTAGTGAAACCCTGTCTCAAAATAAAAACTAAAAAGGGCTGGCAGCGGGTAGCTTAATGGGCGAGGGCCCCTGGGCTTAATTCCCAGCACCAGGGAAGGGGCATGAATTGCTTCCCCATGGCCTTGCAGGAAGTGCTGTGCCATGTGTAGCAGCCCATTGGGGAAAGGAAGCTCTTCCTGAGGACGAAGGCCCACTTTTCTTATTTAATTGTAAATAGCAGAGTTTCCTGGGGATTGGTGCAGAAAGTGTCTAGCTCATTGGTTCTTATTACTGACCTGCAAGTATATAGTGAGAGTTCCCCCATCTACAAAAACTTTTGGAAATTGAGAAGCCAAATTTCTGGAATGTGTATGTTCTTTTCTCTGGTTTCCAAATCAGTGCTAAGGACCAGCACTTCATAACTTGTTTGCCAGTGACAACAAATGATCTAGACACAGACACATGTATGGCATTATTCATAACATGATGTATTATAGAAATCACTCTGCAAAGAACCACATCATTCTTTTTCTTTTCTTTTCTTTTCTTTTCTTTTCTTTTCTTTTCTTTTCTTTTCTTTTCTTTTGTTTGTTTTTTTGTACTGGGGATTGAACCCCAGGGCATTCTACCTCCAAACTACACCTCCACCCTTGTTTGCTTTTTATTTTGAAACAGGGTCTTAATAAGTTGTTGAAGGCCTTGCTAAATTATGGAGGCTGGCCTCAAATCTGCAATCTTCCTATCTCTGCCTGCCAAGCACTGGGATTACAGGTATTCACCAGCATGCCCAGCTTTCATTCTTTTTAGTATCCATACAAAGACATTTCTCCATGAAATGCCTGTGTGTTGATCAGTTCTCTCTCATTGGGCATTTCTATTGGTCCAGATTACAGATACTACATCAGTTTAACCTACTGAATATTTGTGTGCAGATATTTTCACTTAGGAAAAAAATATTATTTCTGAGCATTAGACACCTGGAAGGATTACTCAGTCAAAAGAGAGATACATTAAGCTTTTTGATAGATGTTGATGAATTGCCTACCCCCCCCCCAAAGTTCAAGTTCAATTCTAATTACCTTTAAAGCACCAGGCAATGCCCATTTTCTCAAACTCCTACCAACACTGGATATTATATTAGTTTCCTATTGATGCCATAACAAATTACCACAACTTTGGTGATTTAAAACAACACAGAAGCCGGGCTTCTGTGGTGGTGCACGCTTGTAATCTCAGTACTTAGGAGACTGAGACAGAAGAATTGTTAAGTTTGAGCATGCAGTTACCTAGTGAGACCCTGTTCAAAATTTAAAAAAATAAAAATAAAAAGGGGCTGGGTGTATAGCTCAGAGGTAGAATGTCCCTGGGTAATCACTATTACCATAATAAGTAAATAGATAAACATGTTAAGTAAGATAGTTATAATATTATAAATAAAATCAGCTTTATTATACTACGCTTCTGTAGGTCAGAAGTCCATCTGGGTCTCACAGGGCTGGCACTACAGTGTGGGCAGGGGCACCCTCTTTGTGAGAGGCCCCAAGGCTCCTTGGACTGTGGCACTTTCCATCCTTGAACCCAGGAGGACGGTGGAGCTGTTACGATGTCTGTGTGACATCACTCTGACACTGACCCTCCTTCTATTTCTCTTTCTGTTTTTAAAGCCCCTTAGGGTTACAATGGGTGCACTCAGGTAACCCATGCCACTCTCTATCTCTAGGTGAGCTGCTTAGTAACCTTGATTTTATCTTTCCACTTACCACCCAAAGCAACTCAGCCACAGGGTTCATGGAGGAGGATGTGGATATCTTAGTGAGGGAGCATTATTGTGCCTGCTACAGATCAGCCTCTTTTTAAAATTTTTTATTGGTGCATTATATTCATACATCATATTGGGGTAAAAAAAACTTGTGTGTACATACATGTACATATCACTGATTTAACCCCTACCCAATTCCACCCCATTCCCTCCCCATCCCTAGATCAGCCTCTTACTTTTTTTTTTCTGTTCTAAGTGAAAAAAAATTACGTTCTTTTCTCTTAAGCTGAATTTTTAAGTGTTGGTGAGGATGAACATCTTATTCTAGGTCTTGAAGAGGCAAAAATATTTCTATTATTGTAAATTTTCTCTGAACCCTCTTTCTCCTATTCTGCCATGTTTCCTTTTATTGCCTTTTTTTTTTTTCTTTCTTTCTTTTTTTGCCCCAGTTGAATTAGGAAGTCTTTGAAGTCAGGAACCTCCTCATACTCATCTTTGGGTCCTCGGTGTCTCAGAATGTAGCCAGATTCAGAAAAGGGATCAAGGCCTGTAGGCCCTTCCTCCCTCCCAAATGTCATTCCTCCCACTCCATTCTCTGGCTCTTGTGCTTTAGAAGAAATGTCAGCAAGCTTCCAGCTAAACTGCCTGAGTTCAGGCTGTGTACAAGAGGGTGGGGTCGGCTGAGACAAAGACTGTCTTGTGATTTGCAGTCCGCCCTCTGTATCCTCTGGCTCCACGTCCACAAATGCAAACAACCTTGGATCAAAAGTATTTTTAAACAATGTACCAAACGCAAACAGCCTTTTGTCCTTGTCATGATTCCTAAAACAAGACAGCAAAATAATTATTTGCATAGCACCCACATTGTATTAAGTATTGTGAGTAATCTAGAGATGGTTTTAAGTGTAAGGGAGGATATGTGTACATTATGTGCAAACTGTACAGTGTTTATATAAGGGACTTGAACACCTGCGGATTTGGGTATTTGTGGGGGCCCTGAAGTCTATTCCCTGTGGATAATGAGGAATGGCTGGACTTCTCTTGCTCTTATGGGGTCCTGGTTCAAGCAGATGAAATGTCCAGTCCCCAGCTCCAATCTTTAACGTGGGCCATCCCCCTCAAAGCCTGGTTTCTCTCCAGTAAAAACAGTGATGGCATCATTCCTGACATTTTAAGGCCCCTGGGAGAGACACAACAGAGGCATCAGCTGCTGTGTTCGGGAGGGAGAGCTGGGTTGCTGAGCTGCAGCACCTTGTGGTGTTGACGGCAATGGTGCCTCCTCTTCCCTGTCACCTTCTGGCAGGAGGTGGTGTCCAGTGGCACAGCTGGCCTTCCTGCCTGGGCGAGCTTTGCTTGGTGAGCACTCAGGTGCCAGGCCTGAGCCTGCAACTGCCTGCAGCTGCCCTGACCCAGACCCTGCGGGCTTGGCTGGGGGACACCAGGACTTGGACCAAGGACACTGGTATCTCCCAATCTTAAAGCCCCATTTCAGGGTCTTTCTGCCTCCCCCAATGCTCAGGGTCCCAGAGACCCCATGGTACCTATTGGCACTACTGCCTGAGCTCCAAGAGCAGATGTGGAGACCAACCCTGGCACCAAGGTCCAGGCCTGCCCATCCGGGCTTTTTCAGGTCTGGCTCTACACTTGTGTTCAGTATGGACAGCGGGGAGGCAGGTCCCACTTGCTGCACCTTCCCGGAGAGTTTTCGGGAGCCCCAGACCTTAGGAAAGCCCTACTCATCTCTGGCTGCAGCACCCGGAGACCTGAGCTCCCTCTGCCCAGGTTGCCAGTGGAAAGTGTCCTTCTACCCTGAACTACCCCTTGGCCCCTCTCTGAACTGCCATTTCCCTGTTGGTGATGTAAGGACCGCAATCCCTGCTGCCACCTGCTGGGAGAATCACCGAGCAGACTGGACTCCAAGTCTGGCACCATTGCGCCTCCTCTCCTGCCAGCGTTTTCCTGCTTTGAAGCTGCAAGTGCTGAGGCCCGAGCATGAGTGGAGCTGTGATTCAGGCAGACAGATGCTCTTCTTCCCCCTTCTCTTCCATTTCATCTCTCCCCCCAGTGGAGCTGGCATCTGGCTGGAACACGAGGGCTGGCAGGCAGCTTTCTGCATTCTCTCCCCACCTCAAAACTGGCAGCTGCCTTTGCTCTCAGCCAGAACCCGTGCCTCAGGACCTGCAGAGGGGTCCCCTCCACTGCAGCTTTGGGGGCAGGCACCAGGGCCTGCCGGTCTGGCCTCCAGCACTTCCTGTGCAGCCATCCAGGCCTGGAGCTCATTAGCACTTTTTATTAAAGCCATGTGCTCCATGATGAAGGACAGCCTGGGCGTGCGGGTTGGGGTGAGGGATATGGGATCCTTAGCTCAGGGGGCCAGTTTAGGAGGGGCTGAGGTCTGCACACCTTTCCCCAGCATCCCAGGCCTGGGTTCCATCTAAGACTGGGATAAAATGGGGCGTCTGCCTTCTGGGGCACCATGGGTCTGTTGCACTGACCAAGCTCGCCCTCCTCTCTCCCGCAGGAGTGCATCATTGATGAGGACTGCGGGCCTACCAGGTACTGCCAGTTTGCCAGCTTCCAGTACACCTGCCAGCCATGCCGAGACCAGCAGACGGTGAGGGTGCACAGCAGCCTCTAGGGCTAGCACCAGGGTCATGGGGACCCAGAGGAGGCCAGAATCCCCAGGGCTTCTCAGCTGAGCTGTCTAGAAGAGCCTTTCGAGGATGGGGCAGGATCCGACTCTTGGGTTGTCCAGGATCATCACAGTCTGGGATCTCAGGAAGCCATCCGCAGGCCCACGGTCACCCCTGCCTGCCTGGGATATCTGGTCATAGTGTCTGCCTCGTGGATAACAGAGGAGAGGAAGGAGAGGAGTGGAGGAGGCCCTGTGCCTGTCCCTTCCTGGGGAACAACATGTCCTAGTATATACACAGCATCACGCTGCAGCCCCTCCCCTTCCCAAGACATGCAGCCCACCCCGCATCTCTCTCCCAGTCTGCCCAGTAAGTAGGCAGAGGGAGGAGCCAGGAAGAGGCTAGAGCTTCCCCCTAGTGGAGGTTTCCCTGAGAAACATGAGGCCATGGCAAAGAAGATGCTTGCTGCCACCTGCAGACATTTTGAAGGAAGCCATGGCTCAGAGCCTCTCTCTCTCTCTCACTTTTCTTCTTACAGCAATAACACAGCACAGTAGTAAGTTTGGAAAATAATGGTACTCTTATCACCCCACTTGGCCCCATCCAACAGGGCACTCCCCACCTGCCCCACATCATGGGCACCCCACTTTGCTGTCCACTTGCCATTCCCTGTGAGGCTCCGGGTCCCTGGCACCCAAGGGCCATCCCCATTCTGGGCCTTCCTGGCTTGAGCCTTGACTCAGCTCATTAGCATCATGTGAGCCTGGAGCCATTTTCCTTTCTGACTTAGGGGTCTAGTTAAAGGGGACACCCCAAAGATACCCAGGTGTTCTTTGCCAATTCTTGAGCTGTGCAGAAAGACTCAAATTCCTGCTTCCTTGGGTGCTGTTTTCCCAGGGCTCTGACCCCTGGAGTCTTGACTGTCAAGCTCCACCTTGACCCCCTTGACTTCCACTACAGCTCGCTCACCCAGGACCAATCTGCCCTCTGCAGCAGAGGAGGTGGGTTAACCCACCTGTGGCATCTCTGGGCTGGGCCAGTCTCCCAGGGCCATGAGCCACCGCGCTCTCATGTCTTTTCACCTCTCTGCAGCTCTGCACCCGGGACAGCGAGTGCTGTGGAGACCAGCTGTGCGTCTGGGGTCACTGTACCAAAAAGGCCACCAGAGGCAGCAACGGAACCATCTGTGACAACCAGAGGGACTGCCAGCCAGGACTGTGCTGCGCCTTCCAGAGAGGTGGGTAGGCCCCCTCTAGGTGCAGAGGAAGCTGGTGTCAAGTTCCACCAGACTGGGCCTGCTGGGCCAGAGCCATGCCGCCCACACCTTTTCAGAGTCTCACATCAAGTGCTCACAGGGTGTGTCCCAGCTCCACAATCTGCCTGAGTGGGAAGAACATCTTTTTTTTTTTTCTTCTTTACTGATGCCTAGAAAAGTCAAATTCTTTTGGGATGCATGAGCCCAGGGCCAGGGGAAGACGCCTACATGGGTGTGATTACAGCATCCCCTCACCACCACGCTGCAGGCCCTGAAGGCAGCCCTGGCCCACCTTCCTTGCCCTCCTTCCCTTCTACTCCCGGCCTCTGTCCTCTCTGCCTCTCCTGGGTGAGGCTGCCCACGGGCCTCTTTGCTCCCACCAATGTGGTGAAGCAGGTCTCCTGAGTCACCTCCCAGCGCTGCCTTTCCTGGCCCCATTGGTGCTCCAGGACCTGCTGCCTCTGGGGCATGCTGTAGGCCATGATGGAAGGCTGCTCCTCTGGGCTCCTCAGTAGCTCCGTCCACTGATTGCCCACAGCAGTCAGACTCAGACTCTCAGGCCTCACCTGCCGTCCTGTCCCTCCACTCTCTGGTGCAGCTTTCCCTCCGTGCTGACCCCAGGCCTTTGTTGGTTCTGTGCCAGGCTCAATGCCTCCCCGGTTCCAATGAATATCTCCAGGTTTTTTGGCCCTTGACCCTGAGCTCATGTCCTGGCCTGGTAGTACATGCCTGTAATACCAGTACTCAGAAGGCTGAGACCTGAGGATTACAGGTTTGAAGTCAGCCTCAGCAACTTAGATCTTGAGCACATTAGCAAGACCCTGTTTCAAAATCAAAAATAAAATAGGGCTGGGGATATAGCTTAGAGGTAGAATGCCCCTGGGTTCAATCCTCAGCACAATACAAAAAAGTCAAGTCTAGCTCACCTCCCGAGGCCGACCTCCCGCCTGCCTGTCCTCACCGGTCACTCCCTCTGGAACGGCTATTGCATTCTCCTTCCCTCTCATCTCACGCCTTTGGGCTTGACCTCACTTTGGGGTGGAGGTGGGGCTGCCTCCCACTGTGCTGACTCTGGCTGGTTCCAGGCTTGCTCTTCCCCGTGTGCACACCCCTGCCTGTGGAGGGAGAGCTCTGCCATGACCCTGCCAGCCGACTCCTGGACCTTATCACCTGGCAGCTGGAGCCCGAAGGTGCTTTGGACCGGTGCCCCTGTGCCAGCGGCCTCCTCTGCCAGCCCCACAGGTGAGGCCCTCCTCTCCCTGGAGTGGGCTACAGTAGTGGTTCCACTCAGTGGGGACTCAGGAGAGGGAGCACTTGTGCCAGAGGAGGGTGGATTCTGCGTAGAGAAGGTGTAACTAGAGCTGTGCTTGGCTCATCCAGGCAGAAGGGTTTCACCTACAATCTAGAGGTCGGGGCTCAGGGGGTCCTCACTTGTTCTCATTGGTAGTGACTGAGGCTGCATAACTTGGGGAGATGGTACAGAGAAGAGCTGAGGGCTGAGGAGGAAGCTCGGGCCCATTACAGTGGTGAACACCCAGAGATGGCACTGGCAGACCTAGGAGGACACCTGTGGTGACAGGGTGCCTCTTGTCCCTTCAGCAGCCTCTACTCCACCTTCTCTCCCAGCAAAACCCATGGTGGAGGGGCACACACACAGACCCACTCCCCACAGAGGCCGGGCTCCCCTTGTATAGCACACTGGGTGGCCAGACACACCCTCTCAGGCCTCCTCCTGCCTCGAGGACCAGGTGGGCAGGGAACTGAGGGGACATCTTGTGGCCCTGAACTCTCCATCGCCAGTGTCCTTGGGGCCTGTCTCCAGCTGCAAAGCCCGAGTGAGGCACAGGAAGACAGGACTGCAGCTGGAGTGGGTTGCTGCCCCTCCAGGATGTTCTCCCAGTTGGACTTCCGTCAGCCATCTTAAGGTAGACAATGTTGTCAGGAAAGGAGACTGTCAAAGAGCCATGAGGTCAGATGAGGCTGGGAGGTCCACAGAGGTGGTGGCCCAGGGTCTCACATGCAGGTCCCTTATGCGAAGAACTGGCTTTGACCCCTGGGGAGGACCTGGGCCAAACTACAGCCCCATCTTTGTCCAGTCACAGCCTGGTGTATGTGTGCAAGCCGGCCTTCACCGGCAGCCGTGACCCAGAGGGAGAGAGCCTGCTGCCCAGGGAGGCCCCTGACGTGTATGAAGATGGCGGCTTGATGGAGGAGGTGCGCCAGGAGCTGGAGGACCTGGAGAGGAGCCTGACTCAGGAGATGGTGCTCAAGGAGCCCGCTGCCACTGACCTGCTGGGGGCAGAAGAGATTTAGATCCAGACCGATGCTGCGGGTAGACGTGCAATAGATATAGCTAATTTATTTCCCCGGATGTGTCCCTAGGTGTGGGCTGGCCAGGCTTCTCCCCATGCCCTCTTCCCAGTAAATGTCTCTCCTAGTGTAACAAAATGAGGTGCTGTGCGTTTGTCTGGCTGTCCCCGGCTGCTCTCCTTGCATCGCCATGCTTGGAAAGGCAGAGCCTGGCAGGGTGAGGGCAGAGCCCAGCTGCCCCAGATCACCAGCCTCTTTGTTTCTGCAGGTTGGCAGACATTTCGTTCTATGCTGATTTGAGAATTGCTTGAAGGGAGGGGATAGAAAATGAGGTCGAGTCTGCCCACAGTGGGTTTTAGGCAACTGTGGAGGGTACCCTGCTTTTTACAAGCATCAACCTGGCAAAAATGCAACACATGAGCTTTTCATGCAGTTCTGCCCACAGGCATGTTTACTCACTCTGCTTCTCGTGCGTCCGCCCACTTAGCCCTTTCATTCAGCTCCTACCTCGGGTTAAGGACAGCACTTCGTACCCACCATCTATTTGCTCATCGCAGCCCAGGAGGAGGACACCATTCTCCTCGTCTCTCAAGGATCTTGGAGGCTCTGAGACCACAGGCTGCTTGCCTGGGTCACATGGCTAGTGTAGACCAGACTGGCGGGGGTTTACCTAAGTGCAACTCCAAGCCTAGTATTCTTCCAATTACCCCGCCCACCCCAGCCTCAGCGCCACAACAGAACCCTCAGAGGGAGGGAGAAGAGGTCTTATTTTTCCTTGCAGGCACGTCTGGGATTAAGCCCAGATAGTTTGCACAGCTCTGTAAGGTTCTGTTAGAATTAGCCACGTGGGGCAGCCATCATTCTGGTGGAGACCAATATCCCCTTTGGCATTTACATCAGGAATTTGAAGGTACGCGATTAGAGCATAATATGTAAGTTCACTTGCAGAAAACATACTTAGGTAATTGTAGGGTTAGGATTATTAACAAAATTTGCAGAATGACTTAGCAGCAACTTAAGACCATTATCAACCACATGGAGAAAACCAAACCAAGCCAGGTTTTATGAAATATGGTTGTAATATCCAAACTGAGAACACTGAACTGGATGTCATTCTACAAATGATATTCAGGTGTCAGGAACTGTTTCCATCATGTATTTGTCTGGACTTACTAAATTTTAAAGTCAAACATGATTGTATAAGCATGCTTTCTCTGAGTTTTAAATCATGTATAAACACATATATTGCATTTAGAGATCAAGCATAAATCACTTTGACCATTCTTCTGTGGTTCTTGGGCTTCTTCTTTTCCATCTTTGAATAAATATAAAAATTTGGCCAGAAAAAAATAAAGAGAAATGACCTGCATTGTAAAGTACAAAAGAGATTTCTTCCATAGAAGCAAAATTTCCAAACATTTGAAGCACACCTCTTTTAGCTTCCAAATACTTTAGAAATCGTAACCATTTTTGGACATAATTGTGGAAATGCTTCACTGTCTCCTGGAAGAACAAATGGAATATATGTGAGTATTTTCTTAGAAGCTTCCTATAATCAAGTGGGATTCTGGACCTATGTTAGCCAGCTTTCCATAACTATAACAAAATGCTTGAGATGATTAACTTTAAAAGAGAAAAGGGAGCCAGGTGTGGTGGCGCACGCTTGTAATCCCTGCACTTGGGAGGCAGAGACAGGAGGATCGCGCTGGTTCGAAGTCAGCCTTGCTGGCTTAAGAGACCCTGTTTCCAAATTAAAAAAAAATAAAAATAGGTCTGGGAGTCTAGCCCGGAGGTAGAAGGGTTTCCAGGAACCCCAGTACCACCAAAAGAGAGAGAGAGAGAGAGAGAGAGAGAGAGAGAGAGAAGAAGAAGAAGAAGAAGAAGAAGAAGAAGAAGAAGAAGAAGAAGAAGAAGAAGAAGAAGAAGAAGAGGGGGGAGGGGAGGGGAGGGGAGGGGGAGAGAGAGAGAGAGAGAGAGAGAGAGAGAGAGAGAGAGAGAGAGAGAGAGAGAGAGGAGAGAGGAGAGAGGGAGCTGGGCATAGTGGTGCACACCTGGGCTGAGGTTAGCTTCAGCTACTACTTAGTGAGGCCCTTTGCAACTCAGTGAGACTCTGTTTATAAAATAATAATAGGGCTGGGGGTGTAGCTCAGAGGCAGACTGACCCTGGACTCAATCCTCAATACCCAGCAGAAAAAGAAAAAAAAAAGATAAAAGGGTTATTTTGGTTCACAGTTTGTAGGTTCCTGTTCTTTGGAAGAGGTAAGGCAGCATATCCTGGTGGGAATGGGTGGAGGCCACACTGCAGTTTTCATAGCTGTGGATAAAAAAAAAAGATTGGCGTTCCATAATCCCTTGTGACCTAAGTTCTCCCCTACTTGGCCCCACCTCCTAAAATCTCAAGGCTCCATCACCTCCAATAGTGCTACCCTGAGGTCCCAGCCACTCACCCAGACACTTTGGGGGACTCTTGCCCAATTCATAGCAAGCCAAAAACACAAGGTCTTCAAAGACTATATGAATGAAGCTACTACATGCTTAGGTCAGCAGGGTGGCAGGCCTCAGACTGGCAGTCCACCTGTATTAATGCATTCTATCTTCTCTGAATTCCACACATATTTTATTTAACAGATGAAAACTGAAGTTGCAAAAAGATTTAAATGATAAAACTAGAATCTGATAAAAAACAGCATCCAGTACAATACGACAATACGCCCAAGGTATGCTGACGGTGTGTGTGTGTGTGTGTGTGTGTGTGTGTGTGTGTGTGTGTTAATTGTTAATGGGGATTGAAATCAGGGGCATTCTACCTCTGAGCTACACCCCTAATTTTTAAATTTAAAAATAGGGTCTTGCTAAGTTGCAGAGGGCCTCTTTGAGGCTGGCCATGAACCTGTGATCCTCCTATCTCAGACTCTTAAAGACTGGGATTACAAGTGTGTGCCACCTCACCGATATATACTGATGATTTTAAGATCAGATACAGAGCTATTAATCTAGTCAGTGTCAAAAATCATCAGGACTACTCTTCATCCTTACATCCTGATCAGCAAGTCTACACTGAGAGACTGCTTAGAAGCAGGTGCTGTGCTAAGTGTTGGGCTTGCAAGTTGGCTCAGATAGAGTCCCTCTCCTAAAGATATCATGGTCTGGGGAGGAGGATGGGAAATTTAAGAGCAGAACTTTCAGCTTTGAGAACAGGCATGGGAACTGGCTCTCAAAGATGATGGGAGTCAGCCAGGTGTGGTGGTGTACATCTGTACTCCCAGATACTGAGACAGGAGGATCAGAAGTTCAAAGCTGGATTCAGAAGTTTAACGAGACCCTCAGCAACTGAGTGAGGCCCTGTTTCAAAATAAAAATAAAATTAAACTGGATGTGGTGACGCATGTTTGTAATTCCAGTACTTGGTAGGCTGAGACAGGAGGATCACAGGTTTGTGGCCAGCCTCAGCTACTTAGGCCCTCCACAACTTAGGGAGATCCTGCTTAAAATAAAGAATAAAAAGTAGGGCTAGGGGTGTATCCTGGAGGAAGAATGACACTGGGTTCAATCCGCAGTACTGCCAAATAATAATAATTATTATTAATAATAATAATACATACATACATACATTTAAAAAAGGGTTGGAGGTTTGGCTCAGAAGTAGAATGTCCCTGGTTCAATCCTCAGTACACACACACACACACACACACAAAAAAAAAAAAAAAAAAAAAAAAAGATGACTGGAGTTTATCAGGATGCCAGGGGGAACAGGAAGGTATTCTGGGCCCCTGGGCAGGAAGGAGGCAAGAAGGTAAGAAAACTGCAAGTAACGTGCAATGGCTGGAAGGGATGTAAACTTGAAGTGTTTTGCAAAGAGGCTGAAAATATTTCTTCCAACAAAAGCAACCAAAAAATTTATCGAGCACTTACATCAACCCAACGTTAGGAGGGGGCGGGGGGGAGGTCAATAAGGTAAAACCAGGTCTCCCTTTTCTGAAGCTTTTTATGTTAGTAATTATCCTGCTCCACTTTTTTATGGTCACAGAAATATGAGAGGCCTTACAAAGCATTCATTTGGAACCCACAATTCCAAGCGCAAGTGCAAGGGCCGAGCGGGGCGTGGCTCTTGAATCTTCCTGCCTGCCCTGGGTCCAGAGCTCATGCTGAGGCATCCACAACAATCACTGGTACTTTGCGGCTCAACAGTTCTTCCCAGCTAGTGATGGACAGCCCTGGGACTCACTGCTGGGAGAAATGTGAAGGCAAAGCCGCCAAAGAGCTTCTAGGAAGGACTCCCCCCTGATGGGCACAAGCAGAGGCAAGCAAGGAGAGCCCTGCCCTTACCCCCTTCCCTGGCTTGCTGCCTTTGAGAACAGGTGCTCCGGGTGTCATTTGGACTTCCAGGGAGCTTCAGTTTCCTTGCCTGTGTTCTCCTGTTTATCTCTATGGGTGGCTCACACACCTTGGCTTAGGGCCCTTCTTCAGAGGCAGCAACAACAATCTAACTTCTCCAGTGCCACCACTCTGGTTCTCTGCAGTGAAAGGTTCTCCACTTGACTCATGTGATCAGGTTGAACCCACCAGAATAATCCAGAATAATTTTCCCATGCTCAGCTCCTTAACTGCAGTCTCTTTTACCATATAAGGAAAAGGTTCACAGAACCCAGAGTTAAGCCATAGACATCTTTGGGAGTCCTGTTACGAAGGCCGAGAGTCAGTCATTGACATTGAGGAAGAAACCAAAGCTGGTCTCACCTATCTCTAGACACTTTTAAGCAAATCAGCAACATTATTATAAAGCTGCTATGACCTACTGTTTGAAGGCCAAAACATTAATATTGGGACACAAGAGCTATTGGCATGATGCACAACAGCCAGAAAGCCCCGCTGGCTTTGAGTGTCCACTTAGCAGCAAGAGAAAGTGATTCAGAGTAAGAGTCGAAGAGAGAAGTGAGGGGCCACTGTGGCAAGGAAAGAGGCTCGATGAGAACGAGCAAGGATGACTTTCTGGTAGATGGGTGGTGTCTGTGCACAGAGGGCCGATTCCTTCATTCATCCTACTAAGAGCTGCCACCACACAGGCAGCAGCACCACAATGGCCTTGTGTAAAGAAGCCAGAGCAGGGGGACAGAATGTGGGTGGGAGGGCGCAGTGTTTGGGAAACAGAGTATCCCCTCCCCAACTCAGCATAAGGGAGAATTAATTAGACTTGGTTCCTTATCTCAAACCCATGAGGATGGCTCCAAGCAGGGATCCCTGAAGAGCTCTCAAACTCGCACCATAGGTGGGGATGTAGCATCAGCAGAACGGCATGTAGGCAGAGAGAAAACTCTTTGGTTCCCTAGTGGCTACTGAGAGGCAAAGAAGATGGATTCTGACTGTACCACATCTCCAGAGATCAGGGCATGGAAGATGGAATGAGGGGTTGAAGACTTGGTAGGTACCTGAGCATCTTGGGACGGGGGCACACATGTCAGAGGAAAGATCCGTTTCCAGGTTGGCAGAGTCAAGTCTCACACGGGACTGTGCTGCCTGGAGTCTGGTCCTTTGCTGAGGACCTGTGGGAATCTATCTTCCAGCCTACAAGTGTTGACAGTGACCAGGTTAGGCTGCTCACGTAAGTAATGTCCCCTCTCCCACCACCAGCGCAGATAACACACCTTCCTTCCTGCTTCCAGCAGGGGACAAAAGAGCTAGTGGGTGCCATAAGAAGTGCAGAGAGCTCTGAAACTTTGGATATCAGATTGTCTTAGAGGATTGATGAGAGCCCGTTTCTCAGTGGGAAACTGAATTCCACAGAACAGTTGGCACCGTTGCTTATTCATGTCTCCACAAGGTGATACTCTTTTTAAGTAGACTGCTTAAGCCTTATAGAAGAGGCTGAAAACAGTGTGTCCTTTGTATGGAGTGAGGTGAATTGTGAGCACAAAAAACAAGAAGGAAGGTAGCATTTGGTCCTTACTTTTAAGGCTAGGGTTTACCAATATTTTCAGACCTGGCAGATTCCTAACCAATCAAAATTAAGTTTTTATATGGATTAGGTGAGGGGTGGAAAGAGGCAGCGGTGTCATGGGGGAGGGGCAGAGCATTCCTACCAATGTTCTTTTGCCTTCCTTGCTGGGCTCCTATTGATTGATAGCTGCAGGTATCCCTAAATGGCCACACATGCTTCAATGCATTTTTTTGTGTGTGTGGTACTGGGGTTCCTGGAAGCCCTTCTACCTCCGGGCTACACTCCCAGACCTATTTCTACATTTTTATTTGGAAACAGGGTCTCTGAAGCCAGCACGCGTGGCTGGCTTCGAACCTGCGCAATCCTCCTGTCTCTGCCTCCTAAGCGCGGGGATTACAAGCGTGCGCCACCACGCCCGGCGGTTCAATGCATTTTTGAGTGTGTCCAATGTCCTTCATTGTTTCTGACAGCCAAGTTGTGAAAATTCACACTGGAATGGATCTAACCACATGATCACAGCCTTCCTTTTCCCCATATGAACATTATTCTTTCAATTTCACACACAATAAATGGCTGAGCTTCCTTTGGGCCATGGTAAAAACCATCTTTGAATACTTGGTTAAAAAAAAAAATCGACTAGCCTAGAAAATCTTACACACACACACACACACACACACACACACACACACACACACACACTTTGCATTTGACCAGGATTTATGGCCTTAAGAGGCTTTTGACTGTTAGTGACCAAAATATTGACTTCTCAAAAATTACACAGAATTGCTTGGATGGAATAGTTTTATTTAGCAAACAAAAGATTTGCTAGTTCTTAATATCTTCTATTCCACATTCTGTACTTCAGGCTACAATTTGAAAGTCACAAATAAGAGTTAGGGCCTTGATATTGAACAAAGGGTCAGAATCCAGAGGGGGAACTATGACATCCAATCAAAAAAAGAAATATTAGCAAATGAACCAGAACAAAAGACTTTATTGTGTTCCATACATTCACAGGTCACTCCCAGATCTAGTAACAATAGTGCAGTGCTGTGCACTCAGTCAGCTTAGACCATGTAAGGCTGTAGCTCTCCTGGCCTGTGGGTGTACCACAGTAGCACTCCTAACAGTGTACCTGGTAATCAATGGCTATTTTGCTTATTTTTTAGCTGGGGCCTGGGTGCTCCCCATCTTCACATAATTGTAAAGTAAGTACCTTCCATTATAAGAAATCAATAGTCTAGTATATGCTTCTATCTATCAACAATATTGTTTATCTATCATGATTATTGTCCCTTACGTACACTTAGTTTGAGAAGCAAACCTTCAACTAGAAAATTTCTGTGTAGATCAACTAAATATGGCACGATCTGGAAACAACAGCCTTGGTTTCTTTGACCAGAGGCACCTCTCCCCTCGGCACCCGCTGCAGAAATGCAGGTACTTGGTTCAGTTTGTGTGTGTAGGTGGCAGGGTAGATGACACAAATTAATCTATGCCACATTAAATTTCTTCAAAATCCCTGTATGACCTGTGGGTAGCAGGATCACAATTTCTCACATGGCCTGGCTCAGCCTCAGGAGACAGGTGGTCACCAGGCTCCACTGCCCTGGGTCAGGCAGGTGATCCACACTGTCAGTGATCTACCTTTGGGGCTGTAGGTGATTCTCTGAAACCAAGGAAGGCTGACACCCAGTAACCTCCCTCGGCTAAACTACGCTTTTCACCTCCACAAATTCACTTTGAAAAGCTCACCATCTCCTTTACTGATATTAAAGTGCAAAGCTGTTTTCACTCACTGTAATCAGGCACTGAAAAGCAAGAAGCTCTTAGTTTTTTTCTATAATGAAATATATTCTCTCAATTAGAAGCAGCAGTTAAACACAAAACAACAATGAAACCAGAGCAGAAGGCACAAACCTAGGAGCAGAAGAATGAAAAGAGTTTACAATGACAGAGAACAGGAAGCCAAACAAAACTAAATGTATCCCCCAAACCCATTTTATTCCTAAGTCTGCCTCCCCTGCTGCCAGAAGTCAGGCCTTGAAAGCAGAAATCCTATTAATACCACCCCCTCCCAATATATCAAATCTGTAGCAGAACCAATTTGCTGTTTCCCTTATATCAGAAAATCCAAGTGAATAGAAAGACAGTCATTACAAACACTTCAGATTTTCCTCTGAGAACACTGCCAATCCCATTCTTGCAAGCTTAGAAAATTACTTCAAATTTAGGCTGAATGCAAGTTTATACAAAATAAAAAATAGCCAGAAAAATATCTTAGAAAAGATTTTTTCTCCCCTTGTGGATTTTAAAAGACTTTTAAGACATTATGGGATTCTCAATGATTATATTCTAACTATTGGGCCAATACTCGCTAATATTATTTTCTTTCTTAAAAGGATACAAATCTGTTTTGAAATATTGGCAGGATCCCCCAAAGTTAGATATTCATCTTTTCACTTCTTATAAGAACTTTACTATAAATATCTTTACCAGAGATATAATGATTCAATATATGTTACAAAGTGTTCTATTTAAAGATGACAAATGTATTCTTAACCCAGATTCTTCATCCATAAAAGTTTAATGACTTAAAAGAACACAACAGAATGAACAAATGTTTTATTGGCATGTTCATTGTTGTAAACAGCATCTGGCATGAAAAAGTTTTACCAAAATCTCTTTATTTTTATAAATTAGATGGTACTTCAAAATTTATGTAGAATTGTGTTCATTGTAGTTCTATTTAGCAAAGCAAAAACTTGCCAATTCTAATAGACTTTTCGAGGAAATCCTGTTGACCGCATTGGTCTGTACCATAACCTGATCTTACTAGCAAGTTTATTCAATGTTAAGACGTTTCCCCAAAGTTAAACTACATGTAACTACAAATTGACTCTAAAAATTAAAATGGGACTAACAAGCATTCTAGAAGATTCAAACTTGAAGTAAATCTTCAAAAATAAAAGTACAAAGAAAAAAAATTTAAGCCACTGAAGAGAAAAACCTCATTAACAATAGCAAATACAATCCTATGAGACTCAGCACTGAGGAACCTCACCAAAGATTACATTTACATAGACGGCTAAACTTCAATGTGCACAAATGTACATGATGGATGATATATGAAAAGAATAACCATGGGAAATAGTTGAACTGCAACTATGGTAACTCAATAGGATAACTTTATTTACATGCTGAATGAACGAGTGAAACATATTCTCTACATCCATAACTTAAGTACAATCAATTATAATTACAAATCTGCAGCAATTTGAGCTGCCACCTGCTAGGAGTGGTCTAAGGGAAATGTTTTGATGTTCCAGAAAAATGTTCTTAATACTTTGCAAAAAGTGAAACAAATAAAAACACAACTCCACAATTCTTTTCTGGGTTACAACTGGTTCTAAGAATTTCTTTCTTCAGCTCCTATTTTTTTTTTGCTGCTTTCCAAGAGTCAACACTTTGCATTTACTTCTGAATTGTCAATGAGGTAATGTGTGTATCAGTGAAATAAACAGAAAATTCATTCATTCATGGCCTTTGCACAGCTTTTATTATTAAGCTATGAGCATCCTGTTTGAGGCTAGTTTTACTAGCAGCTATGTGCACATTTGTCCGCAATAAAAATTTACTCATTCCCCTTCCCCCTTTTCTAGTAGCAGGTTTTGCTTTTTGTTTTTTATTTATTTTTTTGCACATCCCTTTTTCACTTTACAGTACATTTGACTATAGTGCACAACATGATTCCAAGTCAAAACTGGCCCATTGGGCACTGAGCTTCTGATTGGTGAAGGGCAGTCCAATCAGTGCTGGTGTCACTGGGTTACCCCAACCATGTCCGGCCGTAATGGCACTACACAGTTGTAGTGAGCCATCTATTTAAAACCAAAATCCCCCAGGGAAAATGCTACACTAGCAGAGTCAGTCTTGAGTCAGATCTTTATTTGGCGCTCCATCCAGATATATTTTTAGTGCTTTCTCTTTACGCGGTGAGTACGTTACACGATGTCCGGTCTTCTGGAGTCGACTGCTTTCTTTTTTCATCAGTTCGTTTCTTTGCTCGTCTGTCAACTCCATTACTTCTTCTGTTTTATCCCTTTATTTAAAATAGGAATTATATGTTAGAACAGCTAGCCAACTGTCTTTTTTATTAAATTTGTTTGACTGCTATGATTGCTCTTCAGGAAAGTGATAAAATCTGATTGTGATTAAGATATCCTAGATTTGTAATGTGTTTTTTTTTTTTTTTTTTTTGGGCGGGTCTGGGAATGGAACCCAGGGGCATTCTACCTCTGAGGTATACCCCCTGCCCTATTTTTTATTATTTTGAAACAGGCTCTCACTAAGTTGCAGAGGGCCTCACCAAGTAGATGAAGCTGTCCCTGAACCGCCATCCTCTGGTCTCAGCCTTCTGAATGCTGCGATTACAAGTGTACACCACCATGCTCGGCTCTAATGTGTTTATTTTATTAGCACACTGCACACTTCTCAAAATGAAATAATGTCCATGCTATTATTAAACTAGTAATAGCTATCATTATTGAATATTTACTTATAACTGGCACTGCGCAGTAGCTCTGTCATAAAATCCTACAAGAAAAATATTATCATTACCATTTTACAATTGTAAATAACATAGCTAGATTTGAACCCATCCCTGCTAGGCTCCAAAGAGTCTGTTAGAGCTCTTGAGCATGGAAAGGTGTCTAGAAGTATGATGCCCAATATTTCTAAACCTCAGTTAAAGAAAAAAGATGTAAACTATCCCATAAATAAGGTTTTATGTTAGTGACATGTTGCAATGATAACATTTTTAGATGTACCAGATTAAAAGTATTTTATTAAAATTAACCTGGTCTGTTTCTGTTTTATATTTCTGTTTTTAATGTGACTACTAGAAAACTTCAAATTATAATGTATGGTTCTCACTATCTTTCTACTGGTTAGTATTGCCCTATATCAAAACAGTAGTAAATTTATAGAAAGCAAGATATTATGTATATCAAAATGTTTTATTACTAGAAGCAACAAAAACATTGGAATGTTACCTATAAAATATGACTGCACCATCATCACAGATATAAAGAGGCCAGACATTTAGGGTAGAAACTTTAGGATTCCAGTCCAAATCCTGATGAATATCAAGGACAGAAATATCACAAGGAAAAGTTCCTCTACCCTAAGGAGAAAAGAATGAATGATTAGATCATGCCACTGCCATGTCTATTATGTATTACATAGATTCAAACAATCTCAGGACTTTACCTTGGCAAATTCAATATCTTCCAAAGGAATTCCACTGAGTTCACCAAGCTGTCAAAGAAAAGGTCTTATATAAGTGCATTTAAAAATAAAATTGCTTAGGAATTATTTTCCTTTTATCCCACAAACAGACATTACCTTTTTTTTAAAAAATACATATAATTGATATAAAAAATTATTAGAAAAAGCACAAAGTACTATGCATGGTGGCACATGCTTGTAATCTGTAATATCAGTACTACTTGGTAGGCTGAGACAAGATGATCGCAGGTTTGAAGACAGTCTATACAAATACACTCATACATTTCTAAAATAAACTATTTAAAGATACCTCTATATAATAATCTTATATAGCCTATGTAGGAAAATAGGATACAGAATAACTTCAAAGATTAAATTCCTAGATGTGGAATAGCTTATCTGACATGAAAAAATTACTTATCAAAGGTATAAGATACTGCCTATTTCCTCCAAACCTTGAGAACTCTAATTTTTTTTTCTTTTGGTAGTACCAGGGGATTGAATCCAGGGGTATTCTATCTCCGAGTTACACTCCCAGCCCTATTTTTTATTCTTTATTTTGAAACAGGGTCTCACTGAGTTGCAAAGGGCCTAAGTAGCTGAGGCTGGCTGCCTCAACCTCCCAATGCTAGGTAGGATTACAAGCATGAGCCTCCCAAATGCCTGGGATTATAAGGATGAGCCACCACACTCGGCTCTTGTTTTTTTTTTTTTTTTTTTTTTTTTAGGGCTGTGAGTTTATATACTGTTTCTTTTCTTTTGTGTGTGGTACTGGAGTTAGAACCCAGGGGCATTCTACCTCTGAGCTACACCCCCAGCCCTATTTTATGAAATAGGGTCTTGCCAAACTGCAGAAGGCCATACTAAGTTGTTGAGGCTGGGTGCAAACTTGTGATCCTTCTGTCTCAGCCCCCCAAGTACTGGGATTACAAGCATGGATGACTAAGAGCCAAAGTAATTTTCAAAGCATGAGGAGCCCTAAGGGACAATCAGACCACAGCGTACGGTGTGATAGATACCAAGAAAGACCAAGAGTGCTTGGTATTTGCATCCTAGGTTATCTCCTTGGTGCGATAAGAACAATGTGTACTAGCTCACTTATTTTTTTTTTTTTTAATGAACTTGCCTTCTCTCGAAGTTCATCAACACTACTGTTTTCCAACACAACCTCCTGGAAGGGATCCAATCTCATCTCTGAAGGCCTCCATCGTCGTGATAAAACAGCAAGCTGTGACATGGACTTCATCTTCTCTACCCCTAAGAACATGCAAGATTATGCCCATCATTCTATTTTCTCCATAGGTTCAAAATTTGACTTTTGTATAGTTTCTGACTAAACAAAAAGATTTACTTCAAGTGTCATTCTTTAAAAGTAGGTACAAGCCGGGCGTGGTGGCGCACGCTTGTAATTCCCGAGCTTGGGAGGCGGAGACAGGAGGATCGCGCAGGTTCAAAGCCAGCCGTGCTGGCGTAAGAGACCCTGTTTCAAAAATATAAAATAGGACTGGGAGTGTAGCCCGGAGGAAGAAGGGCTTCCAGGAACCCCAGTACCACCAAAAAAAAAAAAATAAATAAATAAAAGTAGGTACAATAGAAACCTATTAGCTCAAGGAGTTTTGAGAATGAAATACTCTCTTTCTTCTGCTATCAGAAAATAATCCCCTCATTTGCATGCCATCCTTCAGCCAGTACTCTTAATTTCACTCCTCCTGACTCCTGTCAGGTATTGCTTTATCAAGTACTCTCTTTTCCAGAACTTGACTAAAATCATAATCAAGTCATCTTTACTTTATCCTTTTCTCACTCAAGCCATTGTTACTCCTCTTTTCATTTACTCCCAAATTGAGTGATTCTTCAAGATCCAGCTCAAATGCTGAGATGTCTCTCTGTATTGATTTGGTATCTTAGTACCTATTAATAACACAAAGTCTGTGTGGGTGGTGGGCAATCTCTGGCTCTTACTCATTTTTGTAGCACCAGGTATTAGCAGTGTCTGGAGAATTACAGCTGAATAAATATTTCACATGACTCATTTTTTACTCGACTATTCTGATGATAAAATATGTGCTGTAATGATACTGATGCCAGCACTCACCATCTGGTACCATTTTCTTTTTTTGCTCATCCATCTCTGCTGATACATCGTACTCGATCCTTCCCTCCAAGGGTGATCTAAACGGCCTTCATGGTTGCTTCCTACTCTACCCAGACACATGGCTATTGTCTTAGGCCCCAGACACCCAGAGAAGATCATCACACTCTGGAGCACTTGCCCCCCACACCAAGGCAGATGGTGCCTACAAGTTTTCTGTCTCCCCAGTTGACTTTTCAACTAATTAGAATTCCAACCACTTAAATTTAAACCAAATTAGATCTGAAATAGTTTCTAAGAGGTGTTAGTATTATTGAGCCCTCTAAAGGCTATCTTAATCTTATATAAAACATCCAAAATTGATATTTTAATTCCTACAAAAAAAACCTCACTCAACTTCTCCCAAGCAACAGCAGTTACAAAAAAATAACTAATTGTTTACCTTCATGTGATTTCCAAAACGCCAACTTTTCTCCTACTAACTCATCTAAAAACATATCTTAAACATTCCAATACTGAAAGTAAAAGTGGGAGGTGTGACAAATACAGGTGACTTCTAGGTGATTGTTGTGGGTTGATTGTTTCCTTCCAAAAAGACCCAAAGTCCAAATCCCTAGTGACTCAGTATGTAAGTTTATTTGGAAATAGGGTCTTTATAGGCATAATCAAATTCAAATGAGGTCATTAGGGTGAACTCTAATCCAAAACAATTAGTGTCTTCTAAAAACTGGGAAATTTGGATATAGGCAAGCCTACAGGGAAAACACCATGTGATGTGAAGGCAGAGAATGGAGTGCTAAATCTATAAGCCAAGGAATAGCAAAGATGGCCAACAAACATCACAGACACTAACTCCTTACAAGGAACTGACTCAACAATGTCTCAGTCTCTAACTGCCAGCCACGTGAACTATCACATAATGCATTTCTATTGTTTAGGCTACCTAGTTTGCATTATTTTCTAAGGGCAGCCTAGGTAGCTAACACAGTTCATGTTTCAAAATCTCTGATAAATTATCAGTATCACATTACATCCTTAATATAAAATAAGTTATAATGAAAAAAGAATTAACAAACACAGCTGGGTGTGGTGGCACATGCTTGTAATCCCAGTACTTGGGAGGCTGAGACAGGAAGATCCCAGGTTCTTGGCCAACCTTAGCTACAACTTAGTGAGAGACCCAGTTTCAAAAATAACGAATAAAACATAGGGCTGGAAGTAGAGCTCAGAGGTAGAATGTCCCTGGGTTCAATCCTTAGTAGCCAAAAATAAATAAATAAATAGGTAAATAGATAAAAAATAAAAATAAAAAATCAAAAAACAAAGAAAAGAAAATAAATGCTGCTAAGAAATATTAACAGAATTTTCTCCCTCGTATACTTAAAAAAAAAAAATCCATCTTCCCTGTAAGAGGGAATAGATATTCTCAAAATTAAAGAAGAAATATTTAAAAGGCAAATGGGATCCATAGAGAGGCAAAAGGTAGACAAAATTAAATGTTCTTTAAAAATAACTCAAGCAATTACATTAGGACACAGGAGAAGTAAATAAAACTCTCAGAAATGTGTGGGAGTAAGAATTCCACCAATCCATAAAACATCTTTATCCTTGATGACACAAAAATATTGTATATTAGATTCCTGGTAACTCATTATTTATATAGGCATTCATTCTAAAGTATTCTAATATATTCCCCCATGAAAATATCAATAATACCATCAAGAACTTCAAGGAAAACTTCCCAGTTGCTAGAAATATTTATATCTTCTTCATAAATATGATAATCCAGAAAGACAGTGCCAGGATTCTTCCATGTTTTTTTCCTTAGACGAAACCTACAAATAATACATTTAAGACTACTATAATTTCAAATTCTTAGCATAAAAAGTTGACATTAATCTGACAGTAAGGAAAAATAGACTATATTCAAATAAAAAGTCAAATGGCTAATAATTAAAATTTGGACAAAATGTAAAGAGATGTTCCCAGTACTTCACATTTAGTGCCCTCCACAGGAAATCCAAACAAAATTCCAGTGCTCTTGCTTAGTATTATTAATCTGTAATACTATTAATCTGTAATACTAAGGTACTGAATAGCATTAAATTTTAAATTTTCCTTGTTTTAAAACAAACTTATCAGTCTACATCAACAGACCAAACCTTTCTTCAAATTGCAGATAACACTGTCATTTAACTTTACCTGTCAATACTGAGCTCTAAACCACACTGCTCCCTGAGTTGAGGAATTAATTCCTCTTTTGATTGCCGTACAGTCATTCCTTTAGCAAACACAGCATCTAGCAGAAACTTGCATGGCTAGAAATATAAACATCAGCAATTAGAGCCTGAATTACACATTAAAATAAGCATTATAAAGATATATCATTTGTACTTTATAATGTGACATAAAAGGCCTCAATTTAAGAGCTGATCTTCCTAGTTTCAAATCCTTAGCTCTGTAACCTACTATCTCAGCTTTCTTAGGAAAGGTTTATTTAATATCTCCATACCTCAGTTTTCTCATCTATAGACTGGGGATGGTATCTTTCTCATTGGGTATCTTTTTCACTGTAAAGGTCAATGAGAATAATGTACTCATATTTCCCTTCTTGTAATAAAGTGAAAAAAAATATTATTTTGGGGGGGAGGGTACCAGTGACTGAACCCAGGGACAGTCTACCACCAGGATACATCCTCAGGCCTTTCATCATTTTTTTTTTAAACAGTCTGGCAAAGTTACTGTCCTCTGGCCTTGAACTTTTGATCCTCTTGTTTAATCCTCTCAAATAACTGGGATTACAGGCATGCATCACAATGCTCAGCTTAAATAATCACATTTTTGACAGCACCAGAAACCACTTTTATGAACTAAAATGAAGGAAAGGTATACTAAATTTTCAAATACAATGTCTCAAAAGAGACATAATACAAATCCCAAACTCATAAGAAATATACATCAAAATGACCGCCATGAGTTGCAAATAAGAGATGAAAGGTACTTGATAAAATATTTGTTGAAAAAGTAAAAGCATTTAAAAAATTATGTTTTTCATATTTATCTAGGTCTGCAATAAGATGTTATAAACAGCTTAAAAATAAGATCTTTGCCTTTTTCTTTAGAATATTAGCTCCAAGTCTTGCATATCACAGAAACTAAAATATTTTATGAGTTGCTCCTTAAAAACATAACATCCCTAAAAAACACAGTGTGTGTTTAGATTTTTAATCCACAATTTACGAATCATGCAACCTTGGCCAAGAGCTTAACTTCATTGTGTCACTGTTACATTATTTATAGAATGGGAATAATAAATAGAAATTATATCACAAAAAACTAGTGAGGATTAGTCGAATTAGTTTTTGTAACCACTTAGGAATAAACACTTAATATAAATCCTTGTTAAATAAAATGAGTTGGAATGCAAAAAGTACCTATAAACTATACAGGTCAGCTGCTATCTTTCTACAGCAAAAGGTCATTTCCAGAACAAATCTCTTTTTAAAAGCAGAAAAATTCTGCCTTATACTAGCACCGGCACTATGTTTTAGAGCAGGAATAAATGACAGCCTGAGGGCCAAAGTCACCACTGCCTAGTTTTGTAAATAAAATTTTATCGAAACATAACCATTTCTATTGGTTTATACAACACTGTCTATGGCTACTTTTGTGCTGCAAGGGCAGAATTGCATAGTTGCAACAAAGATTTAATCTGTAAAACTAATATAATAAACAAAAAGGACTAGTAATAAAAAACTAGACATTATATTGTCTTTAGAAACTATTTTAGAAAAAAATCTTATCTTTCTCTTAGGTACATTACTTACCTCTTGTTCATTGACCAGAAGCTGGTATACTTTAACTCGGTATTCTCCTTTTTTAAGTGCTCTCCCCAGTCTAATTGTAATCTATAAGTTAAAAACATGTATTTTAGGTACACTGTCTTAGCAGATTAAACAATCTATTCTGTCCTATTGTTTAATTTTATTTTCATAAATTCTCTAGATTACGGGCTCTTTGAGAACAGGTATCTGTTACCTTTGAATCCCCAGCACCCACAATAGTAACTGACACACAGTTAACATTTGACAAAGGCTAGCTGGATGGATAAACACAATCAAAACATCCCAGATAACTACTAAACATCATAGAAAAAACCACCCTTTTGGGATATCTACTTCACATTTCTTGGAAGTAGTGTATGATGTTCTCAAATCATTTCAAACAGACTAATTTCTTCAGTGATTATTTTAATCAACCTTATTGTCATCTGAAAATGATGAAAGTGTCTCATTCAGTCGGACGCTCTCAAATTCTTGATTGCTGGCATACACTCGAAAGACCTTGAAGTGAGATGACAAAACTCCAACAAAGGGCTCTAAATGTTGTTTGAAAGCTGCCAGAGTAATTCTTTTATCAACATGCACCATCAGCCCTAAGCACAAAAAACCAAAATAAGAACAAAAATGTAAAAGAAATCACTTATCATAAATGAAACAGACCATATGTATCCTTTTTTGGTTACTTTACAGACAGTGAGTATATGGCAGGTATAATCTGACAGCTTTAAATTGTTCTGAGATACTTAAGTGCTTTTTATTTATTATTATTACTATTGTTGTTGTTGTTGTTATTATTATTATTATTATTATTTTTGCAGTACTAGGGATGGAACCTAGGGGCATTCTGCCTCCCCCCAGCTCTATTTTTTATTCTTTATTTTGAAACAGAGTCTCACTGAGTTGCAAAGGGTCTCACTAAGTAGCTGAAGCTGTCCTCGAGCTGAGATCCTCCTGCCACAGCCTCCCAAATGCTGGGATTACAAGCGTGTGCCACCACACCCGGCTCCATTTAAGTGTTTTTTATGTCACTGAACTTTATTAAAACCAAACTCTCAGGGATTTTTAAAAGTATAAAAAAAATTAAAGTATGTACATTTCTAGTTCTACATAGTACAATATAGGCTGGCTCTGACTGGGCTCTACCCACCTCCTCTGTTTACAAGCTACTGGACACAGCAGGTCACTGAGCTCTGGACCTCCCTTTCTTCACAAAGAAAATAAAGATAATAATAATAGCATCTGTTTCATAGGGGTGCAGTGTGAATTCAAATAACTCAAATATTTATTATACTTCTAGCACAGTGCCAGAAAGTGCCTCAAAACTGTTAGTAATATTATCTAGTTTGGGGATTTCTAATGGAAAGAAAAAAATCAAGACTAGCATGTTTTGATGCATCTTTTATCATGTGCTTACACTGTAATAGGAATTGTATCTACACGGATCAAGAACTCCTACCTTCCCCAGACTTAAACTCTAGATTTCTTGGCATTGTAACAGGATTATTTTTGATGAGCTATATTTTTTCTAATGCCTATCATGTCAATCCTTTGTCCTTTCCTTTATAAGCTACTTTAAGAGGCTACTTCCAGAATGCTTTTTATTTATCCTGGTTTTCATATTCTAGCAAAAACTTAACTTGTCTGTTCCACGTTGACTCAGGCCTGTGACCTCTACAGCCCTAAGGTTCCCTAGATAGTAGGTCCTATTTTTTTTATTAAATCTATATCAAAGGTAAAGGATGAGACCCTGCCCCCGTTTATATTCTCACGTTACTCCAATTCTTAGGTTGATAATTTTTTCTCAGTGGACTTTTAAAATGAATTAGTGTTCACGGACTGTGTTTTCTGGTTGTAATAAAGGTTCATGATAGAAAATGTGATAAATACAAATTAGAAGAAAATATAAAGAGGGTGATGAACTTTGTTTGAACCCAGTGGCACTCTACTACTGAGCTACATCCCCATTCCTTTTTAAGATAAAGCTGGCATTAAAATTTGTATACTCCTGCCTCAACTGGTTCCCCTAGGATCATCACACCAGTCTCATTGATTGTTGTTATGTCAAGTACAGAATTACTCAAGTACAAGGTATTATTGCTATTTTGTTTTCTCTCCTAACTTCTAACAGTGTTGTATCATAGTAATTCACAAATGTTTGCTGGTTATTGATACAGTTCAAAATGGTTATTAATACTAAGTGGTTAGAAGGCTAGGTCTAAATGTATTTCTGGCTCCTCTTTAAATATTAGATTTATGCTCTTACTTAATTTTCTATACTTAAAGTTATCTTTACTGTAAAATGGAAACAGTAGTATTTATATTTTATAATGTGTTTCTGGGTTAATAAATGTAAAATAGTTAACAAAGTCTTGACAAAAAGTGTTAATTTATTAGCTAAGAATATTTTAAAGTTTTAGGGATGACCATCATAACACTTTTTCTGTCTACCTCTAAAAACTAAAGAATTCAGTCTCTTAATAGCACAACCTCAAAATATCTTTAGGGTTTTTCTTTACTATTTCTTGAAGGAAGTAGCAATCACAATTATGCAAAGACAATTCAGTGCAAATGCACTATATAAATCACTATTTTACTATCTTGGCCTTTCTGTTTACACAAGGGCTGAGAGACTACAACTAGGTTCAACTCGGATAGTGTTTCCATAGAATAGTCTACAATTGCTCCCTGAAACAATTCCTGGGTCATACTGATGGCTTAATGACCACCATTTTAAGTACAGTTCAATTCTTATCTAAGTGAATTGCCTACACTGTGTTTAATGTCACTCTCTGGGTATCAAGTTACTTGCTTAACTATTATACTTGGCTATTTTATCACTGTGAGGAGCTGTACTGTTACTGTTTACCCATATGTGTTCCCAGGTACACTGGGAATGGAGTACTGTGATGAAGCAGTCTTTTATAGACTCCTAAAGGACCTGGCTGCTGGCTATTATCCCTTCTTCCCTATCTCCAAGCCAGATTTTAAACATAAAAAAGCAATTTCTAGGTTTTTTTCTTCTTCTTCAGATAAGCTTTCTGAAAGCCAAAATGTACTGTAACAAATGGTTTTCCTTCATCATCCTGTCTTCTCTCCCTCCATCCCTCTCTCTTTCTCTTTCTTTCATACTGGAATTGAACCCAGAGGTATGCTACGGTGAAACTATAGCCTCAGTTTTTTTTATTTTGAAACAGGGTCTTACTAAGTTACCACCTACTGGCCTCAAAATCCTCTTGTCTCCTGACTCATGCTTACACTTTAAACTATTCTGAAATATTTGAACACTAATAAAGTAGCCTAGTACATTTCCAAAAAGGTTTAAAATAGCCAGTGATCTCCCTTTTAAAGAGTTTATTAGTTGCCGGGCGTGGTGGCTCACGCTTGTAATCCCCGTTTGGGAGGCGGAGACAGGAGGATCGAGCAGGTTCGAAGCCAGCCGTGCTGGCTTAAGAGACCCTGTTTCCAAATAAAAATATAAATATAGGTCTGGGAGTGTAGCCCAGAGGTAAAAGGGCTTCCAAGAACCCCAGTACCCCCCCACACACAAAAGTTTATTAGCTATCCTAAGATGGAAATGAAACGTTTCAAACTATTATCTTAAGTATTCCCACCCAGTGAATTCTTCCTAAGGTCAAGACAATCATCCAGTCAAATTTTCAGCACATCATTTTAAAACAAAGCACTAAAAAGAAATTTCCAATCTTTTCCTGAAGAGAAGCTACTTTTAATTTTTACACTGTCTTTGATATGCAGACTATGGTAAAAAAAAGCACAATAGCTATAGGCTGATTTTCCTTTACTGTGGTGTGAGAAAATACAATACAGTGGAAGCAGTTATTCCTGGCTGAGAATCAAAACACCAGTTTGAGCCTAGCAGTGTGACCCACTAGCAATGTGACCTTAGGTAAACTCTTTTAGCTCGTTAGAGCCAATTACTTGTACAATGAAAACTGTCTAACAACATCAACTTCACAGAGCTATTAAGAGAGCTAAATAAATGAAATGATACAAGCTAATGAGCCTTGTGAGGTAAAACCTCCACAGAAACTTAAAGCATTAAAGGCATCATGCTTATTACATACAATGAGTTCCCTATCTCCATTTTGGCTCAAGAATCTACATTTACACACTGGAGTTTCTACAAGGAGATATACATATGGATATCATATGATTCCAGTGTTAAGAGTTTAAATGCAGAGAGAAAATAACTGATGCTGTTTCAAGGAGCTTTGAAGTACATACATTTATGTCCTTCCCCAGAGCCTTCGTCTGCAGCATAGGGGTCTGCTTTGAAATACATGTACTGCATCTCTCCCCTGCTCTTGCCACTCTCATCGTATTCGCTGTCGGTTCCCGAGTCTTCTTCTGCCGTATCCCATGTCTCTTTTTTCCCTTCATTAGCTTTAGTTCTTCTACTACTTGTGATACTGTGAGAGTCTAGTCCGTTAGCCAAAGGGATCTGGGCACTATCTGCGTTGCACAAAGTGTCACTGCTATGACTGGAGCTAAGGATATCACTATCCACTGAACTTGTACTCCTGTCATTATTCACATCGGAGTCTGACCGTTCTTCAGACTGAAAATTCTCTGGGTCAGAAGTCTGAATGTGCTGCTCAAGTTCTCTATTATCCACGGATGAAGAGTCCCTCTCATTGAGAGGTGATTCGATGTTTTCAAAGTCACTTGTCTCAGTACTTTTGCTGCTGTCCCCATTATCTCCGTCCTGCTGTTGCTGCAGTGACAAGCTCTTGAGTTTTTCTGTGCTTTCTTCTAGAATAGCTTCCACAGATTTTAGGCTCCCTACAGGTCCTGTGACTCTTTCACAATCATCATCCACATTGCCAGAATCACCTCCAGCTTTCTGGTATGCTGTCCTTTTGGAATAAGATCCTGGGGACTGTTCAGGTAACAAAACAAATAACCTAATTGTATTTGCATGTCGATCGAGGAGTTTCCATAAATGGGAGTCTGTAAAGGTCATCTGGTAATCCAAAGTTTCAGAACTTTCAACAAATACCTAAATAGTAAGTCAAAGAATTATTATACTGCATTATTAATTTTGGTGACATTCTTGTTCATCATAAGAATACATCAATATATAAGATAATGCCTTTTAAGTTATAAAATTCATGATGATAGCTTCTAAAGGTCACTGCATTATTTTGGGTGACTAAATAAAATAAATAGTAAGCTCATATGTCTTTGCTACTAGCTAAAAATCTATGCTGGGCAGACATAGACATACATACATCCCTTGCTTATTTATTGGGCTGCCCATTTTCAGAATAGGGAATGCTATAGTTTAAAATATTTGACTTCAGAAGTACACTATGGATTTTATTTGCATCTTGATATAACAAATCATATTAGGAAAATGTTATAAAATAATTGGGGAAATCCGAATATTGACTGACATTGATTCATATGTCTTGGTGAAGATGTTTGAAAATTTTTTAGGTATACAACTGCAATTAAATTTTTAAGAGTTCTCATTCTGAAGAGACATATATGTTCATATTACTTACAGGTGAAATGTGATGAAGAGGATGCTTTTCAAATAATCTGGGGGAAGTAGGTGGATAAATACATATGAAATAAGAATTGATCATTTAGAAGCTATGTGTTGGGGACATGGAAGGTCATCACACTATTCTCTCTACTTTGGTATATGTTTGAAATTTTCCACAACAATGTTATTTTTATAAAGTGAGATGCATAGCCGGGCATGGTGGCTCACGCTTGTAATCCCCACACTTGGGAGGCGGAGACAGGAGGATCGCGCTGGTTCGGAGCCAGCCTCGCTGGCTTAAGAGACCCTGTTTCCAAATAAAAATATGAAATAGGTCTGGGAGTGTAGCCCAGAGGTAGAAGGGCTTCCAGGAACCCCAGTACCACCAAAAAAAAAAAAAAAAAAAAAGTGAGATGCATATACATTAGTTTGGCAATTATCAATAGCATCTTGGGGTTGCATAAAAATATAACAATATTATTATTTAACAAATGTTACAAATTGGGACTACTAGCTAATCATTTAAGAAAAATTAGATTCTTTCCAGATTCTCCCCCCAATAAAAACAGTGGCAGGACTCTGTCAAAATGAAAAAAAGAAAAAAAATAGGGCTGGGGGTGTAGCTCAGAAGTAGAATGCCCGTGGGTTCCATCCCTAGTACCACACACACCCAAAAAGATGGCAAACAAGGAAAATCCTGGATGCAATTTATTGAGCATGAACTAATGACATTAGGAACAAACATGTGAAAAGTGATGAAACACAGAATGATATCATGAGATACAGCAAGAAAATCAGCATGAACTTTCTCCTTTGCAACAGAGATCAAATGAGGAGGCAGAGGACATATCCAAGACTATAGTCTCTGACTCAATACGAAGAACTACATCTTATGGGAGAATCTCCAGGATAAACAAAATTCAGAAGAATAATCATTGTGGGTAAATAGAGTCACGAAGGCTTCACTAAAGTTGAGGCAGGACTAACCAGGGTTTGAAAAATAAATGTAGAGAGAGGAAATATAACATTCCAGTGGTGCTACACACAAACAAAAGCAGCTGAGAGGAGAGAAAGAAGCCTAGTTTTCCCTGCCTGTGAAGAAAGGTAATTTGTGGGAGAAAGTGCAAATCTAAAAGGTCAGTTCCAGACAGATGGTAGATAGTTCTAGAAGCTGGGCTTATACTAATTTCATTTACTATCAGCATAAAACAAAGTAATGAAAAAAATAAAAGGCATACCTTGTTACTTCTAAAAAACCCTTCAGCTTTCAGGGTTTTACTAGGTGCACTGAGAAGACGCAAGTCATTATAGCAGCGTTCCAGCACTATTCTCATCGTTTCAGCAGGTAAGTGGATGGCCTATAATGAAAGTAATTTCATAAAAATTACCCTTTCCATCATTCTGCTTGACTCAGAAATATGGGAAAATAAGGCAGTTGAGTTCTTCTTATAACTATTAAGACAAAAATAATTTTAACAGAAGTTTAAACAATTTTAGAGAATCTAAGTTAAAAATTATTTATCACATCCACTAATTAAGATGTAAGTTAGGAGAACAAAGTATTGCTTGTAAATGTATGCTCTAGGGCTACTTTAAAGGTAAGCATTTTCACTAGTGATTCTATTCCTCTTAAACTGACTACATGGATGAGGTGGTATGATCTGAAAGGAACCTAGTAACCGACTGTGTGAGAGAGAACGTCAAACCAACGCTGTTTAACTTCTTGGCTTTGGATAGGCTCTGCTGTATTTTGTGAATAGTTGTTAATACTTTAACTAAAATAGGTTGAATTCTGTGTAAAATGAAAACATTAAATTAGCAATAAGCTATTCTGAAATTCCATGTCCTTAATTTTTGAGTTTTATTATGAATTTCATGTGAAGTGAGACAATAAAAATAACATTTTAAAAAGCATAATCTGTTTTAATATAACTAATGATACCAGTTATAGCTATGAATTCACAGGCAGCCTAGCCTGCCTTCCTCCCTCCGTTCCTGAAGTACTGGAGATTAAATCCAGGGCCATTCTACCTCTGAGCTATAACTCTCAGCCCAGTTTTTTATTTTTTGTTTTAAAATAGGGTCTCACTAAGTTGCTGAGTCTAGCTACAGTGGTGAGGTTGTCCTCGAATCTGTGATCCTCCTATCTCAGCCTCTCAAGTACTGGTATTACAGGTATACAGCGCCATGCCCAGTGGCAGTTATCCTTCAGTGGCCTGGGGAGGTTGGGGAAGGGGTAGAAGCCAAAGTAATGAAGGAGACACCACCACTGACATTATGTGCACATGTGAGAACACTAGTTCCAATCTCAGTGTCCTGTATGGGGGAGGGGAACTGAGAGGGAGCGGGGAAAGCCTACCAAGAGCTGTGTGCATGTATGTCAATATCACTATGAACTGCATTATGATGTGAGACTATAACGCATCAATAAAAGTAGAAAAAATTTAAAATATTTTAATTGTTGACACAATGTTTTGTGACTACATTTATTCTCTAAACATATTTTTCTCCAACAAGATAATTAGCTTCAGGGAAGAGACTAATATGAGTTTGTGCATGCGTGTGTGTGTGTGTGTGTGTGTTGTGTGTGCATGTGTGTGCGTATTTTTTGCATCCTACCTGAGTGCTTAGATTACTACTATAGATTGAACTGAAATTTTTTATATTTAACATTTGTATTTTCTTTTGCGGGTCTGGGGATGGAACCCAGGGGCATTTGACCTCTGAGCTACACCCCCCTGACCTATTTTTTATTCTTTATTTTGAAACAGGGTCTCACTAAGTTGCAGAGGGCTTCACTAAGTAGCTGAGGCCGCCTGCAAACCACGATCCTCTGATCTCAACCTCCCGAACGTTGGGATTACAAGCATTTGCCACCACACCCAGTTAATATTTGTATTTTTTAATTGTAGAGCAATTATATTTGCACAGTATGTATTTGTGACCAATTTAATCATAAAATCACTTCACAAATTCGTTTTCTGGATATTATGATTTTGTCAAAAATGTTAGAAGTTACTATTGTTTTGTTTTTAAAAAATAGAATAGGCATCAATTCCTGTTATAATACTAGACTGAGGATTCTTAACCCAGAGTTCAGGAACTCTGAAAATTCCTGTTTGTATGCCCTATGTTCTGAAGAGTACAGGACCCTTGGAAGAAAAGTACTCATTTGTCCAAAGTAGACTAATCAATTTGCCCAAGGAAATTTGAATGTTTTCATTATCATGAAAATATTTTCCAGTTCAAAAACTCAGAATGAGACTGTTCTTTTTCACCATCTTACATAAAGGGGCCAATATTGAATCAATCTCCTTCCCTGTCAAATCTGCCCCCCACTTTTCTCTTTTATCAGTACCCTTTTGTTGTTCACATTTGAAACATTTCAATGATTTATACTTCTAACTTACACCAACAGTCACCAATTACAAATCCTTCAGAGTCTATATAATCACTCTCGTGGTCTGTGCCTTCCTTCATTTCCAGCCATTTACCTTCACTTATTTTAATGGTCTCCTCACCTCCATATTTCTGATGTTCCTGGGTGTGTGTGTGTGTGTGTGTGTGTGTGTGTGTGTGTGTGTTACTAGGGATTGAACCCTGGGGCATTTTACCTCCAAGCTACACCCCCAGCCCGATTCTTTATTCTATATTTTGAAACAGGGTCTCACTAAGTTGCAGAGGGCCTCCCCGAGGCTGGCTGAGAACCTGGATCCTCCTGTCTCAGCCTCCCAAGTACTGGGATTAAAAGTGTGTGCCACCACGCCTGGCTTTTTGATGCTCCCTAATCCATCTGAACCACCAGTGAAGTGTCACTAGACTCGTTACTCTACTGCACAGATTTGATCACACTGCTGCTGTGCTTTATAACAAATGCAGAATCTACTTTCTGTTGCCTATTACAAAGATAGCCTCAACTTTTGTGTTTGTTGTTAAAGCCTCCATGAAGTAAAGTGAATTAACAGCTTGTGGCCCCCAGGGACCAGCCAAACCACAGAAGCCACTGTTTGAGCACTCACCTCACACTTTATAGTCTCCACACTTTGTTTTACCCATTTCTTCTGTATGCAGTGTCTTTTCTACTACAGCTGTGTCTTAACTATAAATACTGCCTTCTGAAGGTAGAGCCTGCATCTTACTCCTAAGTGTCACAAGAACCTTGTAAGTAGCAAGCACTCAAAAACATTCATTGGCTGGGTTTAGTGGCACACACCTGTGATCCATCCCAGTTCTTAGGATTCTGAGACAGGAGGATTACAGGTTTGAGTCCAACCTCAGAAACTTAGCAATATCCCTGCCATAATTTAGGAAGACTCTATAAAGAAAAAGAGGAAGAAGAGGAGGAGGAAGAGAGGAGGAGGAGAAGAAGGAAGAGAAGGCGGCGGTGGCGACAACAACTAGAACTTCAGAGGTAGAATGCCCCGGGATTTAGTCTCTAGTACTATCTATATGTATATATATTTAAATCTAAAACCTCACCTTTGAAGTCAGCTGTTTGAACTCCGTGACGGTCTGGTTTAAGTAAGCACGGACAGTTACAGGAGCAGCCACAGTTTCTGCCTTTAGATCAACAACGTGAACTTTCACCATCACTTCTGTCACATTTGAAGACACAGAAACATAACTGGAGGTTAATTTTTAAATACATTTCATGCTAGTATTGATTCTTAAGGTTTCTAATAGAAGTCTTTATATTTAAAAACCACTATTTCCTAATTAGCAATATGTAGGCATATGTTATACACATATAATACATGTTAAGAATTTATCACAAAATAGGCAAGCATATATACAGAAATGGATATGAGGGTAATAAAAAAAAAGTTCTTCTAGATGTCTTTAAGAATGTTAAATAACAGTCTTCTTTAGAAAGTATTTTGTTTTTTATTTATATACTATGTATTCTCTATAAAGGTCAAAAACATATTTTTAAAAAATATGTGATGTTTTCTTCTAAAACATAACTGTCAAATTTATCATAAACACAAATCTAAATACAGCCAAGCTTGGTGGCGCACGCTTGTAGTCCCCGAGCTTGGGAGGCAGAGACAGGAGGATGGCGCAGGCTCGAAGCCAGACGCGCTGGCTTAAGAAACCCTGTTTCCAAATTTAAAAAAAAGTATAAAAATAGGTCTGGGAGTGTAGCCTGGAGGTAGAAGGGTTTCCAGGAACCCCAGTACCCCCCAACACACACACACACTACAGACCAAAAGTATACCACTATATAAATCGCAACGGTAAAATAATACTAATGGGATACACAGTGAGAATTCCATTGTTCTTAAACAGCCTTCATTAAACCATTTATGACTTTGTTCTTAAGGTTTTCCTTTCCTCAAAATAATATTCTCTATATCCCATGGTAAATTCTGCACAAAAACTAGTCTGGATATGTTTTGTCACTTGAAACTACCATATTACAAATTAAACCTGTCTTTTGATTTTAGGAGGTTAGGTTTACAACTAAACTTTTTTTTTTTTTTTTTTGGGTGGTACTGGGGATGGAACCCAGAGGCTTTCTACTTCCAGGCTATACTCCCAGACCTATTTTATACTTTACTTGGAAACAGGGTCTCACTAAGTTGCTAAGAGCCTCACCAAGTAGCTGAGGCTGGCTTTGAAACTGTGCGATCCTCCTGTCTCAGCCTCCCAAGTGCAGGGATTACAAGTCTGCGCCACCATGCCCAGCTACAACTCAACTTTTAATCTTTAAAAAAATAACTAATCTTCAAACACTGCATTTAATATGGTTATTCCTCTATTTTAACCATTTGTACATTTATGTCAATTCTCAGTTTCCCCCATGATGCTAAGCCTAAATAACAAAATAATCTAAGATCTTGACACTTAATGAATAATAGAAATTATAACTCTTATAATCAATAGTCACATTTAGAGTTTTTTTTTTTTTTTACTGCTTAAGCAATCATGTTATCCTTTTGCTATCTAGCTTATAAAGTTCCTTAAAGGGATGCTACACAAAGGACAGAGTCCAGTTGACTACAGCGTTTTCAGAAATGAAAATTTTCCATTTAAGAGAAATGGGTTCTTTAAAAGAATATTACACTTAATATACTTTGGAAAGAAGAGATTTCATAAAATAAGGAGGTCTACGGTATCAATAGAGAAATAGAATTTGAAAGGGCAAAATAAAGCTCCCTAGGTTCAACTTTCAAGAATAAATAATAGAGAAACATAAGTCAGAATTCTGATTTAACATTGATGCAATAGAGTTAAAAATCAGAATACTACAACAAGAATTTTAAAAAATTAATTATTTGTATTTTCCTATTACTTATTATGGTTTACATATAGTTATTACTAGAAAACTTTGGAAATGAAAAAGATCATGTAGCCGGGCGTGGTGGTGCACGCTTGTAATCCCCGCGCTTGGGAGGCAGAGACAGGAGGATCGCGCAGGTTCGAAGCTAGCCCCGCGCGCTGGCTTAGGAGACCCTGTTTCCAAATAAAAATGCAAAAATAGGTCTGGGAGTGTAGCCCGGAGGTAGAAGGGCTTCCAGGAACCCCAGTACCACCAAAAAAAAAAAAAAAAAAAAGAAAAAAGATCATGTAACTTTCCCTAGAGACTACTCTGGAAAAAATAGAGATACTATACTACTTTGCTTTCAGGTAAGTCTCAAAGAAAAGAACTCCTAAATGTGACAGATTTAATGAAGACATACAAAAGCTCCTGAAGTTTATAGAAATAGGATTGAAGAAAATTTAAATGTTGATAGTGATAAGTTTAGCAATCTGCCTCTTTCAGCGAGATACTCAAAAGCAAAATCTACTGAGACTCTCTAGGAGAGAGAACATGAGAAAGGAGAGATCCTTCTGAGATCAGCTGATAATTTCAGAGATTTATAGCATAAAAAATCATAAAGTTCCAAATGATTCAGTATTACATACTAGAAAAAAAATCTAACTGAAAACTGCTAGCTAGACATTTTTTATTTTTAAAATTGTGCACAGATCTAAGTAATCTAGAACTTAATTCTAAGTTTGTTGCTAACTACTTCTCAACCTGTTAGTCTATATTTCAAGAATAAATTTAAAAATTTAAATTATGTTCATTTATATAAACAAAACATTTTCTAGTGAAAATTTTAAGTCCTGTACAGCTCAGAATAAAGTTGCTTACCCCCAGGTTTATAAGACTGGAAAACTTGATCAGGCTTTCTTGTCTCCAAAAGCAGATCAAACATATATGTTGACTTGACTCCACCTAGAAGCAGCCCCATTGGTGTATCTTCTTCTCCTTCATATGAGCGTTCCAGATAATCGTGAAACTCATCATACTTAACAAGGCGACAGCAATCCAGGGGTATTACCTCTTCTAATTCCATCATCTAAAAGGAAACAACCCCCCAGCAAGAGAAAAAATATATATATTTATATAGTATTTCAGTATGGTGTGTGGTGATCCTATCAGTAAGTCACTAAGTTCTAACAAACAATAAAATTTACATATTCATATATTTGTGACTTTTTAATCAGACAACAAAGTTTCAGGAACAATTTGTTTTATTTTTAAATGACCATTTTTCATTATCTCTCAAATCATACACTATGCACTAACATATTTTAAAAGCATTTGACTTTTTTATAGTCAAATTTTGTTAATATTTACCTGGAAGGGTGAAATTTTAATTTGTCAAGAACTATAAATGATATTTAGAATGATCTGTTGAAAGAGTACTTCTCTTTCTACTTACCTTTGCAACCCTCACTAATATCTTCCCATTATTTTTGGAACAAAATGCAAACTATTCCTATAAACTCTCTAATTTCATTTGACTCTATGGTCATTCAAGACAAACTAAACACAGTACTCCTTTTTTCTTTTGCTTGAACATACCAAGCACTTCCTTACTTCAGAGTTCTTGGGCATTCTTTCTGCTCTATACTTAGAATTATTATATTTGCATGGCTGTGTCTTTATCATTGGTAAAGTCTCAGTGGGTAAATTACTGATTTATTTTATAGCATCTAAATAATAAGATTGCAAATTGTGATGTTTTAATACAATTTGATTTTTCTAAAGGGTTATAGATACCATGAGGGCAATGACAATGCTTCTTTCTGGTACCTCTAAAGGATAATGACAATACAGTAAATGTTCAAGGAACAGCTCCAAAATGAATGGAAGAAATAAAAACTTTGTTTCTAATTCTAATTCTGGGACCTAGAAAGTTTAACTACTTTTCAGAGTGAAGGATTTCTCAAAGAAGAGATAATGAATTAATAGGCTATCAAATTCATTTCAAATGCTTATACTAACTATAATAAAAGGTTGGAAAATTATGATGATACTCTTATAGAAGTTATCAGTAATATAAATGCCAACAGAATAAATAAACATACCTTATATGCTATTTCTACTGCTTCTTTTAATGTCTTATCCTTATGAACCTCCAATTTATTTTCCATCATTACTTGTTTCACAGGATGAAAACAGAATAATTTTATCTAGAAAATATAATATCACATCAACTCAGCAGGTTCAGAGTCAAAGGTTAATTCTTTGTAGATAAGCATTTTTTCCTAATTGTCAAATACTGTAGTCTTTTAAAAATCATAATTGGGACCATTCTCTGTTATGTTTTATTTACTTACTTACTTACTTACTTACTTACTTATTTATTTATTTGGTGGTACTGGGGATGGAACCCAAGGGCCTTCTACCTCCAAGCTACACCCCCGACCTATTTTATATTTTATTTGGAAACACGGTCTTCCTAAGTTGATGAGAGTCTAAGTAGCTGAGGCTACCTTTGAACCCACCTGATCCTCCTATCTCAGCCTCCCAAGCACTGGGATTATAAGTGTGTGCCACCAGGCCCAATTGATAATGACTATTTAAAAAAAAAATATAAAATGTTAATTTTAACACCTGAGTATTTCTTTGTAAGCTTGTATCATAACTTAAATAAACTTTTGCTGATTAACTCATATCCAGGTCATTTTCAGTTTTTCCCTAATTTGGAAAATACTGTAATGAATATGCTTGTGGTCAATAATTTTTGCAATATCTATGAGTATTTCATTAGGTAATATTTCTATAAGAAAACTTATGAATTTGATTAAGGCTTTTTGTGATTGTGTGTGTGTGTGTGTGTGTGTGTGTGTGTGTGTGTGTGCGCGCGCCTGGGATGGAAACCAGAGTTAGTCTACCTCTAAGCTACATTCCTAGCCTTTATTATTATTTTATTTGGAAACAGGGTCTCAATGAGTTGATGAGGCTGTCCTTGAACCTGTGATTCCCTGTCTACTGGGATTATAGGTGAGAGTCACCATGCCCAGTTTGCTTTAGGCTCTTGATAAATACTACTAAATTTCTATCTAGAAAGGTGGTTCTTCTTCTTTAGTAGGATATGAAAATGCCTGCCACACCACAGCTTCACTAGCAGTAAGAATTGTCGCTACACGTTATTAAATTTTTATGCATTGAATCAAATCAAGTTTAATTTTGTAATATAGTTGATTATGCTACTTAATGATCATGAAGGCATAACTGTCTATGAAATCAACTAAATGAGTTAGTTATGAGAAATGCAGTTAAGCAAACTTAAACAGCAGTTTTCAACTAAAAATAAAATTATGAAGCTGGGCGCTGTGGTACACACTTGTAATCCCTAGTACTTGGGAGGCTGAGACAGGAGGATCACAGGTTCGCAGCCAGCCTCAGCTACTTAGTGAAGCCCTCTGCAACTTAGTGAGACTTATTTCAAAAATAAAGTATAAGCTGGCACACGCTTGTAATCCTAGTACTTGGAAGGCTGAGACACAGATCACACAGGTTTGAAGCCAGCCTCAGCTACTTAGTGAAGCTCTCAGAAATTTAGTGAGACCCTGTTTCCAAACAAAATATAAAATAGGTCTGGGAGAGTAGGCTGGAGGTAGAAAGCCACTGGGTTCCATCCCCAGTACCACCAAAAAAAAAAAAAAAAAAAAAAAAAGAAAGAAAAAAAGAAAGAAAAAGAGTATAAAAAATTGGGCTGAGGTGTAGCTTGGAAGTAGAATGCCCCTGGGTTAAACCCCCAGTACTTAAAAAAAAAAAAAAAAAAAATTAAATCTTACCTTGCATGTATTACGCTCAATTTCTCGTTGCCTCTTTTCTTGTTCTTCCAATTCTCTTTCTCTCTGCACCAGGTTTTTAATATGTTCTGGGTATTCATCCACTTCTAGAAACTCTAATAATAATAATGAAAATGGGATAAGACAGTGTCACTAAAACTGGATTCCTGTTACTCATTCTGTTTATATGTCCAGGGTATATCTGTTACTATAACACACAAGAAACACATTTCAATTTTCTTCTCTCAACTTGGAACATAAGCTTCTTCTATGTAAAGAGATATTGGTTGTCAGATCTCATATTTTAAAAAACCCAATATTTATAAAAAATGACTTCTGACTCCAGAATTTGAGTATGTAGACTAAGATTTTAGAATAAAAAAAGAATCTCTGAAACTCATCAAAATAATTTCTGATTTTAAGGTAATAAAATAATTCGAAGTAATAAAAAATAATTTCTGATTTTAAAGCACCATCAGCATTGAACTATATGACCCTGGACAAGTATACTTCTCCAGATTTAGATTTCTTTAGCTTATTAACACCACTTACCCCACAATGTTATTGCATGAGATAATATAAAATTTAATAAATACTACTGCTGCTGTTGCTACTACTACAAATGCTACTTATTTGTAATTATGTCAAATAGTGTTATCTTTCCTTTGTCCTCAAAGTAATCTTTAGGTTGATTTTTAACCAAAGGCATTATCAAAAAACTTGTGTGTGTGATATTCCTTTGTATATATTGTCACAATTCATTTTTAAAAAAGTGATTATCGAAAATGGCGACCGAGAAAAGCTGGGCTTAAGAGCCCCGCTAACAACCAATCTCCATTACCACAAAATCAGTGCCTTTCATAGCCAGAAAACACCATCACCAGAGAAACAAAAAAATCACCAGGCTCCAGAGAGAAAGCAGACTGAGAACAGAGCTCAGAGCCACAGAGGAGATACACCGGCCTCACGCCCGAGGACGCGGCAGCAACACCATACTGCCGGCGGCAGCGGCGAATTCACCAGATGGCTACAGCAAGCCGAGGTGAGCCGCTGCGGAACAGCCAGGCGGGATTTCTTGCCGCAGGTAAAATCTAAAGCTCCCAGTGGCTGAGCTCAGCACACGCTGCTGGGACTCAGGGTGGAAATCAAAACCAAGAAGAAATATGCCAGCCTCACGGCCGAGGGCGTAGCAGCGGTGCCATATTGCCACCGGCGGCAGCAGCAGAGAATTCACCGAATCCAGTACAGCTACATCTGCATATACAAGAACAGTGAGTCAAATTGCGTGCCACAGAGGAGAAATCCCAGTACTGTATTCCCTGGGACTTGACCCAGTGGGGAAGTGGCGGTGGCAGAGATATCACACCATAGGAGAACGTGCAACCTGGCATCCCCACAGACTAAAGCAGCCTCTATCGACTCCCTGGGTTGGAGACTCTGTGATACAACCCAGTAAAGGAGTAGTGGAGTCTGAGATACTACAGACTCGAGATCCAGAACACCTTAAGTGAAGTCATAGTGACCCAAGGGAAGAACCCAGAGAAGGCACAAACTTCCGAAATCATGGGAAAGAGGAATAACACTGGAGCAATGAATGCCCACAACCCCACAACATCAGAACCCGATAAAACAGAAAATCAGAGATTTCTAGAAGATCAAATCAGGAAAATAACTGTAGAAATAATAGAGGTGCTTCAAAAAGAATTCAGAGAGAGCCAAAAAGAGATAAAGGATGCAATTAATGAAGTAAAGGCCTCAATTCAAAGCACAAACAACCGATTAGACCACATGGAGAACAGAATCTCGCTCTTAGAAGATGATCATTCCAAAAATGAACGCATAGTTTCTAATCTAGAAAAAAATATCCGACAGCAGGAATCTGACATTGAAGAAATATGGGCCCATTTTAAGAGAGCTAACCTAAGATTAATTGGAATAGAGGAGGGAAAAGAAAGTGAAACCAAAGGGATCAACAATCTCTTCAAGGAAGTAATAGCAGAAAATTTTCCAAACATAGAGAAAGAGGTTGATACACAGGTCCAGGAAACTTATAGAACTCCCTTTAGACAGGATCGGAGAAGAGGATCCCCACGCCACATAATTGTCAAAATGACCAATGTGGAAGCCAAGCAGAGAATCTTAAAGGCAACAAAAACAAAGGGCCAAGTGACATTCAGAGGCAAACCAATTAGAATCACTCCAGACTTCCCAAACCAAGTCATGAGAGCCAGAAGGGCTTGGAGTAACATATTCCAAACTCTGAAAGAAAACAACTTCCAGCCAAAAATTTCCTATCCAGCAGAAATTTCTATCAAATTAGATGGAGAAATAAGAAGCTTCCATGACAAACAGAAACTGAAGGAATTCATGTCTTCAAAACCAGCGCTAGAGAAAATACTCAAAGAGATTAACTACAAAGAAGAAATAGGTAACACACACCAGAACCAGAGAAACAAGATTTTCCATCCAACAGACAACTAAGATTGGTTATCTGTGGAGATTCATTATTTATGTTAGTCTTTTACCTATCTCTAAATTGTATTGTTTGCCTTTATTGTTGTTAATTTTTAGGATTTCTAGTTGGATATTAATATACCTTCAGATATAGCATTTGCAAATATTTTATCCAATTCTATTAGTAACTTTTAACTCTGTTTACATTGTCTTTGGATATACAATATTTTTTAATTTTTTAGGGAGTTTGTATACTCTTCTCTTGCCTGTGCCATTGAAATCATATCCAAGAAATCACTGCCAATTTCAATGTTGTGAGGTTTTATGACCCAGATTTTCTCCTAAAAGTTTATAGTCTTAAGATTTATATTTAGGTCTTTTATCTATTTTGAGTTAATACTTGTATATGGGATTAGGTAAGGGTCCAACTTTATTCTTTTCCATGTAATTATTATTTTTCAACAATATTTAGTTAAAATATTATTATTTCTACCACCAAATGTTTGTGGAAACCTTGTCAAAAATAACTTGACAATATAGGGAAGAATTTAGCTCTAGGCTTTTATTTAACTCCAATGGTTTATATATCTGCCTTTAGAACAGTACTACACTGTTTCAATTATTGTAGCTTTATATGGTTTGAAATCAGAAAATATATATCTTCTAGCTTTGTTCTTTTCAAGATCGTTTTGGGTATCTAGAGTCCATATTCCATATTAGCATAGAGTTTTTTTCTGAAAAATAAATATATAAATATATGATAGTTTCATTTAAAAAAATAGAAAAAAATATTCTCTGGTAAGAAAGAAAGCAAAAAGAAATATTGAAATGTTATCTTTAAGTCATCAAAAGCTTGGTATCAGACAAATGAAACTGTTATATGAGATTATCATTTTTAATTTTGGATAAATTGCTATAATACTAGATGTCAACCACTAAGCCAAGCATGGGAAGAAGGGATGGGGAGGGAATGGGGTGGGGATCGGGTGGGGGCTGACTGGGCGACGTGTGCATGTATGTCTACAAAAGTTTGTATCCCACTATGTTGTATGAATACAGTGCACCAATAAAAAATAAATAAAGAAATAAAAAATAAAATAAAAAAGTGATTATCATTTTTGAGACTACTTTTAGACAACCAGTTCAGTATATACAGTAAATTCTTACCAAGATTTGCATATGAATTATTTTAAAGAAAGTTTTTCTTATGGTAACTTCACAGGTAACTCAAAGTAACACAAAAATAATACAAACTAAGACACTACTTAATAAAGTCGATATTTGGCATTATATGGAAAAAACAACTGATATCAAAAGGATCATGTCTCTGTGTAAGGTAAAAATGCACTGTTTCTAGAAATGAGGTCTATTTTTAAAATTATTCACATAACATCATACAGCACCCTATGGGGTTTTATCACAAAACTAGAATAGGGGAATACATACAAAATGACTGAGTTACTGCACTACTGAAAGGTTGGATCCACATGGGACACTTATATTACAACACAGGTTCTTCCACCTGGTAGCTATGACCTGGAACAGGTATTCTGGGGTATAGTTCCTTATGATATAGTAAGAATGGTTACTTTCATTCTTAAATCTCTCTGGTCTGAAATGACTTCTGGTTATAATTTCTATGTATTCTTTTAGTATGTCTATAGTAAATTACTAAAGAGCTACTATATAACAGATCCTAGAATATACCTTTGGGAAATAGACAAATTAAGTCCTAATCCTTGCATCAACAGAATCTGTAATATCATCAGAGTTAATAAAAATGTAAACAAAAACATCATACAGTTTTACTTATAGTATGGTAGTTTCTAAACAAAAGCATTTTCAAATCAAAGATAGTGATTATGTTTGTTTAATTTTGAAAAGATTATCAGCAAACACATCATCTGTGTATATCTGTATGTGTAAACAAACATATACATACCTGTTTATAATACTATGTGAATCAGGGTCAAAATTAAAACAACAACAAAACCCCCCAAAACTGTTGTGTTGAAAGCAATAATTACAAAAAAGACAAATACACATATTTTATATTCGGGATTATTTCTAGAAATCTCAATAAAGTTAAAATGTAATAAAGGATGTATACTAGATTCATAAAAACTTACTTGTGATACTTTAGTTCCTCAAAATGTTTCTAGTATGTTTCAGGTCATCTAGAGTCCCCTTTAAAAGTATTTATATACAGCCGGGCGTGGTGTCACACGCTTATAATCCCTGCGCTTGGAAGGCTGAGACAGGAGTATCACACGGGTTCAAAGCCAGCCTCAGCTACTTAGTGAGGCTCTTGGCAACTTAGTGAGACCCTGTTTCCAAATAAAATATAAAATGGGTCTGGAAGTATAGCCCGGAGGTAGAAAGCCTCTGGGTTCCACCCCCAGTAACACCAGAAAACAAAAAAAAAGTATTTATATACTAACATACCCAAGAGCTTGAAATTGAAAAAAGTAGTAGCTTAATTTGAGTTTTCACTACATGCCAGATGTGATGCTAAGTGCCTAAAATGTTACTTCGTTTTTATAATAACCCTAAGTAATGTTATTCCCATTTTACAAATGTGAAAAGAAAGGTTAAATAATTTGCTCTAGGACATCCAGCTGGTGAGTTATAATTGCTACCCAGGGCTAGGTAGAAGATCACTGCACCAAACTGTACATAGAACAATTGTACTGCAAATAAAATATCCAATTTATTTAATGGAGAGTAAGTCTTACTTTTTTTGTGTGTGTGTGGTACTGGGGATGGAACCCAGGGGCTTTCTATCTCCGGGCTACACTCCCAGACCTATTTTATATTTTATTTGGAAACAGGGTCTCACTAAGTTGCTGAGAACCTCACTCAGTAGCTGAGGCTGGCTTGAACCTGTGCAATCCTCCTGTCTCAGCCTCCCAAGTACTGGGATTACAAGCATGCGTTATCACTCCCAACTTACTTGTCTCTTAATATGTTAAAAAAAATTCAACTTTTTTCCAAGTGTTTTACCAGTTAATATTATTTTGTAATCGTCTTTATAATTAATTCTCCCTGATATTAAAAAACCCAACTGTTCTATCATGTGTAAAACATGCAAAAGTAATTAATATATGCAACAGATTAAAATTAAGTAACTGTAGATTAACATACTTGCATTTCTTGTTGGATCCTTCAGTCTATATATCAGCATATATGCATTTGTAGAGCTAGTAAAAATACAAAAAAATATTAATAGGGACAAAAAGTAGGGTTGTAAAGATTCCATTTTCAAGTGTCAAATATTTATATGAAGTTGTGGGGTGTTTTTTCTTTCAAACAATTAGAAAGTCATGCCATGTTCACAGAAACATTAAAATTTTAAATATTTCAGTAAGAAAGCAAAAGCAAAATCTACTTTGTTTTTAATGATACATCTATGAAAATATTACATATCTTCTCTTGGTGACTGTTACGGTTTGGATTTAGAATGTCCCCCAGACGTGATTGCTGGAGACGAGTCCCTGGGTTCATGACCTTGGAAATTATATCTGTCCCTTGCTCCCTCTGCTTGCTCTCTCTACTTCCTGAAATCATGCTGAGGATGTATAGCCTTGGCTTCTGCTTGGCAGCCAGTATAAATGAATTATATATATATGGAGTAGAAATTTCCAGACCTATAAGCAAATAAACCTTCCTTCCTGTATGTTTTGTTTGTCAGGTGTTGGTGAGAATGGTAACTAAAACAGTAGCACCGTAAAGTGTTCAACAAAGCTGTGTACTACAATGACTACAGCAGTTATATTAGGAGTCAGTGGTTTTCTTCTGGAAAGACCATGACACAGAAAAAATCCTTAGGCATTGTAGGCCAGATAATCAGTGTGTCAACTATTCGATTATGTTGTAGTGTGAAATCATTAACATGATACATATAAATGAATAACTATGTCCATGTTCCAGTAAAACTTTACTACCAAAAGCTGGAGATGGGTTAAATTTGGTCCATGGGCTGAAGTTTGCTGATCCCTGGGTTAAACCTTTTAAGGATAAAAAGCAGAAAGCTATCATTAATTCTAACTTACATACACTAAAAATTTGGAGATTACTTACCTTGCAAAAGCACTGGAATAATACCCTCTGCTTCCTGAAGATCCACCATGTGTTTTCTTAATGTCTTCTTGTGTTATCTAAAAAGGTGTTACATTATTATTATTATTATTGTTTGATAAAATCTGACACCATTACATTAAGGTCAATATGTAATCTAGTATATAATCTAAGAGTTAAATGCTACATAAGAACTTTAAGGTGGATCACACAGATATTAATTAGTGGCTGCTTACCAACCAGACAGTTCTAGTTTGTCTAATCACACATAAAGTATAGGTAGCACATATGAAGGCTACCTGAGGAAATCAGTAGCCTATCTCTGGAAACATTCAGCAAGCCCAAACAAAATAAAAAACACAATAAGCAAAAACAGGAAAATCACTGAAAATGAAAGCTCAGATTCGGGTCTTGAGATACATCACTAGCAAGGTGAGTTTTAAATAAACCCTACAGTGGATTAGAAACCTCCCTACCTTGTCTTTCAGAGTAATAATATTGACACGTCCTTACCCTGCTGACATGTTGATCATTGAAGCTGTACCACTGCTCATCACTGAATGACTTTATACAAGCATAATAATGACCACCAGCAGCACTCCCCGAATGAACCATAACAGAGAAGAGCTCATAGATCAAGGAGTTCTAAGGGGGAAAATAAAAAGTATTTCAGACGAAAGAAAGTCACAAACCCCTTATTTAATAAAGTTAAAATGGAAAGTCGCCGAAAATATTTTCTATACCACAAATTCAGTTTCATTCAGTGGATTCCTTCAACATTTTAGTTATGCTGTACCCCTTTTTATGAGCACCAGCTAAATACAAGACTATTCTGATATACAGAGTCAAGAAATCTCAAATGACCTTTTTTTTTTTTTTTTTTTTTTTGCGGTACTAGGGATGGAACCCAGGGGCATTCTACCTCCAAGATATACCCCAGCCCGATTGTTTTTTAATTATTTATTTTGAAACAGGGTCTCACTGAGCTGCAAAAGGCCTAAGTAGTAGTAGCTGAGGCTGTCCGCAAACCGTGATCCTCCTGTCTCAGCCTCCCAAATGCTGGGATTATAAGTGTGTAGCACCATGCCTGGCTTGACCTATTGTTTTAAAATTTAAATATAATTCTATTTTCTTCTCAAAGAGTTGAGGGATACAATTCTTTGGACCAATATAGTTCTGTGGAAAAGTTATCTGTTAATTCGACATCTCCCTTTTATACAAAGAATGAATTCTGAATTATACTAAAATAAATTAAAATTGCTTTTTAATAGTGTCTTATATAAAAATTCTTTACTGCTTGAATCTGAGAGTAAAGAGATTTACTTTAAAAATAGGTGATTGTATCGCTATTTTCATTTGTTTCTAGGAATTTCTTCATTTCACCCCTTACTTCTTCTATGACCTATTCTTTGTTCAGCAGTGTGGTGTTCAAATTCCACATGTTTATGTGGTTAATTTGGGTCTTCTTATAGTTGGTTTCTAGTTTCATTCCATTGTGGTCTTAGACACAAAACTGCTAAACAAAATACTAGCAACACGCGTTTAAAATTATATCAAGAAAATTATACACCAGGACCAAGTAGGGTTCATCCCAGGGATGAAAGGCTGGTTCATCATGTAAAAATCAAACCATGTAGTTCATTATATAAATAGAATTGAAGACAAAATTCACACAATCATCTCAATAAACTCTAAAAAAGCATTTGAAAAATTCCAACACCCATTTATGCTGCGAGTACTGCAGAGAATTGGAACAGAAGGACCATACCTCAACATCATAAAGGCAATATATAATAGGCCCACAGCTGATATATTAATTGGGGAAAAACTGTGAGAATTCCCCCTAAAAACAGAAACAGGAATGACAATTATCACCACTTCTTTTCAATATAGTACTTGAGACTCTAGCCAGAGCAATAAGGCAAAAAAAAAAGAAAATCAAAGGAGTACAAATAGCAAAAGGAAAAACTCAAACTATGACTCTTTACAGATGACATGATACCATATTTAGAAAATTGAACAAACTCAACCAAAAGGCTTATAGAACTGATCGATAAATTCAGGAAAGTGTCTGGATAACAAAATCAATCTTAAAAAATCAGAAATTTCCTACATGCCACCCATAAATCCACTGAAAAGGAAATCTAGAAAACAGTTCTAGTCAGGATCTCTCTCTCTCTCTCTCTCTCTCTCTCTCTCTCTCTCTCTCTCACACACACACACACACACACACACACACACACACACACAACTTAGAAATAAACATAACCAAGGAGGTAAAAGGCCTCTACAAAAAAATTATATATATAATTTATATTATTTATATAATTTATAATATTATATATTATATATAAATTATTTATATCATTTATATATAATTATATATATGCCAGCCCTGCTTGTAATCCCAGTACTTGGGAGGCTGAGAAAAGAAAATTGCACAGGTTCGAAGCCAGCCTCAGCTACTTAGTGAGGCTCTCAGCAACTTAGTGATACCCTGTTTCCAAATAAAATATAAAACAGATCTGGGAGTATAACCCGGATTCCTGGGTTCCACCCTCAGTACCACAAAAAAAATTAGAAAACATTGAAAACAGAAATTAAAAAAGGCCTTAGAAGATGGAAAGATCTGGATAGGCAGAATAAATATCATCAAAATGGCCATTCTTCTAAAAGTATCTACAGATTCAATGTAATACTTATTAAATTACCAAGGTCATTCTTCCAAAGATATAGAAAAATCAGTCCTGAAATTTATTTGGAACAACAAAACACCCAGAATAACCAAAGTAGTTCTCAGCAACAAAAAACATGCAGGAGGAATCACAATACCTGACTTTATACTACAAAGCCATAGTTAAAAAAAAAAAAAGGTAGTATGGTAATGGCACAAAAACAGATACATAGACCAGTGGGGCAGAATAAAAGACTCACAAACAAATCTGCACACTTATGGCCAACTAATTTTGGACAAAGGGGCCAAAGACATATAAGGAAAAAAAGATAGCTTCTTCAACAAATGGTGTTGGCAATACTGTTTAACAATATGTAGAAAAATGGAAATAAGCCCCACTCTCTCACCCTGCACCGAGTCAATTCAAGATGGATCAAAGACTTGGAAATTAGACCAGAGACCTAGCAGCTCCTTGAAGAGGGCATAGGTCTAATACCGCAACACGGAGGCACAGGTAAAAACTTTCTGAACAAGATCCCAAAGGCACAAGAAACTAAAAGGCAGATCAATATGTGGGAATGCATTAAACTGAAGAGATTTGTAGAGCAAAGGAAACTATCAAGAACCTATCAAGACCCTAAAAAGGGTCATAGGAAGAACTCTAGATGAAAGAGGAGAAACCACAGATGAGCAAATAAGGAGGCCTAACAGGGGGTGATGGAAGGAGGTAAGAGGAAAATTCCCTAATGTACATGATATACATTTACAAACATATCAAACTCAATCAGTAAGCCAAATATGAGAAGGATGTTGTTTCTTATCACCTTATAGAAACTGTACCACCCTACGCAAACAGTATTGTAAGTCCTATCTAGTGCAACAAGACAAGAACAAGGCATACTTACTGCAACGGAAGAAATTAAACTGTCTTTATTCACTAATGACATGACTGTCTATATAGAAAAATAGGTAAATGGCTGGAAGTGGAGCTTAAGCCATAGTTTGCCAACTCTTGAATGTTCCTTATATTAAGTCATAATATATCCACCACATTATTCATTGCATAACAATTCCTACTCACCTATTTTGTTCTGAATCAGATAATTTAAAATGGTAAGGCTAGTGGTGGTGGTAAAAATGGCATTGATCTAAACAGATAGATGTTAGTGAAACTCTATTCTTAAATACTGCCTCCAAATCTATATATCTGACATTACACTGTATGACTTGAGTCTTCAATTTAGTGATTTACTATTCATACCATATGGGAGATATTTATCCATAATCCTCCTGTACATTTCCTCAAAAACAAGAATATGAAACAGTTTGAGAAAACCTTAAAATTATGAATACAGGAACAAAGAAAATCCTACTGCAGAGATTATTTGTTTTGTGGTTTTCAAATTACAATCGTTTTTCAAAAGTATCTAAGGATGATGGGCGTGGTGGCGCACGCTTGTAATCCCCGCGCTTGGGAGGTGAAGACAGGAGGATCACACAGGTTCGAAGCCAGCCTCGCTGGCTTAACAGACCCTGTTTCCAAATAAAAATACAAAAATAGGTCTGGGAGTGTAGCCTGGAGGTAGAAGGTTTTCCAAGAACCCCAGTACCACCACCACCACCCAAAAAACAAACAAAAAAACCAAAAAAAGTATCTAAGGACTGTTACTGTAGAGTAGAGGAAGAGTGAAAGATTTGGCTTTTCCTACCTCAAAAAGATTAGCTCTGAGCTGGTCATGGCAGGACATGCCTGTAATACTACTTGTGAAGCTGAGATGGGAGGATCAGAGCCCCAGCAAGTAGTGAGACTCTTGTCATAGTGAGACCCTGTTTCAGAATAAAAATAAAATAGGCCAGGGCTGTAGCACATTGGTAGAATGCCCAGTGTTGCCAAAAACAAAAAACAAAACGAATAGATAAAAAAAAAAACAACAGCTCTGTTATTAACTCTTTCAGAAGTATTCACATAGCCAGAATTTTTTAAATAAACAGATCAAGTCCAACATTTTCAGTTTGCTTCCTGAGAAAACTGAGAGGAGACACAAGGTTTGGAGACTTGCTGCAATGTTAAAGGCAGCACTAGGATCTTGGCTTCCTGGCTGCTGGCCACCCTTTTCTATACCACCCAGCTTGTAACACAATTATGGTTCAGTCTCCCAGAAATTAATGTTCCCACCTGTAAACAGTTTTTCCTCAAGTTTAATGATGACCAAATACAAATGCACAGAATATTTAAGAAGTCTTTATTTTTTAGGGTTTTTTTTTTTTTGGCAGTACTGGGGATGGAACCCAGGGGCATTCTACCTCTAAGCTACACCCTTAGCCCTATATTTTATTTTTTTATTTTGAAACAGGGTATCACTGAATTGCAGAGGGCCTCACTAAGTAGCTGAGGCTGGCCAGGAACCAAGATCCTCCTGTCTCAGCCTCCCAAATGCTGGGATTACAAGCATGCACCATCACACCTGGCTAAAATGAAACTTCTTTTAAAGAGTACTTTCTAAGTCACAACACCTAGAGAATTACATAGAATCTCATAACTCATTTAATTCTTTTAATTAAAAATACAAGTGACTTTGAGTGTAGCTTAGTCATAGAGAATGTAGCATGTACAAGGTTTTGGGCTGAATCCCCAATACATAAACAAAAACACAAACTTTAAAGGTACCTTTTCAAGTCCAGGTTTTGCAATTTTTTCAGTTCCGCTATTACTCTCCAGGCAGATTCCTTCATCAACACCATCATCATTGGAGAAATCATTGCTCATCTGATCACTATGACAACTACCTTCATTTTCTGCTCCACTATCAGTGCAACTTTCAGTCTGAGGTGATTTCTTAATAAAACATGATTATCTTAAAATTATGTCAAGTAAAGGAAAATATATTCATCAAAACTTTCTATCTTTATTCTTTTAACATTTTCACATAATCTAGCATATTCATGTTAAAAAAGTATTTTACTTTAGGTAAATTTCTCTTGTTAAAAAAGTATTTTATTTTAGGTAAATTTATTTTCTCTCAAAGTCAAGACCTTAATTAAAATTAAACAAGTGGAAAAGGGCTGCATTTCTAATTGCCCTTAAACTTCTAATAAATTGGCAGGCTGAGACAAAAGGATCCAAGGCTGGAGGCCAGTCTCAGCAATATAGAAAGCTCCTCCGCAACTTAGATGGACCCTGTTTCAGAATAATAAAAAAGGCTGGGAATATAGCTCAGAGCTGCACAATACCCCTGGGTTCAATCCCTAGTAACAACAACAACAAATCAAATACAATTAGTGATCCAATCATTCTATTTAACCTCATTTATCTTTATCATTGTAAAGTAACAATATAAAATCACCATTTATTTCAGCAAAATCTAAAAAAGCAGAACCTAAACTTCAAAAGGAGCTTTTGTCTTTAAGTCCCAAGAGAATTTCATCTCTTCTCTTGAACAAAAAGTCCAATTGATTTTATCCTTGTTATGTGTTACAAGTAATTTAGAAAGAAAAACAAGATGTCTTATCTATCCTCAAGAACTTTAGTATAGAGTAGGCAGAAATATAACTTTTCTATGATTTCTGGTCTTAAAAATCACATTCACATATATTGAATCTGAATAATTTTCTATCTTAGAAATCCCTAACCAACCCTTCCCCAACTTTTCCTTTAATATTTTAAAGACCTAATAATGCTTTTATTTAAATAGCTTGAGAATTCTTTAAGATGCCAACTCTGTGTTTAAGGCATTGCATAGAAATTCTTGAACTAACCAAGCAATACATATATAAACAGGCACAAACTTCTTTTTTTAATTAAGAACTGTTGTAGTTTGAAGCCAACCTCAGCTACTACGATACTGCATCTAATAAATAGTCTATGTCTCAAGAAAGTCTGAAAAACAACTCCTAAAACTCCTTTGATTACACCAAAGTATCTCTTCTTTCAAGAACTAGACCTAGAACTTGTAAGAATCAACCAAACTTTACATCTAGGTCTCCTTTCCTTGGAAAATATTTTCCTTTATAAGAAATATACTAGGCCTAGACAGAAGGGCCATCTAATATTCATTTGCATTTAAGTAGGAATTCTACAAAGATTATCTTCCTTGCTAGTTTGGCATACTTTGGGTAGATTTCCTAACTTAAGCACAAGTGTTGGAGACACTATTTCAAATGAACCCTTTGAAAAGTTATCTGGTCATAGTTACCATTCAGTGAACATATACTTCTTTTAAGGTATCTTAAAATAGCTATAAAAAATTATCTTTATTTTACAGATAAGGAAAATAAAGCTCAGAAAGGTTACATGAATTATTCAAGAAACTAGCAGGATGTGAAGTAACATCGTGTGTGTGTGTGTGTGTGTGTGTGTGTGTATGTGTGTGTACTAGTATTTGAATCCAAGGCTTGCACATGCTAAGGCAATTGCTTCCACTGATCTATATCCCCAATTATTTTATTCCGAGGCAGGTTTTTGTTACGTTGTCTAGGCTTGCTAATTCTGTGTTAGCTTCTCAAGTAGCTAAGATTACAGGTGTGAGCTGCTACATGAGGCTCTGAAGTGACATCTACCCAGGACCCACACATGTGCTCTTCTATACCACAATGCCTCTCAGTGTTTAACAGTACTAAATGAATATTTTAAAATATTTTGAGCATTTTTATAACTACAGTAATCAATTATAATGAGAAAAAAAGCTTTATATAGTTTTGAGAACAGTAAAGATTTATTCTGTGACAACTATGCTAAATGACTGCAAATATTTCATATAATGAAATCAGAAAAGCTTCCAAAAGAAGAGTGGGATTTTATACATCTTTTACTGAATAAGGCTAGAGAAAGCAGAGAATCCTGGAAGGTCAATGAGTAGAAAGAAATGATGAGCATTTCATGTGTCTATCAAAGTCCCATGCACAAACTATTTAAATACAATTTCAAATTTATAAAAAAGAAACTAATTAAAAAGGAAAACAGACATGATACCTTGTATTTTCTATTTTTCTAATCTAACCAACTTAACAGCTAGAAGTAGGAATAACCTAGATACTTTATCCTTGGAAAAGATACTAAAAGACAATAAATTAAGTCATGCTACTCAGTTTGTTCATTTGTTCATTCATTTACTCACACTTAAGTTTAATGAACAGTATGTATCAGAAACACAGGTGACAGCCTAGCTAGTAGAGTAGTTTTCTTTTTTTTTTCCCTTTGGTGGTACTGGGGTTCCTGGAAACCCTTCTACCTCCGGGCTACATTCTCAGACCTATTTTATATTTTATTTGGAAACAGGGTCTCTTAAGCCAGCACAGCTGGCTTCTAACCTGCGTGATCCTCCTGTCTCCGCCTCCCAAGCGCGGGGATTACAAGCATGTACCACCAAGCCTGGCTTAGAGTAGTTAATTTTAATAGCTGAGAAATGGAGGCCTGGCATGGTGGCGCACGCTTGTAATCCCCGGGCTTGGGAGGCACAGACAGGAGGATCACACAGGTTCAAAGCCAGTCTCGCTGGCTTAAGAGACCCTGTTTCCAAATTAAAATATAAAAAATAGGTCTGGGAGTGTAGCCCGGAGGTAGAAGGGTTTCCAGGAACCCCAGTACCACCAAAAAAGAAAAAAAAAAAAATAGCTGAGAAATGATCAGACATAATATTACTAGCCAAATTAAAGAAAAAATGCCAGAGATAAGATTCTTACTCTCTTTCCAAAGAGTAACCAAAGTTACTCTGATCATATAAGAATATTTGAAATACCATTTATGGTGATCAGGGAAAGCATATATAAGTTTTTTTTTTTGTGTGTGTGTGTGTGAAACTCAGCATTAGAAGGAAAGGAAAACCTATCAAGATGACAGTGTAAATGGCGTCCACGTGCGCGTGTGCGTGCTTGTGTGTGTGGAACGAACCCAGAGGCATTTTAACTCTGAGCTACACCTCTAGGACAATTTTTTATTCTTTATTTTGAAACAGTATCTCACTAAATTGTGGAGGGCCTAAGTAGCTGAGCCTGGCCAAGACCCTGGATCCTCCTGTCTCAGCCTCCCCAGTACTGGGATTATAAGCATACACCACTACACTTGGCTGGAACCAGACTTAATTTGCCTCAAATAGCTCTTTTAAAAACATGTCAGCATACAGCGGATTAATAAAAAATATTTTATAAGAAGGAAAAAAAATAAGTACTTACCTCATCCTCAACATCAATAAATGTACTCATATCTAGCTCCTCGGGAAATGTCATTCGATCATTCAACTTAATCCTATGCATAGTTGTATAATCAAAATCAAACCTTTTCAACTGTAAGGTTAGCAGATACGGGAAATGCAAAAATCGGAGGCCCTAAAAAGAAACAAAGAGGAAGAATTCTATTGAATGCTGAATTATTTCCTCAGGTAATTAAGAATTAATGTCTACACAGCATTTACCTTGCGAGCATCACATTTCTTTTTACAACGTTCACAAAAATACTGATTTGGGCCATCCAGGATCTCTGGCTGAATAAATGCATGCAATGCTTCCTCCTAGTTAGAAAAAAACAATTGTTTTATAATTACTTAATTATGCTAATAATAACATTCTACATATACAAACACTGCAATTACTTAAATAGTTTTAAGTAGAATGGTTGGAAAATTAGGACCTCAAAATGCACCAAGGAGAAAAAAAAATCAACAGCAAAATAATGTTATCACTATAAAACTTGAAAAAAATTTCATTCTGCACAAAATTGCCTTAGTATTGCACATCACAATTAGTCATTTCTACCTAATTTTTACTGACTTTTGCTAAATTATCTAATATATTCTTTATCTTTAGATTAAAAAGTAATTCCATACTTCTTAGAAACCCAGTTCCATGTATCACTTCAATCTTCTTATAGAAAGCATTTTTAAACTGTACAGTAGAGAACATCCTTTGAAGAACTCACACTATCCATGTTTAAAAATCATATAGTCATCTTTAACCAAGATAGTCAGGGTTTGTTAGTAATCTCCCACTACACTAGTTATGAAGATTAAAAACCAGTTGCATAACCTTTGCACTGCATGAGTTATTGCTTTACTGGAAAAGACAGGCAAGCGCCTGGACATTTTTACCTACTAGAATCATGTGAATTTTTTCTTCTCTGTGCAGCCTTGAGACAGCAGCAAGAAAACCACTATAAATATTACTGAAGAGTTAGGGAATATAAAGTTAATTTAATCATTGGCTTTTCACAATTTAAAAAATTAGTTAATATATTAAGACTGGATGTAAAAACTCAAATTTAATCTGATATTCTCTCTTCAAACAGGGTCCAAGAAGCACTATAATGGTATTTACTATGAATATATGTATATATGAAACAGAATCATTAAGACAAAGTACTTTAAAATACTTTCACTGTTACAGAATAAAGTTTAACAGAAGAGTAAAGGAGCTTGCTCTGGCAAAATGAATTTAGTTGTAAAATAGTTGGCAAGACTTATAAAAACTACTATTCACATATTCACTTTTTGGCATAGCTCACTTCTGAACACAACACAAATATGCAAATATGTCAAAAGACTTTTAAATTCATCCTATCTCCTGTTTTGTTCTTATACCAGAAAGAAGCACCAAGAAGAGGGAAAAACAAAAGGCATTTTTTTCTCTATATGATCAAGTATCTTACTGGAAGTTATAGAAAAAGATACACTTAGAAAATAACTTTTCTAAGGCATATTCTTAAAATAATAAAAGGCAAATTATGTAAAAACATAACAGAAAAATAAATTTGAAGGAAATAACACTTAGAACTTAACACAGGCTAATGCCAAATTTGTCAGGCATTTCCAAGAGAGGTAATTTGAACTGGTAGAAAACTCAATGTCTAGCAAAGTAGGAGGTTTGGAGAAAATTATGTAACTTAAATTCTACTCTATTAGACTAAGGTAGGTACTGGTTTCTTGGCTTATACTTCATCACTAAGGGTATCTTTTTAAAATTATTTATTTTTTTGATAAGTATCATTGTTTACTTTTTGATGGTAAAAGTGATCAACATAAAATGACCAATTATAATAATTCAGAAAACATAAGAATGAAATAGTACTTATTAATATCCCCTCTCCAAAAAGCATTTAAAGAACAGAGAACTCTCAAATATTCCTTACCCACTCATCAACTTTTTAACATTTTGCTACCTTTGCCTGACTCCCATCCATCCCAGCACCATTACATTAATCACTGGCTTTCAGAGCCATTTAAATTTTACCTCCTAATTCTTTAGAGATCTTTAAACATAAACAGTACAGTTATCAAACTTAAGGAAATTTAAAGATAATGTACTTTTTTCAGTCTATTTTCCAATTTTGTCAGTTACTTTAATGATGGCCTTTAAAGTATTTCTCATCTTCTAGATAATCTAATCAGGGTCACAGATTACATCTGGCTCCATCTCTTCAGACTTCTTTAATCTCTAACAGTTGCAAAGCCTTCAGAACATTTTTCCTGAAGAACAGCAACTAGCAATTTTATAAAGTATTTTGTCTGATAGTCTTCGCTTCAGATTCCTTCCTTGCTGAGTTGCTACATACGTCTTCGTCTTCGTAAGGGTGTCACAATTACAGGCTGTGAGATCCCTGACATCTTCACTGGTGATGGAAACTTCACCCACCTGGTCAAGGTGTTTTCCAGTTTCTCTACTATGAATATCCCTCACCCTTTAGCTAATAAGCAATCTGTAAGGAGACACTTGTAGGCCATAGAGAAATCATGAGCCTTATCAGACTTTGGGCCCTCGATTTAGCATCCATTAATAGATGCTTGCCCAAGCAAAATATTAATATGATATTTGCTCTATGAGCCAACTTGAAAATCTTTTAATAGGTAATTTAAGTCAATTCAGATTTGACCAGGCCACAATTTTATCTTAGTTATGTATAATTACCACATGTATGTTTACCGTGTTCCTTTACTTTTTTCTTGAGCATTTTCTTTGGTATTTGGCATGGTTAGTAATTTTTTTGTATTTATGCATGTTAGTGTTCTTAATGCCTTTTAGTCTTATTTGAGCACCTAGTATCTAGTCTGCTCGTTTTAAGTATCTTTTGTCTCCTGCTACACAACAGTCTGATATTTTTTCTCTCCCTTGCCTTTCTAAAAATGGTACTTTGTATTTTGTCTAATTATATATAACAGTACATATTCTTCTTTTCCCCACGACATTTAATATATTAAGTGCTAACAGATTTTTGCTAAAGCTCCGTAAAAGATCTCTTGGTTGTATAAGTTTGTTAGCTACTAAACTCAAGGGTTCATGAATACAATATCTGATGAGTTCCTGAATGTTAAAATTAAAAAAAATATATTACTACCATAACTGAAGAAAAAGCTGGCTGAGTATCAAATCCTTGGCTACATTTGATTTCCTTGGGTTTCTTGAAATGGTTACTCTATTGTCATGATTTACTCCTCAGAAATATAAGCGCCCAAGTTATCAAGTTTAAAAGTTTTACTAAAATGTCTGACTTCATTATTCCAAGACAGTTTTTCCAGGTACATGATGGGTCCTTCAAAAGGCAGATTTAACATTTTCTTTATTCTCAGAAACTGAATTATAATTCAATCATTAGCTGTCTCCTCCCTCTTTTTTTCTTCTTCATACTCGCCAATTACATTTGAGCTCCTTTACCTTCCCTTTTGATCATTTTTCCCCTGAAAACCTTTTTACTTTATCTCATTTTCATTAGCTATCCCTCAGATTTAATTTTTGACCATTTATAAGTTTTTGTAATTTATTCTTAATGTCTAAGGTTTTCTTTCCCTTGTTTCTTTTCTTATGTTGATGAAATCTCGTTGGACTTCTTCCTGTTCTCTTGACCCATTTTCCCTTTAAATTTTGAATACTGGATTTTGTTTCACTGGTTTGAGAACTGTTATGATTTGAAAATAGTTTAATCCCCTTTTTAAGGTATTAAGAAGATGGCAACTTAACTGCCTATGGTGTTTACATGTGGGGGCTCTGGGTGGTGATTAGGTTTAGACAGGGTCAGCAGAGTGGCGACCCCATGACTGAACACTGATAGCATTACAAGAAAAGAGACCAGAACTCGTTTGCTATTCCTTGCCATGTGATGACCTGAGCTGTCTCAGGAATATCAGCAGGAATGCCATCACCAGATGCAGCCCCTCAACCCCCCGACCAGAAGTATCAGTAAGAGTAAACCTTCTTTTAACTTACCCAGTCTATGGTTCTGAGTTATTAGCAACAGAAAATATACTGAGATAGAATATTGAATTCAGTCTAGAGTACTATGTTACAGTATTCCACATTGCAGTTATTTCCTTGTAGTATTTTTTGTTGTGTATGGGACAGTCATTTGCTGAGATGCTTAAATATACATTTTCCATTTTCTTCTGACAGTGGTATTGTGAAAATTGATAAGCATTCCCATTGACCATTTTCTAATACAGCATCGTTTAGTTTGTGAGCACATTCTTTATCAGTTTAGTAAAGTGCAATTTCTTGAATGGATAGTAGTAGGAGAGAGTGTTTTCTTGATTTTTGGCAGACTCTTAACTTTTTCCTTTCTGTTTTCTATTTAATGCTATGATTCTGAGAGGCATTACCTCTTCTTCATTTATCTCTCAATGCTGCCACTTCCAATCCTGCTCACTATAAAGTCCCTGCAGCTGGTTCTATAAACCAACAAGCCCTGGTCTATGCTCACTCTTTGGGCATTTGTGCCTGTCTCATTTAAATCCTTCAATCCCCTCTCTTCTTAATTTCATAGGCTCTTAAACAATCTACTCTATGCTCTTCACATATACACTTGCAATCCTGGGGAAGCTGTTTTGGAACTAGATGTACATTTGTCTATTTACAGGTAATTTGCAGTTCATGGCATTTTCTGTTTCTAGTAATGCAGAAGGTATAGGTAAAGTGGGTTTAAGTTCCTTTTAGTTTATGGTGTTGGAGGAAGATGTGTGAATATTCAGGGGGCTGACATTACCCTTCAGACCCAGTATTGATATATTCTATTTCTAGCTTTTTAATGAGTTGTCACCTTGATAATTATAAATAAGATTAGCCAGAGCTGGGTGCTGTGGCACATGCTTGTAATCCCAGTACTTAGGAGGCAGAGACAGGAGGACCATAGATTCCAGGCTATCCTCAGGAACTTAGTGAGATACTGTTTCAAAATAAAAAATAAAAAGAGCTGAGGTATAGCTCAAAGATAGAATAACCCTGGGTTAAATCCACAGTTACCCCCCCCCCCAAGATTTATTCAAAGCTTAAAAATCCTTTCATATTTTTACTGTTAAATTTGTTTATATTCTCTTTATGTTAATTATTTCTCAATCATCCAACATTCATTTTATTTAGAATGGAGAAATGAGTATTAGAATATCCTTACTTTCTCAGACTGAACAAAAAAACAAATTGGAACTAACCACTGAGAACTATTTCCTAAATTATTCTGATGTACTGAGAAATTTTGTGCTGATATACAACAACAGATTTTACTTACAGATACAGTCAACTATCTTCCCCAGGGTTTTTTAAAACTAAGAACTCTATACACTTTTACTCAAGCCATTCATTTTTTCTTTATGATTGTTATATAATTGAATCCAATTAGTTTTAATCCAAATACAGTTTTAATCAGTAATAGATCATTTGTGCACTTTGTCCGGTTTTTTGATGAAAACATTTTTCCAACTACAGTGCAATTTCAAAACATAATGACACTGATATACTCTACCTATCTTATTAAAATTTTCCTAGTTTTAGTGTACTCAATAGTCCATGTGTGTGTACATATTAATTTCTATACAATTTTATCACCTATGCTGGGTCATGTACCCACCTACCACAGTAAAGAGACTAAGTAGTTCCTAAATAAGGATATTCATGCTTCCTTTTTACAGCTGCCAACTCCGCCTACCCATCCCTTCCCAGATACCACCAAATACATAAACAATGATTAATGTGTCCCTCAGATCTATCAAAAATGTTATAAAAATGGAATCATAATAGTATGTTGCCTTTGAGAACTGGCTTTTTTCACTCAGTGCAATTCCCTGGATACTCATTTAAGTTATTGTGGTATCAATAATTTGTTCCTTTTTGTTGCTATATAGCATTCTCTGGTTTATACATACTCCAGTTTGTTAGCTAGTCATTTGTTAAAGCAAATCTGTGCTGGTTTCTGTTTTTGAATACTAAAATAAAGATGCAATGAACATGTATGTATAGGTTTTTGTGTGAACACAAATTTTCAATTCTCTTGGATAAATAACCAAGAGAACTGGAGTTTATGGTTAACGGCACATTCTGCCTATAGTAATTCAATTTCCATCAGCCATACATAAATGATTCAGGCCCTGTACACTATCGCCAGACTTTTTATGCTGTCATTTTTACTTTAACCGTTCTAGATGTAATCTCTTCATTGTGGTTTGAATTTGCATTTCTCTAACAGTTAGTGGCCTTGAACACCTTTTATTTGACATATGTATATTCTCTTTGATGAAATGATGACATATTTTGCCAATTATTTAACTAGATTGAGTATTTTTTTCTTTTTTGATGTTTTTGAGTTCTTTATATAATCTAAACATCCTTTGTCAGATAATGCTATGTGAATACATTCTCCCAGTTACAGCCTCTCCATTTCCTTCACATGAGCTTTCAGAGAGCAAGTGTTTTTAATTTTGATGAGGCCCTACTTGTCAATTTCTCCATTGTGAATTGTACTTTTGCTATCAAAGTACCAACCAGGTGCTATGCTTAGCACTAGATATAGAAGATTTTCTCTTATGTTTTGCCTAAAGCTTTACATTTGTGTCTATGGTCTCTTTTAAGTTGATTTTTTTGTATAATGTATGAGATATAACAAGGTTCCTTTTTGTTATATGAATGTCCAATTGTTCTAGCACCATTTCTTATACCATCCTTCTATGATATCACATTCATATTTGGCAAAAATTGGATAGGCATATTTATATGAAGCTATTTCTGGGTTTTTATTCATTTCCATCAACCTATTTAATTATCCTTCTGCAAATACCAGTCTTGGTTACTGCAACTACATTAAGTCTTTTCATTGTAGTATTCCATTCCAAATCTGGTAGATTCTTGCCACTTTATTCTTTTTATAAAAAATTCTTTTAGCTATTCTAGTTAATCTACCATATAATTATAAAATGAGCTTACTATATGTATCTCCAAAATTCTTGCTGGACTCTGATAAATGCATCAAAATTATGTAATTTGGTAAAAAGTGACATCTTTATTATGTTGAGTTTTCCAATTAATTATCACACCTCTCCATTTAAATACTCCAGTTTTATTGTTTTCAGCACATAGGTACAATTCTGTGTGTATGTGTGTTCATGTGTGTGTGTACGCTATACTACCAGCACTATTTTTTTTTTTTTTTTGTGGTACTGGGGTTCCTGGAAGCCCTTCTACCTCCGGGCTACACTCCCAGACCTATTGTTACATTTTTATTTGGAAATAGGGCCTCCTAAGCCAGCGCACGCGGCTGCTTCGAACCTGCGCGATCCTCCTGTCCCTGCCTCCCAAGCGCGGGGATTACAAGCGTGCGCCACCACGCCCAGCTCCCAGCACTATTATTTTTTTAATTTTATAAACAGAATCTTTCTAGGTTGTTGAGTCTCATTACCTTGCTGAGGCTGTCTTCCAATCAGTAAATGTTTTGTTGGATTTGCACCTAAGCAGAACTTAGGTTCTTTTGGCAGAACTATAAATGTCACTGTTTTTAATTTTATTTTTCACATCATGGCTAGTATCCTGAATCACAACTGATTTTTATATGCTAATTTTATAACTATCTTACTAAAGGTTTTTTTTTTTTTTTAAATATATCCTTTGCGATTTTTTTTTTTTTCGGGTCTGGGGATGGAACCCAAGGACATTCAATCTCTGAGCTACACTCCCTGCCCTATTTTTTATCCATCCTTCCTTCCTTCCTTTCTTCCCTTCCCTTCCCTTTCCTTCCTTCCTTCCTTTATTTTTTTGGTGGTACTGGGGTTCCTGGAAGCCCTTCTACCTCCGGGCTACACTCCCACGGGCTACACTCCCATACCTATTTTTTAACTTTATGTGGAAACAGGGTCTCTTAAGCCAGAGAGGCTGGCTCCAAACCAGCGCGATCCTCCTGTCTCTGTCTCCCAAGCACGGAGATTACAAGCGTGCACCACCACGCCCAGCTTTATTCTTTATTTTGAGACAGGGTCTCACTAAGTTGCAGAGGGCATCACTAAGTAGCTGAGGCTGTCTGCGAACCATCCTCCAGTCTCAGCCTCCCAAATGCTGGGATTACAAGCGTGTGCCACCATGCCCGGCTTGGGATTTTCTATTAAGACAACCATGTTACCTAAAAATAGGGGAATTTTTATTCCTTTAATTGGTATGTCTTTCATTTCCTCTTCTTGCTTTATTGTATTGGCTAAGACTTCCAGTACTGTATTGAAGACTGGTGACACATCCTTGCATAAACAACCTTGACATCTCTTAGGTTGGTAGAAAGTAATAAGTTTTACATCATTAAGTATGATGTTAGCTGTGTTTTTTAGTAAGTTGAAGAAATTATCTTTTAATTCCTTGTTTTCTGAGTTATTATCATGAGTTACTATCAATCAATTGACATGATCATGTGAATTTCCTTTTTTTAACCATTTATATAGATTACATTGATTTCTTTTTTAATATTGCAGACTTGAATCTCTAAACATAACTTCATTTGGTCTGCTATATAACTTTATATATAGCTAATATTTTGGTATGAATGTTCTCATACTGGTCTTTATTTTTTATTGTCTGTGTGGTTTAGTATCGGGATAGAAAGAGCTTTATAAAATAAACTGGAAAAGGACTCCCCCCTCATCAGTAATGGGGATTGTACCTGGGGCATTTTACCTCTGAGTTATACCCTCAACCCTGCTTTGTTCTGAGACAGGATTGCTGGGAGGCTGTCCTCTTATCTGTGACTCTTCCTTCTCAGCTTCCCAAGTACCTGGATTATAGACATGTGCCAACATGCTTCCTTTTTGTTGGGGGAGGGGGGGAGATTGTGTAGAACTGGTGTTTACTGGTCTTAAAATGTTTAACACAAGTATTCAGTGCAACAATCCATTTAAGATCACATCAGATAGTGTAATTTTGTTCCACCATTAAACATAATTTTAAAAATTAATAAGGAAAGTCTATTATATTTATCCATTTTTTTGTTTACTTGTTCTTTCCTCCTTAATGTTCCAAGATAACTTTCCCTTATAATTCCCCTTCTATTTAAAGAACGTCCTCCTTTTTGTTTTTGTTTTCTTTTTTTTAGGGAGGTCTGTTGGTAACAAATTTTTAGTTCCCCTCATTTGAGAATGTCTTGCTTTTCTCTTCTCATTCATGAAAATGTTTAACTGGGTATAAGACTCTGATAGTTTTCGTTATTTGTTTTTTGACATGTGGAAAAATGTGCCACTTCCTTTGGACTTCCATACACTTTGACGAGATATCAGAGTGCTTTTCCTCTATAAGAAAGGCATCTTTTCTTTCTGCTGCTTTTAACATTTTTTTTCTTTAGTTTTCAGAGGTTGATTACAGCTGGACTCGATGCAAAGTTCCTTTGGTTTATTCTGTTTGGGGTTCACTCAACTCCTTGAATCTAGTTTTATGCATTTTGCCAAATTCAGGAAGGTTTTGGCCACTATTTCAGTACTTTTGGCTCCACCTTCTTTTTCCTCTTCTTCCAGCATTCCAATGCTAGAAGTTTTATGTATTTTGTTATATTCCAGAGGTCCCCGAGAACCTTTTTTTGTCTTATTTTGTGTCGTCCCCTCACCCCAAGTCTACTGTCTTTCTGCTGTTTAGATTGGGTAATATCAATTGTTCTGTCTTCAGGTTCATTGATTTTCCTCTACTGTCTCTTTCATGCTGCTATTGAGCCTACCTATTATGGGTTTTTAATTTTAATTCTAAATTCCATTCCCTTTATATTCAAGATTTCTTCCTTGAGATGTTCTATTTTCTCATTTGTTCAAATGGGTTTTGGATTGTTCATATCTCTAGATGACTGCTTTAAAACATTTGCCAATTAGTCTATTATCTCTATGATTTCAGTGTTTGTGTCTATTGATTTTGTTTTTAATTCAAAATAAGACTTTCCCATTTCTCAGTATATAGTATTAAAACTGAACTCTGAACATTTTGGGTTTTGGTATGAGATTCTGAATCCTATTTAAATGTTCTGGTTTAGCTGAATTCCTTTCACACTGCTTCAGCTAGGGAAGGATCCCCTGCCTCATTATTCCAGAGTAGGATTAGAAGTCTAGGTTTCCCACTCAGAAGAGGCTCATTACTGCTAGGCAGAGGTAAGAATTCTGGTTACTCAGAAGGCCTCTGTTGATACTACCTTAACTGCAAGGGGCAGGACTGTCTCTTTATCGCCCCCCAATATTGTTTTTAGTGATACTACAGGTTTGAGGAGGCTTACTATATTATCCCTAGGAGGTGGTAAAAATTCCAATTCTCCATTAGGCCTTCTCTGACACATCATTCTACCAAGGAAGGAAGCAGATCCTTCATGGTCAGGTGTAGGTAGAAGGTCAACTTCCTTATATGGTCCCTAATGACCATACACCAGGGAAATAAGGTAATAGTAATAAGGAGGGTATTCTGCTGAGATAAAGTCCTGACTCCTTACTTCGCCCTTTCTGAAACTACCCTAAAGTGGGGTTGTAAGCTTTGTTACAATGTTACAAGGGTTATAAAATCTAGCCTCCCCACTAAAGTGGCATGATTGAGACCATGGTTTTTCTCTGGTATTTGGTTAGAGTGATTATTATCTAAAAGCTTTCTAACTTGTTAGGTGCCTTTTTTTTTTCCTGGTCTTTAGGCTAGAGAGCACAGGAGACTTTTAGAATGTGCCCAGTCCAGTTTCCAGGTTGCCAGCTTCTTCAGCTCCAAGTCTGGTATATGTTAGGCAAAAAGAAAACCCAGGGAACTCACCACCGTATTATTCCTTGGGTGCTGAGGTCCCTAGTCTGTATGCCTTCTCTCCACCTTTCAGTCTTCTTATGTTTATTTTATATATAATGTTCAAAGTTTTCAGTTGTTTTAGCGGGAGGAATAGGACAAAGTATACATCTACTCCATCTTCCTGAAAGCAGAAGTCCCCACTTTTAAAACTGGTTCCCACTATGTCCAACCACACAAATTCCTGGAAAAATGAGGGCAGAATCTGTGGAAAAGATTTTTCTTTATGTGATGTTTACATTTGGACACTCCTTTATCCAAATAAGTTCTATGGCTGAAGTAGCCATATAAGAACGTCCAAATAACCCATTAAATCAGGGTAGGACTTATGATATAAACTTGTATAAACTAAATACTTAAAATGCTTTTGATTTCATAAACATATGCTAATTTAAAATTTTTCATTCAAACCTTTAAATCAAACATTAAACAATGTTTTTTTAGGGAACAAAAGTCTTTTACATCATCTGATCCCTCCAAAGGCACTATATGAAACTATGTAGCTAAACCCAATTTGATTTCTAAACACATACTGTCATAAAACAATGGCCTAGAACAGTATCTGCCAGAGTACATACTAAATATGCCAAATGATATCCATAAAAAAGTGCTTAAATTTTTATGTTAAAGGATTTTCCTAGACAATGTCAAACATGTTAAGCTACATCTTTCAAGAAATATGCTTCCATGACCAACAAAAAGCTGTATTTCTAAACTCTATGTATTACTAGAATGTACTTTGAACTAACTCCTTATAATAATACATTCTCAAATGTGCTTGGCAGTAAGTAGATTCAAGGTTACTTTGATTAAGCAATTCACAGAGATAAGTTTTATACAGGTAACTCTATTCCATAAACACAGAAAGGTCTAATTACCTAATAAATCATTAAGAACAATATTTTCTTAAAACATTAATACAAATAATTCTTTAGTTATTAATTTTTCAGGATTACTTATATATAAATAATAGAAAATTATAACATTTTTAAATTCTTGCTTCTCTTAAGCACCCAAGGATATAAATATTAAATACAAAAAACTAGAGATGTTCCTTAAATGGCCTTATTCTGCAGCTCTTCCACAATGTGTTCCTCAGAATCCTAAAGTCCCCTGAGATAGTAACAGATATCCCACTAGGAAAGAAAAAGCTAGGTTAAACACATTTAAACAAATTTATCTACTAGAAAATCACTGGACATTTAAAATATGAATATGGACAGACACATGTCTCTAATTCAGTACTTCAGGGACTGAGACACAGAGTCACAGTTTTAAGGGTAGTACAAAGTAACTAAGCAAGACTATTTCAAAATAAAAAATAAATTAGGGCTGGGGTGTAGCTCAGAGGTAGAATGTCCCTGGGTTTAATCTCCAGTACCACTAAACAAACAAAAATAAAATATGACTGTGATCTTCCAAAAGAGGATTACAGTTACAGTGCACTAAATTTACTTAATCAAAGTAGTCCTCCTGAGAATATCTGTCAAATCCTTTTAGAAACTAGTTTTGAACAGAATTCAATCTGAAAGATACAGAATGATCAAACAGCCCTTTAATAATGACTTCCCTACTTGGCTAGATAAATGAAAATCAGAAATTAATAAATGTCAGGTATAGTAATTAAAAACAATTCAACAGAGAACATATTTTGATAAAATACCTTTTTTCCACTGTAGGGGAATCCTAGAATTCATTATAAAAATAAATAATTATGCTACAAATCATAAAAATTGACTACAGATGTCAAAGTAATAAATTAGCTGAGTGATACTTCCATTCATATTTTAATCTTATTTGAGCATAGAAATATACAACTATAGATATTGTGTAGTTCAGATTAAATTTTATAAAACTTAAAATTTTAACTATAAACTCATACTTCATTGTCTGAAATTAAACATGAGATTAACTTTATTCTATACACATACCCATAATACTGACTCACTGGACAGAACATATAATAAACAGGATATACAGTTACCAATGTTATATGTGCATGTGTGAATATAACCAATAACACAAAAATACCAGAATCTAGTAATGAAGATGGGGAAATAATTTTTTGAAAAAACAAAATTAAGGCCAAATTTAAGAGTCTGAATTACTAATTTTATAATGCTTATTTAAACTAGACTTATGCAATTCATTTTATACCAAATTCTTTTAAAACACAGAAGTAACAAAATACACAATGGCAAGCAGTGATATAAAATTCATTTTAGATGATATGTGATATAAAATTATAAGTTATAGGTTCTAAATTTGAAAGTAGTGAGAAATCACTTACCTCTAACTAAAGTTCTCTGAAGGTAGTATCCTCCTTAGAACCCCTATCTTGGGTAGTTTTTCCTGCTATAATTTCCCACAAGAGAATCCAACAAAGTCCATGAAGTTTTAAGCTCCTTTCTGCAAGCCCTATTAGTGCATGTGTTATACACCTGCTCACATACTATGCTATAGCTGTAATTTCCAATTTCCACTGAGCTACTTCTACTTCCAACCCTACATTGATGGAGGATACTACCTTTGGAGAATTTCATTTAGAAATGTGATATTTTCACTTCTCCAAAAGTATCCTCCAAATCACTTCATTGCTGTGTCTATAATATACTCAACATAGTGGATCAGCAAGTGAAGAAATGATGTAAAAATTTAGCCAAACAATTATATTTGCTGAGTGCTTACATATAAGATCCAAACATATTAGTATAGATAAAACTAGCTTGCTTGGTGGCCCACATTTGCAACCCTAGTACATGGGAGGCTGAGATAGGAGGACTGCAGATTCACAGCCAGACTCAGCTACTTAGTAGTCAGGACCTCTGCCAAAAAATAAAGAATAAAAAATAGGGCTGGGGCTATAGCTTGGAGGTAAGAAGGGTTCAATTGCCAGTACCACACACACACAAAAAAACCCCACTAAACTGAATGAAAAGTCTTTCATAAAAATATTGTAGCAAATTAAAAATAGTAGTTACAGTCAGGCCTGGTGGTACATGCTTGTAATCCCCGCACTTGGGAGATGGAGACAGGAGGATCACGTAGGTTCGAAGCTAGCCGCACTGGCTTAAGAGAACCTGTTTCCAAATAAAAAAGTCCGGGTGTGGTGGTGCATGCTTGTAATCCCTGCGCTTGGGAGGCTGGAACAGGAGGATCATGCAGGTTCGAAGCCAGCCTCAGCTACTTAGTGAGGCTTTCAGCAACTTGGTGAGACCCTGTTTCAAAGCCGGGTGTGGTGGCGCACACTTGTAATCCCAGCATTTGGGAGGCTGAGACAGAGGATCGCGCTTCGCGGACAGCCTCAGCTACTTAGTGAGGCCCTCTGCAACTCAGTGAGACCCTGTTTCAAAATAAAGAATAAAAAATAGGGCAGGGGGTATAGCTTGGAGGTTGAATGCCCCTGAGTTCCATTCCCAGACCCGCAAAAAAAAGTATAAAAATAGGTCTGGGAGTGTAACCCAGAGGTAGAATGGTTTCCAGGAACCCCAGTATCACCAAAAAAAAAAAAAAAAAAAAAAGAGTAGTTACTATCTAGGCATGGTGGCTTGTAATCCCCGTGCTTGGGAGGCGGAGACAGGAGGACCACGCAGGTTAGAAGCCAGCCTCGCTGGCTTAAGAGACCCTGTTTCCAAATAAAAATATAAAATAGGTCTGGGAGTGTAGCCTTAAGGTAGAAGGATTTCCAGGAATCCCAGTACCACCACCACCAAAAAAAAAAAAGTAGTTACTATCACTCAGAACTACCAAATATTTCCCTAGTTATTATGCTAGAGAAGAGTCAATATTTAAAAATTAGTTGATTAACCAGTTATTAGAAGACAAATGTTAATTTTTCAGTGATTTTTTGGTATGTCATTTCTACCTCCAACTGCCAAAATGAAGATTTAAAATTAAGCCGGGCGTGGTGGCGCATGCTTGTAATCCCAGTACTTGGGAGGCTAAGACAGGAGGATCATGCAGGTTCGAAGCCAGCCTCAGCTACTTAGTGAGGCTCTCAGCAGCTTAGTGAGACCCTATTTCCAAATAAAATATAAAACAGGTCTGGGAGTGTAGCCTAGAGGTAGAAGGCCCCTGGATTTCATCCCAAGCACCACACAAAAAAAGTAAAACATAATAAAAATGAACAATAAAACTAGTTCCCCAAATCAAGGCTAATTTAATATAATTAGAATGGCAGTTAAAAATTTCAAGTATTATACAATTTCAAGTATATTAAGGAAGCAGGCTAAAAATTTTTGGAAGAAATGAGACTTAATCTCACACTATTCAGAAAAGTCCTTTTACTTACTGATTTTTAATTCCAAATGATTAATTATAAAACTTCCAGCTGATTATTTCCTCAAAAACATATGAAAAAAGAAAAAGGCAAAAGGAGTTAATAGTCCTTTAGGGCAGAGGACTAAACCATACTTGTTGCACTATTTTTGAAGAAAAAGTATGGAACAGATTTCAAAACACTGATTTATTTAGCTAATAGCCACCATCACCTTGATAAAAGTATAAATAATGCTCAAAACAACAACATGAAGAAATTCTACTTTTTTTTTTTGTGGCACTGGGGATTAAAGCCAGGAGCATTCTACCTCTGAGCTATACCCCCAGCCCTATTTTATATTTTGAAACAGAGTCTCACATAGTTGCATAGGGCCACACTAAGTAGCTGAGGCTGAACTCAAACGTGCAAAGACTCCCAAGTACTGGGATTACAAGCGTGTGCCACCAAGCTCAGTTGAAATAGTACTTTTTGAAGATGTACTACTTAGTTCTGAAAGTTTCCCAGAGCACATAAATAGGTTCAAATAAATGTTTCTGAATACCAATTTTAAATATTAACTTCTTTCACTACTCTTTTGTCTGAGTAAAACATATATATTTAGATAAAATATATAAGAAAATAAAACAACTAAGAAATGGATGCCAGAAGGGAGAAAATCTCAGATAATCCCCCAATTAAATACTAAGTATAATTTAAGGTGATTATAGTTTTGATTCTTCAACTCATCTGGGCTTATTCAATGTATTTTATAATTAATATTTAGAATAGGAATTATTTAAAAATATGATATTTGGCTGGCGTGGTGGCACACGCTTGTAATTCCCATGCTTGGGAGGTGGAGACAGGAGGATCACACAGGTTCGAAGCCAGCCTTGCTGGCTTAAGAGACCCTGTTTCCAAATTAAAAAATAAAATAAAATAGGTCTGGGAGTGTAGTCCAGAGGTAGAAGAGTTTCCAGGAACCCCAGGACCACAAAAAAGTAATAAAAAAAATACGATACTTGTCTTAAAAACCAGAGGTCTTTTTTTCTGGAGGTTATTTTTTTCAATTTTAAAAATATATAGAGCAAAATGATTCCCCCCCACCCCACCAAGAGTACTTTCCAATGCAAAAAGTGGGTACAAAAATAGCATATATAAAATAATTTTTTTAGAGGTTAAAAAAAGATCAAAGTGAAAGCATCTAATTGCCTATCAAAAAGAATCAACACTGAGCCATGAAGCATAGTTCATTTGCAATACATGCACTATTAGGACTCACTGAAGGGTCAGAAACCTCCTAGATCTTGCTGGGTTAAAAGCAGGAATGACTAACAACCCAAGAAGGTGTTTCAAGGATGATACTTACCATATAAAAGATTATACCACTGTGCTATTATGTATTCTGTGTAAGGATACAGAAGCAGTCAGCTGAAAGGTACACACCACACTAGCAAATGCTTGGCTGGACCCATACGGTCGGATGACCAATGGAATATCAAGGTATGTGTCGATTCTCCAGCCCTCATAACCACATTCCAGACATCTCACGTAGTCCTTCAGCTTGCCTTGGTATAGTTCATTTATAAGATCAGCCTAAAAATAAGAATATTTACATTTGTAAAAGTTTTTCTAAAATACAATCAATATTTTTTAGAATGGTTAATAAAAAGATATTTACTTTTACTGTTAAAATCTTTGAAAGTGTTAACATAAAATTCATGTAAAATTTTATAGAAAAAAAAGGAAGGCTTAACAAAAATCACTAAAAATCAGTAAAATTAGATTAACACTAAATCAAGAATCAGTGTGAAAAATTAACTATTTCGCCGGGCGTAGTGGCGCATGTTTGTAATCCCCACGCTTAGGAGGCGGAGACAGGAGGATTATGCAGGTTCAAAGCCAGCATCGCTGGCTTAAGAGACCCTGTTTCCAAATAAAAGTACAAAAATAGGTCTGGGAATGCAGCCTGGAGGTAGAAGGGTTTCCAGGAACCCAAGTACCACCAAAAATAATAATAATAATAAATCAATAAAAAAAATAAAAAATTAACTATTTCAATATATAGGTCATTAAGAAATCAACTATTAAAAATAGGCTTTCATGATATTAGTTTTCAATATGTTATACTACCATGCCTTACATTCTCTTTTCATTAGGATAAGAATTCAGCTTAATCTATAATTTTAGGTATGATAATAAAGATAAATAATTTGGGTTTTTACAGCTATACATATGCATGTCACCAATCTCCCATGAATATATTCTGATTTATAACATAATTATCTTGTAGCTTAAGATTCAAGTAAAAACTTTCTTTCAGTAGTATACATAAAACAATTTAAAGGAGGAATATTATGTTGTAACTTTTTAACTTTATGAAAATTCAAAAATTACCTTAAAATCTTAAAATCTATTTTCCTCACTATCCTCCCCTAAAACAATGAATCTTTACCTAGCTCCCAAACTTAGCCAACTGGAACTCTTCTGGCTCAAAGTACACAGTAACTCCCTAAGTAAGAACCCTCCATATGAATCTCTTGCCTCCAGATTCTTTTACCAAAGCTTGGGAACTCAGGAAGAATGCCCAGCTAATCTTAATAAAGTGTTGACCCACAGAGAGGGATGTACAAGGAGGAAGGGTAACTTCAGATCTATGAAGAAGAAACAGCCTCTAAAACCATCTATATAAAGTTACTAAAATAAAATCCCAAAGGACTATGTAGAGAAACTAAATGACTTAATTTTTTTTCATTATCTCCTAAAAACAGGCCCAGAGGAAAAGCAAAGAATAGTTTACTTCTTTCATAAATTTATATCTCTCAAAATATGTAAGACCATAAACCTTCATACTAAGTCTACCTTTGATATCTATTCTAATACTATTATTTAGTCATTTAATGATACTGAGGATTGAACCAAGGGACATTCTACTTCCAAACTACACTCCCCGCCCTTTTTTATCTTTTACTTTGAAAAGGGATCTCATCTCACTAAGTTGCGGAGACTGGCACTGAAACTGCAAATCCTGTCTTGACTTCCAAGTACTGGGACTACAGGCATGCAACACCACGCCTGACTTTACTATGTACTTAATGAGCCTTTCTTTATTCTCCTGCCTCAGTTATGTGACTGTGCCCTTGGCACTTAGGTATTTCAGAGGTTCAAACCCATGTTTTTCAAATATTTGATAACAAAATATCACAACCCAGCACATATGACTATAAAAGTTCCATAAACAAGATTTACCCTTACTTGTATGTGATATACTAGTATTTTTAAAATCTATTCCATTTTTTAGAGTGCTACTATAGATTCTCTAAACTGATTTTAGAGCCCATGAATGAGTCAACACATATTGTTTTTTTAAAACCTTGGTCTAAACCATCATAATAGTTTGAATCAGAAACCAGATCCTCTCAGCTACTTTATATGTAGCCTTCCTCTTTATCCCTATAACACTATTATTACACACAGTGTATGCCCTCCCCTATACTGAGCCCCATCTAATTCAGCCTTACTCCTCATCCCAATGATCTATCTAATGTTCTTCCCAATCTTAACTTGCTCCTTCTTCCACTGGGAAGATCCTAAATTTAAATAGCATATGATTACAATTCGTTGGTCAAAATAAAGGTAATGCATTATGACTATATTTCACAAAGAACTAGTAAGATAGTAATATAAGATATAATTTAAGATATAAGATATAATTTAAGTAATATAAGATAGTAATTTATTCATAAATATCTAGAAATATTCTAAACTCATCCCTCTAAAGTTGTATACATATATATACACATACATGAATTATATAATTTTCAGAACAAAAAGACACCTTGATTATACATTCCAACAACCTTTTATTTTAAAGATGAAGAAACTTCATCTTTAGAGTGGTTTAAAAAGATGTTTGTGACTCAGTTAATGGACAAATGAAAACCTAGTAATCTATTTTCCTTTCAATGATTTAACTACTGGACTAATGCCTAAGTTTTAAAACACTCCAAAGGAAAAAAAAATAAGTCATTTTAAGGTAATGAATGATTATTAGAAAAAAGGCCCCTCAACTTGACAGATGGGAATTACCTGTTCTGTTTGCTTCCATTTCTGTTCCAAAGCATCAAACATGACTCGACATAGTTCTTGTACATCATGCTGCTGCCAAGCTATTTTAAGATAAAATTTAATTAAAAATAGCAGTGAACAATATAATAAAACATTAAGTTGTTTAAAAAATAGGAACACAAAGTCCATTTAAAATAATTCTAAATGTTATAAAACAAAAATATATATTATAGTCATGAAAGGTCAATCAGAGGGAAAGCATCAAGATATATCAGTATTTTCATAGTATAAGCTTTCTGGTGATACAATACTTGTTATTTTTCACTGTAAAATTAAAAAACATGTTAGTAAAATACCAAGATATAAACTTTAAAATTTAAAAAGTGGTTGTTATAAAACTTATTTTTACAAGAAAAATTAATTAATCAAAATTTACCTATCAGTGCTTAAATATTTATAAACAAGTTACTTCAAAATCTAACAAAAAGCAATGAGAAGATTTAAAGATTAAGTTGTTAATGTATGATGTGTTCATAATATTTTTCCCAGAATTCCTCCGAATACTAGAAATAGATATTAAAAGAAATGAATACCCTCACTACTATCCCATCCAAAGCTCCTTGTAACGTCTGTTGTTTCGATTGCTCTCTTTTTGCTGGTTTGTAACAAAACAAAAAGCCTTTGAAGTTGGTATGGGATACTTGTCACTGGATCCTCTTCAGATTCTTCAAATTCCCACCTATTAAAACAAAAATTTTGATAATTATTTTTGTTCTTCAAAAACATAATATCAAACCCATAATATAAGATCTTAATTCTGGGAGACATACAGAGTTGGGAAACTAATATCACTTAATGAAACATTAGTCTTTTTCTAATTTATAAATTCAGAAGAATTTTGGAGTGTGTGCACGTGTGTGGGAGTAATGGGATACTGGTGATTGCTCTATTACAACCACAGCCCTATTTTTATTCTTTACTTTGAAACAGGGTCTCACTAAGTTGTGGCGTGCCTAAGTATCTGAGGCTGCCTGCAAACCTGTGATCCTCCTATCTCAGCTTCCTAAGTTCTGTGATAATAAGCATGTACTACTATGCCCTGCAGAACTTTAGATTTTAACATGAAAAAAGATATGGCAACAGTTCTCAAGAGTGAGCAGAAAAACTCATTTAAAAGTAACTGTCCAACCTGAATCTGAGTAAAACTCCTGCCCTAATTATTAATTCACAAAAATACAGAATAATATTAAATGGCATAAAAGCGTTCAACTATCAAAATCCAAACTGTTAAAAGTGCAAGGACAAATAACATGGGTTTTCAATATATACAATTTTCAGGGATAAATTCCAAGTAAGAGTTGAAGAGGATTAAAACAATTAAATAGACTAAGAATCTTACCAATCAACTGCAATATATAAATTTTTTTGGATCCTGGTATTAACAAATTGTTAAATAAGTAAGCAAGCAATGAAGCAATCATGGAAATGTTAACACTGGCCTGTGAAAAAATTTGCAAATGATATAATGAGAATGTGGCTTCCACGTAAACAGGGTGGAAGGCTCAGATAAAAAAAGGCTGATCATCAATTGATAATATTCAAAGCTGAGTAACGGGTAGAGGATTTCATTATACTATTCCTCTATTTTTCAATGTTTGAAATTTTCCACAATAAAAGTTAAAACTCTTCTAAGTTTATAAACCGGCCATCCAATCCGAGGAATGGGGACTTTCTCAGTAACAAGTGAATTCCCAACTGATGAACTTAAGATCTTCTGGCAGAAATAAGACTGGGGGCTTAAAGTTGGTTAATATACCTACAAAAGTTAAGATAATTTTATATTCAATAAAGTAAAATGCTGAAAACAAAATGTTGTTAACAAAATTAAGTCAGATGCAGTGGTACACACCTGTAATCACAGTACTTAGGAGGTTGGGACAGGAAAAACATAGGTTCTAGGCCAGCCTTGGCAACTTAATGAGACTATTTCAAAATAAAGAATAAAAAGGCCAACATTAAAAATAAGAGTGCCCTGGTGTTGAAACTTTAGCACTTCACCTCCACCCACACAGAATAATATTAATGGTATTTTGAATCTTAAATTAGTAATACAATTACTCAATTAATGTGCCTCCTTGATTTTTAGTTTCAGAAGAGGACCTGAGTATTAATTTTTCTTGATCTTAGTTTACAAGCTTTGTAAGTTTTACGTATAACACTATATTTTTAGATAAAAAGGCCCATTGTTTTTCTTATTGTAGGGCTCTAATTCTTCTTCTCTTTTTACACAGTGGCACACCCTTCTGCTTCATAGGTGTCATTGGACTATGCCTCCGTTTTTCTTCACAAGGCTTCCTGCAAGCATTCTCCCTTATCCAATATGACACCTATTTTAATACCTTCCTTTTCTATATTCAGCCCTACATTATGGAATCTAAAATAATCTCACTAACTTTGAAAGAACAGTACAGTTAAAATAAACAATGTTCAAATTTCTTGCAAAGGAAATTCACTAATGGAGAAAAATTACTGTTAACATTAAACTAAATTCTCACCTGTCCTTTATTCCTGGTACAAATACCTTAGAAGGTTTTTAAATCATGTTAGTACTTGCTTTTACTCCAGTTACCCAAAGTTAGGAGCTCTGGTATCACATCTGATTCTTTCCTTTCCTTCCTACTAAAAAAAACTTGTCACTAAGTTGTATCCTATCACTGACCACAATGCCATAACCATTGTTGCCATCATCACTTGGGTTTCCTGAATCCATGCCTGGTTCAAGGACACACTCCTCCAGGGCTCCCCAACTCTAAAAATAATGCTTGTACACTGCACTTGGTAAACTTTCAAAAACAATGTATTCAACACAATAATCACAAGCCCTCAAACCAAAGAGGAAGGATCTTTACTGGCCATTATAGAAGGGAAGAAAACAAAATTCTATCCCTACGCCCTAGCATTACTCTGTGCAGTCCAGCCAGAAACTGATTACATCGAGAAACAACATCAGTGCACGCAGGGTCTGTTCTGCCTCTCATAAACTTCAAGGTCTCTTTTAATCTGCAAGGCAAGAGGCCTTCCTCTTTGACTCCGGTCCCCACTCACTGGGTTTCCAATCACATAGGATTTCTTTGGCTCTTCAAAGGCTTTTGCACTTGTGAATCTTAAGCCATGCATGTTCTTTCCAGGATCTTTACAGGGCTATCTCCTGTAAAGGAAAGTCAGTCACATGGCATTTCCCTATGACCTGACAACAATGTCGGTGATGTCCTGACAGCTGCTCTCTCTACATTACTTTGTTTTGTATTTCTTTATGGTATACATGACTGTGAAATGAGCTATCTCCCCACACATTTTCATGTACCAATCTTTTATAAGATCCATGTTATTTATAATATTCAAGAAGTTTATAAGTGAGAAATACTCCAAGCTTTACAAATAAGTACAAGGTAAATTAAATTTTATTAGCTAAAGACTATATTTTCATTCTTAAATCAATTTTACTTACAGAATATTTAAAATACTCACTTATATAATGCATTCCTAAATTCAGGAGTCATAAAAAGTGTTTGCAAAAGGCTATTCAGATAGCAAGTCATTGCCTGGTTTACTAATCCCACATATCCTTTAAAAAGAAAATAAAAATACACACAAATTAGTGTTTAGATTAAAAATAATTTAAAAATATGAATTAAAACACAACAAAACTTCAGAGGACAAGGTAACTCACCCAGAAATTATTTTCATTTTGTTAATAGCACCTAAGAAATATCCCTTCTCCAATATGTGCATTATGTAAATAGCTTTGCTACTTAGAAAAAGGCTATCTTATAGATATGTCAAAAAGTACACGGGGATATTATATGGGGTTTAAAAAAAGTTAAATTAAGAGTATTATGTTTAATATAGTATAGTTTATTGGCTTAGAAATAATCTTTCTTTCCCAAACACAAAATTGTGGATTAAAATAAAAATGTCTAAACATATTTACTTTAAATATCATATACTCCCAACATAGGAAAGCTGTACTGAACCAATTATCCATGTCATCAGTTTTATAAGTTAATTTCTACCAAGAATTTATAACATATGAGATACATTCATTGCATGCAAACTCACAAAAGCTGAGACTCTTCGGAATGCAGAATGACTTTCTCAATTTTAACAAGCTCATTAAGTATGAAATTCTGTAGGTCTGTCTATGGTATGCAAAGAGTGACACAGATCCATACCACCTGCATTTCTATGATTCTAAGTAGGGATTACGAAGTTACCTGCCTTTCAATTAGTCCTAAGGCTCCAGCTTTGATTTCTTATGCCTTTCATCTTTAAAAACATTTATATGTATATATGTTTATGTATTTTACTTTACATTATAACATACATTACTCTACATTATATATTTTATTCTTTAATTATATTCTGCTTCAACTCCCTAGTACCCCCAAACACAGTGTTCTCATAGTATCATTCTCAATCCAAGCTAGAGCCTTTATCACACTGCTCTATAATTTACCTATTTATTTATACATATTTTCCCATAAGACTGTAAGAGTAGGGGCCAAATTTGACTTCTTTCCTTCTCTCTTACTATACAGCATGGCAGCAGGTACACATGGGGTAGCAGTGTATATGACTTACAAGTCACACAAGTTTGTATTATATTGGGCTCGCTTATTAATAAAAAGCATCATTTCATTTTTAATTCATATAATTAGACTCCACTCCACAAACAACAGTGCTTTGTCCAGGAGACCAGGTTATTCTGTACCTTCTTCTCAGCTGAGCCTGCTTGGAATTTTCCTTCTCCATCTCCTTCCAGTTCCTCAACAGCCAGAGACAACCAATCTAGTTGATGCCTTAAAATGAATACTGCTATTGTCCTTTGTGTTCCTAAGGACTAATCATGCATCACTTACTTGCGCCCTTGTTTCCCTTCATTGGGCTTAAAATAACGGTAAGGGAGAGAAGGAGAAGTTGAGAAAAGGGAGTAACAGCAATTAGTTTTTGCCATGGCTCTTTTTTTTGTGGGTACTGGGGATTGAACCCAAGGGTGTTCTACCTCTGAGCTATATACCCCAAACCCTATTTTATTTTGAAACAGGGTCTCAATAAATTGCAGAGGGCCTCATTAAGTTGGTGAGGCTGGCCATGATCCTACAATCCTCCTGTTCCAGTCTCCCATGTACCAGGATTACAGGCATGTACAACCACACCCAGCTTGCCATGGCTCTTTATGTTCCCATTAGCAATAGAAATCACATAGAACTCTATGGTTTTTTATATTTGATTTATCACCATATTTAAGCAATATAAATATTGTCTATTTATTTTGACTATAATGTACTTCTAATTCCTGAGTATGAAATTTTAGTGAGAAAAATGAATTAACATAAACCTCTATCATTATATATTATCTAAATCAAACTTCAAGTGACCAGTTTTACCTAGTAGATTCTACATCTGGGAATTTTTAGTGTAAACCAGTAAGGAGGAAGAATGTGAGAATAGGTGCCATCCTGCAGAGGGTACACGTAGCAAGAAATCTTATATAGAACAAGGAAGGAGAAAGCAAACAGGATAATTTCTGGAACTGATAAAAAGAATTTAGGGAAACTGGCTAAAGACTAGTATCATGGCTTTAAAGTTTCTAATCGTTTGTGAATCTATACCAGCCTTCAATCTATTCCTCATCCCTCAAAGTTCATGTCTAAATCTCAATCTCCTAACAACAGTGGCTGGCTACTAGAGGGAGGTGGCATGCAAAGAAGCCAGGAAAGGATATGTTAAGTCTTCAAATACACTGCATTTTTTAAAAATCATAAGCTGAAATCATAAGAGCATTTTCTAATGAAAATATTCCATATACGGCGCCAAGATAATTTCTTAAGGAAAACACAAATTCAATACTGACTAACAAAATAACTTTTGAACCTGAACCCCTTTGCATACTTACAGACTACTTTAGTTTAGAAAGGCAGCAACCCAAAACATTGAAGAAAAATATACAGGTGGGAGAAAGAAATCAAGAGGTGTGTGAGAAAAAATAAATGGGAATGAAGAATATGATTACACGACTATGTATCAAAGGCTTCTAAAAATTTTTAATGAACTTCAATTTAATTAAATTTAATATTTCCTATAAAAATCAGATGAAAATAAAACCTTATGTACAAGAATTTTTGTCACATCAGTAATAATCTGAGATAGATTATATATCTACCACCCAGTGAAATTAATACTATTTTCAGTCATTTAAAATTAAAATACTACTTAATGGCATTGAAAAATACTATTTATATTGTACTAAGTGAAACAATATAGATGAAAAAATCTGCTTATAATATGATTCCCCATTCTCTTAAAAGTATACATATGGAGGCAAAACAAAAATAAGTAAAAATCACTGAAGTGCTTACTGCCAGTAATGCTGTCAGTGATTTTAACTTTTTTCATTTTAGAGTATGAGATTGGCATGTATTACATATGTACAAAGTACATTTAAAATATATTTGATTCTCAAGGAATTTACTAGTACCAGAGGGCCATGGGAAGTTAAACACAGTACAACAGTATTCTATAAATGCTTTTTGTGTAAAGGAAAAATCAGTTGTCAGAATATATAGCAGGATTTGTTAAATCTGTAACTAAAAGTATTCCAACAATATCAGGATAATCTAGGGTGCTTACTTAAAACAAAATGAACTTGGGAAGCTGAGACAGGTGGATCGCAGGTCCCAGTCAGCCTCAGCAACTTAAGAGAGGCCCTCAACAACTTACTGAGACCCTGCTTCAAAATAAAAAATAAAATAGGGCTAGGGAGATAGAATGCCTCTGGGTTCAATCCCCAGTACCATATACATAAAACTTTTTTTTCTTCCAGCCTACTTCAGAGCAGCTACACTTGCAATTTGAAAAGTAATACCCAGGAACCTACATTGTTAACATACCCCTATAATAATTCTAGAAGAAATAAAAATTTGAGAATATGGACAATAAAGTTTTATGATATATTATTTGAAATGGAAGATAATTTTGTATTCTTATTTTTGATTGTATATGGCAAAAAGTTCTACTGATACAGATCATTCCAAATACCAAACATGACCAACTTCTACTGTACTTCCCAAACAAATAAATCATTAAGCCTGAACAATGATTAGCAGGAGAAAATTATTCTAATTATAAATAGAGTAAATGGTAGACTAAAGATCATATTAAAACAAAGTCTGTAACATATTTCCATAGTTTTCTCTCTTTTTTTTTTTTTTGCAGTTCTGGAGATGGAACCCCGGGGTTTCTACTTCTGAGCCACACTCCTAGCCCTATTTTTTATTCTTTTGTTTTAAAACAGGGTCTAAGTTGTAGAGGGCCTCACCAAGTAGCTGAGGCTGCCTGCAAACCTGCAATCCTCCTGTCTCAGCCTCTCAAGAACTGGGATTACAAGTGTAGACTACCACAACCAGCTTCATAGTTTTCTTTATATTAAGTATTTGTTTATGTAATAACCACCTGTTTTGAAGTTCCAAGAGTAAAGGTTCTGAGGCCTATCTAGCATGAAATATCAACTGGCTATGTAAAGGCTCCTCTGTTCCTCAGTTTCTATTTCTTTCAACATAAAAAATACTAACTAAAGAAAAAAATTGTTGTTAGATAATATATGTAAAGGTATATAAATTATATTCATTATGCAATCAACCAACGTCATATAAATGTGTGGAATATCTATATGAATACAGCCATTGAACTAGCTTTGTAAATTGAAAAAAAATAAAAATAAAAATTGAAAAAAATAAAAAAAAATTAACCATGTTTATGAAAAACCTAAAAGAACATTTTAAATGATATAATTTCTTTCAAACATATGCTTGGAATAAATTAAAAGATAAAAGACCCAATAAAATAAACATGGTCCATCTGCTTCAAAATAAAATTATATTCCTCATAGTCTATGCTAATCCAAAAGAAAATAATTTCTACAGGAAGTAAACTTCAAAAACTTAACATAAGAAGTGAAATAGAAAATCGTCAAAGTCTTCATCCAAAAGAGCAGTAACAATATAAAAAAATTGTATTATTATTTTAACTTTGCTGCTGCTAGCTGGTAATCTTGCTTTGGGTCTCAAGTTTTCTTATACATAAAATGAAAGAAACAGGCTTAAAAATCACTACCATAACTGCATCTAATACCCCATGATTTTATGAAAGAACAACAACAGCAATAATAATTAGTCTTACCAGTTTCTGATTTATTCAAAATAGATGAATAGGAGTAGCTCTGACTGACATAATCACTGGTAGAGCCCACGGAACCTTCTCTTGGAAGTGGACCTATAAACCTGTCATGAACACTGTCGTCCACGTTACTGGAATCCTCCTAAAATGTAGCATAACCAATATTACTGAATAACAAATGTACTGAAACAATGAAAACAGACATCCTAATTGTTAAAGCAATGAAAAAAAAGATGTCATTACCATTACTGTCCCAATCATGGCATTCAAAGGAGTGTACACCCTCACTATTTTCTGGAGGAATATCTGAAAGTTGCTTGATATAAAACACTTTTTTTTTCTTTTTTTTGCAGTACTGGGAATGGAACCCATGGGCATTCTACCTCCGAGCTATATTCCCGGTCCTATTTTTTAGTCTTTATATTTTTTGAAATAGGGTCTTACTAAGTTGTGAAGGGCCTCGCTAAGTAGCTGAGGCTGTCCACAAACCTCAATCCTCTGGTTTCCGCCTCCCAAATGCTGGGGATATAAAACACTTTACAGAGGTATTCATGTCTCCTTCCAAATAATGCTTACATTCTAAATTTAAATTCTTTTCTGTTTACATAAGAAAAGGAGATTTTTGACCTAAGAAAGCAAAACTACCATTGTGGATTCTTGATGACAACGTTTACATTAATTTTTACATCATCCTTCCCAGTTAGGCTTGAGGAAAAGGGATACTTAGTAATTGCTAGAAGAGATGAGAGAGTTACCAATGATTTCTAATAAGAAACTTCCTATAATATGGAAGATTTGAGAAGGATTATGGGACAGAAGTAGCACAAATAAGATAAAGCTAAAGAAAAGAATAATTACTATTAATTTTAAAACATGAACCCCCAAATTACGAATCCAGAGATCTCTAAATAGCTAATTTAGATCACAGTCACACAAACTGATCAAAATGTCTTATCATAAAAATAAATGATAAAATTTAAGGAAAGTCAGAGACATATTTTGGCATTGCTTCAATATGAACACACATTATATTTAACATCTGGACATTTGGACATTTAACACATGTCCAAATATGTGTTTTTATTTACAATAGACTTTGTGTGTGTTTGTATGTGTGTGGTACAAGGAACTGAAGACGGGCATTCTACCTCTGAGCTACATCCCCAACCCTATTTTATTTTTTATTTTAAAACAGGTTCTCACTAAGTTGCAGAGGTCCTCACAAGTTGCTGAGGCTGGCTGTGAACCTGTGAACCTCCTATCTCAGCCTCCAAGTATTGGGATTACAAACGTGTGCCACCACACCCAGCTCTTCCCAACAGACCCCTAAATTAAAAACAGAACAATTCTTATTGAGCAAATTTTTTTATCCATAAAAAGTTTTAATCCATAAACTCTGAGGCTTAGTTTCCTCAGCAAATTAAATCAGACTAGTTTTTCTTAATCTTTTTAAACCCACCTCTATGATATAGTGTCATCCCATAAATTTGTAGTAATCAGGTAATATTTGAAGCCAAAAAGTATTTTGAAAGTATAGTTTTAAAATTTACAGTTACCCATACCTTCAAAAGTCAAAACTCTCTGAAAAAAAAAATGCCCTTCAAATTGGGAGTTACTGGTCTGGGAGTTACTAAATTAGGTAATCTCTCAGGCTTCAGGACTAGATTGGGAAGTCTATTAAATGTATTTTAGAGTAAATACTGAAAATATAATACAAGCATTTAACTTACATATTAGTTATTTCTAGAAAAATGGGAGGTTTGAGAGGAATGGAGGAATAAGAATAAAAATGGTCTCCCTCAAAATATTCTTATTTACAGCAACCAGGGAAGGCCACTGAAACACACAGGAATCTTTGTGGTGTTTTAACTTCTGGTAAACCTACCCCATCCCTGGTATGGCAGTGTTCCTAAAACAGCAATCCATTAACATCAATGTTGCAATAGACTGGACACACAAATAATGGTGATATGGATATTTAGAACACCCATGTCATCAATATACTTATATCAAACCAATACAAAATGAAAAGACATAAATTTATTACATAATTATAAAATATCTCTCCTTGTTTCTTTGGAAATGCATTCCCAAGTATAGAAAAGTTATGAACGTAAGGTTTTCCAAATAGCTCACCAGTAGTATTTGAGGCTGTTCACCATCTTTATCTGTCAAATGCAGAAAGTTCTTCTTTCCTGGCTCAAAATTAGCATCAAGAAGAGACTTGTCACTGGCATGATCCAGTGGAGCCTATAGGCATAAAACATAGTATCTCAGATTATGAGAAACATTAATCATCATCATAAAAATATGTAAATGGACACATATATGCTTAAATACTGTTTTTTAAAAAATAATAATTCTGGCTGGGCATGGTGGTACATACTTGTAATCCCTGCGCTTGGGAGGCGGAGACAGGAGGATCGCGCAGGTTCGAAGCCAGCTGCGCTAGTTTAAGAGACCCTGTTTCCAAATAAAAATATAAAATAGTTCTGGGAGTGTAGCCCGGAGGTAGAAGGGCTTCCAGGAACCCTAGTACCACCAAAAAAAAAAAAAAAAAAATATTCTGTTAAGTTTCTGTTCACCAAGGCTTGAAATTAACTTATCTACTCATGAACAGGGAAGCTAAGCCCAGTGACAGTGCATACACTGACATGTGTCCCAGAGACTCACATTCCTCAACATCTAAAAAAACTGGAGAGAGAAAAGGTTAAGAGATAATGTTAAGTGCACACACACACACACACACACACACACACACACACACATGTGTACTATATTTCCATGTTCTCTAAAAAGTATACAATATTTAATTGGTTTTCATAAAAAGTTATGAAAGATAATCACTGTAAAATGTTGATATATGAATAGTGAGAAATCCCAGAGAAGCAGCATACTTAACTCAATCAACATAATTTTGTAATATAACAAAAATGCAACTAGTGTAATATAAGCTTCTGAAAGACCGCTTGAGGAAAAACCCTACTAGTAAATGATACCTATTTCAGGTATACTGGCAGAATTCAAGATAGCAGGAGGGATTGAAGTGATCACACCTTTGAAATTATTTATTTATTTATTTGGTGGTACTGTGGGTGGAACCCAGGGGCGTTCTACCTCTGGGCTATACTCCCAGACCTATTTTATACTTTATTTGGAAACAGGGTCTTACTAAGTTGCTGAGAGCCTCACTCAGTAGCTGAGGCTGGCTTCGAACCTGTGGATTCCTCCTGTCTCAGCCTCCCAAGCGCTGGGATTACAAGCGTGTGCCACCATGCCCAGCTCCTACTCCTGTGAAAATTAAACATCTGAGATCCAATAGTCCTCACTACTCTACTATGTGGCTGTCATTCTAACTAACACAAACACTGTAGTCAGTAGATGAGAGATGGAATTCTATACCCTAAATCCTATTTATCTACACTGCCAAACATGGTTGGGAAAAAAATGAGGGTACAGGAATAAACATCCTGTTTTATTCAAAAATTTTGTTATATTAAGAGCATGGGTGATGTCTCCTTAAAAAGATTCATTTTATAGAAATGACTTTACTTTTTAGGAGAATAACTGTATAAAAGTATAGGTCTTAAAGACAAAAATTTAACCACAGAGATTCTACTACTTACAATCTGTACCTTCGGCAAGGTATTTCACTTCCCCATGTTCTAATTTCCTCACCTGTGAGGCTATAATAGTATCTACTCATACGTAGTTATAAAACTTAAGTAAAGTTTTACTTATTTTTTTATTTGGGGTTGGAGACTGAACCCAGGGGCATAGACCTCTGAGCTATACTCTCAGAGACCTATTTTATTTTTTACTGATAAACAGTCTTACTAAGTTGCAGAGCCTGGCCGTGAACTTGCAATCCTCCTATCTCCTAAGTACTGGGATTACAAATATGAACCACCATACCCAACTCAGAACTTTTTTGTCTTTTTTTTTGTGTGTGTGTGTGATACTGGCAATTGATCCCAGGAACATTCTATCTCAGAACTACATCCCCCAGCCTTTTTAATTTTTATTATTTTTGTCTTGAAATAGACTCTTACTAGATTGCTGAGAGTCTCGCTATACTGCAGAGGCTGACCTACAATCCTCTTTTATCAACCTCTCAACTATTGGGATTACAGGCGTGTGTCACCACGCCTGGTTGAGGTTTTATTTGTATAGTCAAGAACAACACTAGAGACACAATGAAAAGTAAATTTTAGTAGATATGATCTACCTCTTAACTTTGGCTCTCATCCTGAAATCCATGAGGAAAACAGGATGAAGAATACTTGAGGCTATGAGAAGTCACATGGAAAAAAGAAAGGTATTGCTGGGCCCTCTAAATTCTCTAGCAGGACATAAAAGAAGCCGGGCATGGTTGTACAGGCTTGTAATCCCAGCATTTGGGAGGCCCAAACAAGAGGATCATGATTTGCAGCCAGCCTCAGCTACTTAGTGAGGTCCTTTTTAACTCAGCGAGATCCTATTCCAAAATAAAGAATAAAAAGTAGGGCTGGCCGGGCGTGGTGATGCATGCTTGTAATCCTAGTATTCGGGAGGCTGAGACTGGAGGATAGTGGTTCACGGGCAGCCTCAGCTACATAGTAAGGCCCCCTGCAACTCAGTGAGACCCTCTTTCAAAATAAAGAATAAAAAATGGGGCAGGGGGTGTAGCTTGGAGGTAGAATGTCCCTGGGTTCCATCCCCAGACCCACAATAAATAAATAAATAAATAAATAAATAAATAAGATATAAAAATAGGGTTGAGGGTGTAGCTCAGAGGTCGAATGCCCCTGCATTCCACCCCCAGCACTGCAAACAAAAAAAAAAAAGAAAAAAGAAAGATCACACGATAGATAAGCTTAACTATACAGAGGTTTTATCTCAAATGTGTTTGTGAATCTGAGGTTTGTTTCTCAAAAGCATCCATGTGAAAGCAGAAATAAGCAAGGATACTGGTAGAAATACGTGGTAGGCAAATAAAAATACAGAAATGGAGGACATGAAAACAGTTATAGCTGATAAAAGACATGGGTAATCCTGACATAGATCTATAGAAGCTATTATAGAACAACGCCTATGAGAACTGTCTAAGGAGGATATAAAATTAATACTAAGGAGTGTCTGCCATCAAAAGTCTCGCATTCTACCAAATGGAAAGACACAACTAATAATAACTATATAATAAAAGGTGACTACAATAAAAATCATGGCGGAACAAAAAGTACACAGGAGGTCAAAGAGGAAGAAACTGCCTTTAAAATAACGAAGAAACTGACTTTAAAGTGACATGAGTAAACATTACATAATGCTTCTTAAAGGTAAAAGATAAACAGGACATGGGAAGACACATTTGACAACTTAGAACTATGTTTTAAACTGAAAAGGAAGAGCCAACACTAAACATTATATGGTGATGTGCCAGGGAGTATATTCAGTTACAAATAAAGTATTATTTATCATTCTATGCCTTGCTAGACTACCATGTTTTTATTTTGAGTGGGTTTTTTTGTGTGTGTGTGTGTGGTACTAGGGTTTCTGGAAACTCTTCTACCTCCGGGCTATATTCCCAGATCTATTTTATTTATTTATTTTTTAATTTGGAAACAGGGTCTCAAGCCAGGGGGGCTGGCTTTGAACCTGCGCAATCCTCCTGTCTCCGCGTCCCAAGCGCAGGGATTACAAGCATGTGCCACCACGCCCGGCTGTGTGTGTGTGTGTGTGTGTGTGTTTTTATTGTTGTTGTTTTTTTATTGGTGGTACTGGGGGTGGGACCCAGGGGCTTTTCTACCTCCGGGCTATATTCCCACACCTATTTTATACTTTATTTGGAAACAGGGTCTCACTAAGTTGCTGAGAACCTCACTAAGTAGCTGAGGCTGGCTTCGAAACTATGCTATCAGCCTGTCTCAGCCTCCCAAGTGCTGGGTTTAAAAGCATGTGCCACTATGCCTGGCTTGTGTTTTTATATTTTTAGACAGCTCTTACTTACTACATTGCCTAAATTGGCCTTGAAATCACAATCCTGCCTCCATCTCTTGCGTGGCTGGTATTATACATATGCACCATCACCCCTAGCTTTAGACTACCAATTTTACTGTCCAATTTCAGAGGGAAAGTTCAATTACTTTAAAACATTAGTTGTATATTTTAAACACACACACACACATATATATTATGAAATTGAAAGCAAAATATGATTTTAAAGACAAGACAAGCAGTTGAACATGGTGGCACAGGCCTATAATCCCATCTACTTGGCAGGCAGAGGCAGGAGGATTTTAAATTCCAGGTCAGCATGGACAATTTAGCAAGAATCTGTCTCAAAATTAAATGAAAAGAAAAAGGAGATGGAGACTGGAGATGTAGCTCACTGATAAAACATTTGCCCAGAGTACATGAGGCCCTAGGTTCAATCCTTGCTGTCACAGGAAAAAATAGAAAAAGAAAAAGAAAACAAAAAGAGCAAACAAAACGACGTCAATCTTTGACTCTTCTTAAAGGCCAAAGAAAAACTCTGTCCTCCAAATACCATAGGAATAAACATACAATTTCATTTGCCATTACAGGCATTTTTCCAGAAAACTTAAGAAGAACAGTTAACAGAAGAAAGGGGTAATATAAGCGAAAACACGGGGATGAAAAAACATGTAAATTTGTGTTAAAAAAAATTTAGTCTAATCCCTGGGAGTTAAGATTATAAAAACTTAAAGGACTCAACACAGTTTCTTTTGAATGCTAGCCTAGGGAATATACTTTTCAAGCAGTATGTAGTAAGCAGTGATAGACTAATTCTAAACTAGAAGGTAACAAGAGTAAGATAATTTAAGATGGCTAAGGATCATTCTCACAGTAGTATGCAGGGTAAGAGTAAACTGAGAGACAGGAAACAACAAAAACTATTTAGAATACAATTCTATTAGTGCAGATAAAATCCAATTCAACAGGATTTTTTACCACTCTCCCATGAAAACTGATGAATGCCTGTGATCTGAATGCTTGTATCCCTCCAAAATTCAGGTATTGAAACCTAATCCCCAATGTGATATATTAAGAGGTGGAGCCTTTAGGAGTTCTTGAATTAAAGCCTCCACAAACAGGAATAAATCTCTGATAAATATGTCTAAGAAAAGATATCTATCAAGAGTTCTAAGATGTTTGTAAAAATTAGTATTTGTTTGAACCAAATAGTGACTTATGTATGCCAATAGTCCTCCCAATTCCATAAAACATCAAAAAAATCATTTTTGGATCTAGGCTGCTGAGCAGCAGCATAGCACCAGCCTTCCAAGGCGTCATGGAGACAGAAGCCTTAAAAATATGTCCTTATGTCCCAAACCACAGGATGCCAGCAAGCAGATTACAATACCACATAGCATCATGCAAAAAGAAAAATCCAAAGATTGCTAAAAAGATGGCTAACTGCAAATATAATGCTTGCCATGTGGTCCCAATTGGAAGACTCAAGGAACATGAGGCTAACCGTATCAACAGAACTGCTGTAGATGACGAGCCATTTATTCTTTCAAAGGTTCTTCCTCCAAGTATGGAACCAAATGAAAAGCCTTCTAATGCTTCCAATCAGATTCCTGACCCTGATGTGTGGAATGTAGATAACATGCATCATTTTTCTTCATTTGTTCATAAGACTTTTACTCCAAAAACTCTGGTTTGTGAAAGTGACTCAAGAGGATATGGAAGATAAGTATCCTAACAACAACCGTATGTCCTGGAGAAAAGGTCAGTAAAACTGAAGAAGCTGTGGATTAAAGAGCCAAGGCTGTACAGAGAGAAGGCTTTTTTTTTTTTTTTTTAGTGGTACTGGGGTTCCTGGAAGCCCTTACCTCCAGGCTACACTCCCAGACCTATTTTATATTTTTGAGACAGGGTCTCTTAAGCCAGCGCGACTGGCTTCGAACCTGCGCGATTCTCCTGTCTCCATTTCCCAAGCGTGGGGATTACAAGCGTGCGTCACCACGCCCGGCTAGAGAAAAGGCTTTAAAAATTTTTTTTAAACTTTAATGAAGTCTTAACTGTTATACTTTAAGTAGCAACTCTTGTTACTGACATCTTAACCTTTTTTAATTTAAATAAAGAATATTTTTCCTATGGCAAAAAAATCATTTTTGAGAAAATATCTGGCAACTGTACAGAAAAACAAAGTGCCCTTAGCAAACCAGAAATTCTGAGAAATTAAAAAACAGAAATCAGATGAGACTTATGGAAAAACAAAAGTATAGCTCAAAGAGTCTATAGGAGAAGACCATTGTGGAGATAAAACTAGTAGGGAATTCTAGACTAAGGTCAAGAGGAAGAGGCAATGAACTGTTAAGAGTAAGCAAGTAGAATGGGGCATTCTGATCCATATAGTCTCTCTTTTTTTCGTCCTTGATCTAAGCAACAGATAGTAATACCTATTACCTTCCAGAGTACAGCAAAATTGTGTTCTCAAGCTAAGAAGTGATCACCCCTGAGCCTCACAGTCAGAAACCAACTGATTCTAGGACAAACAAATGATAAATACACCATACTCAGCAGCCTGTCCCATCCCTTCTCACAAAAACCCTGAACTGAATACAGTAAATTTAATCAGCATACAAAGAAGTTAACAAAAGTTCCCAAATATAAAAGTAGAAAATGTAAATCACTAAACACTGGAGGAAGTGCCACATTGTGAAAGAAATAAACTAAGTACAATAAAGAATAATTAAAGTTGGGCGTGGTGACGCATGCTTGAAATCCCCGTGCTTGAGAGGCGGAGACAGGAGGATCACACAGGTTTGAAGCCAGCCGTGCTGGCTTAAGAGACCCTGTTTCCAAATAAAAATATATTAAAAAATAGGTCTGAGAATGTAGCCCGGAGGTAGAGGGGTTTCCAGGAACCCCAGTACCACCAAAAGAAGAAGAAAAAAATAATAATTAGAAAAGGAATCAGTTAATAGAATAAGCAAAAGACTGAAATAAGAAAACATTTCAAAGATATCTGAGAAGCTATTAAAAATAAAAATGTTTTAAAGCTTAAGAGTTAAAGTCAAAAGCTATATGTGTTCATACACAGAAAAGTAAACATATAAAAAGAAAAAAGTTATCTGGGACTACACAAATAAAAAGAAAGTCACCCAGCGACACTGTGAAGCAGGGTGCATACCCTTCCACTCCTCTCTTTCTGTGTGCAGTTCCCCTTTGATTTCATAAAATGAACATCAGTCCATTTGGCAAATATTGAAAATTTTATTTAGCTGATACAATGACTGTCACCTTTCATGAATGGGAAGACTGATGGCATGCCATTATGCAAACTTTAGGACAACAAAGTTGAATTCGGAATGGAGACAAAAAGAAGAGGGATCCAATTATTGAATTGCACAGGTTCTTACTGTAGCTGCTTATGATATTAAAGATATGGTGACATCCAGGATTAAATATGGTCATTAGTAAAGACAACAATAATAATGGATATAATAACACTGTTAGCACTTAAGATGCTGTAAGTCTGAGGTTTTACCATATCAGCAGTATTGATTCCGTTTCCCCACACCAAATCAAAGGTTCCATTTATGTAGCCTACTTTGTTGGCCACATCTTCAAAGAGCTTTCTGACTGGCGTAGATGCTGGTAAATTTAAAGTGATCCGTTCATTCACTGTCTTTGAATTAGTAGTATCTTGTATTATACATAAGACTCTAGGTTCTTCAGCAGCATTTTCTATCTGAAATTTTAAAAAATATATATTATTTTAAATATTATGTATTTTTAAAAAAACAATGCAACTATAATTAGCCAAAATATTTTATGATTAAATGTCAAAGAACCCATAAAAGAGTAACTATTTAATCTGTACTAGTATTACTATATTATGTCTAAGACACACTCCAATAGCTATGTCAAACTTATAAGCATCATATGTTAGTGTGTGTATAAGAACTGGGGCACATTTCATAATCAATAGTCATTCTGACTATCTGCTTTCCTCTTTTAAGGCTATAAAAAATGGTCAACAAGTCATGAAGACAGAAGTTAAAAATCTGATCCTAGCCGGGCGTGGTGGCACACGCTTGTAATCCCCACGCTTGGGAGGCGGAGACAGGAGGATCGCGCTGGTTCGGAGCCAGCCTTGCTGGCTTAAGAGACCCTGTTTCCAAATAAAAAATATAGGTCTGGGAGTGTAGCCCGGAGATAGAAGGGCTTCCAGGAACCCCAGTACCACCAAAAAAAAAAAAAAATATATATATATATATATATATGTATATATATATATATATATAATCCTTAAAAATGTGTCATTACCATGCTAACACAGTCAAAGCATTTCTGGGTCTCCTGGAAAAATAAAGGATGAGGCGGGGGGAAACTGCAGAAATTCAGTGAGGAATGCCTAAAGATTATAAAATCTTTAACTAAGAGCCGTAAACAAACAAGTCTCCTGACAGACACACTGATGCACTCATGGCCAAGATGTTCAAAAAAACCCCACTTAATGTGTAGGGTGCTGAGCTTATCTAAACAGATCAGCCAGGAGGAAGGAGAAGGAAAAATTTTAGGGGGAAGGAATCTTTGCAACTGACAATCTGGAAATGAATTAATGGTCACAAATTTTCCTTTCCTCTTTTTCATCTCTAATGCATAATTCAATAATTATCAACACAAAAGTTTTTAAAGAAATTGAGCATGGTAGCATACACTTGTAATCTCAGTATTTGGGAAGTTGAGAGGCCAGCCTCAGCAACCTAGTGAGACCCTGTTTCAAAATAAAACAGGTTAGCCCCAAGGTAGAATGCCAAACTTAATATTAAACTTCTGGTTCTTTCCCTAAATATTTAAGTGCCAAGGATAGCACTCTAGACTCCTCTCCTTCTGCCCAAACATGTAGGGAAAGTATCCCCCAAAAGAATCCTATTTGAAGATTAAATGTGCTATAGTAAACACAAAATTGAATTTCATGACTTTACTCTTTAAGACTCTTTTCAATGACTATGGATCTTTTATTCTTTTTAATGACTATAGCTCTCTTTTCTGTATATACAAATAATTATGCTCAGTCTTTCAAAAAATAGTAAGACCATAAAGGAAAATATGAAAACCATCTATAATTCTGTAACTAAAAACAAACACACAGACATAGACATGCAAGCTCAACACTAAATTAGAATATGCTGTTTCCTTCCTTCCTTCCTTCTTTCCTTCCCTCCCTTCCTCTTTCTTTCTTTCTTTCTTTCTTTCTTTCTTTCTGTACTGGGAATAGAACCCAGAGACATTCTACCTCTGAGACAGAGCCCCAGCCCTGTTTTTTATTCTTTACTTTGTGGCCAAGGACCTCACTAGGTAGCTGAATCTGGCCACAAACCTTCAATTCTGTCTCAGCCTCCCAAGTACTGGGATTACAAGCATGTACCACCAGGCCCAGTTTATAACTTCTTTCTTTATTCACAAGTATATAATACAACCTTTGCTTGTCAAATTCCAACTCATCATTTTAATAGCTAAACAGTATTTTAATATACAGCTTAATAATTTATTTAATATTACTTTATTAACTCTTAGGCTGGACCTTATTAACATTTTTTTAAAAAAAATTCTACGATGAACACCCATATAAAATGTTGCACAGTTTCCTAAAACATTCTACATGAAAATTTCCAGGGAAATCACATTCAATTCTAGTATACTTTAAACAAACAAAATGCTCTCCTTTAAAACTCTAAGGTAGCCATTTTTAAACTATTACTTTATACCCAACCTTCTTGGCCATTCTTTTTTTCACCTATAATTTAATCTAATATGTGGCTACCTTCATGGATTTCATCTAACTTTCAGAATCACTATTACCAACACTTATTAATAACACTGAGGTGAAATTTCCTCCTTCCTCACCTGAAAATTGGGAGCTGATAACACCCCTCCATTTTTATCATCAATAAGATTTACTAATAATTTTAAGATAGCTTTTAAAGAGAGAAAAAAAACACTCTATAAGATGTCATCTTCAGGGGGATTACAGAGGCCTAAAAATCCTTTACTATTCTTTTCTCCTTTTTTCCCTTTCCCCATAAATCGAGGCTGGCAGTACTACCACTTAAAACCAATAGAATGTCATAGAAGACATACTGTGTAACTTAACACCTTAAGAAACCTGTAATTTCTGCTTTTAGTGACCTCTGAAGCCCTTTTTTTTTTTTATAAACCAGCTAACATATAATAATCTATTTAACCTGGGATCAACAGGTTATAAAGAGGCCCCAGCAATCCAAATAGCAATGTGACTTTTTAGTGGAAGCACTAAGGTGCTGGATATATCAAAAAATCCTTCTTGTATATTCCATCCAAAGCCAGTCACAAAGTGAGGAGAATCAAGTATCTATGCCACATGAAACAGAACCGAACAGCTGAGCCCTTGATCAATGCATCCTACAGAATTGTGAATACATATGTCATTAAATTTTAGACAATAGATTTGTAAAAAAAAAACATGCAAAATGCATTTAAGGACATGCAAATATTAGTTAGGAAAGATGTGATGACTGGTGGGGGCATAAGCACTATATCAATACTAAGAAAAAAGACATCAAGGATAAGTTATGATTAAGGGAATAGAGCAAACTTATGAAAACATTTAGTATACCCTAGATGCGCTATCAGAAGGACACAGAGTTTTCTGCACAGAAAAATCTAGCCAAGTACAAAAAAGTATATACCATAATTCTTATTCATTCATGTATTAATTTATTTATTTTGGTACTGGGAATTGAACTCAAGGGCATTCTACCTCTGTGCTATGCCTCTGGCTCTTTTTATTTTTATTTTTTTATGTTGAAACAAGGTCTCACTAAGTTGTTGAGACTCTGATGAAACAGAAGAATTCTCCTGTCTCATCTTCATAAGTACTAGGATTACAAAAGTATACTACAATATCTGGTTATATTATAAAATTAGACTACTTATTTTATAGATAATTCAGTAAAATTATACTTATAAGAGGGCAAAGCCAACAACAATTATATTTAACACCATGTATGCTAAGAGTGTTATGTTTGTGTCCTAGAAACAAAGCTAGTTTTTTCTAGCATAGTATGAAGAAAGAATCCTTAAAAAAAAATTATAAAGCATAGCCGAGAATGGCTGCACACGCTTGTAGTCCCAGCACTTGGGAGGCTGAAACAAGAGATTGTAGTTTGAGGACAGACTCAGCTACTTAGTGAGGCCCTTTGCAACTCAGTGAGACGCTGTTTCAAAATAAAGAATAAAAAACAGGGCTGGGGATGTAGCTCAGAGGTAGGGTGCTCTCAGGTTCCATACCCAGTACGGCGAAAAAAAAAAAAAAAAAAAAAAGAACTATCATCTTGTTTACAGAAGGTAAAACATATTGAGATAAGAAAACATTTTTTTCCAAAGGTAAACTTGCTGCTAGGAATAGATATATGTGTTTGACATAGATAATTTGAAGAAATCTTAGAGAACTTGTTGAAGGCATACTTGCCTCTTAAATCAAATTGTCTCTTTCCAGCCGGGCATGGTGGCGCATGCTTGTAATCCCAGCATTCGGGAGGCTGAGACTTGCAGTTCGCAGACAGCCTGAGCTACTTAGTGAGGTCCTCTGCAACTCAGTGAGACCCGGTTTCAAAATAAAAAGAATAGAAAATAGGGCAGGGGCTGTAGCTCAGAATGCCCCTGGGTTCCATCCCAGACCCACAAAAAAAGAAAGAAAGAAAGAAAAAAAAAATGTCGCTTTCCTTGGCATTTTAGGATTTCCTTTTTTTTTTTTTTTTCCTGTACCGGGGATGGAACTCAGGGGCATTCTACCTCCGAGCTACACCCCCAGCCCTAATTTTTTCTTTATTTTGAAACAGAGTCTCACTGCGTTGCAAAGGGCCTCACTAGGTACTAGCTGAGGCTGTCTGTCTGCAAACCGCAATCCTCCTGTCTCAGCCTCCCAAATGCTGGGATTACAAGTGTGCACCATCACGCCCAGCTACTTGGTATTCCTAATAGTTTTAAGTTCAAATTTGAGTTCATTGATGTTAATGCCATAATTTTGTTTAAAAAAGTTCCTAGATGTTTCTTTATTAAAAACACAAATTAAGGTGTTCAACTGATGATATATGTTCAACATGTCATCAACACACAGAAAATATGCTGATATTAAAATTATCAACATTAGATCTTTTTGGAGAGAAAAATAGCAAAAACTGAAAGCATTATGAAGGAATCTCTTTACCTCTAAATTCAATAGTCAGCTGTTTTCTCTCAATACTTTCTTCCTTTCAATGATAATAGAATATTATGGTTGCAAACTTATATACAAGCACAAGTCCATTGTCTTTGCTTCTTGGTACAGAAGCTGCTATAAACTAAGAAATCAAGCCTTAGAGCACTGCCCTCTGGATATTCACAGTTCAAAATATATTGTCACAGATTTTAAAAGAGAATCGGAAGTATGAATATTTTTGTTGACTGAAATGTTTAAAATTTATCAGCCTCATTCAGTGTATGCATTTTTTATTTTAACAAATAACAACTCCTGAGTCATTGATGGAGGTTCTAACATATATGAAAGAAAAAGATTACTTTAAGATCCTTTCTCTACCCCATCCCAAATCCTAGCCAGTTCTGTATTACTTATATAATCCTTTTCTAGTTAGTCTTTTGCCACACTTGGGGAACACAGAGATTAATGTAGGAATTTTGGGGGGAAAAACTTAGAGCTAAAGAGACTCAAAAAATTAACTATTAAGTAAATGTTAGAATGTAATACTATATCAAAGAGAAATTTAAGTTTATAATGCACACAGGCTATCAAGAAGATAACTATTTAATTCTTCAATATAAATTCTGAGGTTTAACTTGGTAAATTATTAGATTACTAAATTTCTAGCACAATTAATATTTCAGAAAATAAATATAATGCAAAAATGGGCAAATACCATATTCAAAGTCAAACAAAAGATTCTTTGGGTTTTATATACTCCTAATCCACTTATTTAAAAGAATGGGCTATCACACATAAATTCATTCAAGGTTATTTCTGTATTATTGGACAGAAATAGTCAAACAAACATAAAACTTGAGACATGCCTTGTTATTAAATTAAATAACTAACATGCTGTTACTTGCTCTGCTGATTATACTAAAGCAATTACATCAGCAGACTACCTGTAAAAATTTCTTCTTCATTTCATCAAAGATATTTTGTCTGCATCTCCAAAACACATCCTATGGTATATAAGAACACAATGAATTACAAACTTTCTATAAAATAAAGAAGGAAGACAATGACATGAGAGCAACTGCAATTATCATAAAGACATTTATGTGATAATATATATAGATAAAGTATTAGTATACTAATTGGGATTTTAGTCATAAGTTATATTTGTAATTTTTACTTCAGGCCCCACTTGCTCTTTAATGGTTACTAATAGTATAGTGATAAAGAGTAATATTAATGTGAGAAAGAGCCTTAGAGAGGTAGTTTAAGAATTGTGCATAAATCAAATGTACTAAGCCGTACAATATATTCAGTCCACTAAAGAAATTCTGCAGTTCCTTGAGCTATAGAAAATCAAGAGATCTCTGATTTTGCTAGTTTATTAATCTGGATTTTTCACAATAGCTAGTCTTAAAATAAAGGTGCCTAATATAATTCTCTATAACCATTTTTCATTAGTATAAACTTTTATTATAAATTTTAACAAGAAAATAAACAAATATATAAAAAAGATCAAAATAACCCATAATCAAGAGATAATATCTTGGAAAATCCTGATTTTGCATCATTCTATGCTTTTTCTATATGTATTTATCCCATCTTTCTTTGTTAATAAAAAGGAACCAACATATTGCTTTAAAAGGTGATTTTGCTTTTATAATAGAAATACAATTCTAATAGCAGTAGTTTATTAAAAAGCAACTCCAAAAATAACCTCTACAAGCAATTATTAACAATCCAATGATACGCATCTACCAGAACCTTCTCCATTCTATACATATCTAGTTAAATTTCTAACCAAATAGATCATTCTATACACTATTATTTGAATTGTTTCTTATCCTTCAATACTTACTAAATGTTCCTGTGTCAAAACAATTAGCTTAAAAGTTGTTGTATTCCCTTATAAACAAACCAATCTATTTCACTAATCTGCTAATAGTTTTTTTTTTTTTTTACTACCACATTCCTAGTCTATACAATATTTTCCTTAAGATAGTTTTCCAAAGAAAGAATTGCTAGGTCAAAGACTGTATACTAATTTCTAGTATTTTTTATAGAGTACTGATCCTTAAACTGCTACCAGCTGTGGCAACTGTTCTAGGTGCTTAGAATACAGCACTGAACAAAGCTCTTGTCCTCAAGAAGGTCAATTGCACAATGGGAACTACACCATAAACAAATCTAAACTGTCAGGCATCCATCTTTCTCCAGGTCTTTGTATTTCTGTACAGTGTACCTGGATCACTTTTCCCCTGGATAGTATCACCTTCTTGGCTCAGTTAGCTTTGTGATGGTTCTAAAATACATCCATAAATTTTTAGACATGATTCCCAACAAAAGCTAGGAGTCTAATTCCAGTGACTATTAATATGGGTCTGCCTTGGTGACTCCCTATCTTATGGAATGTGACTTCCACAGCTGGATTAGAAAAGGTACTATACATTCCTGGCTCTCTCAGATGCTTACCCTTAGAATCCAGCTACTATGCCATGAGGAAGCCAAGCAGTCAAAAGGAAAGGCTACAAGCAGATGTGTCAGCCACAGTAGGAGATCCCAGCTGATAACCAGCATAATCACCATACATCAGAAATATCTAGTGGGGCAGAAACACTGTCACAGCCCAAACCTGCCCAAACTGCATCTTATCTGTGAGCAACAGGTCATTAGATATAGAGGCAGACTGCTATCCAACTAAAAAGATAATTGTAATCATCTGTCCTGTTTCAGTCAGATCAGGTCCTGTTCTTACCATTTAAAATTACAATCATTTAAAATTACAATCCTCTTAGCACTCTTCATCTCCCTTCTTTGCTCAAGTTTCTCCACAATTTTTATAGCAACCTGATATATCTGCTAATATTTGTTTACTGTCTCCCTCCAAAAAACTTTCACTCTGAGACAAAATGGAGCAGTACACTGTACTTAACCTTCCCACTTATACAACTAAAAAATTAGATGAAATAAACGATTTTTCCAATGTTGAGTAATAGGCAACACAGGGCAATGATTCCTATAAAAGCAAAAATAAGGCGAGCCACCTTCTGAGATGCAACTCAGGTAGAATCTAGTAATCTCCCTGACTGAATTGAAAAGATGAAGCCGAGAGCTCAAAGAGAAGGCAAGGCAGTTTGGCTGCCAATTCATAGGGCAGACCACAGAGAGAAGAAAGTTGTCCAAATAGCAAGCTTTTTTGAGACCTGCAGATTGGTATGAAAAAACTGTCTGAGGCAAGGGAAAGAACCACAGGAAAGAACCCGTGGAGACTGGGTGGGTTCCAACCAGCCAGAGCTAAACAAAGTCTCAAATAGTAAAACATCAAATAAGAGCACTCAGAGGTGTGTTATCTCAGTAGTGGGACCACATGAGGCCTCCTGTCTAGCCTTACAAAGCTTAAAGGCAAGCATATTTAAAAATAAGATGTAGCACCTATCAAGGTGAAATTCAAAATGCCTGGCATATTGTTGAAATAAACAGCCATGCAAAAGAGAAAACTGACCTAAATTAAAGACAGAAATCAATTAATAAAAACTAATATAGAAATGATAGAGATGATAAAACAAGCACATAAAAATTTATACCTATTTTATATTCCAAGAATAGAAGTATACAAGAGGAAAATCATACAAGAATTTTATTTTGTTTTTTATTGTTGCATTGTAAAATAATTAAAACTCTAACTCAATTCTAACTCGTTTCTAGAAATGAAAAGCACAGTATCTGAGCTGATATATCTGAAAAGCACAATATCTGAGCTGATAAATGGGATGAATAGATAAGGCATTGCTAAAGAAAAGATTAATGAATTTGAAGACTTAGCACTAGAAATAATAATTAAAACAAGGAGAGAAAACATGATAAAAAAAATAGAAGAGAATCAACTTTCTTACCAAAAACTAAAGAAGCCAGGAGGCAGTGGCACAATATTACATATATTTTTCAGGTACTTACAGAAAAACCACCAGCCCAGAATCCAAGTTCCAGCAAAAATACCCTTCAGGAATAACCTAAGACTTGCTTTAGGAATCAAGCAGAATTCAAGACATTCGCAAATGAAATAAAGAATTTGGTTTATGTGAAACTACTCTAAAGAAAAAGCTGAAGGACATTCTCTAAACCAAATAGAAATAAAGAAGGAATCTTAGAGCATAAGGAATAAAGAACATACTAAGCAAAATAACTAAATATTATATTTTCCTTTGCCTTTTGAAAATTTTATTAACACTTGAAACAAAACTACAACACTGTTGATGTGTTATGAATATTAGAGAAAATGATTAATGCAATTATAAACAGAGGGGGAGTAAAGGAAAGTAAGGTTCTATATTTTATTTGAACTAGTAAAATAACACCAGTTGACTATGATAAATTGGTATATATAATGTAATAGTGAGAAAAATCACCACCAAAAATCCACACAGAGATACAAAAACTAAACAACAAAAGGCACACTTAAGCTCTAACATTTTAATAATTAAATTGAATGTAGAATGGTCTAAACATGCCAAGAGAGAATGGCAGAGTAGATTAAAAATTCAGATATGCTGTCTTTGAGAAACTCATATATTTATACATATACAGAGACATAGGTATAATGCATGTTATGCCAAATATATGTGTATCAAATACATATGTAAATTTACATATAGCGCATATTTCATGTAAAATATTTTATATTAAAGTAAATGTAAGGAAAATATACCATACAAATCAATCAAAAGAAAGCAAGAGTTAATTTAAAAAGTAGTACCAGGTAAGTAGACTTCATAACAAAGAAAATGATCAGAGTCAGAGATAAAGAAGTTCACCCATCAAGAAGACAAAGAAATCCTGAATTGTAGTAGCTAAGTGAAAGAACTGTAAAATGTGTGATGCCAAAACTGAAAAACTTAAAAAAAATTAGACAAATCCACAATTATAGTTGAGAGACTTCAATGCCTCCGCTACCAAACAATGGTAGAACAAGACAGAAAATCAGCAAGGACACAGAAAATCCTATAATACCATCAAACAACAGAATCTCATTAACATTTATAAAGTATTCTATACAAGAACAGAATATATATTCATCTCAAATGTTCAATGAATATGTACAAAGGCAGACAATATTCAGGAACATAAAATAAATTTCACCAAACCTAAAGAAACTGAAATCAAATGAAGTATCTGATTATAATCAGATAAAAGATCTAAATAAAAAGAGAGATACAATATGCTCTTATCTAGAAGGCTCAACAAACATGCCCATTCTTCCCATATAGTTATTGAGGTCTAGCTTAGTCTGTTTTGTGTTTCTATAACAGAATACATGAGATTCAGTAATTTATAATAATTTTTTGGCTCACAATACTGGAGGCTGAAAAGTCCAATTTCAAGATGAGAGCATTTGGTGAAAAGTTTTGTGTCATATTATAACATGGCAGGAGGCATCACATGGAGAAAGGCCAAAAAGGGTACAACAAAAAGAGCAAGATGGAGAAGAACCCACTTCCATGGTAATGAGCCCACTCTTGGAGCAATGCCATTAACCTAGTCATGAAGGCAGATTTCTAATGACCTCTCAATACTGTTACAATGACAACTACATTCCAACATGAGTTTTAGAGTTAATACATTCAAAACATAGCAAAGTTTAATACAGACAAGATTATTCTAAAATTTATAAAGAGGCCCAGTGTGGTGGTGGTGTCTGTAATCTCAGCTACTCAGAAGGCTAAGGCAGAAGGGTCACAAGTTTGAGTCATTCTGGGCAACTTAGCAAAACCCTGTTTTTAAGCAAATAAATAAAAAGGGCTGGGAGTGAAGTTTAGTGGTAGATTGTCCCTGAGTTCAATACTCAGTTCAGCAATATAAATAAATAAGAATAACAGGTATAGAGTCTACTGTTTCTGTTTAAAAATAAATCTGACACACACAACAATACACCATTTTTATCTTTAAAAATTTATCCAAGAAGACAGCAGTGTGGTGTGCAAATATAAATATAAAAGGATATACAGAAGAGCATTCCAGAAGCCAACTAGAATTATTTATAGTGTGAAAATTATAATAAACATATGCAGTGGTATTTGAGTACCATGCAGCCATAAAAATGTTAAGACATTTACTGACTCGAGAAAATGGCTAAGAAATAATGTTAGCAGTAAAACATGAAATATAATAGCATTTTTAAAAAGTCTACATTTCAAAGGAAAGGGAGTAAATATGTTCAGGAAAAGAAAAAAGAATAGAGCTAAAAGTTATCTGCTTTTCCCTTATGCTTTTCTAAAATTACCTGTAAGATAAGAAAACAAAATTGCTAGCTGGTCACGGTGGCACACGCTTATCATCCCAGTAATCTGGAGGCTAAGACAGGAGGATGGCAGGTTCACAGCCAGACTCAGCAATTTATGAGGCCCCCTGCAACTTAGTGAGTCCCTGTTTCAAAAATAAAAAATAATAGATACAGCCACAAGTGTGCCTCAGAGGTAGAATGTCCCCGGGATTCAATCCCCAGCATCATAAGAAGAAAAGAAAAGAAAAGAAAAGAAAAGAAAAGACAAAACTGCTTAGGAAGCAGAACCCTAAAAGCAGAAAAAGATCTGGGTTACTGCTCATGTTGTGGTGGTAGCACATGCCTGTAATCCCAGTACAAGGGAAGCTGAGAGAGGAAGATCCCAGGTTCAAGACCAGCTCACAGTAACTTAGACCCTCTTTCAAAATAGAATCCAATGTGGGAAAAAATATTATCTATAAGAGCATATTTCTATTTCACATCGAAAACCACAGAGGCAGGGGGAAGTGAAACAATACCTTTCAAGTACTGAAAGGAAAAGAACTGTTAATTCATAATTACATACCTAATAAAAATATCCTTCAGGAATCACGGAGAAAAGATTCTCAAACAAACGAAAACTAAGAGATCTGTTGCTTAATCTAAAAGATCAACTAAAGAAAGTTTTCTAAAAAGAAGTAACAGCCAGGCATGGTGGGGCACCTTTGTAATCCCAGTACTTGGGATATTGAGATAGGAGGATCCCAAGTTCAAGGCCAGCCTCAGCTACTTAGTGAGCCCCTCCACAACTTAGTGAGACCCTATTTCAAAATAAAGAATAAAAAATAGGGCTGGGGGTGTAATAGCTCAAAGGTAGGATGCCCCCAAGTTCCAGCCACAGTACTGCAAAATCAATCAATCAATCAATCAAATAGAAAGAGGCCATCCCTAGCCCCTCTACTTTAGTTTTACCTCCTAGAAATATTTGTTTTATTTAGAAAGTTTAAAAAAGAATGCTAAGAAATGACTTTGTATTAAAACTGAAATATAGTCTGTGATATAAATACTATTTTGAGTGATTAGAATATTGTTCTGGTTAACACTATGCAAAACTATACTATAAATAATTTAGTTGATTAGATGTGATACTTGGGCTACTTTTCCATACAAAGCTAGATAAGTCATGAGCTCTCAGTCAAGTCTATAGGTCTCAGTCAAGTCTATAGGTCTGTTAGACAACTAAAAAATTTGAGTTAAAGTCATTTCAGGTTACATTAAGTTTTCAAATAAAATATAACTTGCTATAATTGTTTAAACTACCTATTGATCTGACAATTCAACTTCTAGGTGTAACCAAAAGAACTGAAAACGGACTCAAGCAAATATTTGTATATCCATATTCATAGCAGCATTATTCATGATAGTCAAAAGGTAGGAGCAACTCAAGTGTCCACCACCCATGAATAAAATAATTAAATAAACATTTACATATATAATGTAATATTATTCACCCTTGGAAAAGAATGGGCTTTTTGGTATATAACAAAATGGGTGAACCTTAAGGACATTATGTTAAGTGAAATAAGCCAGTCGAAAATGGAAAAATATTATGTGATTTCACCTATAAAAGGTATCTATCTACAAGTCATATTCAGAGAAAGTACAATGATGGATAGAAGGAGGGAAAAATAAAGATCTGTGTAATACTACAGTGTCTCTATTTTGCAAGATGAAAAAGTTCTATAAATTGACGATTGTGATGATAGCTTGATGTGCTAATATCTTGAACAATGTGCTAGTATCTTGACAATGTGTTAATATCTTAACAATGTGCATATATTATCTTGAACTGTACACTTAAAAATGGTTAAAACTGGGCCTGGGATATAGCTCAATGGCAGAGTGCTTGCCTACCATGTGTGAGGCCCAGAGTATGATCCCCAAGCAACCACACACACACACAATGGTGTTTTAACGTACATTGCTAAAATACATCATGTTTTCCATGGCACACAAAATCAAAGGCCAAAAATGATTTTGTCACAATTTTAAAAAATTAAAAATATTTATATTAAGTAGCTTATCAATGAAAATTTGTGAACATATAAAAACTGTGTGCAAACTGGTTTTTTATGATTCTGTCTCACACACATACTATCCATCGTTACACTGTGGGTATATACAAATATATAATCATGAAATAAACTTGTTTTTCCTTGGAATGAAAAACTTAAAAAACTGCCTCTTTTTTAAGAGCTTTCATATGACCTGAGCATATATATATAAATACATGTAAAGAGAAAGAGATATAATAATACAGATTTCAATTTTATAAATGTTTGTATGCATATTTTCTAGCTCCTTCCACTAACAAAGACTGGAAGCAATGCTATCCTTATAATAATGCGCATATCAAATATCCATATCTTGGTTTTTAGGTACAATTTTTTTAAAAATGCAGAGATCTTTGTAGAAATGGTCAAGGGAGAAGAGCCTGGAATATCTTATACTGCTTAAAAGAATATCTTATACTGCTTAAAAGTAAATTCTCAAAGAATGGTGGACATATATAGTGAAGACATAAGAATCAGTTGAAAGAGCTCTAACTGGCCTTATCTGGAATAATGTAAACATAAAAATAAATCATGCATTTACTGATTTAAAAGTTAACAAAATGATTGCAATATAGAGAGGGAAATCAACTAAGAATGCACGCTACTTTTTAAATAATAGTAAACTAATGATGTGGGTAGTAAGAATCAGAGAATGGTTATAATTGGCCTAATATTCCTTAGGACCACCTGGAAATTTTTATTTTCAGTACTCAAATACCTTTGTTGACTTAAAATCTAGGATGTTAGCTATATAAGTTACATAGCAGGAAACTATGTTCTTAAATATAACACATTTGGCTAAGTGTGGTGGTTCATGCCTATAATCCCAGTACTTGGGATGCTGAGATAGGAGAGAATTCCAGGTTCAAGAACATCCTCAGCAATATAGTGCAACTCTCAGCAACGTAGTTTGATCTTGTTTGAAAAGAAAAGGGGAGGGAGTATAGGGAGTAACTCGGGAAGATATTATCAAATTTGACCCAAATCACTTTTTTTTTCAGTTTTTAAATTTTTGAGCATTAAACTTTGTTTCTGTGACTTCATGATTTCAATGTTTCTATTTTAAAGTACACGAAAAACAGGTTAATATATATCATTAAAATGTTTCCATTACTCACCTAATTTAAAACTCACATCACAACATTTTTAAACATCATCCCTTTCTAGTAAAACTCTAGAAATCAATATATTCAGAAAATGATTAAACTATAATTTACTAACATAAGAACCTCAGGACTTAGTCACTTTATATTCAACTCTACCCCCTCTAGTATCCCTCTACTACTTCCCCTAAATGGCTCAGCAGTCTTGTTCCTGGCTTTTTCAACATTGCCAAATTATACCCGAAATTTTTAATTTTAGATTCACATTTCTTAAAATTTATTTTACATATTTAAGATTTCATATCAGGCTTACTTTTTTATAGTTCTGTGTCACAAACACATACTATCCATAGTTACACTGTGGGTATGTATAAATAAAGAAAAAACAACTAAGGCACAGGTTTTTCTGATTTTCAAACTATTGTCCTTTCATTAGAACAGCTATCTTGCAAAACCCTTTCCCAAAGAGCCTATCAAAATTACAACCAGTAATATAATATAATATATATATACATACATATATATATATATATATGTCATACACACAACATCCTCATGTAAATCATAAACACCTTGAGAATACTTTACTTTTCAATCCTCTCTCCTGTCTTTACGTAGAAGAGCCTTAAACATGTAATATGTGCACACAGAATATTAGATTAGGTCTAGTCAGAGCTGGTTGTGGTGACACACACCTTGTAATCCCAGTACTTGGGAGGCTGAGACCAGAGGATCATTGTTTTGCAACCAGCCTCCACAACTTAGAAAGGCCCTGTTTCAAAACAAAAAAATAAAGTAGAGCTGAGGGTGTAGCTCAGAATCCAAAGTACTACAGTGTCCTAGTAATTGAAAGACTACAATTATTATAGCAGTCAGCTACAATATCTAAAGCACAATCTAAAATCTAAAGCACAATCAATAATACAACTGACAGGGACAGTCTCTTCTATCCCTGTCAAGGATTCTTTTTAAGAGTTACAGAAAATCAGAATTATCAAACACATAATGTCCTCCCAGAAACAAACTATTCTTGTTACTGAGTGTACTGCCTTACATGACTGAGCTGATTTTCTACCAGGCCCTAATCTTGCTTATTTTTGAGGACAGAATGTCTGAAAGCTGACAAAACTCATTGGATCAAAGAGCGATTGCCAGACAAAACCTGACTTCATTATAATCCCATCTGCACAATAAATGACACTCCCTCTAGTGTCTAAACAATTGACAACTGCAATAACCACCAAAAATGAACCATAAAGGGAGCAAAAAGAGGTTAAATAATGTCAGAAAAAGACATGATTATTCTTCCCCTTTAATGTAACCTCCCCCTCATTTCTTTTAGCCTTTATCTATGGCTTCTCCTACCGCTATAGGTCGAAAAGTTGGTTTGCAAGTCTGTCTCTGGATTCTCTTATTCTTGGATAAGAATCAAAGTCTCCTTCTCAGCCCAGTCAGAGCTTGGTCTCATTTATTAGTTTGACGTCGAGAGGGAAAAAGGACCCAGTTTGGGTCAAAAAAATTGGTAACATTCTCAAAATTGATACTGCTTTAAAAAGCATTATTGAATTCTTACAATTTGTCAATCTAATATATTATCTTGACAACTACTGAAACATTAGACCAATTTTTCTAAGAACTTCATTACCTTGAACAATTTTTCCTTTTAAATATTTGTACTTAGTTACATGTTTTAGTTCTGAAGGCAGAAAGAATAGGTGATACTTGATCATACAAGAGAATCTATCAATTCTAACAATCATTTAGGATTAATACTAAGGACATTAAGATATCTGGCTGATAGGAGGTAATCAGAACCAGAATTTTGAGTTGGATGTGTTGGCACACACTTGTAATCCTATTACCCTGGAGGCTGAGAGGAGGATCATAGGTTCAAAGTCAGCCTGAGCAAGTAACGAGACCCTATTTCAAAACAAAAAAAATATAAAGTTCTGTAGGTGTAGCTCAGAGGTAAAATGGCCCTGAGTTCAATCCCAGGAAAGAAAGGAAGAAAGAGAGGAAGTCTTAACTTTAAATTGACTAATGCAATGAAAAAAATGACTCTGTTTTCACTGAATCAATAAGTAGTTAAAATGTACAGCACACTGTGCTGGTTCCAAGATAGGATATAAGGATAAAGGAAGAGTGGTATAGTGATGTGCAAGATACTCTACATGTATTAACTCAATCTTCCCAACAATGCTAGGAGGTAGTTACTATTATCCTTATTTACTGAAGATATTAAGAGGTTAAGTAATTTTCCTAATGTCACATAGCTGGTATTTAATCCTAGGGACTCTGGCTATGGTGTCCTAACTTTGAGAAGCTTTTAACCTAATAAAGTTTGGTAAAACTTTAACTAATAAAAGTTTGTTATGAGTTATTAAATAACTAATATATAATAAAAATTTATATTAGTTAAAATAACTAATATGAAAAGTTTAATGTATTAAATAATATATTAAGTTATTAAATATAATATATAATATATTAAATTTATTATAATAACTTATAATAAAGGGGTAATTTTTTTTCAAATGCCAAAGATAGAGTGCTATGAGATTTTAGATTTAAGAAAACACAAATAAGTCTGAAAGACTTCAAAAAGAAGGAGGTAGATTTTGTTGGTTAAGTGGGATTCTAAAGTATACTTTAAATAACGGCAAACTTCAAGATATATCTCAATGATTTTTGTAAAATCTGTAACATCAGTGGGTCACAACAATGATTTTGCATAAATGAAAAAAATCATATTCATGCGTATTTTATGTATGCATGTTTTAGTTTAGTTCCATTATGTGAAAGGATAGAGGTCAATTACTATTGCTATCATACCCAGAAAAGGAAGAAACACTGGTTTACTTACACTACACCTAAATCATTCTTTCTTATACCACACCAATAGAAAATCAGGCTCAGGAAAAACACACAAAAAAAGAAACATGATTTTAAGAATCTCGATGTGAAGCTAGGTTGGTGGACCATGCCTGTAATATCAGTATTTGGGAGGCCGAGACAGTAGGATCACAAGTTCCAGGCCAGCCTTATAACCTGTTTCCAAATAAAAAATAGGGCAGGAGGTGTAGCTCAGAGGTAGAACTGCAATATTCAGTATTAAACACACACACACACACACACACACACACACACACACACACACACACACACGAAACATGATGTGCAAGATCATATCATTTTCATCAATTAGTTGCCATCATTGCTGCTCACAATCATTCTGCAAATACATATTACAATGTAGAATGTCTATACATTAGGTTTTAAGCCAATATATACACTTTAAAATCTATGTAATAAACCTCATAAAAAAAGTCTCGACTTCCGGGAAGATGGCGACAGAGCAAAACAGGGCTTACGAGCCCCGCTAACAACCAATCTCTATTACCACAGAATCGACGCCTTTCATAGCCAGAGAACACCATCAGCAGAGAAACAAAAGATGTAATTTTAAGGGACAGAGAAAAAGAGGGCTGAAAAAACGAGACACCAGAAGCCAGACCACAGTGCTGCAGCCGGAGCCACTGCGTGAAGCGGCAGGCGCCATTTTGCCTTGCAGCACCAGGCTCCAGAGAGGAAGGGAACTCATAACGGAGCCCAGAAACCAGAGAGGAGATATGCCGGCCTCACGCCTGAGAATGCGGCAGCAGCGCCTTACTGCTGGCAGCAGCGGCGAGTTCACCGGACGGCACCAGACCAACACACTCAACAGCCTACCAAGCTCCAGAGAGGAGCGGGGGACAGTGAGCCGAGGTGAGCCGCTGCGGAACAGCCAGGCGAGATTCGGCAGGTTTCTCGGCGCAGGGAACAGCTAAAGCTCCCAGGGGCTGGGCTCAGCGCACCCTGCAGGGACTCAGAGTGGAGTTCAAAAACAGAGAAGAAATACAATACGCCAGCCTCACGGCCGAGGGCGTAGCAGCGGCGCCATATTGCTATCGGCGGCAGCAGCAGCAAATTCACCGAGTTCACGACAGCTCCATCTGCACACTCAACAGTGAGTCAAATTGCGGCCCCTAGAGGAGAAATCCCAGTACTGTATTCCCAGGGACTTGACCCAGTGGGGGAGTGGTGGTGGCAGAGATATTACACCATAGGAGAACGCCCAACCTGGCACCCCCCATGGTCTAAAGCAGCCTCGATTGACTCCCTGGGTCTGAGACTCTGCCATACAACCCAGTAAAGGAGTAGTGGGGACTGAGATACCACAGACTCGAGATCCACAGCACCTTAAGTGAAGTCATAGTGACCCAGGGAAGAACCCAGAGAAGGCACAAACTTCCGAAATCATGGGAAAGAGGAATAACAATGGAGCAATGAATGCCCACAACCCCACAACATCAGAACCTGATAAAACAGAAATTCAGAGATTTCTAGAAGATCAAATCAGGAAAATAACTGGAGAAATAATAGAGGTGTTTTGAAAAGAATTCAGAGAGAGCCAAAAAGAGATAAAGGATGCAACTAATGAAGTAAAGGCCTCAATTCAAAGTACAAACAACTGATTAGACCACATGGAGAATAGAATCTCGCTCCTAGAAGATGATCATTCAAAAAATGAACGCATAGTTTCTAATTTAGAAAAAAAAATCCGACAGCAGGAATCTGACATGGAAGAAATATGGGCCCATTTTAAGAGAGCTAACCTAAGAATAATTGGAATAGAGGAGGGAAAAGAAAGTGAAACCAAAGGGATCAACAATCTCTTCAAGGAAGTAATAGCAGAAAAATTTCCAAACATAGAGCAAGAGGTTGATACACAGGTCCAGGAAACTTATAGAACCCCCGTTAGAGAGGATCAGAGAAGAGGATCCCCACGCCACATAATTGTCAAAATGACCAATGTGGAAGCCAAGCAGAGAATCTTAAAGGCAACAAAAACAAAGGGCTAAGTGACATTCAGAGGCAAGCCAATTAGAATCACTCCAGACTTCCCAAACCAAGTCACGAGAGCCAGAAGGGCTTGGAGTAACATACTCCAAACTCTGAAAGAAAACAACTTTCAGCCAAAAATTTCCTACCCAGCAAAACTTTCTATCAAATTAGATGGGGAAATAAGAAGCTTCCACGACAAACAGAAACTGAAGGAATTTATGTCTTCAAAACCAGCGCTAGAGAAAATACTCAAAGAGATTAACTACAAAGAAGAAATAGGTAACACACACTAGAACCAGAGAAACAAGAGTTTCCATCCAACAGACAACTAAGATTGGTTATCTGTGGAGATTCATTATTTATGTTAGTCTTTTACCTATCTCTAAATTGTATTTTTTGCTTTTATTGTTGTTAATTTTTAGGATTTCTAGCTGGAATATTAATATACCTTCAGATATAGCATTTGGAAATATTTTATCCCATTCTATCAGTAACTTTTAACTCTGTTTACATTGTCTTTGGATATACAATATTTTTTATTTTTTAGGGAGTTTGTATACTCTTCTGTTGCCTGTGCCATTGAAATCATATCCAAGAAATCACTGCCAATTTCAATGTTGTGAGGTTTTATGACCCAGATTTTCTTCTAAAAGTTTATAGTATTAAGATTTATATTTAGGTCTTTTATCTATTTTGAGTTAATATTTGTATATGTGTTAGGTAAGGGTCCAATTTTATTCTTTTCCATGTAATCATTATTTTTCAACAATATTTAGTAAAAAGATTATTATTTCCTCCACCAAATGTTCGTGGAAACCTTGTCAAAAATAACTTGACAATATATGGAAGAATTTATCTCTAAGCTTGTATTTAACTCCAATGGTCTATATATCTGCCTTTAGAACAGTACTACACTGTTTCAATTATTGTAGCTTTAAATGGTTTGAAATCAGAAAATATAAATCTTCTAGCTTTGTTCTTCTTCGAGATTGTTTTGGGTATCTAGAGTCCATATTCCTTATCAGGATAGATTTTTTCTGAAAAATAAATAAATAAATGTATGATAGCTTCACCTAAAAAAAAAGAAAAGAAAAAAATATTCTCTGGTAAGAAAGAAAGCAAAAAGAAATATTGAAATGTTATCTTTGAGTCATCAAAAGCTTGGTATCAGACAAATGAAACTGCTTTGTGAGATTATCACTGTTAATATTGGATAAATTGCTATAAAACTAGATGTCAACCACTAAGCCAAGCATGGGAAGGAGGAATGGGGTGGGTATCGGGTAGGGTCTAACTGGGCGATGTGTGCATGTATGTCTACAAAAGTATTTTCTTTGTACCATTATGATGTATGAATACATTGCACCAATAAAAAAAAAAGCCTCTGTATATCATGACACCTAAACATGTTGCCTGAATTGAAAAAGGTCCTTAATACCAATAAGGTTTTAATATGTTTTTTAGAACTTTAATTTATAATAGGGATTTAAAATATTAGCCGGGCATGGCCGCGTACACTTGTAATCCCCACGCTTGGGAGGCGGAGACAGGAGGATCGCGCTGGTTCGGAGAAAGGCTAGATACCTAATTTATATACATTTATATTTACACCAAAAAAAAAAAAACCCACCCTGAATTTCCAGGAGAAATGTTTAATTCCAGGGGGCAGCAAAAACATTAGATGGGCAGAAGCATTATTTGGTACCAGAAAGTAAAGTAGTGCTCAAAAAGCAAAGGTAAATACAGAAGCCAACCAGGAGCTTCCCGTGGCCCAAACTGCAACAGTTTAAGCAACAAAATAAATAACAGTATTGGGTTACAATTCAAAGAAGAAAATAAATATCCATTAAGCCAATTCTAATATAAATAACTAAATAAGTGTGGGACAGAAACAATTTCTTCTCACAGGCAAATTCCAATTAATATAAAAATAGTGAAGAAAATAGAAAATTACTAATAGAATGCCACAGTAATATTTGCTCCAGACAATATCCACAGATGTACACTAAAATTAGAAAGTAGAAATTTAATAACAGTTATCTGTATGATCTCAAGGTTTTTTGTAATTACCTATGGGAAAATAACCACAGTAGAGAAACCTAGCAAATACTATCTTAACAAAGTTATCAAGGTTAGCAACAAATGTCCCCCTACCCTGATATGATGCACTGAGGATACAACATGTCTGTAATATCCTTCGCACTCATTCATAATCTCAATCTGTTCATGAGAAAGCATCAGATAAACACATATTGCAGGCCATTCAACAACAACAACAACAACAACAACAACAACAAAAAGCAACACTCTTCAAAAGTGCCAAGGTCATAAAAGAGAAGGAAAGACTAAAAAGTGATCACAGAAAAAGGAAACTAAGGCCATACACAACTAAATGCAATGTGGGATTCTGAATTTGACTCTTGGAACAAAAAAGACATTAGTAGATTTTATTTTTTATTTGGAAACAGGGTTTCACTAAGTTACTGAGGCTGACTTCAAACTTGCAACACTCCTCTCTCAGCCTCCTAAGTGCTGGGATTACAGGTGTATACCACCATGCCCAGCTTGATCCCTCTCTTAAATAAGCACTGACTTCTAAAGCTCATCCAAGGAAAACATTTGATATGTAAGACAAAACCCAAAGCGAACAAACAGAAGAAGGAATTTGGAAGGGAAAAAAGAATATGCAGAGAAAAAAATTACCAGTATTTCCTGAAAGAAGACACTGCATTCATAAATCACATATATGGTATGATTTTCCTTTTTTTTCCAGAAAAAGAGTGCTTATACATTGTATAAGTAAAATAAAACCTTAGGTGAAGAACTGGAAAATAAAGTTGCAAAAGATTTCCCAGAAAGAAAATAAAAGAAAAAAAGAAAAAATTGGAAAATGAGTAAAAAATTGATGAGAAAACTAGAGATCCATCAGTAGTAACAAGGCCTAAACAATAAGAATTCAAGAAACAAAACAAAGAAAATGAAGGGGAAAAAAACTACAAAACTTTCTATAATCAAGGAGATAAATTCCAGGTTGGACGGGATTACCCTGAACCTGCACAATGAATAAAAACAGACAGCTGGGTGTGGTGACGCACACTTGTAATCCCCACGCTTAGGAGGCAGAGACAGGAGGATCGCACAGGTTTGAAGGCCGCCACATGCGCTGGCTTAAGAGACCCTGTTTCCAAATAAAAAGTATAAAAAATAGGTCTGGGAGTGTAGCCCAGAGGTAGAAGGGCTCCAGGAACCCCAGTACCACCAAAAAAAAAACAAAAAACAAAAAAACAAAAAAACAAAAAAAGCAACAACAACAACAACAATACCCAGACATATACCAAAGTAGGTAATACAAGGAGGTGAGAACTCTAAAGACAAAAGATTCTCCAAGCTTCTAGCGAAGACAAAAAGTTTCAAAATAATGGAAAAGAATCTGAATGCCTCAATAGCAACACAGTAGCAGCAGAGAAATGCCTTTAAATTGAAGGCCAGGAGGGATTTTCTGACAGAATTCTCTTCCCAGCCAAACTACATATACAACATAAGGGGCAAACCTAGACATGGTGGTACATGCTTATAATCCCAGCATTCGAGAGAATGAGATTGGAGGATTGCAGTTCATGGACAGCCTCAGCTAGTGAGGTCGTTTACAATTCAGTGAGACCCTGTTTCAGAAAAAAAAAAAAAAAAAAAAAAGAATAAAAACTAGGGCTGGGGCGTAGCCCAGAGGTAGAATGCCCTGGGTTTCATCCCCAGTACTGAAAAAAAAAAGAGGGGAGAAACATTTTTAGATATGTATGGTCTTTAAAAAAAAATTATATCTCCTTTAGAAAGCTATTGAAAGTTGTCCTCCACATGAGGAAGCAAAAAGAAAGGCACTAATATCAGAGAGAACTGAACGGATGCATTAAGAAAATAATAAAGCAAATATGAGAAAACAGCTGCAGAGAAGATGGAGATTTAACAAGTTCATTTGGAGCAGATAAGAAGGCCCTGGGAAAGATTTTCTTTCAGATATTAAAACTGGTAGGTTTGGATATAAGAGATTTATACACTTGGGACTGCACTAAATCAGAGCTTTTAAACCCCAGCACTGTGGACACAGAAGGCCTAACAGCATTTGATTGTGGGAGAGTGTCCTGGGCAGAGTAGGATGCTTGGCGGCATACCTGAATTCTACCCACTAGATGTCAGTAAAACACCCCTTGCCTCCCACCTTCAAATTACAAGTGTTCTCTGGAGTAGGGGATGGGGTTGAGGGGATGTCCCCCAATTGAGAACTAAACAATTAAGTATATAGAAAACTAAGCAAAACAACTTTAAAAAAAATTGTTAATCAGAAAACAAAATGTTATATAGGAAAGAAAAGTAACCACATCTGTGAATAGTTTATAATTTCAGTGACAGAAACTTTGAAATACCGAGTATACAAACAACTTACAATAAGGCAATACTGGGAAGAGTGGGCATAAGTGTCTATGTGTAACTGAGGATGAGCTAATATTTTCATCTTCCATTATGATTAGTCAGTCGATAATATTTTAAACTGAAAAATCAAGGGAAACTATCAAAATGCAAAAACAGCAAACATCAAGAGTACAAACAGTAGCCGGGTGTGATGGCACATGCTTGTAATCTCAGCATTTGGGAGACTAAGACAGGAGGATCACGGTTCACAGCCAGCCTCAGCTACTTAGGCCCTTTGCAACTCAGTGTGACCCTGTTGCAAAATAAAGAACAAAAAATAGGGCTGGGGTGTAGCTTGGAGGTAGACTGCCCCTGGGTTCCATCCCCAGTAGTGCAAAAAAAAAAAAAAAAAAAGAATACAAACAGTAATAGGCATAGAATACAAACAGGCAAAGACATGGCGGAAAGCAACACTTATATAAAGGGATTGTAAACTACTACAACTACTATGAAGATCAGTAAGGAGGTCCTTCAAGAGACTAGGAATAGAACCATAGAACCACCATATGACCTAGTATCACTCCAAGGTTTATTTCCAGAAGAAAGTCAAAATACTATAAGGATACATGCATATCCATGTTTATAGCAGCATAATTTACAATAGCCAAGTTAGGGAAACAACCTAAGCATTTGTCAGCAGATGAGTGGATAAAGGAAATGTTTTGTATATACACACAGCATAATTTTACTTAGCCATAGAGAACAAAATTATGTCATTTGCAGGAAAATGGATGGAACTGGAGAGCATCATACTGAGATGTTTTCTCTCACATATACATATAGGAAGAAAATAGGAAAGAGAGAGACCTTATGAAAAAGAAAAGGGAGATTAGAAGATTAGTGGAAGGAGTTTGGAGGAAGGAGAAGGGGAGGAAAAAGGGAGGTTTGGGGAAGGAAACAGACCAAATAATGTTATGCACATATACGAATGTGTCACGGTGAATCTCACCATCAAGTATGGAGAGGGAGGAGGCAGGAGAGTTGGGAGGTATACGGAGGGAAACAGACCAAGAAATGTTGTATGCAGGTATGAATGTTATCATTATGAATCTAGGATGTATAATTATGCCAATAAAAATTAACTTAAAAATACTATTTAAAATATGGAGCTAAGTATCAAAAGAGTAAAATGCAAGTGGTTACCTCAAGGGATCCCAAAGCAGGAGGGGTGGAGTTGCAGAGGACTACTGTTTTTGTAAACAGTTCTGCACAGTCACTTAACTTTTATATGTACATATACAATTTTAATTAAAATATCTTTCAAAGCCATCAGTTGAGGCCAAATTAGGATAGACTTTCCAACTGGTTAAGGCTACCTTGATTTAGAAGCAAATGGCTATATAACTTTTGAACAAATTACTTACCCTCTTTGAGCCTTAGTGTCTTCATCTGTAAAACTAATAAGGAACTACTTAAAGAGCTGCTATAGGATTAAATAAGATAATGTACATAAACTGCTTAGCATAGTATGTAGCACAGTGTTTATAAATAGTACCTATTATTCAATTTGCAATCAGAAGGTAATAATCAGAAACTTTAAAGAAGGCAAGTCATTCTCATCTATTTTAGAAAATAACCCTGGTAGTTGTAGGAAGGATGACTAGGAGGAAAAAAAAAAAAAAACTGGAAGCAGAATGACCACTTAGAAGGACTACAATTGAATGAGAAAATAGAGAGGCAGAGCCACAGAATGATAAAGGCACAAGAAATATTTTCTAAGTGATAAACTATGTGGGGGAAAAAAAGGAGAAACCAAATTAATGTTCCATCTTACCAAGTAGGTAGATGGTGATAGCCCAAATGGAAACAGAATACACAAAGAATTAAGTTGGAGGAGAAAGTGAGAAGAAATATGGGTTTCCTTACTACTCCTATTTAATTTGTGGGTTCTAGAGTGCAACCAAGTAAATACCCAGCATGTGGCAGAACGCTGAATCTAGAAGTCAGGACTAAAGATAATACTATGTAAATCACAATCAAAGTTATAGCCCTACATGTGGATCAGATTAACAAGGTAGATACACAGAGACAGAGAAAAATATAATCATAAAAAGATAATATATGTTGGGTATGTTGGTGCATCCCAGAGACTTAGATGGCTAAGACAACAGAATTAAAAGTTTGAAGTAAACTTGGACAACTTTGGGAGACCCTTCTCAAAATTCAAAAAATCAAAAAGTGAGCCAGGGAGTGGTGGCACACACTGTAATCCTAGTACTTGGGAGGCTGAGACAGGAAGATTGCAGGTTCTAGGACAGCCTCCGCAACCTTTCAGCAATCTAGTGAGACCCTGTTTCCAAATAAGAAATAAAATCGGTCTGGGCATGTAGCTTTGAGGCAGAATGCCTCTGAGTTCAATTCACAGCACTACAAAAAATAAATAAATAAAATTTAAAAAGGGCTGGGGGTGTAGTTCAGTGATCCAGTGCCCTGAGGTTCTATCACCAGTATGGGATATAAAGGGATGTGGGAGGGGTAACAACATAACACTACACAAATAATTACTTCAAAAACTACAAAGCTACAAAAAGATAGCCCAAAGCATATGCCTTTAATCCCAGTACTTGGGAGGTTGAGATAGGAGGATCACAGACTTAAGGCAGACACACAATAACTTAGTGAGACCCTGTTTCAAAATAAAAAGGGCTGGGGTATTAATGATAGAATGCTCCTAAGTTAAATCTTCAGTATCACATACACAAAAAAGGCAGCTCAATAATCAAGATAGATATTCAGAAATACCAACTGTTAATATTTTAATGTATTCCTTCTCATCTTTCAATACATACAGCCCTTAATTTTCCTTTTTCCTTGACAAAACTGGAATCACACAACTCTGCAGTTAGCCTTATCACTTAATAATGAGCATTTTCAATATCTAAAATATTCGCTTTTAAACTGGGCATGGTGGCGCACGCTTGTAATCCCAGCTTTCAATCCCAGCATTCGGGAGGCTGAGATTGGAGGATAGCGGTTCAAGGACAGCCTCAGTTACTTAGTGAGGCTCTCTGCAACTCAGTGAGACCTGGTTTCAAAATAAAGAATAAAAAATAGGGCAGGGGCTATAGCTCAGAGGTCGAATGCCCTTGGGTTCCATCCCCAGACCCGCAAAATAAATAAATAAATAAATAAATTTTATTAAACACTCAAATTTTAGACTCCAATGGGTATAATTCAATATGATTCTTTCTGGATGGGAAGAATCAACACCTCAAATTTAAGAAAAGGTTCTTCATTTTATTAAAATCACCAAATATATGAATGACCACTATAGCATTATTTTCAAGTAACTTAAATGGAAAAAATAAAATTAAAAGAGTATTCATTGATGTGTTCCATAGTAGGTAATGATGAATGGGTTTTATAAGAAATCAGACTATAGAGATCAAAAGCAGTTATTTGAGAATCTTTCAAATATCAGTGCCCCTTATATAATTATGAAGTTGCAAAGCACAACTGAATTACTATGCACAAAGTAGATATAACATATGCCATTTAACTTATATTGGCAAATAAATGCTCAATAAACATTGGCTATTATCATTATCACTAGGTGCCAAAACCCAGTTCCAGATATCACATGGAAAAGAGAGTAGTGGGGGAAAAAAATGTGGAATTTATTTTTCTATTTCTTTTCTTTCATTTTTAATCTTCTCTATATTTACATGTTCCATGTAGTGAAAGTATTATTTTAGAGGCATTAGTAAATATGTACTTAACTATGAGATACTTAAGAGAAGAATTGTCTAATTTTTTCCTATACGGCAGAGCACAGTAATATGCAAAGTGAGTATTCAAGTTAGTCTTTACAAGGAAACAATAAAACAGGCAATAATTAAAATTGGGATATTAAAAGCAAGTGATATTTAAAGCCAATATCAATATACCACAATTTAAAGATGTATTGCAGAGTGAAAGTGAAGAAAAAGCTGTGTTATTCTCCGCAATGAACAGATCTTTACTCTTTCCTGGGTACAACAATTTAGAAGAAATATTAAATATGCTGAATTATATCCAAAAAAGGTTAAATGAGAAACAAAGAACTGAACATGCTCAGATTCAAGAATGTAGAGGGTGAGCTCTCCTGCTACTCTCTTCCATTTTCAATAAGACTAGCTATCTTATGGGAAATGCTAAGATTTGTGTAGTTGAGAGGTAACCATCAAAAAATGGTAGTATAAAGATCTAGACTTCTCTCAATGCAAAAACTTAAAATAACAGATCTAAAAAAGACATTATCAGAGTTAGTGATGAAGTTGGAAAAATAGCTTGCCAATTACACTGGAAAATCTACAAGTGTAGGATAATTAGTTGAATTCTAAGTTTCCTTACAATCCTATTACCAGTATCAGTGAATATTTACTAAGTATCTGCTCCAGGAAAGACACTGTCTTGGCCTATAAAACTAGTTCTCTCCCTCCCCCTCCCTGTCTCCCTCTTACTCTTTCTCTCCCTCCCTCCCCCTCCCCCCCACACAAAGAATACACAAAGATCTCTGTCAAGGTATTCACAACAAATATATACATATAGTATATTAAATTTGAGACTGTAATAATGTCTCAAATTATGTGTTAACTGCCAAATAAATTCTGTTCATACATATATCATTTATGAGGGAGATTATCCCTAGATTAACATGGTCAGAAAGGCTTTTTTATTTTTTCATATGAAACAGAAATTTATTAAGAACCATCTCAGGGCAGGGGCAGTTTCCCAGGAAAAATTTTGATGTTCCTCCCTCCCAGGTGGGGGCAGAGGGGCCCCCTCATTTGTCTCCAGGAGGCTCCAGATGGTTTTGTGACAGCAATCCCTGTAGAGAAGCTCCAAGCAGTTTGCAGGTCCCTCCTGCAGCTATCTTGAGTCAATGCTGAACTGACTGATGTCAGGGTCCAGGGAGTTATTACTGTCCCTTGTAGGAGTCTTTCACTGGAGACACTTTGATGTTTAATAATCCTCTGTGCCTCTGCTCCCCTTTCAATGAAGCTACTTGGTTGGACCCAGGGCAAATTTTTGGTGCCATCACACAGCAGTATTCTTATAATAAGGGTTATAGTGAGCCAGTGCCCTCTGCACACAGGTTCCATCACCAGCTAGATATAGTTGACGCCAGTGAGCCAGTGCCTTCTGAACACATGCTCTATCACCAGGTATACATAAATGGCTGGTGAGCCAGTGCCCTCTATACACATACTCCATCACCAGGTAGACTTAGTCAATGGCCAGTGAGCCAATGCCCTCAGCACCCCTGCTCCATCACCAGGGAGACTTAGTTGGTGGTCAGTGAGCCAGTATCCTCTGCACATATGCTCCATCATCAGGCCAACTTGGTGATCAGGGAGCCAGTGCCCTCCGGACACATGCTCGTTCACCAGGTAGATGTAGTCAGTGGCCAGTGAGCCAGCACCCTCCACACACTTGCTGTGTTCCATTATCAGGTAGACATAGTTGGTAGCCAGTGATCCAGTGCCCTCTGCACACATGCTCTATCACCGGGTAGGGGTAGTCGGTGGCCAGTAATACAGTGCCCCCCAGACATGTGCTCCATCACCAGGTGGATGTAGTTGGTGGCTAGTGAGCCAGTGCCCTCTGCACAAGTGTTCCATCACAAGTAGACTTAGTCAGTGGCCAGTGAGCCAGCACCCTCTGCACATCACCAGGTAGATGTAGTAGGTGGCAAGTGAGCCAGTGCCCTCCATACACATGCTCCATCACCAGGAAGATATATAGTTGGCAGTGTCTACAATCTGAAACAGCTGGATCACCTTCAGGTGCTTCACAGTCCTCATTAAATCCATTTGGATAGAACAAGGGGGTGCATATATCTGTCTTAGGACCTTCACAGCCACTTCAGCCTCAGTGAGGATACGGTGGGTCAGTTTGACCTGGACAATGGTGCTCTTGCCAGTGTCTCTCAGAATCCCATAATGACCCTTGAGGGCATCCTCACAGAGAGAGATGGCCTAGAAGCCTAGCTGAGCCTCAATATTCTCTCTCCTAGCACTGTCCATAAAATGCCACAATAGCAACTAATGACGCTAGCTAGAAAAAATCAACAAACAAAAGTACAAAATAACAAACCCAAACAAACAAAATACACATGCAAAACAACGGTGCCAAAGCCCAAACCAACAAAGTCATCAAACTGCCAACAGAGCTGTGAATTCTACAGGCCATTACGGAGAGCAGCGATGAGGGTCTTTTAAAGCCTGTGCTTGAGGCCCCCTTACAATGGCTTCTTATGAAGTCACAGCAAGAAAAGGCTGGGTCACTAGCTGGGCATGGCCCACTGTGGCTCTCTCTTTTAGCCTCCAGGACCTTTTCCACTTCTGTAAGAATAAAGACTCCAGAAGCTTTTTGCTTCTGTGGGTTATGGAGACTGGTGTTTACTTTGTTAGATCTTAAAATCCGCAGGATGCTACAATGACCTTTTCACTTTGAGTCTGAAAATCTGTAATAATTTTTGGCTTATTAAAAAATACTTTTATTGGAGGCTGGGCATGGTGGCACATGCTTGTAATCCCAGCATTTAAGAGGCTGAGAAAGGAGGATTGTGTTTCATGGCCAGCCTCAGCTACTTAGTGAAGCCCTTTGCAACTCAGTGAGACCTTGTTTCAAAATAAAGAATAAAAAATAGGGCTGGGGTGTAGCTCAGAGGTAGAATGCCCCTGGGTTCCATCCCCAGTACCAAAAAAAAAAAAAAAACAAAAAAACACAAACACACACACACACACAAAAACAAAAAACTTTTATTGGTACACTATAAAACAAAAAACTTTTATTGGTACACTATAGTCTCAAAAACCTAGAAATTAGACCTAAAACTTTGAAATTAATAAAGGAGGGGATATGTCCACACTTCAACGTATAGAATCAGGGAGAACTTCCTTAATAAGACACCCAAAGCTCAGGAAATTAAAATAAGAATAAGTGAGATGGCATTAAAGTTTCTGTTCATCAAAGGAAACCATTAAGAGTCTAAAGAAAACGCCTACAGAATGGTAGATCTTTGTCAGGTGTTCCTCTTGATAGAGGACCAATATCTACAATATACAAAGTACTTAAAATTCTAAAAAAAAAAAAAAAAAAAACTCCAGACCAAAAAAATACAAAAAACGCCAATAAATATATGAAAATATGTTCACATCATTAGAAACCAGGGAGATGCCAATTTTTTGCATTTATTTATTTATTTATTTATTTTGGTGGTACTGGGGGTGGAACCCAGGAGCTTTCTACCTCCGGGCTATACTCCCAGACCTATTTTATACTGTATTTGGAAACAGGGTCTCACTAAGTTGCTGAGAGCCTCACTAAGTAGCTGAGGCTGGCTTCGAACCCGTGCGATCCTCCTGTCTCAGCCTCCCAAGCGCGGGGATTACAAGCGTGAGCCACCACGCCTGGCCAAATTTTTTGCTTTTAAAGAAAGATGCATCATATCTAAACTCAAAGGATGAATTTTTTTTTTTTTTTTTTTGGTGGTAGTAAGAAATTAACCCAGGAGCATGCTACCTCTAAGTTTCACCCCTGGCCCTCAGCCTCCAACCCCGTTTTATTTTTTATCTTTTGAAACAAGGTCTAAGTTGCTGAGAGCCTCACTAGGTTGCTGAGGCTGGCCTCAAATCTGTGATCCACTGTCTCAGCCTCTCAAGTATTAGACATGCAGTTGTATGCCACCATGTCTGGCTCAAATTCCTTTTTCTTTCAACTCAGAATGGTGTCAAATGGTTGGTAGCACTTCATTGACATCATAATACTATATATAACAAACTGCTCCATCCCTAAGACAATATAGGGTACATTGTTAACATCTATGAGGCCCAGAGGAAGGGACCTATCGTCATAAATTTCCCCAAAAGGTCCTCATTCAGTTTCTCATCAAAAACCCTAGAATCTAAAAGGCAGTGAGCTGATATAATCAAAGTGATATAAACCATACCTGTCCATCAGGAATACTATAGCTTGCAAGAGTGTCCTTCCCATAGGAGGAACTAAAGGCATTCCCAGAGTGTGGTCCCTTCATACTTCTGTAACAAAATACCTTAGGCTGAGTAATTTATTAACAACTGAATCTCTGAAGTTCTGGAGGTTAGCAAGTCTAAGGCCAAGATCCCAGGATATTCACTGCACAGAGAGAACTGGCTTCCTCCTCTCAACGTGGTACCTTGTTGCTGTGTACATGCTGGAGAGACAGAAAGGTTGAATTCACTATCTTAAGCTCTTTCCTTCTTTCTTTGTTTTCTCTTTTATAGTGCAAGGGCTTGAACGTGGAGGCACACTACCACTGTGCTATATATCCCCAGCCCATTTTATTTTCAGAGATGGCCTTGCTAAATTGCCCAGGCTGGCCTCCAATTTTGCAATCCCCTTGCCTCAGACTACTGAGTAGCTGGGATTACAGGTTTGTACCTCCATGTCTGGCTTAATACATGCACTTTATTTATTTATTTATTTATTTATTTGGTAGTACTAGGGATGGAACCCAGGGGCATTCTACCTCCGAGCTATACCCCCAGACCTACTTTATTCTTCTTCTTCTTCTTAATCTTCTTTTTTTTTTTTTTTTTTTTTTTTTAATTTGGAAACAGGGTCTCACTAAGTTGCTGAGGCTGGCTTTGAACCTGCAATCCTCCTGTCTCAGCCCCCCAAGTACTGGGATTACAAGCATGTGCCACCACACCCAGCTTTATATGCACTTTTTAAGGCATGTGTGTACAGTGCTGGGGATCAAATCAGGACTTTGTACATGCTAGATGAGTGTTCTTTTCCTTATTTCTTTTGTACTAAGGACTGAACCCAAAGGGATTCGATTTCTGAGCTACGTTAATAGCCCCACTTTCCTTTTTAATTTTGAGACAGGGTCTCACCAAATTGTTGAGGGTCTTGATAAGTTGCTGAGGCTGGCTTCAAACAAGCAATTCTCCTGTCTCAGCAGAAAGGGCTTTTTAGAATAAATAATTAGAGGTTACTGTGGAACTTGTGTATGCAAGTTTTGAACAGTTGGAGAAAGTAGGAAAGAGGGACAGCACAAATAGATGTAAAAAGCAAATTAAAGAAAAACCTGTTTGGCTACATTAAAAACTTGTTTCATGGAAAAAGAGATAAGCCGAGGAAGGGCAGGCTCTGGCCAGAACCAACTGTTCTGAGCCTTGAACAGTAGTTACAAATATATCCTACATACTGTCTTTGTAGCAACTATTCAACTCTGTTGTTGTCACCATAGAAAACAGTAAATTAAGTGGCATGGCTGTGTTCCAATAATAATTTTTATTCAATTTCGCATACTTGCATGCACCACCAAATATTATTATTCTTTTAATTTTTTTCTTCAACATTTTGAAAATGTTAAAGTCATTCTTAACTCAAGGGCCATACAAAATAGGCTGCAAGCTGAATTTGGCCTACGGGATACGGTTTGTCAAGCCCTATACAATAAGCTGCCTCCTTTAGCAGTCCTCTGAGGTACATCTGTCCTTGAGCTTCAGGGATCAAAATAATATAATGTTCATTCAACAACTATATACATGCACACATGCATGCTCAAACAATCTAGATCTAGACCTGGGGGTGTAGCTCAGTAGTAGAGCACATGCCTACAATGCTCAAGCCTTGAATTTCATTTCCAAGTACCACAATATTAAAAAGCAGAAATAAAACACACTCCTCTAGGTTTTTGTTAAAAAGGAAACTAAAAAGCACTCCTCCATGTTGTTGATAACGAACTGTTAGAATAGAGGTAAACTTGTGATCCTCCTGTCACAAACTCCCAAGTACGAGTATGGGTCACCACACCTAGATTGAACACTTTATAATTTAAATTTTTTTTGCCGGGCGTGGTGGCACATGCTTGTAATCCCCGAGCTTGGGAGGCAGAGACAGGAGGATCGCTTGGGAGGCAGAGACAGGAGGATCGCGCAGGTTCGAAGCCAGCTGCGCGCGCTGGCTTAGGAGACCCTGTTTCCAAATAAAAATGTAAAAATAGGTCTGGAAGTATAGCCCGGAGGTAGAGGGCTTCCAGGAACCCCGGTACCACCAAAAAGAAAAAAGAAAAAAAAATTTTAATTTTTTAGTATATGTACTTAGAAAGTTAAAATATTACTATTCTTACAGAATTTCACTTTGAGGTTTACATCAAGTTAGCCATTGAGCATAATCAAGGAACAGTAGCAGGGGACTTGAGTTCTAGTCTTTGCTCTGCCCTTAACTCATTATTTGACCCTGAACAAGTCACTTTCAACCCTCTAGCCCTAATTCTCTTCTTTGTAAAGAAGTGAAGGGGTTTAACTTAAGGATGCAGGCAGGCAGGAAGGATGTGCAGTTACTAAAATCAGGAATGGTTATAAAATTATCCAAAATGCTACAGAAAATTCAAGGTAGAGGGTAAAAGGAAGAAAAAAAAAAGCCATTGCATTTGCTCATTTAAGAGACCATGGTGACTACAGCTTCCAGTAATCAAGAAGCAAATATGGAAGTGCAACACGCACTTGGATGAAGAATGAGTATGGCCATCAAAGAAAAAACATACCTCAAGGGACAGTCTTGAGATTTGGGAGTACTGTGCATGCTTCCAGGAATCATGAAAGCAACCAGGGAAAAAGAAGACTGAAGATAAGACCAAGGACTGGAAAACAAAGGCATATGATCCAGAGAAAAATAGAGAAAAAGATGTTATGAGCTTGAAGCCTCAGATAAGAGAGTCTTAAAGGAGAGGCATTTAACCTTTAAATTTCCACTAGGTAAAAGAGCATTGCTGGAGCAATGCTTAAACTGCTGTAGCACTTTTTACACACAGATATAATCCTGTGATGTTGTATACTGATGTCAGAACTTCTTTAAATCAAATTATTAAGGGAATAAGACTAATGGTGAGTTTTCTTAAAGCCGGGTTCCACCTACACTGTATTTTCTAATGTTCAAAAAATAAGGATTAATTGCTTTTTATAAGAATGGAAACCAGCAACAATATGTAGCTCTAAAAGGAACTACATGTTTATACCTTTCTCTCAGCACCTATCACTTCCTTCCTTGCATAAGAGTTACTAAAGCAATATAAGGCATCTAGCCCCTGATTGGAGCTCAAGGAATATTAGTGTTTCCTTTCTAAGCAGCTTAGAAAACTCTGGAGGAAAGACTTCTGATTAATTCATCTGTTTATCTGCTCTGCAGAAAGTTAGTGATGCTTGATGAATACTGACACACAACTCTGCCTTTAACAAAACTTAAGAAAACTATCATTGTGCATCTGATAAAGCTGGAAAAAATATATCTGTATCATAGAGGTACAAAACTCCAATAATATCTGGCTTTTGCATCGTGTCTGAACTTGCTAATATGGCAAAGAAATTGCTACAAAGCAACTAAAAAGGACATGAATTAAGAATTTGTAATGATCACTCATAAAAAGCTCCATAAAAAGTAAAAAAAAAAAAAAAAAAAAAGCACTGGCCTGATGATCACCAGTTAAAAATACATGTTTGAATACGTTGGAGATATTTATAAAGCCAACAGAGATACTATTAATATATTGAAATTCACTGGCCGGTGCTGGATTCTATCCTTAAGCTTCTACTACTATTCAAGGGAAGCCAAGAAGTCAAGGCATCTCATATCACTTGCTTTTAAGAATTTAAGAAGTCACCCAAATTGGCATGCACAACTCCACGACGGATGAAAAAAACCGTTCTGCTCTCCATATGGAAAAACTCAGCCATCTCCCACTTTTACGTGCCAGTCCTAGGTACTTACTTTCCAAAGATCGTCGGTAGGCCCCATTTAGGCAGGCCCATAGTACTACGAAGTAACAGGAGTTGAAAGAGGGAAGGGAAAAAAAAAAAAAAAGTCCTAACAGTTAAACTCTGCCCTCCCACAGATCTCAACTCGGGAGCAGGTTTCACAAGCCCGGTAAGCCGTACACCGCCACTGTCAAAACCAGCAGCAGCACCGTCACCCCGTCCGCCGTGCCCGCGGGCCAGTGCTCCCCAGCGTCTTCTTCGAAACGCGCCCTCCCTCCCTCTCTCCCTCTCTGGGCTCGACATGTTAAATGTGGACTTCCAGGGCCACCCTCCCCGCCGGCGCCGGACCGGCCTCCTCGGCGTCCCTTTTTGTGTCCGCCGACCCACCCGCGGCGGCCCCGACCCCCAACCGCCCGGCGCGGGCGGGGCCCCGCCGTGCCCCCGTGCTGGCCGGGCCCGGGCGCCGAGCCGCAGGCCTCGGGCCTGGCCTCCGCGCCGGCCCCTCACCTCCTTCGGCACCAGTTGGTTCTCCTCGCCGGGCACCATCGCTCAGACTCCGGCCGCGCCGCGCCGCCCGGCCGCGGGCGGGTGGAGGGTGGCGGCGGCTCTGTCTCAGGGGAGGGTCCCGGCGGCGGTCATCCTCTCCGCCGCCCGCGCTCCGGCAACCGCGGAGGCCTCGGCTGGGCCTCAGACACCAGCGCGCAGACACCGAGCCGGGTTCCGCCGCCGCCGTCGGCCCCTCCCCCAGCGCCGCAATCAATGGAAAAATGGCGGCCGCCGCTCTCGCGAGAGTTCGGCCCTGCGGGCTCGCGGCCCGGCGGCCCGGCCCGGGTGTGCGCGCCGGTGTCCCCCGCTGCTCGTCCCCTCCGCCCTTCCTCACCCCCGAGTGTACGAAACGGATTGAGGGGCTCTACGCAAACGTTTTTGGTGGGAAAAGGCTGGACCTTCCATTGCGGGACTCCCTCTGTGCAGGGAAAGGGCCAGGCCCGGAGTCCCGCGTGCCTTCCGGGCCCTTGACTCCCTGCCCACCAGCTACGAGGCCCTCGCGGGCTTTACCAGGGCTGCTCTCCTCGCATCCTGTTAGCAGAACGCTGGAACGTCAGCCCCTCTCCCGTACCCCCCGCCTTTTCCTGGTAAAGAAACCAGCAAGGAGCGACCCCCTGCCGGTGCCCTGGAATGGGCCTAAGCGCTTTGAAGGAGAAAGGACGGCTTTATGGCTCCTCCTCGACTTTGTCGTCCTCCCCCTCCTCAGGGCCCATCTGCTAGGAGGGACAGCACCCCTGCCCCCGAGGAAGCCCTGTCATGGCCCCCCTCAACCTCATTGGAGAGGTGCTCTCTGCCCCCTCCCAGGGAACTGCCTCTCCAACAGGGCCGAGCCTGGCACTGAGGGCCTGAGAGTGGGGCCGTGGCGTGCATGCTTCAACCTGTAATCTTTGAAAATGTTTTTAGAAAACTCTAATCTCTTCCCGCACTAAATCAGTTTTCCTAATCTTGCTTCTCTATGAGGAATCAGCGAGGCCTCCTTCAGGAAAACGTCTGTGAATACAGAGATCTTGCAGCATACTGAGAAAATATCCTGCTGTGGTCCTAACACCCTCAGCATCAACTAACCTGGACCTGTGTTTGATCGTACTTGAACCTTTCTTTGATTGTACTCTGATGTTAACAAAAAATGATAACCATAAACTTAAGTTATATTCATACCCAGCTGTGAATGGAGTTATAAAATATTTTTAAATTTTAAAAGGATAAGACAATAAACATTTACAATAACAAGTTTTTAGCCGAACATAGTGGTTCGCGGACAGCCTCAGCTACTTAGTGAGGCCCTCCGCAATTTAGTGAGATTTTGTGTAGACATAGCTTTTCAGTTCAGTTTCAAATAAAGAATAAAAAATAGGGCAGGGGGTGTAGCTCAGTGGTCGAATGCCCCTGGGTTCCATCCCCAGACCCGCAAAAATAAATAAATAAAAAACAAGTTTTTCATATTAATGGTTTAAAAAAAATTGCCACCACTAAAACATTTTAGTGAACTCACTATGATTGACTGGATTTTATCAGTTTAAAAATATTTAATACTTTGTGAAGCAGTTATTAAAATGTCTGATTCAACGTTCAGGTTATTTCTGTACTTGGTTTAGATGGCTTGTCATAAGCTGGAAATGGTAACTCACAAAGATGTAGATCCTATGAGAATAAGGACAATCTTTGACTGCTCTCACTAATTCAAGTGCCCATTTTTATCAGTTCTAGCCACAAACCATGCAAAGTTTTTTTTGAAACTCATCTAGTAATTTTCTTTCTTTCCTAATGTCAACCAGAAGATGTTGTATTTTTTTAATATTTTTAACAAATAGGCTCAAAATTCTTTGAATGTATTGTGCAGAACATTCTTAACAGGTTGAAAATTTTGGTCTTCAATTCATGCATGTATGAGAGATTTGAGGAAGTGGTGAGCTTGCCTTTTTTAAAATGTTGATATTTTGTTGGTCATGGACTTTTAAAATTAATTTAACTTTTTAAAATATTGCATTAAGATAATTTATCTCAAGTACTAAAATGTTGGCACACCTCCCCCCCTTAAATTTTGTGATGGAAATAAATGACTCACTTGCCAATCACCATAGTCTCAGCGCACATACATCTTTTTATACCATATCACATAATGCAACTATATTCAAAAAATATCTTCCCTGGTACTTTAGTAAGGGGGCCTTTGCAAAGCTGAGGACAGGAGGATCACAGGTTCAAGGACAGCCTCAGCAAATAGTGAGACTCTCATCAACCTAGTAAGACCCTGTTTCAAAATAAAAATAAAATAGGGCTGGAGTGTAGTTTGGAGGTACAATGCCCCTGGGTTCAATCCCCAGTGCCACATACACACAGAAAGAGTCCTTTCATGGCCATTCATTCTATAGTGGTTGTCCCTAAAGCATCTCCGTGCCTACAGTAGTGCCTGGTGTGTTATATGTCCATAATAATTAATGCCCTTTTTTGGCTAGATTCACCTAGTTAAAAAAAAGACTGGTGTAGCTGGGCGTGGTGGCGCATGCTTGTAATCCCCGCACTTGGGAGGCGGAGACAGGAGGATCGCGCTGGTTCAGAGCCAGCCTCGCTGGCTTAAGAGACCCTGTTTCCAAAAAAAAAAAAAAAAGTTAAAAATAGGTCTGGGCGTGTAGCCCGTGGGAGTGTATCCCGGAGGTAGAAGGGCTTCCAGGAACCCCAGTACCACCAAAAAAATAAAAATAAAAAAGACTGGTGTAGCTCAGAGGTTGCTACTCTTACCTTCTAATTTCTTCAGGAATATTTTCCCTTTTCTGTTCACTTAAAAACTGTTCACAGTATAGCCCTAGTCAAACCATGAAATAAAAAAATCACATAAACCCAAATTAGGGGACATGCCCCAGGATACCTAGTCAGTATTCCTCAAAACTGTTAAGATAAAAAAAAAATCAATGAAAGACAAGATACTTACATACCAGAGTCTGGGTTATGTATCTGGGTACATATAACAACTAAATAGAGTGTGGTATTCTGGATTGGATTCTGTACTGGGAGGAAGACACTAATGAAAAAAACTGATGTAAATCTCTTTAAATTTTTTATCTGGAGCCAGGCATGGTGGCACATGCTTGTAATTCCAGCATTGGGAGGCTCAGACAGGAGGATCACAATTTGAAGACAGCCTCAGCTACTACTTAGTGAGGCCCTGTGCATTGCAGTGAGATCCTGTTTCAAAAATAAAGACTGAAAAATAGAGCTGGGTGTGTAGCTCAGAGGTAGAATGCCCCTGGGTTCCAACCTCAGTACCGAAAAAAAAAAAAATTGTATTTGGTTAATATTTATGTGCCAATGTCAGTTTCTTAGTTTAAATTTTTTTAATTTAACAAAACATTTTTTAGAGTGTTAGCTTCACAAGCAAAATTGAGCATTAAGTTCCCTTATACCTTTCACCCACACTCAACTTCAATGGGCCCACATTATCTACATCACCATTATTATCACCCCAAATCCCTAATTTAGAATTAGGGCTCATGCTTGGCATTATACATTTTATGTATTTTGAGAAATGTATCTAACATGTATCTATTGTGATAGTATTATGCAGAATTAGTTTCACTGCCTTAAAAATCCTCTCTATGCATTCCTCCCTCCCTCATCTCCTGGTAATTAAAGATGTTTTACTGTCTTTCTAGTTTTGACTTTTCTAGAATGTCATGTAGTTGGAATAATACAATGTCTATCCTTTTCAGATGGACTTCACTTAGTAATATGCTTTTGTTTCCCCGTGTCTTTTTATGTTTGGATATCTCTTATCTTTTGGGCACTGAATAGTATTTTATCATCTTGATGTACCATAGTCAATTTATCTAATTACCTACTGAAAGACATGGGGAATTATGAATAAAGCTGTTACAAATATCCATGTGGATGATTTTGTGTACACATAGCTTTTCAGTTCATTTGCATGAATACTAAGGAGCATGACTGCCAGATTATATGGCAAGGGTATGTTTCATTTTGTAAGAAGCTGTCAAAATGCTTTCTGAAGTGGCTATGCCACCTTGCATTCCACCTACAGTGAACAAGCATTTCCATCAAGCATTTGCTGTTGTCGGTGCTTTAGATTTTGGCCATTCTAACAGGTATGCAGTAGTAATTCATTGTTGTTTTAATCTGCAATTCCCTGATGACACATGATGTCAAACACCTTCTCATGTGCTTGTTTGCCATTTGTTATCTTCTTTGATTTGTTTGTTGGTTGGTTTGTTTTGTTTTGGTGCTTTTTGTTTTTGGTGATACTGGGAATTGAAATCAGGGGCAATCTACCTCTGAGCTACATCTCCAGCCCTATTTTATTTTTTATTTTAAAACAGGGTTTCACTAAGTTGCCAAGGTCCTTACTAAATTGCTGAGGCTGGCCTCAAATCTGTGATTCTCCTATTTCAGCCTCCCAAGTACCAGGATTCCAGGCACATGCCACCATGCCCAGTTGTTACCTTTTTTAGTGAAGTATGTCTTTAGGTCTTTTGTTCATTTCTTAATCATATTGTTCATTTTCTTGTTGAGTTTTAAGAGTTCTTTGTACATTTTTTTTTTGTGTGTGTGTGGTACTGGGGTTCCTGGAAGCCCTTCTATCTCCGGGCTACACTCCCAGACCTTTTTTATATTTTTATTTGGAAACAGGGTCTCCTAAGCCAGCGCGGGCGGCTGGCTTCGAACCTGCGCGATCCTCCTGTCTTTGCCTCCCAAGCGCGGGGATTACAAGCGTGCGCCACCACGCCTGGCTTCTTTGTACATTTTAAATAACAGGTCTGTGTGTGTGTGTGTGTGTGTGTGTGTGTGTGTGTGTGTGTGTGTGTGTCTGGGGATGAAACACAGAGGCATTTGACTTCTGAGCTATACCTCCTGCCCTATTTTTTAATTCTTTTATTTATATATTTGTTTGTTTGTTTATTTATTTATTTTTGTGGGTCTGGGAATGAAACCCAGAGGCATTCGACCTCTGAGCTACATCCCCCGTCCTGTTTTATTTTTTTTTTTTAATTCTTTATTTTGAAACAGGGTCTCACTAAGTTACGGAGGGCCTCACTAAGTAGCTCAGGCTGTCTGTGAACTGTGATCCTCCAGTCTCAGCTTTCCAAATGCTGGGATTACAGGCATGTGTCACCACGCCCAGCTATTCTTTTATTTTGAAACAGGTTCTCACTAAGTTGGGGAGGGCCTCATTAAGTAGCTGAGGCTGTCCACAAACTGTGATCCTCTGGTCTCAGCCTCCCGAATGCTGGGATTACAAATGTGTGTCACCATGCCCGGCGTTAAATAACAATTCTTTACCAGATTTGTCTTTTGTATTTTTTTTCTCCCATCCTCTGGTGTGTCTTTCCATTTTCTTGAAATTGTCTTTCAAAGATCAGAAGTTTTTAATTTTAATGAACTCAAGCTTATCAATTATTCATTTCATGGATCACGCCTTTGGTGTTATATCTAAAAAGCTGTCACCATATCCAAGACCATCCAGATTTTCTTTTATATTGTTTTCAAGATTTATAGTGTTTCAATTTACATTTAGATATATGATTAAGTTTTAGTTTGTTCTTGTGTCACTGTAGAGTCTGTGTCTAGATTCATACGTTCATGTGTTTTTTTGCATGTGGATGTACAATTGTTCTACCACCATCTGTAGAAAAGACCTCTTTTCTCTACTGTATTGCTTTTGCTCCCTTGTCAAAGATCAGTCGACTATATTTATGTGGGCCTATTTCTGTGTCCTATACTATATTCCACTGATACATTTCTGTATTTTTTTTATAGGTACTATACTGTCTTGACTACTGTGGCTTCATAATCAATCTTCAAGTAGGGTAGAATTAAATCTTCCAACTTTGTACTTCTCCTTCAATATTGATTTGGTTATTCTGGGGTCTTTTATTTCTCCAAATTAACCTTAGAATCAGCTTGCCAATATCAACAAAATAATTTGCTGGTGTTACATTAAAACTAGAGATTAAGTTGGGAAGATCTGACATGGATAGAAAGATCGAGTCTTTCTATCTATGAATATGGAGTATCTTTCCACTTATTTAGTTCTTTGTTATCTTTGTCAGAGTTTTATAGTTTTCCTCAAATTGATCATATATGTATATATATATATGTGTGTGTATATATATATACATATACATATATATGTATATGTGCATATATATGTTGTTAGAATTTTACCTAATTCATTTTGGGGGGCAGTAAGTGATACTGCATTTTAAATTTCAAACTCCATTTATTCATTGCTAACAGTGTCTTAATTTTATAAGTGGAACATAGTAAATGCGATATTAGCAGTAGGGGAAACTGGAACAGGTATATGCAGATTCTTGATTCTATGTTGCAACTTCTCATAAAATCTAAAATTATCCCCAAACGAGTTTTGACATTTTAATGGTAATACTTAGGCAATTTTTATTTATTTTATATTTCGAGACTCTTCATTGCACATTTCTATATTTTCAACTATTTTAAAGCTATTTTCAACTATTTTAGAACTAGTGATATTTACCACTGTATTTGTAATTGCTAGTAAATGTATTTGATAAATGTGAAAAGAGATCTTTACCATGACTATATTTAGTAAAGTTAAAAAGAAAATCTTTATAGAGTACATTTGATGAGGCTTTGGATCTGACTGATGTGTTTTGAGACCCAAGCTCTGACACTTTTTCCACATAAGACATTTTTGAACTTTTGTTCTCTTATGTAGAAAATGGGAGTAACAAAGTGTGCCCTTGGCATTTACCAATTTAACATTTATAGTTTTTGCTAGAAAAGTTCATGACATGTAGACTTCTATAGTGGTGCTAAAAAAGAAATTCAAATTTTATACACTAGCCAAAGTATAGGAAGTCATATAGCTAATTAGCTGAAAGAATAAGCTAAAAATAGATTATCTGAATTTGAATCTTACCTCTGTTATTATTTTTTTTCCTATTTGCATTTTTTTTATTTTATTTTATTGGTGCACTGTATTCATACATCATAGTGGGATACAAACTTTTGTAGACATACATGCACACATCGCCCAGTCAGCCCCCACCCGATCCCCACCCCATTCTCTCCCCATCCCTCCCTCCCATGCTTGGCTTAGTGGTTGACATCTAGTATTATAGCAATTTATCCAAAATTAAAAATGATAATCTCACATAACAGTTTCATTTGTCTGATACCAAGCTTTTGATGTCTTAAAGATAACATTTCAATATTTCTTTTTGCTTTCTTTCTTACCAGAGAATATTTTTTTCTTTTTTTTAGGTGAAACTATCATATATTTATTTTTCAGAAAAAAATCTATCCTGATATGGAATATGGACTCTAGATACCCAAAACAATCTCGAAGCAAAAACAAAGCTAGAAGATGTATATTTTCTGATTTCAAACCATATAAAGCTACAATAATTGAAACAGTGTAGTACTGTTCTAAAGGCAGATATATAGACCATTGGAGTTAAATACAAGCCTAGAGCTAACTTCTTCCCTATATTGTCAAGTTATTTTTGACAAGGTTTCCACGAAGATTTGGTGGTGGAAATAATAATCTTTTAACTAAATATTGTTGAAAAATAATAATTACATGGAAAAGAATAAAATTGGACCCTTACCTAATCCCACATACAAGTATTAACTCAAACTAGATAAAAGACCTAAATATAAATCTTAAGACTATAAACTTTTAGGAGAAAATTTGGGTCATAAAACCTCACACCATTGAAATTGGCAGTGATTTCTTGGATATGATTTCAATGGCACAGGCAACAGAAGAATATACAAACTCCCTAAAAAATAAAAGAAAATATTGTATATCCAAAGACAATGTAAACAGAGTTAAAAGTTACTAATAGAATTGGATAAAATATTTCCAAATGCTATATCTGAAGGTATATTAATATTCCAACTAGAAATCCTAAAAATTAACAACAATAAAGGCAAACAATACAATTTAGAGATAGGTAAAAGACTAACATAAATAATGAATCTCCACAGATAACCAATCTTAGTTGTCTGTTGGATGGAAACTCTTGTTTCTCTGGTTCTGGTGAGTGTTACCTATTTCTTCTTTGTAGTTAATCTCTTTGAGTATTTTCTCTAGCGCTGGTTTTGAAGACATAAATTCCTTCAGTTTCTGTTTGTCATGGAAGCTTCTTATTTCTCCATCTAATTTGATAGAAAGTTTTGCTGGATAGGAAATTTTTGGCTGGAAGTTGTTTTCTTTCAGAGTTTGGAATATGTTACTCCAAGCCCTTCTGGCTCTCATGACTTGGTTTGGGAAGTCTGGAGTGATTCTAATTGGTTTGCCTCTGAATGTCAGTTGGCCCTTTGTTTTTGTTGCCTTTAAGATTCTCTGCTTGGCTTCCACATTGGTCATTTTGACAATTATATGGCGTGGGGATCCTCTTCTCGGATCCTGTCTAAAGGGAGTTCTATAAGTTTCCTGGATCTGTGTATCAACCTCTTGCTCTATATTTGGAAAATTTTCTGCTATTACTTCCTTGAAGAGATTGTTGATCCCTTTGGTATCACTTTCTTTTCCCTCCTCTATTCCAATTATTCTTAGGTTAGCTCTCTTAAGATGGGCCCATATTTCTTCAATGTCAGATTCCTGCTGTTGAATATCTTTTTCTAGATTAGAAACTATGCATTCATTTTTGGATTGCTCATCTTCTAAGAGCGAGATTCTGTTCTCCATGTGGTCTAATCGGTTGTTTGTGCTTTGAATTGAGGCCTTTACTTCATTAATTGCATCCTTTATCTCTTTTTGGCTCTCTCTGAGTTCTTTTCGAAGCACCTCTATTATTTCTACAGTTATTTTCCTGATTTGATCTTCTAGAAATCTCTGATTTTCTGTTTTATCAGGTTCTGATGTTGTGGGGTTGTGCACATTCATTACTTCAGTGTTATTCCTCTTTCCCATGATTTCGGAGGTTTGTGCCTTCTCTGGGTTCTTCCCTTGGGTCACTATGGCTTCACTTAAGGTGCTCTGGATCTCGAGTCTGTATTATCTCAGACCCTACTACTCCTTTACTGGGTTGTATCACAGAGTCTCCGACCCAGGGAATCGATAGAGGCTGCTTTAAACTATGGGGGGTGCCAGGTTGCACGCTCTCCTATGGTGTGATATCTCTGCCACCACCACTCCCTCACTGGGTCAAGTCCCAGGAGGCACAATACTGGGATTTCTCCTCTGTGGCCCGCAATTTGACTCACGGTTCTTGAGTACGTAGATGTAGCTGTACTGGACTCGGTGAATTCACTGCTGCTGCTGCCGCCGCCGGTGGCAATATGGCGCCTCTGCCACGCCCTCGGCCATGAGGCTGGCGTATTTTTTCTTCTCTGGTTTTGATTTCCACTCTGAATCCCTGCAGCGTGTGCTGAGCTCAGCCACTGAGAGCTTTAAATGCTGTCTGCGCCGAAAGATCCCGCCTGGCTGTTCCGCATCGGCTCACCTCGGCTTGCTGTAGCCGTCCGCTGAGTTCGCTGCTGCCGCCGGCAGTATGGCGCTGCTACCGCGTCCTCGGGCGCGTGTGTCTCCTCTGTGCTGAGCTCAGCCACTGAGAGCTTTAAATGCTGTCTGCGCCGAAAGATCCCGCCTGGCTGTTCCGCATCGGCTCACCTCGGCTTGCTGTAGCCGTCCGCTGAGTTCGCTGCTGCCGCCGGCAGTATGGCGCTGCTACCGCGTCCTCGGGCGCGTGTGTCTCCTCTGTGGCCCTGAGCTCTGTTCTCAGTCCGCTTTCTCTCTGGAGCCTGGTGGTCTTTTTGTTTTTCTGGTGATGGTGTTTTCTGGCTATGAAAGGCGCTCTTTTTGTGGTAATGGAGATTGGTTGTTAGCGGGACTCTTAAGCCCCGCTTTTCTTGGTCGCCATCTTCCCGGAAGTCACCTCTGTTATTATTAACTATATGGCCTTCCTTGGATAGGTTCCTTAAATCCATTAAGATTCTATTTTATTAAAATGGGGATAAAGTAATCCCACTTTTCAAGTCTATTGTATTAAGTGATAAAGAAGATAATAATCACAAACTATAATAACTACAATTATTTGAATACATATATATCTCTATCAGGCATTGTTCTAGGTACGATACATTATATATTATTTTTATTCAATTCTTTCAACAGTTTTATACATAGGTAATACTACTCTCCCTATCTTACAAATGGGGAAATTGAAATTAAGAATTTAAAGTGTTCAACACACTACCTCAGTATATACTGGATGTAATTATTTCAAGGCTAATCAGTATATGCTGGATATAATTATTTCAGGATTAAATTGATCTCCATTAGGGAATATATAGTCCTTACAGTTCTTGGATATGATAGGGGACTTTAAATGTTTATTGAATGAATTGACAAATAAACTAGTCTCTTAGCTAGGGAAGGAGTCTTATTAATCTAGTAGCTATACTTTCATACTGTTTCATTGTTAATTATTCTTCTCTACTTACATAATACCTCCATGAAATGATTAACATTTTCTATGCAGAAACTGGCTCTGAAAACAAATTCAATTATGAGTAATAAGATTAGAGACATTAATAAAATGATGGATCTTGGCCCCCCAAATAGACTCTCTGGCTAATTTTAAAGAGTGAGATGCAAAATTAGTCAATGGCTTATATTAATGATGGCAGTGACACCATCAAAAAGAAACAAGAAAGGGCAGCTTGAGAAACTCTTTCAGAGAGCGCTTTCACCTTCATTCACTTAAAAGCAATGGCCTCAGTTGACTTGAAAACTTGAAGATTAAAATGAGGGCAAAGACAAGAATGTGAGACATGATTCTCAATAAATTGTAATCTAAGCTGGATGTGGTGGCGCATGCTTGTAATCCAAGTACTTGGGAGGCTGAGACAGGAGGATTGCAGGTTCATGGCCAGCCTCTGCAATTTAGTGAGACCCTGTTTCAAAATAAAGAATGAAAAACGGCTCGGGCCGGGCATGCTGGTGCATGCTTGTAATCCCCACGCTTGGGAGGTGGAGACAGAAGGATCATGCAGGTTTGAAGCCAGCTTCGCTGGCTTAAAAGACCCTGTTTCCAAATAAAAATATGAAATAGGTCTGGGAGTGTATCCCGGAGGTAGAAGGGTATCCAGGAACCCCAGTACCACCAATAATAATAATAATAATAATAATAATAATAAGGCTCGGGGGTATAGCTCAGAAGTAGAATGCTTCTGGGTTCAACTCCAAGTACCACAAAATAAATAAATAAACAAACAAATAAATAAGATAAAATGTTATTCAGAGTAAGCCAGGCACGAAGGCACATACCTGTGATCCCAGTACTTGAAAGGCTGAGACAGGAGGATCACGGATTCAAGACTGTCCTTAACAACTTAGCAAGGCTCTCAACAACATAGTGTGACCCTGTTTCAAAATAAAAAATAAAATAAAATAGGGTTGAGGTTATAGACCAAAGGTAGAATGCCTCTGGGTTCAATCCCCAGTACATGGGAATATATATATATATATATATATATATATATATATATATATATATATATATTTTCCAGGAGAAACCTAGGAGCTTGTACAAATATTTTTATGAAGTGACAAAGTGAGGGCATTAGTGGGGATCTCAACCCACTTCATCTTAAATGATAACTGGCTCAAGGACCTAAGTAGCATTTATCTGTCAACACAATAAAAAGATAAGAGTCATTGCCACAGAAGTACTTGCCTCTTTCTAAGCTGAAAATATTCATAAAGAAAAAGTTTATAGGTCAGTGTGTGCAATAGCTTAACAAAGAGGCTCACATAAACAGAAAATGCCTTGGCAAACAGGTCTGAGGAAGAGAGACTCATATCAGAGCTTAAGGCAACGAAGACAGCTTGGCCACAACTGACCCTAGCTTTCTCTAGGGTATTACAAGCACTCAGATTTCAAGGTGCAGGAAGAAGGAGGAATATAATAAAGTTGGAGGTATAATGTTAATCTTTCTGCAATGATTTCACGAGATTTTTGCAATATTGTAACATTTATAAATTTAGCATTGGAAGAGGTCTCAGTATTCCTTGAGAATGTTACGAGTGAGTTACAATCATTACTCTATAGTATTGTAATGATTAGAAATAATGTATATGAAGGTGATTATTTTATAATAACATTGGTCTGAAACAGAAATAAAACCTAGAGGTGTACAGGAAGAAACAGTAATTTAAAATATTTAACTTATGTGTAGGAAAATATTAAAGTAAAAAACCAAAATATCAGCGGAAAAAAATATTTGCAACAAATATGACAAATGGCTAATTTTCTCAGTATAAAAGAACTTTTATAAATCAATAAAGAAAAGATTTAGAAAGCAATAAAATGCTTAAAGAAGATAAACTGACACTATTAAAAATAAAATAAGCTGGGTATGGTGGCGAACACTTGTAATCCCAGCATTTGGGAGGCTGAGACAGGAGGATCGTGGTTCACAGACAGCCTTAGCTACTTAGTGAGGCCCTTTGCAACTCAGTGAGACCCTGTTTCAAGATAAAAAATTAAAAAATAGGACTGGGGATGTAGCTTGGAGGTAGAATGCTCCCGGGTTCCATCCCTAGTACCGCAAAAATAAATAAATAAATAAATAAATAAATAAATAAATAAGTAAACTACCGATAAATAAAATGCTCAACTTCACTCAATTAAATAATTGCAAATGAAAACAACAAAATGCCATTTTCACTCTCAGCTTAACAAGACTTATGGGGAAATAAGAACTCTTACGTGTGTGTGTGTGTGTGTGTGTGTGTGTGTGTGTGTCACTAGGGACTGAACCCAAGGGCTTCTACCTCTAAGTTACACACCCAGCCCTATTTTATTTTTTAATTTTGAAACAAGGTCTCACTAAGTTGCCAAGAGTCTCACTGAGTTGCTGAACCTGCCTTGAACCTGCAATCTTTCTATCTCAGCCTCTCAAGTACTGAGATTATGTGACACCTTGCCCAGCCCTCTTATTTGAATTTAGTAGAATAGGAATTAGAACATCTTGAAGACAATTTGGCAACATATCTCAAACCAAATATATATCTTTTGACTCAATAGTTTTATTTTTAAGATTATCCTATAGCAAAAATACACAAAGACATATATGTACTGATGCTCATTATAGCATTGTTTACAATAACTATATTTAACTACTTTGAATTAAAGTAGGAATGATGTGAAATATGTTAGTGGGATCATGTAGATCATCCATAATTTATATTAATACCTATATAATACTATACAGTTATTAAAATAGAATTAAGTGGAAAATAAAACCAATATACACTAAAACAATATGTTTTGCTGGATTAGAGTTTGGAACAAATAAGGATGTTAGTGGAAAAACTAGTGAAACCCAAATAAATAGCAGTTTAATTAATAATGTGCCAATTAAAATTTTTAGTGATTTATGAAAGCATCTTGATTATGGAAGATGTTAACATGCAATTTCTATAAATCCAAAATTACACCAAAATGAGCTTGTTTAAAAAATAATATAGAAATCTGGGCCTGATGACGCATGCTTATAATCCCAGTACTTGGGAGACTGAGACAGGAGGATCACGGGCTAGTGGCCAGCCTCAGCTACTTAGTAAGGCCCTCTGCAACTTAGTGAGAGCCTGTTTCAAAATAAAGAATAAAAAAATACGGATGGGGGTATAGCTCTGAGGTAGAATGCTTCTGGGTTCAATTCCTGGTACCACACACACAAAAAAGTAATATAGACAGAAAACCAAGATATAATAAATAAAAAAAGAAAATCTTAGGATAATATGTGTAGCATTTGTGTACTAGAAGAGGAGGACTATATATGTATACTAGTATAGACATGGATATCTCTAGCAGAGTGGGCTTCTCTCCCAAAACAGTTCATTTGAGATATCTCTGAGTTACTGGATTAGAGATTTTCAATGTCATTGGAAAAAGAAGTGAGTCAGGATCTTTTCTTTTTCACTTCTACACTAAATCATCCTGTATTAATTCTTTTTCTGGAAGGCATATGTTTCTTATATAATCTAAAACCAACTAATTTTTTAAAATTATGAAAATTGACTAACATGGTGACTGACACATCTTGGATGCTCAGTATTTGGAAGCTTTTATAGTCTTCTATTTTTGCTTTGGTTCAAAAGTTCTTTCTGGCTGGGTGTGGTGATGCACACTTACAATCCCAGCATTTGGGAGGCCAAGACAGGAAGATGGTGGTTCAAGGACAGCCTTAGCTACTTAGTGAGGCCCTTTGTAACTCAGTGAGACCCTGTTTCAAAATTCTCTAAATATTTAGCTACTTAATCCTTGTAGTGTGTCTTTTTTTCTGGAAAACTATCAATATCCCTCCCCAAAAGTGAAAAATTTCTTTTAAAAAGATAATTAGCAGCCAGGGATGGTGGCACACGATTATAATCCCAGTATTTGGGAGCCTGAGACAGGAGAATCACAAGTTCACAACCAGCCTCGTCAACTTAGCAAGGCCTTTCACAACTTAGTGAGACTATTTTAAAATAAAAAATAGCCAGGCGTGGTGGCACACGTTGTAATCCCAGCATTCGGGAGGCTGAGATCGGAGGATCGCAGTTCGTGGATAGCCTCAGCTACTGAGTGAGGCCCTCCGCAACTTAGTGAGACCCTGTTTCAAAATAAAAGAATAAAAAATGGGGCAGGGGGTGTAGCTCGGAGGCCAAATGCCCCTGGGTTCCATCCCCAAACCCACAATAAAAATAAATAAATAAATAATAAATGGGGTTGGGAGTGTAGCTCAGAGGTAGAATGCTCTTGGGCTCAATCCCCAGTACAATAAATAAATAAGTAAATAAACAAATAAATAAATAGCAGTTGCTATCCCTTTCTTTGTCTTCCTCTGTGTTTATTTTATTCATTTGTATATTTGTTTGTTTACTTGTTTCCTTATTTTGCAGTGCTAGATATTATACCTAGGCTCTCACACATACTAGACAAGAGCTTTATCATTGAGTCACATACCCATCCTGTCCTTTTTGTTTAATTTATTTGCAGTACTGGAAATTGAACCTAAGCACAATCTACCTCTGGGCTACATCTTAGGCCTTTTTTATTTTTTATTTTGACACAGGGTCTTGCTAAGTTGCTGAGGCCATCCTCAAAGTTGGCCATCCTCCTGTGTTACCTATCCTCCAGAAAGAGTAGCCAGGACTAGAGAGTAAGCCACACAGCTGGTAAGCAGAAGCAGGTAGTTTGTTGTAAAATATCATCAAAACTTGTCCATCAAAATCTTTTGCAGACCAGTATGAGTGAGTAAAGGAATATCCTATCAGTATAGATGAGGCTTCTGGTTGTTGATAGGATTTTCTACATGCACAGATAATTAGGCCATTTCAGAAACTTTATTATCTCATTTCTAATCTGTAGGCAGAGAATAGGCTTTTTACCCAAACCTTCATCACCATTTTTGCCAATAATTGACATTTATTGGATTCCTGCTGTTTATAAGGGACTGTTGTTTATGAGGAATCATAAATTCCACAATGTCTCATTTGATTTAACTACAAAAACTTTAAAATTTATTGTGCATGTGAGCATTAGAGTCATACAGGCTCTTTGGAAGATAAAATATAATAAATAAAACTTAAGAGGGAAATCATAAAAGTAGTTCAGAAAATGTGATGGAAAGAACAGAAAATGAACAAGGGTCATTTATCATAATAAATTAATCTCCAGTAAATATCCCTAAGGTGTTTGACATTGTGATAGATGCTTAAGAGAGTGTAAAGTCAGAGTGCTGATTTCCTGTATAATTGAATAAAGAAGATTAAAAATGATGGAGTATGTCAGAATTTTAAGTCAGAAAATGTACTTTGAAATTCAATTCAACAATTATTTATTGAGTCTTCTGACTAGGCGTGTTGCCAGGGACTGAGTCAGAGAGATGACTAAGAATGCTCTCTACTCTCAGGGGGCTGGCAATCTAGTTAGACCAGAGCTAGCCAGTGTGTAAATTAGGAAAAGCAGTTCAGGGTTCGTGGCCTGGTAGGCAGAGCCTGGGCTAAACTTGAGCCTCCACTCACCCTTAGACTGGCATCCGGGTGTATTGCACAACCTGTGCAGTCATACGCAGCAGCCCTGGCCATAACTAAAACAAACAGATATGATGGAAAGATATCATTGTACATGTGTGCATAAAATCCTCAGTGCAGAGAAACAGGTTTTGTCTGTATGTGGAATTTGGACCTCAGATGATTGGTAAAATGCTTATAATGAGAAAAAGGGGACCCTGTACCTACAATTGGCCCAGTCTGGGTTGCAGGCCTAATGCTAGGTCCAAGAGTGAGCTGAGTGCCAGCAACCCCAGTAGAGACAGAGTGAGAAGACATTCCTGGAGGTAAAAGCCACTTGGGACAGCTGGAGAAGATGATCACAAATGCCACACAATCTCAACTGCCATCTATGAAGCTAGGCATTTTTCTTGTTAGTAGAAATAAATAGAAATAGATAATATAAATAAATTAGATTCTTCAATTTTCCTTATAAAATGTTTCAGAGTAGTTTGGGAAATTGCAATAGTATTTTTTTTTCAGTACTAGGGATGGAACCCAGGGGCATTCTACTTCAAGCTACACCCCAGCCCTATTTTTTACTCTTTTTTTTTGAAACATGGTCTCATGGAGTTGCAAAGGGCCTCACTAAATAGCTGAAGTTGGCTGCAAACCGCAATCCTCCTGTCTCAGCCCCCCAAATGCTGGGATTACAAGTGTGCGCCACCACACCTGGCTGCAACAGTATTTATGTCTAAAGGTAGTAAGTGGAAATTTATCTTAAAACCATTTCCCATACATAATCTCATTTTCTAGAAAGAATGTGTACAAAATACACATTTTGGAGTGTAAGCTTCTGAGCCCTTCTAGCAAGCTGGGGGTATCTGTTCATCTCTCAGGCAGAGATCTCCATATATATTTTTTTTTTTTAGCCTGGTGCTTATTTAGTAAAGCACTAATATAAGTTGGTTAATTTATTTATAAACTAGTATTATTGGCTAATATCCCAAGACTTAATAAACAACTTAGGACAAAATTCATCATTAAAGATAGTGAATGCAAATTCATTTTTTATTATCTTCTTGAGAGCTTTATAACAATATGTTTGACTGTTGCCCTTGTCAGACTTGAGGGACTTTGCTGTGGCATTTGACTTCATAAGACATCTGTCTAAGACACCGAAACCAAGAGGATGCCTTCATTTCCTTCTGTTTCCAGTGTCAAGTTGTGATTAAGGGCACTAACTCTGAGGAGAGACCACCTGGGTGAAACTGCAGCTCTGCCACTGACTAGAAACTTATACTCGCTATCCCCAGTTTTCCCATGTTTAAGATAGGAATAGAAGCATGGCATTTGTGAGGACTGTCGGAGCCAATGGAGATGAAGGATTTAGGACAGTGCCTGGCATATGATAAATGCCACCTAGGTATTTGATATTGTTGGCATTAAATTCAAACTGTCCTTTGTTTTGGTAGGAATCTTTTAAAGTGACTTCCTATTTGCAAGGGCAAGTTAGTTAAAAACCAAATAACATAATCTGTAAATGTACTTCACTGAATCCTCAGTGACTCTTCTCTTTGCTGTGGAAGCTCCCTTGCTTGTTTCCTTCAAGTGGCCTGTGTACAGTGTGTGCTGGGGTCCACCAGACTTCCTTGTGCTGGTGCTGACCTGCATATAAAACATCAGTAGGTCTTAAGTTTTCTTCTTTTTTTAATGAAAGTAAATACATATGTGTGCATACATGCATACACAGTACGCACTTGTATACATATGAGCATGTGCATGCGCATGCACGTTTGATATATGTCTATATGTGTGCATACATGCGTATAGACATATATATGTATATGTGCACGTGCATGTATATGTATACATGTGTGCACATGTATGTATGTGTTTTTATTGTATGCATGTATGGATGTATGTGCATATGTATATAGAATTCATGTGTATACATATGCACATATATATGTACACGTGGATATTAGGATATACATTCTTTTTTTTTGCGTTACTGAGGATGGAACCCAGGGGCATTCTACCTCCAAGCTACACCTCCAGCCCTTACATTCTAAGGGTTTCTCCTCATGCCTCGGTAGATTTTCTAGGCTATTCCCTGTGATGCGCTGGCACCACTTTGGAGGTCCCTGTGCTAGGCAATCTACTGATGAGAAGAATGGATCTGCAGCCTGCCATGGAATCTGCCATTGAGCTGAGAGCTGTGGAAAAGGACTTAGCAAGGCTGAACCTGGGGTGGAAGAAAACTGTAGGGTCAGGAAAAGACAGGTAGAGCAAAGAAAACATGACAAGAGCCCAAGACACAACATAATCTGGCTTCCAAGGCTCTTTCTATGCAAGTCAGTGAGGCCTTGGGTGTCAGATACAACACAATCCACTAGTGCAAATCTGTTTATTAAGTATGCATTTATTGAACACTACTGTGGCCCAGCACTGTGCTATGGGTACTGAAGCCAAGTGGTCATTTGTTGGAGATGACTAATATCAACATGCAACTTTGAGAGGAATTATTTGTTTAGCTAATATATAAAACTAATGAATAAATAGCATTTCCTGAAATGCTATAACATACAGAAATCTTCAGAGGAAAGGTTCCCTAGAGGAAGGAAGTGGTGTCTGGAAAAAATATTGAGAGAAAAACTGTTTTCTTTCTTCTTTTATCACTTTGTTGAAGATGTTGTTATGAACAGCCTAGGATTTGTAGAAAGCCTCTGCAGACACTAGAATTCTCTAAGAATGTTTATCTGTCTTTGTTCTGTGATGTGTGCCTGATGCCTACAACAATTCTTGGCACACAGTGAATTCTTGTTTGTTAAAAGAATTGAGCAGCCGGGCGTGGTGGCGCACGCTTGTAATCCTCGCGCTTGGGAGGCAGAGACAGGAGGATTGTGCAGGTTCGAAGCCAGCCGCATGCGCTGGCTTAGGAGACCCTGTTTCCAAATAAAAATGTAAAAATAGGTCTGGGAGTGTAGCCCGGAGGTAGAAGGGCTTCCAGGAACCCCAGTACCACCAAAAAAAAAAAAAAAAAAGAATTGAGCAATTAATGAAACTCTGTATATGAAATGTTAGGTGGGAGACTTCATATTTTCTCTTTGAATCATAGGATTAATACTACGGCAACCCTAGACTTAACCTAGTCCATAGCTGAGAAGCCAAGGCCCAGTGAGGCCAAGTAATTAGCTCAAGGAAATCCAGGAAGCCAGGTCTAGAACTCAAGTTGGGACTATTATTTTCTAATGTGGAGCTAGTGCTATCTTTCTGAGCCAATGGCATCTCCCCAGAAGTACCAGATGGCCACCACTCATCTTTCCCAATTCAGACCTTCCCAAGAGCCAGAAAGGAATCTGACTCCAGAAGGCTGAAGGAAACAAGACAGCTAGAGATTTTTCTGTCCAACTGCTGCATTCTGTGTTTGGCTTCACTTGCAACCAGTGGTTTCAGTTGCTGTAAGTCCCTCTTCTCTTAGGAATGGGAAAGAACAAAGTGGCATTGTATCTGGAGGTGTACTCTAAGTTAGTATAATACAAACATGTTCTCTACTTATATTACTTCCCAAGCAAACCAATTGGGTTAAGTGATCCAATTTGTGTGGCCCAAAATCTTAAAGTCTGTTACAGTTCTTCAGCATATAATTTAAGTAACCATGTAGTCCTATATGTATTATGAACATATATTCATATTTTACATAAACACGTATGAAATGAATGTATAAACTATAAAATCTTATACTTTATGAGAGAGAGTGAGAGAGGGTGTGTGTGTGTGTGTGTGTGTGTGTGTGTGTGTGTGCTCAACAACTCAGAATTTTAGGCTAAGGTTTTAGGCATAAATCTGGCCTTATCCTAGACTTTTAAACATCTGCATAAGTGTCATTGTTACAAAGAAAAATTTCCTGCTATCTTTTAAAAAGGGAATTCCCTGAATCTTCCTCAACTGTTTTCCCTCTTTAAACTTAAATTTATATCTAATAGTTTGAATTTGCAGGTCTCATTCATTGGCAACTTAGCATCCAAAATAGATCTCAAAACTGTTGAATTTGTAGGTCGCACTTACTGGCAACTTAACATCCTAAATATATCTCAAAACTGCCTGCTTTCTTCATTTCCACTGTTATAGCTAGGCCAACCCACTATTATCACTGATTAAAACTAATTAAATAGCTCTTTATCTCTTCTTCTTCTCTCCCTCCAATTATTTCACCACACAGCACTTAGGAATATATATATTATATATATTTCATATATATACACATACATATATACATACATATATATATTTCATATGTATATGTATATATATAAAAATTTTTTTAAAAGAAAGGAATCATAAAAAGGAATCATAAAAAGGAATCATAAAAGGGCTGTGGGTGTAACCAGGTGGTAGAGCACTTTTCTAGCTTGTCCAAAGCCCTGGATTTAATCCCCAGTACCGGGAGAAAAATCCTATAGCTTTTCTTACTTAAAATTATTCAATACTTTCCATAGATCATATGGTAAAGACCAAAGTCTCTAGCATGACCAGTGCATTTCATCATCGGACCCCTCTCTGCTTACCTGTTTCCTCCTGGGCACTTTGCTCCTTACTATTTGTATTTCAGCTACATTTTCCTTCATTCCTGAGAGAAGCCAGCTTTCCCCTTCCCAGGGCCTGGGAAGGGCCTGCTAAGTATTGAGCTCAGGGGCTTTCTACCTCTGAGCTGCACTCCCCATACTACTTTATTTTATGTTTTAAAACAAAGTCTCACTAAGTTGCTGAAGCTGGCTTTGAACGCATATCCTCTTATCTCAGCCTCTCAAGTACTGGGATTATAGGTGTGTGGCATCATATGTGGATCAGGTGAATATTTTTAAGTTCAGTCTTCCATATATTAGGCTTAGAAGGTTAAGTCACTTGTCTAAGCCACATCTGGTAAGCGGCAGAGCCAGAAGTTGAACCCAAAATTACCCAATTCTACAGCCTGTGTTCCACATTCCCACACTGCTCTCCCTTCTGTGTTTATGAGTAATGAGAACTAAGATAAATTTCCTGAGTGATATTAAGAATATTTCCTGATTAATTAAGTATATGTTTGTATTTCTTACTAAGTATTGACTGTCAGGGTTGAGAGACCCATCGAATTCCATTTTTTTGTCCCTTCTGCTTAGCACAGTTCAAAGTGCTTTGTTGATAATAATGTAATCCCCGCAGTAACTTTCTAAGATAGACTCTATTATCATCTTCATTCCACACATGTAGAAATGGGGCCTCAAAGAGACGAAGTAATTTGCCTAGGCTCTCCTAGAGGTGCCCATCCTTCCCTAGGACTCCTCCCTTGCCAGGCACATGGAGGACCACTTTCCTATATGCTTGCAGTTAGTGGCCCTGTAACTAGTAATGGTCATTAAGCTGTGAGCAGAATTGGCCTGGGTCACTTCTGTGCTGAAGCACTTCATTGCTGGTATGAGAGACTCTAGTGTTCCAAAGAGTTGAAGTGCATCTATACCTGCCCCGGATCCCTGCGTGGTCACTGCAGCACAGCTCCCCTCTCTCACAGTGGAAAGATAACACAAGGAGGAAATAGGTCTTCTTGTCTGAGTGTTCTCATAGCAAACCTTACTCATCTTGACTAATACGCAGGACGGACCAGAACACTGGTAAGTGATGGAGCAGATTTAAACCCAGGTGATCGGGCCTGCAAGCCCACGCTTTAAATCACAACCCTGTAAGTGACTAATAGCTGTCAATTGATGAAGTGAGTGAATAACTGGCAGGAGGCCCTTGCTGTCCACTCCTACTCGATGATGTAGATCAACCCGCTGAGGGTTGAAAGCTTTGCTTCTTCTAAGAATACCATCTCATTTTCATCTTGAAGCACTTGACAATCTCGATATTTATAGTAAGATGAATATATCTAATTACCACAATATTCATCTCGAATAACAGTCATTTGAAGGTATTCAGCAAAATTAGAGCTTTCAGATTTCATTAAAATTGAAACATTTGGTTGGTTTGATCTAGTCATTTTTGACTCTGTGTATTTAAAATTACAGTACCATCAATCAAATGAAACTTTAATCACAAATGGAGTTTTCAATAACAAAGGGTACAATCAACTTGATAGTTCTTCATAGGAGATGTCCATAAGTACTTTGGAATTTTTAAAAAATGATAAAAGAACATCTTGCAACATTCAGAAAATAAAATGTAGGGAAATGATTCATATTTTAACCATCTATTACAGTTATTTTCATTTTTATATTATCATATTTTTTGTCACTTAAATTTGGTACTTAATATTATATCATGTTATTTTAAAAAATTTCAAAGTGACAAGTCATTGTTATGTATTCAAACCACCATATTTATCAGTCTTCTATTCTTGCATATCTATGTAGATGTCCCACATTGTTTATTTATTTATTGATTTATTTACTTATTAAAAACAGACTGAGTTGGGTGTGGTGGTACACACTTGTAATCCCAGTACTTCAGAGGCTGAGACAGGAGGATTCACAGTTTTGCAGCCATCTCATCAACTTAGTGAAGCTCTCTGCAACTGAGACCCTGTTTCAAAATAAAAAATAAAATAGGACTGGGGATGTACCTCAGAGGTAGAAAGCCCCTGGGTTCAATCCCCACTACTATGCAGAACGCCCCTGGGTTCAATCCCCAGTACTACGCATACACACACACACAAACAAATTCCTTAATGCACATGATGTATATTCATAAACATATCAAAGTCAATGAGTAAGACAAACATGAGAGGGAGGGAGGGGGAGGAAAGTGGTTGGAAATTGGAAAGGGCTAAATGAATGTGTGCATGTATGCCTCTACCATCTTGTACCCTATTAAGATATATGACTATAAGCTTGGCATGGTGGCACATGATCATAATCCTAGTACTAGGGAGGCTGAGACAGAGGATTGCAGGTTTGTGGCCAGCCTCAGCTACTTAATGAGGGCTCCCTCATTAAGCAGTGAGACCCTGTTTCAAAATAAAAAAAATAATACAGCTGGGGTATAGCTCTGAGATAGAATGACCCTGGGTTCAATCTCCAACACCACACACACACACACACACAAAAGCATATTACTACAGTGCACCAAGAAAAATTAAAAAGAAACAATATTAAATAAATTTTACTAGTTAAAAAATAAATAAAAACTAAGTTAAGAAAATAGAACCACCAATTTCTATACTTTAAGTTTTTCTAGCTTCTGGAAAAATAAATGATGCATTAATCAGAAAAAATGAAGTAGACTCACATTTATTTGTTAATAAAAAACTATAATATTACTGTATTGCATTAAAAAATTCATTCCTTTACTTGTTTTGTATTTAAATTTTTTTTAAATTTTTTGTGGTACTGAGGGTAGAACCCAGGGGCTTTTCTACCTCTGGGCTACATTCCCAGACCAATTTTATACTTTATTTGGAAACAGGGTCTCACTAAGTTGCTGAGAGCCTCACTAAGTTGCTGAGACTGGCTTTGAACCTGTGCGATCCTCCTGTCTCAGCCTCCCAAGTGCTGGGATTACTAACGAGCACCACCACGCTCGGCTATTTTGTAGTTTATAATAAATGACAGATAAAAATAATTAATTAGGTCCTACTGTCTTCTGTATTGACAAGCCATGGCAGGAAATAAGGAGCCAGGAACAGACCCAGTGTTGCTGACACCTGGTTGTACCTGTGTTCTCATGTTGTAAAGGTAACTGGTCAGGTTATACCAAAGTGTGTATTAGTTTGTTGTGGTTGTCATACAAAATAACACAGATCAGGAGACTGAAACAGGAGAAATGACTTTTCTCATAGTTCTGAAGGCTGAAAGTCCAAGATTGGGTTGGGTTTTGGAGAGGTGGTGAGAGCCTCCTTTCTGGTTTGTAGATGACTGCCTTTTGGCTGTGTATTGACATGAGGGGTTTGGGGGGGTAGGGGGGGAGAGAAAGGGGAGAGAGAGGGGGGAGGGAGGGAGGGAGAGAGGGAGGGAAGAAGAGAGAGAGAGAGAGAGAGAGAGAGAGAGAGAGAGAGAGAGAGAGAGAGAGAGAGAGATTTTATAAGGCCGCAGTTTTTATCAGATTAGGGCCCCAAACCAATGATCTCATTTAACGTTTCTTCCCTGCTAAAGTTCTATCCCCAGATACAATCACAGTGAGGCCCAGGGCTTTAATATATGAATTTTGATTCAGTGCAATTCATTTCATAACAAACTGTCACTAAGGTGCCACAGTCCAACGGCCAAAAGAATGGAATGTGATTAAATTTTAACAGGTTTCTAAAATACCATTTCTTTTCCAGAGGACCGCACACATCTTCTCCTTCCAGATGACAGTTAGGTTATTTGTCTAATTTTCCTCAGGATCTTAGTACACAGTGGCTGAGATACCTGGTCCCACCCTAGTAACTGACATGGTCCTTATTATTGGAATAATTTCAGCCTGTTTTTTTTTTTTTCTTTTCTGCCTGCTCCCCCCCTCTGGATTAAACCCAGAGGCATTCTATCTCTGAAATACACCCCTAGCACCCCACACTCCCTTTTTAAATTTTGAAGGAGGATCTCACTAAGTTGCAAAGAGCTTCACTAAATTGCTGAGGCTGGCCTTGAACCTGCAATCTTCCTGCCTTCGCCTCCCAAGTACTGGGATCACAGTACTTGTGCACCCCCATGTTCCAGCTGCAACCTGATTTTTCCTCCTTGTTACTCCCATTACTATATTTATTAGATGATTTATCTCTCTCCTTTCCTTCCCCTCTTTCCCACACCCTCTGAAAAATGAGTGCAGTGGCAATTAAAGAAATAACCCAGTAGTCACCAGTTTTTTTTTTTTTTTCCTTTTGGCATGGTGGAACTATGTGTGTTTTTCACTGAAACTTCTTGTCCTCACCCAAGAAACAGAGGACAATGTTACTTTCTTATAGGGTCGAGTATTTTCCCCATATAATACATATTACTCTCCATGTGTGGATTTTATCTTTTTAAAAACATTTAAATAATCTTAAAGACTGATTGAGTTTTATAAATATTCCTTAAGTAAGAGACCAATGGAAAAGCAATTAATTTCTCAAAAGAGTGTGGAAACAAAGCTAAGTTGTGAGGTCCTGAAAGTACTGGGTTATAATGAAAATGTCTCTCTAAACGTGACTGCAGTGGTTAAAATTAATGCAGCGTTGATGATGGTGAAGTATGCTTCTGCTAACGTTCTCTGGATCTGCTTGTGAAAACTAAGGAAGATTTATGCTACAAACAGAATCTGTATTCATGGAGATACGCAGCTCAGTTTTTAAATATCTCCAGCCCCTGAAAAGGCCATTTGCTCTGCTTTATGTTATGCATTTATTTATGTATTTATTGGTTTGTAACAATAGCCATGACCTCCACGGGCTGGACATTTTCTGGACATTTTCTAATGATCTAACTAGGTTAGAGACCCAAAGCTTCATGCTGAGGCCATTAATCAGCCTACCAGCACTAAGCTTATGGGCAACACTCCCTTCCATCAGTCATCATGACTCAGGTCCTTCAGGCCAGAGCACAGGTCTGGAATGTCTATACTACAGGCCAGCTTTGCTGAATACCACAGCGCATGGTTAATCATACGGTGCAAACCAACATCAGAAATGTCACACACCAGAGGGCCTGTCTTCTACAGACTGTCTTAGTTCTTGAGGCTGTATCTCAAAAGATCAGAATATGGAACAGATCATCATTAACTCCCTTCTTCAAGTCCTTGGTCAAGCAGTATTAAAAACATTTCAAAATATTTCCATATAAATGAACCCTATTAAGTGAGCTTTTTAAATAATTCAGAAAGTACAGTGGATTTTTTTAAAGGTAAAATCACAGTGAACTCAAGATTCCTGTTTGTTTTGGTTTGTTTTTTTGTCTTGTTAACTACTATGATTAAGGAAACTCTAGGGCAGGTTGTTTGTTGACTGAAGCCATGTCTCTCTATATTTGCCCTTGGATAACCTGGCATTTACATTGTATTAGGTAATTATAAGTAATCTAGAAATGGCTTAAAGTATACAGGAGGATGTGTGTAGGTCATTTTGAGCACTTGAGAATTTTGATATCCTCAGCAATCCTAGAGCCAATCCCCCATGAATACTGACAGATGATTGCACACTAAAAACATTTAGTTTTGCTTGATTTGTGATACTAGAGACTGAACCCAGGGGCATTATACCTCTGAGCTACACTCCCAACCCTGTTTCATTTTTATTTTGAAACAGGGTCTCACTAGGTTGATGAGAGTCTCACTACTTGCTGAGGCTGTCCTCAAACCTGTGATCCTCCTGTCTTAGCTTCCCAAGTACTGGCATTACAGGTGTGCACCATCACACTAGCTAGAATTTAGGTTTTAAAAGGGTGCTGATCCAGGAATCTAGGTAGCCCATATTCTAGTACTACAGTTCCTTAGTTACCTCAAAGTCGTTTAATTTACTGAGAATCTCTTATTCTATCACCTGTACAAGGAATGCCAAGAGTTTTCAGCTGTGTGATTCTATAAAAAAGGCAAACTGGTAGAGCTAAACAGCTTTAGTTTCTATCTCTGATAACAGGATGGGGGCTGCAAACCTCACTGCCTTCCAGTAGCAAATGAGTGCCAAGTGCTGGAGAGTCTCTGGTAAAGTAGATGGCTGTGGGCCCAGAGCTCACAGCCTGCAGGGAGACTGGAGAAGCTCACAAATTCTCAGGGTATTCAGGGCTGGAGAAGAGGGCATCTGGCTGAGAGAAGTGGCTGAGGTTTCAGGGCAGATGTGCAAGAGCCAGGCTGGGTGGTGGGCCAGTGGAATGAGGGATGCTGAATTATGAGATACTGTGTGGCTCCAGAGAATCAACTACCTGTTCTAGAGCCAGGTCAAGTTCTTATTCCTGAGGATGATCTATGCCAAAGTAGGCACTCTAAAAATGGATGATTGCTATCAACTAGCCTATCTTATTGAGCACTATGATTGTGAGTCCCATGGGAGGACAAGGGGCAGGTAATCATATGTGGAGTCACTCAGGGCCGAATTCCAAATCCCTACCAGAAAGCCTTGAGCATAGTCACTTCTTATTTGTGTATTTTAAAAATTTAATTCTACATCTACAAAGATATCCTACCAATCTTGCTAGAGAGGGCAGCAAGGTGGGGTGTGCTGGGAAGCACACCAAGAGATGTTGCATGCCTGTATGAATGTACCACTGTATATCTCACTACAATGCATAATCATATTTCACCAATGAAATTCTAAAAATACAGTAAAATTTAATTTCAGGATCACAGAATGGAAAGCATGGTGAGGCCCTCTTCTTCTCCCCTGGAGGAGGGGGGGAGAACTCACTCTGATAAAAATACCCCAAACACTTCTTTTTCTGGTTCACATGATTCTTGGTGATTTTTTAAACAGTAGACACAGGGTTGCATCTCATATTTAGGTCATTCCTGAAGTTTTGTGTTCCCTTCTGGACCATGTTTTTGAAGAGAGACTTTGTTAAACTGTAGTGTGTTCAAGAGAGGATGACCAAGATGGCCAGGAACATATAAATCATGTCATACCAAGAGCAGTTGGGCATATTTACAGTGCAGGGACACAGAAATCCCCAAGGAGGTGACAGCTGCTTTCAGACAAAGTGAAAGGCTGCCAGGAGGGAGAAAGGCTTGTCTGATATTTTTCACACGAGGAGAAGCGGCAGGCGGTTAATTTTGGCTAGCATGGACTGAGAACTTCTTAATGATTAGGACAATCCAGAAGCGGAAGGGGCTCCCCTAGGAGGTCTTGATTTACAATCAAGGGAAGATGTTTATTCAAGAGTCTACACCCCATGCATGGGGATTATTATAGGAGAACTGATGCAGAGGATGGAAAATTAGGGGGGGGGAAAGACTTCTAAAGTCACTCCTAGGCCTCTAATTCTACACATTAAATCCTGGTTATGAACATCTGACCTTGCTGGGCATGATGGCACAGGTCTGTAAACCCAGTATTGGGAGGCTAAGACAGGAGGAACATAAGTTTGAGGATAGCCTCAGCAGTATAGCAAGACTCTCAGCAATTTACTGAGACCTGTTTTAAAACAAACAAACAAAAAAAGTGAAAAGATTTGGGGTATAGCTGGGAGGTAGAATGCTCCTGGGTTCAATCACTAGAACCACAAAATGATGACGAAAACAGCAACAAAGAGTATCTGGCCTCAGCAGGTTCATACTGAAGATCTGGCCTTGCTTCTAAAGCCTGGGAGTGGGGCCCTGGGAAGCAGGAATGTCTGGGGCCCTGATGAGGGGCCTTAGGAAAAATAGGAAAGTGTTGACAGGTGAGAGAGAGCCCCCAAAAGGAGGGACTGCTGAAGAAAGGCTGCCACAGCCACTTCTCCTCATGGGTTTGTTTACTTTGTTATTTGCTTGCTCGTTTTTTTTCCCTGGGATCTGTTCTGTTTATCTTTGTGTGGAGAGATTCCATGTGGCTCAGTATGTTGGTGCAGGGCTTTCGTCTTTCTGCTAGGTCCTTTCTGAAAGTCACGCTCTATTTATCTGGTGCCAACCCTGATGAGTCGGAGTGGCAGATTCAAAGATGAAATGATAAACAGTTTCAATCAACCAGCAGAATGCAGACTTAGTGTTCTATTTTTATTTCTTCCCTGGTGTCGTGTAGGCCAGTGGCTGGAAGTTTGATTCAGATGCCCAAAGTGCTTCTCCTGCCTTGTTTTTTATTTGGTCTCATTGGCCTCATTTGCTTTTGTTTTGATTGGAGCCCTGCTTCCTGGTCTGGGGTTTATCTTCACATTATGCAATGTGCCAAAGATAAAACTACCCTGACTGCAGCCGCTGCTTAATGGTGCCAACATTTCCCCCCTCCATGTACATTATAACCACATCTGGCACACTGTGTAGCATCACTTTTCATTTGTTGATATGGGATGTGAAAGTATTCTGAAAGTAGAAACAAACCATACAAATGTAAATTGTTATTAAGGATAACAGTTCTTAGGGAGACGTTTGTGTAGATATTTGCTAGTAATTTACCAGCAGAACATGGTTTTCTCATGTGTTGTTAGATAGATGCAGCCATTGTTGTAAGTTGGTACCTGTAATTTTTGGTGACTTGATATGACTGTACTTTTAGAATGGCTTTTCTCATAGGCATTTGATGCCAGATGAAGTTCTATTGCTGATCCTCTGTTTTCCTACTCAAAACATCTCACATCACTTTAATACAAGTATTCTCTTCTTTAAACTTCACTATGCTGTCAACAGAAACTTAAAAAAAAATCAAATCATAGCTTGCATTTTGTTGGGAGCACATGCTTAAGAAAATAACCACTTCTAGCCAGGCATGGTGGTGCATGCCTGCAATCCCAGTACTTGGGAGGCGGAGACAGGAGGATCACAGATTCCAGGTCAGCCTTAGTAACTTAGTGAGACCCTCAGCAACATAGTAAGAACCTGTTTCAAAATAAAAAATAAAATACAATTAGAATGTAGCTCAGAGGTATGCCCAGTACAAAAAAAAAGAGACTCATTTTCAGATTTTACTTATAAAAGACTTTGCAGAAACCCCACTTCTTTCAAGAAAAGTAAAACCAAGACAAGGACAAAGAAGCCGTTAAGTATTTAAAGATGTTTTCTCTCTCTAATTAAGGCAGCAAGCACCAGGTAGCCAGTATTTCCAGAGACAATTGCAATGGAGATCTTAAAACTGCTTCATACTGTTTTGATGATGGGATCCTAGCAGGTTCCAGAAACAGGAAAGGGCACACAAGGAGGCCATTGTTGGCCTTGTATTAGGAGTTGCCATCCCTGAAATAAACAGCTGTCCTCATAGCATAGAGCTGCCTTTGTCATTCAGTCCATCTGTGCTTGAATTGAAAACATGTAACTCAGAAGATGACTTTTGGGTGCAGAGCCTGAAAGATAAGAGGGCTTCCCAACCAGGCAAGTTAAGCCCTGAAAAACAGGCAGTGGTTTTGATTACAGTCAAGAGATTTCTCTAACTCAAAAGCCTTAAAAAAGAAAAGACAAAAATCAGGACTTGTCCCTAGTAGTCTTAAAGTAGTCAGTATTGGTACTTGTCTTTAGTAATTTCCAAACACTTCAGAGTTGGAAGAGGAGAACAGGAGTCATCATTTGGGTTATTCTGCAGAAGTTAAGGGGAGATCTGCAAGCGCAGAAACAATTTGAATACAGCTAGCTCCCTCATAGCAACTTCAGATCCTCCCAACAGCATCAGAAGCCAGCCAGGTGGAAGATTTCTCTAATTCTTCAGACACAGGGACTCCCTAGATCCTCAGAGAGTGAAAGAAAGTAGATGTGGACGAACTGCCTCTGGGTATGAGTTTGCCTGGAAAAAGTAGGTCATGGCTGAGTGTTTATTTTGTAACATGCTGGATGATGGTGATGGAGTTCATGTGACTCCTAGAAATGTTTTGGAGACTATGAGTCTTACAGAAGAAAATAATGAAGGCTCGGGTACAAACTCTACCATACTTAGTGATGCTAGCTAGAAGAAAAATAGGTGTCGAGTTGCAAGAAAAACAGATGAGTTAAAAGATATTGGGACAAAATTGATTTCATCCTACTTCTTAAGAAGTAGACATGATACTGATAAAGAACCTTGACGGGAAATAAAAACCTTGCCTAAAAGAAGTGTTTAAGCACAGGAATTATCCAGGAATATGAGGGACTCCTAATTCCAAAGTAGGCTTTTTCAGTTTTTTTTTTTTTTTGCTTAAGTGTTATCTTGTATATCCATCCATACATATCCATTCTTATGAATGCATAATTTTAAATTTTAGCATTTTTTTGTAGAATTGGAGAAAATGGGTTGGGGATGTGGGGAAACATCAATCTTTTCTTTTCTTTTCTTTCTTTTTTTTTTTGGTGGTACTGGGGGTGGAACATAGGGGCTTTTCTACCTCTGGGCTATACTCCAGACCTATTTTATACTTTATTTAGAAACAGGGTCTCACTAAGTTGCTGAGAGCCTCACTAAGTAGCTGAGGCTGGCTTTAAACCTGTGTGATCTTCCTGTCTTAGCCTCCCAAGCACAGGGATTACAAGGATGTGCCACCACAAGCAGTTCAATCTTTTTTTTTTTTTTTAATTCTATTAAGGAGCTGGGCGTGGTAGTGCATGCGTGTAATCCCAGCATTTGGTAGGCTGAGACAAGAGGATCGCAGTTAATGGATGGCCTCAGCTACTTAGTGAGGCCCTTTACAACCCATTGAGACCCTGTTTCAAAATGAAGATTGAAAAATAGGGCTGGGGGCATCGCTCAGAGGTAGAATTCCCCTGAGTTCCATCCCCAGTAATGCAAAAAAATAAAAACAAAATAAATAAAATGCAATTCCAGATGGCTAAAACTGACAGGTAAAAGGCAGCTTGATGGATTTGGGGATAAGGATATACCTGTGAGCCCATCACCACTATCAAAATCATAAATATAGCTGGGCGTGGTGGCGCACGCTTGTAATCCCAGCCCTTGGGAAGTGGAGACAGGAGGATCTCACAGGTTTGAAGCCAGCTGTGCTGGCTTAAGAGACCCTGTTTCCCAATAAAAATATAAAAAATAGGTCTTGGAGTGTAGCCTGGAGGTAGAAGGGCTTCCAGGAACCCCAGTACCAGGAAAAACAAAACAAAACAAAACAAAACCCCAAATCATAGATATATCTATCACTTCTTAATCTTTTCCCTCATTTTTATATTGTTATATTCTATTATGTTATTTTTGTGGTGGGAATATTTAAGATAAAAACTACCTTTCTAGAAAAATTTAAGTATATACTATAGTATTGTTAGCATAGATATTATACTATGTAGTAAATCTTCAAAACTTACTCATCTTCCATAACTGAAATTTTGTACCCTTTGACCATTCTATTTCCCCCTATCCCCAGCCCTTGGCAATCACCATTCTGCTCTCTGTTTCTCTCTGTAAGTTTGACTATTTTAATTGTTTTTGAGATGTGTTTTCCCTATGTTGCCCAGGTGGTCCTCAAAACTCCTAGGCTCAAGTGATCCTCTGCCAGAGTGGCTGAGTTACAGGTCGTTTGAGTCTAGCTCAAGTATGACTATTTTAGTTTCCACGTATAAGTGGGATGATATAGTATTTATCTCTCTCTGTGTAACTTAATTCACTTAGCATAGTCTTTCAGTATTGTTACAAATGGCAGAATTTCCTTATTTTTTAAGGTTGAATAGTATTCCATTGCATTGAATATATACCACTTTTTTTATCCATTCATTTTTGACACACATTTAGATTTTTATATTAGCTGTTGAAAATAATGTGAAATAGCAATTTCTTGGAATGTTAGCATTAAGATATCAGCAAATATAGATAAGGCAATGCCAGTTGACCTCTATTTTGATTGAATAGAAATATTAGTTGTCCATCATTCCAGAAAAAATGTTTTTAAAATTATAGCAATCCTCAGTATGTTGTTTATTTCTAGGAAACAATTAAGTGAATAGCAAACAAACTGTATATTGATGGCTTATGAAGAGATTTTTGGCTAATGTAATCATGGCCATTTAAATCTTTTCCAAGTTTTAATGTCTCTCTCTTCTTTTTTCTCTTTTCTGTTTCTTCTTTTTCTGAAGTACATTTATTCATTCACACACAAAATATTTACAGAATACTTATTATATTAGTAATATTTTTGTTACTTTACTAAAATACTTGGGCAATCAATGTACAAAAAAGAAAGAAGCCAGGCATGGTAGCACATGCCTATAATTCCAGTACATGGGAGGCTGAAACATGAGGATCAGATTTGAGGACAGCCTCAGCAATGTAGCTCTCAGCAACCTAGTGAGAACTTTTCTCAAAACAAAAAATAAAAAAGGGCTGGAGGTATAGGTCACTGGCAGAATGTCCTTGAGTTCAGTCTTAATACCATAATAAATAAATAAAAGAATAAATAGATAAAAATAAAAATAAAAGTAGGAATGGCCTATTTTGCCTCAGGGTGTTAGAGGTTTTAGTCCACAATCAGTTAGCCCATTGCTGTTGGTCCTGTGCTGAGACAGTGCATCATGGCTGGAGCCTGTGGAGTAGCTGTTCACCTCGTGACAGGTTTGCAAAAGAGAGAAAGAGCAAGCAACTGGGGGTTCCAACATCCCCTCTAAGGGCATGCTGCCAGGGACTAGGGATGTGGCTTGTGGCAGAGCACTTGCCTAACTCTGCAAGGCCCTGGGTTGAAGCCCTAGTTCTGAAAGATAAAAGAGGCACAGCTTTGATATGAGAAGACCTCTGAGTAGGCTCCTTCTTCCCTAAGAGCCAAGCCTCTGACACATGAGCCTTTGGGGGCTGATTATTCAAATAAAGCACTTACTCTCTGCCAATGAGATAGTAAAATATTCTTATCTCTATTTTCCCCAAATCCTATAACACAGTGAAAAAGTATCAGTGTAGCGTTAACCCACCTTGAGATGGAACTGCCTTTCATTTTGAGACCAGTTATGTCTGAGTGTGTTTGGAGGTGTGGGGTTTGTTAATCTATACTGTAGGTTGAACAAAAACGTTCCTTCTCATAGGATTTGGATCAAAAACAAAATCTCTGCTGGCTGTGGCGGTACATGCCTGTGATCCCAGTACTTGGGAGATTGAGACATGAGGCTCACAGATGTGCAGCCAGCGTCAGAAACTTAACAAGGTCCTCATCAACTTAGACCCTGTTTCAAAATTAAAACTAACATAGGGCTAAAATAATAATATAAAATAATAGCTCAGAGGTAAAATACCCCTGGGTTCAATCTTAGGACCACAAAACAACAACAAAGCAAAAGCAAAACCAAACTAAACCAACCAAACAAACTAACAAACAATACCTTCCCTGGAAGAAGGGAGGAACATTTCTAAGCATATGATTTTCTTGAATCATCCATAGACCCAAGCTTGAGTCTCCTGAGGACACTTGAAACACAGGTGGCATTGCTCTGGAAGAATGTCACAGTATGCTTCTCTGAAGGCCAACGAAAGATTCCCTGTACTGTAGTATAGGGATTTTACCGATAGGAACCCACATGTTGTTGCAAAGCCAGCCCAGGACCCACTTTCTGGGCAAAGCAGTGGCTATTGTCACTCTCCGTATGCCCAACGGTAGGATTAGGACCACTCCGGGTACTAATCTTGACATCTACATATCTTTGAAAAAAATGGAGCCACTGGCAATGTGGTGCTAGGACTGATTTTACTGTTAGCTAAGGGCCTTTTTACCTATACCACCTTTAATCTCACCTTCTTACCAGCTTTTTACCAACTCTCTTGTGGCTTCATCCCTCTCCTGCTATCCTTCTTCCACACAGAGATTTCCAGCCCCCAGTTTCCCTTTTTAAAAAAATTTTTTAATTCCCTTTAGTACTAGGGATTGAATCCAGGGGCATTCTACCTTTGAGATAGATTTAATTTTTATTTTTTATTTTGAAACAGGGTCTCACTAAGTTGCTAAGGGTCTTGCTAAGTTGCTGAGACTGGCTTTGAACTTGTAATCCTTCTGTCTTGGCCTCCCAAGTACTGGGATCATACGGGTATACCACTATGCCCTGCCTTTAGTTCCTCTTTTGTCCCAGCCCATATGCACTAACCTGGATACTTCTCCTTGTGCAGCCACATGGCTGATGTCTGAACCACTTTCTTGTCCAAACACTGGATTACTTTCTCTCTTTTTGCTGGATTCATCTACCAAAAAACTACGAGACCTTGGTCTTTTAAGTTCCTGCTTCTGAGCTGCAAAAGCTACTGAGAAAAAAACCCCATAAAACCATATAGACTGTGCCCTTTGGACTTCTGGTCAGCAGCCTCAGCTGGGTGTGTGTGTAGCTTCTTTCTTCTCCCTCAGGAGCTTGTCTCTAGTCTTGGGCTTCATCACTCAAGGATGAGTCCTGTGCTCATCCTTGGACTGTGATTTTTCTTTCTAAGGATACTGAAGCCACAAGACAGTTTGGAACTGGAGTGTCTCTCCCCACCATAGCACTACTGAGAGGTGATAGAAACATTAGGAGGTGAGGCCTGGTGGAGGGAGGTTGGGCCATTGGGGCCATGGCCTTGGAGAGCGCCCCCAAGCTTGAAATGTGCAGGTGTCTCAGAACTCTGTTCTTGGCTTTGCCTCTGCTCTTCCTTATTCACTAAGAAATCTCATCACATCCTCTGGCTTTAAGTCCCATGTAGAGGCTGATCATTCTGAAATGTACATTTCTATCGTCAACATCTCCCTGAATTCCAGACTTGTACTTCCAACTGCTTTTTGATATTTTCCCTTGATCTCTGATAGGTACTTGAAACTCTGCAGGTCCAAAGCAAAGCTCCTGACTTCTCCCTGCCAGACTGCTCTTTTCAGTTCTCCTCATCCTTGTTGTCTAAGGCAAAAAGTAGTATTTTACCCCCTGCATTTAATCTATCAAAATAGAGCCTCAGTCCATTCATCTTTCTCTAAGCCTCTACCAGTTTGTTTGTGTGTTTATATGTGGTGCTGGAGATTGAACCCAGGGCCATTCAACCTCTGAGCTACACCCTCAGCCCTTTTTATTTTTTATCTGGAAAAAGAGTCTTGATAAATTGCTGAGATCTTAGCTATATTTATGAGGCTATTTTTGAATCTGCAATCCTTCTCTCTCAATCTCCCAAAGTACTGGGGTTATAGGTATGTGCCACCATTACCATTTCTTTCTTTCCTTTCTTTCTTTCTTTCTTTCTTTCTTTCTTTCTTTCTTTCTTTCTTTCTTTCTTTCTTTCTTTCTTTTTTTTGTATTGCTGGTGATTGAACCCAGGGGCATTATAACTCTGAGAGACACCCTCAACCCTACTTTTTTTTTTTAATTTTGATATAGGGTCTTGCTAAGTTGTTGACAGTCTCACTAAGTTGCTGAGGCTGGCTTTGAACATTTATCTTCCTGTCTCAGCCTTCCAAGTATTGGGATTACGTGTGTGTACCACCACACGGGCTTACTGCCATTTTAATGGAATAACTACAAAAGTCTTCTTTTATAATCACCCCTCTTACATTCTCCATAGAGAAGCCTGGGAGATCACTTAGCAGCTTAGATAGGGCCATTCCCTTGATTAAATCCTCCCCTCCAGCCAGGTGTGGTGGCACACGCCTGTAATGCTAGCATTCTGGAGGCTGAGACTGAAGGATTGCGGTTCGCGGACAGCCTCAGCTACTTAGTGAGGCCCTCCACAACTCAGTGAGACCCTGTTTCAAAATAAAGAATAATAATATAGGGCTGGGATGTAGCTCAGTGGCAAAGCGCTTGCCTGGCAAGTGTACCACCCTGGGTTCGATCCCCAGTCTAAAAAGACAAAATAAAGACCCCCTTAAAAAAGAATAATAATATAAAAAGGGCAGGGGTGTAGCTCAGAGGTTGAATGCCTCTGGGTTTCATCCCCAGACCCACACATACAAAAAAAATCCTCCCCTCCAATTCATTCTTCACTACAATTTCAAAAACACAAGTCTCATATATCACCCTTCTGCTTAAAAAATTTCAAGGGCTCCCAATCATTTACAAGGTATCAGCTTCCCATGATACCTTGAACACAATCTAGACTCTTAATTTTACTTACAAAGTCCTGTGTGGTCTGACCATTGGCAATCTTGAGTTTGCTTTCTTTTCTCCTTCACCCATTCTATTGAAACTGCACTGGGCTGCTATGGGACCCAAGAAGCCACTTCTTTCTCTGTTTTCTATGTAGTCTTTGCAATCCTAAGTGGCATCTAAGTGGAGAAGTTCCCCTGACCACTCAGTGCTAAAGGAGCCCAAATGCTATTGCATCATCCTATTTTAATTATCCAGCTAACTTCTTTTTATTGAATGTTTTTCATGTTTCTTTTTTCCTTTGGTATTTTCTGTTCCAACTAGAAGGTCATTAGAAACTTTGCTTTGCCCATTCCTGTATTTTCTGCACAATTTGACATACATTCATGAACCACCCACAAAACAAATACATATGTGAATCTGAAGCAGCAGAGAATTTGATGTAGCACTTCGTCAAGGCCAACTGATTTGATCTGCCAACTCTTTCTGTATTCCAATACTCTCTATCATCAAAGAAAGGGAGAGGCACACGACTGTTATTTCTTTCCAACTTCTACGGTTTCCCAAGGATCTTTCTACCTTTGATCTTGTCCCATTCGTTTCATTCTCCACTACAGTTTCGAAAACACAAGTCTCATGTATCACCCTCCTGCTTAAAATATTTCAAGGGCTCCCAATCGTTTGCAAGATAAAGCGACTTGGCATACAAGGGCAACCGGTTTCTTTGAGATCTTCTTTCTGCATTATTCTCCAGGAATACTCAGCTACTTGTAGGTCTCTGTGACTACCCTGATTTCTCTCATCACTGTCTTCCTCCTACTTTCTATGTTGCCATGAAAGGTGTGGCGTTTAGAACCTGTGCGACCTTGGGAATTCCTTACTTTCTGAACCTTTGTTTCCTAATAATCCTAACTTTTCTCAGGGGGCAGCAGGACAGTCTAATGATACCATATACAGAAAGTAAAGTGCAGTGCCGGGTGTATAGCATGTGCTCAACAAATTGTGCCTATTTTTTTTTATCAGCAATGTTAATATTAACAACAATACGACTACATAACAATACGGTGGAACTAGTTAACTTGATTGCCTCAGGGGGAAGTAACGAAATCTGGTTAAAAATTTGAAGTACACGCTCCCAAATATCTCACCCTCTGATTAGCTTCTTCCCTGTGCTGAGAAACCTTGCGACTCACGGAATTACTATCCCAGGACTCACGTATGCAAGGACAAGACAGCTTGATCTTCATTTGGCTCCCACCCCTCTCTTGCTGTGCTCTGCATGAAGGATACATTGGGATTACCCAGAATTCCCATGATTTGGAATTCAAAAGCAAACTTTGGAGTCTTTCCCAGTCTTTTTCTGGACTTGTGGAACTCACTGCCAGGCTTTAGGGACATGCTGGAGCCTCCTGGTGGTAGCCTCTGGGCACAGGAATAGCCATAGCAACAGGTCCCATGGAACCCGACAAGTTCAAAGTACTTTGGCACCAGTTATTTTGTTATCACTACAAAGGAGTTTGGGCATCCACCTAGGATCTTGCAGATTAGACAATGTTCTGCATTCTCTAGTCTGCAAGATCCTAGGTGGAATAATGACATGTTCTGTCCATCGAGGGTGTGGTGGGAAAGATGAGAAAAGGGCTTTGGTGCCAGCAGGACTGCCAAAACAAAAAGCAGGATGGCCGTGTATAATGACGACCTTTGACCAGACCATACTGGAATCCAGGTGAGCCAGGTCACCTGGTGATCTTGGTGATATGAATCTAAAGCTTTAGCTGTTCTGAGCTCTGGGAATTTCAGGTAGTCTGATAGTTTGGCTAACACATTTGGTAGTGACTTTAAAAATCAATATGATAAATATCTACCATATGCTAGATACTGTGCAAAGTGCTGTGGAGAATCATTGCCCCTATCCTCCATGAATTCAGAGGTTGGTGGGAATTATATAATACATGGGCAAATAACTGAAGTAAAGCATGGGTGTCTGCATCATAGTAGGTAGACTTTTCTGATCCACTTGCTAGGCCTGTACCTCCTCTTTCTCCTCCTCATTTTTCTCCTCCTATTCCTCCTCCTTGTTGTCATTGTCTGAATTATATGGGGTATTGGTTTATTTCTTCAATTTGCGCGCGCGCGCGCGCGTGTGTGTGTGTGTGTGTGTGTGTGTGTGTGTATGTGTGTTACTGAGGATTGAGCCTAGGGATGTTCTACCACTGAGCTATATCTCCAGGGCCCCTTTGTGAAATAATTTTTTAATTTTATTTTTGAAGCAGAACTAAATTACTGCATCATGCAGGTCTTGAAACTGCTCTTCTCCTATCTCAGCCTTTCAAATGCTGGGATTACACATGTACCACCATGCTTGGCTATTAAAAAATATTTTTAAGGAATTGTCACAAAAATAAATAAAGCAAGCATATTTAAGCAACCTAGTTTATATGATACTATGGAAATGGGATGAGAGAGGGCGCGAAGAAGGAAGTACTCCTCAGGATATATCAGAACATGGGTACTTATAGAATTTTAAGGTTTCTTTTAGCATATTTCTTTTCTAAGGAATATATGTAGCTTAGAATGAAGAACATTTCCTTGGAGAAAAGCTTTAAAGATAGTAATAATCTTAATTAAATAGTCTTTCACATTCAGAAGGGAACAAAATTATAAATGTACATACAACTTTCAAGCATATGTTCTTTTTAATGATATTAATATATCTCTAGAGATAGTAGTAAAGCTTCTTCCTAATTAGGTAGTATTTTATTAAACCAAATGAAATCTCATGTTAGTTTGAATACCATTTTCAAGAATTAAATAACATTCAGAGTTTCAAAGAGGATTTTTGCCTTCAATTGAAATTATTGGCGGTGGCTAAAAACTCATGTTGGGATGAAGGAAACAATGAATCTGTCTTTTAAGTGAAGATAATTCAAATTCCTGAAGATTTTACGAATCTTCATGAATATGTTTTTGCTGAATCTACTTATGCCAGGGTAGTTGTTTTTAAGTAAAATTTAGAATACTTTAAATTTTGTAAAATGCAATTTCCTCAGTTGACTGTGTTTTCAATCAAGTAAACCAAAATAATTTATTTTTACAGATTTGGCTTTAGTGTTCCATTTGGGGTATGGGATAGGTAAGAGGACTAGAGCTGGAAGCAGAAAGACGATGGAGTTCCAACTCTGATAATGGGATTGAAGAAAAAAAGAGTACAAATTCTGTAAAATTATAAATGCTAGATTAACAACAATTGTAAGTAGTGTTATATGCATCTTTAGGGCAAACCACTTAAAAGTATACAGAATAGTTGATGTCCTAGCAAAATATAAATACCCCAAAGGAACAAGCTGAGTTTGGGGTGGAGGTAGGGAATGTGAATGCCCAGTCACCATGCAAGATGCTAGAAAGGCGATTACAAGGCTATGATTAGAGAAAGCATTGGGACCAGAGAGTTTACAACTGAGTGTCATCTTATTTATTTATTTATTTATTTATTTATTTATTTATTTATTTATTTTTATTCATTTATTATTTTTGTAGTACTGGGGTTCCTGGATACCCTTCTACCTCTGGGCTATACTCCCAGACCTATTTTATATTTTTTTATTTGGAAACAGGGTCTCTTAAGCCAGTGGGGCTGGCTTGGAACCTGTGCGATCCTCCTGTCTCCGCCTCCCAAGCGCGGGGATTACAAGCGTGCGCCACCACGCCCGGCTCATCTCATTTTTGAGGAGGAAATAATTCAAATGTCATACAAACTAGCCTAGGTCATAGACAGTGATCATATGTGCTTATAGATGCAAGATTTCCAAATAGGATACTAGTAAATATACCCTAGAAATGAGTAGTAAAGTAAATCTGATTTATTCCAAGAATACAGATAGAGTTTATTTTAGGGAATCTATCAATATAATTTATTAATACACAAATTGAAGGAGAAAAAATCTACATATCTATGGTAAAGACATTTGACTACACTGAGAAACTCTTCCTTATAAAAAATCTCACTAAAAATAAACATTATTTACCAAAAACAAGCATAAAAAAGGACCCTAAATCGTCAAATAGTAAAAATCATTTCAATTTTTTTTTATGGTACTTGGGGTGGAACCCAGAGGCTTTCTACCTCCGGGCTATACTCCCAGGCCTTTTTTATATATTTTTTTGAAAAGAGGGTCTCACTAAGTTGCTGAGAGCCTCACTAAGCAGCTGAGGTTGGCTTCGAACCTGTGCGATCCTCCTGTCTCAACCTCTCAAGCGCGGGGATTACAAGCGTGCGCCACCACGCCCGGCTCAAATCATTTCAATTTAAACCTGAACTGGACAAGAATGCCTATTCTTGCCATTATTATTTGACACTGTCTTGGGAGTTCTTTCAAATATAATAAATAAATAAGTAAATTAATTAACTGGCAAAAATACTGGAAGAAAAGTAATCTCTTCTTCTGACTGTATATGTATATGTATGTATATGTATATGTATATGATGTATATGTATATGTATTCATCTCTATATGGCAAATCCAGTAATCTACAGCAAAAACCTCTAAGGGTTAATAAAAAATCATCTAAGTGTTTAGATGAAAGATAAATATATAAAATTAGCAGGGTTTAAATGTTTTATTAAAATAACTTAAAATAAAAATATTAACAAATATTCAATTTAACAACAAAGATAAAATAGGAAGAAATATAATAAAAAAGCAGCATAGGACTTATATAAAGCAAATAATTCATTAGAAATCATATGTCTTATAGAAGATCATACAATAAGATATCAACAAATAGGAATACTATGTTTTGGGGTGGGAAGACAATATAAAAAGTATCAATTCTTCTATAATTAAAATAAATTTAAAATACTTATTAGGATTCCAGTGGCTTTGAAGTGAAATAATTTGATGAAATTACTTTAAAGCTTATATAGAAGAATAAATGCCTAAAGATGGTCAAAATATGATAAATACTAGTGAGGGTTAAGCTATCTGAGCACACTTATAAAGTAAATGTCATACTGGCATAGGAATAGGTCATTAGATGAGAACTCTGGAAACAGATCCTGGAATGTATAAGCATTTTATTTATGAAGAAGTTGGCAGTTTAGTTCAGTGGTAAAAGGATGCATTCTATAATGAATGGTTTTGGCATAACTAGCTACTCATTTGGAAGAAAAGCATATATATATATATTTGTTTTTGAAGATTTAAAGAAGTTTATTAGAAAGATAGAAATACAGAAAATAGAAATACAGCCCCATGCCAAAGTGGCATGGAGGGGGGTTACTCGAAATGAATACATCCCATATGTAAATATTTAAAAATAAATTAAATATAGATGTTAAACAAAATTAAAAGATTAATATCTTAAAAGATAATTTGTGAGAATATATTCCTATATTTTCTAAAAGTTTGTGATTAACAGAGGAAGATCCTTTTAATCAGAAGTTAATAAAACTCAGTTATATAAAAATTCAGACTTTAGTATGGCAAAGATATGATATGACAGGCAAAGTCAACAGGCAAATGATTTATTTGGAAAAAATAATTGTAATGGAAGTGACAGAGCCAGGATTTTTTTTTCTTTTTTTTTGTAGCACCAGAAGCATTCTACCTCTGAGCCCTATTTTACTTTTTATTTTGAAACAGGGTCTCACTAAGTTGCAGAGGGCCTAAGTTTATGAAGCTGACCTCAAACCTGCTATCCTCCTGTATCAGCCTTCCAAGTACTGAAATTAAAGGCATGTACCACCACTCCTAATCAGATGCAAGATTTATAATGAAAATATGCCAAGAACTTTTATAAATGCAAGCGAAAAAACTTCCCCAAACAAAACAAAACAAAACAAAACAAAACAAAAATAACCCCAAACAACTCAATAAAAAAAGGCCAAATCAGCCGGGCCTAGTGGTGCATGCTTGTACTACCAGTATTGGAGAGGCTGAGACAGGAGGATCGCAGGTTTACAGCCAGCCTCAGCTACTTAGTGAGGCCCACCACAACTTAGTGAGACCTGTTTCAAAATAAAGAACAAAAAATAGGGTTGGGAGTGTAACTCAGAGGTAGCATGCCCTTGAGTTCAATCCACAGTACCACACAAAAAAGGCCAAATTATATAGATATTTTGTGGAAGAGAACATCCAGTTGCCAGAAAACATATGAAAAAAAAATTGAAGAATTGAAGTTAGAGTAATACAAATTGGAGTAATACTGAGATTAATTATTCTCTTAGATGGTGGGAAAAGCAGTATGTAGTACTTAATGCTGGTGGGGTGTAGAGAAAAAAAGCACTTAAACATTGCCAAAGGAAATAAATTCCTTCAGTCATTTTGTAATCTGGCAATTCCTTTTGAAAATAAAAATGTGCCAGGTGTGGTGGTGCACATCTGCAATCCCAGCTACTAGGGAGGCTGAAGTAGGAGGAATGCGAATTCAAGGCCAGCCTGGGCAACTTAGTGAGACCCAGTCTCAAATTAAAAGAAAAAAAAAAAGCTGGGAATGTAACCCAGTGGTAGAGTGCCCCTGGGTTCCATCCCTAATACAGGGAGGAAGGAAGGAAAAGGAAGGAAGGAAGGAAGGAAGGAAGGAAGGAAGGAAGGAAGGAAGGAATATCTTTCCTTCAACCCAGCAAATCCTCTTATGGACTTTGATTTATACAAATGAACCCATTCTGATTGAAATAGATTTTTATAAAATATTGTACAGTGAGCAATACAAAATACCAGAAAATACATGTAATCTGATTAGATTTTAAAAGACAATGAAATGCCTTACTCAATATGAATATGAACATGTGAAATTATATAAATGTGGGATCTATGAAAGGATAAGTATATGGAAGGATAGATAAGAGATTACTGGCATGAATTTTCTGTGGTAATGTCAGGAAAGGGGCAATTAGTAAACCCAACATAATTTCTTTCTTTTTTTTTTTTGGTGGGTCTGGGGATGGAATCCAGGGGCATTCGACCTCTGAGCTACACCCCCTGCCCTATTTTTTATTCTTTATTTTGAAACCGGGTCTCACTAAGTTGCAGAGGGCCTTAATAAGTAGCTGAGGCTATCCGTGAACCACGATCCGGTCTCAACCTCCTGACTGCTGGGATTACAAGCGTGCACTACCATGCCCGGCCCAACATAATTTCTTGAACAATTTTCCATGTATTTATTTATTTATTTATTTATTTATTTATTTATTTATTTATTTATTTACAGCACTGGGGATGGAGCCCAGGGGCATTGTACCTCCAAGCTATACCCCCAGCCCTATTTTTCAGTCTTTTAAAAATTTTGAAACAGGGTCTCACTGAGTTGCAAAGGACCTGAGGCTATCCGTGAGCTGTCATCCTCCAGCCTCAACTTACCGAATGCTGGAATTGTAAGTGTCTACCACCACACCCATCTCTATATTTTTCAATTTAAAATCTTATTTTACTAGAGTTTATTTAGGCCAATTTTTTCCCCATATACAACTTTTAATAAACTCTAATTAGCATTTTTTATTTCTAGCCTGATTGATAATATCATTTGCTATTGTGAGTTTTCTTTTTGGGCATTACTTTTTTTTTTTTTTTGCTTTTTTTTTCTTGTAATTTTTTTTTTTATTGGTGCACTGTATTCATACATTGTAGTGGGATACAAACTTTTGTAGACATACATGCACACATCGCCCAGTCAGCCCCCAACCCGATCCCCACCCCATTCCCTCCCCATCCCTCCTTCCCATGCTTGGCTTAGTGGTTGACATCTAGTATTATAGCAATTTATCCAAAATTAAAAATGATAATCTCACATAACAGTTTCATTTGTCTGATACCAAGCTTTTGATGACTTAAAGATAACATTTCAATATTTCTTTTTACTTTCTTTCTTACCAGAGAATATTTTTTTCTATTTTTTTAGGTGAAACTATCATATATTTACATATTTATTTTTCAGAAAAAAAAATCCTAATATGGAATATGGACTCTAGATACCCAAAATGATCTTGAAAAAGAACAAAGCTAGAAGATATATATTTTCTGATTTCAAACCATATAAAGCTACAATAATTGAAACAGTGTAGTACTGTTCTAAAGGCAGATATATAAACCATTGGAGTTAAATAAAAGCCTACAGCTAAATTCTTCCCTATATTGTCAAGTTATTTTTGACAAGGTTTCCACAAACATTTGGTGGTAGAAATAATAATATTTTAACTAAATATTGTTGAAACATAATATTTACATGGAAAAGAATAAAGTTGGACCCTTACCTAATCCCATATACAAATATTAACTCAAAATAGATAAAAGACCTAAATATAAATCTTAAGACTATAAACTTTTAGGAGAAAATCTGGGTCATAAAACCTCACAACATTGAAATTGGCAGTGATTTCTTGGATATGATTTCAATGGCACAGGCAACAGAAGAGTATACAAACTCCCTAAAAAATAAAAAAAATATTGTATATCCAAAGACAATGTAAACAGAGTTAAAAATTACTGATAGAATGGGATAAAATATTTCCAAATGCTATATCTGAAAGTATATTAATATTCCAACTAGAAATCCTAAAAATTAACAACAATAAAGGCAAACAATACCATTTAGAGATAGGTAAAAGACTAACATAAATAATGAATCTCCACAGATAACTAATCTTAGTTGTCTGTTGGATGGAAACTCTTGTTTCTCTGGTTCTGGTGTGTGTTACCTATTTCTTCTTTGTAGTTAATCTCTTTGAGTATTTTCTCTAGCGCTGGTTTTGAAGACATAAATTCCTTCAGTTTCTGTTTGTCATGGAAGCTTCTTATTTCCCCATCTAATTTGATAGAAAGTTTTGCTGGGTAGGAAATTTTTGGCTGGAAGTTGTTTTCTTTCAGAGTTTGGAATATGTTACTCCAAGCCCTTCTGGCAATCATGACTTGGTTTGGGAAGTCTGGAGTGATTCTAATTGGTTTGCCTCTGAATGTCAGTTGGCCCTTTGTTTTTGTTGCCTTTAAGATTCTCTGCTTGGCTTCCACATTGGTCATTTTGACAATTATGTGGCGTGGGGATCCTCTTCTCCGATCCTGTCTAAAGGGAGTTCTATAAGTTTCCTGGACCTGTGTATCAACCTCTTGCTCTATGTTTGGAAAATTTTCTGCTATTATTTTCTTGAAGAGATTGTTGATCCCTTTGGTTTCACTTTCTTTTCCCTCCTCTATTCCAATGATTCTTAGGTTAGCTCTCTTAAAATGGGCCCATATTTCTTCAATATTAGATTCCTGCTGTCGGATATTTTCTTCTAGATTAGAAACTATGCGTTCATTTTTGGAATGATCATCTTCTAAGAGCGAGATTCTGTTCTCCATGTGGTCTAATCAGTTGTTTGTGCTTTGAATTGAGGCCTTTACTTCATTAATTGCATCCTTTATCTCTTTTTGGCTCTCTCTGAGTTCTTTTCGAAGCACCTCTATTATTTCTACAGTTATTTTCCTGATTTGATCTTCTAGAAATCTAGAAATCTCTGATTTTCTGTTTTATCGGGTTCTGATGTTGTGGGGTTGTGGGTATTCATTGCTCCAGTGTTATTCCTCTTTCCCATGATTTCGGAAGTTTGTGCCTTCTCTGGGTTCTTCCCTTGGGTCACTATGACTTCACTTAAGGTGTTCTGGATCTCGAGTCAGTAGTATCTCAGACCCCACTACTCCTTTGCTGGGTTGTATCACAGAGTCTCTGACCCAGGGAGTCGATAGAGGCTGCTTTAGACTATGGGGGGGTGCCAGGTTGCACGTTCTTCTATGGTGTGATATCTCTGCCACCGCCACTCCCCCACTGGGTCAAGTCCCAGGGAGTACAGTACTGGGATTTCTCCTCTGTGGCCCGCAATTTGACTCACTGTTCTTGAGTATGCAGATGTAGCTGTACTGGACTTGGTGAAATTGCTGCTGCCGCTGGTGGCAATATGGCGCTGCTGCTACGCCCTCGGCTGTGAGGCTGGCGTATTTCTTCTTGGTTTTGAGTTCCACCCTGAATCCCTGCAGCGTGTGCTGAGCTCAGCCACTGGGAGCTTTAGATGCTCCCTGCGGCGAGAAATCCCGCCTGGCTGTTCTGCAGCGGCTCACCTCGGCTTGCTGTAGTCGTCCTGTGAACTTGCCGCTCCCGCCGGCAGTATGGTGCTGCTGCCATGTCCTCAGGCGTGAGGCCGGTGTATCTCCTCTGTGGCTCTGAGCTCTGTTCTCAGTCCGCTTTCTCTCTGGAGCCTGGTGATTTTTTTGTTTCTCTGGTGATGGTGTTTTCTGGCTATGAAAGGCACTGATTTTGTGGTAATGGAGATTGGTTGTTAGCGGGGCTCTTAAGCCCCTCTTTTCTCAGTCGCCATCTTCCCAGAAGTCTCTCTTCTCTGGGCATTACTTTTAGCAAATGTAATTCTCTTAGATCAAATTGTTAGATTAAGAGTTTTTGAAGATGATTTTATGCTTTTACATAAAAACTTTGGTTCATTGCTATTTTCCGTATTATATATAAGATGTGATGGTTTTTTGGGGGAGATCATTATTGGGTCAATAACAATTTTTACTATTCAAAACTTTTGCCCTTGCTAATTTTTCTTTGTATGAATTATTTATGCAAGTAATTTTTGTTATGGATGTATTAGTCATTTAATCTTTTGTGGCAACAAGAACAAAGCAAATGATTAGAACAAAGATGTAAGATCTGAATGCACAAGAAAATTAAAAATATCTTGGGATAAAAAGTTAGGGTCGAGCCAGGTGTGGTGGCTCACGCTTGTAATCCCTGCACTTGGGAGGCTGAGACAGGAGGATCACACAGGTTCGAAGCCAGCCTCAGCTACTTAGTGAGGCTCTCAGCAACTTAGTGAAACCCTGTTTCCAAATAAAGTATAAAATAGGCCTGGGAGTATAGCCCGGAGGTAGAAAGCCTCTGGGTTCCACCTCCAGTACCAAAAAAAAAAAAAAAAAAAAAAAAAAAAGTTAGGGTCAAAATGATTTTCTTTGTGTCTGGTATAATCTAAGTGCTTGATAATTGCTAATTAATATTATTTTAATTACTTGAAAATAAAATCATTCTTTAATTCATACATCCTACTCTGTGTAAGAGTTTGTGGTTGGGAATAGGGAGACAACAAGTTTTTCAGATCTGATATCAGGGCAGGGTTACCTAAGTGAGTTAGGTCAGGTAAAATCCAAAAGAGAATAGCAGGAATTGTGTCAAGCCGGGAGGATGTACTCAGACTGGTGGGTGATGTGTTGCCAGATCTTCAGCTTTTCCAACAAGCTGAAAACCTACACTTTCAGGTGAAATCTGATATTTAAGCATTAGTGGGAAATTTGAATTTTATTGAATATTGTATGGACCAACATTATGCAGGCCCACAAAAAATATTTGCAGGTGGCATACTAGTTTTTAACTTGTGGTGCAGCTCAGCGCTGACCATGGCTGTCTTCCTCTTCCCAAGGCTAGAAAAATTGGTGAGATCTGTTTCAAAATAAAGAACAAAAAATAGGGTTGGGTGTGTAACTCAGAGGTAGTATGCCCTCGAGTTCAATCTGCAGTACTACACAAAAGGCCAAATTATATAAATAGATATTTTGTGGAAGAGAAATCCAGTTGCCAGAAAACATATGAAAAAAAATTGAAATATTTTAGAAAAAGTAACCTATTAGGAAAATGTCATCCTGTGTCTGAAAAGTACCTCCTGATGAAGAAGCTAGACTTTAGGGGGTCCTGGGGGTCAATCCAAGGCTCGGATAAGTCAGGGTTGCTCTTGGTCTAGATCTGAAAGATGGAAGCAGAGGGCACTGTGCCCAGAAAGGATTTGCCTAGATGAGACCCAGATAATTATCCCAATAGTTAAGTGCATCCCCTTGAAATAGCAGTGTGGCCATATGTCCAGTAGGTGGCAGCATTAGAACAGAGATTGGCTGCTTTAGCTACCTACTGTTCACAGCTCCCATATTTGCATGTGACTAAGAAAAGAACAGATTACTTCATATCAGTTTTAGAAGTAAGAAAATTATGTGCTGTACATCTTAAATTAAATATTAAATAACTTCTATGTGCCAGACTCTGGGTTGTGAGCTCTCTCAAACATCATCTTAATTAGCCTGTGATGCAGGTGATGATTAGCTCCTGCCATTTTAATCAAACATTAAATTAATTAAAAAATTTTTGGTACTAGGGATTGAACTCGGGACCATTCTACCTCAAAACCAGACACCAAATCTTTAAATTTTTTAAATTTTGAAACAAGGTTTGGCTAAGTTGCTGAGGTTGGCTTCCAACCTGCGATCTTTCTATCTCAGCCTCCCAAATTCTGGGACCAGAGGCATGTGACACTGTGCCTAGTGATTTGCCCCATTTTAAAGATGAGTAAATTGAATTTCAGAAGGCAAAAGGGATCTATCTGAGGTTTTACAGCAGGGCCAGGTCTGGAACTAGGTTGCTGGATCTTTCCATGGAATCATAGCTGTTATTCCACATCTGGTACTTGTCTGTCACATTTTGATAACATTTTGCCCCATAATGTCTTGAGAAAACTGGTATGTGATCTGGGACAGAGGTAGCAGCATGACAGGGGTCATGCCCTAGATATTCACAGGTGATTGTGCCCCTGCGCTGGTAATTGAGGAAGATGGATGCTGTAATGGAAGGACACGATGTTTGCCATCTGGAGAGTGGATGTGGGAATATAGCATGTTCTTCCTTTTATTAGAACAATTTATCTAATGAAAAAAGATCACCCTTTCTTTTATTTTTACTGTTCAGAATGTTAGCATAGAACAGAAGTTATCTGAGTTCAGTGCTTCTTGTGATAAACACAAGGGCTGACCTCTACTCCAGCGATTCAGTAACTAGGGCAGTGGGATGCTTGCATAACAGATGTGCCCCTTGGCTGTGTGTCAGGCTGGGTTGGATTAAAAGTGATTAATCTCATCTGATTAATCTTTTAGACAATTCGCCAAATAAGTTAGCTTAACCAGCAAAATTCTGAATATTTCTAGGCAGTGTAGGGTAAAGAGAAGGTCAAAATTACTCTTCATCCCTCCTGTGGAACCCCATGCAAGTACCACGAGGCACCTGTTTCCTCAGGTATAAGGTAGGGATGGACAGAGCAACATTAGAGGTTTCTTCCTGATCTGATGTGTGACTTTTCAGAGTACCAGTGGATGACATGTGACCAGAACTAAGCCTCCACCATGTGGGGAACCTACAGAGGCTGTCACGGTCACAGCAATGATCCTGTCACTAGCTAGTTGGACCAATGGATAGAGTACTGTCAAATGTCACATGGATTTTGGGCTTAGAGTCAGACAGTTACTAGCTCTAATAATAATCTTGGGACGTTATTTAAACTCTCTGATTCTCCGTTTTTAAGTAGATGGCTGAAGATTTGCTGTGAGTGTTAAAGGAGTCAGGGCTTATAATACATTTAGCACATGGTTTCCCAATAAATGGCAAGTATTTTTATTATTCACTGATATGGGTTGAATTGTATCACCTGAACATTTCTATGTTGGAAAGTCCAACCCCAGTACCACAGAAGGTGATCTTTTTATTTTTATTTTTTTAAGAGATGGGGTCTTTACAGAGGTCATCAAGTTAAAATGAAGTCATCTGATATGACACCAGGGGAAATGTGGACATGGAGATAGATGCACATAAAGGGAAGACAATGTGAAAACATAGGAAAAAGATGTCCACCTGTGCCAAGGAGAGAGGCCTGAGCAGAACATTTTCTCACAGCCCTCATGGGGAGCCAAATTGTGGACACATTAATTTTGAGACTTTCAGCCTCCAGAACTGTGAGACAACACATTTATGATTTGTTAGCTTGTTTGTTTGTTGGTACTAGAGATTGAACCCAGGGTCATTCTACCTCTGAGCTAAACCTCCAGCCCTTTTAACTTTATTTTTTATTTGTTTTTGAAACAGAGTCTCACCAAGTGGGCTGAAAGCCTTGCTAAGTTTCTGGGACTGGCCTTGAACCTGCAATTCTCCTGTCTCAGCCTCCCAAGTACTCATTTCTGTTGTTTAAGCAAACCAACTTGTGGAACTTTGTTATGGCCTCCCTGGAAAACTAATACAGTTAGTTTTACTCAGATTGCCACTCTTCTGTCATCTTCCCCCTTCTGAATAGACCTTGCACAACACCAACACGAGGACCAGTCTTTTTGCTGCAGCTCCATGCTCATTACTTAGCTGCTCCAAATTGCTCAGCAGACCTTTGGGATGATAGAAAAGTGGCATTTGTTGATACTTTTAAATATTTTCTATAACTTTCATAATATACACTCACAACAACTCTCTGAAAATGTACTATAATCCCACAATTTTACACACGAGGAAACGGAGGCACAGCTATATTTAGTAGTTTATGCAAAGGTCATCCCTCTATGAAGTAGTACAGCTAGAATTTGGAAGGATCCAGGACTTCTGACCCCAGAGTCCTTGCCCTTAATTCTCACAGTGAACTCAACCCATGTGCAAAGATGCTTTGAGATGATGGGGCTTGAATTAAGAGCAAGCCGCCTTCCACCCACAGGCCTCTTGGCAGCAGGATGGAAGGGAGAGCCCCACACCCTCAGCCTTGGCCTTGCAGTATCTTCCACATCACACTGGACACAATGGTGCCCACTGCCTGTGGGTCACTAAGTTCTGCCAGAGCCTAGAGTTGTGGCTTTTATTGTGGGTTCTGGACTTCATCTTTTGGGCTTCACTAAAAGCTTTAAGGATTAATTGTTCTTTGGCTCCTGTCCAAGGAACCTGGGTAGAAAGCTGCTTATAGGCTTTGGTGTCAGATGCCTGGGTTTGGACCTGTTAATTACATTCTGGATTAATATAGGTGACTAATATAGTCTCCCATTCTCGCCTATAAAATGAAGATAACAATGGTACTTATCTCATAGGGCTATTGTGGTAGGAATTAAAAACACAGCTATGTCTCTTGGGCCAAACTTGTAAGTACTGAGTAATTGCTGGCTGTTTTACAGTGTTGGTAGGATGGGCTAGAGTACTATAATGGCAACTGTCTAGGAGTGCATTTCTGCACTTCTTTTTTAGTTAAGAAAAGGACTGAACTATGTCCAGTCAATAGTAATAAATTTACAGAATTTCAACCACCTGCCATCTATATTGCAGTAGAAATATAGAGTATGATGTGTAAATAATCTCTTTAGGAAGTTCTAAACTAGGTAGAAAATATTCATGGCATGTAATATTTAATGAATGAATGAAAGAATGAATGAATGCAATGTGAAGAAAGGCTGGCTCTGAAACATTCTGGTTTCCACCACTGCAGGAGGGAAGGAAGCACAGGCTGGCAACTATGATAATAGTAGGACTAGTCAGCTGCCCAAATTCCAGTTGTAGAGGACAAGGTGACTCTAAGCCAGTCCAACAAGGAAAGGAGATGAGCGAGAGAGGGGAATTTCAAGAATCCTGCCATCACCATCAGAGGCAGGGCTGGTGCTGAGCTGGGGGAAGAAGGGCTGGAGGAAGGGTTCCAGAGAGAAAGCGCCTAGCCAGTTGGGCTTCATTCCAAGCAGGGAACTAAAGGGAAGCCGGGAACCAAGATGGAAGCCTGTCAGACATATAGAAGATCTGTTCTGTGGGAATTAGGGATGGCCGATGGCGGTGTCCACTTAGGAAGCCCCGTCACTTTCAGGGTCTCTGAGGACAGGTGTGGAGGCACTGCAGACCCCCAACCCCATGAGAGCCACGCCTGCTTCCTGAGCACCAAGGACAGATCTTCACACCAGGCAGCTGGGTGGGTGCAGCTGACACATTCTAAGGTGAGAGTTGCACAGACAGGCCCAGGGAGAGCAGGGGGTGGTGGGGAGGAGATGTGAGGCTGGCCTTGGCAACCTTCCGCCTGGGCATCTCTTCAAACAGTCAATTGATGGCTTTCCAGAAGCAACTGGAAGATTTCTACTGTTTGTCATGAAGAAGTGTAAATTGTTACAATCTGTTTAGGGAGTAATTTTGCAATATTATAAAAATGTACAGCATGCTAATTGCAGTGTTATTTGTGGCAGTGAAAAAAGTGGAAATGATCTAAATGCCATCATCAAAGGCCTGCTTAAAATGAATAATACCTCTGTATTATGGAGTAATATGTATTAATCAAAGATGAAGCAAATACATATATATGAACATGGAAATATGACCACATCATATTAAATGAAAAAATATGTTTCAGAAGAGTGTGTTAGTACTATCCTGAAGATATAAAAATATGTGCATAGTATTTGAGTAAACCTATTTTAAAAGGACATATCCCAAATAAGCACTAGCTAATTCCAGAGACAGGGATTGATGGGAAGCAAGAGGGAAAGGAAAGGGTGTAGGAAATTCCATTTTTTACTTAATAGATTTCTGTTCTATTTTCCTGAGTTGTTTTGTTTTATAATGAACATTTATTATACCCTATTTTTTGAAAATATAAAATGAGTCTCCAAGTAAATGAGAACTTTATTACATTGGTATTTGGGTTTGTATTTTCTTGGCTGTCTTTAGGTTTGGAACAAGTTGTTTGTTTTGATAAAACAATATTGTATTACTTTGTAGGAATGCCAGGATCCCGTGGAGAGGCTGGCAGGGGGCTGGATTTCTTCAGGGGCCAGTGGGTTTTCTCCCTAGCAAGTAGGTTGTGGTTGGGAGAGAGCCTCCCAGGTGTGCAACTGTCTGAGGTTGGAAAGCTATTCACTGGGCACCATGGAGGCCTTCAGTTGGGCCCTTTGTTGGGTACCAGGCACTGTTTAGGTTGGTCCTCTTCCCTGGGTGTGCCATCAGGACTTGATGGGGAATTGTGCTGTGTTTGATACAGAACTCCCCACCAGAGAGTGTTCAAACAGAATATGGTGTCTTCTGAATTTAGATGGCCCACAGTAAGGGTGATGTTCACTTCTCTTAATACCAACATGTTATGTTTGGGCTGGTTGATATTTCATCAGCCATTGCCCCGGCCGCAGCATGTTATCACTCAGAGGGCTCAGAGAACCGCTGTGCATAGCACCTGACTGGGGGATGCATGAGGCACTAGGTGGAGAACCACACAGGACTCTTACTGGACTCTATACAAAGAATGTGGCTTTCAACATCATAGTGGACACCATGTAAGACTCTAAACCAGGCACACTTTCTGGGCATTTCCACAATACTGATAATGGGTGTTAGCGGGCCACCGGAGAACTTGCTTCGTGCATCTCAGGTCTATTCTGTGGACACCTCCAGGAGTGGAGCCTATATTATAGAGGAAAGGGAGCTACAGAGCAGAGCTGGCAAAGCAGTCAGTGGAAGGGGAGCAGTACAGACCAATCTCACCTGGCCCTCCTTGCTGCCAGAATGAAGATGAGACCTCAAGATTTTCTGTTTGCTGTGTGAAAGTCTAAACAAACAGGAGCCACTGTCAATAGTAAACTTACTTCTGGGAATAGCACAAAGTGAAGACAAATATTTTCCATAGAACTTGGAAGGGGAATGAAGCTCGAGATGGGTCTGTGACCCGGCTCACTGTGGCTTGGATAGCAAACACTTGCCTTGGAGTGTGCCCTGGCCTTGGGAAGTCCCCATTTTGCCTTAACGTCTACTGTGTTCAATATAAGAGGCAGTAAGCTGGGCATGGTGGCGCACGCTTGTAATCCCCGCGCTTGGGAGGCGGAGACAGGAGGATCACGCAGGTTCGAAGCCAGCCGCTCTGGCTTAAGAGACCCTGTTTCCAAATTAAAAAAAAAAAGCATAAAAATAGGTCTGGGAGTGTAGCCCGGAGGTAAAAGGGTTTCCAGGAACCCCAGTACCACCAAAAAATTATTTACTGCCATATATATATATATATATATATATATATATATATATACTTTATTTTTTTACTATATATTTATTTACTGATATATATATATATATATATATATATATATATATATATATATATATATATATATATATGGCTGTAAATGCAAACCAAATATTTCAGTTGACAGTTGACCCCTGAGACCTTTCATGAGAGTCACTGTTCCTCAAGGCTTGGAAGAAAGCCCAGCTGAGAGGGGATGCTGTTGGCTGGCTGGGTATCTTACTAGTTAAGATTCACAGACATTCAGAATTTCCCTGAGTAATCAAGGAACCAACTTGAGAATGTTCAAGCAGAATATTGGTGTCCTCTGAATTTAGGTGACCCACAGTAAGGGTGATGTTCACTTAACACCATCACGTAACCAGAAGCATTTTGAACTTCTGAGGGCAGCTACTATTGTGATTTGCAAGGTAGGTACTGGTGCCTGGGAATTCCCACTCTAAAGCAAGGACAGATACTCACACCTTCACCTGAGTCCTTCACTTGAGTCAAGAAGGAGATGTTGGCTCATTACGTTTCTCCACTTGGTAGTCTTCTCATTGTTGCTCAGGGTGTTTCCATTTCCTTGGTTTTGTATTCTTGAATTTTCTTTTATAATCGCATCTTAAAAATCAAGGTAAAATCCTCATAATGTAAAGTTGAGAATTAGCCATGTACAATTTAGTGGCACTTAGTACATTCACTAGTTGCAAAACCATTGTCTCCATCTGGTTCCAATCTATTTTCACCATCCCAAAAGGAAACCCTGTGCCCATTAAACAGTCCCCACTCCCTCCTCCCCCATTCCCCAGAATCCACTATGGATGCCTTCTGTCTATATGAATTTGTTTTCTGTATCTTTGGATCTATGTATTCTGGAAATGTCATAGAAGTAGAATCATATAGTATCTGACCTTTTATGCTTGTTTTTTTGTACATAACATAATGTTTTCAAGTTTATCAACTTTTTCCTGGTAGCTTTTCATGGATAATGTATACCATGCAAAGAACATAGTCCTGGAAGTTGGTCTGGCTTAGATTCAAGTTCTGGCTCAGCTACTAGTAAGTGTATGTGTGTGTGTGTGTGTGTGTGTGTGTGTGTGTGTGTGTGTGTGTCCTGGGAAAGTTATTCGCTCTTCTCTAAGCTTTGGTCCTCATTCATGAAATGAGAATAATAATTCCTACCTCATATGTGGTAGTAAGAATTTGTAGATAACAGATGTAAAACTACCTGATCTCATATCTGACACACAGTAGGTCCTCCCTGACTGTTGGAGGGGAAAGACAGTACATTAAAAGTAAAATCATGAAGGTACATAGTATGCTAATTCCTAAACTTTGCCCTCATTTTTGCATCTTTTTCCATGAACACCTTAGTTTACTGCACAGTGGCAGCTCTTTTTCTGAATCCCTCTTCTCTCCTCCCCTTATTTAAAGACTTTTAAATAAGTCTTTAAATGTGTGCACTCAGCCCACAGTACTTTGTCGCTTTGCCAGGTAGGTATTTTTCCCACCTGTGTACCTTATCTCCCCAATGAGACCACACATTCTCCATAGCTCAGATGAGATTTTCTTCTTCCAAAGAAAATATGTTCCAGATTTTTCAGGACAGTCCCATTTTCAGAGTCTGTTATGTAGTCCCTCTAATCCCTTGGGGCATCATGGTAATCTAATAGATTGACCTCCAAACCACATCCCCCAGGTGGTTCTGGCATGCAGAGGCACAGTCTTCTTCTTTGGCTGGCTCTGAATAGCATAACCCTTTCAACGTTTGGTAAAGGCATCGGCTTCCCAGAAATGCTCTATCTGTCCCTTCTCCCCCCCGTGCTTGTGGAGATGGAATGGGCGGCAGTCGAGCCTCCATCCTAATTATCTGGCCGTAATTGAAAGGTGCAAGTTGGCATTCTCAGGAAGGTGCTTCTTCAAAGGCACTTGCTGCAGAAGCTAAAGTCCAAATTAAAATTGATTCACGGTCTCACAGAGCATCGGCTCTTAGCCAGTAGGTTCTGAAATGGGGTGTGCTGCTGGAGAATGAGGTCAGGGATGGGCAGGGAAAATGTCTTGGTGTTTCAGCATAATTCAGATTCGTGGCTCAATTTATATGTGGAGTATTTATTTATTTATTTATTTTTACTACAGATGAAAAGCAATAACATTCAAAGTGTGCATTTAATGTTGTTGACCCTGTCTTTTTTTTAAAATAGGAAGCCGGTACTTAGAGAAAGAATAAAAACTGAAAGCTAGAGTCAGAAACATTTATGAAGACAAGCAATTTCTAGAGCAGTCGTTCTTAACCATTTTTTGAGTCATAGAGCCCTTTGAGGACCTGATAAAACTTAAAGATCGTCTTTGACAGAAAGGTACACAATATGTGTGTGTGCACACCTCCCCCACCCATGATTTTATGAACTTGGGGGAGGATTTGCAGACCCCCCACAAGTCCACCTAAAGTCATTATGTTAACATTTGTTTTTGGTACTAGGGATTGAACCTAGGGACATTATAAGTCAGAGTTATACCCCCAGTCCTTTTTCCTTTTTATTTTTTTATTTAGAAAAATAAAAGAGTTTCGAGCTAGCCTCTTAAATAGTTGAGGCTTGCCCCAAACCTGTAATCCTCCTGTCTCAGCCTCCCAAGTACTGGGATTGTTGGCGTGTGCCACACTATACCTGGCTGACATTTTAAAAAAATATATTTTTATTGAGGCATTATAATCACACATCCTAAGTTCAGAGTAATAGGGACATACATACACCAGATACTTGATGAGCCTCCCCCTAACCATGTTGACTCCAAGGAAAGCCACTCCTGTGCCAGGTAGCTTTTTCTATAAAACACTAACGGCACAAAGATGAATGGGACATGGCTCTTGCTTTCCAGAGGCTTGTACACTGGCTGGTGAGTGGGCTCAGACATGCACACAGACAATGGTGCCTCAGCTAGTCAGCTGTGGAAACCCACTGACTCTTTCTGCACCACCTCTCCTTTGGCCCTGGTTTTGTTTCTCATTTCCTGGCTGCAGCAAAAGCTTTGGAGCCAGTGGCCTGTTGTTACTTCTCTGTCCTTCACAAGGATAAACAGTGGTCCTCCTGGAGCTCACTTGGACCGCTTCTCTCTCCAGAGGCCTGCTGAGGTGGTTTCCCATCCCCCACAGAGTAAGCCCCTGCCTCCCTGCCACAGCACTCAGGACGTTGGGGCTCGTTCATTCCCTTACACGTTTTCAGCCTCCTGTTCCATTTGGCCCTGCATGAACACTGCTCTCTATCAATATTAGGCTCCTCATTATTCCTTAAATAGAGTTTGCATCTCCAGGCCCCCCACCCCGCTGGCTCATTCTGCATCTCCCTCACAATGCCATTTCCCTTCATATCCATCTATTAAATCCTTCTTATCCTCAAAGTCCCAGCTTGAATATCTCCACTGTGAAACGCTCCCCAGATCAGCACAGCAGAAGTAATGAGGGCTTTTCTGAGCCTTTATTTAGCAAGTTGTCTGCCCTGCATCGTGAGAGTGTTAATGGCTGGGTCTGATTCCTCAGAAGTTTAGGTGACATCAAATTTCTCTCTGGGATTTGGATTCCCTAGCAGATGGGTGGCCCACTCGAGAATGGCTTTGTGTGCTTTTCTCTCTTTTTACGTGGGAGGAGGCAGAAAACTGCCTCTGATTTCTCATGTCTAGCATTTCTCAGAAGTCTTGAATTGGAATTTTTTTGGAGGGGCTCCCCTGGAAAGGCAAAGTTCCCCAGAGCCATTATGGGGGTTTTGTTAAAAGTAGGTATAGCATGATTGAGGGAGGGGTGACATAGTTCTTTAAGTGAGAGTTAAAAGTAAAATCTTCTTAGCCATGAAGGCAGGACCCAGAGGGCAGAGGGTAGGGCTTCAGGGTCCCAGGAGTGGAGGACTCCAGAACTGATCCCAGGCCAGTTCATTCCTGAGGTGGGCTTTAATGAGAAAGACATGCAGTCATCCTTTGGTATCTGTGAGGGACTGAGTCCAGGACCACCACCACCTCCTCCTCCTCCCCCCTCCCCTCCCCCTCCCTTTCTTCTTCTTCTCCTCCTCCTCCTCCTCCTCCTCCTCCTCCTCCTCCTCCTCCTCCTCCTCCTCCTCCTCCTCCTTCTTCTTCTTCTTCTTCTTCTTCTTCTTCTTCTTCTTCTTCTTCCTCTTCTTCATGGTACTGAGGTTACTGGAAACCCTTCTACCTCCGGGCTATACTCTCAGACCTTTTTTATATTTTTATTTGGAAACAGGGTCTCTTAAGCCAGCAAGGCTGGCTTCGAACCAGCATGATCCTCCTGTCTCTGGCTCCCAAGCACGGGGATTACAAGCATGCACCACCACGCCCAGCCAGGACTTCTTCTCAGCTGCTAAAATCTACAGATGTTCAAGACTCTTAAATAAAAGCATAAGATATTTTGGGTGTGATGGCACACTTTGTAATCTCAGTGCTTGAGAGGATAAGACAGGAGGATTGCAAGTTCAAGGCCAACCTCAGCACCTTAGCAAGACCCTCAATAACCTAGAAAGACTCTGTTCCAAAAATAAAAAATAAAAAGGGCCAGGGGTGTGCTTGGAGATAGAATGCCCATGGGTTCAGTTCCCAGTATCCCCCCAAAAAAGTGCAGTATTTTATATAATTTATGCATATCCTCTTGTATACTTTAACTCATCTCTAAATCACTTATAATATGCAAAATAATGCAGACTGTGTGTAAATATTTGTTATATTGTATTGTTTAGGGAGTAATGATGAGAATAAAGTCTGCAATCATTTAGTACTGATGCATTTTTCCCCAAATATTTTCCGTCTAAAGTTTTCTGAATTCACAGATATGGAACGTGTGGACATGGAAGGCTTAGTGCTGGGTATAGGCTCTATCTGGGCTGGGCTGCAGCAGAAACAGAAGGTATACCTTCATCTCTGAGCTCCAGCCTGGCAGCCTGGATAGTCCGTTAGGCCTCAGGAGGCTCCAGGGTTACACCACATCCAGAGGGTAGAACTTGCCTTCCCTGTGAACATAAGTAGGAAAAAGTTCAACTGAGGGTCCTGAGAGTTGCTGGGCTCTTTAGGCTAGTTTTCAGGGGAGCTAACACCCTTTTATAGGCTTAGCTGCTCCTGGAGCCAAGGATTTGACCCTGCTTTTGTGGTTGGAGAGCCTTTCCCTAATAGGACTGTTTGCTGAGCCACCAGTGCCCCTCCCTCAGCTAGAGTCAAAGTGGCCTGGACTTTGTCCTAAACTCTACAGACTGTAGCCACATCTCCAGAGTATAAATGCTGTAGGATTTCTGCTATTGTCAGAATGTGACCTGGGACATTCTGGTTGAACCCTGAGCGGGATGGAGGAATGTCCTGCCACATCTGTGATCTCCACATTTAGGGCCTGGTGCACAATAAATGCTCACAGAATTGAAATCCAGGTGCTTTGTAGACAGCTCTGAATATCGATTCTGCTATGCAAACATTTCTTCCTATTTGCCACAATACCCAACGTCACTGTTTTGGTCTCTCTCCAAGGTCTCCGTCTCTAAGCTCTTAATTAGAAAAAGGAAGCAGTAATTATTAAAGTTATTAAAATATGGAATATTGCACAGGAGCGGATTAGAAGTCTTCATGCTAATCCAAACAAATCGTGCTAATGTTACTTTGATTCTGGCAAACCCAAATCCACAGAGAAAGATAAAAGCTAGGGCTTGCTTTCTAAGAGGAAGGCTTAGCCTATTTGCTAAGCTAGGATGCATCAAGCATTCACTAGGAGATGCAAAGGAGAAACGGAAGATGAAAAAAGACCTGAACACTGTAGAAAAGGCAAGGGAAATCAACTCTTTTTGGAATTCATCAAGTTCCTCCTACCAGAAGCTCCTCCCTGTTTTGGGAGTTATTGGATACAAGAAGTGCCTTTCCTTTTAAAAAGTTTTTAGCCAGGCATGGTGGTGCACACTTATAAGCCCTGTGCTTGGGAGGCTGAGACGGGAGGATCTCAAGTTTGTGCTCAGTATCAGCTATTTAGTTAGGCCTTCCACAAGATAGCGAGACCCTGTTTCAAAATAAAGAATAAAAAAATAGGGCTGAGGGGTGTAGCTGGGAGGTAGAATGCCCCTGGGTTCAATCCTCAGTACCGAAAAAACCATTTTTGTTTTTCAAGACAGGGTCTTGCTATTTTCTCCAGGCTGACTGCAAACTTGAGATCCTCCTGCCTTAGTCTCCTGAGTAGATGGTATAACAGGTATGCACCGCTGGGCCTGGCCCCAGAAGTGTCTTCACTATGCCAAGACTTCAGCAACCACATTAAAGAATGTGATTGTTCAAAACATACCAGTAGCCCAAGGACTTCTTTAGATCTAGCTAGCCAAGCAGACAGCCACACATCAGGGATAAGAAGGTAGACATACGCCAGCGCACAGGGCTCCAACAGAGCTAGCTACACATGGGGCACCGCTGAGACACACAAAGCTCGGAAGGTTCCCTACACCTGTCAGATTCAACACATGCAAGTAGAGCTCACATTTACACCCCCATCTGTTTTTTCAGCCAGGACTCAGTCTCAGGCCCTGAGGCCATTGTCACCTGACCTCTGGGCCACACACCTGAGAGCCATTTTGGATGTACCACTTTCTTTGCCAATGACCTTTAGGTGCTAAGAACTGGTGGTCCACTTCAGAGATGTCTTACCTGCGTTTTCTTCCTTTTTACCCTTGGTACTGCTGCCCAGTTCCTGTCTTTACCATCTTTCCCTACACTGCTTCTCCAAACTCTGTGTTCCCGCCAGCCCAAACTCTCACCACTCCTGTTCCCATTCTTTGCATATATGCTTCCTTCTACTCTGAGTCTCTTCCCCCTCGACTATCAGTCAAAGTCTTACTCATCTTCTAGACCTGGCTTAAGGGTCAGCTTCTCTTGATATTTAACAACAGCATTGGTTCTCAGAGCTTTGGGCTCTTTACCGTCAGAACCCTGGTCCCCGGGCACTGCCACCATGAATAGGTTTTTCTGGAGGGTCAAGAGCTGTGGGTTCCATGATTATCTGTGCTTAGGGTCTTGTGGAGTATTTTCTGGCATACAGTAGCACTCAGCCTACCTCTATTGATAGAATACTGCTCCTGGAGACTGTTAACCTCGTAGATACTTGTCTCTGTGACAGACAGCTGCTGGACTGAAAGAAAGAATGTTCTGGAAGTGCCACAAAGAAGTATGTGTAGTTGGGCATGGTGGGAGATTCCTGTAATCCCAGTACTTGGGAGGCTAAGACAGGAAGATTGCAGGTCCAAGGCTAGCCTCAGCAATTTAGCAAGACCTTGTTTCCAAATTAAAAAGAAAAAGGGGCTGGGAGGTGTAGCTCAGAAATAGAACGCCCCTGCTTCAATACCCAGTAACATAGATTTTTTTTTTAAAAAGGGCTACATATTATCTAGTGATATAATGAATTAGATGATGCCTAAGGTAAGAAGCATGGTTCTGAAGGGAAGTAGAGAAAGAAGCTGCACTTGAGTCTGTTGGCTAGGGCTTGACTGTATTTCATAAAAAGGACTTTATAGTGCTAAAAAGCATTGCCACACTTAGGACTTGAGAGAGTTGAGGCGAGTAATCTCAGGTTAGAATGACGACTGTTTATTAAACACCTAATATGTCTAGATGCTGTATTTTGCCTATTTTGTGTTAAAACCTAACATCTTGACATATGAGGTATACCTATGCCTATTTTATGGATGAAGAAATTGAGGCTCAGAGAAGTAATTTATCAGTAGCCACACATGTACAAAAGGAGTAGAATAAGGATTTAAAAAAAAATAGCTGAAACACAAATCTGACCCCTACACCTTGTCTCTTTTTATTTATTTTTTGTGGTGCTGGAGAACACAGGAGATATACCCCCCAGTCTATTTTATTTGGAAACAGGGTCTCAGTAAGTTGCTGAAGCTGGCTACAAACATGTAATCCTCCTGTCTCAGCCTCCCAGGTACTGGGATTACAGGCATGTGCCACCCCCCCCCCCCAGCTCTACTCTCTTTATACTAACCTAAATTTACTCTGGAAAATGGAAATATATCTCCTCTTTGGGAATCTATGCTATGAATCAATTACATCTTTAATTTTCTCTTCATTAAAAATATTATAAGGTTAATAATACAGGCTAGAACAGACTGAGCTATGTGTCAGTTTGCCCTTCTTCCTACCACTTGTTCCTGGTTTGTACCACTAAGAAAAAAAAATATGAACGCATCTGAAATCCACTCAGGACTTGGGAGGCTGAGACAGGAGAATCTCAGGTTCCAGGCGAGTCTTAGGAACTTAGTAAGACCCTCCACAACTTAATGAAACCTTGTTTCAAATTAAAAAAAAATGAAATAGGGCTAAGAGTATAGCTGAGAGGTAGAATGGCCCTGGGCTCAGCCTCCAGAACCACAAAAAGAAAAGAAGAAAAAAAAGAAAAGAGTAAATAGGTCTCCAAGAAGTGAACCAAACAAAAAAGGAAGGGAAGCCAAGTGCCCAAGTACTCTGCAAACCAGTAAAAATACCTCACTTTTGTACATGTACATGGTCCTACTTGCTCCTCACACTAGCACTCAGGATTCATACAGCAATTCCTGTTTTCTAGGTGAGGAAACTGAAGTTGAGAAGGTTAAGGGTTTGACTACATTTGAACACTAATAAGGGCAGAGCCCGAACTTAAACTTGATGTTCTTTCTCCCAAGCCCAGTGTGGTCCCTTCATCCCTGGCGTGCTGGTGCCCAGCTCCCAGAACTGGGCATAGTAAACAGGTATGTTTGAATATGTGAATACTAATAAAAATATCTAGGTTTCGTTGCTCTTACAGAGTGCTTTGCATGAATTATCTCTTTTAATTCTCATAACCCCATGATGTAAGGACTTTTTACTTGTCTCATTTTACAGAACAGCAAACTGAGGCAAAGAGAGATGGAGGCCATCTGCTTAAGTGGCAAAGCCAAGATTTAAATCTAGTTCTGATGCCTGTTGGGGTTTTGCTCTTGAAAGTTGAAAACATGGTCTTCTGTGTCTACTGATCATGGGGCACATTGTCCAGTGATTTTCCCTCTCAGAGCAGGTCAGGGCTGTCTTCCTTTAGGGCTGGTTCAGCTGGATAAATCGTACCTGGTGGGTCTTTTAAAATATCTATTCTCCAGGTTTTGAAAAGAAGTGAGCCAGGCGTGGTGGCGCACGCTTGTAATCCCAGTGCTTGGGAGGCTGAGATAGGAGGATCGCACAGGTTCGAAGCCAGCCTCAGCTACTGAGTGAGGCTCTCAGCAATTTAGTGAGACCCTGTTTCCAAATAAAATATAAAATAGGTCTGGGAATATATCCTGGAGGTAGAAAAGCCCCTGGGTTCCACCCCCAGAACCACACACACACAAAAAAAGAAAAGTGAAGCAATCTCCTTAGAAGATACCCTTCTTTGTGCCACTTGTTCCTGGGTTGTACTACTAAGAAAAGGGATACATAGTTGGTTGCTGTTTTTTTCATCAGTATCAAGCAACAACACCTTTTGAAAGCCTCAGGGACTAGGTGAGTACTATCCTCCTTGTATTTCCCTTCAATTGTTTACTGAGCAGTTTATATCTTGGAATTCTGAGATGAGACTATACAAGTAAGGGCCCAGGAAGACATTTCTGGTTCTATACTGTCTCTACCCTGTCAATAGGTTTTACTAGCTAAAGACAATACTTTCAGGGTTTTTATTTCTGTGTTTTCAGAAATCCTAGAGGACATTTGGGAAGATGATGGCGAGTATGCCCCAAAGTCCCCAGGACAAAGGACCACCCAGTTTTTATCTCCTCTCCATACCATGTTTTTAGCTTTCCAAGATTCTCAACTCCTTGGACCTCTTTTTCTGCCTAGCTCTTAATGGTTTTCTCATCTGCTAATTGGGATGAGGGATGATAGCAATAGCTGCCCTAACTCTGCTGCCTAAGGAAGTTCTTACCTCTTAACACAGGAGAGTCCAGTCTCATCTTGTCCCAGTAGATATCCAATAGATTCTTCAAGATCTTAGTGCCTTTCCTGGAGTGAGGGTAGTTCATGGTTACCTTGTACTCAGCTTCTGAATTGGCACAATCGGTTCATTGTCACCTGTCCCTGGCTGCTTCTAAATGACAAGTCATTTTGCTTAATTTCACCAAGTACCAGCTCTAAAGCCCTCCTTTAAATATAAATGTAGCAACTAGAATTGTCAAATCAGTCAAAATTGATCTACCAAATAGTGTATAACTTTGTGTTCCCTTTCACCCTCCTGGTTCTTGAGCCTGCATTTATTGCCTTCAAATAAACAAATAGCATCACTTATAATGCTTTAAGCATTCGATGAACACATCTGTGTATTATCACATTTAGTCCTTGAAACTACCCTGTGAAGTAGAGTCCCCCCCCCCCCATCTTGTAGATGAGGACATGGCAACTTAGATCACATAGCAAAGAAGTAAAGGGCTGGTATTTTTTTCCAGTGTGGAGGATGGAGCCCAGGATCTCATGAATGTTGGCCAAGTGCTCTACCACTGAGCTACAGCCCTAGCCCAAGCACTACGCTTTGAAAAATTGACTGACCTTGAAGTCCTAACCCATGTATCCCAAGTACTATTCTGGGGCTGAAAGTCTATGCCTGGATTAGCTCCTGGGATTGAGAATGGGTTGAAGCAGATACTCTCTTTTGGCTCTCTTTTTCTGAGTATTGTGCTAAGGCACAAAGCACCAGGTTTTGTTAGTGGTGTGTGTGTGTGTGTGTGTGTGTGTGTGTGTGTGTGTATTGGTACTAGGAATTGAATTTAGGGGAATTCTATCTTTGGGATACACCTTCAGTCCTTTTTACTTTTTATTTTTAAACAAGATCTCATTAAGTTGCTGAAGGTCTCTCTAAGTGGCTGAGGCTGGCCTCAAACCTGCGATTCTCCTTTCTTAGCCTCCAAAGTACTGGAACTATAAGCATGCACCAAAAGGCCCAGAGAAGATTATATAATGTGTGTGTGTGTGTGTGTGTGTGTGTGTGTGTGTGTGTACTGTGGATTGAACTCAGGAGCATTCTATCTCCAAGATCCTCCTCTAGCACTTTTTATGCTTTTTTTTTTGGTGGTACTGGGGTTCCTGGAAGCCTTTCTACCTCTGGGCTACACTCCCAGACCTATTTTTATATTTTTGAAACAGGGTTTCTTATGCCAGTGCGGCTGGCTTCAAACCTGTGCGATCCTCCTGTCTCCACCTCCCAAGCACGGGGATTACAAGTGTGTGCCACCACGCCCGGCACTTTTTATGTTTTGTTTTGAAACAGGGTGTTGCTAAGTTGCTGATGGTCTTGAACCTGAAATCCTTCTGTCTCAGTCTCCCAAGTAATGGGATTACAGGCATGTGCCACCATGCCAGGCTGAGATTATATTCTTAGAAAAAGAGTTGTCACAACACTACAACATATAGACACAGGCAGTACTTTACTTGAAACTATTGCACCCCAAGAATCAACTTGAGATGGATCAAAGACTTGGAATTAGTCCAGAGACTGTGAAGCTATTAGAGGTGGGCATAGACTCAACACTCCAACATATAGGCACAGGCAGTAACTTTCTTAACAAGACCTCCAAAATGCAAGAAATTAAAGCAAGAATTAACAAGTGGGATGGCATCAAACTAAAAAGTTTCTGCTTGTCAAAGGAAGCAATCAAGAACCTAAAGAGAAAGCCTACAGAATGGGAGAAGAGCTTTACCAGCCACCACTCCGATAGAGGGCTGATATCCAGAATATACAAAGAGCTCAAAAGACTACACTAGCAAAACAAATAACCCAATCAAGAAATAGGCAACTGAATTGAATAGACACTTTACAAAAGAAGATATACAAATGGCCAATAGATACATGAAAAGATGTTCAACATCATTAGCCATCAGGGAGATGTAAATCAAAACTACACCGCGATTCCATCTAACCCCAATCAGAGTGGCAAGCATAAAGAAATCAAATAACAACAAATGCTGGTGAGGATGTGGGGAAAGAGCAACTCTCTTACACTTTTGGGGGTATCTTTCCAAAGGGGTTGAAATCAGAGAATTACAGTAACATATACATACCATGTTCATAGCAGCACAATTTGTAATAGCCAAAATATGGAACCAACTTAGGTCTCTATCAACAGATGAATGGATTGCAAAATTATGGGAAGTACACACAATGGAATTCTACTCAACTATAAAGAAGAACAAAATCACATCATTCACAAGAAGATGGAAAGACCTGGAGAACATTATGTTAAGTGAGATCAGCCAAACACAGAAAGAGAAGGGACATATGTTTTCTCTAATATGCCCAAACTAGGGAGCACTGGGGATACCAGAGGGACTCCAGATTATGGAAGGGAACTTCATCAAAGTTGAAATGGAAGAGTAGGAGATGAAGAAGGCTGAGGTTGATTAATGGAGGAGCTACATCTTTTACATGTGTAAAAGTATGCATATAGCATGGTTAACCTGGGCACTCATTGTTGGGGGGGGAATTGGGGGGAGAGGGCACCAAGCACCGAATGAATGTATGCTATTTTCAATATTATCCACATAAAAAATATAAAAAAGAAAAAGTCATTATTTCTTTTTTTCAAGTTATTTATCCTCTGCTCTCATTCTCTTCATTGGATTGTGTCTTCCCAAATCTCCTGGGTCTCTGGAGCATGGATTACTTACTTAGTCAAGATTGTTGTCCTTCAATGGTTATTGGTGAGAAGGAATGTGATCCTGGTGTCATCTGCAAGCCACAATTTCAGTCCCCTGGTGCATTTCAATGTACTTTATGTGAAGTAACATGGTCTCCACTGCATGCTCTTGACAACACATGCCTCATCAACCTAAAAGGTAGATCTCAGCTCAAATATCAGTCTTTCTCACTACAGGTTTTTCTACTACTCCAAAGCAGGTAAGTCTTCCTGTCCCAGTATCTTAGTCACATCTTTCTGATTCCCTTAACTCATGTTGTTCATCTCAAATTGAAGTTTCTGTAAACATCTATAAAATGTTTCATGAAATGTTCAGAAGAGACATTTTCCCCCTGTAGTGCTGGGGATTGAATTCAGGGGTATTATACCTCCTAGGTACACCTCCAGCCCTTTTAATTTTTCTTTTGAAACAGGGTCTCACTAGGTTGCTGAGACTCTTGCTGTGTTGCTGAAGCTGGCCTTGTTCCGGTCAGCATTCTTGCAGCTAAAATATAAAAGATTAACTTAGAGGAAAGAAGATTTGTTTTCTTACAGTTTCTGGCTCAGTTAATGTGAGACCAGGGACCAGAGATCCCAGGACATGGAGGCAGGAGGCAAAGAGAGGGAGGACACTTGGGCTGTGCTCCTCACAACATGGAGGCTAGAATAAGAGAGAGCAGGGGAGAAGGCTGTATCATCCCCAAGGCTGCACCCCAGGAACCACCTACTTAGCCACATCCTGCTGGGCCAGGCCACCACCCAGATAAATTTATTAGAATGGATTTGCCCATTATTCTGGGATTACAGCCCTCATGAATTAATTATATCAACTCCAAAACCCAATTTATAAGTTCTTTAGGGGAGCATTCTATATCTAAGTATAACAGTCCTCAAACCTGCTATCCTCTGTTTGAAAAGGCAAATTTATATATAAAGTGATGTAACTGAGGGGGATGAGAGAGGGAAGAGAGAAAATCCCTAAAGTACATAACATACATTCATAAACATATCAAAGTGAGCCACTAAGCCAAACAAGAGAAAAAAGGAGGGGGGGGAATGGGATGAGTGTCCAGTGGTAGCCACAGGTGGGAATTGAAACTTTTATTAACTATAACTGGGCAGGAAGGACCTTATTGGAGGGACAGAAATGTTCTAAAACTGACTCATGGTGATTTTCACTGAAAGTCACTGAATTGTATGCTTAAAATGGATGAATTTTATGATATGTAAAATACGTTTCAATAAAGATATTAAAGAAGAAACAACTATTCACTGTATTACTGCCTTGCACTCGTTAGAGTGCATGCCTTGAAGGGCAGGGATCTCCTCTGTCTTGTTCACAGGTATATCCCCGGCACATGAGAGCACCTGCTGCAAGAAGAGTTCAGCAGATATTCAGAGAGTGAGTGGGGATGGGCTAGCAATCTCCTCCCATTGTGTAAGCACACAGTGTCAGCCTATGAAAAGAGATATACTCAATACAGAATTAGCAACACACTCCATATCCAAATCATACACCAAGGATAAAAATTAAAATAATTCATAAAACCTGTGTTTTCAATGTGAGTGTTGAATTGTTTGCTGTTAACTCAGCATCTTCCCTGCTTCCTTTCACAGCCTTCTCATCATTCCATCACCATCACAGGGAAGTCTGAAATGCTTTTTCCATAATTCTTTTTCAGGATGGTCCTGGGGCAGTTGAGTGGCAGAACAGAAGTCACTACTCTTTGGCAGCAGTTGTGCACACATGGAAAACAGGCATGAGGTAAGGTTTGAAGGGCTTCAAGTGAACTATGAAGTACCTGCTTCAGTGCTGCAGGTAGTGAGCTTGGAGCTTTCCTGCAATTTTGTTTATTAATTTAATTATTTATTTATTTTTTGTATTATCTATCCCAGTAAATATTTTTATTGGTGCATTGTTGTCAGACATCTTAAAGGGGTACAAGATGATAGAAGCATACATGCACACAACACTCACTTGGCCCTTCCCCATTTCCCATCCCATGCCCCCCTCCTTTTTTCTCTTGTTTGGTTTAGTGGTTGACTTTGATATGTTTATGAATGTATGTCATGTACTTTAGGGATTTTCTCTCTTTCCTTTCTCATCACCCTCAGTTACATCACTTTATTTGCTCATCTATGGTTTATCCTTTTTCATCTAGAGTTCCTCCTATGACCCCTTTTCTCCCTAGCTTCCACATATTAGGGAGAACATCCAATTTTTTACTTTTTGTGACTAACTAATCTCACTTAGCATGATGTTCTTCATTTTAAAAATTACTTTTATTGGTGTATTATAGGTATACGTCATAGTAAGATTCAAAGTGATATATACATATATGCCTGTATCACTTGATTTTTTTCTCTGTATCCCTTTCAGCTGTGGAAGCAGAAGTTGTCAACCACTTTTTTGCTCTGGTTACTCTTTGATGTTATGAAGATCAGCTGCTATGCTGATCTTTGCTCTCTAGGTCTTTCTAATGGTTGGGTAAGTACCCAGTTCCCCAGTTTCAAACCTTTCCTATTTGAAAAGCCTGATGGGGGTCTCTTTTTTGATTATGCTCTGATTGACAAAATGGATACAAATTACAACTTTTTAAGAACTCAGGGTTGGGGTTGGAAGTGTAGCTCAGGGGAAGGGCATCTGCGTATCATGTGTGTGAGGCCCTGAGTCCCATCCTCAGCACCACAAAACAAAACCAAAAACCAAAACGTAACTCAGGATTGGATACTGGTGACTATAGGAAGGATAGAGGTTCTATGTGTCTTTTTTTTTTTTTTCTTTTTAGGCTTCAGTTGGCCTCAAGAGGAACATCCTTTACTAATATCTGTACACCATGGGAATAAGTCTCTTTTCCTTTTCACATGATGCCTTCTGTCATCTCTTATGCTCTCTGCATGGTCATTGTGAGTGTGATCTATTTCCTTTTTCCTCTCCTCCCAGCCTCCAAAATATACCCTTTTCCAGATTGCTGATTTGTACAACATGACCAGCCTTCCTATCTCTCTCTCTCTCTCTCTCTCTCTCTCTCTCTCTCTCTCTCTCTCTCTCTCTCTCTACCTATGTACCTATCTACCTATCTGTCTATCATCTATATCCATCTGGTTGCCTGGTTACACCAACAGAGCATAGTCAACTAGGGCAAGAGTTTTCAAAGCCAGACGCATTTAGATACTCACCAACCTCCCCAAACCTTGTGCCAGACATTTGAAGAGCCAAGAATCTGGATTTGCCACCTAGAAAAAAACATTGCACCACCCACTCTTTTTGTTCAAATAACAACAAAGAGAAGACATCAGTTCAAGATTGTTTTTTTTCTTAAAATAATTGTTCTATCACAATGTTTTAGTTAATTTGAAGCCTGAATGACTGGAATGACTGCCTATACTTTTGAGCCCTCTGTAGAAATCCCTGTAGGTCAGGTGGTATCTGGAGGCTCGTTCCTGCCTGTCTCGGCCTTGTTCAGCTCTTCTTTCCTGCAGATCCTGGACCTCAGCTCTTCTGGACTTGAACATAGCTTATAACAGTAACCTGATTCCATTACCTAGAGGCCCAGAGCTAAATCAGCCCCAGACTTGATGTTTAGCATGGCATAAGTGAGCTCTGCTTGCTTGAGTGGCTCCTCACTCCTGGTACTTCCTGCCTCTGTGAGACTTTGCCAGCCTGGGTATTTGCCTCACTGCCTATTATATCTTGTATTATAATTCTTCTTCACCACTGGGCTCCAACTTAAACCCTATCTCTGTGATTGGAATGACCACTCAGTCCAGTGTTTTCCTTCACTTCTGGGAATGATAGTGAAATGCCTAAATCTCCTCCCTATGTCCTTCCTTCCAAGATTACTGGCTGAAGTCCTGCTGGGAATGGTTAGAACGCCAAAATTGCCATCAGTTGTATTTGTGCATGTCTCTCAAGACTCAAGTTCTTCCGGCTTGCAGTAATTCACCCCCTTCCCACCCTCTCTCCCTACCCATCACACCTCACCAATGGCTTTGGTCTGCCCAAATCAGTGCAGAGCAAAGTATACTTGCCAGACCTCCAAGCCTTGGGCCATCTGGTAGCCCTTGCTGAAACTTGCCTCTTCAGTTGAGCTAGCTGAAATTCAATAAGGATTCAGAGATTCCTTACTATTTATTTTCTGGCTAATAGAGAGTTAAGCAAGCCTCAGTTCCTACCTTCAGGAGCCCATAACACTGCTAGAGCAATACTTCTCTCTCTGCTGTCTGTCTCACAATACTGGGAGCTCATGCATCATATCTGAGCCCCCATCAGTATGGTAGAATTTCTCATAGCTGGAGAGAAGATGGAAGGCAATATAGAAAAAATGTTCTTGTTCATTCAGGCCAAACAGCACTGGGGTTGCAATTCTCCAGGTAATTGTATTTCCATTTGTCTGGGGAAAATCTATGGAGCCTTGGAATGTTTTTCTGTTCACAAAGGTTGAGGGATTTTTTTTTTCAGATCTCAGAAGAGTCATATTCTGATAGAAATAGAAATGCAACAATGCTAATGTGAGATCCATTCTAGATGAGCTGATAACTTAGGGAGAGCTTTGAAGGCTGCCAGTCTTTGATGGTTTGTTGCTTTAGGCAAAACTAGTGCCTAACCTAACAATAATGGTGATAATAATAACACTGAAAAGAAATCCAGAAAAAGGCATTTATTGTGCTTCTGAAATGTGCCAGTCCCAGTGGAAATGGAATCATCAAATACTAGGAAGATTTTCTGCTTAAATCTTAGACTGTGAGCATGGACAGGATAGCTTGCTTCTTGAAAGGTATATAAGAAAGAGTTTTTTAGCCACCTCCGGCTTTAATTTTTCTTTTTACTATGAAAAGCTATATGCTTTTCATGTTACAAGCTGCATTTTTTAAAATAGAACTCTGAAACCCTTCTTCAGATGCAGTCAAATTTTATTGTCAAAAGGCAGAGGATAAATTGAGGTAAACATATCCCTGTATTCATTAAAACCTGAACTCCATAAAATGGAGTCCACTCTTTGCTCTTTGTAAACATTTATTTCACCAGCACCCAGAATGGATCAACACGTGTGTGTGTGTGTGTGTGTGTGTGTGTGTGTGTGTGTGCGCGCGTGCTATTTAGAAACTAAAAAAATAGCTGACACTTCTAGACCTTGTTCTCTGATACTGAGAACAAGCCATGAATGGACACACGAACAAAGTATCCTGGGTACATCTGAAGGAAGCATGCTGATTTGAAATGATCCTCTTACTGTCAAACTTAAGAACTGGAGGGAAACACTGGCCTCATAGATATTTTAAACTTAAAGTATGTCATCTCCATATCTTGTTTTCTGCAGCTTTCAGTCCCATAGATCCACATGATCTATTTTCATTTCTAAATTCTATTTCATTTCTAAATTCAATTTGTACAACATGACCAGCCTTCCGCTCTCTCCCTCTCTCTCTCTCTCTCTCTCTCTCTCTCTCTCTCTCTCTCTCTCTCTCTCTCTTTCTCTCTCTCTCTACCTATCTACCTATCTACCTATCTGTCTATCATCTATATCCATCTGGTTGCCTGAATATCCATCTGGAATTGCTGAAGTGCTTAGTTGGTAGGAGTTCTCTGATTTCATCTTCACTCTGGACACCAATTTCACATTTAAGGTCTAGAAATAGCAAATAAGAGATTCTCCATGGATCATCTTCTATGGACCTAGTAATTCAAAACTGTAAACGAATATAATTTCAGGCCAGAGAAGTGAGGGACTGGCAACAGCTAAAATAGGGCTTTAAAAATCTGGTTAAAGGGAATCCATTAATTTAGGTTAAGGACATCTGTAACTTTGGAAAAACTGCTGATATTTTACAAATCACATATCCTCAATGCCAAAACACTAACAGAGCTTCTTAGACATAAAATAGTGAGGCTTTTCAGAGAAATTCAATTGCTGTTTGGAATTCTATTGTTACCTTGTCCAATCTCTCATTTATTAATGAATCCTTTTGGCAGTAAGAAAATTCCTTATAATGTAAGAATTTAGGTTCCAATCAAAAGAATGTATATGAGTCTGAAAAACAACTTGGGAGTCTTTCTCCTCAGGAAAATTTATACACAGTCATTCAGAAGTACAGATCTGTCTCCAGAGAGTCTTGAGCCAGAAAATCTCACAATAAAGAAGAATGGTGTCTTGGCCACCTGGCCAACATCTTTTCCACAGGAACTTCCCTTTGCTGCAGAACAGCCAGCAGCTCTTTAGGAACTGAAAAACTCAAAGCTCTTTCTAGCACTGTCATCTTCATTTAGTATCCTTGGGGTCCAGCCCATCCAGAAGGAAGACACACACTATTCTTGATCTTAAACACACTCCTACAACATTTTAAATCAATAAACTATATATTTATGGTGTACAATGTTATATCTTGATGAATATGTATATTATTCAGTAGTTAAATCAAGCTAGCATATCCATTACCTCACATCCTTATCTTTTTTTTATTTTATTGGTGCACTAAAGTCTCACATCATGATGTGGGTCATATTGCCAATGGCATATATTCATTCACACAGTACTTGGTGCCCTCCCCCACTTCTCTTTTCACTCTCTCTCAATGCTGAGTGTTCAGGTTAACAATGTTATACTGACATGTATACACATTCAAATGCATGTGTAAAGCTCAGCCTCCTTCCTCTCCTACCTTTAATTTCTGGCTTTGCTGAGGTTTCCCCTCCATCATCTGGAGTCCCTCTGGTATCCCCAATGTTCCCTAGTTTGGGCATATTAGAGAAAACATATGTCCCTTCTCTTTCTGTGTTTGGCTGATCTCACTTAACATAATATTCTCCAGGTCTTTTCATCTCCTTGTGAATGACATGATTTTGTTATTTATAGCTGAATAGAATTCCATTGTGTATATTTCCCACAGTTTTGCAATCTATTCATCTGTTGATGAAGACTTAGGTTGGTTCCATATTTTGGCTATTGCAAATTGTGCTGCTATGAACATGGGTATGCATTTGTTACTATAGTTCTTTGATTTCAACACATTTGAAAAGACACCCAGGAGTGGTAGAGCTGTATCATATTGTGGATCTATTCTCAATTTTCTAAGGTATCTTCACACTGATCTCCAATAGCAGCTGAACTAGTTTGCACTCCCACCAAAAGTGTAAAAGAGTTCCTATTGCTCCACATCCTTGCCAGCATTTGTTGTTATTTGATTTCTTTATGCTTGGGGTTAGATGGAATCTCAGTGTAGTTTTATTTGCATTTCCCTGATGGCTAATGATGTTGAACATTTTTTCAAGTATCTATTGGCCATTTGTATCTTTCCTTTTGTGAAGTGTCTATGCAATTCAGATGCCCATTTCTTGATTGGGTTATTTGTTTTGCTAGTGTAGAATCTATTGAACTCTTTGTATATTCCAAATATAAATATATATTTGTATTTGGATATTAGCACTCTATCAGAGTGGTGGCTGATAAAAATCTTCTCCCATTCTGTAGGCTTTCTCTTTGGGTGCTTGATGTTTCCTTTGATGAGCAGAAACTTTTTAGTTTGATGCCATCCAAATTCTTGCTTTAATTTCCTGCACTTTGGAGGTCTTGCTGAGGAAATTATAGCCTGTGCCTATATGTTGGAATGTTGAGCCAATGCCCTTCTCTAATAGCTTCAGAGTCTCTGGTCTAATTTCCAGGTCTTAAATCCATCTGGAGTTGATTACTGTGGATGATTAGAGGTAAGGATTTAGTTCCATCTTTCTACAAATGGATAGCCAGTTCTCCCAGCACCATTTGATGAAAAGGTTGTCTTTTCTCCAGCATATGAATTTGGCCCTTTTGTCACAGAACAATTGACTATAAGTGTTTGGGTTTGTTTCTGTATCTTCTATTGTGTTCCATTTATCTGTGTGCCTGTTATTGTGCCAATACCATGCTGTTTTAACTATTATTACTCTGTAGTATAATTTGAAGTCAGGGATTGTGATGCCTTCTGCATGGTTCTTATGGCTGAGAATTGATTTGGCTATTATGGGTCTTTTATTTCTCCATATGAAATTCATGACTGATTTTTTTAGGTCTATGAAGAATGTTGTTGGTATTTTGATAGGAATTGCATTGAATCTGTAGATCACTTCTGGCAGAATGGTCATTTTGATGATACTTATTTTGCCTATCCAGGAGTAAGGGAGATCTTTCCATCTTCCAAGGTCTTCTTCAATTTCTTTCTTTAATGTTTTATAGTTTTCATTGTAGAAGTCTTTTACATCTTTGGTTAGGTTTATTTCTAGGTAGTTTATTGGTTTTGAGATTATTTTGAATGAAATTGTTTCATTTCTTTCTTTCTTCATGGATACATTATTGGCATATAGAAAAGCAACTGATTTCTTTAGATTGATTTTGTATCCCGCCACTCTGGAATTCATTAATCAGCTCTTGGCTTTTCTAGATATAGGATCATGTTGTCTGCAAAGGATAATTTTAATTTCTCTTTTTCCATTTGAATTTCTTTGATAGCCTTCTCTTTATTTTTTTCTTTTCATTTTTTAAAATTTTTTTATTGGTGCACTATATTCATACAACTTATTGGGGTAAAAAACTTGTGTGTACAAACATGTACTCATCGCTGATTTAACCCCTATCCAAATCCCACCCCATTCCCTCCCTGTCCCGCCCTCCCTTTCTTGGCTTAGTGATTGACTTCGATATGTTTAAGTACATTGTGAGCTTTAGAGATTTTCCTCTTCCCCCCTCATTTCTCCTCCTTTAGGTTGTCTTGTTTGCTCCTCTTTTCTCCCTAACTCTCACATATTAGGGAAAGCATCTGATTTCTTATTTTTTGTGCCTGACTAATCTCACTTAGCATAATGTCCTCCAGTTCCATTCATTTCCCTGAAAATGATGTAATTGAGTTTTTTTTGATGGCTGAGTAAAATTCCATTGTGTACATATCCCACAGTTTTGTAATCCATTCATCTGTTGATGGACATCTTGGCTGGTTCCATAGTTTGGCTATGGTGAATTGTGCAGCTATGAACATAGATACACATGCATTAGTTTGGTAGTTTGGTTTCTTTTCTTTTGGGTAGATACCCAACAGTGGTATTGCTGGATCAAATGGTAGATTTGTTCCCATTCTTCTGAGGATTCTCCATACTGTTTTCCAAAGTGGTTGCACTAATTTGCAATCCCACCAACAATGTCTTAGAGTTCCCACTTCTCCACCTCCTCGCCAGCATCTGTTGTTGTTTGTGTTTTGAATGATGGCCATTCTAGTTGGAGTTAGGTGAAATCTCAGGGTAGTTTTGATTTGCATCTCTCTGATTGCCAGTGATGTTGAGCATTTTTTCATGCATTTATTGGCCATTTGAATTTCTTCTTTTGTGAAGTGTCTATTTAGTTCATTTGCCCATTTTGTTATTGGATGCTTTGTTTTCTTAGTGTTGAGTTTCTTGAGTTCTCTGTATATTCTAGATATTAGTCCTCTATCAGTGGTGTAGGTGGCAAAAATCTTCTCCCATTCTGTTGGCTCTCGGTTGAGATTCTTGATAGTTTCCTTTGCTGAACAGAAGCTCTTCAGTTTCATGCAATCCCATGTATTGATTCTCCTTTTAATTTGTTGTGCCTTTGGGGTCTTGTTGAGGAAATGTTTGTCTGTGCCTATGTGTTGTAGTGTTGGACCTATGCCCTCTTCAAGGAGCTTCAAGGTCTCTGGTTTAATTTCCAAGTCTTCAATCCATCGCGAGTTGACTTTTGTACAGGGTGAAAAAGTGGGATTAACATCCAATTTTCTGCATATGGTTAACCAGTTTTGCCAACACCATTTGTTGAAGAGGCTATCTTTTTTCCAGTGTATGTTTTTGGCCTCTTTGTCAAAAATCAATTGGCTGAAAGTGTGTGGACTTGTTTCTGGGTCTTCTATTCTGCTCCATTGGTCTATATATCTGTTCTTTTGCCAGTACCATGCTGTTTTTATTACAATGGCTTTGTAGTATAGTTTAAAGTCAGGTATTGTGATTCCTCCTGCGTGGTTTTTGTTGCTGAGAACTACCTTGGCTATTCTGGGCTTTTTGTTATTCCATATAAATTTAAGGACTGATTTTTCTATGTCTGTGAGGAATGATCTTGGTAGTTTAATGGGCATTGCATTAAATCTGTAGATCACTTTTGGGAGGATGGCCATTTTAATGATATTTATTCTGCCAATCCATGAACATGGAAGGTCTTCCCATCTTCTAAGATCTTCTTCGATTTCTTTTTTCAGTGTTTTATAATTTTCTTTGTAGAGATCTTTTACCTCCTTGGTCAAGTTTATTCCTAGGTATTTTATTTTTTTGTGGGAGATCCTGAGTGGAAGTGTTTTCTGAATTTCTTTTTCAGTGGATTTATGGTTGGTGTACAGGAAAGCTTCTGATTTTTTAAGATTGATTTTGTATCCAGATACCTTGCTGAATTTGTTGATCAGTTCTATAAGCCTTTTGGTTGAGTTTGTTGGGTTTTCTAAATATAGTATCATGTCATCTGCAAATAGTGAAAGCTTGAGTTCTTCTTTTCCTATTTGTACTCCTTTGATTTCCTTTTCTTGCCTTATTCCTCTGGCTAGAGTCTCTAGTACTATATTGAAGAGAAGTGGTGATAGTGGACATCCTTGTCTCGTTCCAGATTTTAGGGGGAATTCTTGAAGTTTTTCCCCATTTAATATGATGTTGGCAGTGGGCTTATTGTAGATTGCCTTAATAATTTTGAGATATGTTCCTTCTATTCCAATTCTCTGCAGTGTTTTTATCATAAATGGATGTTGAATTTTATCAAATACTTTTTCAGCATCTATTGAGATGATCATGTGGTTTTTGTCTTTGATTCTGTTTATATGATGAATTACATGGATTAATTTTCGTATATTGAACCAGCCTTGCATCCCTGGGATGAACCCTACCTGGCCATGGTGAATGATTTTCTTGATGTGGTTTTGAATGTGTGTTGCTAGTATTTTGTTTAATAGTTTTGCATCCAAGTTCATCAGAGATATAGGCCTGTAGTTTTCCTTCCTTGAACTGTCTTTATTCGGTTTGGGTATTAGTGTGATGTTGGCCTCATAGAATGTATTTGGGAGAGTCCCGTTTTTTTCTATTTCCCAAAATAGTTTGAGTAGTATTGGGATTAGCTCTTCTGTAAAGGTTTTATAGAATTCACTTGGGAAACCATCTGGTCCTGGGCTTTTCTTTGATGGTAAGCTCTTTATTGCTATTTCAATCTCTTTGATTGTTATTGGTTGGTTTAAGTGTTCTTCTTGACTCAGTTTAGGAAGGTTGTATTTATCTAGGAAGTTGTCGATTTTCTCCAGATTTTCCATTTTGTTGGAGTATAGTTTTTCAAAGTAGTTTCTGATAATCCTCTGGATTTCTATGCTGTCAGTAGTAATGTCTCTTTTTTCATCCCTTATATTCATAATTTGGGTTGATTCTCTCTTTTTTTTAGTTAGGTTGGCTAGTGGTTTATCAATCTTGTTAATTTTTTCAAGAAACCAGCTTTTGGTTTTGTTGATTTTCTGCATTTTTTTTTCTCTATTTCGTTAATTTCTGCTCTAATTTTAATAATTTCCCGTCTTCTGCTGGCTTTGGGGTTCAATTGTTCCTGCTTTTCAAGGGCTTTGAGGTGTGTCATAAGGCTATTTATTTGAAGATTTTCTGTTTTTCTTATGTGAGCACTCAGTGCTATAAATTTTCCTCTTAATACTGCCTTCAGAGTGTCCCAGAGGTTTTGATATGTTGTTTCTTTATTTTCATTTGTTTCTAGAAATTTCTTGATTTCACCTCTTACATCTTCTATGACCCATTCTTCATTCAGAAGTGTGGTGTTCAGTCTCCACATGTTTATGTTGTTTCTCTGGGTCTTCTTATAGTTGATTTCTAGTTTCATTCCATTATGGTCTGAAGTGACACAGGGAAGTATGTAACATTTTTTAAATTTGCTAGTGCTCATTTTGTGTCCCAGGATGTGATCTATTTTGGAGAAGGTTCCATGAGCAGCTGAGAAAAATGTAAACTCCACTGTAGTTGGGTGAAATATTCTATATGTGTCCAACAGGTCCATTTGGTTAATGGTGTTCTTTAGTTCTGAGACATCTTTACTGACCCTTTGTCTGGAAGATCGGTCTAGTATTGTGAGAGGTGTGTTAAAGTCTCCCAGTATTATTGTGTTGGGATTTATGTGTGACTTCATGTCACAAAGAGTTTGATTTATGAAAGTAGCTGCCCCTATGTTTGGGGCATAGATGTTGATTATTGTTATTTCCTCTTGCTGGACTATTCCTTTTACCAGTAAAATGTGACCTTCTTTGTCTCTTCTAATAAGTTTGGGTTTGAAGTCTAACTTGTCTGATATCATAGTTGCTACTCCTGCTTGTCTTCGAGTACCATTAGCATGGATTACCTTGCTCCAGCCTTTTACCTTGAGTTTGTTCCTATCTTTACTTGTAAGGTGTGTTTCTTGTAAGCAGCAGATGGATGAATTCTGGCTTTTAATCCATTTTGCCACTTTATGTCTTTTTATTGGGGAGTTGAGGCCATTTACATTCAGTGTGATTATAGAGAGATAATTTTTAATTCCCAACATGTTAAGATCTTATTTCTGTTTGAGATACTGTTTATTCTTCTTTGCCTAGTTGTCTGCTGGATGGGAATTCTTGTTTCTTTGGTTCTGGCGTGTATTACCCATTTCCTCTTTGCAGTTAATCTCCTTGAGTATTTTCTCTAGCGCTGGTTTTGAAGACATAAATTCCTTCAGTTGCTGTTTGTCATGGAAGCTTCTTATTTCCCCATCTAATTTGATGGATAGTTTTGCTGGGTAGGAAATTTTTGGCTGGAAGTTATTTTCTTTCAGAGTTTGGAATATGTTACTCCAAGCCCTTCTGGCTTTCATAACTTGGTTTGGGAAGTCTGGAGTGATTCTAATTGGTTTGCCTCTGTATGTCACGTGGCCTTTTTTTTGTTGTTGTTGCCTTTAAGATTCTCTCCTTGGCTTCCACATTAGTCCTTTTGACAATTATGTGGCATGGGGATCCTCTTCTCTGATCCTGTCTAAAGGGAGTTCTATAAGTTTCCTGGACCTGTGTATCGACCTCTTGCTCTATGTTTGGAAAATTTTCTGCTATTACTTCCTTGAAGAGATTGTTGATCCCTTTGGTTTCGCCTTCTTTTCCCTCCTCTATTCCAATTATTCTTAGGTTAGCTCTCTTGAAATGGGCCCATATTTCTTCAATGTCAGATTCCTGCTGTCGGGTTTTTTTTTTCTAAATTAGAAACTATGCGTTCATTTTTAGAATGATCATCTTCAAGAAGCGAGATTCTATTCTCCATGTGGTCTAATCTGTTGTTTATACTTTGAATTGAGGCCTTTACTTCATTAATTGCATCCTTTATCTCTTTTTGACTCTCTCTAAATTCTTTTCGAAAGTCCTCTATTATTTCTAAAGTTATTTTCCTAATTTGATCTTCTAGAGATCTTTGGATTTCTGTGTTATCAGATTCTGATGTTGTGGGGTTGTTGGCATTCACTGCTCCATTGTTATTTCTCTTTCCCATGATTTTGGAAGTGTGTGCCTTCTCTGGGTTCTTCCCTGAGTCACTACGAGTTCACTTAAGATGCTCTGGATCTCGAGTCTGTGGTATCTCAGTCACCACTACTCCTTTACTGGGTTGTATCACAAAGTCTCAGACCCAGGGAGTCAATCAAGGCTGCTTAGACCATGGGGGGTGCCAAGTTGGGCGTTCTCCAGTGGGGAGTTGTGACTATGGTATGATATCTCTGCCACTGCCACTCCCCCACTGGGCTGCACTGCTAAAATCTCCGACCCAGGGAGACTATCTGCGCAAGTCCCTGGGAGTGCAGTACTGGGATTTCTCCCCTAGGGGCCGCAATTTGACTCACAGTTGTTGAGTGCGCTGATGGAGCTGTAGTGAACTCGGTGGATTCGCTGCTGCCGCCACTGGCAATATGGCACCACTGCCACGCCCTCGGCCATGATGCGGCGTATTTCTTCTCTGGTTTTGAACTCCGCTCTGAGTCCTTGCCAGTTGTGCTGTGCCCGGCCCTTGGGAGCTTTAGATGTTCCCTGCACCAACAAAACTGCTGACTGCCGCCCGGCTGTTCAGCACCTGCTCACCTCGGCTCGCTGTCCACCCCTCCTCTCAGGCGCCTGGTGGCTGGTTGAGTGGGTTGGTCTAGGGCTGTCCGGTGAACTCGCCGCTGCCGCCAGCAGTAAGATGCTGCTTCTGCATCCTAGGCCGCGAGGCCAGAGTACCTCCTCTCTGGATTTGAGCTCTGTTTTGAGTCTCCCTCCTCTCTGGAGCCTGGTGCTGCTAGGGGAGATGTAGGCCGTACTGCTCCGGCCGCTCTGCGCTGCGGCTCTGGCAGCTCCACACCATGGCTCTGGCCGCTCCGGCTGCTCTGGCCGCTCTGCACCGTGGCTCTGGCTGCTCTGCACCGCAGGTCTGGCCACTCCGGCCGCTCCTGCTGTTCCGTGATGCGGCTCTGGCTGCTCCAGCTGTTCTGGCCGCTCCGCTCCGGCTGCTCTGGCCGCTCTGCTCGGCTGCTCTGGCCGCTCAGCTCGGCTGTTCTGGCCGCTCCGCTCCGGCTGCTCCAGCCGCTCCGCTCCGCAGCTCCGGCCACTCCGTGCCGCTGCTCCGGCCACTCCGCGCCGCTGCTCCGGCCAATCCGCGCTGCGGCTCTGGCTGCTCTGGCTGTTCTGGCCGCTCCGCTCAGCTGCTCTGGCCGCTCTGCTCGGCTGCTCTGAACCGCGGCTCCGGCTGCTCTGCACCGCGGGTCTGGCACTCTGGCCACTCTGGCCGTTCCACGACGCGGCTCTGGCTGCTCCGGCTGTTCAGGCCGCTCCACTCCGCGGCTCCTCCCAATCCGCGCTGCGGCTCTGGCCGCTCCGGCTGCTCTGGCCGCTCCGCGCCACGCGGGCGTGGCACTTCGGGCTGTTTTTTTTTCCCGTGTCTTGTTTTTCCAGCCTTTTTTTCTCTGTCCCTTGTATTTACCGTTTTTATTTCTTTGCTGGTGGTGTTTTCTGGCTCTGAAAGGTGCTGGTTTTGTGGTAGTAGAGTTGGATTGTTAGCGGGACTTGTAAGTGCCGCTTTCCTCCATCGCCATCTTCCCGGAAGTCCCGCCTTCTCTTGTCTTATTGTTGTGGCAAGAGTCTCAAAAACTATATTGAAAAGGAGTGGCGATCGTGGGCATTTTTGTCTTGTTCTTGATTTTAGAGGGAATTCTTACAGTTTTTCCCCATTCAATATGATATTGGCTTTGGTTTTATTGTATATTGCCTTAATGATGTTAAGATTCATTCCTTCTATTCCAATATTCTGTGGTGCTTTTTTTATATGAATGGGTGTTAGATTTTGTCAAATGCTCATTTTTGGCCTCCATTTGCATAATATATCTTTTTCCAACTTTTCACTTTTAGCCTATGAATATCTTTGGCTGTAAGATGAGTTTCTTGCAAACAGCAAATATTTGGATTGTTTTTAATCCACATTGTTAGTCCATGTCTTTTAATTGTGAGGTAAGTACTTTGATTTTAAGTGTGATTATTGAGATATGATATTTGTTTCCTGTCACTTTGTGTTCTATATTCTGTTTGATAAAATGTTATTTCTTCTTTGCTTAGTTGCCCTGCTGATTGAATTAATTTCTTTTCCTATTCTTAAATTTGGTTCATTTTTCTTCTTTATAACTTATTTTTAAGTATTTTCTCTAGTGCTGGCTTAGTATTCAAGAATTTTTTGAAATTCTGTTTATCTTGAAACATTTTTATTTCTCCATAAATTTTGAATAATAACCTTTCTGGATATAGCAGCTTGGTTGAAAGTTGTTTTCTTCCAAGGTCTGGATTACATCATACCAATCTCTCCTGGCATTCATGACTTGGGTTGTAAAATTTTGGATTGATTTTTATTATTTTGTCCCTGCATGTCACCCATTCTTTTGTTCTCACTGCTTTTAATATTATTTCCTTAGCCTTGATGTTGGTCAGTTTGATGATAACATTGCATGGTGAGGTCCTTTTTTGATCTTGTCTTAACAGTGTTCTGCATGTCTCCTGTAAATGAATGTCCAAGTCTCTCTCCATATTTGGAAAATTCTCTGAAATTATTGCTCTGAAGAGATTATGGATACCCTTGGTCTGTGCCTCTTTTTCTTTTTAATGCCTTTTATCTGTAAGTTAGGACATTTCTTATTGTCCCAGAATTGTTGTATGTTTAGGTTCTGTTTCTGTAATATCTTCTATATACTGTTGACTGTGTTTTCTGTTTTGAATGAACTGTCTTCTAACTGTGATGTTCTGTTTTTCATTTCATCTAATCTCCCATAATTTATTTCTATTGCTGTCTTCATTTCATTGATTGACTCTTTTTTATTTTTTATTGCTGTATTATATTCATACATCATATTGGGGTAAAAAACTTGTGTGGACATACATGTACACATCACTGATTTAACCCCTACCCAATTCCCACCCCATTCCCTCCCCGTCCCTCCTTCCCTTGCTTGGCTTAGTGGTTGACTTTATGTTTAAGTACATTGTGTGTTTTAGAGATTTTCCTCTTCCCCCCTCCTTACTCCTCCTTAAGTTGCCTTGTTTGCTCCTCTATAGGATTTCCTTTTTCATCTAGAGTTTCTCCTATGACCCATTTCTCCCTAACTCTCACATATTAGGGAAAGCATCTGCTTTCTTATTTTTTGTGACTGACTAATCTCACTTAGCATAATGTCATCCAGTTCCATCCATTTCCCTGATGTAATTGAGTTTTTTTAATGGCTGAGTAAAATTCCATTGTGTACATATCCCACAGTTTTGTAATCCATTGACTCTTTCTTTTTATTCCAACCCTCTTTCTGATTCATTCTTAATGTCTCAATTTCCTCTTTCATTTTCTGTATACTTAACTGTGAGGCTTTTCATCATATTGAAGATTGGGATTTGGAATTTTACTTCTTGCATTTCTTGTAGGTCAGTATTCCTGATTTCCCTTATTTTCTACTGCTCCTCATTCTTATATTTTCAGTATTCTCGAGTTTGTGTTTCTTTTGTCCTGACATCTTTCTTTGTGTGTGTGTGTGTGTGTGTGTGAGCCTGTGGATAACCTGTCTGATTCAATATTAGCAGTAGTAAAGTAGAATTTATGATTAAGTTGAGTAAGAATTTAGGTATAATAAGATAGTGGTTGAGAATGAGCGATGGTGATATAGTAGGATTCTAATAGTTAGTATATAGTATTTAGGTATGGAGATATAAAACAAGGAGATACAGAAAAGGAAAAAGTTTTGAGAGAAGAAAGTAGATAGGACAGAGGGAAGAAGCTTATAAAAGGAGTGGGGGAGGGAGCAAAAGCATACATAAAATAAGAAAACAAACAACAAAAACTAACAATTATAAGAGTAAATCAAAGACAAAAACCAACCAAAAAAAGCAGTGATAGTGAGAAAGAAAAAAACCCAGTACTACTAATTTATACATATAAGGCCTGTATAATGTCTGTTCACTGTAGTAGATTATGGAGTATTTTTCAGTATCTCTTATTTGCTCCTTAACCTATTGTCAGCTTTTGGACCCACTTTATAAGTATTTGCACTCCTCTCTTGCCTCTGACAGCTTTGTGCTCAGGTGAAAAGGTAGCAGGTATCACTGGAAATGACAAGTGCAAGGTTCTGTATTTCCCCACTCTGGCCTCTGCGCTTTCTGGCCCTGGGCTCTTCACTCTCTGGGCTCCATGCTCTCTGGCCCTGGGCTCTGTGATCTCCAGCCCTGAGCTCTGCACTTTCTGGGCCTAGGATTGATGCTTTTAGGCCTTTGGTTCTGTTCTCTTTCAGGTGTGGCCCTTGGCTCTGTGTTTTTTGGGCCTGAGTTTTGTGCTTTCAGATCAGGTCCTCAGCTCTGCACTTTCAGGCTTTCAGCTCTGTGCCCTCTGACCCTGGGTTCTGCATCTTCTGGCCCTGGGCTCTGTGCCTTCTGGTTTGGGGCCTGCACCTCCCTATCTGCACCAGTGGAGAGTGTCCAGATCTTAGCCCACTGGTGTCCCTGCAGCTGCTCTGGGTAGTTGTCAGTCGACAAACATTGTTAACTTACTGTCCTGTGGCCCCAGAAGTCTGGAGAGCATAGTGCACTGCTGTGGATGCCGGCTTCTGGTGAATGCATGGGCTTTTGGATCTTTTTATCAGTCCCTAAAGCATGGTGCTGGTCACCTAAGATGTTGGAGCTCTGCCGTCGCTTACTGCACTTCACGTCCTTGGTTTACTTGCTGTAATTGGGCTGCAGAGCTGGCATTCACATTTTGGGCGGCAGCCAGAGATGATGCGGGCTGCCATACCAGGTCAGTTGTTCTTGGGCTCTTTGCTGTGGATCTCACGTTCTGAGTATTAGATTTTCTCCTGCCGTGGTTCCCCTTTTTTGTGTTTTCATTTATATATACCTTTGCTGCTTTTTTTTTCTTTTTTGTCAAGGAGCTGCCTTCTTGGTAGTTGATTTTTGTTTGTTACAGCTACTGAGATGTGCTGTGTCCCAACGTCACCATTTTCTTCCTTATCATTTTTTTTGATGAGAACATTTAAAAATCTATTAGTATTTTTCAAGTATACATTATTATTAACAATAGTCTCACCAAAGTGTGTAATAGATCTCTAGAACTTATTTATCCTGTCTAACTGAAACTTGTACACTTTGACCAAAATCTTCCCAATTTCACCACTTCTAGCCTGGTAAACACCATTCTATTCTCTGCTTATGTGAGTTTAATTTTCTTAGGTTCAAAATATGAGATCATGCAGTGTATTTTTCTGTGCCTTAAGTTTTTTTTTTTTTTTTTGGTGGTACTGGGGGTGGAAACCAGAGGCTTTCTACCTCTGGGCTATACTCCCAGACCAGTTTTTGTATATTTTACTTGGAAACAGGGTCTCACTAAGTTGCTGAGAGCCTCACTAAGTAGCTGAGGCTGGCTTCGAACCTGTGCAATCCTCCTGTCTCAGCCTCCCAAATGCTGGGATTACAAGCAGTGCAAACACCCCTGGATGATTTCCTTTTCAAATTGTTTTAATTAACTTAAATTAAATTTTGTCTTTTTGGAACTGGGGATTGAACCCAGAGTGCCACACTTGCAAAGCAAGCGCTTTGCCACTGAGCTACATCCTAGCCTGATTTCCTTTTTTTTTTTTTGTTAAAGGCAGAATAGTATTTGAGTGTGTGTATATACCACGTTTTTAATCACTTACCTGTTGATTGCCATGTAGATTGATTCCATTCCTTGGCTATTGTGAGTAATGCTGCAATGGACATGGAACTGCTGGTATTTCTTTGATATACTTTTCTTTGGAGATTTATATCTATATAATCCCCGAAAGTGGGATTGGTAGTTCTATTTTTAGCTTTCTAAGAGCCTCACATTATTGTACTAATTTTCATTCCCACCAACAGTGTACAAGGGTTTCTTTTTCTCTGTATCATTGCCAACACTTGTTATCATTTTCTTGTTTTGATAAAGAGCCATTTTTACTAGAATGATATCTTATTGTTGTATTAATTTGCATTTTCTTGTTGATTAGTAATGTTGAACTCCTTTTCATACACCTTTTGGCCTTTTATATGTTTTCTTTTGATAAATGCCTAATTAGGTCCTTTGTCCATTTTTTTTTGGTGCTATTGGGGTTCATGGAAGCCCTTCTTCCTCTAGGCTACACTCCCAGACCTATTTTGTACTTTTTTATTTTTGGAAACAGGGTCTTTTAAGCCAGCGCCGCTGGCTTCGAACCTGCATGATCCTCCTGTCTCTGACTCCCAAACGTGGGGATTACAAGCATGCGCCACCATGCCCGGCGTCCATTTTTTGATTAGTGTGTTTTCTTGCTATTGAGTTCTTTGAGCTTCTTATATATTCTGGATATTAACATGTTGGCAGAAGCATAATTTGTAAATATTTTCTTCCATTCTGTAGCTTGTATCTTCATGTTATTTATTGTTTTTTTTTTTTGATATGCTGAAGCTTTTTAGTTTGAAGCAATTCCATTTTCCTAGTTTTGCTTTTGTTGTGATTTTGAGATGTTTTTCAAAAGAATCTTTGCCCAGGACAATGTCATATGTCTTCTTGAGTAGTTCCATAGTTTGGGGTCTTACATTTAAATCTTTAATGCATTTTGAGTTGATTTTCCAAGTGGTGAGAGCAGGGGTTTTAATTTCATTTTTCTGCATAATGGTATTTAGTAAAAACAAATTTTCTATTATATCTTTTATTTTTTTTTTCTGAAAAGGTTTTAGTCAAGTTTCACATATAAAACTACCTGAATTTACCCCGGGTTTAAGATTTTTGAGTTCTGAAATTTATCTCAACGGTTATTTTGATAGAAAAAAATCCTCAAAAAATAAAGTTCAGTTAATTAAGAAAGCATTACTCTAAACATTATTGTTTGGGAAGTCAGGAAAGTAATTATTTGGGGTAAAATTTGGTGGAGTTTCAAGAGCACTTAGAGTGGGAAGGTCTCTTGGTTATTAGGTGTGCCACTTTTTCCTTTTCTGTCTTTCTTACTTTTTTTTTCTTTTTGGTACTGGGGGTTGAACCTGGGGAAATTCTACTTCTGAGCTGAAACTGAGCTCTTTTTTCTTTTTTCTTTTGAAACCGGCCTCATGAGGTTACTGAAATTCTCAATAAATTGCCGAGGTTGGTCTCAAACCTGCAATCCTCCTGTCTCTGCCTCCTAAGTACTGTGATTACAAGTACGTGCCATCAAGCTTGGCTATCTGTGCCACTTCTGGTTAGCCTCTCTGAGCCTTAGTTTTCTCACCTCTATATGGCAGACAAAGAACTAAAATTCAAGTACCAGTCTCTGTTGGAGATTGCCCCTACCACAGCCATATGTAGCCTGCATGGAGACCCATGTGACAAATGACATGTGCTGTGTGGGATGAGACAGTCAATGTCTTCTGAGATGAAAACCACCCAGTTGAGCCTTGGCCTGCTTGAACTGTATCCCTATTGGCTCCCTTTCAGATATAGAACAGAGTGAGTATGTGATTGATCTTTTAAAGAGGCACTAACCCTACGCCATGCAAACTTGTTCCCAGGTCCAGTCCCAGAGATCTCTGTGCTTCCCACCCATCTCGCTGCTTGTAACCCATCCTGCAAGCTCTCTCGTCTGCCCACCCTCAGGAATGACAATCTGGCCACATGCTGTTCTCATTCCCACTCTTCCTGTTTGACTCCAGATGCATTCTGTTTCCCTCTCCCACAACTACCTTTTAGCTTTGTTTCTGATTTCTTGGCCATTACAGCACATGATTACTTACAGTTCTGAGTATTTCAAACATTTTAAAGATCTTTAAATCAGGCTCAGAGAGCGCACAGTAAGGAAAAGCCCTGAACCAGGAGGCAGAAGATCTGTGTTCTAATCTTGGCTCTTCCATTTACTGGCAAGTTTCTCAATGTGATTTGTAATATGGCAAATTACAAATCACGTGTCATTTTGTCTCTGTTTCTGGTTCCTGGCCTAGAACTCCTAAAACCTTTGCAACTTCCCAAATGGCAGGGATGATTAGTACTCTGTTGGCCTAATATTTAGTCTTTGACTCCTGTTTTTGACACAGAGCTCCTAATCCACTTGGAATTTCCTTGATGAAAATCATGTCCTTAGTTCTAACAAGGTGAGTTTTGATGGGCTCTTGGATGAGGGCCAGTTATCAGAAAGACCATGCCAATATTACAAGTTTGGAACTTTCAATTCTACAAGCTGCATCCACAACAAAGGAGAGAAGGAGGGGCTGGAGGCTGCTCCTTCATCATGCTTTTCTTCATGATGAAGCCATAAAGATCTCTGAACTAAGCCTGATGTGGTGGTGCACACCTGTAATTCAAAACTTGCTAGGCTGAGATAGAAGGGTCACAGTTTCAAAGCCAGCCTTAGCAACTTAGCGAGACCCTGTTTCAAAATAAAAAACAAAAATGGCTGGGGTGTAGTTTAGGAGTATAGCTTAGAGGTACAATGTCCCTGGGTTCAATTCTTAGTACTTAAAAAAATCTCCAAACTATAGAATTTGAAGAGCTTTTAGATTGCCAAACACAGAGACAGTGGCATACCCAGAAAGGGCATGGGAACTCTGAACTCCTTCCCACACTCCATACCTTATAGTATGCATCTCTTAATTTGGTTGTCTCCTTTGTATTATCCTTTACTTGCATAGTAAACCAACAAACATATTTTCCTCAGTTCTTTGAGCTTTCTTAGTACACTAACTGGAGGAGAGAGTTGTAATAACTCGATTTATAGCTAGCTGGTCAGAAATTTAAGTTATGACTTGCAACTTGCAATTGGCATCTGAACTGTGGACAGTCTAGTGGTAATCATTCCTTACCTGTGAGCTCTGATCTGATCAGATGGTGTCAGGGTGGAATTGAATTAGAGGAAACCAGCCAATGTTTGCTGGAGGATTTCTTGGTGTGTGTGTGTGTGTGTGTGTGTGTGTGTGTGTGTGTGTGTGTGTGTAAACGTCCATCCATCATGGATGTATTCTATGCTGCATAGAGTGTGGAGTGTGTGAAAATAGAAAAAAAAAAAAAAAACAGATCGGGTTTACTATCCTTACATTCAACCTCTTTGGGCCACTTCAAACCGTAACCAAAAAAAGAATAGATGGGTATAATTTTTCTTGCCTCAAAATTCTGTGATTTGGTGAGCAGGTGTGAGTTCAGAGCTTATTAGAAATAAAGAATAAGGAGTCAAAAAACATGGAGGGAAGGAGAGAGGGAGGAAGGGAGGGAGGGAGAGAGAGAGAGAGAGAGAGAGAGAGAGAGAGAGAGAGAGAGAGAGAACCTCACCAACTCCACCCCTGAAAGGAGAGATCAGAACCTCACCAAACTCCACCCCTGAATGAGTGTGCAGCAAAATGGGAGCTTAGAGCATCTTGCTCTGACATCCTAGCAGTGAGAATCCTCCATCCTGCCTCCCCACACAAGGTTGTAACTCACTCAAAATTGTATTGAGGCTATAAACTTCAAAGAGCTCCTCTTGAACAATTTATGAAGGGTCTGAAAGCTGTGTATATTTGCTCTAGAGACATCTATTGTTTGTTTATAATGTGCATGTTTAATTTGCAATAAAACCGGGAGGCACTACTATACAAATAGAAAACTCATTCACCCTCCAGTGTTCTTAGAATTTAGTGGAAATTTATTACTTTTTCCTGTAAACGGAAGAATTTTGAGTTGTTGCTTCCTGATAAGCATCTGTCTCTATTGTGTTTGTAGGATAGGTGACTCTAGAGGGTGGGTGGGAGAGGTTTACAAAGTGTGTGTGTGTGTGTGTGTGTGTGTGTGTGTGTGTGTGTGATACTGACTTGGGATTGAACTCAGGGGCATTCTACTTTTGAGCTATACCCCAACTCTTTCCAACCACCAAACAATGACTTTACAAGCAATATTTATCTCCTTGTTACATGTCAATGGTGATATCTGCCTCAACACAGGTATCTCAGTGGCTTCCATCACCAGCTGTCAGAGTTCTCTCATCCACCTGTTCTCTACTGTCTGACCCCAAGGCTGGCAACCCTCTGGGATGAGAGACAGTCCTCATCTACTAGACTGACAGAGAGGGTTGTAGGTCCTCTTTAGCTTGTTTCCATCATGCTTTGCCCACAAAGCCTCCAATGGCACAGCAGATTTACAAGAATGGACACATAAATATGAACACAGATGCCTTAGATGTTTTGAAGGGGAATAATATCTAAGAGAAACCACCCACACAGAGACATTGCTTGTGTAACCTCTGGACTCAGGTCGCTTACCTGATGCTGTGGCCATTCACACAGAGCCAACTGCTTGGTGAACAGATACTGGTCATCTATTTTTTTCTGGTTTGACTGGGAGGTACCAGTCGTGGACATTTTGGACTTGACTTCATTTGCTTTGGATGCCATATCAGCAGCCACTGTTAATCCCAGCAGTGGGATTAATTAGAAGCTTCTTTACACAATTTAGAAGCTTCTTGGGTATTACAGTTGGCATCAATCTGCCCACCCAGACTCACCTGCTCATCTTTTTGAAAACCTTTTCTGCTTTTTCTGCCTGACCACATGACGGGGGATGCTCACTCACCCAGGGCATCACACTGGGTCTTTTAGAACTTAGTGCCATCCTGGTGTGGTCAGAGGAGAGCTTTCCCAGAATCTGTCTGCTGCAGACCCACATGCCCTAGGTATCCCAGCACACTCTGGGGGGCTCTCGGGAGCAGGAACAGTGTTGCCAGGAAGTGGGTGGACATGCTGCTGCCAGCTCCCACCTGGCTTCGTCTGCAGTGCCATAATACTGGCATTTCTCCCTCCTGCAAACTCACAGCTCCCACTTCCTGAAAAATTGCATTGCGCTGTGGTTGAGTGTGAATTGGGAGTTTCTTGCATTAGCTTTTGGAGAAGTAGCTGTGGCTGAGTCAGATCATCTGCAGGCCAATTGGAGCTTGTGCCCCAGGCTGGACCTGGCTTGGGAAGACTCAGAGTTTGAATAAGAATTCCAGAGGAATGGCCTCTTATCAACATGCCCCAGGGTTTTGTTACTGCACATCCCACTGACATCCATTGCTTCTCTCCCAGTGGCTGACTCTGCTTCTGTCTTGGGAAAGAAGCTGTTTTCCCATCCCAGTGGGTCCCAGGTGGCTAGTAGTGCTGCTGCTATCATTTTGCCAAGTCCTGATGTTCTCAGAGCCTCTTATTTTGGGCTGCTGGTGCATTAATTAATCAAAATTTAGTGAATATTTCCCCAGTGCCAGGTCCCATGTATTGGTAAGGTTTCTTTGATTGCAATATTAAAGTCTAATTCAGGTTACTTTACATATAGGAAGGGAGTTTGTTATAAGGATGCAGAGATGTTTCCTAGATCCCAAGGGCAGGAATGAAGACAGGTTCAGGAAGAGGGAAATCACCAAGCAAGTGTCTGAAATACCATCATGTCTAGAGACTAGGTGCCTAGTTGCTGCTTAAACATCTGTTTCATTCTCATTTCTTGGAAGATTGGATTTCTATGATTCTGGTTCATATGATAGATGCAAGAGGCTGCTCTCAGCTCCCAGCTCATCCATTGAAATGAACAGCCCCAACTGTTGTAGAGTATAACAGTTCCTCTTCCAAAAGAAGAAGGAATATGAGTGACTGATTTGAATTATATATTCACCTCTTGTTCAGCAAACTATCACCAAGGGACCAGGACTCGGAGTATGAACCCTGAGTGAATCACTGCTGGGATTGACAGGTCAATTTAAGTGGTCATTGTGAATTAAAGGTCTCTACAGTGTGCTACTGGGCTTGGGGGTTATAGCGGTGAGTACACAGGCCCTGCCATTTACAAGTTCACCATTTTTTTGGGGGGGGGTGGGAGATAAATACATTTCAAATACAATTAAATAAAGCTGGGGATGGGTGATTTTGTCTGCTGGAGACATTTGGGAATGTCTAGAGACATTTTTTGCTGTCAAAATGGGGTTACGAATGGGGATTGGTACTGGCATTTAGTGGGCTCAGGCTGGGGATGCTGCTAAACATCTTACAATCACAAGACAGAACCAATAATAAAGAATTATATGGCCCAGATGTCATTGCCATAGCATTTGAGAAATGCTAAAGTAAACTTATAATATGTAAACATGATTTTAAATTTGTGTCATTAGCCTGACCACCTTTTCCCCAAACTCTTTCACCCTTTCTCTGAGTAAGCCTGGTACTTAAGGAATTGGGACCCCAGCTAGCCTGACTTCTCAGAGCTCCTGACTTCCATCTGCAGATCAGACAGCTTCTGCTCCCATACACACACAATCCTGTGCTCTTCCTATGTGGAGAGTTTCTACATCTGTTCTTGTCTTGGAGCCCAGGGCTGGCACCTGGGCTTCATGTTATAGTAGCAGCTCTTTATCCTACCTGCATGCCAGAATCTCCTTAGGAAACGGCGGTACCCCAATGCACACCTGGGCCCAGGTCCTAGTCTCAGAGCTCTTGGTTTAAGTGGAAATGGTTTCCATGTGTTTGAGGAAGAATCCTGGCATAGCTACCCAGGAGAACTTCATGAGGCCAATCACAGAGCTCTTTAATGTGGGCAAGACCCCTTACCTTCACAAGACATATTTTTTTCATCTGTAAAGTAGGAAAACACATACATCCTGGGATTATTAAAAGGCTCCAAAGAGATAGTGAACAACCTGCACATCTAAAGCTCTTGACAGCTGTTGCTACCCATATCAGAGTCACCTCTTTACAACACATTTTCTAGGTGTTCATGACAACTGGATGGCTTGCCTGAAGGACAATGGGCTACTGACTCTGAGCACATTTAGGAAACTGGAGGCAACCCAAGTTCCATGGACTTAGCTAGGCAGGGAGAAATGCAGTTTCTCCTCTTTCATTGCAGAAATACTCCCACCCCAGAAAAAACTAGGGCGAATGTTCAGGAAAATCGAGATCTCTTAAATAGCATGTGAATGAGGGCAGCAGCGAAGGCCTTGGCAGTGAAGGAAATCCACGGGGTTCTCTTTTTAACGTGCACAAGTCCATGACTGTATTTCATCAACAAAATGGTGTCGCTGAAAGGCCAGCGCCCGCCGGCAGCAGAGCTAAGGCTTGGGCTGCCCTTGGGAAACGTCTGTCAGAGGCACTCATTCTATTCCACAGAGGTGTCTTGTGAAGTCAAAGAGGATTTCACCCAAAATGGAAACTGTGCATTTCTGACAGACAGGTAAATGCCCTTCTGTGAAGATACTAATGAAACATTTGTCAGGGAGGTGAGGAGGCTCAAACTGACTTTGATACAGATTCAATTGCTCCTTTACTCCCAAACAACCACTCCATAACCATATAGAACAGAGCAGCCAAAGGAGAATTGCTGAAATGGGGAAGAGACAAACCTAGCGCTTTCTGTCTTGAAAGGATTTCGCCTGCCTCTCAAAGACAGTGTACATGAGTATTGCTCACAACTGGCACGGTGCCTCCTCTGCCTCTCCCTGCTGCAGAGGTGCTTGGAACCAGCCATTCATCACATGACCAGGAGAGAGCAGAAAGGACGCTGGCAATCCCACTCTTCCCTCAAAAGTATACAGATAGAAATATCAAAAAGGCATAGGATAATAGTTATCAAAGATGGGAAGGAGGCACAGAGGTCACAGAACCTGTCTCCAGTGGTCCAGACAGCACAGGTTATGATTATCTGTGACCCAGACAGCACCTTGCACCTGTCTCAGAGCTCAGGCGGCACAGAATGCTTGCACATCATTTTTTAGACACAGGATGTTTATTCTTTCTCTGATTGGAATTCAGGCTGTATTTACTTCCTTGTTCCTTTTCTCCAGGGGTTTCTTCTAGGGTCCCAAGACCTTACACTTGGCAGAGATAAATCCAGGCTAATATTAGAGCCAAGTTGGCATTGGGAGCTTTAGTTTATGGTCAAGGTAAGGAGCAATTGCCTAATGGTAAGATGGTATTAGGACTCTACTAGCTATGATAGGGAGGTCACCAAAGTCAGGGTCCAGAAGTGTGTTTGACCATCATTCTCTATTTACTGATTTATAATTTATGCGTCACCCTGTGCTAGGTTGATACTGTGGGTATAGACATGATTGAGACAAAGGACTGAGAAACCTAAACCTGCTTAAAGGAGCTCCCAGTCCAGTGAGGCTTATAAACAGGGAGTTTTAAAATAATGGGAAGTGCAGTGACAGAACAGGGCATGACGCATCTGAGAGCACAGGAAGGGAGCCTGACCCAGACTGGGATTGGGGACGGGTGGCCAGTAGGTCCAAGAGAGGAATAGTGAATAAAGACATAAGGACACATTTGTGGAGCAGAGAAAAAAAGAGAGAACTTCAATAATTTATAGGAGAATGACTTGGAAGGGAGGAGGATCGTATTAATATATATTTATTAATACATATTATAATATATATACTATATATGAATGTGACTTGGAGGAAAAGAGGAATATATACACATATTCATATATAGTATATATATGTGTTTATGTATATAGTATGTGTGTGTCTCTGTGTGTGTGTGTGTGTGCATGCATGTACATGTGTGTGTGCATATGGCATTGGGAACTGAATCCAGAAGCATTCTACCTTTGAGCTACACCCTGAGCCCTATTTTATTTTTTATTTTGAAATAGGTTCTTGCTAAATTGTTGTGGCTGGCTTCAAACCTGTGATCCTCTGTCTCGGTTTCCCAAATACTGGGATTACAGGTGTGTACCACCACACCCAGCTCATATTTTCTCTTGAATGTGTTAGACATTGTGAGATTGGATGTAGCTTTGCTTCTATGTTTTATCATATTGATGTTAGACCCATAATTCATCATCATCTGAAATTCTCGATTCTAATCATTTGAACCCTCAAAAAATCAGGGTGGAAGTAGTGGGATAGTCATGTTTGTCCCTATAAGAGTGTGTGACCAAGGCATTCCTGAGACATATGAATGTGGCAACCCCTACCCAAAGCAGTGAATATTGGTTCATATTCCAATAGGGGGAGAAGTGCAGATCCTCTCTGGACTCTTAAGGATTGCCAGGCAGTGGTTCATGGATGTGGCTGCATTAAGAGAGATGCTGTGTGCTCACAGCACAGTTGGGCCATGAGCATGTTTCCATAGACTGCTATGGCCATTGCCTGGTACATGCACAGTAAAGCCCAGCCTTGAATCACCTTCCCCTCCATCCTGCACTTCTGCCACAGTGTGGGTCTTGCTACCTGATTTTGGCTTGGTAGTTCAGGTGACTGTCTATTCACTCGGAGCTCTCTGATTTGGTATTTTTGCATTGTACAGTGGGGCAGTCATTGCTGTTGGATGTTGTCAACTCAGTTCCCTTGTTTGTTCTATTACCATTCTCACTGTTCAAACTAGACCGTGGCCTTCAGGAATTGGAGGCCACAGCAAAAGTGGAAAGAAAACTGAACATATTCATACTGACATAAGAAATTGGTTTGGGAGAATACTTGGCTAATCAGTTCCTTTTCTTCCCTACTTTTATTAATAGAGGAAAAAAGAAAAAAAAACTCTCTGGGTTTAAAGAGACAAAAGAGTTGGGAGTCAAGGAAGAGAAGGCAAACAGGTGAAGGTCATTAGTAATACCTAGGGTTAGCTCCAAATTGGTTATGTGGGGATGTATCCTCCAGAAAACATAGGGGACCTGTAGGAGTCCATAGGGTCCTAGGAGGTAGCTGCTTGGTGTTAATTTTCATGCCACCATAGTATGAGCAGGATAATAAAATAGATGCATGGATGCCAGGGCAGAGAAGACCTTAGATGACCCTGTTGAGATTCCTGCTTCCTCAAGCAGTATAGGAGAGTGCCTGATCCTCTTATGCTCCTGAGATGGAGGCGTGAGTTAGCTGAGAGTGTCGCAGATTCAGAAGGTGCCTCTCACCTAGACCAGAAAAGGCACTTTGCAAACCGGTGTTTGTTAATGCACACTCACATCCACTTTGCCCAAGCAAGTCACACGACCAAATGTGTGCTACAAAGTAGGGTTAGGCATAGGAATGTTTTTTGGTGTCTTAGTAGGAAGAACAGCAAAGTAACAGTGAAATGAAATGGGTCTAAGAAGGGTGAAAAATTGGAGCTATTAGTACCACCAGTCACTGCAGGTAAATGAGAAGAGGGTCAGGGTGGAGTGCTGGGTAAACCATGTTAGAGCTATGTTGGCCCACTTGGATACCAGGCTTAGAGCTCACTGTGGAGCAGGAATGTTTCATAAATAGTATGGGGGATCATTCAAAGCTAGCTGTACACATAGCTAACATCTAGCTTCCTCTTGAATTATAAATACCTTGGAACAACTGCAGACACAATGACTCCAGTGTGAACAGGTTGCATAAAGTTGCTTAAATAATGGATTTGTGCTTACCACCTGGGTGAGACTGAAAAGACACTAGACATTAATTTATATTCCCAAATCCATTTCTCTTGTATGCCAAAAGAATGGTCAGCCAATCTATTGAAAACCACAGTAAGGTACTTTGAGAGTACTTAAGGATATATAGGTTATAGATATTTAGATACTATTCTATTGGTTACATATCTTGCTGGGAAATATCTCTTTGGATCAGTTCACTAAGTAGAATCAATGTAGTGGTCAACATAAGTTAAGAGTCTGGAATTTCATAGTAGCCTTCTATGAAGCCCTTTCTTTCTTTCTTTCTTTCTTTCTTTCTTTCTTTCTTTCTTTCTTTCTTTCTTTCATGGTACTGGGGATGGAACCCAGGGGCACTGTACCTCTGAGCTATACCCCAGTCTTTTAATTTTTAATTTTATTTTATTGGTGCACTGTAGTCTCACATCGTAATGTGGATCAAGATGACAATGGCATATATTCACACAGTACTTGGTGCCCTCTCCCCCGCTGCTTTCCCCTTTTCCCTCCCTCCCAATACTGAATGTCCAGATTAGCTATTTTATACTCACATGTATACACATATTTGTATGTAGTTTTTCCATTAATTAACCTTGGCCTTCTTCCTTTCCTACCCTTTTTTTTCTGGCTATGCTGAGGCTTCCTCTCCATTATCTGGAGTCCCTCTGGTATCCTTGATATTCCATAGCTTGAGAATATTGGAGAAAACATATGTCCCTTTTCTTTCTGTGCTTGGCTAATCTCACTTAACATAATGTTCTCCAGGTCTACCCTGAGATTCCATCTAACCCCAATCAGAGTGGCAAGCATAAAGAATCCAAATAACAACAAATTCTGACAAGAATGTGGAGAAATAGGAACTCTTTTACATTGTTGGTGGGAGTGCAAACTAGTTCAGCTGCTATGGAGATAAGTGTGGAGATTCCTTAGAAAACTGGGAATAGATCCACCATATGATCCCGCTATACCACTCCTGGGTCTCTTTCCAAAGGGGTTGAAATCAGAAAACTTCAGTAACATATGCCTACCCATGTTCATAGCAGCACAGTTTGCAATAGTCAAAATATGGAACCAACCTAGGTTTTCATCAACAGATGAATGGATTGCAAAATTCTGGGAAATATACACAATGGAATTCTACTCAGCAATAAAGAAGAACAAAACCATGTCATTCACAATAAGATGGAAAGACCTGGAGAACATTAGTCTTTTTATTTTTGAAACAGGGTCTCACTGAGCTGCAAAGGGCCTTGCTAAGTATCTGGGGCTGTCTGCGAACCACGATCCTCTGGTTTCAGCCTCCCGAATGCTGGAATTACAAGCGTGCACCACCATGCCCAGCTTCATTCTATCCTTTTTAATTCCTTCCAACTGCTACTCTCTGCAGTTTCAGGCTACTCCCCTCCTTTTCCGTTTCTTTTGGTACTGAGGATTGAACCTAGGGACTTTCTACCTCCAAACTTCATTCCCATCTCCATACCTAATTTATTTTTTTAAAATCTTGAAACAGGGTTTTGCTTAGTTGCTGAGTGTCTAGATAAATTGTTGAGGCTTGTCTCGAATCTGTGGTTTTCCTTTCTCAGCCTCCCAACTACTGGGATTACAGGTGTGTGTTACTATGCCCTGGGTAGGCCACTTCATTTCTTACCAATCCTGAGAGCAGGAAGTGACTGGTTGTATTTGCCTCACTCTGGATGGAGTTCATTAATAAAACATTGTTGGAGGACTGCTGTTGCAGGGTGACAGGTTGCCAGGGGATACCTTAGCTGTAGATTTCCTACCCTAACCTTCTAAATACTTGTCCACTGGGAGACTTTTATTTTGAGACCTTGTTCATAATCTGGCCAGTATTGTGTCAAACAGCAAGTCAAAAGACTTAGAAGTTGTTTGTGTATTTTTGTGTGGTACTGGAGATTGTGTGGTACTAGGAACTCTATCTGTAGGCTATACCCCTAGCCCTTTTAATTTTTTTTTATTTTGAGGGAGAAAGAGAGAAACTCCCTAATGTACATTCACAATCATATCACTATCAATCACTAAGCCAAACATGAGAAGGAGGGAGGGGGAGACAATGAGTGGAACTTGGTGAAGGGTTAAATGAGTGATGTGTGTGTATACTTCTACCATCTCATACTCCATTAAGATGTATGACTACAATGCATCAATAAAAAAATTAAAAAAGGAGGCTGAGACAGGAGGATCGCAGTTCATGGACAGCCTCAGCTACTTAGTGAGGCCCTCTGCAACTCATTGAGATCCTGTTTCAAATAAAGGATAAAAAAATAGGGCAGGGGGTGTAGCTCAGAGGTAGAATGCCTCTGGGTTCCATCCTCAGACCTACCAAAAAAAATTAAAAGAAAAAGGATCTTGCTAAGTTGCTGAGGCTGTCCTCAAACCTGTGATCCTCTTGTCTCGGCCTATCCTGGAACTGAAATTATAAGCATTTATCATCACACCCAGCTTTAGAAGTTGTATTTTTAAAAGCTGAGTCTGAAGTTCCCCTTACCATTTCCATACTTCCTCTGTCTTTGCTTGTCCTCCAGCCTCTCATCTCATGGTGGAAATCTTTTCTTCTCCATGTTTATTGTTTCTCAGATGACTAATGTAAGCATGGCTTGGATGGATGTGGAATCTCAGCCCCCCCCCACCCCCCCAGAATTCTCACTCATGAAATACTCCAGGAGGATGAGTCCTTGGTAAGGTGTGTGTGAGGTGTCAGGGGCTGCATATATGTGTGTGTTGCTTTTCTGACTTCAGCCATGAAAGGACCATGGTCAGAAGATCCTACTCAGGTTCCCAGCTCAATCAACCTCTGAGCTGAGCATCAGCCCAGTCAGCTAACTCCATAACCACATGTTTAGTTCTTGTCAGTCTACCCTCCTTGGGAACTGGATACACCCCATGCCTTGTGTCCTCCCATGACTGGAAGAGGCTTGTGAAGGATTTAATTGCCCATGATTTGATGTCGTTGCCTGCCTGGGCTTCAAGTGTTACCTACCATTGGAACTTCCTCCCAACAATTTTCTCAATTCCCCAATTAGAGTCCCTTTGAGCATCTCAACTGGAAGTCTCAGCTGGACCAACCACTACAGGCAGGCCATTCCTCCCTGGCTAGCCAAGCAGGCCCCAGCTTCTCTGCCTCTACTCTGCTTGTGTTGCCAATGTTCCTGACTCCTCTTTCTGTTCTCCTGTTGGAGGGAAGATAACCACAAGAAGGATGTTCAGGATGAGACACGAAAGGATGACATTGCCTCTTTCCAGATTCAAACTCAAATTCTTTCAGTACCAGCAGTGCACAGCCTGAGCAGATGCCTCAGGAAAAGAACCCGAGCTACAGGTGGAGAGGAAACCTGAGAATAAAAGATTGCAAAATATTTTCTTAAAAACCCCAATCTGCAGAAATGATCACTCTGTAACATTTACTGAAATGTCAGTGTTCTCTAAAGCACGCAAATACCCATCCTGGTGATTAAGAAATCAGTAATTAACATGCAAATCTGAAAGCTCTAGGCAAATTGAATATTAATTACTGACTTCATAAGTGGTGGCTGCTCAGCAGTATGAAAATAGTTCGGGATAATTAGGATTTAACAACCTTCAGACATAAAGAAAATAAATATAGGGTTCTTGATGAATGACTTTATTTTTATTTCATTATTGTATTATAAACAGTCTTGTTTTTCAAAGACCAAGGAGAGAGAGAGAGAGAGAGAGAGAGAGAGAGAGAGAGAGAGAGAGATTTTGAATATTTTGAATATATCACAGTGACACCTCCCTTCTACCCTCTCCACTGAAATCCTTTGGTAATTGTTGGGCAGGAGTTAAGTTCTATAGTCTAAGATTGCAAGGTGACCTGCATCCACTGGGAACCAAGAAACAATGATAAAAAGTCTAAAAAGCCACATGTTAAAAGAAACTATGATTTCAGATCATCCTATCATTCTATTAGATCCGTCATGAGCACCCCTGTTCTTGAACACCTGGGCACCACCTCCTTAGTTTTAAAATGCATTTCAGCTTCTGATCTCATATGTCAGCCACTGTATTTTAGGGATCTTGGCTTCATCTCTTCTTGGTCTGTATCTTGGCTTTCTTTCCTGGCTCCACCTGCTTTCAGTTCCTGGCAACTCACTTCTGATAAGTTCCTCAGTTCCAGGCATCTGGCCCTGTGGGTGGATGGTACTTCCTGGTATCCTCTCTAAGCCAATCTGTATCTAAAAATTCCATCTCTTTTTATGTATACTTATTTAGCTATCATCACTATTTCAAATTTGGTTTTTTTAATAGATTTTTTGTCAAAAGGTAACAGTCATATAGAAAAAGCTCATCAATCATAAGTGAACTTGGTATATTTTCACCAAGAGAACACACCCATGTCACCATGATACATCAAGTCAAGAACTAGAATATTTGCAATTCTCCTAAAGATACCTAGTTTTGCCCCCTCTTGGTCATCATCCCCACTCTCCTTACAGGTCAACATAACCTTGAACTTAGCATCATCATAGATTTTTGAGTTCCTTTTAGTTTTAGACATTATAAAGAATAAATAGAATCATCCAAGGTTTTTTGTTGTTGCTCCTTGATTCTCTCCTTCAGTGTTATGTTGTGAGATTCAAGCATGATGCTGCATGTAGCAATAGTTTATTTCATTGCTATATTCTGTGGTATAATACACTACAGTTTATTTATCCATTCTATTAGTGATGCACTCAGATTGTCTCTACCTTTTGATGAAATTGCTAAGTCATAGGTTAGGGATACAGTTAACTTCAGTAGTACTGTCAAAAAGTTTTCTACAGTGATTGTACAATTTCACACTCCTTGCCGAAGAATCTGAAAGTTACTATTTTTCTGCTTCTCTGCCAACATTTGATATTGCTTACTTTTTCTATTTCAGCCATTCTGTTGACTGTCTTTTGGTATTTATTGTGATTTTACTTTGAATTTCCTTGAAGAACATCTTTCATAGGTCTACTAGTGTTTTAAAAATCCTCCTTTAAAAAAACCCCCCTTTTCTATTGGATTATCTTATTCTTATTATTTTTAGACATTCTCTCTTTATTCTTGATAGAGTTCTTTGTGGATTTAATATACATATTGCAACTATATTTCACTGGCCTAACACTCCCTGTCATAACATTCTGTGTCATGCCTTTAATAAATAGGATTTCTAAACTTTAATGTAGCCCATTTATCAATCTTTTTCTTTGTGAGTCATATGCTTTGTGTCCTATTTAAGAAATCTTTGGCAACCTCAGGGTCTTGAGGACATTTCTCAGTGCTCTTTTCTAGAACATGTATTGTTTAACCCTTTACATTTAGTTATGCAATATATTCAGAACTGTTTTTTGGGGGAGGGTATGGTGTGAGGTAGTGGCCAGCACAAATTTTTCCACATATGTGTCTGTGATGGCTATGTTAACTTGACTAGAATTTCCTTTCTGTTATGCTTTCAGTTAGGGTGGGCCACAAAGAACAGGCTCGGCCACAAAGAACAGGCTCTCATGAAAGGTGGAATGTAAAGGGAGGCTATGGCCGCCAATTGTAGAATTCTTCCAGTTATATTTTTCTAGTTATTAAATAAAATGATGAATGCTAAAATTTTTAGAAAATAACATAGGTCTTAAACATTTTTCTCCTGTTTCTTTACCTAAATGTTTTATACTTTCACATTTCAATTTATAATCTATTTGAAGTAAATTTTAATAAAAAGTATGAGGTTTACATACAAGTTCTTCTTTTTGTCTATGGCTGTTTGGTAGTTCCAGCATGATTTGTGAAAAAACTGCCTGTTATGGTTTGGATCTGGGATGTCTTCCAAAAGCCCATGTGGCAAAGACTTGGTCCTCTGCTTGGCACTGTTCTGAGGTGATGGAAACTTTAAGAAGCAGGGTCTAGTGAGAGGTTTTTAGGTCATTGGAGGTGTGTCTTACAAGGGGATTGTGGGTCCAGTTTTTTTCTTTATCTTTCTTTTTTGCTTTCTGGCCACAAAGTGAATGGTCTTGCTGTACCATGCAATCTTGCCATGATATGCTGCCTTCCTTGCCACAGAACCAAAATGATAGGGCCAAGTAACCATGGATTGGAGCTTCCAAATCTGTGAGCCAAAATATATCTTCTCTCTTTATCAGCTTATTATCTCAGGTATTTTGTTATAGTGAAACTGACCAACACACCATCCTTCCTCCATTAAATTGATTTTATGTCTTTGTAAATATCAGTTGAACATATTTCTGTGGATCTGTTTCTGGATTCTTCATTCCATTGCATTGATCTATGTGTCTGTTCCTTTGCTAATACCACACAGTCATGATCACTATTGCTATGTCAGAATTACTAAAATAGGGCAGAATGATTCTTTTCCCTTTTTCTTTTTCAAAATCCTTTTAGCCATTCAAATTGCTTTGCCCTTCCATATAAATTTTGGAATGAGCTTATTTATATGCTCAAAAAAATCTCGGTAGGATTTTGATAGGAATTGTAGTTATCTGATGTCTCATCTTTGGGGACAACTGATGTAATTACTATGTGGAGTTTTCTAATCTATGAGGAAATGTGCCTCTCCATTTCAGAGAGATTTGCTGTATTCAGCACACAGTCATGTACATATTTTATACCTAAAAATTTTGTTTTGCTTTTAGTGGTTGCAAATGGCATTCTATTCTGAATTTTATTTTCTGCATTTTTATTGCCAATGTAGAGAAATATGATTGACTTTGTGTGTTGATCTTGTATCTTGTGACCTTACTGAGCTCACTTATTCATTAGAGGATTTTTGTTGTAAACTTCAGATTTTCTTTCTTTTTTTTGATGGTACTGGGGTTCCTGGAAGCCCCTCTACCTCCTGGCTACACTCCCAGACCTATTTTATATTTTTTTATTTGGAAACAGGGTCTCTTAAGCCAGCACAGCTGGCTTCGAACCTGCGTGATCCTCCTGTCTCCGCCTCCCAAGCGCGGGGATTACAAGCGTGCACCACCACGCCTGGCTATCTTCAGATTTTCTGTGCAAACCATCCTGTCATTCAAAAATAGGAACACATTTATTTATTTATTTATTTATTTATTTATTTATTTATTTATGTATTTATTTTTAAACTGAAAACATTTTTTTTTTTTGGTGGTACTGGGGTTCCTGGAAGCCCTCCTTCCTCCGGGCTACACTCCCAGACCTATTTTATATTTTTGAAACAGGGTCTCTTACGCCAGCACGGCTGGCTTCGAACCTGCGCGATCCTCCTGTCTCCGCCTCCCAAGCGCGGGGATTACAAGCGTGCGCCACCATGCCCGGCTAAACTGAAAACATTTTTTAAAAGTGTCAGATTCATTGGCATTTTGTTCAAAATATTCGAATTTTTCATCACAGTTTTTGACAATCAATTTTTATTAGTTTAAATGTTTTAATTTGATTATAGTTTCTGAAGGTAGTTTTGCTGTTGCTAGAATCTAGGATGGCAGTTATTGTTATGTCAGTCTTTTGAAAAATTATTTGATTATCCTCTAGCTTCCATTGCTCAGCATAATGTCTTGAGATTTTGAGATTTATCTACATTTTTATGTACCCATTGTGTGGATTGTGTGGATATACCCCATTTTGTTAACCCTTTATCCATTTATTGACAACTGAGTTGCTAGTTTTTTTAATATTTCTAATAAAGTTTTATAGAACTTATGATGATTTAAGTTTTCATTCCTCTGTGTAAAATACCTAGAAATGGATTGCTGCTTTCTATGGGATGAACATCTTTACTTTTGTAAGAAATTGTCAAAATGTGCTCCAAGTGTGAATGTACTATTTTACATTCTCACCAGCACATGTATGAATCCCAATAGGTCCACACTCTTGTCAAAACTTCATTTTATTTTTGACTTTTCTAATCTTTTAATTTGTACCTATTTTATTTTAAAAAATTTTATTGGTGCATTATATTCATACATCATATTGGGGTAAAAAACTTGTTGGACATACATGTACACATCACCTATTTAACCCCTACCCAATTCCACCCCATTCCCTACCCATCCCTCCTTCCCTTGCTTGGCTTAGTGGTTGACTTCAATATGTTTAAGTACATTGTGTGTTTTAGAGAATTTCCTTCTTCTCCCCTCCCATCCCCTCATTTAGGTTGTCTTGTTTGCTCCTCTATAGGATTTCCTTTTTCACCTAGAGTTCCTCCTATGACCCATTTCTCCTTAGCTTTCACATATTAGGGAAAGCATCTGACTTATTTTTGTGATTGACTAATCTCACTTAGCATAATGTCCTCCAGTTCCATCCATTTCCCTGAAAATGATGTAATTGAGATTTTTTAATGGCTGAGAAAAATTCCATTGCATACATATCCCACAGTTTTGTAATCCATTCATCTGTTGATGGACATCTTGGCTGGTTCCATAGTTTGTCGATGGTGAATTGCACAGCTATGAACATAGATATACATGCATTACTTTGGTAGTTTGGTTTCCTTCCTTTTGGGTAGATACCCAGAAGTGGTATTGCTGGATCAAATGGTAGATTTGTTCCCATCTTCTGAGGATTTTCCATATTGTTTTCCAAAGTGGTTGCACTAATTTTCAATCCCACCAACAATGTTTTAGAGCAACGAAAGGCCCAGAATAGCCAAAGTAGTTCTCAACAACAAAAACCATGCAGGAGGAGTCACAATACCTGACTTTAAACTATTTTAACATTTATTATTTTAAATTAGTCATTACTTTCTCATCCTTGGTGTCTGAGAATTCCAATTTATCCACATCCTCTGATTTTTTTTTATTAAGTGTCCTTTTTATGGTGCTAAGGATTGAATCCTAGGGGCATTCTATCTCCAATCTATACCCCTATCTCTGTTATATTTTAAAATTAGAAACAGGTCTCATTTTTTTTTCTTTTTTTTTCAAAATGGCGACTGAGGGACACAGCACTTCTCAGTAGCTGAAGCAAATAAAGTTCAAATACTTAGAAAGTAGTGTCTTAATCAACAAAATAAATACATACCAGGAACCAAAACACATCCAGGTACCTCGGCGGAACCCTGAACTTGAAGAAGAAGAACAAAGATCGGACACGGGACCTGCTGCAGATACAGTCGGAACGCTGATCGGAACGCCGATCGGCGGGCTGCTTTTGCAGCTGCCCGAGGAGCTGCCTGCCCGATATTACCGCGGCAAGATAATCCGGGACTAAAAACGGACTTAGGACCTCATCTTAAGCAGCGAGCAGCACCCACGTCAGAATTCTGTGTGCTCACCAGCAACCGGATCACAACTGCATAGAGACTCCCACGGAATCCTGAACCAAGTCAGGTACCTGAGGGCGCCCAGGGAAGTGGGGGTCCTAGTGTGTGCGCAGCCCCAACCCCCCAGCACGGGCCCAAGCCTCAGAACTGAGCACTCTCCTCGCGCACCTTGTCTGCGCCACGGTCCCCTGCTAGTAGTCAGTGCCTGTGCCACTGCCACCCCTAAATTGGAGCCTGCTTTTGTGTCTAGCCCCTGCCACCTTGCCAGAGCCTGCCTTCCAGGCTGTGAAAGCCCTGTGTGACCCGGAAATCTCTTTGGGGCACCCCCAGCTTCTACATCCTGCGGGAGGCAGAGACCATTGCTGGACACCGCGCACTGGACCCTTGAGCACCTACCCTGCACCCCTGGCCCACCGCTGAGTGTTCCCACCCTCCTGGTAGCCAGATGCTTAGTTCTAAGCGAGAACACAGCTCAATACACCTTGGAAGAGCATACCAACAGCAATAGACAGCTGCATCCACTCACACTTGGGTCCAGTATTAGCAGCGCACCCAGCCTGCACTTTCGAAATAGGCAGAGCTCTGGCAGTAAGTGTGGGCATCCAGGAACCAGCATCCATTTGCCCAGGGTACATCTTGGGACCACACCGGCTAGCCCAGCTGGAATTTCCAGAGACACAGGAAAATCCATCGGGCCACAATATCTGCACAGGACCTCAGGGGGAGGTTCCAATTATACTTTGGTCATTCTCCACCCCTGCTGTAGGGAAGCACAGGCTGGAGTCTAGGGTGGTGAGTGCAGAGGTGCTGACCACAGGTTAGAATTTCACAGAACCTGTGAATTGTACAGAATCAAATAACAGTGAAACCAGACATCCGGACACATAAATCTAAAGCAGCTAAAGGAGAGAAAGGTGTCCAAATACCCAGAGTGACCTAAGAAGATAAAAATAGAGTACAAAGAAAACTAAGAGACATTGGATGGTATTCTGAAAGCTACCAAAGCAATCAGATACGCACATATTATATGGACCTGACCCCATATGCGTAAATATGGAGGACTGTTTGTTTTACTTTTAATGTGGATGTTTTGTTTTATTTTGCTTTTACAGTGCTTTTGTTTTGGTATGGTTATTGCTTTTTTTTTCTTTTAACCCACACTTCTTTTACTTTAACTTGTTGATATATATATATATATATATATATATATATATATATATATTGGATAGTTTGCCTTATTTTTTTATTTCACACAGCTGCTAGTTCCTTTTATTTTATTCTTGTTCTTTTTTCCTCTTCCTCTTTCCTTCCTTTTTTTTCATTCTCCTCCTTTGATTGGTTTTCCTTCCTTTTTCTTGGATTACATAATAGTCTTGGTATCTTGTGTGGATTCTTTTTTTTTTTATGTCTGTCTGCTCCTTCCATCATCCCTATTTACAAACCTTCCCACACTAACCTACATACTTTTCTCCCCCAAAACTTTTCCCCATAATATACCTCCTGGTTTAACACTCAAAGTATTTCTTATATCCATAATTACTCTACTAACGACAAGAGTCCTAGTAGTTAACTCTCTCTCATTCCTAGCAAGTTATTACCTTATCATACTTAAAGTCTTTCTCAGAAACTACTTTAAAAATTTATACTCCAATAGACTTGAAAACCTGGATGAAATGGATAGATTTCTAAGCACAGTTAACCTTCCTACACTCAACCAAGAGGACATAGCAAGCCTAAACCAACCAATAACAACCAAAGAAATAGAAATGGCAATAAAAATTCTTCCACCAAAGAAAAGCCCAGGCCCAGATGGGTTCCCAGCTGAATTCTACAAAACCTTCAGTGAACAACTAATACCAATACTTCATAACATGTTCCGGGAAATTGAAAGAGATGGAACTCTTCCAAATTCCTTCTATGAGGCCAGTATCACATTAATCCCCAAACCAAATAAAGATACCTCAAGAAAGGAAAACTACAGACCAATATCCTTAATGAACATAGATGCAAAAATTCTAAACAAAATACTAGCTATATGCATTCAAAACTATATCAAGAGAATAATACATCATGACCAAGTCGGTTTCATCCCAGAAAAACAAGGCTGGCTCAACATACGCAAATCAATACATGTTATTCACCACATAAATAGAACCAAGAACAAAAACCACATCATCATAGCAATAGATGCTGAAAAAGCATTTGACAAAATCCAACACCCATTGATGTTAAAAACACTGCAAAAAATTGGGATAGAAGGAAAGTACTTCAACATCATCAAGGCAATATACTGCAAACCCAAAGCCAACATTATATTGAATGGGGAAAAACTGCAAGAATTTCCACTACAGTCAGGAACAAGACAAGGATGCCAACTATCACCACTCCTTTTCAATATAGTCCTTGAGACTCTTGCTGCAGCAATCAGACAAGAGAAGGAAATCAAAGGAATCCACATAGGAAGAGAGGAAGTAAAATTATCCTTATTCGCAGATGACATGATCCTTTATCTGGAAGACCCAAAGAACTCAACCAAAAGACTTCTGGAGCTGATTGACAAATTCAGCAAAGTCGCAGGTTACAAAATCAACCTAAAGAAATCAGTGGCCTTTCTTTATGCCAACAACGAATCCACAATGAAAGAAACAAAAACAATAATTCCATTCACTATAACCTCAAAACCAATAAAATACCTAGGAATAAACCTAACCCAAGATGTAAAAGACCTCTACAACAAAAACTATAAAACATTAAAGAAAGAAATTGAAGAAGACCTTGGAAGATGGAAAGATCTCCCGTGCTCATGGATAGGCAGAATAAATATCATCAAAATGGCCATTCTGCCAAAACTGATCTATAGGTTCAATGCAATTCCCATTAAAATACCAGTGACATTCTTCAGAGACCTAGAAAAATCAATCATGAACTTCATATGGAGAAAGAAAAGACCTAGAATAGCCAAAGCAATTCTCAATAACAAGAAACACGCAGGAGGCATTACAATCCCAGACTTCAAACTATACTATAGAGCAATAGTAGTAAAAACAGCATGGTACTGGCACAATAACAGATATACTGACCAGTGGATTAGAATAGAAGATACAGAAACAAACCCACACATCTTTAGTCAATTAATCTTTGACAAAGGGGCCAAACACATACGCTGGAGAAAAGACAGCCTTTTCAACAAGTGGTGCTGGGAGAACTGGCTAACCATTTGTAAAAAGATGAATCTAAACCCCTATATCTCACCAAACACAGGAATCAACTCAAGATGGATCAAAGACTTAGAAATTAGACCTGAGACTGTGAAGTTAGTAGAGGAGAACATAGGTTCAACACTACAACATATTGGCACAGGCAGTAACTTTCTCAACAAAACCTCCAAAGCTCAGGAAATTAAAGCAAGAATAAACAAGTGGGATAACATCAAACTAAAAAAGTTTCTTCTCATCAAAGGAAACTATCAATAACCTACAGAGGAAGCCTACAGAATGGGAAAGGATCTTTACCAGCCACCATTCTGATAGGGGGCTAATATCCAGAGTATACAAAGAGCTCAAAAGACTCTATACTAGCAAAACAAACAACCCAATCAAGAAATGGGCAAATGAACTAAATAGACACTTCACAAAAGAAGAGATACAAAGGGCTAATAGATACATGAAAAGATGTTCTTCATCACTGGCCATCAGGGAGATGCAAATCAAAACTACACTGAGATTCCATCTAACCCCAGTCAGAGTAGCAAGCATAAAGAAATCAAACAACAACAAATGCTGGTGAGGATGTGGGGAAAGAGGAACTCTTTTACACTGTTGGTGGGAATGCAAACTAGTCCAGCCACTATGGAGATCTGTGTGGAGATTCCTAAGAAAGGTGGGAATAGATCCACCATATGATCCAGCTATACCACTCCTGGGTATCTTTCCAAAGGGGTTGAATTCAGAGAAATACAGCAACATATGCATACCTATGTTCATAGCAGCACAATTTGTAATAGCCAAAATATGGAACCAACCCAGATCACCATCAACAGATGAATGGATAGCAAAACTGTGGGAAATACACACAATGGAATTCTATTCAGCCATAAAGAAGAACAAAATTATATCATTTGCAAGAAGATGGAAAGCCCTGGAGAACATCATGTTAAGTGAGATCAGCCAAGCACAGAAGGAGAAGATACACATGTTTCCTCTAATATGCCCAAACTAGAAAACACAAAGGATACCAGTGGGACTCCAGATATTAGAGGGGAAATACTAGCTAAGTTTTAATGGAAAGATAGGAGAGGAGAAAGGCCGATCTTGATTAATGAGTGTCTACACCTGAACATGTGTAAAATTATGAATAAGACATGGTTAACCTGGACAACCATTGGTGGGAGGGGGGAAGAGAAAACGGGGGTGGGGGGGGAGGGCACCAAATATAGTTTAAATATATACTATTTATGTTCAATAAAAAAAATTGTTAAAAAAAATTTTCAACTCTTAAAAAAACAAAAAAAAATAAAAGGAAAAAAAAAAACACTGAAAGTAAAAAAGATCAAGAATGTCCCTGGTAAACCGGGCGTGGTGGCACACGCTTGTAATCCCCGGAAAAAAAAAAAAAAAAGAAACAGGTCTCATTAAGTGCTGGACACCTTTTCTAAGTAAGTGGTAGAGGCTGACTTTGAACCTGCTCTTCTCCTGTCTCAGCCTCCCAAGTACTGGGATTACAGTTGTGTACCACCATACCCTGCCTATCTGTCTATTTAAACTATATCTCCTCATATACATATAGTCATACCTATCTCATAATGACTTTGGCATTTATTTCCCTGATGACTAATGATGTTGAACATACTTTTATGTGTGTATTGGCCATTCATGTATCTTCTTTTATAAAGTGACTGTTCTAATCATTTGCCCATAAAATTTAATTTTTGCATTCATTTTGATGTTAAGTAAAATGAATCACAGAGAGATGAGTAATTATTTGGAGCCCATTTGACAATTAGGACACTTGCTGGTCTTTCATATGTCCTTGCTGTTAGATAAGGCAGTTGTGGAGCTCTGAACCTATTCTTCCTTGTGTTGACATTGACAGTTTTATTATTTCATCTCAAACCATGCCTTTTGGTATCATATGCTATTTCTACTACCATTGGCCTGAGGATTATTTTGGAAATCTCCCCCTTTCCTTTTCTTTCATGCTTCACATATACTCAGTGGCTCAGTTTATGATGTTAATCTTGTCTTTGTATTTTTCTTTCCAATCCTATTGTAATTGCCTCTGATTAAAACCAATTTCTGATCATTTTATACTCTGGATTCATATTTTTCCCTGAGTCATATTTCTAAACTGCCAATCAAACCATTTTCTTCCCATGTTCAAAAATCAGCGAATGGTCTTACTGTCTATAGAAGGAAATTTAGAGTCAACAAGGCATTCTAGGCCCTTCATAAAGAGGTTTTACCTGATCACTCCTTAATTCCCCCCACCCCACACACTTTACATTTTTGCAAAGCTAACTTGCATGCAGTTTTCTGGTCATTCTCTATTCTTTCACATCTTGTACTTGATGACGTTATCACATTTTTCCTGCAATGCCAAACATTTATTCATTCAAAAAATTGTTCTGAGAGCCAGTTATGTTCTGGTCACTGTTTTAGGTACAGAGTATAGAAAGAACCAAGTGCCTGAATAGGCTGAACCACACAATCAATGTGACCCTAACTTCCTCCTTCCTGTTCCTTTCTTGACAGCTGCCTCCAGGCAGGAGTCTTACATGTGACTAATCTGAGTTTTGATGCTGAGGCTGCAAAAAAAATACAATCTTCATTAGTAGAGGGAGGAAATCACAGAGGCTACCCTGTTACACTCAGGGTTAGGGTTGAGCTTTCTGGCCTTAGGTTGGCCTTCTAGACAAAAAGATAAAAAGTCAGAAAAAAGGCTACATTACTTTGGCTCAGCTTAATCATTACCCTGAACAGACATGCTTGGGATGGTACACAAGATAACTATCCTACAAACCTATAACTGCCTGTTTGCATTGGCCTACAGAATTAGCCTGATGCTCTTCATAACGAAAGAAAGAAATGAAGGTGTTAGCCATGAGAAGCTGAAACGCTGGTCCCTTTATACACCTGTATTACTTAATCCTTAGTGCAGCTGGGCAAGACAGTTTCTTATCTTCCTGTTCTTTAGAAAAAATTTAACCTTAAACATGAAGCAACAGACTTTGGGGGGGGGTAGTGAGAAGTGGTTGTTAAGTAACTTGCCCAAGGCTACATAGCTAGAAAGATAGCAGAGCCAGATCCAAGTCTGAATACCTAAAAATTCAAGATCTTTCCACTGTCTGCAGCGGCCATGCTTACTCTGGTTGGTGTGTGTTGTGTCTTGCAAGCCAAACTAGCATTTGGCTTTATTTTGTCTTTCTGATGGTTATCAAACAGAGCTCAGGAAGCTGGAAGGGGCTGGGGAGCTTGGCAGAGTGGGTCATTGGACAGAGTCACTAGTTATGCCCCAGTTTAGTGCTGTTCCATCTGCTGGACACACCCACCTACTCTAATCTCAGGGGAATGTACCAAAGGAGGAGGAGGAGGGGGCATCCCCTCTGTTTATCTATCTGATGAATGATTCAGAGAGGAGGTGAGAGAGACCCACTTTAATTACATTCAGGCAAGAGAAGCTGCTGAAAGTCCCTCTCCTGGATTATTTATGAAGAGGGAGAGAAAGAGGCTTCCAAATAGAGACCTGTGGAGCAAAGAAACCTGGTGATGTAAAGGAAAGGAGAAAGAAAGAACTGGAGAGGGAATAGAGGACGGGAAGGAGGCAATTGCCCTGTGGCTGCTGAGGTGTGGTTGGGGGAGCAGGCAGCCTGGAGAGGCTGAGAGAAGGTGCAGGCTGCAGTCTGTCCCTGTCACACACCTGGGCTCTAAGCCTTGGCTCAGTGGAGGGATGTTTCCATTGATGCCTATGTTCAAGTTGACCCTGGCTGTTCAATGAAGTGACCTTCTATTCACACCTATGATGCTGGCATCAGAGAAGTATGCAAGGTGAACCCACACCTTCTGCTATGATGTGTGAAAAACTTATTTTACCCTGATGGATCTTATGTTAAATGTCATTCTGTCTACATATGCTCTCTGAACCCTCCATCCATCATCTGCTCCCTTTTTTATACTTTATTCTTTCCAATCTGGCATCTTTTATCTCAACTTAAGAACAAACACCCTTTTCCTTAACCTATCTTCACCTTTTAAACCTCAGTTTGTTCACATGTCAACAGGAAGACATTGTCATCATCTTGCTGAGCTATCAAGTGTTGGGAGGAGGGGAGCAGCCTCTGAGCCCCAGGTCAGGGCTCGCTCACAGGAGAGCATGACCAGCTCCTGGAGGTTGGTGGTCAGTGGGTGCATATTTCTTTCCTTGCTTCTTTTTCTTTTCAGTTTTCCTTCTAGAACTGTCCTGTCCAATATGACAGCCATTAGCCACATGTGGCTACTAACATCATGTGACAGTGTGGTGATTACCTGTTAACTCCAGCAAGCCTCATTACCTTTGGAATTCCCGGTCCGGGCTCATGTTTGCATCTACTGTTCGTTTTACTACATCTCCATCATATTGATTCATGTTACATGTCTGTTTCCCTGAGACACTGAAAATAAAGTTTATAGATGCCATATAGTGTGTGTATCTATATACAGACACATGAAATAATAGCTTGATTGAGATACACTTCATATTCCATAAACTTCATCCCTTTAAAATATACAATCCAGCAACCTTCAGTACACTCAGAAAGGTATGCGACCATCACCACTAAAGAACATTGTCACACTCCAAAAAGAAACCCTGTACCCATTACAGTTGATTCCCATTTCCCTCTCCCACAGCCCTTGGAAACCAAATCTTTGCATTTGTTTATTCTGGAAATTTCACATAAGTGGAATTTTGTATGGCCTTTACACATAGCTTATATTTTATGTGAAATCATCCCAATTATAATCTTCATATCGGGTAACGACCCATTCAGCTTGTTTTGTGTGATGCAATGACAAATAAGCACACAGGAACCTCATTTTATTTATCTACATGTAACTCTTCTGACCTCCGTGAGCAATAGGCTTTGCATCCATTTCACAGGTGAGGAGGCTAAAATACAGGGGCATCCTATAGCTGGACTAAGGTTATCTATCCATTGAATTTAAGGACTGAGACTAAATCCCAGAGTGCTTCTTCTTTTTTTAAACTCCAGTATCAACTTCTGCCTCCGAACCAAGCAGAGTAGCGGACACTCATGTGTATGATGTAAAATGCATGTATGTCGGGAATAGATGAATGATCTGGGCAATTAATTAATCAGCTGAGCGATCAAGTGTCAGGAAGTGGGGAGAGGCCTCTGAGCCCAGGTAAGAGCTTACCAGATTTGGGATGGCGGCGGCTGCTGTTGCCTGTGAGCAGGCCCAAGGCCCGATGGGCATCATCACCCGTGATTGCAGTGCCCGCCGTCCACTTGCCCTGGGAACGCACTGCCTCCAGCCCTGGTGTTCCTCCTCACAGCACCTTTAGTGTGCCTCTACGGTGCAGCAGTGAAACCTCCCAGGGCATTCCTGGGCCTCACACCCCAGAAGGACAACTTTCTACAAATCAGGATAGATGGAAACTGGAGCCCAGTGGTGACTGGGGTCACCCAGAGTAATTGAAAGTATGAATTGATTTCTCAGCTGGCGACAGGGTCAGTGTCCTGCTTTTTGTGCGTGCCTCATTGTGCATAGTACCTCATGTGGAAAATTAACAGGCACATTAGCCCTCTGCACAGTCCAGGCGGAACAGTCAGGGCTCCTGCTTGTGATGTGTGGCTTTGAAGTTAGCAGGAGGCTGCCTGCAGGGCTTGGCCAGGGCGGGGATTGGGCATCCAGTCCCTAGGAATCGGGAAATCCCACCAGCCTGCAGAGGGATCACATCAGCTCTAAAGGCTCTGGAAAGGGAGGTTCTGCTATTCACTGAGACCTGTGGCTTTATGGTGCCTACCAGTGCGACACAAGATGAAGGGGTAAGTTAAACACAGGCAAGATTCATTAGAGCTGCGCTTACTGGCAGGGGTGCCTGTTTCTCTGAGAATTCTGGAAGCAGCTCACTTACCCTGTTTCTCATCGTCTCTTCCCAGTTGCTTGTGACATCATCTTCTGGCTTCTAATCAATATCACTTGCTTACGTCCTTTCAGCGCCAAAGGGCTGCCAGGTTGGCCAGGTCCTGGCCAGGCGCAGTTCAGATCTTTACTCCCCACATTCTCAGCACTGGCCTTTTAGTTTTACCCAGTTTCACTCTGCCCCGGGGTCTTTGTATAACCAGTCTCCTCTTCTTGGAATACATTTCCCTGCCTTTTTATTTTTTCTTTGAAAATTTTTTTTGTTGGTACAATGTAGTCACACATCTTAATGGGTACAGGATGGTAGAGGCATACATGCACACATCACTCATTTAGCCCTTCTCCAGTTCCCACTCCCTTCTTTTTTTTGGGGGGGGGTCAGACTCCACTCCTTTTAAATGTCACTTCCGTGAAGGAAGCATTTTCTGGTTTCACACCTCCTACCTTGCACCTTTATCTGGCCTCAACCTCCTGCGTTTCTCTATCCACTGCATTTGTCAAAATGGCAATTAAATAATTAGTCTGTAATTGATTGCTTACTGACTGCCTTTCCTGCTCTATTACTGGCTCTAGAGAGAAGGGACCGTGCAGCCTTATTCCCATTTGCTTCTCCATTGTTGAGCACACCACCTGGCATCTAAGTTCTCAAAAGTTGTATTGGGCCTGGGCGTGGTGGCGCATGCTTGTAATCCCCGCGCTTTGGAGGTGGAGACAGGAGGATTGCGCAGTTTCGAAGCCAGCCTTGCTGGCTTAAGAGACCCTGTTTCCAAATAAAAATATTTAGAAAATAGGTCTGGGAGTGTAGCCCGGAGGTAGAAGGGTACCACAAAAAAAAAAAAAAGTATTGGATGGATGAATATCGTTCTTGGCATATCGTTCTTTCTGAGATGATATTATTATTATTATTATTATTATTATTATTAGTAGTAGTAGTAGTAGTAGTAGTACTGGGGGTGGAACCCAGAGGCTTTCTACCTCCGGGTTATACTTCCAGACCTTTTATATATTTTATTTGGAAACAGGGTCTTACTAAGTTGCTGAAAGCCTCACTAAGTAGCTGAGGCTGGCTTCGAACCCATGTGATCCTCCTGTCTCAGCCTCCCAAGCGCGGGGATTACAAGCGTGCGCTACCACGCCTGGCTTATTTTTTTTGGTGGTACTGAGGGTGGAATCCAGAGGCTTTCTACCTCCGGGCTATACTCCCAGACCTTTTTTATATTTTATTTGGAAACAGGGTCTCACTAAATTGCTGAGAGCCTCACTAAGTAGCTGAGGCTGGCTTCGAACCTGTGTGATCCTCCTGTCTCAGCCTCCCAAGCGCAGGATTACAAGCATGCGCCACCACGCCCGGCGTTTTTCTGAAATTTTAAACTTGGCATTTCCAGGATAAAATTGTTGATTACTAAGTACATTTGGTTCTGAAAATCACATCAGAACCCATTTATAAGCCCAGATATCATGTGATCTAGCCTTAGTACAGTGTCACATGCAAAAAAAGTAGTTCAACAAAAGAAAATGTCTTTACATCTTCAGCTCATTTTCTTTCTCTATTCTGACCAACTTACTCTCAATATTTTATTTGGTATATTGGCTGTTTGATTGAGGTATGGGTACAATGATAGTCTCTGATTGCTAGGGACTTATGGGTAGATTATTCAGGAGGCTTTTGCTATGGTCCAGAGAAGAGATTATGAGAAATTATAGCAAGGTGCACACATTTAAAGATTTTGTTTAGCTGGGTATGGTAACATATCCCTATAATCCCAGTACTTGGGATGCTGAGACAGGAGTACCACAGGTTCAAGACCAGTCTCAGGTTCTTAGCAATACTCTCACCCTTAATTTCTGTTTCAAAACTTTTTTCTTATAAAAAAAATAAGGCCTTGGGGTGTATCTCAGAGGTGTTATGCCCCCTGGGTTCAATCTTCAGCACTAAAACAATGAAGTAAAAGATACGTTTTAGGAGTTAAAATTGATAAAGGGTGGCAAGGATATTGGGATTGATACCTCACATCAGTCTCAATCTAGACTGTTAGCCCAAATTATTCATCTTAATTTCATCATTTAATATGTGAGATAATGACTTTTCCCCCAGTTTTTAGTGCCATTTAGTTGTATTTTCTATTATTCGCAGTAGAAATCATGGTGACTGTTAAAAGGGGGAAGGTGATAGCTCCATTGGCACAGAGGTGCCTCTTGTGGCTCTCCAGAACAGGAGCTTTGGCAAGGCACCATCATTTCTCCTAGCTACTTTGCGGGTCACTGGGACTCCTGGCTTCCTTTTGGACCTGTCAAGGATGTTGCTGAGACAGGTAGGTGGGTACTTCAGTTAATAAGGGGCAAAAATGATCCAAATCAAACACTGAATAGTGACTCTTTTAGGCTTTCGATGTGCATTAAAATGAGAAGGTAATTATTTACTTTTTTTAAAAGTCATCTTAAATTTAATACCCGCTCTTCTAAGATAATATATTTAGAGGACTCCTGCCTCTAAAGAAATGCAGTGTTACAGTCACAGTAATGGAAATCAACACAAAAGAAAGGAGGGGGGAGTCTTCTATTATCCCACAACCAACACAATTGAATTGTGCTCTTTGTCCATGCATCCTTGAATTTCTTGTGCATATTCACACAAAAATATATAGAATGGTAAGCATAGCCAAGGCATCATTGATTGTTTTACTGAGACGTGATATCTAGGATAGGTAGTGCCTGAATCCATATGGATTCATGATTTTCCTCATGTGTTCATTCTTGTAACTGTCTCTCCTCCTGCCAATTCAAGATATAAAACATTTGCTGGGGTGTTGCTTTGTAGTTTGCCTTTTAAACTTGATGTCACATTAGAAGCATGCTACCCTGCTGTGTATCCTAAGAATTTTTCAGTGTGCTAGACGGTCTTCCTATTGCTCACTACTGAAGGCTCTAAAATTGTAATCAGATGGCTGTATCACAGATAGCTGGGCCAACCCACATCATTGGACATTAAGGTTGTTTATCAGATTCTTCCAAACCATAAATCATGTTTCAATGATCTGTATAGTAGAGGACAGAAATTGGCAGCCTGCGGGCTAGATTCTGCCCACATACTCATTTTGCCTGGCTTATGTGGTGTTGGTACATACTGTTTTTTTTTAATTAAAAATATTTGAGATGGGCACTGTGGCACACACCTCTCATTTCAGCACTTGGGAAACTGAGGTAGGAGGATTGCAAGTTCAAGGCCAGCCTTACCAATTTAGTGGGACCCTGTTTCTAAATGAAAAAACAAAAACAAAAACAAAAAGGGCTGGGTGTAGCTTGGAGGTAAAATGCTCCTGGGTACAAATCCCAGTATCCCCCCCACCCCCATAAAAAAGAATGTTTGAGTTTTGTTGCAAACTTTAAAACTCTGGAGGGCTTACATTGACATTTCTGCTTTTCCTTATTTGCTAAGACAGATCTAGACTCAGGGCCACATTCCCAGAAGCTGCAGCTATGTGGAACTAAGTAGGGGATTCTCTCCTTGGAAGGGGCATTTGCTCCTCCACTTTCCACAGTCTTCATGACTCCTAGTTTTGTTCTTTCAGGAGTGTCCATGCATTTACAGCATTCTCTTGGTCTGGTAGTCATTTGAGTTTGCCATTGCAGGCATATGGATGCTTTTTTAAAAGATACTTTAATTGGTACATTATGATTATACATAATAGTGGGATTCATTGTTATGTGTTTGTACATGCACTGACATAATTTATCAATCTCAATCCCTCGTACCTCCTGTTTCCCTCTCCTTCTCCTTCCTCGTGTTCCCCTTCCTCTATTTTGCTGGTGGCTTCTTCTTTCTTCATGCCTTGAAGGAAGTCATTTATGTATGAGGTTACTAATAATTCTAAGAAATGAATGATACAAGCATGTTCAAAAAAGGATAGTGAAACAGAGCATTAGTATTATGTCCGAGGGATCCGAAGGTCACATTTGTCCTTGGGCTTCGATTTCTTCAGGTTTCAAGTGAGAACAATCATCAAGTACTTGCACGAATTTAGTAGGGTTTGGTACATAGTAGGCAGTCAATAAATGAGAGCTAAGTAAAAAATATTGAAAATTGTTCTTGATGGTTAATTTGTGCAATTGTTCTTGAATTGTAACATTTATTTTTTTTTATAAAAATAAGATTTAATTTCCTTTGAATTTGCTGTTCATTCAAAAGATCTCCAGAGACACCTATAAAATTTTAATAACAGCAATAATAATAATCATAAGTGGGTAGAATTTAATAATGTTGTGTCTGAGTGTCTAAAGAGTGACCTTAATTTTGTGATTTAATAGAAACTGTAAATTAAAATGTGCTTCATTGCTCAACCATGCTAAGAAGGTCAAGATGGGAGAGAGTTGTTCCTTAACCTTGTTTGAGCTGAGGTTCTTTAGGAGGGTCATAATGTCCTGCTGCCTTGTTTTGTCTTTTTTTAGTTGTTGTTAACAGATCTAGAGGTTCTTTGGGGGAATATCCCTAAAATACAAGAGGCATGTCCCTGGAACTTAAAGAACAAAGAGTATTGACCTCAGTAGAAGAAACTTTTCGTGGAAGTTGCTTTGTCTTTCTCTTAGTACCTATTTTCATCACCTACTGGAAATCTTCTCTGTCATCCAATCCATCAGAAAGTCTGCCAGTTCTTCCAAATGTTTTGCAATTTAATTTTTTTCCTTCTGTCTAGACCTGTACCCCCCACCTGTGCCACTACACATTCTCCTCACAGCAGCCAGAATGATCTTTAAAAATATCAACTCATAACACATCACTCTGCTTCTTAAATTTCTTCCCTGACTCTTACTTCAAGTTAAATCCAATCTCCTTTCATTGTACACAAGGCTCTACATGCTCTACCTTTAGTTTCTTCCCCAGCTTCATCTCATGCAAAACTCCAACTTTGTTCGTTATACCCCAGTAACATCTAACATCTTCAGGCCAAATTCTTTCCCAAAGGCTTTGCATATGCCTTATCTCTGCCTGAATTCCTGTCCCCATCCTTCAGCCCCTCTCTGTAAGAGTGGCTTCTTCAGTTCTCAAATTAAATGTCACATTTCCACTTTGTCTAAGGAGGCTCTTTATTTTTTTTTCTTGTAGCATCCTCTGATTTCACACTCCCCACATACTCTGCAGTGATTTTGTCTGTTTCCCTGTTAGTTGCTTGTATTCCTACTGCAACATGCGTTTCACAGGGACTGAGGCCACATCTCTCTCATTTATCAGTTATATCCCCAGCTGCTTCACATTGCTGGGTAAATAATAGGCATCAATAAGTGTTTACTGAATGAAAGAACAGAGGGATGGATGGAAGGGCTATGGGAGAATTCAAGAAAGTCAAGGAAAATTTTTTTCCTGCAGTGTGATGACTAGGAAGAGCTTTAACAACCCAGCTAAACCAGAATGAAGCATGTATTTGAAACATCTCACAGAGGAAGTATTTCAAAGGATCTAGAAAAGTTGAGAGCCAAAGACTAATATATGGTCAGCTTGTCTCTATCACTGTCCAGGAGGAGGGCCTCAGTTCCAGACCAATTAGCATATACATTTTTCTTTGAAAATAAATGTCTCAGCCTTTGATTGATCAGTTAGTCCCTTGTGAATTTGGTTACCATAAATTAGAGCTCTCGAACCTGACTGATACTTGAGAGCTGACAAATCTAATTGGCCAAAGGTCTGATGTGCCATGGTCTCTTACTGGTGCTCAGGCTGGTGATTAACAGATTGTCTCTAACCCAATTCTCACTCGTGATGTTCAGCTCTGGTCTTATTTATTTCATACTATTTTTTGTGGTACTGAGGTTCCTGGAAACCCTTCTACCTCTGGGCTACACTCCCAGACCTATTTTATACTTTTTATTTGGAAACAGGGTCTCTTAAGCCAGCGCGGCTGGCCTCCCAAGCACGGGAATTACAAGCGTGCGCCATCACGCCCAGCTTCATACTACTTTTTGACTTTGACCCTTCTTCCTTCAGTTTCATTTCTCTAATTTCCTTTCCTTCTCTGGTATGCCCTAATATAATAAACTGGATGCATAGATTTTCAATTTAAGAGTCAATAAACCAGGGTACATTTTCATATCAGTGAATTTAAATGAACTGATTTTTAGTTTGGGAAACATACTGGGCTGGCTGGAAGCCCCTACTGGTGAAGTAGCATATCACAAACCAGCTTTATTAGGTATTGTGAATGTCTGGAAGAAAGAAAATCCATGAGTCTATGAAGTGGAATTTAAGAACTCCTCTGATGTGGAAGAATGCTGAGTTCTGAAAGAGAGCAAGCAGACACAATAAAATAAGAACAATGCAGAAGAAAAGAAAACTTCCAAATGTGGGAAATGTTCCTCTCAGAGTTAGGGCTAGCTAGTTTTCTTCTATTCAGCTAAAAATATGGATGAAGTAACTCTTTCTTGTCTCCACTTTAAACCCCTTGGTATGGATTTAGTCAGTTTTTTGAAGACTACGAGGACATTCTTTTGGAAGCTCTTGCTGTGATCTAATAACTTGTGGATCACGAGAACAAGAGCACTCAGAGCCCTAGGTCACATAAGGGTATGTGGCATATTGCTGTGGTCACGTTTTAACCCAGGCTTGCACTGTAAGTGTAGCCTTAGCTACATTTATGAAGTTGAACATAGTTATTATCTACAAGCTTGTTTATTTGTCTGTACCATACAACTCGAGAACCCCTACCAACTCCTCTTTCCTCAGGTTCACATTTCTAATAGTTGTAAGAGGAACAAAACAGATGTACTGATAGTAACAATAATGTTAATGGCATAAGTCAGGATTCAAGCAGGAAAAAAGAAGTCACAAAGAAGTGGGTTCAAATCTCAGATTTGCAACTTACTGCTTTTGTATCTCTCTGAGCTTCAGCTTGATTTTTACAGTATTAAAATTGCAAGTTCATTGTGATGATTCAATAGATGTATGTGAAATGGCTTTCACACTCAATAAACATACTTTTCTCCCATCTCAAAAATAGCAACCTGTTTTAAAGTCATCTGGAAAGGATTAAAACTAAGAAATGTTACTTTAATGAAATCAGGTAGTGGGTAGCAAAGATATTTTTGGATTTCAACACCCTCCTAGTATGAGGGTGACTTCCTACTCTTCCTACATATAATGGCAGTTGGGCTTTGCCACTAAAATTTCAGTATGATGAGCATCCTGTTCCCTGGATGGGGCTTAGACTGTTGAGAGAGGCTATTCAAAGACTTGATGGAAAAGAGATTCTTTGATTAAGTTCTGTTTAGGTCTATTAAATATTTCTTGAATTCATTTCTGCAGCCCCTTCACCACTGTCATGGCTCAGGAACTCATCATTCTATGTGTTACTGTGTCAGCCACCTAACAGTTCTCCCTGCTGCTGGGCTCTTTCTCTCCTATCTATCCTTCACAGCAGGCAGAACGATCTTTCAAAAACATGCATGAGATGCTGTCAACCCTCTGCTTAAGAGGCTTCACTTTCTATCCACAGCGGTTCTCAGTTTCTGGTGTCAAGACACATTGGTTTGTCACATCAATTCTAAGGCAGATTCGTCCATCCATCCAGCAAATGTTTGTTGAGCATCTATTCTGTGTCAGTTACTGCTGTGGTGTTTGGGGCACATCAGTAAACAAAGCAGACAAAAACTTATGTGTTGTCAGAAACTCATTGCTAACAAGAGTTAAAGCCCTAAAAATTGTGAATAATTTATTTGACTATAATAGTGGCTAAATTTTATTTCTATAATAATACCCTAAATCACTGGCATGAAGTACTTCTTGGTGAGGAATGACAGAGGGGATATATAGCTAGTAGTAGGAGAATTGTGTATAAATCTGCGTATGACTCCGGCAGTGCATGTTTGAACAGGATCATAGTTTGTATAGAGAGAAAATGTCCAATAGTGTTGTTTATCCATAAGCTAGCATACAAATTATTTGACTTTTATTGTTTGGCCTCTGCTTATCCCACCAGCCTCATTCTCTACCACTTTCTCCCTTACACTGTACACTTTCTGGTTCTTACCCCTTAAAGATGTTTCATATTCTTTCTACCAACAGAAGGGGTTGAGTCAAATATAACTGAGATATATAAATCATTTTATTCCAGGGCCAGACCGAAGTCCTAGTCATGTGGGAGAGGACCATATTCATATTGTAAATTCATATTGTAAATTGTAAACTGAAATTAAGAAGCAAAAGGGAGAACTTGATGGGACCATTAGAATACTGTTAATGGGTTACATTTATAGTATTTTAATGAAGTACATTTCCTGGAAGTTGATGAAAACAGACACAGTCATATAATAAACATGAAAATCTATTGGTATTGGCATTATTCAAAAGTACATAATGGCTGGGCATGGTGGCACATGCCTATAATCTCATTACTTGGGAAGCTGAGATAAGAGGATCACAAGTCCAGCACTTGGAAAATCTCTTTCCAATAAAAAAATAAAATAGGGCCAGGGGTATGTCTCAGAGATAGAACACCTCTGGGTTCAATCCTCAGTACCCCCCACATCCCCCAAAATGTGTACCTTGGAGAATGGAAGAGTTTTGGAGAAATAAGGAAGAAGTTACCAAAAACAAAAAAACTGTTAAAAGGGGAAACATTCCAACCCTTACCACCACCAAGGCCAGTCCCCACCACCTGTGAGCAACTGACAACGGCTGTTCCTGGGACCAGGCACTACCCTTCCCTTGCTCCTCCAACCAGGCACTGCCCCCCACCTCGATCCCTTGATAAAAAAATTTTTCATTTTCCACTTAGTCCTGCTGCTTTCTTGTGTGAGACAGCCCAGCAGCTTAACCTTGCCTGCAATAAATTTTCCCTAGTTGGACCAGCCTCCAGGATTCTATTCTCTTGGGTAGGGCCAATCACCTTACATATGCCACCATGCCCGACCTAGGGTATATTTAAGTGCCTTGAAGTAGGAAACAGAAGTAGGGATGCATGAGCCCTGAGCCACCTGGGGCAAATGAGGATGAATATGGCCAGTGGACCAAGGAGTCCAAAAGCCTGTAAGTCTTCTCTGAGCAGCTTTAGGGGGCTGCTTCACAAGGTTCTCAGGGATAAGATGTGGTAGAGAGTTATACCTCCACCTCTGTATGAATCTATAAACAAAACCCAGCAATTCTCTCTCCAAAAGGACCACTGAAAATTGGCACTGATATCCAAGGCCTGGATGCAGTGAGGGGTCATTCTGGGGTGACCCTCACTTTGTAATTAACCCTCCTCATTAGCGGTTCACTTGTTTCCGACGAGCAGTGTGCATGTGTTTGTGGTTATGTAACTGGAGACAGGGCTGGGCAAGCTTTTTGCTGGCATCTTAATTGTCTCCAATCACAGGAAAATGAATTGCAGTGTGAGGAGTAATGAGAAGAGCGGCACCTGGCCGCCAGCCAAGGGCTCTGGACTGTCAGCTGCGAGGCCCAGGCTCGTGGATGTGGCTGTTTAAGGAGGGCTAGAAGGACTCCGGGAGGGGGCTGGGACACAGCAAAGAGCACTCGAGGAGAGATTTGAGTTATTTCCTTTCTTCGAGACCTCTCATTCTCTCCTTTCTTTTGACCCCCAGGAATGCTCAATACCACCTTAGCAGTTGTTTTAATGATTCTCTAGAGAAAGAGAACAGTAGGTGATTATATTATATATGTATGTGTGTCTTTGTGTGAAAGAGAGGGAGGGAGGGAGAGGGAGAGAGGGAGAGGGAGAGAGAGAGAGAGAGAGAGAGAGAGAGAGAGAGAGAGAGAGAGAGAAATGTAGGATGAGGTATTGGCTGAGAAGTTCGACAGCCAGCTGCCTGCAAGCCTGGAGATCCAGAAAAGCTGGTAGTATATCTAGAAGCTCTGAGAACAAGCAGTGCCAGGAACAGAAGCTATGGATGTCATTGCTCACGTGGTCAGGCGTAGTGAGTGCCACCTTCCTCTACCTTTTTGTTCTATTGCAGTTCTTAATGGGATGGACAGAACTTACCCACGTGAAGTGGGGGGGGCATCTGCTTTACTCTGCCCACCAGCTAAAATGGTAAACACCTTTGGTTATGTGGGTACATCATGGCCCAGTTACATTGACACATGAAATTAACCGCAGCAGTGATTTTGAAAGCACTGGAAAGAGTAGAGAGGGCAGGGCAGGGAACATAGAGGAAAGGATTGATAGAAGGGATATGCCTGGATTTAACGGAGGAAGAAAAAAGATTTCCTGCACTTTCATTCTCCATGCCACTGGGAATTTGCTGTTGCTACCGCTGGCATGGTGATGAACGGTGAGGGTGAGACTGCTGCTGGTGCTGGCCTTCTGCTGTGGGTGCGGTTTCTGAGGTATTTCTAGGATGGGGACTCCAAAGGTGAGTGACAGCAGATGTGGGAACCCAAGAGCGCAAGTCTAGATTGCCTTCTATGAGTGAAATGAGGAAGATGACAATGTTATAGAATGAGATAAGCTCTCTATAGAAATGTCCCAAGAGTTCATCAAACGGGCAGTTAGTAAAGGCAGTGAGTAAAAAGGAGTTGGGTAGTCCCAAGTCAATCAAGCCTCAGCCAAGCTGGAGAATCCACATCTTTATGTGCATTTTCTTGGCTGCAGCTAAAATCTTAACAGTAAGTCCAGGCCTGAAGGAGATTTGCCAAAAGAAAGGCTGGCCTGAGATGGCTTGGGAGAGATCCTTATGCCAGTGATAACCCAGTATTGTCCAGAGAAAAGGGCCTGACAATCGGGCAAAGTGTCCTTGACTTAGAAAAGTGCCCCTGAAGCCGGGCGTGGTGGCGCACCCTTGTAATCCCCGCGCTTGGGAGGCAGAGACAGGGGGATCGCGCAGGTTCGAAGCCAGCTGCGTGCGCTGGCTTAGGAGACCCTGTTTCTAAATAAAAAGTATAAAAAATAGGTCTGGGAGTGTAGCCTGGAGGTAAAAGGGCTTCCAGGAACCCCAGTACCACCAAAAAAAAAAAAAAAAAAAAAAAAGAAAAGTGCCCCTGAAGTTTGTAGTGATCAGAAGCTGGTAGACGAGTATATTTCACGGGAGCCTGCAATGGTTAGTTGAAACACACTGCAAGACTCTGCAGCTCTTTTGATGTTCTGATTTATTTATTCATCTCATAAATATTTATTGGGCACCAACTATATGACAGGTGCTTTGCTAATCACTGGGAACATAGCAGGGAGCAAAATGCGTACAGCCCTTGTCCTCACCGAGCTTTCAGTTCAGCAGAGAATATAGAGAGTTATGCAAGGAAGGCCTAAGTAGAGGGAGCATGAGGTTACAGGCAGTGAGAGTGGGAGAGTACCAAGGTGGAACTGATGGGGAAGGTGAGTCCTAGGTCAGCTGGGCCTTTATGGTGTGCTGAGGGGATTGGAGCATATGTTGAGGGCAGCTATGTTAATCAGAGCTTTGGCTGCAAGTTAAAGAAACCCAACTTGAATAAACTGAGGTCAAAAGAGAAATGTATTGGTCTGGGATCCAAGGCAGGGACGAATACCACACACTGACAGGAGACCTGAAATAGGGTTGGGCTCAGGATACTAGGGGATCAGAAGCTTGGTCATGGCAGTAGGAATTTCCCTGCCTGTCTCCACACACTGGCATCTGTCTCTCTACACACTTTCTCCAAAATAGTAGAGAAAACATATCCCAGTCGCTTCTGAGTTTTGCCTCTTATATCCTCCACCACTGGAAAGAAACTCACTGTCCTTTCTCTTGCTCCAGCTAAAACATTCTAGGGAGGAAGCTTATTGTTACATTTAGGTCAAGGATCCACCCAAGACCAATCAACTATGTCTAGAAGGTGGAGTGAATAAAACAATTTAGCAGTTCCTGCAGAGAACAATGGAGATTGGATAGGGGGAGATGGGAGTGCTAGACAGTCTGTGGATGCCCCCTTATAGCAGTGCCCATCCAGCAATCTCTGAACTTCTAAATTAGGTTCCCAGGTAACCTAATTTTGGAAAGGACTAAAATACCAGTGTTAAGTTACTGGAACATGCTATCACACTTAAGGATACTTAAAATTTTGATTTTGAAAGAGTCAGTTCTAAATAATTGGTTAATGACCTCTATCTGTCTATATGGAGAGAGAGAGAGAGAGGGAGAGAGAGAGAGAGAGAGAGAGAGAGAGAGACGCTTTGAGAAGTACTTAGCACATAGAAACACTATCTAGATGTTAGAATATATAATGATGATGATGACAATGAAGACTATCACCCTGGGGTATATGGGAATAATTCAGGTTTAAACCTACACAGCCAATATTTATGGTTATGGTGGCCCCATTAAGGGAGAGACAGCTTGAGCCACCAGCCAAATACCCTCTCCATCTCTATCTCCTGTCAGTATAGGTTCACCTCTAGTGACAGGAGTTTTGATGGATGCAGGGACTCTATACTAGGAAGTAGTGACATCTGCAGCAATCACATTTTCCTTCTGCCATTCACTACAAACAGTGGTAGATGCTCAGTCAATAGCTGATAACGCTAAGTGATAAATTAAAACTGACTAGGGAGTTCTCCCCATTTTTTGTGTCTCTATTTGATTAAGCTAAGGGTTTCTACCAAACTTTTTTGTTACCAGTAGAATCTCAATAGATCCTCTAATAGCAACCCTGACAGACAGGGTTTCAAACAAACATTAATTAAGTCTTTTAACAACCCTGTAAATCAGGGTGCCATATGGCAATTATAGAAAGAAAAGAATAATTTTAAGGAGTATGAAATTTTAAAATGATTGCTTACTTCATCACAACAGAGAGATCATTTACATACATGCAAAAATGAATATTTAGAGGCATGGGTTAGACAGAAATGCTTGGCTAATGTCTGATAAGACATAAATTGGTTGTCCTTCAAAAGGACGTTTGATCCAGGGAATAATGGGGATGGGATTTCACTTTGATTTCTCTGAGGGAAAATATATACACATTTTCTCCTTTGTATTCCTAATTCAAATGTCTTGTCCTAGATCAGAACTTTCTTTTTTTCTTTTCTTTTTTTTTTTTTTTTGTGGTCCTGGGGACTGAACCCAGGGCCATTCTATCCCTGAGATCCCGCCAGTCCTATTTTATTTTTAATTTTGAAACAGGGTCTTACTAAGTTGCAGAGGCTGGTCATGAACCTAAGATCTTCCTGTCTAAAACTCTCAAGTACTGGGATTACAAGCATGCGCACCCACACCCCCTAGATCAGCACTTTCCAATACAATTTAAGATGATGGAAGTGTTCTGGATGTGCACTGATGATCATTATGATTGAGGGACTTAATTTGTGGTGTGTGTGGTACTGGGGATTGGACCTAGGGACATTCTACCTCTCAGCGACTCTCCCAGGCCTACTTATTTATTTCTATTTCTGTAACAGAGTCTCACCAAATTGCAGAGGGCCTCACAAAGTTGCTGAGGCTGCCCACAAACCTGCCATCCTCCTGTCTCAGCTTCCAAGTACTAACTAACCTAAATAGCACATGTTGCTAGAGTCTTTGTATTATATACAGTGCGATCTTAGATCACGGCTCATGGCTTTGGGAAGTTATTGTTATTTGAAAGGGTACATAAGGGTTGCTTAATGCTGTTAACCAAATTGTGGTCTACAGGCAGGGTACAAAATTTTTTCATGATGATAAGTGCTATAGCTTGGTTCTGAAATGTCTCCCAGAGCCCCATGTAGTAAAGGCTTGTCCCCCAACTCTTGCTATTGGGAAGTGGTGCAGCCTTTAGAAGGTGGGGCCTAGTGGGAGGTTTTAAATTCCTGTGGGACTCTGAGCATTTCCTCTTCTGTGGCAGCTCTGTACAGAGCAGGTGGGCTGCACATGAGACTGGAGGGGGTGGGGATATGGAGTGGTGTGGGCAGGTCACAGAATGTTTTTTGGAGGAGTCTCTAGAGCTGATTCTTATAGGACCAACAAGGATTCTCCCAGGCAATGAAGACTTGGGAGGCAGGGGCCATTCCAGGTGGAAAGACTGGCACAGGTAAGGGCATGGCAGTACTAGGGAAATGGGCCTTTGGGGAACTTTCAGATGTATGAGTTGCATCACATGGGACAGGTGTGGAATCATCCAGTGTCATCATACCTTATACACTATGTACCCATTACTCACCCTCTGGCCATCTTAGTTATCCATTTAATTATAGTCTCACAATGCTTGATCAAGTGCCCTTATTTTGCTTACTAGTGGCCTTAAAGCACAAGAGTAGAGATGCAAAGAAGGGGCCAGGCATAAAACAGGAAAGGACAGATGAACTCTGGCACTATGTGGCAATACTGCAGGGAATATAGAAAAATATAGCATATTTGGTAATATCCAACTTTTGGTACTATCCACAGTTTCAGGGTTCTACTAGGTATCTCGGAACATATTTCCAATGGACGGGGGGGGGGATTATTGTATCTATTATCAAAGGTGTAAAGGTAGAGACTTTATCACAATTTAGCAAGAATGCTCTAAGGAGATGATAGCAATGAATAGCAACAGATAAAATAGACTACAGGAGGGGCGGGGCACCCCAGATGGGGCCCGGGTTGCGGGACTCTGGGCCCCGGCCGAACTGCGCATAGCACGCCAGACCCCTGGAGAAACCGGGCCCAGTAAGATGCTGGGTTCTGGGCGGGGGTCGCGCGCGGGGCACGCCAGCTGGGGCCCGGGTCGCGGGACTCTGGAACCCTGGCCGAACTGCGAGTAGCACGCCAGACCCCTGGAGAAACCGGGCCCAGAACAGAAAAAGATAAAGAAAAATATCGGAGAGGAGGTAAGAAAGCCGTTATGGATGCCTGGACACTGGAGATGCAGAGAAAACTTACCTAAATGCACTGGAACTTATGGAAAAATTCGCCGTGAAAGAGGACTGCTATTTCTCTATATTGTTAAGAATCTCAGACATCACATATAAGGAGAGAGTTTAGCGGAGACCAAGGAGAAATGCGGTGTTGAAAGAGTTCTCCGCGATGGTGGTGGAGACTTGTATTCAGGAGAAGCAGAAACCGGATCTTACCAACTTTATTTTTTTGGAGAAATTACACCAAATGTCGAATGCTACCATCACGCATGCTTAGGAACACTGGACAACATTCAGAGTGGAAAAAGAGCCTGGGAAGGATTTGAAACGGTGGAGGCAGTGGCAATGCCAGTGGCCAATATTCGGGGGAGGCAGAGATCTGATACATTACAACTGGAACCTTTGAAATAATAACCACAGAGACAGTGATCAGAACCTGCTGAGGGGTTAGGCGGGCGCCGGGGCCAGTGGCCGACATCGGAGCTTGCTGTGAGGCAAGGCCACTACTGAGGCCTCCGTGGCCGGGATTGGAACATGCAGAGGGGTTAGACCGATGCTGGGGCCAGCGAGGCCGGCATTGGAGCCTGCCATGAGTCAAGGCTTGTGCTAGGGCCTCCGAGGTCGGGTCCGGAACTTGCTGAGGGGTTAGGCCGGTGCTGGGGTCAGCGAGGCCGGCATTGGAGCCTGCCGTGAGGCAAGGCCAGTGTTGGGGCCCCCGAGGACGGGACCGGAGCCTGCTGAGGGGTTAGGCTGGTGCTGGGGCCAGCGAGGCTGGCATCAGAGCCTGCCATGAGGCAAGGCCAGTGTTGGGGCCCCCGAGGACGGGACCGGAGCCTGCTGAGGGGTTAGGCCGGTGCTGGGGCCAGCGAGGCTGGCATCAGAGCCTGCCATGAGGCAAGGCCAGTACTGGGGCCTCCGAGGCCAGGATAAGAGCCTGCCGAGGGGTTAGGCTGGTGCTGGGGCCGGTGAGGCTGGCATCGGAGCCTGCCTTGAGGCATGACCAGAGCTGGGGCCTCCGAGGCTGGGATCGGAGCCTGCCGAGGGGTTAGGCCGGCGCTGGGGCCAGTGAGGCCGGCATCGGAGCCTGCCTTGAGGCAAGGCCGGTACTGGGGCCTCCGAGGCCAGGATAAGAGCCTGCCGAGGGGTTAGGCCGGTGCTGGGGCCAGTGAGGCCGGCATCGGAGCCTGCCGTGAGGCATGACCAGTGCTGGGGCCTCCGAGGCCGGGATCGGAGCCTGCCGAGGGGTTAGGCTGGTGCTGGGGCCAGCGAGGCCGGCATCGGAGCCTGCTGTGAGGCAAGGCCGGTACTGGGGCCTCGAGGCCAGGATATGAGCTTGCCGAGGGGTTAGGCTGGTGCTGGGGCCAGTGAGGCCGGCATCGGAGCCTGCTGTGAGGCAAGGCCGGTACTGGGGCCTCCGAGGCCAGGATAAGAGTCTGCCGAGGGGTTAGGCCGGTGCTGGGGCCAGCGAGGCTGGCATCGGAGCCTGCTGTGAGGCAAGGCCGGTACTGGGGCCTCCGAGGCCAGGATAAGAGCCTGCTGAGGGGTTAGGCCGGTGCTGGGGCCAGTGAGGCCGGCATCGGAGCATGCCGTGAGGCATGACCAGTGCTGGGGCCTCCGAGGCCGGGATCGGAGCCTGCTGAGGGGTTAGGCTGGTGCTGGGGCCAGCGAGGCCGGCATCGGAGCCTGCTGTGAGGCAAGGCCGGTACTGGGGCCTCGAGGCCAGGATATGAGCTTGCCGAGGGGTTAGGCTGGTGCTGGGGCCAGTGAGGCCGGCATCGGAGCCTGCCGTGAGGCAAGGCCGGTACTGGGGCCTCCGAGGCCAGGATAAGAGCCTGCTGAGGGGTTAGGCCGGTGCTGAGGCCAGCGAGGCCGGCATCGGAGCCTGCCTTGAGGCATGACCAGTGCTGGGGTCTCCGAGGCTGGGATTGGAGCCTGCCGAGGGGTTAGGCCGGTGCTGGGGCCAGCGAGGCCGGCATCGTAGCCTGCCTTGAGGCAAGGCCGGTACTGGGGCCTCCGAGGCCAGGATAAGAGCCTGCCGAGGGGTTAGGCCGGTGCTGGGGCCAGCGAGGCCGGCATCGGAGCCTGCCGTGAGGCAAGGCCGGTACTGGGGCCTCCGAGGCCAGGATAAGAGCCTGCCGAGGGGTTAGGCCGGTGCTGGGGCCAGCGAGGCTGGCATCGGAGCCTGCCTTGAGGCATGACCGGTACTGGGGCCTCCGAGGCCAGGATAAGAGCCTGCCGAGGGGTTAGGCTGGTGCTGGGGCCAGCGAGGCCGGCATTGGAGCCTGCCATGAGGCAAAGCCGGTACTGGGGCCTCGAGGCCAGGATAAGAGCCTGCCGAGGGGTTAGGCCGGTGCTGGAGACAGCGAGGCCGGCATCGGAGCCTGCCGTGAGGCATGACCAATGCTGGGGCCTCCGAGGCTGGGATCGGAGCCTGCCGAGGGGTTAGGCTGGTGCTGGGGCCAACGAGGCCGGCATTGGAGCCTGCCATGAGGCTAGGCCGGTGCTGGGGCCTCCGAGGCTGGGATTGGAATCCTGCCAAGGGGTTAGACCGGTGCAGGGGCCAATGGCCAGCATCGGAGCCTGGCGTGAGGCAAGTTCACTCCTGCGGCCTCCAAGGCCGGGACCAAAGCCAGCTTAGGGGTTAGACCGGTTCAGGGGCCAGCGAGACCAAAACTGGGGCCTCCCATGAGGCAAGGCCGCTGCTTGAGCCAGCGAGGTCTGGATCAGTCCACTGAGTAGCCAGGCCACTACTGGGACCATCAAGAGTGGGATTGGTACTTGCAACGCAGCATGCACAGAGAAATATCGCAGAAAATATAAATCATACGCTTCTCTTAATCAGCAATAACTAGGAGGAAAAGGGCAACAGGAAGAGGTTGAGCTATAGAAAGGGCCCTATAGTGAAGCAACTAATGTGACCAATCAGAGGGTATGTAATACTGGAGGACGGAGCCTCTTTAAAAAGCAGGAGGTACATAAACAAATGTATCAAAGTAAATCACCAAAGAAGTGTGGGATGGAGGGAGGGGGAGGGAATGGGATGGGGGCTGGAGGAGGGCTAATTGGATGATGTGTGCTTGTATATCCTCTCAAGTCTTGTACTCCAATGTGATTGATATATGACTACAATGCACCAATTTAAAAAATAAATTAATTAAAAAAAAAGAGATGAAAACCAACTTCAAGCATTATGAATGCTTGAAAACATGTCCTAAAATAAAAAAAAAAAATAGACTACAGGACATAATGCTGTGTAGATTCTCTGCCATGTTGTCTAAGTTAATGGGATATTACAGTGTAATGTTCAGTGTGGGAATTTGAGGGTGCATGGGGGCAAACCAGAAGGACTACAAAACCAAGACCTCTGGAAAGCTGAGAAGACCACCTATAAGAAGCCATGTTTTGGCAGAAGCCTGGAGGACGAGTAGGATTTATCCAGAAGATAGGGGTTGGGGCTGAGGGATGCAGACCACTCCACTTTGTAATTCCTACAAAGACTTATCTGTCCCAGTTGTCAATATTGCTGAGGTTAAGAAATCTTGACCTAGAGCTAATTTGCAATTTGTGTCTTGTGAGAGATGCCTCTTGATACTTTAAGCTTTTTGACTTCCTTATTTTAGATGTGATCTATGTCCATCACTTGTTACAGTCTTTGACAGGGCTTAAGACATAGTAGTGTAGAAAAGAGAGTGGGGTCATACTTTGTAAAGCTGAGTTCTTTGGTATTAAAGTCCTGGGAAGGCAATGGGAGAAGCGTGAATGATACAATGTAATGTAACCATGAGTGATAGCCACAGAGATCCTGTTTCTCTCACCTCCTGGTACCTTTCACGGTGACACTACTCAGGAACCAGTCAGGATGAACCTCCTGCTCCTTGTTTCCTAGAATTCCTCCAGCTCTTCCAGGCTTTAAGGGCTCTCTGAAAGGCATAGTCTGAGCCTACACAATTTATGAGTGGAGAGTGAAGAATGAGAGATGTATTTATGGGAGGCATAAAAGACCTCTGGGCATTTGCGGGGAAAATGGAATCTTGACCTGGTTTCCATGGCCGAAGTCCAAGAATATGCGTATAGGGTTGGATTGTCTCCCCAGGGTAATATACCCATAAATGTTCAGTTAGATGTTAAAAGAATTGAAGCATGGTTTTATGATTAACTAAACCTAACTTTATTTGTCATAATCTTTTATATTACAGATTTTATGGTCACACCCAATGCCCTCTTCTCTGTGGTTGTTTGAAAATTTATTCTATTTCAACATGCTGGAGAGATAGTATGATACAAAAAAGAGCATAGATTCAGAGGTAGATTATGAATTCCAGTGCACACTCAATTAGCTGTGCAACCTAGGTCACTTACATAACATCTCTGAGTGTGTTTTCTCATTGAAATTTAGGGCAACATCTGTCTCAAAGTTCATGCAGCAGTGCTTGACATATAATAGGTGCTCAATAGATGCATATTTCTATTTAAAAAACTTATTGTATATATCTAAGGCATACAATATGATGTTTCAGTATACATTGATGTAATGAAATGGCTAATATGGCTAAGCAAGTTAACATATCTCACATACTCAGTTTTTTTTGGTGGTACTGGGGTGGAACCCAGAGGCTTTCTACCTTCGGGCTATACTCCCAGACCTATTTTATACTTTATTTGGAAACAGGGTCTCACTAAGTTGCTGAGAGCCTCACTAAGTAGCTGAGGCTGGCTTCGAACCTGCATGATCCTCCTGTCTCAGCCTCCCAAGCGCGGCGATTACAAGCATGCGCCACCATGCCCGGCTTCACATACTCATTTTTTTTTTATGGGTCTGGGGATAGAACCCAGGGGCATTCAACCTCTGAGCTACACATCCTGCCCTATTTTTTAGTCTTTATTTTGAATACCGGGTCTCAGTGAGTTGCAGAGGGCCTCACTAGGTAGCTGAGGCTGTCCGCGAACCGTGATCCTCCCGTCTCAGCCTCCCAAATGCTGGGATTACAAGTGTGTGCCACTATACCCGGCCACATACTCATTTTTTGTGTGTGCCAATAACACTTAAAATCCACTCTTTTAGTAAAAATCCTCAGTACAATACCAAAATCCTCTTCTTATCCATTGTTTTAACTTCCCATGATTTCAGTTACTTATGACACATTGAAGGCCAAAAATCTTAAGTGAAAAATTCCAGAAATAACTCAATTTTTAAATTGCATGCCACTTTGAATAGTGAATTCTCCCACTGGCCTGCTCCGCCCGCCTCAGGATGTGGCTCATCCTTTGTCTGGCGTACCTACTGTACACCATGTGCCATTCACTCTCATCTTCTAGTAGCCATCTCAGTTATCAGTTTGACTTTTGTGGTATCACAGTGTTTGTGTACAAGTGATTTTATTTTACTTATTAGTTGCCCCCAAAGCACAAGATTAGTGATACAAAGAGGGTACCAGGACATACAACAGGGACAGATTGACTCTGGAACTGCGTGGCAACACTGCAGGGTGTAGAGGGAAAAATAGAGTTCGGTACTATCCATGGTTTCAGATACCCACTGGGAGTCTTGAAACATATCATCCAGGGATAAGAGGAGATTATTATATTGTTAACTACAATTCTCATGTACTTTAGAATCTTAGGAGTGCTTTATCCTATATAACTACTACTTTGTGTCCAGTGACTCCATATCCCCATTTCTTTCAATTCCTTCCCCACCATCCCCTTTTTGTCCCTTCCCTTCCCTTCCCTTTCCTTCCCTTCCCTTCCCTTCCCTTCCCTTCCCTTCCCTTCCCTTCCCTTTCCTTTCCTTCCCTTCCCTTTCCTCTCTTCTCCTTTCCTCTTTCTTTCTCTCTTTCTCTCTTTCTTTCTCTCTCTTTCTTTCTTTCTTTCTTTCTTTCTTTCTTTCTTTCTTTCTTTCTTTCTTTCTTTCTTTCATTGTGGTACTTGAGATGGAACATAGGGGTATTCTACTTCTGAGATATATCCCCAGACCTATTTTATTTTGTACTTTGAAACAGGGTCTCACTGAGTCACTGAGGCTGGTCTTGAGTCTACAATCCTCCTGTCTCAGCTTCCGCAGTACTGGGATTATAAGCATGTGCCACTATACCTGACTACCATCCCCCCTTTTTAAATGCACAGCTCTTGCTTCTCTTTTCTATGTAGCTATATCTTAGACTGCATAAAAATATCTTACATTTGATGGTTATAAATTATACTCAAAATGAGGAAGAAAAATCCTTAGTCGTATAGCTTATAGCATCAAGAGTCGCGCTATATTTCATAAAACAAGAATTCTAAATTGACTTCAGATAGAAAATACTGCTTGTCAGTTTTCAACACCCATTTCCTTTTAAAGATTTGTGTGGGGACATCGAAATGGAAAACATGTTTAAACAATCACATTCCTGACCAACTCTGGAAATTTCCAGTGGTGTCAACTTTTTGTTTTGCATAATTTTGATTAAAAGATATTATAGATTAGATTTTTTCCATACACAACTCAGAAATCTCTTAACAAAATGCTGTACATTCTTTAAGCTAGAAAAACTTTAATGTGATGGTATCAGAGTGTCATGGGATGGCCAGGATCAGAGAGGTCAGCTATCCCCATAAACTAGTTTGAGAAGGAAATTCAGCAAGTCAAGCAGCTTGCTTATGATGTGGTGACAGGATTAGTGACTGGGACATTATATTATTACCCTCAGGGGTTCCTCCCCATATGGCTTTTAGAGGGTCATGTGCCTCTGTCTCAATCTACTAATTAATAGGAGCAGAACATGCAGGGATCTCACCATCTCTGATTCCTGGTCTACCTGCTGTATCTCCTGTTGTGGCTACCTTCACATACTCTGGTTCTACTAGAGTGGGTGATGAACTGGGAGTGAACCATACCCACCAAGCTACCATATCAAAGGGTCTGTCAGAAACCAATGTCAAGGCCAATAATATCCTGATGGTACTCTAATATGGCAGCGCTGGGTCACGCCAGGCAACTTGGCATGGGAGGAAGTACATCTCAGAATCTTAGATGGTCTCTTGATCAGGCTCAGTCAGAAAGTAATTGAAGCTCTGTACAGGAGCTGTGGAGACTTGTCACTCAGCAGTATTGCGGTTACCTTGACAAAGCGAGGCTGATTGGAAATTAAAATGCATGGAATTGTGTGGGGAGTTTTTTCAAGAAGAAACAGAATCAACTTAGTGGCACCACTGAGGCTCTTATGGCAGAATACCAGATGTGAGAATTTTTCAAGGAAACCACAAGGCTCTCTTCTTTCCTGGCGCAGAAGATTTAGTGCTGAGGTTGGTTGGCGTAAAGGTATTTTAGAAGACACTGAGCGAAAAAGTGCCAAGGAACTGTGTCATAACTGATACAGCCCTAGCCCAGGAACAGTCTGGACAAGGGGTCTGTTGATTCCCTTTGGATCTGTTTGCTGATCCATGCTGTCTGTGTGCCAAAGGGTGCCTTCAAGTCATCCCTGTTTCAAATCAAGTATCTGCTGTGTTGTAGGGTACAGGGAACCCATGTATATCAGTGAGACACCATTTTTTTTCCTAACCCTTCTAAATTGGGCTAAATGAATGGTCCCCAGCCAGGCAGGAAGGTACATGGCCTGAACTTCCTGCTCCTTGTACCCCTCATCTCCTGGCCAAAGGCTTAGCCACATTTTCTTTCCCCAAACTCAGAGTCCTGTAATTACAGTTTATATAGCTGGGAGTTGTTATGTATGCCTGTCATCCCAGTATTTGGAAGGCTGAGACAGGAGGATCACAGGTTTTAAGCCAGCTTCAGCAACTTAGCAAGGCTCTCAGTAACTTAGCGAGATCTATTTTCAAATAAAATAATTAGGGCCAGGTGCATAGCTCAGAGGTAGAATGTGCCTAAATTTGATCCCTGGTAAAACACACACACACACACACACACACACACACACACACACACACACTGCCAGGAGGCATGGTGGTGCACGCCTTTAATTCCAAGTACTTGGGACGCTGAGACAGGAGGATTGCAGGTTCAAGACCAGTGCATAATAACTTAGTGAGACCTTGTTTCAAGATAAAGATATGTGCTGAGTATGTAGTTCAGAGGTAGAACTCTCCTGGGTTCATATACACACACAAAAGTATATGCATAGGAATATAATGTCTAAGTATTGTTAATCAGTATGCATTATACATGTATAACATGTGGTCAGTATATTGGACTTTCTCCATCAAATTTTATGTGTAGATTTATATGTGTATGTATATATGTGTGTATGTGTGTTATGCATACATATACACACAAATGCATTTGTGCATATATAGTAGACTGAACAATGACCCCCAAGTATGTCCACATCTCATCTCTAGATCCTGTGAATGTATCTTACAAAGCAGCAGGAACTTCAAAGGTGTGTTTAATTTAAGGCTCTTGAGATAGGGAGGTCATAGTGGAGTATTTGGATGTAATAACAAGGTCACTACAGAAGGGATGCTAGAGGAGTTAAAATTAGAAGAAGGAAATATGGTGACTGAGCAAGAGGTTGGAAGATGGAGAAAGAGGCCTTTGTCAAGGAGAGCAGGTGCCTCTAGAAGGTGGAGAAGGGCAGGGAGCAGGTTGTCTGCCCCGGCTCTGGAAGGAAGGAATGCAGCCCCAGAGCACCATGAGTTGAGACTCCTCTGACCTCCGTAATTGTAGAAAATGAATTGTTATTGCTTTAGTCACAAAATCAGCAGCTTCAGAAAATTAATACATATATACACATACATAAATATTATGGCTTATTAAACATATATCTTTAAAAATACTGTATAAAGTACTAATAGCAATAACCTGCACACAGAGTGGTGGCTTGGACTTAAGAGTGTGACCTCTGGAGCCTCTCCTGCCACTTTCCAGCATGTGGCCTTAGGCTAACCGCTTTGTACGTTAGTTTCCTCATCACTAAAATGGGCATATGATCCTACTTCATAGGGCTGAAGTAAGGATAAAATGAAATAATATATCTAAAATATTTAGAAGGGTGTTTGGCTCTTAGTAGCTATCACATTGTATATTATTATCTTAATGTTTTCAATGAGAAAACTGAGGTTGATTTTTGCGTGGCTGTGTGGATTTGAAGTGGCTGCACCTAGCCAGTGAGCCCAGAATGGCTTCAATGCCATCTTGCCTCATCACATAGAGGGAACATATCCTTCCTCAATCCTTCCACAACAATGCAACTCCATTAACCACGTGATATTTACTTTTTCAGATATGTACACATGCACACATGTGAATAACATATAATTTTTTTTTTTTTGGTGGTACTGGGGTTCCTGGAAGCCCTTCTATCTCCGGGCTACACTCCCAGACCTATTTTTACATTTTTATTTGGAAACAGGGTCTCCTAAGCCAGCGCGTGCGGCTAGCTTCGAACCTGCGCGATCCTCCTGTCTCTGCCTCCCAAGCGCGGGGATTACAAGCGTGCGCCACCACGCCCGGCAATAACATATAATTTAAAAAATAGCTGGGCACAGGAGCAAATGCCCATGATCCCAGTGCTTGGGAACTGAGATAGGCAGATAACAGGTTCAGAAGTAGCCTCGGAAATTTGGAGAGCTCTTTAGCAACTTAGTAAGAAAGACCCTGTTTCAAAATAAAAAAATAAAGAAATATGAGGGTGTAGTTCAGAAGTATAGACTTCTGTCCTGGCTTCAATCTTTAATACCGATAAATAAATAAATAAAATGGCACCATACAATATATGTATTTTAAACCTAGTTATTCATTTGAATTGTATAATAATATGTAGACCTACTGTATTTTAAAAGTTAGGACATTATAAGTAATGTTAAAGCCCCCTTTGGCTTTACTCAACCCTTCCATAACAATGCAACTCCATTAACAAAGTAGTATTTACTCTTTCAGATATGCACACAGGCACACATATGAACAGCATATAATTTAAAAAATAGCTTGGCACAGGGGCAAATACCTATGATTCCTTATCTTAGGCTTCTCCTCTATTCCTTAAGGTAACTATTTTTTGAGTTTAGTGCATCCCCTTCCAGATCTTATTTTAAATATCTTTGTGCACTTGTATATGTACCTGCAGCAAGTGTATAGTGTTATTTGATTTGTGTTCATGTTCTTACATAAATTGTATTATATTGTAAGGACTGTTCTGAAACTTGGCATTGTGTTTCTGAGATCTATCCGCAGTTAGGAACACAGAAGTGGCTGGTTTATTTCTTGTAATCGCTGAATTGCATTCTGCTGCATTATATTTTCTCATTCCATTATCGGTGGACCTTTAGGTCAGTTTCAATTTCTTGCCATTAGAATGCTTCAATTAGCTTCCTTATCCGTTCTTGTATGCATGTGAAAGTGGTTCCCCGGGTAGAGATCTGGAAGAGGAAACTCTGGGTCATAGGGTATGCACATTTGCAGTTTTAATAGATGCTACCAAAAAAACTTCCAAAGTGGTTGTCCTCATTTACATCTCTTCCAACAATGTATAAGAGGACTATTTTCTCTTGATTTTGTGTGTTTTAACTTTTTCAGATCTGATGTATGAAAGTTGAATCTTTTTATTTTAGTTTCCATTTGGAAAAGTTTATCAGTTAGATAGTTGAATAGCTTTTTCAACTGGATTTTTGAGCTTCCTCTTTTATGAACTGCTTGCACAATTCTTAAAAATTTCTGCCCCCAATTTCTTTTGCATCACTTGTCTCTTTCTTATGATTTGTATGAGTCCTTGTGGATATCTTTCTGCCTAAATACATACAGATCTACTTGGCTATTTTTGTAAATGAGTGCATAGTATTCAGTTTTGCACATCAAACCCTGAGGCCATACCTGACCCTCCAATGCTGTCTATAAATCTAGTTTGTGTTTGGAGACAAGCCAGAGCCACTCTGTGTGTGTGTGTGTGTGTGTGTGTGTGTGTGTGTGTGTTACTAGGTATTGAATCTAGGGGCATTCTATCTTTGTGCTACCCCTCCCTCTCAACCAGCCATATCCTCCTGTCTCAGCCTCAAAAGTACTGGGATTACAAGTGTGTGCCACCACACTTTTACATGTTCATGGCTGATTCCATGCTATAATAGTAGAGGTGAGTAGTTGCAACAGAGACCAGATAGCCCATAAAACCTAAAAATATTACTATTAAGCTCTTTGTGGAAAATGTTGGCTCTAAGGGCTGGGGATATAGCTCAGTGGTAGAGTGCTAGTATGTGCTAGGCTCTAGATTCAATCTCTAATACTAGGGAAAAAGCCATGCTTGTAACTCCAGTACTTGGGAGGCTGAGACAGGAAGATTGCAGGTTCAAGGGCAGCCTCAGCAAATAGTGAGACTCTCATCAATTTAGTGAGATCCTGTTTCAAAATAAAAATAGAAATAGGGCTGGAGGTGTAGCTCAGAGGTAGAGTGCCCCTGGGTTCAATCCCTAGAACCACACACACAAAACCAGTTATTTTCTGCCAAGAGAAAAAGCCAGAAAAAGTTTGTTCTGATATAGATGAATCATAATCTATTTAACCAGTCCTCTTTTAGTGAATGCATAGGCTGTTTCCCATTTTCCATTATTGTAAGCATTTCTATAATTAATATCACTGCCAGCACACATCTTTCTCTATAGATGTGGCCATTTCTATGGTCTGGCATTCTGGAAGTAAAACTGCTGGTTTATCAGACTGCTGTGTTTTTAGTGAGACTTGCTCATCTGAACTAATAATATGTTTACATTGGAGGGTATTTTAAAGAAATGTCATTATTTCATGGGGGAATAGTGACAATTTCCCATTATATGGGAGATACTAGGTGCTGTACTAGGTGTCTTCCATGTATTATCTAAGTCATCTTCCTTCCCAATAGGCCCAAAACTTGTGTTAAGAAGTACTTTATTTATTTATTTATTTTGGTACTAGGGATTGAATTCAGGATCACTCTTTCTCTGAGCTTTCTCCCCAGCCTTATTTTATTTTTATTATTTTGAAGCAGGATTTCACTAGGTTGATGAGATTCTCACTCCTTGCCGAAGCTGACCTCGAACCTGCAATTCTCTTCTCATCCTCCCAAGTACTGGAATTACAAGCATGAGCCGCCATGTTCAGCCAAAGAAGTACTTTTTTATATGAGGAACTTGAGGTCCAATGAGGTTACGTAGTTGGTCCACTGCCATAGAATTGGTGCCCTATGGAGCCAGGATCTGAACCCGTTTTTCTGACTTCAAAGCCTCCATACTTTCTACTCCATAGTTTTGTCTCTCAGTGAAAGACTAGGTATGCAAATCATTGGCATAATACAGTCTCACAAGTAGTAATTTTGCATATTTGTTCTCAGTTAAATGAGACGGTAACAATATTTGTAATTAATGCAGCAAGTTTCTGTAGACAGATGGGTTAGATTAAAGTAATTTTATAGAGTCTTTAAAACTGTTGATTTTCTTAAGGAAGCTAAATATTTCTTTTGCAACTTATTTATGCTCTATAAATAAAGGCGCAGCTGCCATGTAGTGGAAAGAATACTGGATTTAGAAATCTGAATTTGGAAAAAAAAAAAAAAACATGGTTTCTGCTTTCTCCTAAGGTGCTGTGTGACTGTGGGCAAGTTTTCTACCACCTCGGTGTCATTGTTCACAGAGTTGTGAGCAATTAATGTGAATGACTGTGAAGTACTTGGCCCTAATACTTACTATATAATAGAAGTATAATTGGTGAAGGTCTTTGTGCCCTGCGGGTATTTTCAGAAAGAGGGTTCAATCTCTTCCCCCTCAGCTGGGATGTCTTGAGTAGGAGGCTTCTTTGCTAGGATTAGGCACATGATTATTTCCAGCTGTATGTTTTGGGTTTGGAGGGCGTGCAACTTGGCTATGTGTTGTGTTGGGCCTGGGCTGTGCTGCATGCTGGTCCTTTCTTAGCATCCTTTCTTGGGTACCACAAGCCATCTCGTCTAACTCCGAGAGGCTGATTTTTGCCTGGGATCTTGGGGAGCCTCCCCAGATGTTAGAAAGCAAGATGTCACATCTGACCCTTTTGCTTTGCTTGCTCTTTCTCCTGCTAGCAAACGGGGTCTCTCTCACTCCAAGCTGCTGACTAGCATCCATGTCAGGAACCACATCAATTTGTCTGTGTCACTGTTGAGACTGATTTTATTCTTTCTTGATTTTAGCTGCCTCCCGACCATCTTGCTCGCAATATAAGCTCCAAATGGCCTGAAACTCCTCTTTTACGGTCTCTGCCAGATTAAACATTTAGAACATAATATGCCGACTTCAAAAACAATTGTGTAGTCTTCCAACCAAGCAGCATATTGATTTCAATTCAGGCAATTGCTTGCACTTTCAGGTCTTAGGAGACATAGTGGACTTGACTCTGCCAGGGGCTCATGGCCTTGTTTCTCACCCCGAAGTTTCTACTACTTGGAAACTTTGAGAAACCTGGAGAATCTGGGGGTGGAGCACAGGCCTCCTTCAATGCATTGTATTTTCTCTCTCTCTTTCTTTTTGGTGGTACTGGGGTTCTTAGAAGCCCTTCTACCTTAGGGCTACACTCCCAGACATATTTTATACTTCTTTTTTATTTGGAAACAGGGTCTCTTAAGCCAGCGTGGCTGGCTTCGAACCTGCGCGATCCTCCTGTTTCTGCCTCCCAAGCATGGGGATTACAAGTGTGCGCCACCACGCCCGCCGTATTTTCTCTTTTGGAGCTAAGAAAAGCTTAGCCCCCATTCTGCAGCTGCTAGGAAGGAGAAAGGCAGCAAGGTGATATAGGAATAGCACAGGAAAGACTAGGTTTGGGTCTTTGCCTTCTCACTGAATGGCACATGGCCTTGGGCAAGTCATTTCACTAAACCTCCTGCTTCTTATCCATAAGTGGGGGTAATGAGAGCATTTAACTCATAAAGCAGATGATGAGGTTCATTAATAAAGTTGCTAGAGCATCCTCAGTGAAATTTTAATGGAAAAGACAGACTAGTCTACCAATGTATAAAATGTTTTTTTTTTTTTTTGTCCAGTGACTAACCATGGCATAATATTTTAATGCCTAAGGAAAGGAGTTTTTCTTACTCTGATGAGGACAATCCATCAACCTCCGCATGGAGACAGTGAGGCCGGGTGCATTTTGCATTTGGTATAAATAGCAGCTGATGGTAATAAATAGCTGCATCAATTAGCCAATCCCAGGGATTCTGTTGCTAGCACCAGAATCCACTGCAGCTTCCATTCATCTGCTCGACATGCATTTGCAGATCTCACCCTGCATCAGGCTCTGGGTTAGGTACTGCAACATAGCTGTGAACAAGTCAGTGTTTGTCTTCTAGAAAACCACCAGGTACGGCGGGAGACAGGCACGAGCTAATGTCAATGCAGTGCTTTGATGTCTACTCCCAAAGAACATCTGCTAAGGCCAGGAAGGCTGCTCTAAGTCACCTTGTTTCCCACTGTCTCCAGGAGGCATCACAGTAGCAGAACTGCTAGGAGCTGAAACTTAAACACAGCAGCTTAAACATACCATCAGGCTGTTTTCTGACTCATACAAGAAGTCACTTTGACATGCCCACAGCAAGAAAAGAAAGGGTCAAGGTGCAAAAGTGTCCACTCCTAGCCAAGTCAGCCTTCTTTAAAGTTTAGTTTTCCTGAAGCTCATACCATTTATGTCTTGTTGAGACTCCCTGGAGTACTTGCTGCCCTCTGCTAAATAGTAATGGAGGGTGGTTATCACATAGACAACTAGTGGTCATGGCAACACCACCCAATAGAACTTTCAGCTTTTTCTCCCTCTTTGAGATTTCTGACACCTGTTCAAAAATCAAGATGATCAAGGGAAATATTGGACCAAACAAATAATGAACTTTCATGGTATAAGCTGCAATACATGTGTCTTCAATGAAGTACTTAATATTGACTTGTGTTCTTGGTATGATGAATGAGAACTAGACAGATAAAATGTGGGGATGAAATGGAGCAGCTGAACTGATGTGGAGGCTGACTTAGGAGGAAGTGGCTCTTTTGCGGTGGGGGGGGGGTAGACTTTGGGAATGAAGCAAGTAGACAGCCACGGTTTCTATCATCAGGAAAGCTGATTTTCCTGTTTTTAACTGTGACAAGGGAAGCAAGAGAGAACATCAGGAGCTCGTTGGTATTCTGGGGCTATTACTTTGGCTAAGATGTCCTGACCTGAATCTACAGCAGCAGTAAAAGGAGTTTTGCTACTTCAGCAAACTGCCGGAGAGGTCCCAAAACGCCGAATGAGTTTCTGCTCTCAGAAACAAGCCTGGAAGCCACACTACCCGGCTCTCGCATTCTTAAATTGACCTGTCATGATGGTACGAAGCAATTGTGTCTTTCAGATCAGAGTAATTTTTTGTTTCAGAAAAGCTTCTAACTCTAGTTGCAGAGAAATTAAATTAGGATAAAGAGTAGAGTTTGATAAGTGGAAATCTAACTTTGCCTGCTTGTGGAGAAATAGCTGAATGTCAGCCAAAAAAAAAAAAAAAAGAATGCTGCCATACCTCGGAGAGTTTGATGATGAATGATAGATACTGATAACCCATTCTGTGGCTAGGTAATCAAAGGTACAGGGGGACATAGGCGATTAGGGCTATTGTAGCACTCATGTGCCTCTCTCTCTCCACTACACAAACCTAAAAGTGTTGACCACATGGCTACCATGGACATTTGCATGGCTAACAGCCTGTCCTCCATTCCCTGCTGCCCATCAGATACCCCAAACTCAGCATGTCTCAAACTGACTTTCAATCCCTCCTCTTAGACTGTTTTCTATCTTAATTAGAACTCTGCATGGCATTTTTTAACTCCATTCTATACCCTCAGTTCTAATCAATCGCCAAGATCCATGAATTCAAGAGCAAGATTTGCATGATTGGGGCTTGCCTCTCTGTCAGGGTGGAGCTGTGGGTTTTTTGCAGAGTGGAGAGGCTGCCTGACCTCCCAGGACTGACATGTCTATCCTAGTGCTCCTGGGAGACACAGAGGTGGGAGTCATCATTGGGCCGGCTTTTTGGCTGAGTAGAGAAGCTGCCTGACTACTCTGGTCTTTCCCCTCTGCATCCTAGAGGCTGAAGAGGATTTAGTGTAATGCCCTGCTGGGTGGGGAGGCTGGCTGCACTGGAGCCTGAAGGCTGGGGTGTGTTTTCCTGCAATGCATACCCTTCTTGCACCCCAGGATCCCAGGGCTGCAGGAACCTGCATGTGTTTTGATTCCCCACTGACTCAGGTGCCCTGACCCTGCAGCCACTCCCAGGGGTCCTGTTGGGCAGGCGGGCACCTCCTGCAAAGAGTTCGCAGGGTGGAGGCTGAGGGCAGAATCGGGGCCTCCTTCCAGCCCCTTCCTGGATCTTATTAACTCTGCCCCCAGGGACATTTCAGCCACACCTCCGGGTTCTGGGAGGTTCCTGATGGAATTCAAGCCTGTGGAGGATCACTAGTTGGATTTCTGTGAGGGGAGTAAAGCTGCAGAGCTTTTATCCTGCTATCTTGCTGACTCTTCACCCTAACACCACCAGGTGAGCTCAGACTTCTGTTCCACTCCCCACCCGGCAGTGGAGGCTTGCCCTCCAACCTTCCCCTCCATTCTGCCTTTATATGCATGTGACTGTACAGTCTCTGATATAAAATTCTTCAGTGCTTCCCTTTGCCCACTCTATTTAATGTCCACTCTGTTTAATCAGAGCCACTGTCAATAATCTACTATAAAAGATGGTGGAACATCTTGGCTAAGAGCGTGCATCTCGGATGCAGGAATCCAGTTTTGCTGCTTGCTGTGTGATTGAGGGCAGTCAGACTCCCTGGACTTGGTTTTCTCATACATAAATTGGGGATGGTAATCTTATGTGATCAGGTTGCTGTGAGAATTAAAAGAATATGTGAATGAATGAGACACATACACTCTTAGAACAGTGCTGGTCCCGCAGTAAAAACAGCATAAGCATTTGCCGTGTGACTTCTTTCCCCATACGCTTCGCTCCACAAGCTTGTGGTTTTCTCCATGAAATGCAGTTTCCTCTCTCAGTCAGCTGGTCCTCATGTCTGTCAAACCAGCCCTTGTCCATGTTGACCCCACTGCTGGGAAGCCCCTCTCCATCTGGCCAGCTCCCAGCCATCCTCTAGTACAGGAATTGCCTTGTAGTCTCCCACTGCACCCTGGCTTCATCCCCAATTTCATGTTTTTACCTTTGCACATAACAGTTGGTCACTGGCCTGTCTCCCTCACTGGGTCGTGTGGGGACTGGGGGTTTAGCTCTCACTCATTTTTCAAAATTTCCTGCCCCTAGCTCAGTGCCTGGTACTGAGAAGAAATACAGTAAAAGTTTGTGGACTGGAAGATATCTTAATATGAATAAAAACCCACTGCCGGAGCTCTTTCTAAACATAGAGCTGATGGCAACTTTATTGAAAAATGTCTACTCTGGAAGAATGAGGTTTGTATTCAGAACAAACCCCTAGACCTGTGGTCTGTTTCTTTTTTTTGCAGAAGCAGGGGAAGGTCTGTTGGACAGCTGTTGCTGAAAGGCTTTGACCAAGGTAGCCTAGGGGAGGAGGGCTAGAGGGAGAAGAGAAATCCCAAGGAAGGGGAGCGAAGCCCCAGCTAGGTGAGGTTCTGCTCTGCTAGTCCACCTCCAAGGGAGCAGCTGCCTTTACTGCTCTTGGCCATGCAGCGCAGCTGATTCGGTCTCACCTGCCCGCTAGGAGACTCTCGGTGGAGCATTGCCACCTGCTGCCCATGTACTGCCCTCTCTAAGTGGCTCAGGTGATCAGCTTACCGGAGGAGCTGCAGGCTTTTTTTTTTCTTTTTTTTTTTTTCTGGTTAAGTGACAACATTGATCTTGGGTGACAGAGCTGGAAGTTGCCTCCCCATGAGGCCATTATTGGGTGAGGGAGAGCCACCATAGGACTGTTTAACAGAATCACCTAGGAGTCAGCCAGGCGTGGTAGCCCATACCTATAACCCCAGTACTTGAAAGGCTGAGACAGGAGGATTGCAGATATTCGAGCATGGACTCCATGAGACAAGAGGATTGCAGGTTTGAGATCAGCCTCAGCAACACACACACACACACACACACACACACTCTCTCTCTCTCTCTCTCTCACACACACACACACACACACACACACACACACACAGCTACTTGGGGGTAGAATGCCCCTGGGTTCAATCTCCAACACCAATAATAACAACAATAATAATAGTTAAACAGAAGAAATATATCATAATAAGCAAAGTTTAGCAGAACCCCACAACAGAAATGAGTATGCTGGGGTGGGGGGCAAATTCGATTTTGCTTTGTATATGGAGGGCTTATGGGTATGGGGATGACCAGAGGTCTTAGCAGAAATAACTTGGGCTTTGAATGGTGATGCGTGCTCCCTGAGTCTGGGAAGCAGTCTGCAGGTGCAGAGTGGAGAAAGCTCCACAGTCACTAGGACCCACGTGTGCAAAGTCTCAGCAGCATCAGAGTGCTTGGCAAACTTGAAGAACAAAACGCTTGGTGAGGCTGGGGCCCCTGAGGGGGCCTGTGCTGCGGCAGGGATGTGGGGAGACAGAACTGCCCAGGATGCTCATTCTCACCAGGAGGACTGCCCTGAGAACCCCCTGCCCTCGGTGAACTCTGTGACACTATAGTTTTCTGGAGCAAATTTACTGTCAACAGGCTGGAAGAGCGACAAAGTTTTCATCTATTTAAAATGGAAAGAGGTACTGTTTAATTATTCCTCTAGATGCTTTCCAAACCTAACCTTCCATCTTGTATCGGTCCCCTTTGATCACTCATGCAGAAACCTCCCCAAATCTGGCATCTACATAGGTAAAATATTTTATTCATCTGCTTGGTCTTTATGTTTTTCAGGGTGATTTGGGTTGCTCACTTCTGTTCTGGGCTAAGTCTTAGTTTTCATCTTAGATGGTAAATCAGTCAGCTTCTTAGTTATGAGCAACAGAAATAAAATTGGGTTAATAATAAACAGAAAAGGGATTGTATATCTTTATTGTGGGAAAATACATATATGACATAAAATGTGCAACCTTAACCAATTTTCAATATACAATTCAGTGACATTGATTACATTCACAATGTCCTGCATCCATCATTACTATTTATTTCCAATCCCCTTTCGTCTCTAGTAGAAGTTAATTTATTAAGCAGTAATTCCCCATTCACCCCTTCCCATAACCTTTGGTAACCTATATTCTACTTTATGTCTCTATGAATTTGCCTCTTCTGGATATTTCATGTTGGTATAATTATACAATATTTGTCCTTTTGTCTCTAGATTACTTCACTAGCAGAGTCTTTAAGGTTTATCCAAGTGGCAGCAGAACTTTGTTCTACTTGGTGGCTGAATAATATTCCATTATATGCATATACCTTTTTTTGAGGTACTGGGGATAGAACCCAGGGACATTGTACCTCTGAGCTATACCCCAGCCCTATTTTTTAGTCTTTAAAAAAATTTTTTTAAATAGTGTCTCACCGAGTTGCGAAGGGCTTCTCTAAGTAGCTGAGGCTGTGAATCTCAATCTTCTGGTCTCAGCCTCCTGAATGCTCAGATTACAAGCATGTGCTGCCATGCCTGGCTCATATACCATATTTTTATCCAAGAAAAAAGTTATGAAGTCTATTGAGTAAGTTCTACAAAACAAAGGTTGGGGCCTATATATTCAGGATGGGGCCTTGGGTTCTATGAAAGCTTTGTGATCCCAGCTGTAATCATGGGGAGTTTACTCGGAGCCTCAGTCTTTCATCTGTAAGACAGGGAGAAAGAATCCTGTGCACATTGTTCATTTGAGATCACAGATTATAGCGCCTGAGTAAAAAGTGCTTATTAATGTTACTTTATTATTGTAGCTTATAAAAATCTTTGGTTATGCTTTTTCTTCCTCATATAAAACTAGATGAGTAGAACCTTTTCTAAAATATCCCCTTCTAAAGGAAGAAATAAAATGAAGTTGCTTTTAAAATATATTTCTATTAAAATTGGGGTTGGAACTTTTGGGGAAAGGAACAGTCTCTCTCATAGACTAGGGAGTGAAACTACACAGGTCTGTCTAGCCAGACATGCTCTGTGGATCAGGGGCAGCTGCAGGACTCTACCCGCTAAGTACAAACCCACCTTGTTGAACTGTGAAAGGGCCAGGTGGCTGGAGGCCATGTTTGATGAAAGGGAATAAGATACAGCTCCTTTGCACCTGTGGCCATGTTGACTACTGGGTCCCTGGGGATCTGGCCCCTTGCCATAGGAACCAGTTATAGACTGAAGAAAATGTTACATTGCTTTGGAAGTAGATGCACCTGGTTACAAGCACTAGCTATAGGTCAAACTTCCTATTTTATAGCACTGAGAAAGGTTATCCAGGGGAGTCTCAGAGGGAGGGTAGCCACTGTTAGAGGACAATGTGGGTGGAGGTGCCTGGGAGCACCCCTGTGGAGCTGGTACACCCAGCCAAGTTGCCTATCATGTGCCAGTCTGTCCCTCCCTCTGGCTCTGCACGAATTAGCTGGGGCATCAGCAGCGGGAGACTCTGCTGTGCCTTTTAAGGTCATCCTGAGCAAAAAAGGAGCAGAGCAATTTTCCCTTCACTACAGGTTGAGATTCAGTAACACGGAGTAGAGGCTCAGGCTAGTGTAACCTTGAAATGTAGTTCCACCCTATTCCCAAAAGTCTTTTATTTACTCGTGAAATTGATTTTTTTGGGTGTAAACCTTGTTATAACAAAATTATCTTCACCCACAATTCAAATGCCCTGAGAAATCCGACTTCTATGCTGCATTTGGACTCTTGCCTCCGGTGGCAGGGCCCAGTGCTGGCAGTTGTTACGAGGTATTTGCACGGGTCTCTTGTGGATATTCCTGATGGTTCTCATAGGATTCATTGAAATAGGGCTGATGGGAATGAGTTGCAATAATAACTATAATAAAGATGATCTCAGGTACTGGAGAGATCATTCGACTCCATTACTTTATTTATTCTTTTCAAAAGCTTTTTGTGTCAAGCAAGTGAGAGGAGACGAGCCCCTGTTGTATAGGTGCAGACGCGAACTCAGACATTGATCAGCTAGCAGATGGGCCACTTAGGGTCAGAACTCACATCTTCTGACTTCTGGTCCTGCTGTTTGTCTACTTCTCTGCTAAGCGCTGGGGAATGTGGGCACTCCAGATGAGATTGATTTAGTATTTCGTGACATGGTCGCAAGGGGGTGTTTGACCTCCCCATATTCAGAAAGGGGCATGTCTGTGGTGAATTTTTTCTCCTTCCAGACTTCCAAAAAAGAAGCACCTCTCAGCTGGAGCAGAAGACTGAGTCAGGTTTGCAGGCAGTGGGGTACACAGGTGGCTTATTGCCTTCTGCCCCGGGGTGGCAGTAAATTGATATTTTCTGGTCTTCAAGCCTCAGGCAGAGATGGGGAGGGAGGGTTGGGAAAGTGACATTTCTGTAAATAACCACACCTGGTCTGAGAGTGGAAGGATTGGCATATCCCTGTAGCCTCATCAATTACCATCAACCTCTCGCAAAGGAAGCCCCGGGGGAGAGACTCGCTTCATGAGCTTGTGATTATTTATAGACGCCGCATCCTGTCCACACTCTGGGGGGAGCGTGGCTTGCTTGGCAGCAGCCTTCCACATGTGCTTTGGATTCTTTCAGGCCCTGTGGAATTCATCCCTCCACCCCTCCGTTATGAAGGAGAGGAGATGCTAGGTATTGGGACAAAGTGACGATGTGGAAGAGGAGACCTGAGGTGGGGTTCCTGAAGTTCTCAGTTACCTGTATCTTTCTGGGTGAACAGTGACTGAACAGCCACTTTGATGCTGAAACAGGTGGTTCAATATCGAGGTCCAGTCAATCTGCTTTGCATCCAACTCCCAGGTCTGCCATTGACAAGCCATGTGGCCTCAGTGAAACCCTTGAAGTGTCTGTATCCATCCCCTCATCTGTGAAAATGGGAGAATAATCCTTCCATTTAGGGTCACTGTGAGATTTGAATGCAAAGGGCCTAGCAGAGCAGATGCATAATGCATAGTGGGCCATCAGTATATGGTGGATTTTCTTTTAAGACACTACTGCTGTGTGTGTGTGTGTATAAGAGAGGGAGGAGGGAGAGAGAGATTCTAATAGAATAGGTTTGAAGAAACAAGGAGAAAAATATCATATCATTAGTATGGCTAGGGAATATCCAGGGAAAGGGTGATTGTTAAAACCTAGAGAAATCGAGATCTCCATAGAGAGAACAAGATGGGTCAGAGGGGAGAGGTTAGGGGAGACAGGTCAGAGGCAGGAGGGGTGATTGAGCCCCTGAGGATGAAGGTGTGTTATTGAATGTACCAGCAGGGTGCCCACCACTTGCACCTGACCCATCTTGATCACGGGTTAACAGAATGCTGGGAGAAGCTGCTTCAGCCTGGGAAGGTGGCCAGGGCTGTCAGGGCCTACTGTCAATGAGGCAGCCTCTCGAGAAAAGGGTTTTTGGGTGTGTCACCCCCTCAGTGGAGTATGCATTGAGTAGCTAGTCCAACCAAAGTGGAAGTCAGGCCGCATAATGTGGCCAAAAGCAGAGACCTACTTTATGGATTTTTTTGCTCAGTTCTCTCCTTTCAAGGGTCTATCATTATATTTGAAGTGTAATGATTACTCACTCCATGACATTTTTGCATTTAAAAACTTTTATAATAAACTTCAAAATTTGAAAAAAAAATAGCACAATGAACCTTCATGTACCTGTCACCCAGCCGAAACAATAACCTCACAGCAACTTTTCTTTCATTTGTACACCCTGCCAGGTTATTTAAAACACATCCCCAGCATCTTGTCACTTCACCAGTAAATATTTTTGTATGTATTTATAAAAGATGAGGACTTTTAAAAATCATACTATTATCACAATGAACAGACTTAACAATAATTTCAAAAGATCATTAAATATCCAATCAGTATTCAATTTTCCCCAATTGACTCATTTTTTGTTTTAGTTGGCTTATTTGACCAGAGATTTAAATAAGATTGCAATTTGTCAATATTTTACTTAGTCTCTTCAAGGTGAAGATTCCCCAGCCTCTTTTTTATCTTCTTTAATTCATTGTTGAAGAGACCAGGTCATTTTCTATTTTCTGGATAGGACTGCACCCCTATTATGCCATCTACTATGCTTTTTTGTGCCCTTTCTTCTTATAAAACGGCAGCTAGCTCTGGTATCTTGGTCTGATTCAGATTCACTTGTTTGCTTACTTGTTTGCAAGGCTACACCATAAATATTGTTCTGTGGTCCCTTCAGCCAGCCCATAATGACAGGTTGTCTCTTGGTGATGTTGTGGCCACTGACAGTCATTGTCCAGATCTGTCATTTTTTTTTTTGTGGATTTGCAAAAGTGACATTCTACCTCTCTCATTTCTTTCTCATTTGTTATAATGAATTTCCTTTATGGCCATTATTTTCTCATTGACCTTTTAATTACCTTACAATATAGTTCAATCAGAAAAAAACAGGGTACATGTTTGATTCTTTCCTTTCATTTACCAGTATTTAGATTAGTGGGTTGGCCCCTTATACTCTCCATAGGTAACCAGGGAGAAATTTTTGTTTTATAGGATCATGAGGAACTCATGATGTGAACACATTCAACTTGTTTCAGTTCATTGTTGTTGTTATTTGCAGTGCTCAGATTTTTCCGTCCCCAGCCAGTGGGAGCCTTGTTCCCTAGTTGCTTCCTGAATCCCGACATGATCATGACCTCACTAGTCATTGAAAGATTTCTTGCTTTCTGAAAAGAAAGGTTGTCCAAGCTTGGAAATGGGAAATAAAGAAAAAAATACTATGAATGTATTTATTCTAATATTCTTTTATTGGTGCATTGTAGTCTCACATCATAATGTAAATATATTGACAGTGACAGATGCACACAGCACTTGGTGCCTTCCACCCCGGCTGCCTCCCTATTTTCCCCCATACAGAGTACTGAGATTGAAACTGGTATTTTCATATATACATACATAGCCGATGGTAGTAATTCCTTTGATGAACCTCATTCTTCCCCCTCCCCTTCCCTTAGACCATCTCCCTGGCTCCACTGAGGTTTCTTCTCCATTTTCTGGAGCCCCTTTTGTCTCCCCATTACTCCCTAGCTTCTACATATTAGAGAAAAATATAATCCTTCACTTTCTGTGACTTGCTAGTCTCACTTAACATAATGTCCTATAGGTCCTTTCATTTTCTTGAAATAATACATAATTTTTTTCCTTTTTAATTGATGAGTAGAATTTCGTTGTGTGGATATCCCATAATTTTTTAATTCATCCATCTATTGATGGACACTTACATTGGTTCCATAACTTGTCTGTTGTGTTTGTGCTGCAATGAACATAGGTAAGTATATATTGCTGTAGTTCTCTAGTTTCAACCCCTTTGGAAAGATACACAGGAGTGGTATAACTGGATCATATGGTGACTTCATTCCCACTTTTCTGAGGAGTCTCCACACTGATTTCCATAGTGGAAATCATTTTCTTCTTTTTTTTTTCATTTGTATTTCTTCTTTTGTGAAGTGTCCATTCAATTCAATTGCTAATTTCTTAATTGGGTTATTTGTTTTTTTAGTGTAAAATCTTTAAGTTCTTTGTATACTTTAGATATTAGTCCTCTATCAACAGTAATAACTGGCAAAGGTCTCCTATTGTATAGGCTTTCTCTTTAGACTCTTGATGGTTTCTTTTGATGTAGAGAAACTTTTTAGTTTACTGTCATCACACTTATTAATTCTTGTTTTAATTTCCTGAACTTTGAGGGTCTTGTTGAAGAAGTTTCTACCTGTGCCTGTATGTTGGAATGTTGGACCTATGCCCTCCTTTAATAGCTCCAAAGTCTCCTGACTTCCAGTTTTCTTGATCCATCTCGAGTTGACTCCTGTGCAAAGTGAGAGCTAAAGATTTAGTTCCATTTTTCTACAACTGGATAACCAGTTTTTTCAACACCATTTATTGAAAAGGCTGTCTCTTCTTCAATGTATGTGTTAGGCACCTTTGTAAAAAACCAATAACAGTGGGCATGGTGGCGCACACTTGTAATCCCAGCATTTGGGAGGATGAGACTGAAGAATCACAGTTTGCAGACAGCCTCAGCTACTTAGGTCCTCTGCAACTTAGTGAGACCCTGTTTCAAAATAAAGAATAAAAATTAGGGCATGGGTATACCTTGAAAGTTGAAGGGCCATGGGTATCCTTGGACCCCCACACAAAAAAATCAATAAGAAATAAGTATGTGGATTTGTTTCTGTATTGTGTATTCTGTTCTATTAGTTTATATGTATGTTTTAGTGCCAATATCATTCTGTTTTTATTACTATAGCCTTGCAGTATAATTTGAAGTCAAGAATGTGATGCCTCCTGTATGATTTTTATTGTTGAGAATTGCTTTAGCTAGTCCAGGTTTTTTGTTTCTCCATATAAAATTCATAACTAGTTTTTCTAGGTCTGTGAAGAATGACATTGATATTTTGATAGAGATTGCATTGACTCTATACTATAAATTTATACTCATATATATCGATATTTTTCAATTCACATTTAGAATTATAGGCTTTGCTTAACTTTGACATGATTTTGAGTATTTTTTTTCTGCTAAAAATCTTGGTTCTTAATGACAATAGCATAATTGTGTTTGCTTTATTTTCTTTTATGATAGAGAATATACATATATACGGTATGTGAATATATATATATATACATATATATATATACATACAGAGAGAGATGATACTAAAACTATGACTACTAAGATAGTTATTTTTATTATTTGAAGTTCTTATGTACATTCACTAGACATATCCAATTGAGTTACTGCATTTACAAAATATTTAAAATAATACATTTCTGCATCATTAAGCCATCAACCCTAAGCCACTAGGTTAATTTATTTTAGAAAGTGCCTTTTTTTATTCTGACTTAGCATTATTTATAATCACCTAAAACATTTCTTTTCTTTTTTAACTAATGAATCCAAATTTATTTTTATAATTTTTTGGTGGGCATGAAGTTTTATTATTTTTTTTTATTGGTGCACTATAGTCTCACATCACAATGTGGATCACACTGATAATGGCATATATTCAGTATATGATAGTACTGGGTTAACAATGTTATATTCACATATATACACGTAGTCGAATGTAGCTTTTCTATGAATAAACCTCAGCTTTTTTCCTCTCCTCTCCTACCTTCCTGGCTTCACTGAGGTTTCCCTTACATTATCTGGAGTCCCTCTGATATCACTAATACTTCCTAGCTTGAGCATATTAAAGAAAACATAAGTCCCTTCTCTTTCTGTGCTTGGCTGATTTTGCTTAACATAATGTTCTCCAGGTCATTCCATCTTCTTATGAATGATATGATTCTGTTCTTCTTTATTATTGAGTAGAATTCCATTGTATGTATTTCCCATAACTTTATAATCCATTAATCTGCTTTTGAAGACCTAGCTTGGTTCCATATTCTGACTACTGTGAATTGTGCTGCTATGAACATGGGTATGCATATGTTACTGTGGTTCTCTGATTTCATCCCCTTTGGAAATATACCCAGTAGTGGTATAGCCAGATAGTATGGTGGATCCATTCCCAGTTTTTTAAGGAATCTCCACACTGATCTCCATAGCAGCTGAACTAGTTTGCACTCCCACCAACAATGTAAAAGAGTTCCTGTTTACCCACATCATCAGCAGCATTTTTTGTTATTTGAGTTCTTTATGCTTGCCATTCTGATTGGGGTTAAATGGAATCTCAGTGTAGTTTTGATTTACATCTCCCTGATGGCTAATGATGTTGAACATATTTTCATGTATCTATTGGTCAATTGTATCTCTTCTTTTGTGAAGTGTCTATTAAATTCAGTTGTGCATTTCTTGATTGGATTATTTGTTTTGCTAGCATAGAGTCTTTTGAGCTCTTTGTATATTCTGGATATTAGCACTCTATCAGAGTGGTAGCTGGTAAAGATCTTCTCCCATTCTGTAGACTTTCTCTTTAGATTCTTGATGATTTCCTTTGATGAGCAGAAACTTTTTAGTTTGATGGCATCCTATTTGTTAATTCCTGTTTTAATTTTCTTGTTGAGGAATTTACTCTCTGAACCTATATGTTGGAGTGAACCTATGTCCTCCTATAATAGCTTCACAGTCTCTGGTCTGATTTCCAGGTCTTTAATCCATCTTGAGTTGATTTCTGTGCATGGTGAGAGGTAAGGATTTAATTCCCTCTTTCTACAAATGGACAGCCAGTTCTCCCAGCACCACTTGGTGAGAAGGCTGTGTTTTCTTTAGCATATGAACTAGGCCCCTTGTCACAGATAAATTGACTATAAGTTTGTGAATTTGTTTCTGTATCTTCTACTCTGTTCCATTGGTCTGTGTGCCTGTTATTGTGCCAATAACATGCTGTTTTAACTGCTATTGCTCTATAGTATAATTTGAAATCAGGGATTGTGATGCCTCCTGCATGGTTCTTATTGATGAGAATTGCTTTGGCTATTCTGGGTTTTTTATTTCTCCATATAAAATTCATGACTGATTTTTCTAGGTCTAGGAAGCATTTTGTTGGTATTTTGATAGGAATTGCATTGAATATGTAGATCACTTTTGGCAGAATGGCCATTTTGATGATATTTATTCTGCCTATCAATGAGCAAGGGATATCTTTCCATCTTCCATGGTCTTCAATTTTTTTCTTTAATGTTTTATAGTTTTCATTGTAGAGGTTTTTTACATCTTTGGTTAGGTTTGTTCCTAGGTATTTTATTGGTTTTGAGGTTATAGTAAATGGAATTTCTTTCTTTCTTTCTTTGTGGATTCATTGTTGGCATAAAGAAAGGCCACTGATTTCTTTAGGTTGGTTTTGTATCCTGCCACTTTGCTGAATTTATTAATCAGCTCCAGTAGTCTTTTGGTTGAGTTTTTTGGGCCTTCTAGATATGGGATTATGTCATCTGCAAACAAGAGTAATTCTAATTTCTCTTTTCCTATTTGAATCCCTTTGGTATCCATCTCTTGTCTTATTGCTGTGACAAGAGTCTTGAGGAATATATTGAAAAGGAATGGTGATAGTCAGCATCCTTGTCTCCTTGTCTCGTTCCTGATTTTAGCAGGAATTCTTTTAGTTTGTTGGCTTTGAGTTTATTGTATACTGCCTTAATGATGTTAAGATACAATCCTTCTATTACAATTTTCTGCAGGTTTTTTTTTTTTTTTTTTTTTTGGCGGTACCAGGTTTGAAATTCAGGGGCATTATACTTTTGAGCAACACCCACAGCACTATTTTTAAAAATCTTTTTAGTTTTTGAAACAGGGTCTCACTGAGTTGTGAAGGGCCTCGCTAAGTAGCTGAGGCTGTCTGCGATCCGTGATCCTCTGGTCTCTGCCTCCAAATGTTGGGATTACAAGCATGTGCCACCATGCCCAGCTTCTGCAGTTTTTTTTTTTTTTTTAACATGAATGGGCATTGGATTTCACTTTTAGCCTATGAATATCTTTGGCTGTAAGGTGAGTTTCTTAAAAGCAGCATATATTTGTATTATGTTTTAAAATCCACATTGCCAGTCTATGTCTTTTAATTGGTAAGTTAAGTCTTTTGACCTTCAGTGTTATTATTGAGATATGATTGTTGAGATATTATTGAGATATGATTGTTTCCTATCATCTTGTGTTCTATATTCTGTTTGATATAATGTTATTTCTTCTTTGCTTAATTTTCCCACTGATCAAATTCATCTCTTCTCTGATTCTGAAATTTGCTTCTTTTTTCTTCTTTATGATTTATTTCTTTAAGTATTTTCTCTGTGCTGGTTTAGTATTCATAAATTTTTTTGAGATTCTGCTTATCTTTAAATACTTTTATTTCTCCATCAATTTTGAATAATAATCTTGCTGGATATAGCAGTTTTGGTTGGAAGTTATTTTCTTCCAGGGTCTGGATTACATCTTCCAGTCTCTCCTGGCATTTATGACTTGGGTTGTAAAGTCGAGCGATTTTTATTGCTTTGCCTCTGAATGCCACCTGTTCTTTTGTTTTTACTGCTTTTAAGATTCTTTCCTTAGCCTCCATGTTAGTCATTTTGATTGTTACATGGTGTGGGGAGGTCCTTCTTTGGTCTTGTATTAACAGTGTTCTGTATTTCTCCTGTACGTGGATGTCCAAGTCTCTTTCCATGGTTGGAAAATTCTCTCAAATTATTTCTCTGAAAAGATTATGGATACCATTGGTCTGTGCCTTTTCATCCGCAAGTTAGGACATTTTATATTGTCCCATGGTTGTTGGATGGTTAGGGTACGTTGTTGTAATATTTTCTGTATACTTTTGTCTATGCTTTTGGTTTTGAATGAATTGTCTTCTTTTTTCTTTTTCTCCTTTTTTATGTGGAGCATATTGAAAATGGCATATATTCAAACTGTGCTTGGCACCCTCCCCACCTTCCTCTTTCCCCCTCCCAACAATGAGTGACCAGGTTAGCCATGCTACATTTATATTTTTACACAAATTCAGATGTAACTCCTTCATTAATAAACCTCAGCCTTCTTCCTCTTCTATTCTTCCATTCTATCTTTTATGAGGTTTCTCCTCCATTGTCTGGAGTCCCTCTGGTATCTCAAATATTTCCTAGTTTGAGCATATTAGAGAAAACATAAATCCCTTCTCTTTCTGTGCTTGGCTGATCTCACTTAACATAATGTTCTCCAGGTCTTTCAATCTTCTCTCAAATGACATGATTTTGTTCTTTTTATAGCTGAGTAGAATTCCATTGTGTGTATTTCTCATAATTTTGTAATCCATTCATCTGTTGATGGAGACCTAGGTTGGTTCCATATTTTGGCTATTACAAATTGTGCTGCTATGAATATGGGTATGCATATGTTGCTGTAGTTCTCTGGTATCAAAGGAAACCATCAAGAACCTAAAGAGAAAGCCTACAGAATGGCAGAAAATCTTTACCAGCCACCACTCTGATAGAGGGCTAATATCCAGAATATACAAAGAGCTCAAAAGACTCTGTACTAGTAAAACAAATAACCCAATCAATAAATGGGCCACTGTACTTAATAGACACTTCATAAAAGAAGAGACACAAATGGCCAATAGATACATGAATAGATGTTCAACATCATTAGCCATCAGGGAGATGCAAATCAAAACTACACTGAGATTCCATGTAACCCCAGTCAAAGTGGCAAGCATAAAGAAGTCAAATAGCAACAAATACTGGTGAAAATGTGTGGAAAGAGGAACCTCTTTTACACTGTTGGTAAGAGTGCAAACTAGTTCAGCTGCTATGGAGATCAGTGTGGAGATTCCTTAGAAAACTGGGAATGGATCCACCATATGATCCGGCTTTACCACTCCTGGGTATCTTTCCAAAGGGGGTTGAAACCAGTGAACTGTCTTCTAATAGTGATATTCTGTTTTCCATTCCATCTCATCTTCCAGAATTTTTTCTGTTGCTGTCTTTATTTCATTTATTGACTTTTTTATTTCATTCTAGACGGCTTTCTGATTCTTTCTTAACATCTCAATTTCCTCTTTCATTTTTGTATATTTAATGTGATGCCTTTAATTTTATTGAAGATCAAGATTTGGACTTCTCTTTCTTGCATTTCTTATGGGTCAGTATTCGTGATTTCCCTCATTTACTCACTGTTCCTCAGGATTCTCTGATTTTCAGAATTCTCGGGGTTTGTGTTTCTGGTTTTTTTTTTTTTCATCTTCTTTCTTTTTGTTTGTGAGTTGTTGTTTAGAGGTGCTGTTCAAGATTGCTATTGGGAGAGATGGTTCCAGCTGCCACTCACACTTTGATATTAACCCTAAAGACTATATCTGCTATCACTCTACTGTTGTTCTACCTACAGATCGTCAATACTGAGTTGCTCTGGAGTACTTTCTGCTTGCTGCTATGGTGGCATTGATGGTTTTCAGGTATTAAGGTCAGGTGTTCTCTCTGCCATTAACTCTATAAAGAGTCAGCTCAGTGCTGTGGGTAGAATACTTTGTGACCTGTGGGTTTTTAAAACCTTGATGTGCAGTGTGTCGAGTGCTTCCTTCTATTGGCTCTAATTAGTTTATCTTTATTGTCTGGTTATACTTTCCTGTGGATCACCTCTCTGATCCAATCTTAGCTGAAGAGATTTAGAGGTGACTTCAGGTTCATGTACAAGGAAGTAGTGTTTTTGTCAATGGTGAAGGTTAGGTGAGGGAGGAGTAACGGGTGATGGTTACAAGAATAGTGTAGAGGATATGATTAAGTTGAGCAAGAATTTAAGTATAAGAAGGTAGTGTCTGGTTGAGATGAGAGATAGTGATATAGTAGACTTCTTGTAGTTAGTATAGAGTATTTAGGTATGGAGATATTAAATAGCTTGAATATAAATCAAGGAGTTAGAGAAAGAAGAAAATAGTTTTGAGAGAGGAGAGTAGATAGGATAGAGGGAAGAAGCTTGTAAAAGGAATGGAGGGGGAAGCAAACAAAAAAACATGCATAAAATAACAAAAGCAACAAAAACTAACAATAATAAGAATAAATAAAAACCAATACCAACCCCCCTCCCAAAAAAAAAACTAGGAACAGTGAGAAAAAAGACAATACTGCCAATTTACACATATAAGGCCCATTTGCTGTCTTTTCACTGTAGTATATTCTAGAGCATGTTCCAATATCTCTCATTTGCTCCATAACCTATTATCAGGTTTTGGATCCACTTTATGAGTTTAGTGCCCCTCTCTCACCTCTCATCGCTTTGTGCTCAGGTGTCAGGGGGTGGGTGTCACTATAAATGAGTTCTGTGTCAATTCAGGGTTCTGTGTTTTCTGACCCTGGGTTCTGTGCTTTCTGGTCCTGAGCTCTGCACCTTCTGGCCCTAGGCTCTGGGCCTTCTGGCCCTGGGCCTGTGCCTCCTTGTCTGCACTGGTGGAGGGGTTGCTCAGAGACTGTAGACCCTGTGACCCAGTGTGGGACTGTGTCCTGGGCACTATGGGTAACCTACTGAGACATAGGTTATAACCTGACCACCTCAGGGGTGGACCACCAGATCTTAGCCTACCAGGGTCCCTGAGGCTACTCTGGGTGGTTGTCTGCTGAGAAACATGGTTAACTTATTGTCCTGTGGCCCGGGTCTCTGGAGGGCACAGTGTGCTGCTGTGGGTGCTGGATTCTGGTGAGTGCACAGGTTTTTGAATCTTTTTCTTTTTTCCTGAAGCATGGTGCTGGTCACTTAAGATATTGGAGCTCTGTAGCCGCTTACTTCACCTCAAGTACTTTTTTTTTTTTTTTGCCAGAATTTCTTGGGGCTGCAGAGTCGGCAGTCATGGTTTCAGCTGGCTGTCCAAGATGACTCTGGCTGCCACACCGGGTCAGTCGTGCACTTGGGCTCTTTGTTAACAATCTCACATTATAACTATTGGATTTTGTTCCTCCATTATTCCCTTTTTTGTGTTTTCATCTGCATGTATCTTTGCTGCTTTGTTTTTCTTGTCAAGGAGCTGCCTTCTCTGTAGTTGATCTTTGTTTGTTACAGCTTGAGATGTACCACATCCCACAGTCACTATTTTCTCCAACCTCTTACCTAAAACATTTCTATGATTCCAAGATCATATCTAACAAACAAGGTACTAGAGAAGTACCACTTCTTTCCTAAACTTATTTCTTCATTTTCTTTAGCCATCAGTTTTATTTGCTTTTATAATTTATTCTTCCATTGAAGAACCATACATAAATAAATACATATTAGCATATACATATACTCTTAGGTAATTAATAGCTTATTAGATATAATTGAGCCTAACTTGCTTTTTTCACTTAACACTATATTCTGAAGATCATGTCATACCAATATATATAGAGATATATATAGAGAGATGCTCTATATTCCTTCCTATAGTTGCATAGTATGTTATTGTTTGAGTTTACTATAGCTTATTCAGTCAGTTCCTTGTTGAGGGGCATTTGGATTTTTGCTATTACTAATGTGAAATAGAATTAAGAAAAAATACTGTGCTTCTTATTGAGTTATTTTTGATATCAGAAACAATATGAAGTCTTTCTCACTGAAGTAACTGTTACCACCTTTTCCTTACCACATAGAAAATGTAGCATGGAGCCAGGCATGGTGACTCACGCTTGTAATCCCAGTACTTCTGAGGCCAAGTGAAGAGGATTGCAGTTCTCAGACAGCCTGAGTTACTTAGTGAGGCCTTCGGCAACTTAGTGAGACCCTGTTTCAAAATAAAGAATAAAAAATAGGGCTGGAGGTATATCTGAGAGGTAGAATGCCCTGGGTTCCATTCCCAGAACCACAAAAGAAGAAGAAAAAAAAAAAAGAAGAAAAAATGTGGCATGGAAAAGTTTATAATGTTCCCACAGTCACACAAATCTCTCCAACTACAAATCTTGAACATTTGTCCATACCAATTCCTACATATTTTTCTTTTTTTTTTTTTTTGCAGGTCTAGAGATGGAACCTAGAGGTGTTTGACCTCTGAGCTACATCCCATGCCCAATTTTTTATTCTTTATTTTGAAACAGGGTCTCCCTGAGTTGCAGAGGGCCTCACTAAGTAGCTGAGGCTGTCTGCGAACCATGATCCTCCGGTCTCAGCCTCCCGAATGCTGGGATTACAAGCATGCGCCACCATGCCTGGCTTCCAATTCCCACATATTTATGCATGCACACTAGCAGGGTAGGAGCCTTGGAAGGTCAGGAAGTCACTTTCATGTAGGAGAATGTCCACAAACTTTCCCCTAAGATATGGGTATGATGTCATGTACCTGGTCTTATTGACTTATCCTGAAAATACCATTCAACACTCCTCTACCTCCCCCCAAAGAAAACCTCTTTTGAAGGAATCTATTGAAGACTAGACTAGACTAGTGGCAACCCAGTCACCCAGAGGCTAGAAGAAAGGACCCTCTTGTCAGGCAGGGAAGACCAAGGTTAACAAAGCCCAAAGGTGTTAACAACAGCAGAAGCTTCAGCTGAGGTCACAGATGACTGATGGAAGATCAGTTCTGGAGGGAAGCGTCAAGAAAGCTCCACCAAATGCTCTGGTGAGAAAGCAAGTCAGTCTCCTATCTAGTGGGAAAGCAGGGAGCCAGTCTTGGGCTTCCAAGTGGTTCTCTTGAGAAACCAAGGCCACTGATTGAGATTGCTACTCAGAGGCCATATGCACCCAAGCCTGTGGATTCTAGAGCCTTGGAACCTGCAGAAAGTTACTTTACTTCTATTTATCTCTATTCCTTCAGCTGTAAAATTGGGCAATAGTAACTCCTACTTCTTTGTGTTTCTGGTGGAATTAAATGACCCAATACATGTTGAACACTTAGAATGGGTCTTGGTTTCCCAAAAGTCTCTATAAATGTCTCTTTCAGTTACAGAAGATCCTTATGATTTATAGATTTTGTTTTTGTAAACTTGCCTATTAGCTAAAATTTATTCACAACCTCAAATTAATATCCCTATTGCTTTCATGAGCATTCTTGGACATGCAGAGTGGTGGAAAGCTTGAAGTGCCTGATGCACACATTCCCAGCTGTGGATGCACAAGGCAGCTCTCTCTTTAGATCTTAGACCTAAAGAAGTGTTCTTTAGTCTACTTAGTGCCACTTTTTCTTTGCATGTTTTTGCTCTTTGTTGAAAGTTTTGCTCTTTAAATGGCCTTTGAGCATAGCGTTGAGGTACAATCTCATGCTCCCCAGTGCAAGAAGGCTGTGCTGTGCCTTAAGGAGAAAGCACATGTGTTAGATAAGCTTCGTTGATTAGGCATGAGTTACAGTGCTGTGGGCCATGGGTTCGATGATAACAAGTCAACAATACATATTAAGTAAGGTGTCATTAAATAGAGGTCATAAAATAAAGTTGTGTATTGATTGGCTGATGAAAATGTGAGCAGAGGCTCATGAAAATCTAACCCCATATTTTCCCAGGAGCAAAATGGTGTGGTATTTGCAATGACTTTTGAGAGCATAAATACCATGAATAATGAGAATCTATTCTATTTTCTTATCTGAACTGCCCCAGTCTGTGTGGCTGGGAGAAGTTAGGCTTATGAAAATGAGCATACTTCTTTTACAGGGCCTTGGGCAGATATGTTTTAAGCTCTGAGTCTATTTCATAAGGTTCCATGTTTTTCTTGGAAAAATGGAAGACTAGCACAGGTGTTTTGGGAAACCTCCACATGGGTATTGGCATCTCTGAAGCAGTGGGGCAAGACATGGGTCTGAACACAGGGGGCAGAAGCTGGCCCACTGACAGTTGGTGGATTTGGGCCCAACCACCTCTGCTGATGCCAGGCAAGGGTCATCCTGGCTAAGTGACTGAGCTGGGCCTCTGATCTACCTGTACACCTATGCACTTATCCAGTGATCTACCTGTCTCCTCTGTAGTGTTCCAGAAGAAAAAAGATCAGGGCAAGGTCATAATGTCTCAAAAAAGGCAGCATCACACACACCTTACCACCACAGAACATCAGGAGACCACAAAGCCAGAACACAGAAAATCACTGTGGCCCTGTCACACCCTGTTGAGCTGGCACCATAACATTGTAAGCCCTCTACATCTAAAGGTCCCATATCCATGGAGGCAACCAACTTGGGTGGAAAATATGAGAAAAAATTGCATCAGTACAGACTATTTTTTTAAACAATACAGTTACTATTTGCATAACATTTGCATTGCATCAGGCTTCTTATAAGCAGTCTAGAGATTATTTAAAGTATAACAAGGAGGTGTACAGGTGATATGCAAATACTATGTCACTATATATAAGGGATTGGAACATTCAACAGTTCTAGTAATAGTGGGGCTGGGTGGGTGAGATGGTTACTGGAATGGATCCCTTTAATATAGAAGGCATGACTGTACAGTGACTGGGAAACTAGATCTTTTCAATAGCCCATGATCAGAACATTACACCATCACAAAATGGGGCTGGACACCCACAAACTCCACATTGTGACCTTGTAACCTGGCTTTATCAAAGACAGCATCACACGAGAGTAAGATTTTCATGCAACAGCAGGATATCCCCACTTCCCTTGTCACAATATCATCGTGTGTGACCATATGCCACAAAGATGCACAGCTCCGTAACATCTGTTTTGAACACATTCCTTGAGCCTTATTGGCTCAGAGACTAGATGTTCTGCCCAGCCTAGAAACACCACTAACAGAACACCTAATGGAATTCCCTCTCAAGCTCCCTCACCGTGCTAGGGATAGGCAGAGTGGCGCCTCTGTTGGAGTGAGGGTAGGGACTATTCCTTTTTTGCCTCTGTACCTCTCAGCGCTGACGGTGGGGTCTGGCTCAGGGAGTCTAGATAAGGAAAGGCTGTTTGGTGGATGTCAGATTGAACTGAAGAAATCAGATGACCTTATGAGATTGTTGTGTAAATCGCCGTGGTCATAGGACTAGAAGGTACCTCAACTCCAGGTGCCCCAGAATTTACTATTCATTCTGTATTCTTGCCATATCCATGTATTGCTTGTTATTAACTTATTTATTGAGGGTCTGGGGATGGAACCCAGGGGAATTTGACCTCTGAGCTACACCTTCTGCCCTATTTTTAAAAATTCTTTATTTTGAAACAGGGTCTCACTAAGTTGCGGAGGGCCTCACTAAGTGGCTGAGGCTGTCTGCGAACTATGATCCTAAGCACTGGGATTACAAGTGTGTGCCATCACACCCAGATAGCTAATATATTTAAATCAACTCATCTTTTAAAACAGAGAAATTGCTGGGCGTGGTGGTGCACGCTTTTAATCCCCGTGCTTGGGAGGTGGAGACAGGATGATCGTGCAGGTTTGAAGCCAGCCTCTCTGGCTTAAGAGAACCTGTTTCCAAATAAAAATATAAAATATGGGAGTGTAGCCTGGAGGTAGAAAGGTTTCCAGGAACCCCAGTACCACACACACACACACACACACACACACACACACACACACCAAAAAAAAAAAAAAAACCCAAACAAAAATTACATAGAAATATATTTCTGATGTAAGCCGGGGCCTGGGCCGCGGGATTCTGGGCCCCGGGCCAAACTGCGTGTAGCATGCCAGACTTCTGGAGAAACCGGGCCCAGTACCCTGGGTTCCGGGCGGGGGTCGCGCGGGGCACGCAAGCCAGGGCCCGGGTCGCGAGGCTCTGGGCCCTGGGCCGGAACGCGCATAGCATGCCAGACCCCTGGAGAAACCGGGCCCAGTACCCTGGGTCCTAGGCAGGGGTCACATGGGGCACGCCAGCCGGGGCCCGGGTCGCGGGACTCTGGGCCCCGGGCCGAACTGCGTGTAGCACGCCAGACCCCTGTAGAAACCGGGCCCAGTACCCTGGGTCCCGGGCGGGAGTCGCGCGGGGCATGCCAGCCGGGTCCCGGGCTGTGGGACCTGGGCCCCAGGCAGAGTAGATGGGGAAACTGACCGGGGTCACAGTGCTACTGAGTGCCTGATCCCACTACCTCCTCAAACCACATATACTGTCTTCTCTTATTAAAAAAAAAAGGAAAAGAAAAAGAAAAATATCGGAGAGGAGTTAAGAAAGCCGTTGCGGATGCCAGGACACTGGAGATGCAGGCAAAACTTATCTAAATGCACTGGAACTTATGGAAAAATTTCACTTGAAGGAGGACTGCTGTTCTTCTATATTGTTAAGAATCTTGGACATCACCTGTAAGGAGAGAGTTTAGCGGAGACCAAGGAGAAAGGTAATGTTGAAAGTGGTCTCCGCGATGGCAGTGGAGACTTGTATACAGGAGAAGCAGAAACTGGATCCTACCAACCTTAATTTTTTGGAGAAATTTCACCAAATGTCGAATGCTACCGTCACTCATGCTTAGGAACACTGGACAACATTCAGAGTGGAAAAAGAGCCTGGAAAGGATTTGAAATTGTGGAGGCAGTGGTAATGGCAGTGGCCAGTACTCAGGGGAGGCAGAGATCTGATACATTACACCTGGAACCTTTGAAATAATAACCCCAGAGACAGTGATCGGAGCCTGCTGAGGGGTTAGGCCGGTGCCGGGGCCAATGGCTGACATCGGAGCCTGCCATGAGGCAAGGCCAACTGGGGCCTCCGAGGCCGAGATCGGAGCCTGCCGAGGGGTTAGGCCAGTGCGGCTGGGATTGGAGCCTGCTATGAGGCAAGGCCGGTGCTGGGGCCTTCAAGGCCGGGATCAGAGCCCGCTGAGGGGTTAGGCTGGTGCCAGGGCCAGCAAGGCAAGGATCGGAGCTCACTGTGAGGCAATGCTGGTGCTGGGGCCTCCGAGGCCTGGATTGGAGCCTGCTGAGGGGCTAGGCTGGTGCCGGGGCCAGTGGCCAGCATCGGAGCCTTCCACAAGGTAAGGCCACTACTGAGGCCTCCGAGGCCAGGATCGGAGCTTGCTGAGGGGTTAGGCTGGTGCTGGGGCCAGTGAGTCCGGCATCGAAGTTTGCCATGAGGCAAGGCTGGTGCTGGGGCCTCCGAGGCCAGGATAAGAGCCTGCCAAGGGGTTAGGCTGGTGCCAGGGCCAATGGCCGGTATCGGAGCCTTCTGTGAGGCAAGGCTACTACTGGGGCCTCCGAAGATGGGATCAGAGCCTGCAAAGGGGTTAGGCCGATGCCGGGGCCAGCAGCCAGCAGCGGAGCCCGCCGTGAGGCAAGGCCAGTGCTGGGGCCTCCGAGGCCGAGATAAGAGCCTGCCGAGGGGTTAGGCCGGTGCTGGGGCCAATGGCCAGCATCGGAGCCTTCCGTGAGGCAAGGCCACTACTGAGGCCTCCGAGGTTGGGATCAGAGCCTGCAAAGGGGTTAGGCTGATGCCAAGGCCAGCGGCCAGCAGTGGAGCCCGCCGTGAGGCAAGGCCAGTGCTGGGGCCTCTGAGGCCAGGATAAGAGCCTGCCAAGGGGTTAGGCCGGTGCTGGGGCCAATGGCCGGCATCAGAGCCTTCTGTGAGGCAAGGCCACTACTGAGTCCTCCGAGGCTGGGATTGGAGCCTGCCGTGAGGCAAGGCCGGTGCTGGGGCCCCTGAGGCTGGGATCGGAGCCTGCCAAGGGGTTAGGCCGGTGCCGGGGCCAATGGCTGGCATCAGAGCCTGCCATGAGGCAAGGCCAGTGCTGGGGCATCCGAGGCCGGGATCGGAGCCTGCCAAGGGTTTAGGCGGGTGCTGGGGCCAGCGAGGCCGGCATCGGAGCCTGCCATGAGGCAAGGCTGGTACTGGGGCCTCCGAGGCCAGGATAAGAGCCTGCCGAGGGGTAAGGCTGGTGCCGGGGCCAGTGAGGCTGGCATTGGAAACTGCCATGAGGCAAGGCCGGTGCTGGGGCCTCTGAGGCCGGGATAAGAGCCTGCCAAGGGGTTAGGCCGGTGCCGGGGCCAGCGAGGCCGGCATCAGAACCTGCCGTGAGGCAAGGCCGCTACTGAGGCTTCTGAGGCTGGGATTGGAGCCTGCCAAGGGGTTAGGCCGGTGCTGGGGCCAGCGAGGCCGGCACCGGAGCCTGCCATGAGGCAAAACTGGTACTGGGGCCTCCGAGGCCAGGATAAGAGCCTGCTGAGGGGTTAGGCCGGTGCTGGGGTCAGCGGCCAGCATCGGAGCCTTCCGCGAGGCAAGGCCGCTACTGAGGCCTCCAAGGTCAGGAATGGGGCCTGCCGAGGAGTTAGGCCGGTGCTGGGGCCAGCGAGGCCGGCATCGGAGCCTGCCATGAGGCAGGGCCAGTGCTGGGGCCTCCGAGGCCAGGATAAGAGCCTGCCGAGGGGTTAGGCTGGTGCCGGGGCCAGTGGCCGGCATTGGAGCCTGCCATGAGGCAAGCCCGGTGCTGAGGCCTCCGAGGCCAGATTGGAGCCTGCCGAGGGGTTAGACTGGGGCTGGGGCCAGCGGCCGGCATCGGAGCCTGCCGTGAGGCAAGGCCGGTGGTGGGGCCTCCGAGGCCAAGATAAGAGCCAGCTGAGGGGTGAGGCCGGTGCTTGAGCCAGCGAGGCTGGCATCGGAACCTGCCGTGAGGCAAGGCCAGTGCTGGGGCCTCCGAGGCCAGGATCGGAGCCTGCCAAGGGGTTAAGCCGGTGCCAGGACCAACAGCCAGCATTGGAGCCTTCTGTGAGGCAAGGCCACTACTGAGGCCTCCGAGGCCAGATCGGAGCCTGACGAGGGGTTAGACCGGGGATGGGGCCAACGAGGCCGTCATCGGAGCCTGCCATGAAGCAAGGCCGGTGCTGGGGTCTCCGAGGCCGGGATCGGAGACTGCCGAGGGGTTAGGCTGGTGCTGGGGCCAACAAGGCTGGGATCGGAGCTCACTGTGCAGCAAGGCCAGTGCCGGGGCCTCCGAGGCCGGGGTCGGAGCTTGCCGAGGGGTTAGGCCGATGCTGGGGCCAACGGCCGCCATCGGAGCCTGACAGGAGGCAAGGCCGCTACTGGGGCCTCCGAGGCTGGGATCGGAGCCTGCCGAGGGGTTAGGCCGGTGCTGGGGCCAGAGAGGCCGGGATTGGAGCCTGCTGAGGGGTTAGGCCGGTGCTGGGGCCAATGGCCGGCATTGGAGCCTGCCGTGAGGCAAGGCCACTACTGCGGCCTCCGAGGCCGGGATCGGAGCCAGCTGAGGGATTAGGCTGGTGTCGGGGCCAGCGTGACCAGAATTGGGGCCTCCCATGAGGCAAGGCCGCTGCTTGATCCAGCGAGGTCTGGATCAGTCCACCGGGTAGCTAGGCCACTACTGGGGCTGTCAAGAGTGGGATCGGTACTTGCAACGCAGCATGCACAGAGAAATATAGCAGAAAATATAAATCAGATGCTTCCCCTAATCAACAAGAAGAGGTTGAGCTATAGAAAGGGCCCTATAGTGAAGCAACTAACGTGGCCAATCAGAGGGTATGGAATAGGGAGGTCGGAGCCTCTTTAAACTGCAAGAGGTACATAAACAAATGTATCAAAGTTAATCACCAAACAAGCATGGGATCGAGGGAGGGGGAGGGAATGGGATGGGGGCTGGATGAGGGCTAATTGGATGATGTGTGCTTGTATATCCTCTCAAGTCTTGTACTCCAATGTGATTGATATATGACTACAATGCACCAATTTAAAAAAAAAGAAGAAATATATTTCTGAAAAAGTAAAAAAGAAGCCCAAAGAATGGACAGGTATTGCCTCCACTCCCTTCCACAGCCTTCCCATGCATGAGTTATCCTGTTGTTGGCCACTGTGATATGCCAGGTCCTACAGGTGACCAGGTGGCACTGAGACAATCTATATCCCTAAAGAACAGAGGGCTCCATGCATTTGATGGCATCTGTCTAAGCCAGGTGAGGGGTTGGGGACTGTGACTGAGGAAGGGGTAGTGTTTTCTTGGGGAGACAAGGAGAATTAAGTTGACTTCCCTGGGAACTTCCTGGACAAACAGGAAGGATATGAGTGAGACAGTCGCTCTTGTAATTTTGCTAGCGAACTATGGTCCCAAACTATTTTTTGTAATCAATGCCATCCTAACATTTATTGAAGTCTTACAATAAAATATTCTGTTTTCCTTTGTGTGTGTGTGGGGGGGGGGTCAGGAGGAGATAGATACTAGGGGGTTGAATTCAGAGGTTTTCTATCTCCAAGCTACGCTCCAACCCTTTTTATTTTCTTTCTTTCTTTCTTTCTTTCTTTCTTTCTTTCTTTCTTTCTTTCTTTCTTTCTCTCTCTCTCTCTCTCTCTCTCTCTCTCTCTCTCTTTCTTTCTTTCTTTCTTTCTTTCTTTCTTTCTTTCTTTCTTTCTTTCTTTCTTTCTTCTTTTGTGGTACTGGGGTTTCTAGAAACCCTTCTACCTCCAGGCTGCACTCCCAGACCCATTTTTATACTTTTTTATTTGGAAACAGGGTCTCTTAAAAGCCAGCGTGGCTGGCTTAGAGCCTGCGATCCTCCTGTCTCCGACTCCCAAGCGCGGGGATTACAAGCGTGCATCACCATGCCTGGCTTTATTATTTTATTTTCAAACAGGCTTTTACAAGGCTCCTAAAAGTCTCACTAAATCACTGAGGGTGTCCTCAAACATGTGATTCTCTAGTCTCAGCCTCCCATCTGCTTTTCCTCTTTAATGAGATTGGTACTTTTTACTATCATCATTTTGACATTTGAGAAATTGAGCCTCAGAATGTTTAAATTACTTGCATGAGGTCACACAGCTGAAAAGAGGAGGTTGAGTTCAACTCGAGGCCAGCTGCTCTCTGAGCTCCTAACCATTGTATTCAACAGCTTATCTGACCTATTTCCCCTAATTTGTACCTGCCTGGCCAGTGTGGCCAGAAATACAAGTATTTCATACATACAAGTATTTCATAAATACAAGTATTTCATTGCTCATACATATCCACTTTTGAGGGTTTGAAGAAGCTGAGCTAGAGAAATGAATGCAACCTATTCTGAGGAGATAGGATGTGGCTTACTTCTATTGCCATCGTTATGTTTAATTAAATGTAACTCCCAGGGATGTTTATCAGTAATTACTCCTTCTCTGGTATGTGCCCCTTTTCTCCTGCTAATTTGTTCCTGGAATCCACCTACCATAGTCATGGCTGGCTATTTCTGAATCTGCCACCCTTTTCTTTTTACTGACTTGCTGAGAATTTGTCCTTGTTTGGAGCATAGGAAGTTGGCTCCTGAAGACGGGTATCCCCAAGGGAAGCCTTGGGAGAGTGAGCACTGAATTTTACCCTGAAATCTAAGCTCATTCATATTATGTAAGAATCAAAGACATGCACACATGTTTACAGCAGCATAATTAACAATAGTCAAAAAGTGGAAACAAGCCAGATGTCCACCAATGGAAGAATGGATAAGCACATGATGGTATACATATAGAATATCATTCTACAATAAATAGAAATGGAATACTGATATATGCTGAATGTTGATGGACCTTGAAATCATTATGTCAAGTAGCGAAAGAATGTGTGATTTCACATGTGTGATTTCATTTTCATAAAGTATCTGGAATAGATAAATCTATAGAGACAGAATGCAGCTTGGCAGTTGTCAGGGAGTTGAAGGAAAAGTGAATAGAAACAATTGCTTTATGGACATGGGGTATCTTAGTCCATTTTGTGTTGTTATAGCAAAATACCTGAGACTGGGTGCTTTCTAAAAAAAAAAAAAGGGTTGGCTCATGGTTCTGAAAATTAGAAAGTCCAAACAGCATAGATATATGAAGCAAAGAGCAGAGAGGGGCTTTGTGGAAAGTTAGCTTATCCTGTGAGACTACATTAATCCCTTCTGAAGGTGACGCCCCATGATCTAATTATCTCCCACAAAGGCCCTTTCACCTCCATATTGTTACATTTGGGGATTATGCTTCTGTATGAATTTTGATGGGGTATATATGATACTGAAACCATAGCACAGGGTTTTCTTTTGGGGAAATGAAAATGTTTTGAAACTAGGTATAGACAGTGATTGAAAAACATTGTGAATGCACTAAATGCCATGAAACTGTCCATTTTAAAATGGTTAGTTTATGTTACATAAATTTCACCTCAACAAAAGGAGGCCAAATAAACTGCTTCCTAAGAAGGAACTGTTTAAAGAGTTAAATAGTTGTAAAGGATTTGAGGTCATGTCAGCAATTGCCTAGTTCTTTGATGGAAGCAGCATGGGTATTTTCCCATCTTTGCACATTCTAAGTAGATGACCAATTCTCTACCTGGATGCAGGAGAGAAAGGTACCTCTGAGAAGTCACACTGATGCTGTGTGATAACCAGGGATGACCTTCAAATCACCTGGGTGAGAAGAGAAATCAGTGGGACCAGGAAAGAGCCCACACAGAAGTATGAGACTCAACATACAACCTGTCGCCTGGGATATGGGAGGAAAGGAGGGGACCTGCTTTTTAATCTAGTTTCTCCATGATCTACAAGCAAATCAACCAAAGAACACATAATTAAATAGCAACAAATTTTTAGAGAAATGGAAAATGCTCTACTCATGCATTTTCCCTTAAAGTTTATTGTTATACTTAGTTATCAAAGCAACACAACACTGATTATAGATTGGGAAGCATAGAAAAGCATAAAGGAAAAGGGGGAAATCACTTATTAACCCATGTAGAAGTAGATACTTTTGCAAATTTCATGTTTTTTTTTAGCCTTTTGTATTTGCCCTTTATTTGAATAGCTAAAATCATATGATATACACAATTTTAACCAACTTTCCCCCCTGTAAAATAAGCTTCCCTCTGGTGTTTTAAAACTACTTTGTATACATCATTGTGTTAACTGCACAGTGTTCCAGGGTAGGGAGGCTGAGCCTGTTTAACTACTTTTCTGTCACTAGGGATTTTGATCAGCTCCCAAGAGCTAAATACTGAACTATTGTATACAATAGAACTCATAGGTGTGCATGTGTGTGTGGGGTGTTGGGGTGGAGGGAACTCCAGGTATCCTGTGAAACTATGTGACCAGGAATTCAAAAACCTCAATTAAGGTGACTGGGTATGATCTTGGGAAGGTGACTGTGGTGTGCGCCTATAATTTTGCTAGCAGGAAACAAAATTATAATACATATCCAAACAGGATATTATACATATCCTGTTTGAAGACCAAACAGAAGGGTGATGTGAGCATACTGCCTAGAAAAAACATAGAGTTGTGGCCCAATGGTTTACACTTTTTACATCTTAAGCATTTTCTTAGTCTTCTACAGAAGGCCATGGAAGGAGTAGACACCATTTACATTTTTAAGCAGCACAACATGTAGCCTGCAGAACTGAAGACCCCTGGGGCACTGTGGTTGGTGCCAGATTGGGGTGCATGCTAGCGGTACACAGTGTGGTGTGCAGGGCTGGCCTTGGTAGCAGAGATCAGGCTGGGGACAGGGAGGCTTCTCATATAAGGTGCATCCTGAGCTAAAACTCCATAAACAGACTGGAACTGGAGAGTCTTCTGAGCTGCCCTCCTCTTGATCCCTCATTTACCTGCAGTTGTATGTGAATCATTTGGACCCAGTATCTGCAGTGAGATGCTGCACTGCTCAGGACCCTGTGGTGGTTCTTTTTCATTGCTGTGGCCCCCTTAGCATCTGGTCTTGTACTTGGTTCACATTGGTCTTTCTCTGAGAAATGGATCTGCTCTCAGTCCTGACTTGGAGTTTTCTCATTCTGTGAGGATATGGATGCCAGGCCCTGAGGCATGATGAATTTGCCAGTGTGACCAGTGTCCCCCAAGAAGGCCTTCAGGAGAATCAAGGCCCCAGACTTGCTAGCTCCTCACTAAAGCCACAGCACCCTCTCCTGGGTGCTGTAAGCCTAAGCTAGCACAGTGGGCATGACACACTGAGTCAGAGCTGGTACACCATCGCCATCTTGTCCTCCTCCTCCCAGCTGCTTGGTGGAGACAATGAGTCAGAGTTCACCAATACCCTGGAGCTGGTTCTCCCAACTCACTAAGGAAGCCATCAGTCAATATGATTGTTACTTTTTGAAATAAATGTTTAAAATATCATCTCCTAATGCAAGGTGTTTTTAAAGTTCAAAGGCATGTTGGGTTCATGAGGGAATATAATAGGCATGCATGAAACAATCAGAGAATAATACTGGAAACCAGGTTCCCAAAGGCTCCCTGGCCTGGGCTGGTCAACACCAGCACACCTGATGGCTGTGTGTGGTCAGTGCCAGTGCTCATGTGGTACCACTGGCCCCTAAGGCCCAGTACAAAGGCTGGCTGCTCTTCCTCTTACCCTCTCTGCCTGCACCCACCTGCAATGACTCCAGTCACCTCTGCCACTGTGGGGGACAGATGGTTTCCCTCCCTGGACCTCCGTGACTCGGTGGTATACCTGGAAATGGTCCTTTTGAGAAGCCTGATGTGGGTCCCACCTGAGAATAAGAGGCCCTGTTGTCCTCTCTCTGGTGAGCTGAGATCCAGGTGAGGTCAGTTCATCAGGTGGAGGTCCCCAGGGGTATGAGACATGTACCTAGGTTTCCTAGGTGCCAGGTACCACCAAAAAAAAGGAAGAAGACAGAAGCCTCAGGCTGAAGTTACATAGTTTTCATGATCTTAGTGGAAACTTCTAGGAGCCTCCACAAAGGCCCAAGGTGGTCTTGGAATTGAACTTGGATCTTTGGGTGGCCAACAGTCAAAGCCTGGGCAAGGAAGCCAGGATTGCAGATGGACTGAGCCCAGGTCACAGCCCCAGGGATGTCCATTTGTGCACTTTGGGTCTCTGCATGAGAGGCTCCACTCTATACATACCTAGAGTCCCCCATTCCTTTTCCTTTCCCTTTTCCTGCCTGCTAACCCCTCCATCTTCTCTCCAAACTCTTCTATGTAAGCATTTCATCAGTTTGAGTGCTGGGGTCACCATGGCTACATGTAGGGAGGAATTCTCTTGCCTGAATGGAACTGGGTGCTAGTCAATTTTGTCTCTAAGCAGCCTCTCACCTTGTCCGTGCCATAAGGACCCTCACATCATAGTTTCTTGGCCTTTGCATTTCCCCTGTGTAGCAACAGGTTGTTTCTGCCACTGTTGGTGCTGACTCTGGATTGTGGGTTCTCAGCAGCCTCACTGCTAGCTGGCCAAAAGGGTCACTCAGAGACCCACACTTAGACTTTGTGAATTTAAGGAGAAAGAAATATACCCCCTTTGGTTAAAACCCTCATCTACTAAAAAGCTATTCTTTGACAGTATATCACTATGTGTCAGGAAGGAGTCTCTAGTTGACCCAAAGCCCAAAGAATCCCACTGACTTTTTGCCAGAGTGAAGTTCTTGTTTGGTGAATTATATCTTTCCTTTCCTTTTCTTTTTTAAAAATTTTTTATTGGTGCATTGTAGTCATATATCTTAATGGGGTACAAGATGGTAGAGGCAAACATGCACACATCACTCATTTAGCCCTTCCCCAATTTCCACCCAATTTCCTCCCCCCTCCCTTCTTCTCATGTTTGGCTTAGTGATTGATTTTGATATGTTTATATATATCATGTACATTCAGTTATTTCCCTCTTTCCCCCTCCAATCCCAAGTTAGTTTGCTTTATTTGCTCCTCTGTGGTTTATCCTTTTTTTGTCTAGAATTCCTCCTATGACTCTTTTTCTCTCTAGCTTCTGCATAATATGGAGAACATTCAATTTCTTACTTTTTGTGACTGACTAATCTCACTTAGCATAATGTTCTCCAGTTCCATCCATTTCCCCACAAATTTTGTTCTTTATGGCTCAGTAAAATTCCATTGTGTACATATCTCATAGTTTTATAATCCATTCATCTGTTGGTGAACATCTTGGCTGGTTCCATAGTTTGGCAATTATGAATTGTGCAGCTATGAACATAGATACACATACATTCGTTTGGTAATTTTGTTTCTATTCTTTTAGGTAGATACCCAGAAGTGGTATTGCTGGATCCTACATTGTTGGTGGGATTGCAAATTAGTGCAACCACTTTGGAAAACAGTATAGAGGATCCTCAGAAGAATGGGAATTAATTTACTTTCCTTTTCAATGGCTATTAATAATAAACATGGTATGTCTAATTGAGACCTTTCATGTCTTGTGTCATCTAATACTCAAAACTATTACTTGGAAGTAATATTATTATTATTCCTATGTCTAGATTCATGAACTGAAGTCCAGAGAGGCAAAGTGACTTACCCAAGGTTACACAGCTAGTAAATAGCAAGCTGGTTCAAACCTAGGTCTACCTGTCTGACTCCCGGTATCAGTGCTTCTGTCTGCCATGCGTGGGCTTCTATGTGTCATGGATAGAAAGAAGTCACAGCCTTTGGTGTCAGATAAACCTGGGCTCAAAGTATGGCTCTGGCTCACAGGCTGTGTAAACTCGGGATCATTTACTCTCCCACTAACAGCAATAACAGAAGCAGCTGTAGCTGTAGCAGCAGTGATATGTAATACTTACTTGGGATTTGCTAGGAGCTAGGAGAGCCTGAATATTCATTGACTTAACCTGCAACCACTCTTCAATATTAGTACTATTATTTTGCCAGGGAGTTAGTAGAAGTGGCCTCACTATGAGCTTAGAAGATTAAATGAGATACAATTTATGCAAGCAATTGGTTTGGTACAGATTAGGTACTAAATATTAGGTAACATGGATGACTTCAGCTCTGGGAAAAATGTACAAGGCCATCTATTCTCTGCCAGAATTATCATTTGTGAGAAGAGATGCTCCCAAGATGTGTTAGGATCCTTCCTATCCTTGATTTTCACCACTTATCATAGTTGCTTTGTTGCTACTGTATTTCAGGAAGCTGCTGGCCCTATTGCCTTCTGCTCCCACATGAAGCCAGTGCCCTTAGCAGAGCAGGCACACATGTCTGTTGAATGAGTGAGTCCAGGGACCGGTTCTAGCCACTGGTACTGGCTGTTGCTCCATGTTCCAGAACTAAGGGGCCATTTTTCTTATAAATACAGAAAGCCCATTTCCAAGAAAAGGCATTGGGGACAACATATGTGCCCCTTATGCATTTGTGTGGTTTGAGAAAATTCTGCCTTTTATCATAAAAAAGGGGGGAGCAGGATATGGTGGCCCATACCTATAATCTCAGTACTTGGGAGGCTGAGACAGGAGGATCATAGATTCTCATAGGTTCAAGACCAGCCTGAGCAACTTAGCAAGACTCTCAGCAACCTATTGAGACTGTCAAAAGAAAAAATAAAAAGAGCTAGGGGTGGAGGTCAGAGGTAGAAAACATCTGGGTTCAATCCTCAGTACAATGTGCGTGCATGTACACACATACACACACACACATAAGAGGAAAAAAAAGAAAAAGGAAAAGAAAGAAAGAAAAGGAAAGAAAAGGGGCACTTGCCTGGCTCGCTATCCATCACATTTCCAATAGGACAACCTATGTCTCTCAACACAATTCCTAGGGCTTTGCTTCTGGGAGTGGGAGGAGGGATGGGGTTGGGGTCAGAAGCCTGGCCAGTGCATAGGAAAGAACACTTGGGAAGGAACGGAGCACATGGGCACCTGCCACTTGAAGCCCTGGGCTGGACAGAGGCTCCCTGGATCTGGGAGGATGGAGGACCATCCTCCCTCCTCTGCCCATCACCCTCCGCCCTCTATCAGGCCACACCCCACACAGGGTGGTGTTCGTGGCAATCCTGCAATGGCCCATTTCCATCCTGACAGGCAGAGTTTTTTCTTTTTATCTCACCTGAACATCTCTGCCTCCAGAGTGTAAACTCATTTCCTTTGGCCCCTGCTCTGAGCCGAGAGAGGCCAGCTGGTCACCGGTTTCTATATAACAGCCCTCAGATCCTCAGAAACTATTATTAAATCTACCCTGGCTGCCTCTCCTCCAGCTCAATAATTCTGGCTCCTTTCACCTTTCCCCACAGCTCTGGGTCCCTGTTCTGTGCAGCACTGTCTTCCCATGGGCTAGGAAGTCCAGAGGCTGGGGTATAGCCACATGGAGAGGCCACTGATGGCTCGCACCAGCCACTTTTTGATGTGCTGGGTACAGCCTCAGCTTCTCTTCTTGTTGCTTCTGCCCATGAGGGGGGAAAAAAAATCACTAAGCCAAGCATGGGAAGGAGGAAGTGGGAGGGAATGGGGTGGGGAAAAAAGTAAGGTGTGGCCGGGTGTGGTGGCATTGTAATCCTTGGGTTTGGGAGGCGGAGACAGGAGGATAGTGCAGGTTCGAAGCCAGCTGTGCTGGTTTAAGAGACCCTGTTTCCAAATGTAAAATAGTATAAAATAGGTCTGGGAATGTAGCTCGGAGGTAGATGGGCTTCCAGGAACCCCAGTACCACCAAAAAAAAAAAAAAAAAAAGAAAGAAAGAAAGAAAGAAAGAAAGAAAGAAAGAAAAAGAAAAAGGAAAAAGAAACGTGTGTTTTTCCAGCACGGACAGCCTTAGCTCCCAGCTTCCCAGTTGTCACCTCTTCTTGCTCCCAGCTCTGCCCTCTCCTTGCCGACCACAGCCACAACCACTGCCACCCTCTGGGTGTGGATGTGCCAGGGCAGGCAAGCTGGAGGGGGGAGACCAACATCTGACAGCTGACAGCAGCCTCTGCAGCCCGTGGACTCCACGCTTCATCTCATCAGTCCCTCCAATAGCCCGATTGACCTCGTTTTACATAGAAGATGCTAAAGCTCAGCTCTAAAGCCTCTAAGTAGCTTGTCTGAGACCATGCCTGTAGGAGTCCGGTACAGCTAGAATTGAATCCCAGGCAGCAAGACTTTAGAGCTGAGACACCCACATTCTCACTCTATTTATTTTGCAGGCAGTGATCCGGGATGGGAAAAGGGCCCAGGATGGGTACAGTAGGAGCAGGCAGCCACATGGACAGCTGGAGCTAAGGTCAGAGATTCAGAGGACACAGTTAGGGAGCGAGGACGGGAGCCAGGAGAAAACCCAGAAGGAGGATGACTGGTTTCACATGCTCAAAAAGGCCAAATAAAATCCTCCTTGTCATCTGTTCAGGCCTAAGGCAAGCTGTCCCTACTGAAGCATTTTCTCTTCAGGTCTCCTGCCTGTTCTCTGATTGTACAAGTATCGCCAATCTTCCTCTCTATGAGGGCCCTCCCCCAGCCTCTCCAGCCCCAAGAATTCAAATTCCCTCCCCTGGCTTCTGGATGGGGAACCCTTGGGAGATGGATTCTGGTTCTCTCCCTGGACCCAGCTCTCTGCTTCTCTACTCACAGGGTCTGGTCTCTGACTGTATTGCCAGCACGCTCCTCCCCAGTTTCTCCCATTCTTCTTTACATGAAGGTTTTAACTCTCTGGAATACTATTTTCTACCCGAAGTAATTGACAAGGAATGGCTTCTCCCAAAAGATCCACATCCCAATCCCTGAGACCTATGAATGTTATCTCATTTGGCAAGAAAAGGGGAATGTCCTTGCAGATGTGCTTAAGAGTTTGGGGATGGGTGTCGATCCTGAATTATTTGGGAGGGCCCTAAGTGTAATCAGATGTGTCCTTGTCAGAGGCAGGCAGAGGGGGACTTGGAGAAGAGAAGACAATGTGAAGATGGAGCCGGCAGAGGTCTGTGGGTGCCAGCCTCCAGGACTCCTGTGATGTGGCCACAAGCCAAGGAATGTCAGCAGCCACTAGAAACCGGAAGAGGCAAGGAACAGGTTGTCCCTAGGTCCTTTGGAGGGAGACAGCCCTGCCAACACCCTCATTTTCACCCACTGAGATTGATTTTGAACTTCTGTCCTCCAGAAGTGCAAAAAAAAAAATATTTTAAGCTACCACAGCATCAGACTATTTGTTGCAGCAGACACAAGAAAATGAAGGGATGGGCATTGCCAATACACATTTTCCAGCCGATAGCTACTGCCATTTAAAAATGTTTGGACAGCTTATTTGAAATCCCATGGTTGGGGTTGCATGGGGTAGGGGTGTAGCTCACTTTCATCAACTTAATTTCAGAGAGGGAGTGTTCTTCCTTCTTTCCATGTTCAGTGCAGGCAAAGGGCAGAGGCTTTCCCTCCAGGGGAGGAGAGGAACTTGCTAGCTTGCTCCTTCTCAGGGCTGCCTGTTCTTTAGAGTGCTACTCTCCTGCTTCAACGTGCTGGCTCAAATTTCATGCCTTCCCTCCAATCTGCAGGTCCCTGAGAACCAGGCATCCATTGACATCCTGTGATTCTAGAAAGGAAGTACAGACAGAGAACGTGGTGAGTGTTGAGGAACTGAGCTACTTAGGGAGGGTGCTCAGAACGGTGTGCCGAGGAAGTGGCTTCTTTGCTTAAAATCTGGGTCACTCCAGGCAGAGAAAACAATGTGAATAAAGGTTTTGGAAGACGAAAATAATCTAACATGTTCTAGAACTGAATGGGGCCAGTGTGGCTGAAGAGTCGGGGTCAGATGATCATGCAGACCTTCGTGGGCAAGCCAAGGAGCTGGGTTTTTCTTTAAGTGGAGTGCAGAGCGGTCAGTCTTGTTCACTTGCGAGTAGTGTGGAATCTCAGTGCCTTCAGTTTCTGATTTAACGGTACCATATTTTCCCAACATATAGATGAAGAAACTGAAGCAAAGAGACATTGAGTAACTTGTGGCTACTAAGTAGGGTATGGGTGAGAAGCTTGCTCAAGATGATTCTGGAGTCCGGCTCCTAGGTCCCCCATGCTAGGGGCTGTAGTGGACTTTGCTGTCAATTACAGCCCAGCAGTGAATACATCTGGGCTCTCAGAGCTGAGAATCCGAGGTTTCAAACTTTACTTAGTCATTTAGAGAACTGATCACTGAGGTGAAGTACTATTAATTCATGCTGAGGCTGGCCTAGGCCTAGGGCATTGACTTCCAATTGTCTGAAATGCCTTTTGGATCCAACGTGATCCGGAATGTTAATGATCTGGAAACTTCTGGCTGATCAGGGTAAGGAACAATTCAGTCCCTTACTTGTTTGCCTGTATGGCTGAGATCTGTTTCCAAAATGTTTTTTCTCATTTTCTTTCTACCCTTCCAACTACTCAATAAATGTTGTTTGTTTTATTATTATTTATCATTTCCTCAAATAACTGAATTATGGGATAACTATTAGAAGAGAAAACAAGCCAAGAAGATGGAAGAAGGGACATTTTCAGAGAGGATGGGGGGTGGGTGGGCTGAGCTGGAACCATGAAAGGGGCATGGCATAAATGGATAGACTCAGAGGACCCTGCAACTGGGCCTCCCTGGAAATTGTTTTATGGAATTCTGGGTTCAGTGATTCCCCTGTTCTACCATATGCCAGCACAGAAGAGGAGATCCTGTCAACATGAGAGTGACACCTTAGCTTTGGGGTAGGAGTGCAAGGGAAGAAGCAGGGAAGGGGGGGCCCTTATGCATCTCTAATCAGATTGCCTAGTACAGTGCTGGGCACCTGACCTATCCTCCAGATGCATGGCAGTGCCCTAGAAGATGCAGTGAGATAACTGAAGCTCCCTCTCTGCCGCCCCTTCTCTGGGTGGGCTTGGTCTGGCTGCCATGCCTCTTTGGCCCAGTCTACCCATCTGCTGAGTGGGAAGGAGAGAAACAGCCTCCTGGAGATTCTTTCTGGAGGAGAAGGTGCAATGAATACACCACATGGACTCCAAGGCATAAAAATTTGAGAGCTGTTTCTGTTTATCCTTTTCAAAAATGCCCAGGCATTGCATTTGTTGAATGGCTAAAACACTAGTTCTCACACTAACATATTTCTGCATAATAATGAAAATACACATATTCTTCCCTAAGGATTCAGAGAGCTATTTTCAACTTTGAATGCAAAACACAATTGCTAACTAGAAACATTTAATATTCCCCTCCACCCCTTATTAGTCTGTACAAAAATAAAAACACTGCATTATTGGTGCATCATCAAGATTTTGTCTTTGTCCTCAGCCCTAGCAATGGAATTTTCTTCTTTTCTTCCTTTTTTGGATAGTCCTATATCCCTAAAAAGCCAACAGGTTCTCCAAATTCTTTGTGCTCTTTTGCTCTTGGGTTGCTATTGGCCACGCAAGGGATTTAGGTCTCACTCTGGGCTGCTTGTGTGTGACTGCTCCTGCAAGGCCCCAGGGTTTCTGAGCTCTCTCCTTGAGCTCACATAGTTTCAGGTGAAGCATTTGGGGAAGTGTTTTTTAGAGGCTGCTACATTTTAAGGAAAATGCCTAGCATTGCCAGTATGACAGCAGCCCTCCCGCTTGGGGAAGGGCCTTATTACCTTCCATTCTCTGGCTATAAATACTAAATCCATTCATACTGAGGGAACACTGGAAGCAAACCATTTACCCTGTGAGGACAATATTGTGGAAGCTTCCATCCATCATTGTCTCCTACCCCCCAGCCCCAGGCCTCTTCATTCTTTTACTCAGCTAGAAAGTTTCCCCTGTCACCTTGTGTGAATCTGTTATCAAGGGGAATGCACCCCGTTCCCGTTTCTCAGAAGGTTTGGAGGAGCTTTCTCTGGGTGTCTCTTCACTCCAGGGGTCATCAATGCAGAGTCTGATCTCGGCTGAGGGTGACAAGTTGGTCCTTCTCCCAGTAGGACTTATTTGCCAGAACTCAGGGACTGCAGAGCAGAGAAGCTGAGATGCCTCCCTCACCTTCTGGCCCCCAGAGGAAGAGATCATCTTGTTTTCCTTATGCTGCCAACCATGGCCGGGCTCCAGAGTCATGTAGAAAACTAGAAGTTAGACACTGTTGTTTGAGGCTGTGAAACACCTCGCCTTGAGCAGAATGGTAAGGAAGCCAGCGTTTCTTTGGGACAGGTGAGAGAGCTGGGCTCCGAGTGCAGAGGAAACAAGCCAGAGGCGTTTCTATCACTCTGAACTTCACTGCGATGTGTAATTACAATGCAGCAATGAAAGTGTATTAAAAGCTGTGCATGGCGGCACGTGCCTATAATCCGAGTACTTGGGTGGGTGAAACAGGAGGATCACAGGTTTGAGACCAACTTCAGCAACTTAGTGAGACCCTCAGCAACTTAGAACCTGTTTCAAAATAAAAAAGGACTAGGGGTGTAGTTCAGAGGTAGAACGGCCCTGAGTTCAATCCTCAGTACCTCAAAAAAAAAAAAAGTATACTAACAAGGGAAGAAATTAACCAGAAGAAGACAACTCAAAGGTGCAGATGAACAGGAATGGAGTAGTTTCTAACACTCAGATAAAGGAGTTGTGGTGGTGAGTGGTGGGAGGGGTGTATTCTTGTATCTTAGGTGATCTGGAAGATGACTCCGAAGAAATGAAGACCAAAAGGAGGCTAAAGTGCCGGGTGTAGCAGTGCATACCTGTAATCCCAGAACTTGGGAAGCTGAGACAGGAAGATCACAGGTTTGGGATCAACCTGGGGAATTTAGTGAGACCCTTTCTCAGAATAAAAATAAAAATGGCTGGAGGTGTAGTTCACAGGTAGAATACCTCTGAGTTCAATCCTCAGTACCTTTCCCACACATGCAAAAAAAGGAAAAACAAGAAAAAAAGAAAAGAAAATGGCCAAACTGCTTACAGGTAAATATTTGGAGGCAGATATTGGGCTCTGCTGACGCTGTCACTTATGAGGCCTGTGACCTTGAATGTAAACCCCTGAATCTACTTAGTATAGGAATTTGTTTTCTCAGCTAGACCTCGAGGCTAGTAGTGCCATCTTCTTTGGTTCAAGGTGGGTTTAAATGAAACACACATGAAGCAGGCCAGGGGCCTGGCACATAGCAGAAGCCACACCCTCAGCACTGTGGTGAAACCTCTGAACTCAGGTTTCTGCTGGTTGGCACACAGCAGATGGAGACTGCAGAAAACCCATGGGCTCCAGGGAAGCAGATTGTAGCATGCTGCAAATCCATCAGCACGTGGAAGGGGTCCTGCAGTGTATGGGGCAGACAGTGGCTGCCTCTCCAGCTGTAATGGAGATGGGGGGCTGGTCCTGTCACAACCCCTGCTCAGACGCAGAAATGGCTGACCCTTGTAGGATAGCACAGCAGAGCCTCAGGGAGTATACTCTCTGAGACACTGGTCCAGCTCATTCTGCTGCCCTGTTCTGGCCAGCCTGGAGGAGCATGAGGTCCTGAGATGTATCTGTTTGGTCATTGCTCACTCCCCTTGCATCTGGCCAGGTGGGCTGCACAAGGGTTGTGCTGGTCTCACCAGGCCCTGGATCTTCTGTGATGTGGGAAAGATTAAGTGCAGACACGAGGAGCCTGTTTCCAGCTATTAAGGAGTGGGTCTTCAGGGCAATGGGTAAAAGGAAGAGTGAAATCTGGCCCGGGGTTGGGTGTGTGGTAATGATCCTCTAAAAAAAGGAACCTAATTACACCTTGAAATTGAATGATTCCTTTATTCTCGCGAACAGAATGTTCTGGACTTGGGAAGCCCCTGGCATTCTTGCTGCCTCGTCTATTTCTCCTTTTCTTTTCCTGTCAATACTGCTCGTATCACATCCCAGAAAGCCTTTCTGGGGTTAAAATCCTAATGAGAGTGGACTTCTGACCTGCTTATAACCGAGTGTTCCTTATAGAATTGGGAGGATGCCTCATGGATTGTCTGGGTAATCCTGGATGATTTCCATTTACCATCTCCTACTCAGTTTTATCATAGAAATAATGGTACAGTTGGAACTCCTTATCTGCAGGTTCTTCATTCGTGGATTCAGCCAACTGTGGAACGAACATATTTGGAAAAAAATATTACATCTGTACCAAATATGTACAGACATCTTTTTCTTGTCATCATTCCCTATACAATACAGCAAAACAGCTATTTACACAGTGTATTCATTGTACCAAGCACTATACATAATCTAGAGATGATTTAAAGCATACAGAAGGATGTGTTTTGGTTATATGCAAATACTATGCTAATTTACATGAGGAACTTGATCACCCATGGATTTTGGTACCCATATGGAGTCCTGGAAACCAGTTCTCACAGACAACCTAGGATGTCTGTATTTGCCATGTTGGCACAGAGTGGGTATTTAATGAATGGTTTTTTTTTAAAAAAAAAGAAGACATGATTAAAATGAAAGCATGTCACCTAATGCCAACTATGTGATCAAAACATATTAGTTGGATCCGAGTTTTTTAGTTTCATCATTTAGAAAATGAGAAGTTACAGTGATACTAACAATACCTATTTATTATTTAAATTTTTTTGTGGTACGGGGGATGAAACCCAGGGGCATTCTATCTCTGAGCTACATCCTCAGCCATATTTTTTATTCTTTATTTTAAAACAGGGTCTCACTGAGTTGCAAAGGGCCTCACTAAGTAGCTGAGGCTGTCCATGAACCTGAGATCCTCCTTTTCTCAGCCTCCTGAATGCTGGTATTAATAAGCATGCACCACCACACCTGGATCCAACAGTTCCTATTGAATAAGATTGCTGTTAACATGAGGTGTGACAATCTGTGCAAAGAGCCTAGCAGAATACCTAACAAAGGCTGGCATTCAGTATCTGTAACTGTTATTATTGTTACCTTTGTAGGCTTTAGGATTTTTCTAATGGGTCTAAAGGGATTATCCTGAAAAGGGGGAAGTGAGAAGTGCTATCTCTGATGCTCAGCTATCCACACCACAGCAGGCAGGGCATGGTGTGTGTGTGTGTGTGTGTGTGTGTGTGTGTGTGTGTGTGTGTATTGCGGGATGGAGAAGCAAGGGAAGGCCAGAGGTGATTAGAAGAATATTGTAGGCTGCTGGTTATTTTGCAAGGAGATAGGAGTCTCGATCAGTTCCAAATTATGCTTTTTTGTTGCATGAAGGTAGTGAGCTAGAAGGTGCAGGGAGCCCACTGTGACAGTCTCAGGCATGCCATTCTTGGAATTCTGGGAGTATTTCAGGAGACAAGCCAAATTACCACCTCAAATACAGGGTATAGGGCATTCTTGATAATTGGCTTCATTCCTTCATATAAGTGTTTGCTTCAGAAAATATGAATACAAGGAAATGACTGTTTAAAACTTCATCCCAGTGATATATGAAATAGATTTTGATAGATCATCTCCTCCTCCTCTTCCTCATCCTTCTCCTCCTCCTTCTCTTCCTTCTTCTTCTCCTCCTCCTTCCTCCTCCTTCTTTGTAGTACTGGGGATTGGACCCAGGGGCATTCCAACTCTGAGATAAACCCTAAGTCCTTTTTATTTTTTCTTTGGAAACAGGGTCTTGCTAGGTTACTGAGAGTTTCACTAAATCTCTGAGGCTAGTTTTGTGCCACTCCCTGTCCATGACATTCAGGAATCAAGTGGTTGGGTCTTGCCAGCAGCAAGTGGGTCAGCAACCCTGAAGGTGAAGCCCAGGGCACAGGAGCAGAGTGGGGGCCTCTGTGCTGGCTGCCACTTAAGGCAGAAATCTAGAGCACTGTGTTCAGAGCTTAACCCCAAGCAAAAGAAAGTATGTGCTGTTCGGTTTTAATGCTCCAACTCCTGGTTCTCACTGTAGCAAAGCGCTCTACCAGAATGTTTCTTCTCTCTTCTGTGAAAGAGGCTGACTGCTGCTCTCTGTCCAGGCTGTGATAAAGGGTTACATTCCTTAATATAAGTAATCTGGAGAAGCTAGTCATCAAGAACTGGTAGGCTCCATCCACCTTCCTATAACTTTGGAGCTCAGGGAAGGAGCAGAAATGGAGGACCACATACCATATGCTTAAATATTTAAATGCTATAAATAATGCTAATATTATATTAAATAAAATATGTTCTTTCCTTCTACCTGGAAAAATATACCCTCATAGACATCTATCTGGAAGGCAGGTTTGAATTTAGAATTCTCATCTTTCTCTGAGTTCTGAGGATGTGGCATGAGAGAGAGAGAGAGAGAGAGAGAGAGAGAGAGAGAGAGAGAGAGAGCGAGAGCTGATGCCTGGCCCCCAGCCTCCATATTACCTCTTTTTCTATTCTGTCTCTGGTTCTAAATGACACTGCAAGAAGCATCACATGAACACAAGGAGACATGTCAGTTTGTATGCCTCTGAGACCTGCAAGCAGTTGCCTCTTTTCCACCTTACACCTAGGGATGTGCACACTGTTGGAGAAGTCTAGCTTATGGATAGGACGAAAGGAAAGGCCATCACAAATATGAGAAGGAGATACAGTTTTAGATATAGAAAGTATAGATAAAGAACTTAATTTGAGATACCCAGAGCATAAGTCTTGGGGTGAAGGATGGAGGGAGGGGAGAAGTGAGGCTGAAGATAGGCTCAACTCATTGGCCCCATGGTCTCTTGGATGCATGGAAAGGGGGATGGCCAAGGAGGACCAAAGCAAAACCTCTAAATTGTGAGTACCTAGGCAGGGACCCCTCTTGCTTTTTGTACATTGAACTAGTATTGTAAGTGCTAGGTCAGGACTAGCTTCTTTCACTGGGCACCAACTATTTTGTGGTTTGACGTTCAATCTCTGTTTCCATGGTTATCACCTCCGCTCTCATGCTTGTCATCTGCTCTTCCCTTTCATCTCTAATCTTGGAGGTTTCCCCAAATTTGTCCTCTGTATCACAGATAAAATTGAAGGTGGGGGTCAATTTTGCTAATTATTGCCATTTAGGGAGATTTGAAATATTTTGATATTTCATTTTTATTTTGTTATTGCTTTTATAATTTTACCCAATAGCTTTGTAATCCAGATTTTAACTCAGTTGAGTCTCTATTTGTGATTCTTTTAGTCTACCTTACAGAGACCAGTATCCTTCATAGTATTCAAACATCAAGCAGGTTCCTAAAATTTTATTCTGTTTCTTGTGGTAAATAATTTTTCAAAGACAGAATTTCAGTTTTTTTCCTTTAGTGTGATTCCTCTTGGGATTTTTGGTTGTGTTCTCATTTTTTAGAGAAAGTTAAAACTAGGCTTTCTTTCATGTTGCCAACAGACAACTCCCATCCCTGCAGCATCTCTCCCTACAGACCTTGACCTGTTCCATGACCTATGCAGCACCAGGTTCCCAGCCTTTGGGCAAAAGAAGGGTCTCTGGTTCTGGGGCACCTTTTTGTGTCTAAGAATGAACCAGAGTCCTGTGTGTGTGTGTGTGTGTGTGTGTGTGTGTGTGTGTGTGTGTGTTTGCATGTAGGTCATAGAAAGTACAACAATCTGGGCTTCTAAGGCTTTGTGTCTGTCCTCACTTCTCATGATATTCTAGGATGCAGTGCCTACTGCCCTCAACACTGTTGTATTCGTGGAGTCTTAGTTTCTGAATGTTTCTAGAACATAAGGCTGGGGAAGGGAAGAGAGCAAATAAATCATCACAAACTTGTCTGCCTTGGGAAATAAATATTGAACAGTAAGGGTGGTAGCTGAATTGTTTCTGTTGGCTGCTCTCATCTGCAAGCCTGAGGAAGATGGGAGGAGGGGAACACAGAGATTTTTACTTCTCCTTCTGGCCTCTGTCTTAGGTTCAAAGGGGAGGAGAGTACTTGGCCATTAACTGCACTCAATGCTTGCTTCTTGAGTTAGCTTTGTAAATTAGGGAAGTTTCTACCCTGATTCTGGCAATGGTCTTTTTAAATCCTAGTTTCTGTTTTAAACAGGATTGTTTAATTTAACCAATATAATTTAATTAAGGAAATTTAAAAAAAGAAAAAACTAATAAAAAAGACATGAATATTTTGAAAACCCTAGGGTGGGCAATGAAGCTGGCCCTATGAGATTTTTTATGCTAGGGAAGCTGCAGTGCTCTGCTTTACCCTGGGATGTGATTTTAATGCTTTGGGTGAGTGGTAGTAAAGTGAGCACGCTCCCATAGTGGTGGCAGCTGGAAATCCTGTATAATCCTTCCAGGGCCATGAGTACTTTCTTGCTATATTCAGTGCTATCCTTCCAAGTCAAGGTCTGTCGTGAACTCAGTCTATCCCATTGTGTTTAGGCTATGGGAAGGTGCTGGTTGCTGAGTGGAAGCTGGCCTCAGCCAGCCAGATCTGAAGCTTGGGGCCTGTGATGAGGACCCCAGCTCCAGCAGATGCTGGGGCTCCACCTGGCCTAGCCATGGCACAACTTGAGACATGATGAGTCCACTGCCCAGTCATGCCCAGGCCATGTCACCAGCCTCTTCCACAATGTAGGGTGGCTTTGAAAACCTTGGGTGGTCTAGTTGTCACCAGCTCCATACGCCAGGGTTAAGTGGCAATAGCTCTGCTTTCTACTGTGTAACGATCTATCAGGTTTATCTTCTTTCAAACCTTTAGTATAAAATGTGTGGAACCTCCTTCAACTATGATTCTTCAAGGGTTTAGTTGGGAAGGAACCATGTTTTAACTTGACATGTTACAGCATTCAGTAATTAGCTTTTGTAGTATAATTCATGACCACAGAATAAGGTTCAAGCCGGTTCCAAAAGGCTGGATCCAGTCTGGCTTTAATGCCTATTGATTCGCAGTCTTTTCCTCTTTATTCACACCGTGCAGAGTCTATCTCTACTTGTTTTTAACTCTCATTTGTGGGTTCCTTTTCATATCATTGCTGTGGAGCTGTGATTAAGAATATCTAAGTCTACCCAGTAGACATTGTGTTTAAATCTTGGAGGAAATAGGTTAAAGGTATGTATTTGTTTCTTCCCAGAAGCAGGGAGCAAAATTCCCACTTGTTCATCGGAGCTCCACGTTACAGAAACACATCAAGGGGCCCTTGGAGCTTTTCTCTGTGTCTGAAGATGCCAGCCTTACATATATAAGTAAGAAAGCGCCTCAAGATTAGACCCAGATGAACATTAACTTTGCCTTCTTCCCGGAAGGAAAGAATTTATACATTCACATGAGCATGCCATTGTAGCCTGGCCAAGAAATGAAAATCATCAGTCCCAAAGACAGTCCCCTTTTCTCCCTCTCCCGCCCCTTCCTCTCTTCTTCCCGATTAGTTCTCCCTGCTCTCCTCAGTGGATCTATTCCATTCTCCCACTTTTGCAGATTGCCTTTCTTCATTCCACTTAAACATGGCACAAACAGGCTGCACTAGCCCCATCTTTATGAGGCTTCCCAGTTCAGGTACTCAACAGAGTACAAGTTCCTGTGGTCCCATGGTTAAGTCTGAGGATTTTTTAATTGATTTTTTCTTTTTAATTGACAAGTAATGCTTGTACATATTTATGGGACAGAGTACTGATAACTCAATACATATGTACACTGTAATGATCAAATCAGGGTAATTAGCATTTCCATCTCCTCTGCATTTATCATTTCTTTGTGTGTGGAGCTTTGAATGCCTCTCTTGGAGGCCTTCATGGAATATGCAGTAAGATGTTGTAAACTGTAGTCACTCTAAGTGCTGTAGAACACTAGAACTTATTCCTTGTCCCTATATTTTGGCACTTGTTATCTGCTATCCTTCTGTGCCTTCTCCCTCTACCTTTCTTAGCCTATAGTAATCACTATTCTACTCTTCTTTGAGATCAACATTTTAGCTTCCACATATGCATGAGAACATGTGTCTTTTTGTGTCTACCCTGTTTTATTCAACAGAATATCCTCCAGTTATATTCACATTGCCATAAAATAGGATTTTATTGTTTTATAGCAGAATAATATTACATTCTGTTTTCTTCATCCATTGATGGAAACTTTGGTTGGTTCCATATCTTGGCTATTGTGAATATCTTGCAATAAACATGGAACTTTAGGAATCTCTCTGATAACGTGACTTTTCTTTTGTAAATATACCCAGAAGTGGGATTGGTAGATCATACATTAACTGTAATTCTAGTTTCTTTTTTTCAGTTCTGGGGATTGAACCCAGAATCTAGGAAAATGCTCTATCACCAGCTCTTAGTTTTAGCTTTCTAAGAACTCTCTTTACTGTTCTTCATCATGGCTATTTCAATTTATACTTTCACCAACAGTGTTTAAATGTTCATTTAAAGTCTGGAAAGGAAGAATTACATTGGTTTTTCTGGGCCACTGGTGTTTATCAATGGATCAATCAACTCTATTCAGGGGTAGGATCATAAGGCACTGCCCAGTCAGTAGAGGTGACAGCAGAAGACTCTTTGGAAATGGAAAGGACAGAGCAAGCAGGCAATTGGGAAAATGACAAATGTCTTCTATAGTTTTTCTCATTTTGTTGTAGTTCTTCTCAATATTTAATTTTTAATTTTTATTTTTTGGTGGCACTGGAGATTTAGCCCAGGGGAGTTTTACCTCTGAGTTATACCCTCCATCTTATTTTATTTTTTATTTTGAAACAAAGTCTCACTAAATTGCTGAGGCTGGCCTAGAACCTGTGATCTTCCTGTCTCAGTCTCCCAAATACTGGGATTACAGGTGTTCCCACCCTGCTTGGCTCCTCTCAGTATTTTAATAAAAGGTAGAAGGTTCACCAAGTGCTCTGTAAGCCACTCAGGACAACCTCGTGGCATCTGGTCATAGCCCTGTCATCTGACTCCATTGGACAAAGACTCTCACACTTTTGAGGGTGCCAGGGATTTGAACCTGAAAATCCACTGAACTTGGAGGA